>NC_060130.1:762529016-763956516 GCF_021461395.2 Schistocerca americana | reverse complement strand
GTCCCACCCTCGCTCTATTTCTGCACTCGCCTCTACCATCACTTCGTAGTTACTAATGTTGCTCAGTACCATCTGTCACCCAGATATCGGAAGAAATACTTCACCCGAAATTAGCTACTAGCTGAATTATTCTTGTCCCGTCCTCCACAATACCACTACAAGTAACAACTGCCTCGGTGTCGCGCTCCAATCTTAGCATGACCCCGTACCTTGTTCTGTTCTACATCCAAGATCGTAGACTATCTGTTCCACACAGTATCTTCTATTTCACATCCGCTACTTGACACACACTTCTCCTAAACTCTCTCCATGTAACACGCCTAATCATCCACGTTTTCTAATGCCATTCAATCAGCTTCTGTTACATCGTCGCACCATTCTTTTCATATCCCTTGGGAACCGGTGAAGAGCTTTAATTCTTCCATCGCACGTCTTCTACTACAGCCTGTTCCAAGATCCATTCGATTTCATATTTCGGGTAGTAATTTTCAACTTTAATGTCTCATAATAAGCCGTCAGTTTCCAATTTCGAATTTAAGTTCATGTCTCATTGCCAGAAGTCGAAATTGGCAATTTTGATAGTCAACCCTCACACACTTTCTGAAACCTATGTCAATGGATATCCGTAATTTCATCTATAAGTAGAAAAGTTGATCTAAAACTTTGGTCTCTAAAATTCATTGTATTTTCTTTATGCAGAATTATAGTGAATTTCGTAAGAGTAGGAGGTAACCAACCTCTAATTTTTTATGCAGAATGCCTGTAACCTCGTAGTTTAAGTAGATGTAACTTAAATTCGTGCATCTTTTAACCTTTGCACCAAACTAACAGCACAACCCCTCCAGTCACCTTATACACGAATGGATCAATAAGTTGACAAATCTGATAAAACTGTTAAACTCTTCTGAGCACAGGAAGTAGAGCTATACTACTTTTTCCAAATGCAACACTGAATTAAAGCAACATACCTACATGTCACAATGACAAACCGGGAAGATTAAGGCAGGGTGTTAAATCTTTGATGTTGACAATCTGGAGTGTAACATTTGTGATTGGTGTATTTCACTTTTTCCGGAACAAAGTTTTTCAGTTTCTCGAAACAATGTTACAACATTCCAGAAACTTTTTAATCTTCTGTGCATCTGTGACTTCTCTTAAATCTTACATAATAGTTATAATTTAACAATAGCAAAAATTACTGTTGATAGCTATCAGTGCTATTTCATCTACTATCACCATCTTTGATTACACAAGGAAGTGGCACATACAATTATGGCCCCGTATGATAAAGTCAACTTAAAATGTGGGATGTGTAGGAATCCAGAATGTCTGCAAACAAGTCATGATGACAGGTCAGGAGTAAAAAGTGTACTTAATTAGTAGAAATTAGATCATATCGATGCGAAAGACTAAACCTTTCCTGGCGTCTGATTCTAGCACTAGAAGCTGTAAGCAGAACATAAATCAGGTTTAGGAAAGTATAGTGGATGTTCGTAACTAGGAAGGAAGCTTATATTTAGGACAGTCGGCAACTAAGCACTGTCCAAAGTCGAATTCGTTGGCCACGCAACATTTAAATGAAAAGACAAGGCGTAAAGAGACTAAAGATCACCTCATACCACTGTAACGGATATTCTCGAAAAAAATATAGCTCCGCGCAGTTCCATGCGCACTTTCGACATTTAACAAGCATTAGGTCGACGTGCCTGCACTTATCAGTATTAACAACTCCAGTTTTGAGTAAGTAGATAGGTTTTACAACAAATGCTTGCGAATTTTTACATTCCCGTCTCATCCTAGTGAGCCTGCAGTGCTCCTCAAGTGGATTTTCGTCTTTCCCATTTGAATTTAGGCATACTTGAGCTTCTCCATAGTGTTCACGTAAACAATTTATTATTTGGATGTAGCGGAACTGTGACATAAAACAAACATGTAACACTCTAATTTTTTTGCAAAATTCACTTTCCGTGTATGATATTGGGTGACCTGTACTGTTTATAGTTTAAGTTGTTGCAGCTCTACACCTTTTAATGTTATATCTGAATTTTTATTGACCGTTTCAAAATTATGTTTCAGTCTCTACCCTCAGTATGTAGTTTCTGGGGGTAGATTTATTTCTACCAGTTCTAGAATAATATAGAGTAACGTTCATGTACAGCATTGACTTCACAGATTGAAAATATACGTGCTCGCATTTTAGTGGTGCTCCTCTTCTTACATATTCTGCAAAAAACATTCAATGGCCTAGATTGCATAATATATTTTAGACAACCAGTTTCGACAAACTTTGTCGTCTTCAGGTCTTATAAGATTTTTGTCTTGAAACGTTCATTTTACGCTGAACCTCACGCCAAGTTATCAAGTGGATAAAAATCAGCACATTACTTCTTTGTCTCGATATTTATGATTTTTATTGGCTTTGTCTAATAGCTTCAGTCTCTGCCATTACGGTAGGCTTGTTTCCTAAATGGTGCATTGGATGTCAACTTAAAATTGCAGTTAGCTCGAAATTTGTGAGCCATTTGTGGCAGAATACGTGATTAAATTACCGAAATGACGACGCCCTTACGTTTGTGTCTTACACCTCTGCACGCCGGTGGCAGTGCTCCCAAAAACAGCCAGCCACATATGTTGGCCCGCTGCTAATCCCGCATCTCTATGGCCGCTGATTTTTCTACCGCGCCCTGAGCCGACGCCACGCACCGCGCTGACGGATATTAACATAATTGTCCCATCCATTAGCGTAAGCCGGCCGGCGAATGGCTCACACCAAAGATCTGACGCAATTTGGTTTCAAGAAAAATTACTCTGACAGTCCCCAGTTTTAAAAGGGGGCCACGCTCGACATCGTTGACAAGCGCTGGTAAAAAGATGGAACATTTCACACTTACATGCTATAAATATTCCAAGGTTCTCTTTAGGAATAATCTTTTCAATTAACGCACGACGCATTTCGAGTCCCATGGTCCAGACATCAGAGAGAAGGTAGGAACAGCCCTGCAGATATTGTGCAAACGTTTGTTCCTGTAGTGTAGTACGAGAAAAAGACTGCACTATGTTGAGAAGTCCGCGGAGACTTACCTGCATGACACTACCCCTCATTTCTTGCAGGCAGAGGCCAGGCGGCAGTTACATGATTCGCCAAATCAATTGAAACATGTAATGTAGCAAGAATTAAGACCCACAAAAATAAAATGAATGCAGCATTTTTCCACGTATACTTTTATTTACGTAAACTCTGTGTCAACTATTTTCGGTTTTTAAGCCGTTTTACAGCGTTTAGCCGTGCAGGGAAAGCACACTACACTACCGCTTCGAAAATGAACACAGGTGTTTGGACATGTATTAACGGAACGATAGTTATCTAGAAAAATGTGCCATACGCATAAAAATAGCACTGTATTCCCATTACCTGCTTGCAACTTTAATCGTTCCAATTAGAAAGATGTGTTGCAAAATGGGAAAGTCGAAAAATTTGATTTGTCTTAGTATATAAGGTCACAGTGTGGTAACTACCAATGGAATCGCTACTTTCGTTTTCATTAGCCGTAAGCAGACTACCAGTAAAATAATCCATATACCCACTGTTTTATAGTTCATTTTGTTTGGTGTTAAGTGAACCACATGATTTTTAAAATGACAGAAAATTTGGATTTTTTCTGGTACATTTATTTTTCTTTTGTCGCATGGTGGAGGATTTGGAGTTTACCGTAAATATATCGGCGGTCGCACGCGCTTTATTTGTGAGGTATATCACGAATGCACTTTTGTTATTTTCGTTAAATTTCAAACGTTCTTTCAATCGAATCCGAAAATTCCTTGGAGGTTGACCGATGTATATTATGCCACTATCGTCACATTCAAGTTTATATATTCTGACTGCTTAATGCTTATGTTCTATGGATGATGAGTTCTACTGGTTAATGTCACTGGTGGCCGAGTTTTATTCCATTTCTGACCTCTGTTTGTACATTTCTTTAATCATTTGTGGTTCAAATTTTTTATTATAGCTAACTAACTTTCTGTTAACTCATAACTGCCATTTTGTAGCGGAAATGTAGCGTGCTATTTTTTGTATTACATAATGGCTTAAAAAGCCCAAACTAGTTGTGAAAGGTTTTAACAACAGCCTAAGTGGGAAACTGCAGTATTCATCTATTGAAGTCATTGCTGTCGTCTCCACAACGAAGATGCAAGAAAAATTGTTCGCCATGAAGTTAAATGAAACTGTTGGTGTTTAAACACAAAAACCTTTGTAAAGGAAATTAAATTGGCCATAAAAATTTGCTTCTTCGAAACATGCAAGCAGTACTCTAAAAAAGAAATTGAGGTACGTTAGCGTTTAAATATCCTGCCGGTATTTGCGATAGGGCCCTCAGTCGGACTAGCCTGGATGGTTTGGCCTTGTTGAAGGAACTGTCGGGTTACTAATATGAAATGATTTAAGGAAACTGCCAAATTATGGACAGACGAGAATTTTAACCACGTTTCTCCAAATTAAGGTTCCGATATCTTGGTCACTAAGTTCCATGGTTTTTAATAGTGTTGAAATACGAAATTCTAGTAGTTAGTGGCCTCTTAATATCTGCATCGACTGCACGGACCTAACTCAGCAGCTGTGTAGCAACAAATGTAGTACATTTTAACGCATAAAATTTGTATATTTGTTTGACGTAAGAGACACAGTTTCACATCAAACAAATACAACTGAATCGGCACTAGAAAAAGAATTCAGTGTCAGGTTCCGGACATCGAGAAAAATGCACAAAATTTTTATAAATCAAGTGAATAACTTCAGCTGTACAATGTTTTAATGCCACTAGCGAATTTGACTATCAACTAACCAGCAATTATTACTAAAGGTTTTATGTTCAACGAGTGCGCATAGACTCAATGTCTCTACAGTAGTTTCTGATTGAAGATTCCACTATTCATAAAACTGATAATTAGTCACCAGGGCATACTAAAAAGTAGTGCCTCAAATTTTATGTGAAAACTCAAAGTTTTTTAAATATAACAAACGTTATTAACATTATACATCTTTATTCTTCATATCTACATATTTATTTATCAACATAGTCACCATGGTGACGAACACATTTCTCTCAACGAGAAACTTTTTTTTTTTTTTTTTTTTTTTTTTTACACCGTCATTGTAGAAGCCCTCGAGTTTCTTGGCGGTGCAACAACCTCACTTCTGCTTGCATCGTATCATCACAACCAAAGTGAAATCTTCGAATATGTTTTTTTCGTTTTGGGAACATCAAAATCGGATGAGGCAAAGTGGGGACCGCATGGAGGATGATCGATGGCAGTGAACCCCAATGTGTCTGTCTCGGCGCATTGTCATGCTGAAGGAGAGGGTGCTTCATGTGTGGAAGAACTAATTCGAAACACTATTACAGCGCTCTGTTTCACACGCACCGACATACCGGGTGATCAAAAAGTCAGTACAAATTTGTAAACTTAATAAACCACGGAATAATGTAGATAGAGGGGTAAAAATTGACCCACATGCTTGGAATTACATGGGGTTTTATTAGATGCAGGATGGCGCTCCAACCCATATTGCTAGACGCGTGAAAGATCTCCTGAGCGTCCTTTGGTGATGATCGCGTGCTAAGCCGCCACTTTCGTTATGCTTGGCCTCCCAGGTCCCCAGACCTCAGTCCGTGCGATTATTGGCTTTGTGGTTACCTGAAGTCTCAAGTGTATCGTGATCGACCGACATCTCTAGGGATGCTGAAAGACAACATCCGACGCCAATGCCTCACCATAACTCCGGACATGCTTTACAGTGCTGTTCACAACATTATTCCTCGACTACAGCTATTGCTGAGGAATGATTGTGGACATATCGAGCATTTCCTGTAAAGATCATCATCTTTGCTTTGTTTTACTTTGTTGTGCTAATTATTGCTATTCTGATCAGATGAAGCGCCATCTGTCGGACATTTTTTGAACTTTTGTATTTGTCTGGTTCTAATAAAACCCCATGTCATTCCAAGCATGTGTGTCAGTTTGTACCTCTATCTACATTATTCCGTAATTTATTCAGTTTTCAAATTTATACTGACCTTTTGATCACCCAGTAGTTACGTTACACATTGCCATGTGACATGCTACAATTCATAGCCTTCTAGCAGCAGAGGGCTGCAGATATGTTGACATGAAGAATAAAGATGTAAAATGTCAATAACGTTTCTTTCACTAAAAAGCCTCAAAGTATTCGCATTACAAATTCGGAGGCATTGCTTTTTAGCACGTCCTCGTACGTACACGTCATCTTGTTCATGGCACTAAATGTGGAATTGAAGCTAAAGCAATAACGAACATAATTTGTTTGATTTGTATGAATGAACACTTCTGTCGCTACGTTGCAGAGCATTTTTAGTGGTCAAAAGCGCGAAAGTATGCGAATTGTGTATTTATTATTACAAACTCTTTTTTTTTAGTTTATTACGGAAAGGTCAGATGCTAGCCGACCAGTATTGACGCTACTAATGTGAGATACTATTGTTTCACAGATCTGCGTATGGACGCGTAATACTCGTGTTTGCTTTCACTACGATTATGCTGCTATTCATACTATATAACGCGTGTTATCTTCGTGCCCTATGGACTGTACGTATGTGTTTAATGCATTTTCTACTAAAGACACCCATTTGATATTTTTACTGAAATTTAATACCCATCTGACAGTCGCAATGTGACTAATGTAAACATTGATGTTATGTCCAGTTCTGTATTTTCTCTGCATTTGCACCACAAAAAACCATTAACCAGCTAGTGAATGGAGGGTAATTACCTTGGTGGATTCGTGACAACTAAGAGTATCACACTGTCGAACATCGAATGCACTTCGATAATTTTCGTTTCAGTGCACTTACTAGAATCTTTGCGGATGACAATCAGCCTCAATGGTAGAAAGCTCAGCATCGGTAGTCAGATCTGTAATTTTTCTTGAATTGCAGATCTAGATTTTAACTGACAGTGCAGCTATCATCAGTGCGTTTATAAGGATACATTCCAATCTGACACAAGCCTTAGTCCAACTGAGTTGGACTAATGATTGTACATGTCTGAGTTAGACTGAAATGTGTCTTTATAATTACGTTCAATCTACAGGACTAGTTACAACGCATTGATGATAGCTGCACTGTCAGTTAAAATGTAGGTCTGCAACTCAATAGAAAAGACAAATGGCGTTACGACCGGTCCTGACCTCCTTTATGTCCTGGATTACATCACGGTATTGGGGCACATTCATTCCCATGAAATCAAATATGATAGGTTGTTTTATCTGACAATGGCGTAAATCAATACCCTTAGAACAAACACTGTTCGTGTAGTTTTCATCAATAAATTAAATCAGTATGGGAAGCACACCATCATGTCTTACACTTACAGGAGAAGCATTATTTATAAACGCTTTCCCAAAAGAAGGGGACTGCATTTATAAGTTCAAGCTGCGAACACGGAGGCTTTGTAGCTGCGCAGCTGCTCCGGCGGAAGAATTTGATCGGAGCAGGCAGGCTATGGCCGTAGAAGGCTGGCAGGCGAGGCCTTGACAGGTAATCAAGGACGTACACGCCCTGGACACTGCGTGACGCGGGACTCCCACTCATCTGTCAAAAGAAGTCCTTCACAGCAATGTCCGCGTAGCCCATCCGTTTCTTCCGGAGTAGCCCGTATTCCCTTCACAGAGGTCCTCGTCTTAGTCTTAACATCGAAGGCAAATACCTCTACAGATTTGGCTTAAAACACGAAGTTTTTATTTATCTTAACCACCACAAGAAAATTATTGTGCAGAAGTAAAATAAAAAATCAAGCAAATTTTGTTTAGCTATTGGAAGCATATTATCCAGCGTGACTGCCTGTTTTAGAACTCCGTTCATTACGAAGGTATGTGCAGTAGTTAGTCTTTTTAAACAGCATCATATTTTTAATTCAGTAATCCACTTCCTGAAGTCTTATTCAAAAACGAATCACAGTACCATTCATTCACGTAAACATAATCATTATAAACGTAGCACGAAACTGACTCCTGTGCTGGCATATAGTGCAAGTTACCCGGGGTAAAGTAATGCTTCCACTTAGTCGAGTTGACAGTAAAAAAATGGAAGCAACGCAAACGCTCACTGGTCATTCAGTTAACATCTTCAATAGAAGATTTCTGCGAGCACAATGTTCACCAACGAACAGATGGTAGAAATACTATTCAGTTAATGTGGCCAAAATAAATGGTACTGAATGACTGGTGTGCGGTTTCCTTCCGTTTCCATATGTTTACTGACAACTTCAACTAGTGGACGACTTCGGTTACCTCCCGTGCCTGTTTTGTGTACTAGTACAGGAGAGTTAAAATCAGTTTTGTTTTACGTTTATAATAACGCCATGTTTACATGAATAGTACATGGGATACGGCTTTGAATATGTCGTGAAGAGAGGAAGTGTATTACCGAATGAAAAATGTGTGGTACTACGGGAAAGAGCGTACTATTGTTCATATCTATAGCTACATTATTATCTTTCAGTACGAGCTCCGATTTGTTTTATTACGACGATCATTTCTTCCTTTATAGTTGGGCATCAGCAGAATATTGTCGTATTCGGAGGAGAAAGCTTGTGATTGCAATTTTATGAAAATAACTCGCTGCAACGAAAAACGCATTTTCTCCCCTATTTCGCGATAATACAGAACGAGCTGCACTTTTTTTTAGGTTTTCGATTTCCTCTGTCAATCTTATCTGGTATGGTTCCTATATAGCATAGCAGTGCTCTAGTAGAGGACGGACCATCTTGTTGTAGGCTGTCTTGTGGACATAACGATCTAAATTACGAAAAAGGTTATCATTCTGGTTAACTTATCCATGATAGCTAAACAAACTTTACTTGATACATTCTTTTTTCATCTGGGCAAAAAGTGGTTTGCAGTGGTCACGATGAGCGGGACACTGTATACCGTGAATAATATAGTATGACAATTCCCGCATTTACCACGCAATAAACTAATCAAGCAATTTCTCTGGACTCATTGCTAAGTGTTACATGTGCTTGCAGAAGAAACTCCGCAGGGGGAAACGTACGGACTGACTGAGGTCCACGCGTTATTTTTGGATGCGTGGGGACGACGTGTTACTTGTTTAGAGTCCGCGTGGTAGAAACATCTGAGTAGGTCCCTGAAGTCTTCTCACTGTGTTATGTGAGTACCTGGACCATCAAAGTAGTGCGAGTCTATGATAAATTTCTTTTAACGGCGTTCAATTCTGACGTATATTATTAAAGTTCAGAAATTAAAGTGACTGATTACCCCATGCAAGTTGAAAAAGATGGAAGAATGGAATTAAGGACAACAGGAAGATTCTGAATGTAAGTTACTGGAGACGAAACATTAAGCTGTGCAACGAGTGAAGGAGTCTGCTAAGCCCTGGTGAAGGAATCAATTCTTCATATCCCTAAAAGGATCTGAGGAAAACAAAAAATATCTAAATTATGAACGTCGTATAAGGATTGATAGCCCCTTCCAAACAGTAGACCAGCGCTTAGGCTCAGCAATGCTTGACCCCGACATGTGCTGGAGGAGGAATTAAAGCTTTTACACCGCAGAATTACGTCATTTCAGTGCAACAGATTAGTAGTTTATACCAACATCATATACCACTTTGAACAATCCTGAAAAGGTATTTGAGCTATGTTATCGCTGATGTTACACTCTAAAAACTTAACTCGCATTCCCATCCAACAGCTCCTAAATTCTGACAGAAGTACTTTCAGGGAGATGCTATTACGACATTCCATTGCTCGATAATCGCAATCACTGCCTCTGTGTTCATGTATGGAACCCAAGTGGAATGTTTGAGAGTTCTTTAAGCACGCCGACTGCTATTTCCTTCCCTCATTGTCGTCCGAGATTTTGAACCGTTTACAGGGACTGACGAAGAAAAGAACTAGGAGCAGTCCACCTTGTAAACCGTGAATTCTCGCGTGTAATAAAAAGCAAACAAGGAGCGGCTCAGCTTTAAGATGTATCTACAGATTTCCACGTGTGACCATCTTGAGATTCTCCTCGAATGATTTAAGAAACCATGTTACGCAGATAATTTCCAGAATGTATTTAGAAAGCAGCTGATACCGGTTTGACCTCTTGTGTCACGGCATAGTCCCCTAAGTTGTTCCCAGAGTTGTTCAATGCTGTGTCAAAGTAGCGAGCTATCAGGAAAAGCCCTTCGTCATTTCAAAAATGACCTCCGATGGGGACTGACATGTGCTAAGTCACTACATACGCTAAGTGAAAGTTTGCTTTGCTGTCCAGCGCATTGTATAAGATGTCACTGCTAAGGGGGAAGCGCGCACAGGGAATAGAAGAGTATACTTCATAACTACTTTGCATACTACGTATTTATTTTGTCACAATGGTGTCGATGTTCTCATTAAAACACCAGGCCTTCAGATGTCAGTGACGCGCCACTTACTACAAAGGCATATAATTTTAGCGCACTGGTGTCATTCTGAAGTAAGATCACCTCTGGACAAAGTACTTGCATTTAGCGTTCAATCTTAAATATTCACTTGCGTACAGAATTATTTACTGTACATGCTTCCAGGCTTTTTGTCACGTAACCCAGTCAAGCAATACTTCAGTGTGTACTGAAAATGGCGTCAAGTAGTCAAAAGCCCAACCCCAGTCCACTGCAGCGGATTGGGTTTGAGCGTTTGACTACTTGACATCTCATATGGCCCCTCGCTGACATCTTGTGATCTCTATTAAGAATGTTTACAGCACTGGTGTTCCAGTGGACATATACTTATGCTTCAAGACTTTATACCAAACTAGCGACCCAGCCCGGTTTCGCACTGGTAGTATTAAGTACCTATGGCCAGACTGTGTGGCGTAGCATATTTTGTTGAGGGCCACTGTGTAGAGGTATGAAATTTCAGAGAATCACATTAAGTAACTGAATATCAAAACTTTCACATAATTTACACTATGTAAGCAGCGAACGCTAGGAAAGTTGTCTACAGGTATCAATGTTGTGTTCCATACTGAAAGGACATTTGGAGTGACTTCTCATTGCAATGAAGTGAGCACATCGTGATTAATATATTTAGGCCGAGGTAAACACTGTATGCGAATCTTGCGTGTATACGTGTCAGTGATCAAATACTTATCCGAGGCTGGTTGAGGTGGCACAGAAGAAAAAATAAGAAACAACGCCCTTGTATATATTTAGCCCGTGTTACAGCACTCATCTTGTGAACTTAGTACGCACTATGATGCATTGTTGGACTCATTGCCGCAATTATTTGTCGTGGACTCTTTACGGCTAACTACTTCGCCGTGCCACGCAAAGAATCGTGTCCACATCTAGGTTTGACTCAAGAAAGGAAGAAAGCTGGAAGTTGAGGCATCTGCTGAGCTGCTGAAAGGACGTACTGTACGTAAATGAAGCAAAGTTGCTGAAATTGCTGCAGTAGTCTTTCGGGAAACGTTTTACTCGTAACCTGAAAAGTAAAACACCACATATTTTGCATTTCATGTTTTTCGCAGTGGAATTTAGTCAAATCGATTGCAGGGAAACTGTTTAAAACATTTGTTTATTTCAAATTTAAAGTCTCACATGACAGCTTGATGTGGTGGTTATTTTTCGTTGTCATATTTATCACAATACTTCGAAGTTGAGTAACACACTGCCCGTTGTTCGAGGAATTTGCAGTATATTAATAGAGCGAACTGCGATTGCTAATTTTTGGGGAGCAGAATTTGGCAGTATCAAAAAAAAAAAAAAAAAAAAAAAAAAAAAAAAAACATTTTATGCTTATCTCCACATCACTGAAAGGTGAATGCTAGTTTAAATGGCAGAATGAACAATGTGACCCAGCTAGGATTCTCGAGTCCACAACACTTTGGTTTCCAGCCACGCCCTCTACTGATACACCACCATAATTATCATACAAGTTGGGGCCCGCTTCCTGCGTTCTCAATGCACAACTTATAGCGGCTGTTCGCTTGGTGGCAATGGCATCGTTTTCAAAACTTGAGTTTAGTTCGTCATAACTGACAGTTTGCACGAAATCTTTATAAACTATGTACGTAAACCTTCCTCATGAATCGGTGTATCTGTTGAGACTGTATCTAAATCTCTACAGCAGTTCCTGAGATTAGCCTGGATATACAGATGGGTGCGTACAGAGACCGTACAGAGACCGTACAGAGACCGTACAGAGACCGTACAGAGACCGTACAGAGACCGTACAGAGACCGTACAGAGACCGTACAGAGACCGTACAGAGACCGTACAGAGACCGTACAGAGACCGTACAGAGACCGTACAGAGACCGTACAGAGACCGTACAGAGACCGTACAGAGACCGTACAGAGACCGTACAGAGACCGTACAGAGACCGTACAGAGACCGTACAGAGACCGTACAGAGACCGTACAGAGACCGTACAGAGACCGTACAGAGACCGTACAGAGACCGTACAGAGACCGTACAGAGACCGTACAGAGACCGTACAGAGACCGTACAGAGACCGTACAGAGACCGTACAGAGACCGTACAGAGACCGTACAGAGACCGTACAGAGACCGTACAGAGACCGTACAGAGACCGTACAGAGACCGTACAGAGACCGTACAGAGACCGTACAGAGACCGTACAGAGACCGTACAGAGACCGTACAGAGACCGTACAGAGACCGTACAGAGACCGTACAGAGACCGTACAGAGACCGTACAGAGACCGTACAGAGACCGTACAGAGACCGTACAGAGACCGTACAGAGACCGTACAGAGACCGTACAGAGACCGTACAGAGACCGTACAGAGACCGTCCTCAAATCAAATCCTAACATAGGAACAGGTATGAAATTACCATCTTCCTCAATATAGTATACCTCCAGACAAACGCTGTTACACAGAAGTTAAAGAAAACGGAAATAGCCAGAACGTTATTCTAAAGCTGCTCTGAGCTAGAACATCTTCGAAATCTGCTGGATGAAACGGTTCGACGATATTTTCTAGTCCACTGAAACGTAACTGTTAGTTTGATAATTTCATATTTAGATTTACTGTTTCTGAATTTCAATTACTTCCCGTAGTAGTCGTCGTAGACACTCTACGAAGATGAAGTTCTGCACCTAGTGTCGATCGCGAAAACCTTACATACCTTTGGGTAGTCTGAAGCATACCCGCCGCGCTAGGAACTTAGGGGTTCGAGTCTGCGTGTAGAGAAAGGACGTGTTGGGGGCGAAATGCCACATGTTGCTGGTCGCTGGTAGGTGGTTATGTGAGATGTTGCTAAGCTGCGTGCAGGAAATGAACATTAACAATACGATCTGTTTAAGTTTCACGACGAATGGGTGCTTAATTCTTGACTAATTTCTTGGTTCGTAACACTAAGTTGCTGGAACTTTAGTGTGCTTGACACACGTCCTACAAGTGGACGTTGGTTTCTTGTGTCTTCGTAATGACAGTTCATTCCCGAGGCTCGGTTAGAACCTGCTCACTATCAGTTCATCATAACTAATGTAGTCAATTTAGTCACACTCCGTATCAATGAACTACTGTAAGTGCCTTACGAGTTCTAAGGAACCTTGTTTGTTTGATATATTCAAGTGTTAGATCTTTGCATGCCACGTGCTGCTTCTGCACTGATAGTACGTGTATTACTACGTATCACATGATTTTCTGAAGTCAGTATCATGAGTTTACATTTAAGTGCTCTTGCTGTTCAATTTTCCCTCCCACTTATTTTTCTATTCGAACGAATTCGTGTGGTTTATACTCTGCAGTCAGTATACGAAACGAGCAACTGCCTTCAGCAATTGGTAAAATGTGCATTCTTACTGCAATTCACATCACTGCTAGTATCAGTTTTCTCGATTATTATATATGCCGTTCTTTGCTTAATTTTCAGCAGATATGATAGATCATGACTGATGCAGGTTGCAGAGACGCTGGGCTTTGTTCTACAGAATCAGTATATGCAGAATACGGTACATTAGAGTGGTGTTACAACAGCTTCGGGGTCTCATCCCCATTGCACTGCAGCTGGCTATAAGGCACTTTGTTTAAACACTTTAATACTAACTGATGCGATTTCTTACGTCCTCTTAAGTTTAATTTTTTTATACCCTCTATAAACCTTTGCGCCCATAAGGTATCCGTTCTCAGCCAGGGTAATTTTCTACAACTTCTTTCCAGTCATAACGCAATAATAAATTATATTCGTAAGAAAACCTTTGTATATGAGAGGGGATCATTTAAAAATCAAGGCATGTTTAGATTTACTTTCATAAGTAATTGCACTTCCAAACCTAACAAAGAACTTACAAAGTGAGGATATTAAACTACGAAAAACCCTGTATCCGCAACTGCTCTGAGATCATAATTCTGCCGAAAATTATGCACGATGTAACTAAGAATACAACCAGTGTTCTATATGTCGTCCTATTCCCGTGGTACATAAAACGAGTGAACCAATGGTCATACATCATCTTCGGCACACAGTTTTAACCTGCCGGAAAGTTTCAGATTAGCACACACTGCTCTGCAGAGTGAAAATTCACTATGGAAACATCTCCCAGGCTGTTGAGAAGTCATGTCCCCGCAATATCCTTTCTTCCAGGAGTGCTAGTCTCGCAAGTTACGCAGAACTTCCGTGATGTCGGGAAGGTAGGAGATGAGGTACTGGCGGAAGCAAAGCTATGAGGATAGGTTGTGAGAGTCGTCCTCGGGCAGCTCAGCTGGTAAAGCACATGCCTGCGAAAGGCAAAGGTACCGAGTTCAAGGCCCTATAAGGTGCACAGCTTTAATCTGCTAAGAATTTTCAAGAAAAATACCGTTCTCATCACGAATAACTTTTGCTTAAGTTCCTCGATATTTTCGGCCACAGTGCAAAAGTATTTTGACGTGCATAGCGTAAAAGCGGAAAAAGAATGCTATTTCTAGAGAGATTACCGGGAATCCTAAGGCAGGCATCATTCAAACACGATGGAGTGTAGTGGAGGGGGAACGCCGCGCGACCAAGGCACGCGACTGCGAATAACGGTACCGCCACCAACACAGGTGCGCGCCAAGGTCCAGAGCCAGCCAGGCCTGCAAGCTTGGCGACCAATCTAGTAGCAGGCTTACTGCACATCTAAACTAATCACATCATTAGGACCACCTGCTGTCACCGAAACATGCTTATGCAGCACTCGGCAGCTAGATGAAGTGACACGGATGCTGATACATCTCCGCGGGTATTTGTGGTTCTTCCCACAGGTGTTTAACAGTGCGTGGCAGAGAGAAACAATGAGCACTATGAGCGAGGTGCTCCTACAGAAACGTATATATGTGTGTGTGTGTGTGGGGGGAGGGGGAGGGGGGAGGGGGGGACTGACTGGCTCGCTCGGAGTAGTAAGACGCATTGTCTTACTGCAAAACCATATCTTTCGCAGAGTCGTTAGCTGTATGAACAAGGTGTTCGAGGTTAGATTACTAACGAAATCCATCAACAGTACCATATCTATTGAAGGTAAAACTGCCGGTTTAGACGGCGATTCATCCATTCTGGCATCTGATCCATCTTCACATATCGTTGCTATATACGTTCGCCCTGAAGTCACGAGCTCCTGGAGTTCAGAGCTCTTGCGAGAATTATTCTCCTCACAACTCACTCGCTATCGATTGAAGCCACTAGTTGTCAAACTTCGGCATTTCAAAAATACTACCATGGCAGTATGATCGAAACGCTTATATAGCCCGACGGTACCCTTACAGCTCTGCGCCACTAATGAATATTGCCAATTACTTACGTCATTAGTTTCGTGAGAGACGTCACAAGCTAGTGATCAACTGATCATTCGGCAGTAAAGCCTAACACGTATTTCACACACAATTTTTCTTGTTCTCAATAATAGGTAGGATTCAATTGTAATTAGTAGCTTAATAAAGCAACACTGTCAGACTATGAACAGACTTCAATTCTGGATAGGCAATACAGTGGTATCAGAGCTCTTGTTAATTTGATAAACACTGCTCTAATAATTGCACTTTTAAATGCATTAGTACGACGCACCATTAGTAATTACTGTATCACGATATCAGTTACAGTAGACTGGAAAATCACAATGCAAAATAGTAACTAAAAAGATAATACGGAAGGATTCAGCATCCTCCCAGCATCTATTAATAATACATTCATATGTGATGACTTTTCAGGTCACGATTATGTTAGGAGAGTTAGTGCAGCAGGTTATCGTGAAGTTGTAGGCTGTTCTGCGAATGTAAGTCCTGGACAAAAGAAAGGAAGATACTCGCTTTACTGACGACCTATCTGCAGTGGCACATTACAGTTCGGCAAGTTTTCGTTGAAGTACGTCCTTATTGGGTGAGGAGTTTCACCAAAATCTATCAGATCGGCAGTAGTGGACGAGCGTGTCAGTATTGATCTGATCTTTTTGATTCCACCACGAAATGTCAGACACGAAGACGACAATCTAAAGGAGATTGATCCTCCTAGTGTGTGTACTTCTGTTTCCTAGCCGTGGTTACCCTTACGGTAGGACACACTTAAAGCTACAGTCGTGTGCACACGTTCCTTGCGCTGCTCCAGACATTTCTGCACATCGCTTTCAATTACGCTGCTCTGGAGCCTCGCCGGTTTGTTCTTCCGTCTGAACGTTAGAAAGGTTTTGGAATAATCTGCTCGTTCACTGATGTTAATGAATTTGGATGAAATTCGTGAAGCTAGGGACACACTTTAAGGTCTGGAAACAATCTTGCAACAATAAGACACGACAAATAGTTCATCGCCTAGAGATGATATAACACCACTATATTCATTTTAAATATTTGAGGACGTATTACTAGTTACTTGGCCAGATTTAGCCGATGACATTTATGTTTCATGATAAATTATCTGAAAAACTGCACGATTAGCCATATTCTAGTAAGATATCAACTAGTTCACAGATCGACAACTGGTTATACATCTACATGAATACTCTGCAAATCACATTTAAGTGCCTGGCGCAGGGTTCATCGAACCACCTTCACAATTCTCTATTATCCGAATCTCATAAAGCGCGCGGAAAGAACGAACACCTATAGATTTCCGTACGAGCTCTGATTTCCCTTATTTTATCGTGGTGATCGTTTCTCCCTATGTAGGTCTGTGTCAACAAAACATTTTCACATTCGGAGGAGAAAGTTGGTGATTGGAATTTCGTGAGAAGATTCCGTCGCAAAGAAAAACTCCTTTCTTTTCGTGATGTCCAGCCCAAATCCTGTATCATTTCAGTGACACTCTCTCCCACATTTCGCCATAATACAAAAACGTGCTGCCCTTCTTTGAACTTTTTCGATGTACTCCGTCAGTCCTGTCTGGTAACGACCCCACACCGCGCAGCAGTATTCTAAAGGACGGCGGCCAATTGTAGTGTAGGCAGTCTCCTCAGAAGATCTGTTACATTTTCTAAGTGTCCTGCCAATAAAACGCAGTCTGGTTAGCTTTCCTCACAACATTGTCTGTGTGTTCCTTGTTATTTAAGTTGTTCGTGATTGTAATTCCTAGGTATTTAGTTGAATTTAAGGCTCCAGATGTAAAAGTTTCAGAAAAGATAAAACCTAGTTGAGTGCAGATGAATGAGTTACTACTATTGTAAGTCATGTCATACTAATATATATAGAGTAAAATTATCTAGATATACAGGGTGATTCCGTGAAGTGACAAAGTTTCAGGGATAATAGAGAAGGTTAAACGTATCAATTTCAGGTAAGGGACACTACTCCGAAAACGAGTGAGTCTAATGGTTCGAGGGAAAATAGACAAGTTTCCGCCTTAGGCTTGCGTACCTGTAGAACTAAGGGCCCCAACTTACGCATCTTAATCATGACGTATAGAATTCCAGCTGAATATTACCCAATACCCTTTGATAATTTCCCCCGTTAATCGATTGAAAAAATGAAATGTGTGACGAGGGCCTCCCGTCGGGTAGACCGTTCGCCTGGTGCAAGTCTTTCGATTTGACGCCACTTCGGCGACTTGCGCGTCAATGGGGATGAAATAATGAGTAGGACAACACAACACCCAGTCCCTGAGCGGAGAAAATCTCCGACCCAGCCGGGAATCGAACCCGGGCCGACCACTCAGCTACCGGGGGGCGGACGTAAATCGACTAGTAACGGCGCACGTAAACTGATGTCAGATACCGAAAACTAAGTCTAAATTAGAGTAATAATGGATTTCATTTGCCTGCACCAGTTTGGCAAGCTGCTACGTTTACAACATTTGTTCAAAATGGCATCCCCAGCATTAATGTAGGCATGGCATCGTCGTACAATGTTCTGTCATACCCGTTATAATATCGCCGTCTCGTTTGAACAGTAGTGCAGGTAGCGAGAATTCTTGCCAGAGATCTTCAGTCTCGACAGGCGTCTCGTAGACAAAACTTTTCACATAGCCCCCACATGAAGAAATCAAATGGTGAGATCAGGTAAGCGTGTAGGCCACGAAACAAAAGCTCTTCTCCCTATCTACTTTTCAGGGAATGTCTGATCCAGGCGTTCACGAATTCAGTCCAAAATGAGGTGAGCTCTATCATGTTGGAAGCACATCCATTAACGAATAACATGTGATATGTTCTAGGATCAAGGTTAGCAGTACCGGTAGATGTTCTGATACCTCCCTAATTGGATTAGGACTTTTGCTAATAGCTTTCGACTGTGTCGTTTTCGGGCCAGCTTCCCTCACCTCAAATTGACAAATTTACCCTTCTCTATCGTCCCTGAAAGTTTTTATCCCGACGGAATCACCCAGCCATAAAGTATAACCATCTTTCATTCTTAGAATACTGGGAAACTGCAACTGTCCACGAAGAACACCGCATGCAACATAACTATACTATCAGCCCTGGAATACCACTCAAGATAGATGAAACTAGGTTGAAACAACATGGTATCTGATGAAACTAAAGGCAAAGAGACTTGTCACAGGTGGCGTCACATCTTGTCGCTAGAAATCTTAGGGACAAAAAGTGTAACTACTTGGACAGGGACATCTTTATGAAGTCTGCCCTATTTTAAGCAACCGCTCGGACGTCGATTTAAGAACAACATTAATGACTGTACAAGAGTAACTCCAGCTTTCTCAAATACGAAAGCAGCATCTTAGCGAATAGCCCGTGTGTTGGCAGTGTTATAGTATCCGAAGAGAGATGACGTCTCAGAAACCACTGAGGAAATTCCAGGAACTAAGTTCCACAGTGACGTTTCGAATATTATTCAGTTTTGAATGCGCTACCATACGTGCCGTGAATATGGAATTAGGTAACAGCTTCGAGGCGTTTAATCAGTCTTTCTTCCAAGGTTTGTACATTAAATGCCTAGGCGGAAGGAAATATCTTGTTCCAACAAATATGTGATATTAGATGTGATTCTTCAACTTCTCCCCATGATAAAATAGTTCGCGGGTGAACGGCCAGGAGTCAGTGTCCAACGGGCACAATATTTCGTTAAGTGATCACGTTATCAGAGCGCTAGTAAACTGAGTTCATCAGCGCACTTAATGACGACAACGTCGTCTCTTGCCGAAATATTGTGCCAGTTTGGCACTGGCATCCGGCCGTTCACCCTTGAACTATTAAGTCATATTAGCGTCGACAACTGGAGGAATCATTATGTATTAAAAGCAACAGGTCTCAGATACTGAACACGCGTCGATATATTGACGAAGGACTAAAGATAAATAACACGCCACTAGCGTTGAGCATACTGGTTCAGACACCGGGGAAACAAGTCTCTGAAGCGAAAATACTGCTGGCAGCGAAAGAATTTACTTCAGAGGAATTTCTTGCCACTGCATTGTTACTAGTTTGATGTGATTCTCTTGAGTCCCCATCTCTTACAACCGAAGTTATTTAGGATTGTATCACATATTTTACTCTTCAGCTCCCTTTACAGTGTATCAATTTCATTCTTGCCAGATGTAATTGTAACTGCCCTCTATAACGTGATCGTTCCTCTGGATTTCAAACATGTCACATACACACTGCACTGGCAACCATTCTCTACCATCCCGGATGTGGAACGTCAACAATCTACCTGTTATTAGAAGTCACAGTGCATTTTCTTAATGTTAAATTCGTCATTTGACAAAGTGAATTTTTTATTTATTTTCTGTAGTTATAGTAACAGCAAGAAACTGCCAGGAAACCTAGTAATTTTGTGCACTGTCACGTGAAGCACGCGTTCAAACGTGACAACGGCAAACGTTTCTGGTGGCGAATTAAGTTACAGCCATCTATTACTCTTAAATTGCAGTAAAAGATACAATGTAGGTTTCTTTTAATGGTGTGTCCAGGAACATATAGTGGAAATTGTTTAAAATTTGTAGCTAACTTTGCTTTTGCGTCTAGAACATTAATAACAAAATACACTTAATGTGAATAGAAGTAAGCTATGTGCATGAACATTTTATAACAACGTTAAGCTTGGCAGCATACGAGTGGAGGAGCGCGTGACAGTCCTCCTAAAATATCAGGATTTGTAACGATTTGGACAGGTCATCACCATTTGGAAAAAATTAAGAAGAAATTTAGTGCAGGGACACAGTACAACACAGATGCTTAACATCGCCATTTCTCTCCGTTCTTCATTAACCCCATCATCTATTACTACCTTGCTTCATTTTACTCTTTCACACTATCGGATAAGTTTCTTTTTACTTCTGCATATTATCCATTATTATACACTTTAACGTTTGATTTCAAGGTCCAACACTGTTTAAACACTCCTACAGTCTGCGATTAACGCCTTATTTCTGAATAATTCCTCGACTTACTATTAAGTCATCAGTAAACTGATGTACGTTTCAGTTAAACATATATTTTAACTCTTCTGATTTTGTTAGTTTGTATTTCCATCTGATTTCATGCGGTAACCACTTGTAATAAGCCTCTAAACGTGGCATTCCTTCAAATATGAATGTTCCCTTTTCTAGCGCAGTCCTTTCCTGGGAAACATTTTTCTTGTTATCTTAGATTATTCTCATGCTCATTTTGCATGTGCCTGCACATTTTAACTAGACTGGGCAAGCTAAATTTTCGTTACTATGCATTTTGTTATTTTGGACGCTCTTCCACTATAATCTTCACCACTCTACCACTTGAAGTTGACAACCTAAAAACGTTTCGTGTTTCAAAACCTGTCATCTAAAAGTTTGAAAATGATTATGGTTATCCTTTGATTTTTTTTAAATACGGATAATTTCAGCGACTTTTAAGTAAAGCAGCGCAGAAATACCGTTCTTTGTGATTAATTATAGATGAGCAACATGGCAGGCGAGAAGGAACTTTGTAGATTCGTGTTCATTTACATGTGGGGAAACACGGATGAAGTTTCTAGTACTGCCAGTTTATTATCCGTAACATGCGAAGAAGACAATCATAACCATCGAAAACATCTACGGAATTGCATAGTGATACAAAACGTACGCTAGGACAGTGCGATAATAACCCCGTTCGCAGTAATGATCAGTGCTGCAATTCTGATTGTTACATACAAGTATTTTAAAACATTTATCATATACCTAGCTCAATAGAAGAGATGGATAGAATTATTAAAAGTTCTAGAGACTTTAATCGTTTCATTGGCTGATTTATTGAGTGTAAACTCAATGAAAGCCGACTCTTTAGTTAAGTACAATTCATATGTCTGTTCTCCAAAAGTTTTGCCCAGTAGAGCAAGCTAGTGTTCACGAACAAAATAGAAATCTAAACACAATTCTCTCTTTTGTCTCTTCCCAAAGCCAACTGTTGCTGTTACCCTGCAGTTAGAACACACTGGCCAGTCACGTCCATATTGAGGTCCACGGATGATCGGGAACCTAAAAACTACTAATCATCAAAAAGGACATATCGAACTAGATTTGCTATAATGTCTAGAAACAAAATTCTGCACGACAGCCGAACTGACGATAGGACAGTATGTGTATATCCGTGCCTGTGGTTAGTCCATAGCGACATATCTGAGGGACGTTAAGTACTGATCTACTTTTGGGTATACTATGCTAACAACATATTTTGCGTGAAAGAACACATTATGTGGAGCGTATTACTGGTGTACTGGATACAAATCCTATTATGGTTTGGTGTGGATAAGACGATTTTTTTAAAAATAACTTAACGAGCAACGGAAGTAGCAGAATCAGTGTAATTTTAAAATATTACGTGAAGTTAGAGGTGGTAGAGAATCTAATTAGGCGACATATGAAATGCCAGATTACCATGCTCCACTAATTCAAGCTGCAGCGGCATTAAACGATTCTGCCTTCAGAGACAAATGCATTAAAATGATTACACGAAAGATTATAATCTACAGGAAGTGACTTTCTCTAACATGTAGTGCCATTAACTCAGGTATTATTGGTAGTATGAAAGGTCGTGAAGAAAGCTACAGTAAACATTTACAGCTCCACTCACTGTTCCTCACGTACAAGGAGATTTAAGTAAACACATGCTGATATGGAGCTATCACATTATTCCTCTTATTAAATTTTAATAATAGCTCTGTCTCCAGGTTAAGACATCTCAGAGTTTTGTCCCCGAAACAGCTTTTGCAGTTCCTGTTTGTGGATGGAGCCTGTTGACTGCTTTTCCAAACAATCTCATCACTAATTCTGTGTAAATACAAACTACATAAGTGCCTGATTCAGTTCCTGCTGGGACTAAGCAAGTGCCGTGTTTCACTATCAAACTATGCGATGTTGATTAGTTACAACGTTTCTAAAGAAGCTATTCTTAATACTGCCAATCACGGAAACCATTTTCTGTTCAAATGCTGCCTTCATAACAGAGGGCTCATGTTGAATGTTTCCATAAAATATTTGTTTGCAACGAAGAAAGCGCTAATATAGCGTCACCACACCAATTAGTTACAGAGTGGAGTTGTTAAAAGACTGTGGAATTTAAAGACATCCCTCGTATAACAACAAGCACGCTCTCTACACAGGGATATGAACGGCCCAGAATACATCTCAACTGCTTTACAGAGTTAACAGCTATATTCAATAATTTATTTATCCAATGGAAAAAGAATAGTAGCAGATCATGGAGCAAGGTAATTGTTTTCCAATTATCCTGTCCGCTAAATATTATTGCACTGTTCCGAATATGTAATTGGCTGAGTGTTTAAAGTAAACATTTTAAAGAGACTCTTACAGGCTGAAAATCGTACTACAAAAAGATGACCAGTTACAGAGGTATTAAACGGTTCATACATGTGACAGCAAGAAGCTTTGTTAAAGACTGCAATGTCATACGCTTCGAAAGACCGGATGTCGACGAAACAGCAACTAGTCATCTGAATATTACTTAAACACGAAGTAAGAGGCTAAAACTAGTGCTTTTCTCGAAATTACAACTACAGTTACAGTGTCATGAGACTTCCACTTGATTATCGAAAACCTTTGTTTCATGACATGTTTTAAAGAGGTGCGACAGGAAAGAAAAAGCAATCAAGTTAAGGTTTTCATAAGTGCAATGTCCACAGAAACTGAATTTAAAATGTGGCATGTGCGGCAGACGATTTGAACGATACCTGACACGATGTCATACGCTGTGGTATCTAAGTACGGACATATCTCTAAAATTAATTTCTTTCGCATGATGAATGATGAACCTATTTCACACAAACTACGGCTGTAGCCTTTAAACTCATCCCCGATTTTGCCAGTGAGAATGAGGCAGCAATCTGGACTAGCCAATATACACTTCACACTCAAAATGTGACCACCGACTATGTTCGACGTCAACATGCAGTAGCTCAAAGACGCCAGCTGGCAGCAATAGCAGTGGAGAGTACATAAAGCCTATCGGTAATAGCGGAAAAAACAGTGCAGTATCACGGAAACGGAGCGATTTATCTTACGTCCAGAAGGGCATAATCATTGGCTTTCAAGCCAAGAGTGGAAGCATTTCCGAAGCGGCTAAGAGTGTAAACTGTTTGCGTGTCGCAATGGTTAAAGTATATCGTGCACTGAAAAATGGCAGTATCCAAACGCGGCGCCGAGGCAAGTGTGGGGCACCACGGACCACAGATGACGGGATGAATGACGGCTGCGGAGATGTGTGCGGGCAAACAAACGTACAGCTGCCGAGCAACTGACCGCCCAATGAACCAACGGGCTACCAAGGCGTCTTCTCAGTGAATGTTGCTGCGTGTGGGTCTCCGCCTGGCTCATGCATCCAAGCTGCCTACAATTCATCGGCTACAAAGACTAGAATTTGCGCGCCAATACTGAGTGGCGACAGGCGGCCTTTTCGGATGAGTCAGGTTTTATGTTCCGCCATTCAGATGGCCGCTGTGTACGTCGTGGAAAGTTTGAAGGCAATCACCCTACAACAATCGTCCGAAGGGTACAGGACGGAGAGCATTCCTTGTGTGATCTCGTCATTCTGAAACGCACAGTGGATCAACACAAGTATGCACATATCCTTGGAGACCATGTTCACCCCTACATGCAGTTTGTTTTCCCTCGGCACGACGGCCTCTACTAGCAGGACAACGTAACGTGTCACACAGGTCGCAGTGTACGAGCGTGGTTCGAAGAGCTTCAGAATGCGTTTGCTGTACTCCCCTGACCAGTCCGCAGCTCGTGGTCTAGTGGCTACCGTTGCTGTCTCTGGATCACGGAGTCCTGGGTTCGATTCCCGGCCGGGTTGGGGGATTTTCTCTGGCCAGGGACTGTGTGTTTGTGTTGTCACCACCACCACCACCACCACCACCACCACCACCACCACCCGTGACAGTGGCCAGATTGGAATGTGAAAAAATTGGACTGTGGCGCAGTTGAGCGCCCCACAAACCAATCACCACCACCACCACCACCACCACCACCACCACCACCACCACCACCACCACCACCACCACCATACTCCCAGTATGTAAACCTAATCGAGCATCTGTGGTATCACCTCGATTGGGCCGTATGCGCCTTGGATCCTCAACCGAGAAATCTGGTTCAACTGGCCATGGCACTGGAATGGGGATGGCTCAACATCCCTGTCGGTGCCTTCCAGAACCTCAATGACAGTCTTCCTCCACGTCTCTCAGTGGTCTACAGCGCAAAAGGTGGTTATTCAAGCTTTTGACAGATGGTCACACTGTTTCTGCACACTGTAGTAAACTCTCGCGTGGCTCGCCTGTATGTAGACAGCAATGCTATCATTGCTTAAATCAAACTGCAACTCTTTGGCCAAATGTTCGCTGATGTTGAGCCATCTGACAGAGTGAAAAACTTTGCTACAACACGAATCTGTCAGCGCACGTGATTGTAAGGCACGGTGTGTGTTAAGATATAAACACGCCACCAAATATTTTCCACCAAAGTTGAAGTATCAGCCTAAAACCTATTTCCAGGTTTTATAGAAGCCGTTCTCCGCGCTACTCTTTCTGAGTAGCACCTTAGAGGAGCACTAGTGTGACGAAAAACTGCAGGTGAGGAGCAATGGGAGACTACCATACACCAGAGACGTGTTCGAGTTCTGATCGGACACTGTTCTTTGTGTTAATTCTGTATGTAGCCCAAGAGTTGCAGCTTCGAAACTACTACTACTACTACTACTACTACTACTACTACTACTACTAGAACCCACAGTTTAACTCTGCAATTTTACTTTGGGCGATTCCCACACGAAAACGATTAAGTAATCTCCATGTTGGCCACAGCAGACTGTTTCCTGGGGACAGCTCCTCTTTTGGTGGTACCCAACCAGGTTTTGCTCCGTCCTGCCAGCGTTGTAGTCTCCCTTCTGTCTGTCTTCATTAAGGGTGCGGTACTTTAGACAACACTTTTCTTGCTGCGAAGATGTTGGGCAAGACGTTCATTCTCATAAACTGGGTGTCTATCATCCCTGTTCATTTGCTCCTTCCGGATTTGGCTGTTACCATCCGTCTCATGTCGGGTGGTTCTATTCCGCCCAGAACTTTGATCTTCTCGGTTGGAATTTGTATCAAACATAA
Source organism: Schistocerca americana (assembly GCF_021461395.2). Taxonomy (NCBI): domain Eukaryota; kingdom Metazoa; phylum Arthropoda; class Insecta; order Orthoptera; family Acrididae; genus Schistocerca; species Schistocerca americana. Next base: position 763,930,504 of record NC_060130.1, on the reverse strand, counting down.
TTTCGCCTGGAGGCAAATTTGGTGAACAGCAGCGGTGTGAAGCTGTTTCGAGTGACACGGTTGGTACCACACAGGAGAAGCGTACTCTCTTGCCATAGTAGAACTAAGCTAGAGCCGACGCTCGAAGCCCATATGGACTTACTCCCCAACAAGTGGGGAGTTTACTTAAATTGTTTCATGCCGCGACCTTCGATATGAACTGCCACATTGCTCCTTGAATGTCAGTCTCCTACCAAGAAAGTTACTACAACAATAAAAGAAAGAATATTAAACTTACGTTCATCTTCTGGTTGAAGCTCTGTTCTTACCCGCGTTTGCTTGCTAATATGTAATAAAGAATTGCGGTTCTGCCGTGAGCAAAAAATTTTACTTCTTTTTGTACCGAAACATGTTACGGGAAAGTATCTCGAGCTTCAGTGGGTTCATTTAGCCTCTGCATTTAGTCTATTAAATAACAAAGAATTTATACATTGTAACACTACAATTTTTGAGATTACAGTATTTAGATCAATAGAATCACAAATGTTAACAGAAAAAATCTATACCTTAGTTTGTTCACGTGGCTGATATTTGCAGGACGGTTATGACCATTGCCATCCAGAACGTCATCTGCAATTAATAAGCGTTTACCAATATTTTGTTACATAATTTGCCGAATATTAGACCTAATATGAAATTTTCGGTATTTTTTTCTTTTTGATGAAAAATATCGCTAATTTCATACAGACATGACATTTGGCAAATTGCGTAACAAAACATTGGTAAACGCTTATTAATTACGGATGACATACGAGAAGGCAATAGTCATAGCTATGCTGCAAATATCAGAGCGACGTGAACAATCCGGTATTTCTGTCGGTATTTTTATTAATGCAAGTAATATAACCTCGAAAAGTTTAATGGATTATAATGCGTAAATTCTTTGTGCGTTATTTAACAGAATAAATGAACCCACTGAAGATGGAGACTTCTGCCGAACATCTTTTCAGAGAACCGATCTCGCCACTTAAGCGATTTAAGGACACCACGAACACCTAAATCTTTATGAACTGATGGACGGACGAGTATTTGAATCTTGTGATTTCCCCCCATCCCTCACACATTCGAATCCAGTGTCTTAAGCGCCATCTTATTCTGTGCATATTGTAGCTCTCGATTGTTGGAGAGAGAAGGGGACGAATGCTGCAGAATATTGTATATATACGCAATTTTTAAGGCTTAGATTTACTCCCGGATCACAGCTGGCAGCGAGAAGTGGTTGCCTGCAGAACGGGGTCACGCGAAAGCCACGGAGGCGTATCGTAGCGACAGCCGCTCTTGTCTGCCCGAACAGCAACCAGCACTTAGGGCTCCTTATCACAAATTTAATCGTTTTCCTACACAAAAATGTTGAATTTTACGTTCTAGATAATAGCGCTAAATTCCTACTGCGGCTCGTATTCTAAAATGGAATGGGGTACATAGCATCTGGTGAACCAAGCAGGTAAGTGGTTTATCTGTTGTCAAAATGGGAAACAATTTTCCTCCAGGTGACTACAGGATAAAAACATGCCTTAACCCGAGAGGAAAAGGGCAAGTCCATAAGAGTTCATGTAGAATGCCGCCATTTCTGCAGGCTGTGTGTAATTTTATCGTGATTCCTCAATATTTAAAATTTTCCTGAGTTTTGATAGATGGAAGGAGATTTGGAGTGTGATCAACGCCTCGTCGACGTTGGAGACGGAGGATATTGATGGACGGAATCTGTCATGCCTCTCAAAGGAACCATCGTAGCATTCGCCTGAAGAGATTTACGGAAACTTCGAAAAGCCTAGATCTAGTTGCGAGGCGGAGAAATGGGGCCTGATCCTCCATTGCCTTGATTTAAAGCTGAGGTCATTTGTCAGCAGGCTCCTAAACTAAAGTAATGCCAAACGAAAACAGTAAACTAATTCGAACGGCACTAATGTTTCCAGGCTCTAAATGAACCTAAAGAAAGTAGAAAGAGCAAATTCATTTTTCTAAGAAACAGAACAGGCATAACGTACTCTAAGTAGCAACAAAAATGCCTTGTTTATTATGGCTTATTAGACCATGTTTCAAGCAGATAACGGTCTTTACAAATAAAACTACGCAGTTTAGGACTATTTTATAGGCGCTTACGACCAAACCTTCAAATGTCCAGTCGTTAGAAGTTTCACCTTATCTCAAAAAGGTCCTACTTTATTTACGAACTATGACACGCAACTGCTAAAAATGTTAGCATAATCCTGACTGAAACCTCAAAGCATCAGTATCTTCTCTCACTAGAACACTCGCTGTGTCTCTCCAACTTATGAACCGTGTAGTCCGAGTCACAATTATGATCAGTCTGATCCAACATTTCAAAAAATAATAGTGCGATTTCAGAAGTGAAAAATAATTGAACGCACGAAAACATCAGTAACAGTTTACAGCTGACAGGAGTTTTAGCAACTGCGACAGTTATTTCGAAGCACACTAATCATGCTTACAAATCTGTGGAGAAGTTCTGAAAGCAATTTAGATAAACATGAAGCATTCAGAAATAGATTACTCCAGACGTATCAATTCAAGAATGAGGGCTGAATGTGAAGGTGAAAAACAGTACGCTGTATCGCATCCCAAGACGTGCGCACGCGTTCAGCGTCTCAGAAGTATATCGTTAAGAATCCTGCACCTAATTCCAAAAGGAGGTTATCTTGCCTCCCGAGGTATCTACCGCGTTTGATGGAAACGTTAAGATAAAAACATAAGGGCGAGTCTTAGTGAACTACATTTGCGCAATGAGCGCTTTAGTTTTTGTAAAAAGTAAAAGCTTTATCAGAATGATCGTAATCTGTTTCTTACCTGCACAGGTACGAAGAAGGAAGATTGTGGCTTAATGTTCCGTCGACGAGGGCGCTGGAGACTGAGCAAAAGCCATGATTGGTTAAGAAAGTGAGACATGCCATTTCAAAGGAACCATCCGGCATTTGACGTCAGTGATTCAGGGAAACAACGAGAAAATAAATCTAGATCCCTGGACAGGGATTTGAACCACCGTACTCTCGAATGCAAACCTTTGTCTTACCTTTGTGACATGTCTCAGTGCAGATACGACGGCTATATTTAGATATGTAACGGTTAATTGAAAGAAACGTGTACGGATAAAGGGAGGAAGACACAGTATGTCTCATCGACAACAGATAAGAGGTAAAGGTGCGGACTGATTGCTGGGCAGTGGTAATGTTTTGGGAACCATCCGAGTATTCACTTTGATTCGAGGAAATCACTGTATACTTTAAACGGAGCAGCCCGACGAGGACTCAAACCTCGTTCCAATTAGAGTGCAGTGCTGTAGCCACAATGCCAACTCATGGATAACAATCGACTGTACCTGACAGGCTTACGTCTGTGGGCAAAAGTTGTATTTTACTTCCTAAAAAATCCATGTTGAGGAATTTTTAAAACTTTTTTGTATTTCAAAGTAGATAAATTAAGATTTAGGTCGTAATGACTTAACACCTTAGTAAAACTGGAGTAGCACTCCTTGCCGCAAACCTGGAAAAAATTAATATCGTTGTTGTACATTGTAAAAGTTTTCAAGGCACGATGTTCTCCACTCCGCCAAAAAGTACATGAGCGGAATAAACTATTGCAAAGGCATCTAGCTAAGATGCCGTTCTACGTGTACGTAACCAGTTATCGGGTCGACGAACAACAATTACCTTGGCCCGCACCTTATATTAAGGTTCAAATGGCTCTGAGCACTATGGGACTTAACAGCTGTGGTCGTCAGTCCCCTAGAACTTAGAACTACTTAAACCTAACTAACCTAAGGACATCACACACATCCATGCCCGAGGCAGGATTCGAACCTGCGACCGTAGCAGTTATATTAAGGGCTAGCGGCTACTGCAGACGTTGAAGATTACTGCATGTAAGTAGAGTAACCGTCAGGTTTTCGAGAAACAACTGTAAGCAAGACGGTAGGTGAACAGTGACATAGTACATTTGCCAACCTATGCTAAGATGTTGATGCTCTTAAGGTGACGCTCTAGTTGAAATGCACCATTCCTGAGACATTCATCAACGGATATCACGAAACATCAACGAAACTGAGGTAAAGATGGAAGAGGTCACTAAAAATGCTCATAGTTCGCTTGCGCATCATCCTATTTCAAGGTGTATCCTGTTAAGAATAATTGACCCTACACATTACCCCTGCGAACGGTGGCAACTGCCGTCTATACCTTAGCTCCTGTTGATTTTCTTAAGCAATAATGCTTCCATTTTTTAAAAAAGGAGCAATAATTTGTCATTACTATGGGCGCAGTTAACTGAGGACGCTACCTTCATTTTTTTAAGACATTACGATTTTAAAAAGGCCATGAAGGTGTGCCAGCTATCGTAACAATTTTGGCGCAGACCTGTGAACAGACTGGACACACAAATATTGATCAAAAAATGAATTTGATATGCCTGCACGTGTTTTAGTGCTTTCATCATCGTCGTCCCGACTTGAAGAAATTAAGACAGTAAGTCCCGTTTGCATCTGTTCAATTAACGACTGTCTTCAAATTTATGTTGTGACCTAAACGGGTACGAAGTCTTAATACCTGCTACACAATTTCTTTGGCTCATATTAATTCCTGTTATACCAATTTCAATTCAACTGCTGTAAACAAGGCACGGATAGCCGTTCCTTCTAACAAGCTAGACTTAATATCTTATTCTCTGCCAGTTGATATTCTGATGGTGGTGAACCCAATGAAAACCGAGGGGGAGAGAGAGAGAGAGAGAGAGAGAGAGAGAGAGAGAGAGAGAGAGAGAGAGAGAGAGAGAGGGAGGGAGGGGGGGCAAGGCGCAAGGCATTTTCAGAGACTCAAACTACATCCTAGATGGCGTGACCTGCAGGCCAAGCCTGCTGCAGTTTGCTATTTTACGAGTCTGTAATACTGGCACAGGTGCCTCAAATATAGTACTATCTGCAGGCAAATCATGGAAGGAAAGATCACGTTCTGTGTACTGAAGAAAACAGTTGGCTACAGATTGCAAGGCTTTGTTTCAGTGATGACTTTATACGTTACAAATAATGGTCAATGAACCAAATAGTTTCACACTTCACTTCACACCGAGCTCAAAGCAGTGAGAGAGAATGGAACTCGAAAACAACGAATGAAGCACGATACGATTATTGAAAATAGTGCGAAGTTTCAAGGAAACTTTACGAACAAAATCTACAGCAAAATGAATAGCGAGTAACAGACCGGCACTGTCAGTAGGCAGACATGTTTTTCTCTTTACATGTGTTCTGCTTCCTCTACCACGGATATGGGAGAGGACGGATTAGGTATGTCATTTTTAGTGTAGATACAGCAGATTCGCATATGAACGCTACCACCTTATATTTTCTGATCTTGCACACCTGTGTAACATGAAAGCATTGAACTCGTCTAACCGTCAACGCCTGCCTTCAGCCAGTGATCTAATATCGCCATTGCAACATGTTTTCTTTTTCAAGTCCCATATAATAAGGCGAGAATATCTTACTTAAGACATAGTTGTACACCCGTGTAGTACGGTACTGCGGAAATTATACCTCAAAAGCTGCAAAGTACAATTTTAGGACAGATTATGCAGCGCTACTTTCAATTCCAGAAAAAAATTTTGTATGGAGAAAACGTAATTACGATGTAAAGTTGTTCTAGATAAACCACAGAACAATATCCGAACAATCAAATTGCGACGATGGCTGTCTCATGAATTTGTGGAGGAAAGGACGTTCCACCCACACCATACCCACAAATAAATACATCAACAATACATAGAAGTTATGGTCTATAACTGTATGTGAAAGCATCGCTGTAGACACACAAGCATTCGAGTAGTTTTAATCGGCCTTCATCCCAAGCAATTTCTTCGAGGTCACAACCAGTTTCGTCAGCCACGTCAATCTTATGCAAAACTGAAGCATTCGCGAATACGGAAGTTAGTTTGGAACGCCGCACATGTTTGTTACATATTAGTCTACTAGTGGTTTTATACTCTATCCATCTCTGATCCAGCGTACCCAGTCATTCCAAAAAGAATCCTGCACACATTGAAACTTCGCATTTTTAAATAGATAGAGTATTATTAGGGGCGAAAAATACTTTTATAGGACTAAGATCGAATTCCAAACCTTTGTAATTTGATCGTTAACACCAAAACAGAGACTGTACAGAATGAACCCAAGTTCCTACAGAATCTTTGACGTCTTTCGGATATATTTGAGCATTTTAGCATAAGACATTCGTGGTCCCAGCCGCTCGTTAAACAGTAGTTGTATTTCATTCAATTTCTTACCCCCTTTATCTCTGCATCTGGATTGCACTGAAAATATCTCCCCAAGTGAAAAATTTCGACGGTATGCGCTGTGTCTTGTATGGAAACAAACTTGTTCCAAACACGCTTCTTGCTGTGAATAGTAATCGTCATTCTGCTCTTCGCCATCAAGCTTGCATTCGGTGCTGCTCTTTTCTGTCCCGGGTTTGTACTTCCAGCAACGTTGTTCTTACGTTAACTGTGATACACGGCAGTGTGTATAGGTTTATTAACGAAGTTTAGGCCGATATACACCTCGTGTTTGGTTTCACTGCCGAATAAAATGGAAGATCCGCACAACGACGCTAGTGACGGCAAACATCGCAGTATTTTTGCATTTGTCATGGGTTGTTACATTAGTATATTTTGTGTTGTGCTTTTTGGTGATTGTATATTACAGCCTTTTTCTCAGAAAAACGCAGAGTAACCAACCGAATAAATCCATTTTTACTCTATTTCGAGCCACATGAGGCCACAAGTTCCTTAAAATAAAATACTCAAACATCCCTCATACAATATTCTGTCTGAGGAGTTGAGTTTCAACCTGTATTACACGAGATGAGGTCAATTTGTCAGTCGTGGTATATACAGAAAACTATAGCATAATGCCAAATTTATCACACTAGCTTGCGGGTCGTGGTTTTTCTCCCGGGTAACAAAGTAAGGACGCCTGTTTTCGTCGGAACTGGTATGAAGTACTGGCGTGTTTTACGTGTCCATCCGGTAAGTTATTCTATGAATGAAAGCAACTAAGCCTTCGTGTGGACAGCTGCCTCTGTCAGCACTCAGCAGGATGCCGAATGCTATCCCCACCACGGTAGCTCCGTCCCACGTCCACCTGCGCTCTTACCTGCGCCCACGCAGTATTCCGCCGTATTCTCCGAATTGGCGTGGCGGACGAGATGTAGCCTGGCTGGACTCTGTCTGTAGCTCATGTCCAATAATAATGCGCTTTTGCAGCATTAACAATATACTCTTATGAAAGAGCTCTTTCTTCAGTCACCACCATTTTATTTCTGTACAGTGTGCCGAAACCCGTATCTGCCTTTCGGTGTTAAGACGGCATAAAATTAATTTCACAATTATTGGAGGGGGGTTTGGATAGTTATAGAATGCAGAATTAGTATTTAGTCTGGTACTTTACTCAAGTTAGCCTCCGTACCACGCTACAAGGGTATCACGTATCATACCACACTTTAATGGCAGGTTATTTTGATACTATAGTAATGTGTTCTACGTTTAGTATCAGGACCAAATATGAAATTACTTTGGAATCCGTAAGGATTGCTTCAAATCAAGCTTACTCCGAAACTGCAAAAAATATTAAACCCCTGCAGAAATAGTGCATACCGAAGAAAAAAAATTATAACAGGCAGTACTTTTTCGTTGCTGCGTGAGTGATACAAAAGTGGTTTTATTAAAATTGGTCTCCTGTGATGACACTCGAATTTTAGATGAAAAACGAATAGGGAGTAACTAGCGATGAAGTTTCAGGCACCTGGGCATTTATGACAGCGGGAAGAAATGAAGATACTGGCACGCTTGACATCCATAGAGCGAAACTGTGAACTTTGTTAAGATATCTACTTTCTCAGTCCGATATAGTACATGGACATGAAGCCTAAAATGTCAGTTACTTTCAACAATGTTATAACCACTAAATTTTGCCTGTTTTTTGATCTGGAGACAGGGATAAAAATTAATCGCGTTGTTCACAGTTTCAAAGTCACGGCTGATACAGCAACTACAAAAGCGTACTGCTTTAGAAAGTGCGGTTGTGTCGCCTGATCAAAGCAGTCTCGACGTTTGTGAACGTCGTTGATTAGACATCCGCAGAGTTCATTTCCTTCTATCGTCAGCTAGCTCACTTCGATGAGAGTAACTTGTTAAAATTACGAAAGAGTGTTTTAAAATCGACCATTGACTTTCAGCTCCTAAGAATGTGTCTTGTGAATCTGGTTTCGTTGACTAGATAATTTTTCATGTGGGACAAAGTAAAACATGTCGTCATAATTGTTTATGTCAGACTTCAGCCTAAGTAACAATATCTTAACATAATTATGAATAAGTGACTGTTTTCCGCACAGACGCGAATATCCTCAGTTTTCTGTTTTGGACGAGTTACGTTGCCTTTTGCCGTACTCAGTGTTTAATTTATTCCTTCGTAGCAGTACTGCTAATGGTCAAACTATACTCCACCTTTTTTCCTATTTGTGTGCCACATTTTATTTTCACAAGCAGCAGGAATTTAGCACCTAACGCTATATCGGCTTACATTTCTGAATTTTTTTGTTCTTTGTGGTTAGTTACTTTCATGAGACTCCTTGTGTGCACGTAGTTCGACTGCATCACGTAGCAGCTGTCAACTCAGATGGGTGTATCGTGGAGGATCTCTCAGGACATTACTGAGATTTCACATGGATTTTTTATGCACGAAAACATCTTTACTGAAGGTCTGACACTTGTAAAATATTCCAATGGTTCTAAAAAGCCTTTTTCTTTGATGAGACAGTTACTCAAGAGAAGAACCTCCACAAAATGTGTACCAAACATCAAATATGCATCAGCAATATCGTCCGATTATGTGAATATGTAATTACATTCTAATCTAGTGGCTTATGTTTATTTTAGCACCTGTCATCAGCGCATAATAGCAACAAAATCTTCATGTTGCATCTTAATAAACAATTAACGTAGTGGCTAGATCGGCCCAATGGAGATGTAATGCACGTGACGCAGCAGCTTTCCCTGTGGTTCTGTGTAGGAACACTGGGCACAAAGTTATTCATCCAGTGCACACCCCCAACAGCAAAGAACCGGAACATGCTTGCGCCACTGACTTAAATTTTAGGGATTGTCAGTGTTACATTTTTTGTTTGTGCTGATAGCTGACAAGTAAACCGGACGGATATAATCCTGTAGAAGGAAATAGACTTTATTCTATCAATATTTAAGTTTCGATTCCTGAAAATGCATGTCGTACTGAAGCCAAATCAAAGACCGATGTGCTACATCCTATTTACATATTAATGCTTCTGCATTCACTGTTTGCACGGGGACTGGAGCAATCGCATATCGTGATTCAGGGAAATTCTGACACTGGTCATGCCACAATTTTTTCTTTCTAAAGAATATGAGTACGTTGTTTAAACGGGCGATTAGCGGTCTGTGCCCACCTCATATAAACCGCGTTGTGATAAGCACATACAAACCTCAAAAAAACTTGTTAGCATAATATTGTACCACGAATCTGATCGCACCTAACAAGGTTCAGCTATCAGTGATGCGAAATCTCAATGATTCGTTGACTTTAAAAATAATTAGACAAAAATAATTGAACTATTTTTAAGAACAAGGTAGTGTTCACGTTTCATGTTTAGACATATGAAGCGCCACACATTTACAAGTTTTACTTTGACTACTGTGGCTAAAAGAAATTCAGTAATTGTTATGGATTAATACAATTTGGACCATATACAAGAGGAGTTTTATATGCAGATACTTATAACGTTAATACAATGATTTACGTAGCAGTCTGCCAGCCACATTTGATTCAAAAAGGAACCAGCCACACACAGGCATTAAAATATCGTAGCTGATATGGTCCCAGAGATCGAAAAGAACGCAGAAGTATTCCTCTCAGGTGCCTCAAATCTAATACGGGCAGACTATTGCAGACACTTTTAAAAATAAAAGGCTATGGATTAAATTGTGGAACACCAAAACTTGTGCTCCACGAGCACCACTAAACTGACGGGAGAAGGGCCATGGGACAGAGCAGTAGTTGTTCCACAGGACACTTATTCGAGTGGAATGATCAGTTCCCCCGCATTTGGCCCTCCCATTTTATTATTTACAGACAATGTAACGAAAGTTTCGTATGTTACCTTGATGGACTAAAGATATCAGTGTGATTAGTAGAATGAATTATAATACTAGATAATTTATGTTATCTGTAGAAGCTGTGGATTTGTAAATTCCACCAAATGGTTTATTTACCGCACTGTAGATATTCCTCGGGTAATTTAACATTTTTGTGTTTCAGTAAAGGAAGGTATGCAGACCCCTCTGCCTTAGCGCAGTAAGCTTTCGATATAATGCTCCACGAACAAGTCTGGCTTCCACACACTGATTCCTCCTCCTATTCGCGCTTATCGGGTTCAGCTCGCCATACATGGTGCCTCATTTTTGTTTGTCCAAGCCTTCAAATAGTACGTACGCTCAACTTGCGTATGTTGATCAGCTGCACAACCATGGATAACTAAAAAGTTTCTAGAACGAAATTTTCACTCTACAGCGGAGTGTGCGCTGATATGAAACTTCCTGGCAGATTAAAACTGTGTGCCGGACCGAGACTCGAACTCGGGACCATTGCCTTTCGCGGGCAAGTGCTCTACCGACTGAGCTACCCAAGCACGGCTCACGACCCGTCCTCACAGCTTTAATTTCGCCAGTACCTCGTCTCCTACCTTCCAAACTTCACGGAGGCTCTCCTGCGAACGCGAACGCAGGAGAGCTTCTGTGAAGTTTGGAAGGTAGGAGACGAGGTACTGGCGAAATTAAAGCTGTGAGGACGGGTCGTGAGCCGTGCTTGGGTAGCTCAGTCGGTAGAGCACTTGCCCGCAAAAGGCAAAGGTCCCGAGTTCGAGTCTCGGTCCGGCACACAGTTTTAATCTGCCAGGAAGTTTCAACTAAAAAGTTAATAAAGCCTCACAAGCCAAATATACAATTGAAATGGCGGAAATTTAACCTAATAATACTAATCAATGGTTGCACCAAACTTCTAAGAACGACTATGCACTTAAACACAAAATTGTTTTAGCAATGGGAAAACCGAGGGATCTGATGTTCGACTTGCTGTAATCCCGAACCTAATCAAATTCTTAACCTTCTGCTCTCCAGTTATTGGCACATCAAAAGAAATTTGTGGCTGGATTAAGTGTTTTGAGTTCAATGAAAAGATTACGCGTGTGTCGCTTGAATATTTGAATCCGCTCACTGGTAGAACGATGGACAGCGTACATCAGTTACAAAGGAGACAACGTCGTGAAGTACAGGCATTTTAAGCTAAAAGTACTGTCCTCCAGTTTGTAAGCGTCCTGTCGCTCCGACGTAGTCTTATCTTCGAACATCTGAACACAATGCTAAGTGCGACTGGGTATTGTTGGTGTTATTTCAGCTTTGTCGCTGACTGCACGCCAGTAGCCTGGGTCAGAGCGGCTATGTTTACATTAGGCAACGACCGAAAGACGAAAACCGAATATCTGAAACAGTTCCTCGTTGTCCTGTTTACATGTTAAGCCCTGAAGCGGTTTTGAAAAAGACCAGTCAAATATTGGTTTTGCAATCGTCAGTATTTTTTACACAAATGGCCTTTGGAAATCGGCTTTTCCGGTTTCAGATATAGTCACCACAATGGCTGTTTCTCTTTAAATAAACATCGGAGGTAGATAACTACTTTGTCGCTGCACAAAGATGACTCCGTATAGACTACCCGAAAGTGTCTACAAAGACGACGTAACCTGACAACCAAACTTTTTTCGCCTCCGGCAATGTTTACTTATCTGAAAAAATGCCGAGTACACCGTGGCGCGGAATCCACGTTTAACGGTAGTCCCCTATAACTGACTCGGTAAGTTAGGTCAAAGTCCGAGGAAGGCAATGGAATACCACCTCCAACAGGATCGTGCCTAGTAAAGCACTGCGGTGATCCAGACAACCTTCAGATTCGTACTTCCTACTTAGGCACACAAACCACCCTCTTTTATCAGTATATTAGTGAAAATCGTATAAAAAAACCCTACAGTAGTTCTTAATACGCAGTTTCAAATTAAACTTTGTTGCTCTCTGGATGTGCAGTGGCTGTTATTTTATTGTTTTTACCGCCAGACACCGCCTTCTCTAACTGATCGGATCCTAGCTCCTACCATTGCCACGAGCTATCACTCAAAAACGCCAATTAATATGAACTTCCTCCCCCTCTCCGACATTATTATTTAGCGGTAATAAATTACACTGATGTGCAAACTTAAGGACGAACACTTTCGCATGTGTCACTGCCAAGTAACATGGCTTTAAGAAACTGAGCACAACCAAGGTGCTTCAATATAGCGCAGAAGGTAACAAAGAATTGCGCAATGAGATTGACAGAAATCACGCTTTTATCCAAAGACAGTAATTACACAGAAGTGGCCGCAGTTGATTATGGTCCTTTTGACATGACATAAGACGGGATTTTGTTCTTAATAGGGTGTGTGATCGGCACGGGCAACAATGCACGCTCTGAAATGTGCTCCCACACTGGCTACAAGGTTGGAAAAGCCGTCAGCATACGGGACGAGGCAGCTAACGTTGACGTGCGCGCGGGCGGGGTATACATCAGCGCCATCGGCACATGGAACGAGATGGTTAACGTAATTTTTCGCTCTCAGCGCTCTCCAGTGGCAGTTGTCGCTTTGACCCACAATCCACATAGTTTGTTCACGAAAATGATCGTGCATAGAATTCTTACATTAGCTCTATTAAAACACACAATTCCTCTTTACCACATGTTAGTCATGCTGTTCTGTCCATGGTGTATATAAAAGGAACTTCAATGTCCAGGAATGTGTAATAAGACAAAAATGAAATGTCCCCTGACGAAGGACATCAACTAAGTTCACCAAGTGGGAAAAACTCACACCTGACAATTTATACTTACATAGCATCAAATATTAATGAATTATTTCTATTAATACCATAGGAAAGTCCCACAACGCTTTAGACAATACAAAGGTGAAAACACGTTTCTATACAGCAGGAAGCTGCCACACTACCAATCTACCCTCGGTTTCAAAAGGTGGAGTATCAAACAACTACATTATATTGAAACTCTCCTAGCGATCACACATTTCATCTTGCAGTCTCCTAAAAGTTGCAATCCCCAAAAAATACCAACTGACAAAACAAATCCTAACAAGAACAACACATTTTCATGAATCTTCAATGGGTCACTGCCTTACAACGGCTGTCTGTCGTGACACGCGAGTTATAAGGTGAAAACTAAATACGAAAGTATTTAACCACCAATATGTTTCCCCTCCTTTTATTAAAACAAATCGTACCAGCAACATTTCGTTCCCAAGACAATAAATTTGCTGGCGCTTAAACACATTTTCATAGGGTGTAACGTGTAACACAAATTGTGCTGCTGCTTAACACGACACATATAGTACGGCACGTCGTTTTCTGCTTATGACTTAGAGAGCGCTCTTACTTCCTGTTGGTTCTACTTTAAGTGGCACGTTGCCGAAATATCGCCGAACTTTTGTTTACGTGACTAAATGGCTACTTAATGTGAAAAAGGAAGAAGTGGCGCCACAAAAAATTAAGAGCGTCGTGTCAACGTCAGCTAATTCTTTCCGTGTACCGACGGCTTGAGAAGTTCTTGAGGCAGGGCGTTCCATTCTACATCTACATCCATACTCAAGTCACCTGACTGTGTGTGGCGGAGGGTACCTCTATCAGTTTTCCCTTCTATTCCAGCCTCGTATTGTTCGTGGAAAGAAGGATTGTCGGTATGCCTCTGTGTGGGATCTAATCTCTGATTTTATCCTTATAGTCTCTTCGCGAGATATACGTAGGAGGGGGCAATATACTGCTTGACTCCTCGGTGAAGGTATGTTCTCGAAACTTCAACAAAAGCCCGTACCGAGCTACTGAGCGTCTCTCTTGCAGTCTTCCACTGGAGTTTATCATCTCCGTAACGCTTTCGCGATTACTAAATGATCCTGTAACGAAACGCGCTGCTCTCCGTTGGATCTTCACTCTCTCTTCTATCAACCCTCTCTGGAACGGATCCCACACCGGTGAGCAGTATTCAAGCAGTGGGCGAACAAGTGTTCTGTAACCTACTTCCTTTGTTTTCGGATTGCATTTCCTTAGGATTCTTCCAATGAATCTCAGTCTGGCATCTGTGCTTTACCCACGATTAATTTTATACGGTCATTCCATTTTAAATCACTCCTAGTGCCTACTCCCAGATAATTTATGGAATTAACTGCTTCCAGTTGCTGACCTGCTATATTGTAGCTAAATGATAAAGGATCTTTCTTTGTATGTATTTGCAGCACATCTATGCTGTTGATAATTGCTGGATGGTGATTGGTGCATGTGGACATGTTGCAGTACTCGCCCAAACATCTTACATGTGCGCTATGGCATTCAGATCAGGACAACAGGCAGGCCAATGCATTCGCTGAATATCATCTTACTCCAAGAGCTGCTGAACCTGCACTGTTCGATTCGGACTCCCATTATCATCCATAAAAGCGAAGTCAGGGCCGAATGCATCCCAGTGGTGGAGGAGTAGTGTCACTATAACCAGGGGGTGTACAGTGTTTAGGATTTGGAAGGCAATGTGTCCATGCAACATTATGCCTAGCCACACCATAACACCTGGACCACCAAAACGATAATGAACCCAGTACCACTGTAGAGCATGATAGTTTTGGTGATCAAGACGTTAGGGTAAGCGGAGCCACAATGTTACATGGCCGTAGTGATCTCCTGCGATAAACTCAGCAGTCAACGTTATTGTGCCGCTATACTCCTTTCCCATGCGCGTCTTTTCACGAGTGTATTTGCTCTGACTTAATTTGTATGGATGATAATGTGCGACCGCATCGAACAGAGCAGGCGGAGTAGCTCTTGGAATGGACTGGCCTGTCTGCTCCCCCGACTTAAATCCCATGGAGCACGTGGGGGATGCGCTGGGGGAGACGTTCTGTTACACGTCCACATGCACGAGCAACCACTCAGGAGGGGAGCCGCGATGGAGAAGGGGGTGGAAAGCTCTACCATAAGAACCCATTACCAGCCTTGTGGCCAGAATGGCGTCTCGTTACAGAGCATGCACTGCGATCCGTGGCTACCACGCGCCCTATTAAGGACTATGTCGCTCTTTCTGTAGTATCCAGGGGACCATCATAAATCACGGAGGCTTCCGAGTATTGTCTTTGAATAAAATTGTCATTTCTGTTATTCCCATTGCATATTTCTTTTAGTGACTTTCTGTGCTGTACTGCAGCAGTCCAGATTCCATCGAGCTTGGCAGTGACATGCTAAAGTTACTTTCATCCGTATGTTTTCCAAACAAGTTTATAACCTCAAACCCCCTCCTAAATTAGTATATTACTGTATCTTCCTGTAGTTCCTGAGATCTGATCGAATATAAAGACAGAAACCGCGGCGGGGGACTTAACAGTATGTGTAGCTATTAAATATGGAAGATTCACCACGTGAGAAGGTAAAGTACGACGTGCACCTGCCAAGATCGGTTAGTATTGTACTTGCAAGGATAAGGCTCAAAAATGGCTCTGAGCACTATGGGACTCAACTGCTGAGGTCATTAGTCCCCTAGAACTTAGAACTAGTTAAACCTAACTAACCTAAGGACATCACAAACATCCATGCCCGAGGCAGGATTCGAACCTGCGACCGTA
Organism: Schistocerca americana; assembly: GCF_021461395.2. Taxonomy (NCBI): domain Eukaryota; kingdom Metazoa; phylum Arthropoda; class Insecta; order Orthoptera; family Acrididae; genus Schistocerca; species Schistocerca americana. The sequence continues at coordinate 763,914,677 of NC_060130.1, read as the reverse complement.
GCGGTCTTGCGGTTCCAGACTGCAGCGCCTGCAAGGATAAGGAACCGCGCCTTTATAGCCCTTTAGAGCGCTTACAACTTACGTGTCGAGTGTATCTCATCGTGTCGTCGTATATTGTGTAAGCTGACTTACGTCATTTAACAAATTGAGATCCCCGGTCAAATGCGAACTTATCTTCAGAGATACCTCGTACGTACAGATCACACACTGCAGTAGGGCACGGAGATGATCAGCTGCCCCGAAGCTGATCGGCAGCTAACCCTGCCACGGTGTGCGGCGAAGCACGGCGGCGGCCACGCATGGGGGAGCAGAGCCCAGGGGCGACGCGTTCCGCTGGACGCGCCTTCCGGCTGCAGTATCTGTCGCTCTGCTACCGGTGCCGCCCTCGGCGCTGCCAAAAGGAATTTATACCCACCCGCTGGCTCGTCTCCCAATATCAAACGTCGCGTGCTTGCTAACTTCCGCTACCAATCTGCGCCGCTTTTCGTTCCTGTTTCCTCACACGCCACAAACAACCTAGAACGGATAGAAAATGCGAATAAAAACAATTTCCTCAGATTACAAAGGTGTACCAAACCGACCCCTACTGTGGGAGGCAACGTTCTTAACACTTTGGAGACTAAGTCCGAGCATAGGTCGGGTCGCAATATTATGTTAAAAAGATCGCGCCCGAGTATAGTTTAGACCACGATTTTCTCGACGCGCGAGCCACCTATCACTCGAAAACTGGACTTATTTTGTGTGAGGATACTGTATGGACATCTCGCAATCTGCCCCTTGACTTGTTAATTTCTAGAATTATTCAGACAAACATCAGCAAACTTAACAGCTGCTGTCGTAAATGGCTGAGCCAATATGATATTGACAGTTTCAAGCATGTACTCGTTAGGATGGGCAGTTTGCTGTATGTCTGTTACAAATACGTCACGTGTGTTGAGTAAGCAAGAAATTTTGAAAGTTCAAGGATGACAATGCTCAATCGCACTTATCTTGGGAGGATAATTATACTTTGTCATTAGTTTAAATTTTTGTAATCTATCAAAGACCTGAAGCAAATATGAAAAATCTTTAAGCTTGGTCCTTTTTTAGTATGTATTACTCTTGAAGGTGCAATTACATATGTGGCAGTAACGCTTTGAAAAACGGCATAAATGGTCGGTTTGATAGGCCCAATATTCTTCCTAGTGGTTAGTCTCCAGAGTGTTAACTAACCTATCCGATTGTGTCGGAAAGCGGCTGAACATGTCACTGCAACGTTGATCATAAGTGATCAAGGGTGCTTGAACGTCTGTAGGCTAATACTGCGCAAGCAATCAGACTGTTCGAGCTGTTTGATGCTTTATCCATTTTCATTCAAGCAAGCATAACAAACATGCTTGAGGGAGTGTACCGACAATTTTCTGGCTTGTACAAGCAAACGTCAACTGTGCAGTAATCTTCGTAGCGTTACTGTGTCTATTGATATGAAGCAAATCTGAAATTTCTGGAAAAGGTTATACAGGTATATCAAAGACATATGTTTCAGGGGGATTAACTCTAAAGCCTATTACGGTTGAGGCAAGGAGACGTTACGTAAGTTATACTTTTAACAAAATACAAAGTGACCCTGTCAAACGTCGTTATTAAAAATATAACTTAACCCATAACCAACTACTGTGGGGAGAAGAAAAATGGAAAGTATTAATTTGGGGAAGGAAGAAAGATCCACAAGCCAACGACTATTGCAGATGCATATAGATACGTAATAAGTCTTCACAACCCTTTTACCTCGCAAAAAATTGCAGTATCGCTGTCAGTCTTGTTTGATGTTTTAATTGCTCTCGTGATTGCATCTTGCATTTAGTTGTAAGTGATACATTCAAATACGTTCCTCCTCTGATTCTGAAAATTTTACTACGATCAGTTTTTTGTTTCATTAAATTGTCTTACTTCCGCATATAACTTTTTCTCTTTATTCTTACGAGCATCAACGACAAAGCAAATTCTCGTTTGATCTCCATATACTATAAGCACAAATTCACGCTTGTACAACCATACTTTGTTTTGAGGCGAAGGAGATTTGAGTATTCTTACACAGAATGCTTGATCGTCCGCGCTTGTCAAGCGTGAAGTAATGCACATGAATGGCTTTCGGCTCTGTTGAAAGTTTCGTTCCGTCAGCATCGCTCTGTGAAGTTGTACACGTACAAGAGAGGTACTTAAAAACTGAGCACCCCTTATTTGGTAAGCGTTTTCTAGAGACAGGCTCTTGGGACGAGGCCTGACCCAGCAAATATTCAGTCTGCGACGAATATCAATGCATTTCGTTGCAGACTAAGGCATATAATTATGCAGTCCGCGCGAATTTAAGTGCACCGGAGATCCATATTAAATATGACTATGTGAGCGACATTTTTTGTTGAGATAAACTGCACACTTGTCGAGAGAAACATCGGAGCGCTGACAGCCGCTCTACGTTTAGAGGAAACGTCGGCACTAGCGAAATTGAGATCCGCCACATACACCACAATGGTTGCAATTCAGCAGTGAGGCTTCTGGTCCACGGGATCTTCCATATTTTACGGATGCTGCACCTAAAACAATTTTAAAGGGAGGAACAATTTTACGTCCTGTCACTAACGGCAGTAGAAACTGAAGTTCGCAATTGACAACGATGGGGGAGAAAATAAGCCGTCTTGAACGGTCCCGGCTTCTGACTTTAGTTATTTAGGGAAAGCCTGGAAAACCTAAACTTGAACGGCCGGAAAGGGTATTGAACCATGCTCCTCGTGAATGTCGTCAGGTAGCTCCACTGGTTAGACAGCGTTTTGCATGGAAGAACAAAACTTAGATCCCAGTGTAAGGGAACGGTAGATTCGTCTTTGCCAGACTCACCTCTTACGCCAGTGCCGCAGATTCCGGCAGTAGTTGAAGTTGGATCTTTCTCTTCAAAACCAATCAGGCCTCATAATCAAAAAGGTATATTCACCACAATTTCGAATATTAGTAACAATTTAACATATAGAAAGAATCTTTGTCGTGTACCTTTAGTATTTTTAATTACTACATTTACGATGCTCCTGATATTCCTTGGACTACGTATTCATTAACTTTTCTAAATACCACAAATGTAGGTTTAGCCACTTTGGCTGAACGGAACAGAGCAAAACCTTGCAGTATTCGATTAAAACATTAAAGCGACGCTTCAGAGCTATCAGACGAATGACGAATGCTTGAAACCCGAAATAGGTATGTTTAATCGATACCTTCTATCTGTTTGGAAAGTTTTGGGGATGGAGTGTGACGCGTCTGCAAACGAGACCGCATACACTTTTACCATCTTATTTAGCAGCGTCCTTTGTGATCAAACCTACGCGATAGATTTTAGCGTAGTACGTGCAGTAAGAGTTACAGCGACTTAATCGATGCGAAGAGTTACGGAGACATTCAGGGGACTTCTCCGGGATTCACTCGAAGAAACGCAACTCTGACGCTACTGTATAAATTTGGGGGAAACTAATATCGCATACGTCAGGGCCATACTGATTCTTCCCTAACCCCTTCCGAGAACAGAAAGGAAGCGACATTTCCACTACTATCCACAGTATACAGTGGCTTGCGGGAAAAACAAGGTGTAGGGGCAGGCTTAGCCGCGGCGTGTCTGTGCTATTCTTGCATTGCCAGCGGGAGAGCATCCGAGTTTGAAGAGTGGGCGGTAGCAGATGTGCCCTTCGGGCGGGTATGTCTTGTGGCATGATAGGTCGTCCGGTCGTTAGAGAGCGAACAGTAGCTCGGCTTGGTTAAGGAGGATTTTCGTAGGAGGTTCACTGAGGAAACCTAAGGTGACTGAGGACACCATAAAACAATCAGAATCGTCTGACGGTGTTCTGAACTTCGTTTCTGTGGACTATCGACAAAGAGCCGAAAAAAGTTATTTGGATTTTAGTCCTAATTCGCGACGCATTTTTTTTTCCGAAAGGATCCAAATAGCAGTAGAAATTTGTTCCGGAAGCATTTTCGAAAGAGGTGTGAACCGAAATTTATTGCTATGCTTCGGGTCTAAATATTTACCGTGGCTCCTACATGAAAGATAAAATTTCCCTCAAGCGAAGGTTAGTTTGGGCATTAAAAAGTTTTAAAATGTGGGAGGTTTCTCTGTATCACCTTTAGAAAGTTGCAGAATGATACGTTTTACCATTTCGTGTTTCAATCGTCGCTTCAGAGGGCAGGAAATGGTAACGTAACAGTTGCGTGCTGTGTAGAACAGCCGATCGGAAGTTGGGACAAAGCGCGAAGGAAGGAAAGGCCTGGCTCGTGCTGTGCAGCAGTCAAACCGGCTAAGGCTACTGTCGCAGCGCTCGAAGCTATAAATGAAAGACGACTGTTGCGAAATCATAGCAGTGGAGACAGTTTTTATCAAAACACCAGATGCTTTGACCATCCTTTGAGAACTTTCGAAATATTGGATGCAAAATGTATTTTTGGCGTGAGTCCGCCCGAACATCGAACAATACGAAATCAATGTGATTCTTACAAATAGCAAAACATTATAAATGCGATACTACTGAGCCACGAATTTTTTGTAGTCTTGGAATGATAAAATTAGAGTTATAGAGACGCACGTGACTAGCGTACGACACGACAGCGTCAGGTGTTGAGTGTCCCTTACTGCTAGACGAGATACTAGTGATCACACGTGTGACTGAGCACAACGTGTCTTATACTTCGTGCCCCAAATACCAGAAAGACGCAAAGTAATATTTAAATGTCAGATTAACCGTGCCACTGTCTACACTTGCTTAGTGCAGCGGATAACGGAACTGTCAAAGAGTAGCATTTCTAACTAATCACGTCAGTGTTTTACGATCATGTACTTTACCAGTGTAAGTGACTCTAGCGCTTTAACAAAGTGACAGCAATCGACAAGTTACCTATGCAACAGTCGTATATAACCTTTTACGCAATATCAGTACATGCATTTTTCCTTAGATGTTAACGGCATGTAGCAAACCAGTCTTGTCATCGTCACTGGTCCATTTTCACGGCATATTTCTGTCATCACACGAAGGTTACCTCACCGGCCCTGACTGCGTTCTGTTGACGTCAGACGTCCAGCCCCACGCTGCACCAACAATCTTAATTGGGAGAGAGATTCGTAGGCCTAGAGCCGCATATGGACACTACTAATTTGCATTTTCTGATATTTGCTCTAAGTACCTTTACAATTCCATGTTAGTAATAGCGGGATATTCTCTAAGTGGAACAAGCCAATTCGTGAAGTTGACACGGGCTAACTAAATTAATTATAAGGATACGCACGCGGAGGTGCAGTTGTATATGCAGTCTACATTAATCAAAATGTCAAGTAATTGTTTCCATTTGTAATAGCAACAATTCCACACATGATGGCCTTTATTTTCATCTGTCCGGTTTATTTTGCATTCCTACTTTAGACAAGTCCTACCTCGTAGACAAGTCATTTGTTTACAAACAAATGCTCAGTAAATTCCGTTATGTTCATTAACTCTCTTGGTTTACCTGTACGGGCGGTGGACGCATTACTGTAAACAATCTTTAAGACGCGCCGTGTTCATCTTCTAGTAAGAACACTAACTCGTGATTTCTTTATTTTTTTGTCGGGAGAAGGTGGGCTGAAGAGGGTATCCTGGCCTCGTCTCTCTTTTCGTGAAGCGAAGGCAAGGTGCCAATTAAAAAGTCAACGAGCTAAACGTCAGCGCAACAATCGGTCTCGGGTCTCCTCGACAGTCTACGTGTGAATGCTTTTAAGCTTGTGTCAACGCAGGATACTACGCAGAAAATGCGAGCGAAAGCGTTTGTACCTGAGCAGGCGATAGCGAAGACGGCTCGCATGGCAGCGGCGTGCAGTGGAGAGCGGGAGAGAGAGTTGGCGTGCATGCGGCGACGTGGTCGTGGCCAAACTGTTCGCGCGCGCTTCGGCCAACCACTGCCAGCGACGCAAGCGCTGCCCCACCGCGGCTGCGGCCGCTGCTGCAACTACGCATCACGCCACCTTCTTACACAACGGCCGTGCTGCCGTGTTTACACGTCGCTTAGCGCCACCGACCAATCACACGGCCGTGATACCGCCTCTCTTGTTTCCGTTTTCGGCTCTGCTACCTTTCGTTTTTTCTGTCTCGCTATCTACTGGAACTGCACAGAGTGACAGCACGAGATGATGCTGCAGATAAGGTGTATCGCAGGAGCACACTCGATTTCAGTAGTAATACTGTGCAATCTGCGTCACGTTTCCATCTAAATGGTGAATGTGATGGTTAACATTTTAGTTCATGAAGAGAGAGCGTTCAAAAACATAACCTACAAGTGTCACAACTTTTAGGTAAGGTCACTGTTACACTTTCCCGCGATAGTCATATATTGCTCTGCCGTCTTAAGATCTCCCCTAACTGCGTTTTCCTTGGTTTCTTTATTTATGTATGTTAGAAACATAACTCAAGGGTAATTGAGCATAATATTTCAAAAATGGCTCTGAGCACTTTGGGACTTAACTTCTGAGGTCATCAGTCCTCTAGAACTTAGAACTACATAAACCTAACTAACCTAAGGACATCACACACATCCATGCCCCAGGCAGGATTCGAACCTGCGACAGTAGCGGTCGCGCGGTTCCAGACTGTAGCGCCATTAGAAAGCAAATAAACAAACAAAATTTATATACATGTGGACCACAGCATGTATGTGCAATTTGAAAAAGGTAATGACTAATAAATACCTTCGTTTTCATATACATGGATGAAGGAGGAACAAAGTAAGAAAATCTATCTAAATTACCAAGCGGAGAACCAGTTACAAATTGCCTATCTAACGGCTTCGAGGTGCAATATAACTTTGATTTTCAATATTTCGCTTCGTTACTGACAGAATTTAAAATACTGCCGTAATTAAAGGATATAATCTTATGTTAAAAGGGTAACACAATAAGGTAAGTATTACAGTTAGAAACAGTGTGTTTGTTTTGAAGCCGTGTAACAGACGAGAGCACTTAGTGACTCCCAACAAACTTTAAGCATAAGATCAAACCTCTTCTACCGAGCGAGGCGTCGCAGTTGTTAGCACGGACTCGCATTCGGGAGGACGACGGTTCAAGTCCGCGTCCTACCATCCTGATTTAGGATTTCCGTAAATCGCTTCAGGCAAAAGCCAGGATGGTTTCTGTGAAAGGAGGCGGCCGACTTCCTTTCCCATCCTTTGCTAATCCGATGGGACCGATGATCTCTCTGCTTGGTCTCCTCCCTTGCAGCTGTTTTATGCATGGGATTTCGATTCTCTAAAGAATCGGAGATTTACTGATAGATGCGGAACGGACCACTAGCAAAACATATCTTCCGTTCGGCCACTGAATAACTGGTTATGGATGTGTTTAGGAAAAAGGCGTTTAAAAAATTAACATAAAATGCTTCATCCTACACGTTTTTCTGCAAAAAGAACGAACAGTCTGCAACGTCCTAGTTTGTCAACATCTTACGATAATGTGTAAATCGCAGTTTCATGTCTCCACGAAAATTCTAAATAGTAACATGACCCACTATCATTGTAAACAAATAAGCAGCACGCAGGAAAGGTGAACAAACACGTACAAACGCGCCGCCCCTGTATGTTTGCAGGAGATATTTATTTATTCATTCATTTCCAGTCTGACCAAGCGACATGTAGCAGCTAAGAAACTGGAGTGGTATTCCTCCGACCATCCTCCTTGGGTGTTTCGTGAGGTCAGATCAATTCAGGGATTGTTTCTGCAACAATGTCACAGCTGAATCTGTTTAGTGTATTCATCTCTTGGTCTCCCTCTACGATTTTTACGCTCCACGCTGCCCTCCAATACCAAACTGGTAATCTCTTGATGCCTCAGAATATGCCCTACCAACCGATCCCTTCTTCCAGTCAAGTTGTGCCACAAATTTCTCTTCTCTCCAATTATATTCAGTACCTCCTCATTAGTTATGTGATCTACCCATCTAATCTTCAGCATTCTTCTGTAGCGCCACATTGCGAAAGCTTCTATTCTCTTCTTGTCCAAATTATTTATCGTCCATGTTTCACTTCCATACATGGCTGCACTCCATACAGATACTTTCAGAAACGACTTCCTGACATTTAAATCTATACTCGATGTTAACAAATTTCTCTTCTTCAGAAACGCTTTCCTTGCCATTGCCAGTCTACATTTTATATCCTCTCTACTTCGACCATCATCAGTTATTTTGGTCCCAAATAGCAAAACTCATTTACTACCTTAAGCGTTTCATTTCCTAATCTAATTCCCTCAGCATCGCCCGATTTAATTCGACTACATTCCATTATCCTCGTTTAGCTTTTGTTGATGTTCATCTTATATTCTCCTTTCAAGACACTGTCCATTCCGTTCAGCTGCTCCTCCAGGTCCTTAGCTGTCTCTGACAGAATTACAATATCATCGGCGAACCTCAAGGTTTTTATTTCTTCTCCGTGGATTTTAATTTCTAATCCGAATTTTTCTTTTGTTTCCTTTACTGCTTGCTCAATGTACAGATTGAATAACATCGGGGATAGGCTACAACCCTGTCTCACTCCCTTCCCTTTCATGCTCCTCGACTCTTATAACTGCCACCTGGTTTCTGTACAAATTGTAAATAGCCTTTCGCTCTCTGTATTTTACCCCTGCCACCTTCAGAATTTGAAAGAAAGTATTCCAGTCAACGGAACGCAAATGCCAAGTTCAGGGGCAGTCGCATAATCAAGCTAGCCACTAGGATGTAGTCAGCAGATTGTTGCTCCGTGTGCCGTTTGTGGAACTGACTCTCCCTCATTAAGGAAGACAATCGGCATTCGTAATTCGTGGAACAATAAAAATGCTGAATTCGCGATTGGGAAACCATTTAACAGGAATCTCGGTTGAAGTGCTGATAAGGTTTCTCGCACCTCCCAAAAATCACTTACGACAAATGTCTGGATGGACAGCCGTCACTTCTTTCCTTCATCCTAGCGACAAGTGAACTAACTGCAACGTTTGGACTGGAGTAAACATCTATTCTATGACACGGTGGAGCCGCGCGGAACTAGCCGAGCGGTCTCAGGCGCTGCAGTCATGGACTGTGCGGCTGGTCCCGGAGGAGGTTCGAGTCCTCCCTCGGGCATGTGTGTGTGTTTGTACTTAGGATAATTTAGGTTACGTAGTGTGTAAGCTTTGGGACTGATGACCTTAGCAGTTAAGTCCCATAAGATTTCGCACACATTTTGAACATTTGTTGACATGGTGGAAATGGTGTACATTAAGTCTGGCTCTTTTAGTTCGTGGAACATGTGGAATATCGAGTGATGAACAATACCTAGTCATTTTGGGAAAACGCCCATCTTCTAACTGTAGCATACATTTCCCGTGTAAATTACAGCAGTTCCTCTTGCTGAAAGGATGTCATATTCTGCTTATGCTTGCGAAAGTTTTTGTGCTGCTGTCAAAATTTCGGCTTTACTACATAGCTAGGAATAAATGATTGGTGCAACGTCACGACACAGGTACAGGGTGTTTCACAATTTCCGTTGGGTGTAAAAAAAAGTTTGAGGATCGGATCCCGCTTCCCGGTCGGCACACAGCTGTGTGTAAGTTATTCGTGACATGGGCAATGTTTCGAGTACTCGTCATGGGGTTCTCTTCTACATGACGAAGGACGTCCTCTTCAAAGGAGAGCGTGCGGCGTGTCCGTGGAACACCAGTCACATTAATGTGACCACCGCCCAAGTTCAGCCTCAACGTGCAATAACCACTCACAGGCGGCAGGTGACAGCACTAGCAGTGGAGGCTATATAAAGTGTAAATGATGACTAACTGACAACCTCAGCTGCCGACAGGTGTTATTGATATACCTCGATGTGGACAGCTGAAAATGTGTGCCCCGACCGGGACTCGAACCCGGGATCTCCTGCTTACATGGCAGACGCTCTATCCATCTGAGCCACCGAGGACACGGATGAACAGCGCCACTGCAGGGACTTATCCCTCGCACGCTTCCCGTGGGACTCACATTCCCAACTGTCCACAATTCTACATATGTATTGTACCTTATAGACATTTGCCCACCCACTCATTACTCGCGCACGTTTTGGCGATTCCCGTAAGAGTTTGGGCAACCTGTGCGCATTCGCACAGACGAAGGTCAATGGCTGGATAGCCTTTAACTACACTCCTGGAAATGGAAAAAAGAACACATTGACACCGGCGTGTCAGACCCACCATACTTGCTCCGGACACTGCGAGAGGGCTGTACAAACAATGATCACACGCACGGCATAGCGGACACACCAGGAACCGCGGTGTTGGCCGTCGAATGGCGCTAGCTGCGCAGCATTTGTGCACCGCCGCCGTCAGTGTCAGCCAGTTTGCCGTGGCATACGGAGCTCCATCGCAGTCTTTAACACTGGTAGCATGCCGCGACAGCGTGGACGTGAACCGTATGTGCAGTTGACGGACTTTGAGCGAGGGCGTATAGTGGGCATGCGGGAGGCCGGGTGGACGTACCGCCGAATTGCTCAACACGTGGGGCGTGAGGTCTCCACAGTACATCGATGTTGTCGCCAGTGGTCGGCGGAAGGTGCACGTGCCCGTCGACCTGGGACCGGACCGCAGCGACGCACGGATGCACGCCAAGACCGTAGGATCCTACGCAGTGCCGTAGGGGACCGCACCGCCACTTCCCAGCAAATTAGGGACACTGTTGCTCCTGGGGTATCGGCGAGGACCATTCGCAACCGTCTCCATGAAGCTGGGCTACGGTCCCGCACACCGTTAGGCCGTCTTCCGCTCACGCCCCAACATCGTGCAGCCCGCCTCCAGTGGTGTCGCGACAGGCGTGAATGGAGGGACGAATGGAGACGTGTCGTCTTCAGCGATGAGAGTCGCTTCTGCCTTGGTGCCAATGATGGTCGTATGCGTGTGTGGCGCCGTGCAGGTGAGCGCCACAATCAGGACTGCATACGACCGAGGCACACAGGGCCAACACCCGGCATCATGGTGTGGGGAGCGATCTCCTACACTGGCCGTACACCACTGGTGATCGTCGAGGGGACACTGAATAGTGCACGGCACATCCAAACCGTCATCGAACCCATCGTTCTACCATTCCTAGACCGGCAAGGGAACTTGCTGTTCCAACAGGACAATGCACGTCCGCATGTATCCCGTGCCACCCAACGTGCTCTAGAAGGTGTAAGTCAACTACCCTGGCCAGCAAGATCTCCGGATCTGTCCCCCATTGAGCATGTTTGGGACTGGATGAAGCGTCGTCTCACGCGGTCTGCACGTCCAGCACGAACGTTGGTCCAACTGCGGCGCCAGGTGGAAATGGCATGGCAAGCCGTTCCACAGGACTACATCCAGCATCTCTACGATCGTCTCCATGGGAGAATAGCAGCCTGCATTGCTGCGAAAGGTGGATATACACTGTACTAGTGCCGACATTGTGCATGCTCTGTTGCCTGTGTCTATGTGCCTGTGGTTCTGTCAGTGTGATCATGTGATGTATCTGACCCCAGGAATGTGTCAATAAAGTTTCCCCTTCCTGGGACAATGAATTCACGGTGTTCTTATTTCAATTTCCAGGAGTGTATATATACGAAGACAGTAACTTATTCTCGAAAGAACAGTTACTGTTGATGACCATGCAGCTTTTCTCTGGAATAGATGATGACTAACTGACAACCTCAGCTGCCGACAGGCTGATATACCTCGATGTGGACAGTTGGGAATGTGAGTCTCATGGGAAGCGTGCAAGGGATAAGTCCCTGCAGTCGCGCTATTCATCTGTGTCCTCGGTGGCTCAGATGGGTGCAACTGTTCAGCAACTGACCGCCCAGATGAACCGGTGTGCTTCCAGCAGTGTCTCCTTAACGATCGTTCAGCGAACGTTCCTGCTTATGGGCCTCGGCAACAGGTGCCTGGTTCGTGCACGAGTGCTGACTACTGTTCGTCAGCGTCGAAGGTTGACATTTGCAGGCCAGTACGGCTACTGGACGTGTACTGAGTGGCGACAGATTGTTGTTTCAGATGAATCGCGTTTTATGCTGCACCTAACAAAAGGCTGTTGGTGTGCACGGTGTGAAATTTTTGAGAGCGAACACCCTGTAACTATCCTCTGAAGGGTACGGAACGGAGGAGGGAGTATTATGGTCCGGGGAATGTTTCCGTGACATTACCAGAGCGATCTCACCATTCTGGGAGGCACAATACATCAACATAATTATGCGTCTACCATGTCCCCCCTACAAAAGCAACGGCCCTGCCGCAGTGTATACACCGGTGCCCGTCAGATCACCGAAGTTATGCGCTGTCCGGAGTGGTGGGCACTTAGATGGACCATCCGGGCCGCCCCACACTGTTGCCAATTTTCGGGGTGCACTCAGATTCGTGGTGCCAATTGAGGAGCTACTCGACCGAATAGTAGCGGCTCCGGCCAAAGGAAACCATCATAACGACCGGGAGCTGACCACACGCCCCTCCTATCCGCATCCTCAGTTGAGGATGACACGGTGGTCGGATGGTCCCGATGGGCCGCTTGTGGTCTGAAGATGGAGTGCTATATGTTCCCCTACATGCAGTTTGTTTTTCCAGGGCACGATGACATCTACCAGTCGGACAAAGCAACGCGTCATAAAGCTCGCAGTGAACGTCTGTGTTCCGAGAAGCACCAGAATTAGTCCCCGGGCCACCAAACTCACCGAGTTTAAACCCAATCAAGGGTCTGTGAGACCACTTCGATAGGTCTGTTCATGCCATGGATCCTCAACCGAGAAACCTAGAGCACCTGCACACGGACCTGGAGTCCGCATGGTTCCACATCCCTGTTGGTATCTTCCAGAACCTCACTCACTGTCTTCCTGCGCGTCTCGCAGCGGTCTGGTGGTTATTCAGTAATTTTACATGTGGTCACATCAATGTGATTGGACAGTACAGTTTAACGCAGTAGTTGCTGTAGTCGGATGAAAATGATGTGATATCCTAATTACAACAGGACCTAACGACGCCACTTTCTGCTCAGTTTTAGTGATTACCGTAAAGCGGAAGATTTGAAAACGATCCGATCATCCAACTTATTTTATATCCAAACGGTACAGCCGGGGTGGCCGAGCGGTTCTAGGCGCTACAGTCTGGAACCGCGCTACCGCTCCGGTCGCAGGTTCGAATCCTGCCTCGGGCGTGGCTGTTTGTGATGTCCTTAGGTTGGTTAGGTTTAAATAGTTCTAAGTTCTAGGGTACTGATGACCTCAGATGTTAAGTCCCATAGTGCTCAGAGCCATTTGAACCATTTGGTACAGCTGGACATGGCTCACTTATCAAAACTTTATTTATTATGTCCCCTCTACAGCCCCAAGAAGCATGTAACACGAAATGAGAAACCTGGGGATAGGTTATAAGTAACTACATCTGAGCCACGACATGGTACCGATTATTTGTTATTAACAACGGTCTAACGCCGAATTTGCTAAAGCAGAGTAAAAACTCATATAGGCATAAGAGGAATACGTCATTCTTTAAAGAGTTCACACAGGCTGTGGACCAATGTTACAAGAAGTTATGTTCCGCTTGCATTATGAGCAAACAAAGGTGTTTAATAAAAAGAAATGTAGTGCTGTTTTTGATTGGTTAACTCGCGAGGCAGGGAGGTGAGCCACATACGGATTCAGACCTTATGCTATTAGCCGAGCGGTCTAAGGCGCTGCAGTCATGCACTGTGCGGCTGATCCCGGCGGAGGTTCGAGTCCTCCCTCGGGCATGGGTGTGTGTGTTTATCCTTAGGATAATTTCGGTTAAGTAGTGTGTAAGCTTAGGGACTGATGACCTTAGCAGTTAAGTCCCATAAGATTTCACACACATTTTGAAGCTTATGCCAGGTTAACGACTATCGGTCTCATAGACTGGTCACTCTGAGCTCTACTTCTCAGAAGATTTTCCTCAACTGTCTTGACAAATGTCGGGCTTGTTCCTGCAGGGAGTTCCAAACCATTAGAGTGAGTAGGATAAAGATGGTAGAGAATCCTAAAGTGAGTACGGAACCAATGTTTGAAAAGAAGTACTTGGTTTTTTACTGGTTCAAACAACTTACACCTAACAGACGTTGATATAAGGCAACGGGGACAGTTGAAAATGTGTGCCTCGACCAGGACTCGAACCCGGGATCTCCTGCTTACGTGGCAAACGCTCTATCCATCTGAGCCACCGAGGACAGAGAGTATAGTGCGACTGCAGGGACTTATCTTTGGCACGCCTCCCGTGAGACCCACATTCCCAAATTATTGTCCCGCACTATATTCATAGTGCCCCTGCATGTCCGAAAGAACAGATACCAGGGGCACTATGGATATAGTGCGGGACAATAAGTTGGGAATGTGGGTCTCACGGGAGGCGTCCCTGCAGTCGCACTATCCTCTCTGTCCTCGGTGGCTCAGATGGAGAGCGCGTCTGCCATGTAAGCAGGAGATCCTGGGTTCGAGTCCCGGTTGAGGTACACATTTTCAACTGTCCGCGTTGACTTATATCAACGCCTGTATGCAGCTAGGGGTATTCATTTCATTGTAATTTCATTCTAACTAGCTGCATGGTCATGTCCGAAGGAACAGATACCATCTTCGTATATATATATTTACACCTAACAGATTGCACATTTTTTCACAGCGGCGTAATTGCATCTTCACACTGTATTCTTCCAATTGTGCACCTTCTGGGTAAGCCAGCGTCACGAGGGACGGGGCAGCTAACGTTGACGTGCACGCAGACGGGATATCCAATGCCTCAAGAGACAGCACCGTCGATACATGGGACGAGACGGTTACCGTGAATTTGCGCTCTCAACGCTCTCCAGCGGCAGTTGTCGGCTTTATTTGGCTCGCAAAGCGTTCCATTTGTTCACGAAAATGGAAACGAGGAAAATTCCCACGTTACCTCTATTGAAATCCACATTTCAGACCTTTTCCAGATGTTAGTCATAAAATAAAAATTTAAATATCTGTAAACATGTAATAAGACAAAGAGGAAAGATACATGCCCAGTTAGTAAGGACATCAGGTTATAAAAATTCACAAAATCCAACGAACTCACTTCTGAGAGAGAAGGCACTTATGTTTAGCCTACATGACATCAAATATTACATAAGTTATTCCTGTTAAAATTATAAGAAAGTTCGACGGCCGTTTAGAAAATGAGAAGGCCAAGAAAAATGTTTGGACACAGCACTAGGCTCGAACCTTACAATTCCGTTACGTGGCGCCTGTAGTAAGTACGCTACGCTGAATCTTTCCAGTGATTGACCTTGTATTTTATGTTACAGTCTTCTAACGGCTTTAAACGTGGACATGTTATAATTGGAAATTTAATTATAACAAATCCCAACAAGAATGACGCGTTTTTCGTGTATCTTCGATGTCCCAATTCCTTAAAACGGGCCGGCCGCTGTGACCAAGCGGTTCTAGGCGCTTCAGTCCGGAACCGCGCTGCTGCTACGGTCGCAGGTTTGAATCCTGCCTCGGGCATGGATGTGTGTGATGTCCTTAGGTTAGTTAGGTTTAAGTAATTCTAAGTCTAGGGGACTGATGACCTCACATGTTAAGTCCCATAGTGCTTAGAGCCATTTGAAACATTTTGAACCTTAAAACGGCTTACTTTCATAACACGTCAGTTAGAATGCGAAACTAAAACTAAATACTAAAATTCTTTAATCGCCAGTACGTCATTTCCCGTAATTTTACTTGTGTTACTAGAAATCATACCAATAACGACGCTTTATCGAGACACTTAATGTGCTGGTGCTCAGAATCAGCAAATCTTCATAGGGTATAGCGTAAAACCCACTGAATATGAGCTTCTACTGAACGGAACAAATACAATATGGCGGCTCAGATGTTGTGTTTGTGACGTAGACAAAGTTCTTGCTTCTTGTTGGTTCTCCTTTGAGTGACACGTTGCCGAAATATTGTAGAACTTATTTGCGTCTCACGTGACGAAATGGCTCCTCATCGTGAAATAGCAGGAAGTGACGTTATAAAACTCGTAGAGCGCCACGTCAGCGCTAGCCAACTACTCCCGTGCGAGGACGGCTTAAGTTGGCGGATATTCTCCCTCACGATCCGTAGCATCTCGGCGACGAGATACTTGGCAAGGTGCCGTAGCTACAACAAGCCAGTATCCGTATATTATTATCGACGGTGATAAATTTCTTCCGTCACGATGATACCTGTTACTCATCTTTCCTCTGTACTGGAGAGTTGGATAATTGTGCTCAGCGGCAAATCGAACGCTTTCAACATCTGAAGCTCGCTGTAAACATAACGACCTCCGACTACTGCCGCGCTTTTCTGATTACCGTAAGTAACATACAGCAATAAGAACACAAGTGACATTTGAGTTGCGGAATGCTTCAGTGTGAGGTAAATAAAACAGGCCAGTTTCTTGTTATTACAGTAGGCAGAAGACAAAAAGTTAAGCTTGCTGTTATTACTGACTTATTTTTATCTGAATAAGATACTGAATCCTGTAATTTATTCTACCATTGCATGGATTTGCTTTCTAAATACACTCCTGGAAATGGAAAAATGAACACATTGATACCGGTGTGTCAGACCCACCATACTTGCTCCGGACACTGCGAGAGGGCTGTACAAGCAATGATCACACGCACGGCACAGCGGACACACCAGGAACCGCGGTGTTGGCCGTCGAATGGCAAAAGCTGCGCAGCATTTGTGCACCGCCGCCGTCAGTGTCAGCCAGTTTGCCGTGGCATACGGAGCTCCATCGCAGTCTTTAACACTGGTAGCATGCCGCGACACCGTCGACGTGAACCGTATGTGCAGTTGACGGACTTTGAGCGAGGGCGTATAGTGGGCATGCGGGAGGCCGGGTGGACGTACCGCCGAATTGCTCAACACGTGGGGCGTGAGGTCTCCACAGTACATCGATGTTGTCGCCAGTGGTCGGCGGAAGGTGCACGTGCCCGTCGACCTGGGACCGGACCGCAGCGACGCACGGATGCACGCCAAGACCGTAGGATCCTACGCAGTGCCGTAGGGGACCGCACCGCCACTTCCCAGCAAATTAGGGACACTGTTGCTCCTGGGGTATCGGCGAGGACCATTCGCAACCGTCTCCATGAAGCTGGGCTACGGTCCCGCACACCGTTAGGCCGTCTTCAGCTCACGCCCCAACATCGTGCAGCCCGCCTCCAATGGTGTCGCGACAGGCGTGAATGGAGGGACGAATGGAGACGTGTCGTCTTCAGCGATGAGAGTCGCTTCTGCCTTGGTGTCAATGATGGTCGTATGCGTGTTTGGCGCCGTGCAGGTGAGCGCCACAATCAGGACTGCATACGACCGAGGCACACAGGGCCAACACCCGGCATCATGGTGTGGGGAGCGATCTCCTACACTGGCCGTACACCACTGGTGATCGTCGAGGGGACACTGAATAGTGCACGGTACATCCAAACCGTCATCGAACCCATCGTTCTACCATTCCTAGACCGGCAAGGGAACTTGCTGTTCCAACAGGACAATGCACGTCCGCATGTATCCCGTGCCACCCAACGTGCTCTAGAAGGTGTAAGTCAACTACCCTGGCCAGCAAGATCTCCGGATCTGTCACCCATTGAGCATGTTTGGGACTGGATGAAGCGTCGTCTCACGCGGTCTGCACGTCCAGCACGAACGCTGGTCCAACTGAGGCGCCAGGTGGAAATGGCATGGCAAGCCGTTCCACAGGACTACATCCAGCATCTCTACGATCGTCTCCATGGGAGAATAGCAG
This sequence comes from Schistocerca americana, assembly GCF_021461395.2. Lineage (NCBI taxonomy): Eukaryota > Metazoa > Arthropoda > Insecta > Orthoptera > Acrididae > Schistocerca > Schistocerca americana. The sequence goes on along the minus strand of NC_060130.1, from coordinate 763,896,895 downwards.
CCTGCATTGCTGCGAAAGGTGGATATACACTGTACTAGTGCCGACTTTGTGCATGCTCTGTTGCCTGTGTCTATGTGCCTGTGGTTCTGTCAGTGTGATCATGTGATGTATCTGCCCCCAGGAATGTGTCAATAAAGTTTCCCCTTCCTGGGAAAATGAATTCACGGTGTTCTTATTTCAATTTCCAGGAGTGTAGAACAGTTTAACGTACAGAATATGAGCACCCCCGCATGGACAGTCGAGCGCGTTGAGGTGCAGCTTCCAGGATACGGAGAGGTGAGCCTGTCCCGCATCAAACGACAAGGACTGGTGAGTTGGCCAGCCTGACTGTAGTTTTCAGGTAGTTTCCCACAGCCAACTAGTTGAATACCGGGCTGGCACCCACGTCCCATCTCAGATACACGCTACGCAAACATTTACAAATCGTTCTCACAGTTGATTATATATTTCCTGGAGACTTAGACAGATGGGGTCCACTAATTACGTTTCAGGGGGAGTGGTGGCGCCAGGTAGATCATCCACCCACCAACTGTCGGTATCAGTGCCTCAGCTCATACAGCGGGAAGTCAGAAACAGTCTTAAAAGCTTGTAATGGTTTTGTAGGGTATGTTGTGCTGAGAAATAATCGTTAAGAGAAAAATTCGATACGTAGCGCCGTTTCCGAGCTAATTAGTCTTAAAGTTAGCCAATCGGGCCGTTGCGCGCGTCAGAGACAGTGCTGCGAAACGTGTCCTTCGTTTGGTTTCCTAAAACAGAACAAGAGAGCGATGCAGAAATTGGACACGGGACAGTAATGAGGATCGAATCTGAGCCAAATACTGAGCAACCTCGTACGCTGTCATCTACGCTTTGAGAATATCTGACACTAATTGTATCTGGCGGGCTGATAGAATTTGCGCTCACAACTGTCTGATTGTCCAACGTCAACACTATTTAACTCAGAAAAGGAATAATGTATCGAATTTTTTTCTTTACAATTATTTCTCTGCACATCCTATCCTGGAACATCAATAAAATCTTTTCAGACTGTTTCCGACCACCCTGTCTAAAGGACAGTCAGCAACAACAATTCAAAATGTTTCAAATGGCTCTAAGCACTATGGGACTTAACATCTGAGGTCATCAGTCCCCTAGAACTTAGAACTACTTAAGCCTTACTAACCTAAGGACATCACACACATCCATGCCCGAGGCTGGATTCGAACCTGCGACGTAGCGGTCGCGCGGTTCCAGACTGTAGCGCCTAGAACCGCTCGGCCACCCCGGCCGGCTAAACGACAGTTATCTAACTGTGAGACAAGACGGTTAACACCTTCATGGGAAAATGTTTGCGTTTCCCTGCGGAACCCAGGGGCGGGCCCACATGTTGTTAAGGTTGTTTCGACTACTCAGCAGAAATTTTGCTGGGCCTTACGTTTCAATCCCTATCCCCCACCCCTACGATTTCCATATTCTTGGAGCGTGAAGAAAGACATTCTTCGCCGTCGATTTGCTTCGGACAAAAAAGGAAATGCACACTTGGGTACAATCATAGTTCCGTAGGCAACCGCAAACAATTTTCCATGAAGGCATTGACCGTCTTGTCTCATAGTGGGATAAATGTGTTAACAGTTATGTTGATTACTTTTGAAATACTAGACAATTTACTTACTTTTTTCCCCATCTATGTCATTTTCATTTGACTGCCACTTATAACAATGCCGATTTCTTAGAAAACAGGAACAAGTGAAAGGAGAAGAGGAAGAAGAAGAATAACACGCAAAATCTGACCGCTTTAGTATGTAATGACAGACTGGTGTCATGGTGCGCTGAAAGAGAACAGTTGAACACCCCCATGAAAAAGAAGACGGGTGAAGCTGAAATGAAGAAGAAAGAAAGGATTTAAAATAAACAATAGACTGGTTTGAAGATCAAGAAGAGAAAAGTTGTGCATAGGTGCTCTACTGGGAAGCCAGAATAGAAGAAAAAGAAAACGAGAAGTTAGAAGGAAACACCAGAATCATCAGAGGTATCGGCTATGTCCAACATTTGTAATGATAACGATAACCAGCTTTCTGGTGCTTTGATATCACTACCTGAGAGGGGCGCTCAATAAGTAATTCAACACATCTTTTTTCTCGGCCAATTTCTGTCGAAAAAAATGCCGAATTGGTTGCGTGACATCGTGGAATATTCCCGCTTCAGCCCCCCATAGTTTGACGAAGTTCTTAAGTGGCAGCTCTATATGTAGCTTTAAAAAAAATGGTTCAAATGGTTCTGAGCAGTATGGGACTTAACATCGGAGGTCATCAGTCCCCTAGAACTTAGAACTACTTAAACCTAACTAACCTAAGAACATCACACACATCCATGCCCGAGGCAGGATTCGAACCTGCGACTGGAGCGATCACGCGGTTACAGACTGAAGTACCTAGAACCGCTCGACCACCCAGGCCGGCTGTAGCTTTCAAAATGACGTCTGTAACGGAGTTTCATTCCAAGCAGAGAGCTGTCACTGAGTTTCTTTTGACGAAAAACCAGAGCATCGCAAATATTCATAGGCGCTTGCAGAATTCTACGGAGACCTGGCAGTGAACAAAATCACGGTGAGTCGTCGGGCGAAGCGTCTGTCATAGCAATATCTGCCGCGTTCAAGCCGGACACACACAGCTGTGACCCCTGATATGATGGAACGTGCGGACTCTCTCATTCGAGGTGATCGACAGATCACAATCAGACACCTCGCTGTTCAACTGGATGTTTCTGTTGGTAGAGCTGACACATTCTTCCATCAGTTGGGGTACTCGAAGGTGTATCTCTGCTGGGTTCCTCGTCGTCTAACAGAAGACTATAACGAGCAGCGAAGGACCATCTGTGCGGAATTGCTTGAGCGTTACGAGGCTGAGGATGACAATTTTTTTGTCGAACATCGTCACATGCGATGGAACTTGGGTTCATCACCTCTAACCGGAAACAGAACGGCAATCCATGGAGCGGCGCAACACAACCTCGCACTTTCCGACTTCCTTAGGTTTGGCCCAATGAAGGATACACTCCGTGGGAAGCAGTACGTGGAAAATGGAGAGGTTACCGATGCAGTAAGACGTTGGCTTCGACGTCGACCACTAGGGTAGTACCTTGCCGGCATACAGCCTCTCACAGTAAGGTGGCGGAAGGCCCTCTCTCTGAACGGAGATTATGTTGAAAAATAGGGTCTTGTAGCCACAAGAGTGAGAATTATTATGGTATATTTCAATCGTGAATAAAACAACCCTGCTTTCAGAAAAAGTGTGTTCAAATGGCTCTGAGCACTACGGGACTTAACATCTGAGGTCATCAGTCCCCTAGACTTAGAGCTACTTAATCCTAACTAACTTAAGGCCGGTATTACACTATCAAATTTCATTGTCAAAGATTTGATCAAAGATGTTATCAAATATTCGTCAAATATACCGGGTGATCAAAAAGTCAGTATAAATTTTAAAACTTAATAAACCACGGAATAATGTAGATAGAGAGGTAAAAATTGACACACATGCTTGGAATGACATGGGGTTTTATTAGAACCAAAAATAAAACAAAGTATTGCTAGACGCGTGAAAGATCTCTTGCGCGCGTCGTTTAGTGATGATCGTGTGCTCAGCCGCCACTTTCGTCATGCTTGGCCTCCCAGGTCCCCAGACCTCAGTCCGTGCGATTATTGGCTTTGAGGTTACCTGAAGTCGCAAGTGTATCGTGATCGACTGACATCTCTAGGGATGCTGAAAGACAACATCCGACGCCAATGCCTCACCATAACTCCGGACATGCTTTACAGTGCTGTTCACAACATTATTCCTCGACTACAGCTATTGTTGAGGAATGGTGGTGGACATGTTGAGCATTTCCTGTAAAGAACATCATCTTTGCTTTGTCTTACTTTGTTATGCTAGTTATTGCTACTCTGATCGGATGAAGCGCCATCTGTCGGACATTTTTTGAACGTTTGTATTTTTTTGGTTCTAATAAAACCCCATGTCATTCCAAGCATGTGTGTCAATTTGTACCTCTCTATCTACATTATTCCGTGATTTATTCAGTTTTCAAATTTATACTGACTTTTTGATCACCCGGTATTTGACAAAGATCTTTGACGTGGCGCTAAAAAGGGGTATTACACTGTCATCATATTTTTCGTCGAAGTTCAAGATGGCTGACAACAACAACTTGTTATTAACTACAGCAGTTCCATATACCACAATTGCACTGTGTGCACACGCGGAAGAGAAGCGGGGAAAAAAAAGGAAACGTACCTGGGTGGAGCCGTGGATTTTACGACGACACGATAAAAGCATTCAACAAAACTTGTTACGCGAGCTTATAATGTAGGACGTTAAGCCGTACATCAATTACTTAAGAATGGATGAGCATACATTTTTGTATGTTCTCAGTGAAGTGTATCCTTATATCACAAAGCACAATACTCACATAAAAATGATTGAAATGGCTCTGAGCACTATGGGACTTAACATCTGAGGTCATCAGTCCCCTAGAACTTAGAACTACTTAAACCTAACTAACCTAAGGACATCACACACATCCATGCACGAGGCAGGCTTCGCATCTGCGACCGTAGCAGCAGCGTGGTTCCGAACTGACGCGCCTATAACCGCTCGGCCAGGACGACCGGCTAAAAAGTGTGTTGTGTTATTTACTGAACGCCCTCGTACATGAAGTTACGAACTTAGTGAGTTACGTTGCATCTGTGGAGAAGAGGGTGAAGACAGATAATTGGGGTAAAGATGCGTTGAGTGCTCTGCTTGGAAGTGATGCTGTATTTACCGGCGAAGACACCCCAACGCTGTGCTTTCGATGATAGCTCGCCCAGGAAATGAGCATTCTAAAAATTCTTGAAATGCGAGAATGAAAGTGATTGCACATTCCATGTTAGTCCTTGAATACACTCCAGTATTCTAATTTCCTAACAGAAACTGGCAGATACTTAATTTAAGTAGCGATTATTTTCATTCATGTAGGCTGTATTTAATATAAACTTCCCTTCTAAAGTGTGCAATTCTCCAATCACTGTGCAGAAGTGCCGTAGGGCGCGGGGAATCGTGCGGAACCGCATCTTTGTGATATTTGCCGTTAAACTTCATTGAACTTTTTTTAAAATTTAAGCTCATTTAGTACAGTAAAAGTAGAGATATTACAGCAGTCTTTTGGGTTATTCATTAGGAATAATCATTTTTGCTTAAGCACGAACTATTGCTCTACTTTTTCTTACATTTATTTCTGCTTTCCTAACGCTACACCGTACACGAAAGTTGTGGGTAATACTCAGTCTTCGACAACCAACCATGAACTGTTGACAATGGTAAACTACGTGGTGGATACATCAGAGTCTATTGTTGTTTTTCTATGTATCACCATCAAGTGTCAGGTAGCTGTTTGTTGTGAAAAATAAGCATTTTTCAAACAAGCGCTTCACATGAAACCTCGTGCCTCCTGAAATGTTCTTTTCCGACCACTGGTTCTTTATTTCGAATTACTCAGTTTTGGGTCCTCTGTAACTTCAAAAGTTAGGGACACTGATCGTCTCGACTTCGGAAGCACATCACACTAACAGTTAAAACGCGACACACACTGAGCACTATTACGTATGAGCTTCAGGAAGTAAGTTACACAGGTCGTCCCACGGTAAGACCATTGCGCAACAAGAGTGGTGCATTGTCAGTAGAGAGTACATTTTCCGGCTTTCCTGCAAACACAGTTCTGCTGCAGTACGGATAACAGGTGCGTCACAGTGTGTGAGTGAGATGGTGCGGCAACTGGAAACGCACTCCGAAGCCGAAGTACACAAGACAGTACGATTCTTGTGGACAAAATGTCCATACACAAATTCGCAGTGCAATTTCTGGCCACTTATGAACCAAATGCAATATTGCGTCCAGCCATAGTGAAATGGTGCCACCAACCTGATCGAGGCCACACAGGGGAAGTACAAAATAAATGATCAGTCTTTGGAAGCGGTAACATCAGTCAAGTATCTGGGTGTGACTATTCGAAATAATCTGGAATGGAATGACCACATTACACAAGTAACGGGTAAGGCGAGCTCTAAATTGCGGTTTATTGGTAGAATCCTGAAGCGATGCAGTCCTTCAATAAAGGAAATTGCTTACAATACGTTAGTTCGTCCAGTCTTAGAATATTATTCATCTGTATGGGACCCTTACCAGTTGGGTCTGATTCAAGAGATTGAGAAGGTCCAAAGAAGAGCGGCAATATTCGTGACTGGTACATTTAGCCATCGCAAGAGCGTTACAAATCTCATAGAAAGTTTGAAGTGGGACACACTTGCAGATAGACGACGCGCTAAACAGAAGGGGCTGCTCTCTAAATTCCGAAATCCAATCTTCACCGAGGGTGTATAGCATATATTATTACTACTAACTTTCAAATCGCGTAATGATCATCATTCAAAGATAGGGAAATAAGAGCTCGTACTGAGGCGTTCAGACAGTCGTTTTTCCCTCGCGCGATCCGCGAGTGGAACAGAGGGGGGGGGGGGGGGGGGGGGGGAATATGACTTTGGCGCGAATTGTGCCCTCCGCCACACAGCGCTTGGTGGCTAGCGGAGTATATATGTAGATGTAGATGCTGAAAGGGTAGGAGGACATCGACGTCGGCCGCGGACGACAGTGTCCAGGCAATTGGCAAGCTGAAAGAACATCTCGAGGAAAAGAGATTTTCCAACGACGAGGACATTCACACAGCAGTTCTCGAATGCCTCCGTCATCAAGGAGTAGATTACTATCCTCCACGAACTAAACGATTGGTAGCAAGTTCCGACTGCTGTTTCCATGGACTTCGCGACTACGTTGAAAAATAGGGTGAGATATCTGTGTCACTTTGCAGAGTAGTGCAACACTCAACGAAAGTTACTTTATCTGTCATAATAATGAGTAATTAATTTTCCGAAGTTCCCTCGTATAATACTTGCAGACAGGCGGTGTAAACGACTTCTCTTTCCCGTCATAGATAATGACAGTGACGCTGCAGTAATAGCATTTGGCTACAGACAAGGATAAATGCTAAATCCGATATGACGGACTGTTTATCAGGTGCGTCCACCGTAAGTGGGATTAAGTTGGAAAAGAGAGGAAATACATTGGAATCAACATGTAGTCTGCGAGAAAAACATGTTCAAAAATGGCTCTGAGCACTATGGGACGTAACTTCTGAGGTCATCAGTCACCTAGAACTTAGAACTACACAAACGTGGCTCACCTAAGGTCATCACACACATCCATGCCCGAGGCAGGATTCGAACCTGGGACCGTACCGGTAGCACGGTTCCAGACTGTAGCGCCTAGAACCGCTCGGCCACGCTGGCCGGCAGAAAAATTTGTCACCGTCTGTGGTTGGACTTGGGTGTGGAGCTGATCACAGTAAAAATAATAAATGGTTTTTTCGACGGAACTGAGAAGGAGCTGCAGTTATTTGTCATTATAATTCTAACACGTTGCGCCGTTTTCCATTCATCTTTTTCACTTATTGACTGATTTATTTATTTATCCTGTCAAGATTAGGCACTATCTTACATCTAATCAAGCATTTTACGTAACTTGCATTACGTTCATTACGACAAAAACGTTTTAAGAGGTAATACATCTAATATAAAAGCCAACATTTAGTAATACCTACGACATATAAAAGTGGATATAGCAGTTACAATAGAAGAAAAAATCGTAGTTTGTGTTTGTTCAAGAACAGTAGAACAAAGAGACAAATTACTGGTGGATAATTTTTAAACTATTAGCGCTGGCATCAGTGATCATGGCAAAGAGGGCGGGTGTTCCTTGAACTGCACATATGCTAGTTTCATTCTCATTGTAAATCTTTGAAGCGTCGAAGTTCACTTTTTTGTAGTTCACGTCGCAAAATGTCGAAAAATGCACAAACGGTTTATTTGGTGGAACCGTTTGCACTGGCTCTTGAGATAAGCCCAGGTTTTCTAAAATGATGCGTTGGATACCTGTTTGAAAAGCCCCGCAGCTATTTTTTGCCAGCAATGTACTTATTTGAAGCAAAAGGATGTTTAAGATTATGTCTGACTGCTAGCAGGTACGCTAAAATTCGAATTTCTCTCCACCGTAGCCCATAATATCTATCATCCGTTAACTGGCAATACTGGTAAGGTTTCTTTTTTCAAGATCAGTTCCTAAAGTATATTTTTTACCAATCCGAGAACCCAGTTTCTCTTACACGTTTCTTACCTTTACGTAATCTAGAAGTATAGAGTTTGGCATTTGAAACATTTAGCACGTCTTTGATTACCCCATTTCTTTATTTAGAATAGCTCGCACTGCCTTCGCCATATTTTCCTCTCTCCAACAGTTCATTTTCTTCCCAGGCACCTCCTGAAAAGAAATAAAAAGCGAAATATTTAAATGGCCCAATTTTCTTACGATCTAAATTAGGCACTCTAACAGTATCCAAAATCGGCCGTATATTGCGCAAACACGGCATAAAGACGATTTTCAAACCGACAAGGAAGATCAAGGAGTGTCTCAGATCGCCAAAGGAAGAAAGGGATCCACTTGCAATGTCGGGAACAACCGCATACCATGCGCACGTGGAAAAGTTTATGACGGAATGACTGGACGATCAATCAGCACCAGTATCAAAGAACATAAGCGACATTGCAGGTTGGGGCAGGTGGAGAAATCGGCCGTGGCGGAGCACTCACTGTGTGAGACCGACCACGTAATAAAATTCGCCGACAAGGAAGTTCTGGCTGTAGAGATGCGCTATCACACCCGCTTATTCAGGGAGGTTATAAAAATACAAAAACACTGGAATAGGTTCAACAAGAAAGAAGACAGCCTTAAGGTAAACGGATCCTGGCTTCCCCTGCTGCAGCGAACGATCGCCGCAGGTAGCAAGAGCAGAACCGCACCGGAAATGAGCGCGGAGAAGCCCTCGGACGTTGGCGCGCCAGGTACATGTAGTCTGCGGCCGCGAGCTCGGCTCCAGTTCACCACCGGCAATGGAGGGTGAAGCTTTGACAGTGCCATCCACTCGTCCTGTCGGAACGTCAGTAAAATCATCATACGAACGTTGGCCGAAGAACACGAGACAGAAGTCAATACGCAGTTTTGCAGAAATGGTTAGCAATTGAACCATGTCGGACAGCAGGTTACAGGTCAACATCGATATTGCGGCGCAGCACCACCCACCTGTAAAATGTGCCTGCGGCTCTTGTTATCGCTATAAACCAAAGGTAATGAATGGATCAGTATGACTTGGGCAGACGTACAGGATGCCTCGCAACGTTTGCGCGAACCGCACCGTCAAATCAGTGAGTCGGAAAGAGGGTGCATTATTGGCACGGGAGAATGTGATACATCTATCCAGAAAATTGCTCCTCTTGTAAGACCCAGTGTTCTGGCTGTGCAACGGGTGTGTGCAAAATGGTTCCAGGAAGTCCGTAGAACACGACGAGATGGGTCAAGACGCAGCACCCGGACCACCCTCCGAGTGGATCCACACGTCATCTTACTGGAATTGCTGGACATATCTGCGTCCTCCTCGGCTCTGGTGCAACAGTGGAACAAATCCTACACTATCATGGGTACAGTCTGTCGCTTTTTATTACGGCATGGGTTACGTGCGCGTCGTCCACTTCCCCGTCTACCTTTGACGAATGTTCAGAAACATGCCAGACGGCAATGGTGTACGGAACATCTCTGTGGTCACGAATGACGACATCAAATGGTGTTTTCGGACGAATCCAGGTTCTTTTGCTTTGAAAATGATTAACGCATTTTTCTTCGCCACAGACAGGGGGAGCGGCATCACAGTGATTGTATTCGCACATAACATACAGTGCCAACTCGAGGCTTAATGGTGTGGGGTGCTATTGTGTACAACCACAGTTGCTGCCTGTCCAGGCCACTGTGACCAGTATGACCTACGTGAATGACATCCTACGATCCATAGCCGTACCCCTTCTGTGCGACATCCCATCAATTTTTCACCATGACAATGCACGACCACATGTTGCTGCACGAACACACGCCTTCTTGGTGTTACAGGATGTCAGCCTTTTGCCCTGGCCCGCCACACCACCAGACTTGTCGTCAATCGAAAATGTGTGGGACATAGTGAAACGAAGGTCACAGTTCTGTGACCCAGTGCCGACCACCACAGACGAATTTTGGAACCAGGTGAATGCAACATGGATGGCTATACCACAGGACGCTATTCGCGCGTTATACGCGTCGATGCGATCACGCGTGGAGGAAGTTATAAGGGCCCATAGCGGACCATGCGCCTGCTGGGCAACAGGACACATGCCTAACCGAGGTGACTGAAATGCTAATCATTTCTGCAGAACATACTAACGTAAATGTCTTGTGAATATGAATGTCCTATGTTCAAATGTGTGTGACATGTTATGGGACTTAAATGCTAAGGTCATCAGTCCCTAAGCTTACACACAACTTAACCTAAATTATCCTAAGGACACACACACACACACACACACACACACACACACACACACACACACACACATGCCCGAGGGAGGACTCGAACCTCCGCCGGGACTAGCCGCGCAGGAATGTCCTATCTCTAGTCGTTCAAGGTGTTCTGTTTTTTTTTTTTCTGAACATGAGTGTAGTTCGAAAAACTACTAACAGATGATGCTGTAATCGCAATATGTAGTGCCTATAAACAGTGCGCTGCAGCTCAGAGCCATCAGTTCCACAGAAGTAACGTGAAAGGAGCTTAGCGTACCGAAGGAAGAGGTCGAAATTATGTATTCCACTTAACATCGTGTTTTTTCTGGTACTAGAATACCACAGGTTGGAACACAGTCCCACGGTAACAAGGCGCAGTTTTCAAATACGATTTTATGTTCCAAAAGTACCCGATGCGAAAACCATTCCCAAGCTCTTCACCAAATTCCAGCCCACAGGCAGCGCGGCTGATGATCTAGAGGGGGATGTTGACCCCAGGCAAACTGTAGTTATTCCTGAAAATGGTGCCACGATTTCTGGAATTATTCAGAAAAATCAAAGGAAATCCGTCCGAAGTTTCTTGCAGAGACTTGTTTGAAGCGTAGACAGAGCCTACACAAATTTCCATTCAAAATCCAAATCCACCAAGTCATACCTGTATGAGCTGTGCCACACTTTGCGAATCAGATTTTCACAATAACTGATAATGCAGGATTTGATGTTGGCTACCTCTGGTTCACATATGAAGCACGCTTCCACTTGAATGGAGTTGTGCATAAACGAAACAGGCGATTCGGAGGTTTCGAAAATCCGCATTTGTGTGAAGTGGAACTAGTGTATTCTCTCGATGTTACGGTTTGGGCTGCGGTATGCAGCTGGGGCATTATTGGCCCTTTTTTTTCATGCGAGCAACAATCACTGGTGAAGTTCCGTTCCGACTGTGGAACAATTTGTCGCCACACAGCTAGTGTTTGAGAATCGACTAGTCGTCGAATGGTTCATGACAGATGGGCCCAGACCACATCGCACCGAGCAGGTGTTTGACTTTCTTGATGAATACTTCGGGAATAGCGTTACTGCGTTGGATTATTGCAAATTTACTGGGGCTCATGGATGGATTCGCCTTCATATTCGCACGACCTGACCCCTTTTCGCACATTGAAAGACACCATCTACCGGAACCATCCGTCGACGCTGGACGATCTTGAATCGACAATCTGTGTGGCATCTCAATCAATTTCCGTTGATATACTACAGGATGTAATGGCAAATTTGAGTGTTCGTTAGCGCCACCTCCATACTGCGAGTGGTAGACATTTCGAAAAGATTGTGATGTAAATGCAAGGATTGCTTACACGAGTTTAAGTCTGCTCGCTGACATTGTACGATCTGCACAGCGTACAGCGCTGTGTTTAAGCAGCTTTTCGAACTATTTCGGAACTTCTGTACAACTCCTGTATAAAAATCTTAAAGCTTTCACAGTAAATATACCTCTCGTTGCCTTAGTCTACCGATCTAAGTTTTCGAGATATTTAATTTTGAAATCAGGGACTCCTTGGCCGGACACTCTGTATATCACTAATAAGTAACACTGAAGTATCAAACTACTTACCATGCAACTGTTATGCTTGCGTCCTATCTACAAAATATTACATTCAAATGCAAGAAATTAAGAAATAGTAAACTGCGAGCATGGAACGCAACTAATGCACTTGGCGGTTATCAGGACACTAAAATGGTGGAAGCACAACGAGTTCGGCTAGTTATTGCCTCGGCAGAACTGTCCAGGGAGTAAAGATTCATCTATGCGGTATCAGGGTACCATCTGAAAGTAGGGCTCCTTATCCTAACGAAGACGGGGGAAAAGGGAGTGGCGTGACAGACTGAGAAATGAAAAGAGAAAGAAGCGTACCTGGGAGAACATGGAAACATTTGCTTTACTGTATGACAGAGGGAAAACTGGCCATACGTGTTAATCTTTTAAGAAAAATTTATGAGGTTGACAGAGGAAAGAACTTCAAATTCAAATGGTTCAGCCGGCCGGAGGGCCGAGCGGTTCTAGGCGCTTCAGTCTGGAACCGCGCGACCGCTACGGTCGCATGTTCGAATCGTCTGTTTCGTTTATGCACAACTCCATTCAAGTGGAAGCGTGCTTCATATGTGAACCAGAGGTAGCCAACATCAAATCCTGCATTATCAGTTATTGTGAAAATCTGATTCGCAAAGTGTGGAACCGCGCGACCGCTACGGTCGCATGTTCGAATCCTGCCTCGGGCATGGATGTGTGTGATGTCCTTAGGTTAGTTAGGTTTAAGTAGTTCTAAGTTCTAGGGGACTGATGACCTCAGATGTTAAGTCCCATAGTGCTCAGAGCCATTTGAACCAAATGGTTCAAATGGCTCTAAGCACTATGGGACTTAACATTTGAGGTCATCAGTCCTCTAGACTTAGAACTACTTAAACCTAACTAACCTAAGCCTAAGGACATCACACACATCCATGCCCGAAGCAGGATTCGAACCCGCGACAGCAGCAGCAGCGCGGTTCCGGACTGAAGCGCCTAGAACCGCTCGGCCACACCGGCCGGCGAAAGAACTTCAATTCTTCTAAAAAATGCAGCAGGGCATTGAATTGAGCGTAAAGCGCAGGGAAGCGGACGGCAACAGCGGAGAAGGAATTTGCTAATGTTTACGTTTTATGGACAGGCACAGCCAGGATACTAGGTAAGTGAGATATTGTGTTGCGAGTGTTATGAGAGGCACTGGGGCGTATCACACTGAGTAGCCGAAGAAGTAGACGTGGCGTATAGCAGTCAGGTAGCTAGGATGGCTGCAAATGTTCTAACCGCGCGCATAAAGCACTGGCACGGTGAAGTAGACTTGAATAAAATATTTTGTTCATATGTGGGCCCACAGCCTCCAGGAATTTTGTGAAAGAAAACATTGTCCTTAATAGGATGTACAATGTTTTATTCGTTGTGCGATTGGCCAATTTCGACACAAAATTATTTTCAAGCACCTACAAAAGAATACATCAGTGTGGACGAGTATTACATTGAATATATACGCCTTGGAGAACCATTAAGCATAACTATAATTGTGTTTAAATTCTATAGAAGTAGTGTTACTTATACATAAGCATTATGCAACATGTAGTTTTTCTGACATTCATTCGAAAAGTCATACCATACGTGAAGCCATACGTGAAACAATTCATCGATATTACAATCTAGAATCAGTAACCACGTCATCTCATATGTGAATCGGAAGGCTTCTAAATATAAACTGAGGCTGAAATCAGCTGTTCTAATTTCTAGCAAAGATGACATAGATGACTGTCGATAGCACACATCTTTGTATATTACATGCTTTGTTGGCGTGCCAATAAGTGCAGCTTGATCTTATGTACAAAAATAGATTTTATGAAACATATTTTATAACGTCAAGTTAGTTTAAGGAAAAGGGTGTTAACGACGTCAAAATGGTATACTTAAGATATACATTACAAAAAAAAATATTCAAACGTATTACAGATACAAATGAAGCACTTGTTTCAAATGGCAATCAGTACGAAACGATTATAAGAACGACATAGGATAGCAATAAAATAATGTGCGTAGTCTTAGATTTGCCAAGGATAGGATAAGGATCACAGAGGGATGGCTACCGTCGCTTGTTTCTCTAAAAGGCAATACATATACCCTTGGTACAGAAATATATCAGCACAACGAAATACACTGCCGGAAGAATATTAGTGCATCTGGAAAGATGCCGATTTTTATTCCATGACGGCATATGCCATTTTGGGGATGGTGGATATATTGATAATGATATCACCCATGCGTTATCCGCCAATAGAACACGTAGCTACCATAGCGCCATCTAGGCCTACTCTTTTAACAGCACCGAGCGAGGTGGCGCAGTGGCTAGCACACTGGACTCGCATTCGGGAGGAAGACGGATCAATCTCGCGTCCAGTCATCCTGATTTGGGTTTTCCGTGATTTCCCTAAATCGCTCCAGGCAAATGCCGGGATGGTTCCTTTGAAAGAGCACGGCCGACTACCTTCCCTGTCCTTCCCTAATCCGATGAGACCGATGACCTCGCTGTCTGGTCTCCTCGCTGAAACAACCCCCTACCGCTTTAACAGCGAATTCTCACAGACAGAAGGCACACTGTGGTGCAAATGTGTGAAGCAAACAGCCAACTACGCCACGGAGATGTACTCGTGCTTCCTGCAGCCAACTGAGCGAATTTGAAAGTGGTCAAATTGTGGCCTTCCGTGTGGCGGGATGCTCCTTTGGAGAACTGCCACACAAGTTGGACGTGCTGCGTCGGTTGTGCAGCGATGCTGGTCTCAGTGGTCACGTGAACATTCTCACCCCGTAGACGAGGTCCTAGACGTCCAAGCAGCATAGACGCCCTCCAGGACCGTCGTATTGTAAGGGTAGCAATGGCAGATTGTACAGCTTCCAGAGCACAGATAACAGGGCTTGTGAGCCCAGACGTGTCAACACGAAGTATTGCGAACCGGTTATTAGCAGTGGGAGAACAGGCAAGCACACCTCCATCCCGTCTTCCACGTACGCCACAGAATCGACGTGCACGGCTCGACTAGTGCCGTCAGATCACTTGGAAGATGAAATGGGCCGCCGTGGTCTTCAGCGATGAAAGTGAATTCTGCCTGCACGTAAATGATGATCGTTTGAGCATACGATGTACAGCGCTGTTTCATAGAGTGCATTCATCCAAGACACACTGGCCCCACTGCAGGCATTACGGTTTCGGTTGCGAAAAGCTACAACTCTCTTTCACATTTGGTGTTTCTGAAGGGACACTGACCAGCACTCGATACGTGCATAATATTGCTAGACCAATTTCCGTTCTTGCAACAGGAAAGTGATGTGTTGTTCCGGTAGGATAATGTTCGTCCACACACTGCCCGTGAAACTCAACGTGCTCTACAAGACGTGCAGCAACTTCACTGGCCAGCACTAGCTCCAGACTTGTTTCCAATCGAGTACGTGTGGGATATGATGGGATGAGAAATCACTCGTGCGACTCGTCAACCAATAATTCCTACAGAACTACCTGAACAAATCGAGCAGGCGTGGCATGGCGTATCTCAGGACAATATTCGTCATCTGTACGATCGACTGGATGCCAGAGTCAACACCTGCACCGTCGCCTGTGGAGGATACACCACGTACTGATGCTGATGTTTCAGCATGGGTCGATACCTAGTACATCTACACCATCTACGTCTACGTCATTACTGTGCCATTCACAATAAAGTGCCTGGCAGAGGGTTCAATGAACCACTTTCAAGTCGGCCGCTGTGGTCGAGCGGTTCTACGCCCTTCAGTCCGGAACCGCGCTGCTGCTACGGTCGCAGGTTCGAATCCTGCGTCGGGCATGGACGTGTGTGATGTCCTTAGGTTAGTTAGGTTTAAGTAGTTCTAAGGCTAGGGGACTGATGACCTCAGATGTTAAGTCCCATAGTGCTTAGAGCCATTTGAACCACTTTCAAGCTGTATCTCTACCGTTCCACTCTCGAAAGGCGAGCGGGAAAAACGAGCACTTAAATTTTTCTGTGCGAGCCCTAATTTCTCTTATTTTATCAAAAATGGTTCAAATGGCTCTAAGCACTATGGGACTTAACATCAGAGGTCATCAGTCCCCTAGACTTAGAATTACTTAAACCTAACTAACCTAAGGACATCACACACATCCATGCCCGAGGCAGGATTCGAACCTGCGACCGTAGCAGCAGCGTGGTTCCTGACTGAAGGGCCTAGAACCGTGATGATCATTTCTCCCTACGTAGATGGATGCAAAAAGGATGTTTTCGCAATCGGAGGAGAAAACTGGCGATTAAAGTTTCATGAGAAGATCCCGTCGCAAAGAAAAACGCCTTTGTTTTAATGATTGCCACTCCAATTCACGTATGATGTCTGTGGCACTATCTCCGCTTTTCCGCGACAATAAAAAACGAGCTGCCATTCTCTGAACTTTTTCGATGTCATTCATCAGACTCACCTGAAGCGGATCCCACACCGCACAAAAATACTCCAGAACAGGGGGGACAAGCGTGGTGGAAGCTCTCTCTTCAGTAGACCTGTTGCACCTTCTAAGTGTTCTGCCAATGAATCGCAGTCTTTGGTTGACTCTACTCACAACATTATCTATGTGATCGTTCCAGTTTAGAGTATTTGTAATTGTAATCCGTAAATATTTAGTTGAATTTACAACCTTCAGATTTGTGTGACTTATCGCGTAATCGAAATTTAGCAGATTTCTTTTAGTACTCATCTGAGTAACTTCACACTTTTCTTTATCCAGGGTCAATTTCCGCTTTCGCACCATACAGATATCACATCTAAATCATTTTGCAATTTGTTTCGGTCATCTGATGACTTAACAAGACGATAAATGACAGTATCATCTGCAAACAATTTAAGAGGGTTACTCAGACTGTCTCCTATGTCGTTAATATATATAAGGAACAACAGAGGGCCTTTAACACTTCCTTGGCGAACGCCGGATATTACTTCTGTTTTACTCGATGACTTTCCGTCTATTACTACGAACTGTGATTTTTCTGACAGGAAATCACGAATCCAGTCGCACAACTGAGGCAATACTCCATAGGCACGCAGTTTAGTTAGAAGACGCTTTTGAGGAACGGTGTCAAAAGCCTTCTGGAAATCTAAAAATATGGAATCAGTTTGAAATCCCCTGTCAATAGAACTCATTACTTCATGAGCATAATGAGCTAGGTGTGTTTCACAAGAACGATATTTTCTGAATCCGTGCTGACTATGTGTCAAGAAATCGTTTTCTTCCAGATAATTCATAAAGTTCGAACACAGTATATATTCCAAAATCCTATGTAAATCGACGTTAGTGATATGGGCCTGTAATTCAGGATTACTCCCACTTCCCTTTTTGGTATTGGTGTGAATTGAGCAATTTTTCAGTCTTTAGGTACGGATCTTTCTGTGAGCGAGCGGTTGTATATAACTGCTGAATATGGAGGAGCAATTTTATCAGCATACTCTGAAAGGAATCTGACTAGTATACAATCTCGATCGTACGCCTTGCCTTTATTAAGCGATTGAAGCTGCTTTGTTACACCGAGGATATCTATTTCTATGTTTCTCGTCTTACCGGTTGTTCTCGATTGGAATTCAGGAATATTTACTTCGTCTTCTTTGGTGAAGGAGTTCCGGAAAACCGTGTTTAATAATTCTGTTTTATCGGCACTGTCATCAGTGACTTCACCGTTGTTATCGCGCAGTGAAGGTATTGATTGCGTCTTGCCTTGGTGTGCTTTATGTATGACCAGAATCTCTTTGGGTTTTCTGCCAAGATTCCAAAACAGAATTTCGTTGTGGAAATTATTATAAGCATCTGGCATTGAAATAGGCGCTGTCTTTCGATCTTCTGCAAAGCTTTGCCAACTTGGGGACTTTGCGTTCTTTTAAATTTGGCAAGCTTTTTTCGTTGCTTCTGCAACAACGATCTGATACGTTTTGTGTACCATGGGCGATCAGTAGCATCACTTATTAATTTATGTGGTACATATCTCTCAGTTGCCGTAGATACTATCTCTTTGAAATCGTTCCACATATTTTCTACGCTTATATGATCAGAAGGGAAGGAGTGGAGACTGTCTCTTGAAAAGGCGTTAAGAGCATTTTTATCAGCTTTTTTTAAATAGATGTACTTTGCGTTTCTTTTTGATGGTTGAGGGTGTTCCGGTATTCAACCTAGCAGCAATTGCCTTGTAGTCGCTAATACCTGTAACCGTCATGATACTCTCTATTTGTCCAGGATTATTTGTTGCTAAGAGTTCAAGTATGCTTTCGCAACCATTTACGCTTCGAGTGGGGTCATGTAATAATTGTTCAAAACAATTTTCTGAGAAAGCATTCAGTAGAACTTCGGATGACGTTTTATGCCTGCCGCCGGCTTTAAACGTATAATTTTTCCAGCATATCGTGGGTAGGTTGAAGTCACCACCGACTATAGTTGTATGACTGGGGTACCTATTCGAAATGAGACTCAAGTTTTCTTTGAACTGTTCAGCAACTATATCTTCTGAGTCGGAGGGTTGGTAAAACGATCCAATTAATGGTTTAGTCCGATTGTCAAGTATAATCTCTACCCATACTACTTCTCAGGAACTATCTACTTCAGTTTAAGGTAAACTACTTCTGACAACAATAAATACTCCTCCACCAACTGTATTTAATCTATCCTTTCTGAACACTGTTAGGTCGTTCGAAAACATTTCGGCTGAACTTATTTCCGGCTTTTGCCAGCCTTCCGTTCATATAACTATTTGAGCTTCAGTTCTTTCTGTTAGGACTAGGAGCTCTGGTTCTTTCCCAACACACCTACGATAATTTATAACTACAATATCGATCGTTTCTACAACTGCCTTACTCTGTATTACCTGCCCCATTTTAGATGTACGCCATTTCTGTGGATTTAAGAGGCCCTCTAACCTAAACAACAGCCCAGTCCCTTCCACACAGCCCCCGCTACCAGTGTAGCCTCCTCCTGCTTGTAGTGGACTTCTGATCTATTAAGCAGAACGCGGAAACCCACCGCCTGATGGCGTAAGTCAAGGAATATGCAGCCTACACGGTCACAGAACCGCCTTAGCCACCGATTCAGACCCTCCACTCGGCTCTGCACCAAAGGACCACAGTCAGTTCTGTCGATGATGCTGCAGATGGTGAGCTCCACCTTAATCTCGCAAGCAAGACTGGCAGTCTTTACTATTTCTGCTAGCCGCCCGAAACCAGAGAGAATCTCCTCCGATCCAAAGCGACACACGTCATTGGTACCGACATGAGCCACCACCTGCAGTTGGCTGTACCCTGTTCTCTTAATGGCATCCCGAAGCACCCTTTCCATATCCGGAATGACTCCCCCCGGTATGCACACGGAGTGCACACTGGCTTCCTTCCCCTCCTTGGTGGCCATGCTCCTAAGGGGCCTCATTACGCGCCTAACGTTGCAGCTCCTAATTTCCAGTAAATCTACCCTTGTGAATGCCCAGATCTTGCGGGCCGAGAAGCTTCCTCTGGGGCAGAGTGGATGACTGCATCCAGCTCAGAGACTTCGTCAGCCACAGATAACGCCCGAAAGCTGTTCGTCAAACGAACCGGGGAGGCCCTAAAATCGGCCTGTCGGAAAGTCTTTCACTGCCTGCCAAACTTTGGAATGATCTCCTACTCGACCACAGATGAGGGGTCAACCTCAGTGTAGGCAGTACCCAGGGTGGCCACAGCAGTAACCGATCGGGGGACACGTGGGACGTGCTCAACGTCCTTCGCATACCCGCCTCTGACCCCCCACAGGGATGTCACTTGGCAGCAGCCTGAAGCTGCATGATGGAAGCCAACACCACCTGGAGCTGTGAGCGAAGGGTCACCAACTCAGCTCGCATCTGCACACGGCAATCACTGTTCCCATCCATGACTGGAGTTGTTCCTGTTTAAAACTCGTAAAAATATGTAACAAACGAATGGTGTACTCGCCTTATTATCAGCAGGAACTAGAGGTACTCTCCCACTGACGGTCTAACTGACACTGAGCTGTTCTAACCAAAATAAAGAAAAGCCTGTACTATTCGAGGGCCGATACAAGGGTCGATAACAACAGCGGTACTGTACGCTACACTGTTATTAAAATAAAAGGTTGTGCCTAGTAATCACTCAAACGCGCAAGAAATTACAAAAATAAACTAGTGACTACACAGATAACTGAAAATAAGTCACTCCTGTTTGAAGCTCGTAAAAATATGTAATAAACGAACGGTGTACTCGTCTTATTAGCAGCAGGAACTCGACGTGCTCTCTCACTGACCGTCTAACCGAATTGCCTGTGCTATTGATCTGTAAACGTAATCGTTTCATGCACTCCACCTGCCCTGTTGCAACAATAAATCTTGAGTGAACGGGAAACCTCTAAAAGGGTGTGATAGATATGTACAACACCTGCTTTACATGTATAAATATTTCTATTATTTCTCAGTGCAGAATAACTGTAAAAGGAGCCTATAATTGAAACTAAAGTGATGTGAATCTTATTATTTATGAAGAGTGTGAGGGACGTAATTGGGGATTAAAAGTTAATTACGAATGACATATGAACATATCGTACACATTCAAAAAATTTGCGTACAATAATTTTACATTACAATTTTACAGCGTGTAGACCACTTGAGACTGTACATCGATGATTAGAAAGCGTGTTCTATAAACATTGTTACAGTACATCGACGTATAAAACATAAAAGTGCACCAAATAACTGGGACATACATGTTGGAGGAGGAGGAGATTAGTGTTTAACGTCCCATCGACAACGAGGTCATTAGAGACGGAGCACAAGCTCGAGTTAGGGAAGGATGGGGAAGGAAATCGGCCGTGCCCTTTCAAAGGAACCATCCCGGCATTTGCCTGAAGTGATATAGGGAAATCACGGAAAACCTAAATCAAGATGGCCGGACGCGGGATTGAACCGTCGTCCTTCCGAATGCGAGTCCAGTGTGCTAACCACTGCGCCACCTCGCTCGGTACACGTTGGAAATAAAATAGTAGCTCATAAAGTCATGATGAAGTCATTAATAAAACATAAACCACGTAAGTGAAGCCTTATTGATAATATAATTAAAATAAGTAGGGGATCCAGATTGCTACCATTATAGACTTAAAGTGAGTCTCTAATTACCTGTAAAATAAAGTTATGGTCTAATATGTCGTACACAAGCAGAAAACCTAGTCTACATTTCATCCTACAGAACTACGTAAGTGTTTGCAAGTAACGAAGGTAAAGCCATAAGGCATCTGTTTGGACGTAAATAGTTACTTATACATATATTTGTATCTGGAAGAGGATAAACGAAACGGTGGGAGCTGAGCAGGGGGCAGGGGTCGAACGTACAAGGTGTTGGAAATTCCTGTTACAAACTTCTAGGACTTGTAAATGGGAGTGATTATATAATATTTTCAATAAGAACCCATGTCCGGAAATATATCGTTTCCGTTCTACTACGGTATCAATTCAGATGTTTAAGTCAGCCACTTCTGCTCGAGGGATTGAATTGGGTGTGACGCAGTACTGTTATTAGGTAACAATTCGGAAGCAAACATAACGAAACATCCCTTTATCACTCACGCACATTTGTTAGTATTAACACTTAAACATTACGCGTTCACGTTATTCCAACACAAAAACGCACCAAGCATACTGTACGTACAGAACAGTACTGATGCATTACAACAGCGGCTCGATATGGGGACCACCAACGTTACTACAGACGCTGTACCTACGAAGCATGTTCTGGTACACACTGTCCATTCCACCTGGTGTCTCTTCAATTTCTAGTGGGGCGGCCAAAACTCGTGCCAGCACATCTTCCACTTTCTCTACTGGAGTCTCGTAAATTAAACTTTGCACATGACATCAGGTAACCGTGTGACGTAGTGCACATCATGCTGTGTACCCTGTTGCATACCGGGACAAGCAACTGCGAGGTGTGACCCGTTACACATCTGAACTGAAACTGTCGTAGAACTGAAACGGTTGTTTCCGGACATGGATTCCTATTCAAAATATTATGTACTTAGTTCCCTCTACAATTCCTAGAAGTTTGTAACGGGAAATTCCGAACACCCTGTATACCAAGTTGAGCCGTGTTTCGGCTCCCAACATATATCGCGCTGTAAAGATTGTTCTGAGTCCTTCCATTCCATCATTAATTGATTCTTTCACATTTATCGTTATGCTGCGTACGATTCTGTTGAGATTCCCCTCTGGCGGCGTGTCTGGTTTTATCGATCTTCGAGTCGTTGCTTCCTGTTAGCCTTGTGTAAGGGAGTAAGATCTTTGGAGGAATGGCCGGTTGGTTGCCTAGCGGTGACGAGTCGATCGGTCGGTTTTTAAAATCGGAAATTAGAGAATGTCGTACTATGAGAGGGCGGCGTGGTGTGGCGGTGGAGAGTTGGCCGTTGTTCCGAGAAGCCACGTGGTCTATCTGGCGGTGCGAGACGAGTGGGAGCGGCAACGGGTGTCTTTAAATTTTCCGTCTGGAGGCGGGAATGATGGACTAGTAACTCGCCTAAACTGAGGAGTGGTATTTCACCGCCGTGGGTGCAGAGAAGACGAGGGCTCCGGTGACAGAGCGCGTGGCTGCGCGACTGTGCCCAGTTGGGTGCGCTGGCGACGCGTACACGGTCGGGTGTGAGGAACCTTTGCATCGGAATTCACCTTCTGTTTCTCTGATAAACTGCAAGTTAAGCTGGTTAAAGGTTTAGACGTTAATTGAAGAATTTTGGTTTGTGCAACCAGCGTCTTTTCTGCCTTGTGGCCTCCTGCGTTCGGGTTTCCTGTCCCTGTCGCCGGTGTATTTATAGACAGTGATCTTTTGGCTTCTTATTAGTACTGCCCGGTAGGAAGTGTATTTTTGGGCAGTGGTTATTGTTTTAGATTACATTTTTTCTGCCTTGTGGCCTCCTGCGTTCGGATTTCCTGTCCCTGTCGCCGGTGCAATTATTGACAGTGATCTTTTGGCTTCTTATTAGTACTGCCTGGGAGGAAGTGTATTTTTGGGCAGGGATTATGGTTCCTGATTTGATTGTTCCTCCTCCCCTGGCCTCGCGTGAGGTCGATGTGATTCCTGAATGTGAGGCGTTGTGGGTCTGTTAGTCCGCTTCTAGCCTGAGCATCCTTCGGGAGAAGTTTAAAAGAAGTTGGCTCCCTACATGTTCGGTAGCGAAATTGTATGCAAATTGGTGGTTTTATTGTTTCATTACTTGTATAGTTTTAATTTTGTTACTAAATGCTTTACCAAAGTCTGTTTTAAGTAAAATGGCTTGGCTATTAACGGTAAAGTAATTTTTTTAATTTCATTACTTGGAAAATTTTGATTTGTTATCAAATGTTTTATCAAAGTTGGTTTTAAGTAAAATGGCTTGGCCGTTGACTGTAAAGTAAATTGTTTTGAAAAGGCACTCATGCCTACTAGCTCTTTTGGATCTGTTCCTGATCAAGTGATAAAGGAATGACTTTTAACGGTTGAAGTAATCAATAAAGAAATTGTAAATTGCAACTCGACAGTAACCAACTAATTTTGGCCCCGTTTCCAACTGGGGGTTTTCCTTGATTAATCGTAACACCCGTCTCACAAGTAAATACAAAATGAAGCATTAAGCGAGCCGAAATATGCAGAACATGAATACCATATCTTTAAACAGTCCTATAGAGAATTAGAAACTGGATTAAATCACACCGAAAGTGAGCAATGAGTGGTACTGAACGTCGGCAGGTAGAGGTACGGTTTAACAATGGGCCTAGGCACGACAACGGACGCATCGGTAACACGCGCGGGTCGTGCGCTGCGTCTGTCTGCTGCTGTTCCTGCGACTGCGGCTAATTACGAGAGGCGTTCAAATATGAATGAGGATTTAATTACTGTTCAAGAACAAATCAGGCTGCCCGGGCACACTGCAAGCTACAAGTAAAACGGCTCCCAAACTTGCCGCAAACACAGGTCGATCTTCGTTAGTCATTCTAGCTAAAGCGTTTCTGAGCGTAACTGCAGTGAGTCTGCGGTGTCACTTACGAACTTTGCATTCAGTGCACGGAGAACGGTACACATGCGCTATTTACGGGACAGCAACTCTGCGAAAGAGATTTTGCGCTACAGTCTCGGCTGTGATATCGCAAATTCGCCGACAGTACTTCACCGGGTACTTCCCGCTGCAAGTGAAGTCATCAAAATAATTCATAATCATTTTTATTTCATAGGTTCGCTGTTCTTCTAATGAATGAGTACTAAAAGTTGGTATAAACTTTCAGCATAAATTCGTTGTGAGCTGTAGGCGACTCAGGGAACACTCAGTAAAGACTTTTAGACGTAATTCGAAATAATGCTTAATTAATCTTCAGGTTGAATAAATCTTCCTATTGCTATCGAAAGAAAAAGTTAGACTAGTAAAAAATCTGCCCCAGATTCTTCTTCTTCGGCTGCTTGTAAGCCAAACAGTAAGTCCATATCTATACCTGAGCTACTGTCATGATGTGAAAAATCTGAATTTGACTCTGAATAATAATCATGTGGCTGTTTGATATGTTTTCTTCCTTTTTCGGCATTAATATGATGAACTCTAGATTATTTCGTTTTGTTTCTATAGCATTCCCTTTTCTTTCTTTGTCGCATCTTTCCTTGTGACAATTTGCCCGAGTTCGCCATTTTCTGATAAATCCGGCACTGTTGATTTTGGAGACCAACTGGAACTATTATTTCCACACGGAAGTGAAGCTGAACTGCAGTAGTGCAACGAGTAATTCATAAATTCTACATTTCAAATCCTACGTTATAAACCGTTCAAGCATAACGTCAGAGCAGTTACATGTAAACAGTAAAAAGCAGCCATACCTCATTTTCTCACCTCTGGAACGACCTGCCGGGACGAACTTTCATGGAACAATAAGCTACAATAAACAAACCTGTCACCTCCTGAATCGATGACAGTCAATTCAAAAACTGCGTGCGGGTTTCTACCCCACGCTGCGATGTGCCTTGCGCCACCTACCCCACTCCAGACTGGTTTGTGTAGATAGGTTTGGAGTCTATGGAAGCGTTTCCATTTCTTTTTAATTTCGACTCTAAAGGAAGGAAGGAAGATCAATAGCGGGGTCATTAGAGACGGCACACATGTTCGGATAGTCTCAAGAACGCGGAAGGAAGCCGGCCGTGCCCTTTAAAAGGAACCATCTCGGCATTTGTTTGGAGCGATTTAGAGAAATCACGGAAAACTTATATCTCGGTTGCCGTACAGGGATTTGAACCGTCGTCCTCCAGAATGAGAGTCGACTCTAAAGGTCTGGGACATGGAAAACGAAATAAGTGATTGGTGTGGTGTAGGGGAGAGTGTTGTACCTTTAGGATAGCGTACATAGGAACACATCATGTTTCCTGGCTTGTGTTTCAATCTAGTGACTGATTTTAAAATCACACGAAGGAATGTGCACTTGAGACCGTCTCAAGAAGTTTCCGGAATTTTCTACTTTTTTATTGTTGTCTTTTTCGCAGGATTTGTAAATATTTTGATTTCTATGCATTTAAGTGCTGTTGATCATATTAAAAATATTCAGAAGATCTTGTTAATTCTCCGGTTACAGAATTCTATAATGAGTAAAATAAAATTCTGTGTGTTTTTAAAACTAATTATATAACTTGCGGACAGCTGTACTTCGTCGTTCGTGCACCATTTGGTACCCTGAAGCAGAAGAAGGTCTTCTCCCATAGAACCTGAGGTATCTGCAAAGAACTGAGTTTCTTTAACGTCTTCAAAATTTTATCTATCTTGAAAATGGAAATTTGGGTCAGTTTCGAGTAGATTCTGTTTCAAAATGTATTTAACATGCATACAATTTTTGACGTTACTTCTGCTTAATTTGATTTCATTTATTGCATATTGGTGTGTAGCAGAGTAGTAACGTAACAGAGAGACTACTAAATACAGTATTGACAAGATTCTCTCGACAGCAAAACTTTTAAATTTCAATAGAATATTTGTTCCTGGGTACGTGACAATGTTGTACCGTGGAATATTTTTTCACATTTGGAAAACCTTATTTTTCCGGAGTGATTTTTATAGTTTCAGAAAAAGGCTGCAGTAGCCAAAAAGAGAATGCTATAATTTAAAATTGGATTACGAAAAAATGTTAAACTTCTAGTTTAGAAGCAAAAGCCTGAAAAGTTCCAAAGAACAACACTCACCCCTATATGTTAATGTTGTTTATGCACAGGAACATTGTTAATGTTACGCATTTTTATAATCATTACGTACTTACCTAGGAGACAATGAGAGAAATAAAGGGCTGTTTCTTAGCGCTAACTATAGAACATCTTATGATCAAAACATGTCGTAAATACTGTTAGTACTGTAAGTGGTGTAAGTGTTCTTTTCCTCGATCTCTGATCCATTCAAGTAAAGACTGCCGTATTCCGTAATTGAAATAGCATATACAGTTGAACTTACATCCGTAGTGGTTTATTTTAGAAGACTCATGAACTTTTTCTCGATTCCAGAACTTCTGTATTCTTTCAAAAAGTAGGTTTCAGATATTGATAGCAAAATTTCGAATCGGAGGCGATGTCTGTAAGTGTAACAGTGTGTCTTCAGTTCGAACTCCAGAAGCTGTTACAAAGATTTCGCAGAAAACTATCGCTAGCCTGAAGAAAATCTGACTGGCTGCTATCACTACAGGCAAGTGTTAAACATACGTCCTGTCATTCTATACTTATGTTCTTACAGCTGATTCCCTACCGAGTTACATGAATTCAGGCATTACTTTCAGTTAAGAAGAAGGTTAATTATTGCAAGTAGTTGCTTAAAATGATTGGGGCCGGCGAACTCGCCCCGACGCTATATTTTGTGAATGATGAAGCTTGATTGCATTTTTCTGACCACTTGAATAGCGAAACAAATCGTTACTGGTCTAACAAAAACCCTCACATTGTGTCTCAAATTCACTTCAATTGCAGTTCGATGTGCTGTTTCTGATAATCTAATTAGGGTCCCAACGTTCTTTCAAATCAAATGGCTCCAAGCACTATGGGACTTAACATCTGAGGTCATTAGTCCCCTAGACTTAGAACTACTTAAACCTAACTAACCTAAGGACATCACACACATCCATGCGCGAGGCAGGATTCCACCCAACGTTCTTTGAAACCACCGTAAATACAGATGTTTATCTTCACATTGTCGAGAACTCCTACTCCTGCTAAAAGGAACGTGAGAGCCAGAGCGACTTTTTTTTCAATATGACGGAATCTTGCGCCACACCTCTCGTCAATCGCTTATCATGTTCATGAAGCCCTCACAGGAGAATGCCCAGCAAGCAAAGTTTGTTGCTGTCTCGTTCTCCAGCCTTTTCTGTATGCAACTTTTATCCTGTGGGGATTCTCTTAAACGGTAGACCAACTAAAGGAAAACATACGCTGGAGTATGGAAACAATCGCTATTACATTTCCGCAAAAAATGGGTCTGAACGTGACCTGACGAGCACAAAAATTCATGGGAGTAAAGGACGATTTGTTCAAGATACGTCGTATAAACTGTAATTTTAAAAGTACACTGCTTCACAAATTAGTGTAGCATTCAGTACAGGTTAAAGAAACGAAACGAAACTTTACAGGTTGAGGGTTATATGATCATTTCAGTGATTATAATATCCAGTCAAATATACAAAGAATTTGGAAGCATGAGTCCCTTTGCGGGTATGACCTTTCACCCTTTCTAACCTGGATGGAACCACTAACTCGGTTGGAAATGGTGACATAAGGCCGTTGTATCCTCTCCTGAGGCAAGGTGGCCCACAACTGTTGTATCTGGTCCTTTATATCCTGGATACTGGCACTGCGACAAAGCTGACGTCCGAGCTTGTCCCACACATATTCTATAGGTGACAGATCTGGCCACGAGAGTACCTCAACATCACGCAGACATTTCATAGAGGCACATGTCATGTGTGGACAAGCGTTGCCCTATTGAAAAATGGCACCACGATGCTGTAGCATAAGAGGTAACACATGAGGACGCAGGAAGTTCGCGACGTACAGTTGTGGCATCAGAGTTTCCTCAGTCACTGCCAGCAGTGACTCATACCCGATAGCTGCCACACTATGACACCAGCAATAACACCGTTGTGCCTCTCCAGATCATTGAAAGAAAGGGATCTTTCCCCACGTCACCGCCACACTCGCCGATGGTGGTCATTCGGGGCAGTGAAGAACCGTGACTCATCGCTGAACAAGATGCGACGCGATTTACCAGCAATGCAAGCTTCCAGATCACGGCACCGCTTCAAACGCACCCGTTTGTGTTGCAGTGTTAAAGGCAGCCTACCCATGTGACGATAATTTCCTAGTCTGACTGCTGCTAGTCTCCTGCAAATGGTTCGGGATGCCACAGAATGTTGCAAGGGGCCCACTATTTATTATCAGATGGCAGGAAGCAGATGTGAAGGGGTCACAATGTTTTTGGAGCACAATACTGCGATCCTCTCCATTGTGGTGGACAGACGTGGTCGGTCGGAACCTTGACGACAAGTCTACTTGGCGTCACTTCCCTATGCAGTCCAACATCGAGTTACTGTCACATCTGAATGCTCCACAAATCTGGATATTGCACGATTCAGCCAGCTGGCCAAATAGAGCCCCACAGTGAGGCTGTCTCACTTGAGTACACAACATCGCCTTGTCCTTCACACTGATCAGTTAACATCTGACAGTCGCAGTCAGTCGCGTTTATGAACGAGTTTACCTTGCTCGGCATAACACAGTGTGAACACATGAGACTTTTGGTCTGTCTTTATGGACTGGCCAGTGATCGTGTGGGAGGAAGTACCTCATGCTGTTGTGTGGAATATTTCTCCCGCAACAGGTCTTGCCAACGTGGCGTCGGCCAGTAGGGTAAACATCTGACGCCGACGCTGAAAAGACGAACCTATCCTCAGCTCGAGATGGTGCAGTTTGGACAAAAATTTGTCATTCCTGCGTTTCCTAAGGGAGAGAGAATAGATCTACCATTCTTGTTGATTTGTCCTTGCTGGTATCTGACGCTGTTCGCGCCCCTTATATACCTTACCAGGCCTCGTAACAATACAAAACACGAAAAACACTAATGCTCTCTGGCGGCCGTTCTACCTCGCTTAGAAAATTTCAAATCTGACCATTTACGTACCCGCCGAAGATGTGTACGTGTGCGACGTTACATTAATATCCGACCATGTCTTCTATTTACTTCACTTTTTGTTAGACAAATTATTTTCTGTTTTTAGATAAAACTGTGTTTGTTATGACTGAATGCGCGTATTATTGTGGCAGGGCCGCTTTTACTTTAGACACATCGTATTAACGTTAATATAATGTTTGTAACTGTCTAAGCCTAGATGTTGAGTGTCTGTCGTAGGCTGATTATCGCCAGGTGTGGGAGCAACACTGGCCATATGCGCTAGTTAGGTGTCGAAGATGGTGAGAGTGCTAATGGGGACGTGAGCAGCTAACGTTGGAGGTATAGGCTGAAGGCTTTACTTTCGAGACCAAGGAATTCCTCTTGACTCTTGACTCACCACAACAGTTTTGGTTAGAATTTAATGGTGATCCTGACACCAGTTGATAATTCTGACACCAATTGTATTTTCTAGGTATCCAGTGGTGACATCTGTCGGCCTAGCTCAGAGATCAAACTAGTGGCCCCACTGCAGTTACTCGGAGCGCCCCGCATTGTCTCACACGCACACCCTTCGAGCTAGACGCACAGCTATACTGAATTACTCTGCGCAAAGCTGCCTATCTGCGTCAATACGGGAGTGTGGCACGCTTTTATAACGGACTGCGGTAGTCTGGCGTTTGTGGCATCTGTATGTGTTAACTTCTATATTATGTTCAAATTCGTATCCGCTTCTGCTGGTACGTATACAGTGTAAATAAGCTTCTCTTCACTTTTTGCCCACGACACCTTCAAGTCGTCGTAGCTGTAGAGGTGTTGACTCCATTTCAAGTGAATCATGCATTATTTCTCAACTTCTTTTTTTGTCAGTACGCCATATCGCCCGTATTACTGAATCAAAATGAATGATTGAGATGTTATATTGAAGATTTCGCTCATCTCTAATGACGAGAAATACGCAAATTATTTAACGTTATTATTTTCGTTAAAAAATTTTATTTTGTCTCTCACACGATTTTGGTCATACACGTCGATGCAAATAATTTGGAAGGCGCCGTCTATTAACAATATAATTTTATTATTACACACAACAGCGATTATAGATTCTTCATTTGTTTTGGGGTGTGCTTTTGTATGAACTTGTTTGTTCTGTAAGCAATGTTTACGCTTTGCTTTTTTGAATATGTTTCTTATTTTATGAGTGAATTTGTTGTGGTAGGTCACTGTATGCCATTTTTTTGTTGCAGTGCAATTTGTACGACTTAATGTGGTTTGGTTAGTTTTTTCATTATTTGTCTCTTTATTTTTTGTTTAGTTTGTCTACCATTGTTTCTTTGTGTCCATTTTAATGCTATTTGTTTTATAATGGCTAACGCTTTCTGGTAATTAGAGTTGTGCAGGGGGATCCTGTTCAGCCTGTTTAACATGTATCTGATTGCTGCTTGTTTGTGGTTTTGTGGGTGGTTTGAAGTTACATTTAAGATAATGTCACTTGTTGTGGGTTTTCTGTATATGTCAAATGTGTGTTTATTATTGTCTTTTCTTATGGTAATGTCTAAAAAGTTGAGTGTGTTTTCTTGTTCATCTTCTATTGTGAACTTTATGTTTTGTGTACAGTATTTATGTCTTTGTGTATTTGTTGTAGTCTGTTTTTAGATTCATCTACCATGCATATATTATGTCATCCATGTATTTGTACCAGTAGATCACGTTGTAGCTTTCCCTTGCTATTGTCTTCAAATATTAATTTTTCTATGCGGTTCATGAAAATGTTGGCTAATGTTCCTGAGATAGGGGAACCCATGGGTAAACCTCCTTCTTGTATGTAGTATTCTTGACTGAATCCAAAATAATTTTGTTGTGTTATTAACTATAATAATTATATGGTTTCATCTGTGTGTTCATGAGGTAGCTGGTTGTGTGTTTTCAGGTTTTCTTAAATTATTTTTGTGGTTTCGTTAACAGGGATGCAACTGTACAACTTTCTACATCAAAGGAGAGCAATGTTGCTGTGTCAGGGATTTTTGTGTCTACTGTATGTTCTACCAGTTGATAGGTATTTCTGATTGTTCTATCATTTTCTAGTTTATAATATTGGGTGATCCGTGACTGCATTTGTTTTGCTAGTAGGTACGTAGGAGCTGCTCTGAAATTTACTATTGGATGGACTGGATAATTTTTTTTATGGATCTTTGGTTGACATCTCATGTTGGGGACGTGAGGGTTTTCTTTTCTCTTTTTTTTTTTTTTTTTTACGAGTCTGTGTTTCTCTCTGTCTGTAAATGTATACTCTATGTTTTTGAGTGTGTTTTAACATTTGTTTGTAATCTGTTAGTTGGGTTTGATATTAACTTTTTTATGTTGTTTTTGTTGATGAATTCTTCTGTTTTTTATATGTATTCTTTTGGTTTCATGAGGACAACACTATTACCTTTGTCAGATTTTGTTATAATGATAGCATTAAAAAATGGACAGAAAGAAACAATTGTAGATAAACTAACCGAAAAAATAAAGAGACAAATAATGAAAAGAACCAACCAAACCACACTAAACTCGTACATCTTGCACTACAACAACAACTAAAAAGCATACAGTGACCTACCACAGCAAATTCACTCATGAAATAGGAAACACATTCAAAAAACAAGGCATAAACATCGCTTACAAAACAAACAATTCCATACAAAAGCACACCCCAAAACTAAAATCAAAACCTGATAGATACCAACAATGTGGTACCTATCACCTCAGTTGCAGAGATTGTGAGAAGTTATACATTGGAATGACTGGCAGGACATTTGACACAAAATACACTCCTGGAAATTGAAATAAGAACACCGTGAATTCATTGTCCCAGGAAGGGGAAACTTTATTGACACATTCCTGGGTTCAAATACATCACATGATCACACTGACAGAACCACAGGCACATAGACACAGGCAACAGAGCATGCACAATGTCGGGCTAGTACAGTGTATATCCACCTTTCGCAGCAATGCAGGCTGCTATTCTCCCATGGAGACGATCGTAGAGATGCTGGATGTAGTCCTGTGGAACGGCTTGCCATGCCATTTCCACCTGGCGCCTCAGTTGGACCAGCGTTCGTGCTGGACGTGCAGACCGCGTGAGACGACGCTTCATCCAGTCCCAAACATGCTCAATGGGGGACAGATCCGGAGATCTTGCTTGCCAGGGTAGTTGACTTACACCTTCTAGAGCACGTTGGGTGGCACGGGATACATGCGGACGTGCATTGTCCTGTTGGAACAGCAAGTTCCCTTGCCGGTCTAGGAATGGTAGAACGATGGGTTCGATGACGGTTTGGATGTACCGTGCACTATTCAGTGTCCCCTCGACGATCACCAGTGGTGTACGGCCAGTGTAGGAGATCGCTCCCCACACCACGATGCCGGGTGTTGGCCCTGTGTGCCTCGGTCGTATGAAGTCCTGATTGTGGCGCTCACCTGCACGGCGCCAAACACGCATACGACCATCATTGGCACCAAGGCAGAAGCGACTCTCATCGCTGAAGACGACACGTCTCCATTCGTCCCTCCATTCACGCCTGTCGCGACACCACTGGAGGCGGGCTGCACGATGTAGGGGCGTGAGCGGAAGACGGCCTAACGGTGTGCGGGACCGTAGCCCAGCTTCATGGAGACGGTTGCGAATGGTCCTCGCCGATACCCCAGGAGCAACAGTGTCCCTAATTTGCTGGGAAGTGGCGGTGCGGTCCCCTACGGCACTGCGTAGGATCCTACGGTCTTGGCGTGCATCCGTGCGTCGCTGCGGTCCGGTCCCAGGTCGACGGGCACGTGCACCTTCCGCCGACCACTGGCGACAACATCGATGTACTGTGGAGACCTCACGCCCCACGTATTGAGCAATTCGGCGGTACGTCCACCCGGCCTCCCGCATGCCCACTATACGCCCTCGCTCAAAGTCCGTCAACTGCACATACGGTTCACGTCCACGCTGTCGCGGCATGCTGCCAGTGTTAAAGACTGCGATGGAGCTCCGTATGCCACGGCAAACTGGCTGACACTGACGGCGGCGGTGCACAAATGCTGCGCAGCTAGCGCCATTCGACGGCCAACACCGCGGTTCCTGGTGTGTCCGCTGTGCCGTGCGTGTGATCATTGCTTGTACAGCCCTCTCGCAGTGTCCGGAGCAAGTGTGGTGGGTCTGACACACCGGTGTCAATGTGTTCTTTTTTCCATTTCCAGGAGTGTATAAAGAATATATCAGAGCATTCAAATACGGTACAAATCATTCAACGTTTGCGGATCATCTAAAAGAAGAACACCATAGACCAAGCAATATACAAAACGATATGAATATCGTAAAAATCAGTAACGACAGACACCTCCTCCCCTTCCAAGAAAATTTCCACTTACAGAAAGCATTAACACAAAATAAACAGTTGCTCAATGAACAGATAAATATTGGAAACCAGTCTCTACATAGACTAATTGATGAAATTACATGAAAAAGAAAAGGGCATTTCCCATCCTTCACTATCCCCCCCCCCCCAGTCCTCCCCCCCTCCTCCACCCCATTCACAGTTTCATTTCACTTCTCGCTACTCCCTTTCTCCTCTAACTCACACTCCATCACACTGCTATATACTTATGCCCACTCATCATAGTTTCTCTCTCCCCAAACAAATTAAAAAAAAATAAAAAATCTCTACATCACTATTCCTTCTCTACTCTTACTCAGTACATAAATACACAGAAACATAATGAAATAGAATTACACAGTACAACAATCTAATTAAAAAAAGTTGTAGGTCAAAGACAAAGTAGTGGAATGTTGGTAACACTACAAAATGCTAACACATACTTGAAGTACAAAAAGAAACAGAATACAGAGGTGTGCATAAAAGTGTGTTGTGAGAATTGCATAGTGCTGCAGAACATCTAAAGGTTAGAGAAAATTATCAGTGTCAGAAACAGAAAAACAAAAAATGTGCTAGCAGGCCGCATTTCCCGATGTAAGCGAGAAATCAGCCGAAAAATCACAGTAAGTGCAAATCAACCTATTCTTAACGAACTGTTTTTAGATCTAAAAAACAAATCAAAATGTAAATAACTTAATCCCAGACCACTGATGATGCTTTACTTCAATAAAGCTAAACGCATGTGGTGAAAAAATCACGCATTTTTGTAGTTGCAACAACAGACCAAAAATACCTTCAAGCGTTTATAGTTGTTTACTTGCTTTGATAAAGCATTGTCTACTGCGTGAATAAGACACTTTCTGAAGATTTTCAGAGACAGCACACGCCACCTGAAGCCTACAATCTCACAGTACTGGAAATAAAGAATGTTTTCGAATATCATGGCAAATCTTGCCTATAGCTCGACCTGTCGACCCGTACTGTGATCGTCGCACAGAACACAACAGAAACCTACAACGTAGAAGAAAAACGTTCGAAAGGCAAGACTGCGTACGAAAAGTTAAACGAACAACAGAAAGCAATGGCTGAGGGAGTCGTACATTCAGTAAGAAATAACATTCCAGTTGTGACTTCAAGGACGGACCGGGAGGCTCCGGTAAAACATTTGTCTACCAAACTGAGTGCCACAAATTTACAAGGTGAAAACAAGATTATTTAAACAGTTGCGTGGGCGGGCATTGGTCCAGTCTTCTTCCGGGGGAACGAATGTCACGTGCGGTTTTTAAAGTGCCTTTACCTATCTTGAACACATCGGTCTTATCGATTCTCACTCACACCAAGGATGCACTTCTCCGTGATTCTGATCTAATCTTTTGAGACGAGATTTCTATTGTTCCCGAAGCCGCGCTAAGTGTTGTCGATCGACGTTTAAGGGACATCGGGATAAATAATCTGCCATATGGAGGGAAAACCTCTCAATTATTACCCGCCATTAGGTATGTCAATTTGAAGAACCATTGTCGAAACTACAGTTAAACGTTCACTCTTATGGTCTCATGTTAAAATTCGTAAGTCGACTCAAAATATTAAGGCAAATGGTGATCCTGTTTTCACTGAATGGTTACTTAAATTGGTAACAGTGATTTATAAAATCAAAAAAGATTACGCCAATGAACCAAACAAAAATCCTAAATATTGTTATTTTAATTATGGCCGCTTTATTTCTACAATATTAAATGCCACAGAAATCAATAATTGGAAAGTTTCTCAGTTCTATTCAAAGGCGATTCCATTTCCAGGGAACGATGATTGTACAGCAGTTAATGAATATGTCATTTCCTCTTTGTTACATGGAAAGGCATAGGTTTACTCAGTTCTTATTCTATCCAACTTGAAAAAATAAACAACTTTCAGATGTACCCTAAAGAATTCTTTAACTGCGTGGATAGAAAGCCTAGATCAAGATCGCTAAAATTTCTTTATTCGTTACTAGTTTCAGCTCATTGACGAGGCATGTTCAGATGAGTAAAAATTATTACTTAATTCAATGTGTATCAGCCACCAGTCATTACACATCGTTATAATCTGTTGAGCTGATTAGCTCTTGTTGTCATGTACACAATCAACTAGGTTGTCATGCTCACATAATTTACAAGGTTAGCCATATACATTGTGAGTAGGCTGTTTAGGTTTTTGTGTTGGTAACGCCACGTAGCGCTCTGTACGAAAATAACTGACTGCGCTGTGGGTAGTTTGTGGCTGGTTGGCATTGTTGGAATATTCGCTACTGTAGTGTTGGGCAGTTGGATGTGAACAGCGCGTAGCGTTGTGCAGTTGGAGGTGAGCCGCCATAGTGGTGGATGTGGAAAGAGAGATGCTATAGTTTTGACGATCTGGTCGTGTGTCCGCCAGAAAAAAGGAGATTTGTGAAGATGGATGTCATGAATTGATAGATTTATATATTATGACTTCTGAACACTACTAAGGTAAATACATTGTTTGCTCTCTATCAAAATCTTTCATTTGCTAACTATGCCTATCAGTAGTTAGTGCGTTCAGCAGTTAGAATCTTTTATTTAGCTGACACTATTGGCGCTAGCTGTATTGCAGTAGTTCGAGTCACGAAGATTTTTGTGAGGTAAGTGATTCATGAAAGGTATAGGTTATTGTTAATCAGGGCCATTCTTTTGTAGGGATTATTGAAAGTGAGACTGCGTTGCGCTAAAATATTGTGTGTCAGTTAGACGTAAGAGGTTTACCAGCACAATAATTCATAACTTTTCTAAGGGGACGTTTCAACATCTCTATTGCTCACACTGCCATACTTGCGTTTAAATATAAAATGGTTGGCGGTAGTAACTATCTTATAGACCTTGTGTGGATCTCAACATGGCTCACAACGCTAGCTACAGGATATGCAAGAAGGTGCATTATGTCAAATAACAACCTATTCTTAAATTCTTTAAATCAGTCTGGTTTACCACCTCATCAATTACTTTTAAAGAAAAACGCTTACATAATGTTATTAGAGACACTATCTCTAATCATGAATTAATTAATGGTGCAAGAGTAGTGGTAATTCACTTAGACTAGTACATCATCACTGCTAAATTCATTCGCTCCGAAAGAACAGCTCATACCCCGCATTAACCTCACACGTCCTGATCCAACTATGCCTTTCCAAATGATAGGAACACAATTCGCAATAAAAATAACCTTCACTATGAACATGAATAAAGCACAATGTCAGACGCTTCGTTGAGGAGGATTGCATTTACAAGAACCTGTTTTTTCGCACTGACAGTTATATGTGGCTTTTTCACAAGTTCGCACATTCAGTGATATTTATGTTTGTACTAAAAACACATACAGCCAAAAAGTAAACGATGATCATATTGTAATTACTAACATTGTTTTCAAAGAAGTTTTGTGGAATAAAGGAGTTTTAAAAAGTAAAATTAATCTGACAAAGGCAATATCTGCTTTTTATATGATTTACAATTAACCATAGTGTATATAATGATATCGATTTTTACGACGAGACTAATATTTGTTACACTGTTCAAAATATAATACCTTTTATTAATGAATTATTAAAAATTTCCGTTTACTTATGTCTCCATTACTATATTACATGTTGGTGTTTGATGAGGACCGTGCGCGAATTATTTACATGGGTCACCTAGTAAACTAAATTTAAGTGGAATGCAGATAGATTAGTGCGCTGTAGTTGTTAGTTTATCTTTCCCATACCATTCTCTCATCCACCATAGCATATCAACAGTTGCTCTCGCATAAACCACTACCAGACGATCACCAGACTGCTTCTAAAACATTGTCCCAGTCTATGGGCTGGATGAAGGGAAATATCGTGAGCGCCCAGATGGACCGATGCAGGAATCCCTTGGTGTTGCGTTTAATCAGTTTCCGGTTTCCCGCAGGCCGCTCCAGCGTCACCCCTTGTAGCAGCCGGCGAAGCCGCGACAGAGCGGCGCAGGTAGCTGTATTACTCAGTCGCGTGAATGACGCACAATCCAGTGGCTACCAAAGGCACCTGCGCCGGCAGTCACGATTGCTCTGGCGTATTTCCGATGGGATTTGTGCCTCATTTATTGCGTGGTCTATCGATCGATCCTGTCTAAAACCGAACTGACCACGGAGATTCCTCTTTGGCCTGACGGCGCTGACGCCCTTGCAGTTCAATGTCCCGTAACTATAATCATCATCATCGTCATCTGTTTGTCTGGAGCGGCTACACAGGAGGCGCTCGCAGACCTTATCCAGTGAGTTTATAAGAAAATAGGCACGTTCTACTTACACTAAAGACCAATATTCTTAACAATTCTTTGCTGTAGAATTCTTAAGCATATTCAGTTCGAGTACGATAAGTTTCCTTGCGTCACAAAAGCTTCTGTCTAAAAATCAGGAAACATCTTTCGTGTGAAATTCATATTGTTTTTACTCGCTCGATATCCTGGAACCGTGGATGGAGGGCAACTGGAAGATACCATATTCCTACATTTCCGGAAAGCGTTTGACATACTATCCCTCTGCAGACAGTTAACGAAGGTCCGAGAACACGGAAGAGGTTCTGAGATATGTGAGTGACTCGAAAACTTTTTAAATAGTAGAACCCTGTACGCTGTCCAGGGTGGTGACTATTCTTCAGAGACAAGACTATCGTCAGTAGTGTTTTTTTTTTTTTTTTTTCTTTATTGAGTTTCGATTCCCCCCGAAGGGGGCGGGCTGGCAGCAGCTTAGTATGCCGCTATTCACCCTACAGAATCTGTTTTAAAAAAATGAAGATATTAAATAATAAAAGCAGGTGATAAAATCGGTGACTTAAATGGTAAACTGGCGGAAATTTGTGGAACTTGAAACATAAAACAAAGGGTTGGTGATACTAATAAAATACGCGGGAAGCAGACAAGTAAAATAATAGACATACAATTAAAAAACACTAGAGATATAAAAATCACACCCAGCGATAGCATGATTTCTGTTCTGAGATATGTGGGTGTGTCATATTTGGGCCAACTTTTAGTGCAGTGTCGAAGTGAGTGTTCAGTGTTGTGTGTCTTTCCAAAGTGCTGCCGAGGGCAGATGATGGGAAAGAAAAGGGGGGAAGGAGTGGACAAACGAAGTGGGGGGAGGGGGAGGAAGGAGCCGACGGAGGACGAGAACTCATAAGAGGGGGGGGGGGGGGGGGGCTGGGCAGACACGAGAGGGAGTGGTGAAATGCAAAAGAACCCGGGGGGGGGGGGGGGAGGATGGAAGAGGAGGAAGAGGGAGCCTGGGGAAAGGACAGAGGAAAGGAGGGGGAGATGAGGATCAGAGTTGATAGGAAGGATAAATGGAGGGAGAGAGGGCATCATCCGGGAGGGGGAGTTCACGGAAGTCAGTAGTGCCCCAGGGGCGAGTAATAAGACCTCTGGTTCTCTGCATACATAAAGGATCTGACGGATAGGGTGAGCAGGAATCGACAACTGTTTGCTGATGACGCTGTAGTGTACAGAAAGGTGTCGTCGTTCAGTAACTGTAGGGCAGATCTCAGAAACGGAGCGAGTGTAAGTGTAATGTTCGGCTTGCATGCTCTACAAATCAAAGCGCCGCTGTTACATCAATGCTAACGGGCTTCCTTCGTTCCCGCTGTAGTTCTGCGCGTATGACGATTCTGAGAATAGTGGCGCTGCGGTTGCTTCATACCGTGTGGTTGTAATTAAACTTTCCGTATTTAACACGTTATAACACGGAAATTAATTACCATACAAATACCAAGCATGGTAGCATTAATGTCAAGGAAACGTGGAAGAGAAATAATGCAGAATCAGTTCAATTGAAACACTTTTAATGTGCTGCTACGGTTCATCATACTATTACATACCGGTACCGTTACAGCTACAAAAAGAGGCTCAATATGGCGCCCATCAATGTCCAGAAGATTCTGAAAGCGCAGGATTTCATTCTGCACAGCAGAAAGAAGCAAGTGTGCTGGATATCTCTGCGCTTCATATCAGCACATTTGGGAATGTTCCCTTGGTAAATCTTGTCCAATAGGTAGCCCCACAACCAGAAATCTCAGGGAGTGAGATCAGGTTATCGTGCCAGGTAGGCATGTCGAAACGATCGACTGATAATTCGATCGCTTCCAAATATGTTTGGGAGAAGCGGGTGAACTTCACGAGCGATGTGCGTTAGGACCCCATCTTGCATGGAAACTGTTGAGTTCAATGCGTCTCTCTCCTGTAGGGCAGGTATGACATGCTGCCCAAGCACATCGCAGGAACGCAGGCTAGTCACACTGTGAAACGTCCCCTTAGAAAAAATTATGAATTACTGTGCTGGTAAACTTCTACGTTATTTGATACAGAGACAGCTGAGCAAAACTGAACGTACTCAGACTATTCTCTCTTTACTTATTCTGATCATCAATAAACTGACACACAATATTTTTAGCGCGACGAAATCTGACTTTCAATAATCCCTACAAAAGAATGGCCCTGGCTAACAATAACGAACTACTGCAATACAGCGAGCGCCAATACTGCCAGCTAAATAAAAGATTCTAACTACAGAAGGCACTAACTACTGATAGGTATAGTTAGCAAATGAAAGATTTCGATAGAGAACAAACAATGTATTTACCTTAATAGCGTTCAGATGTCATATATATATATATATATATATATATATATATATATATATATATATATATATAGGGTTATTACAAATGATTGAAGCGATTTCACAGCTCTACAATAACTTTATTATTTGAGATATTTTCACAATGCTTTGCACACACATACAAAAACTCAAAAAGTTTTTTTAGGCATTCAGAAATGTTCGATATGTGCCCCTTTAGTGATTCGGCAGACATCAAGCCGATAATCAAGTTCCTCCCACACTCGGCGCAGCATGTCCCCATCAATGAGTTCGAAAGCATCGTTGATGCGAGCTCACAGTTCTGGCACGTTTCTTAGTAGAGGAGGTTTAAACACTGAATCTTTCACATAACCCCACAGAAAGAAATCGCATGGGGTTAAGTCGGGAGAGCGTGGAGGCCATGACATGAATTGCTGATCATGATCTCCACCACGACCGATCCATCGGTTTTCCAATCTCCTGTTTAAGAAATGCCGAACATCATGATGGAAGTGCGGTGGAGCACCATCCTGTTGAAAGATGAAGTCGGCGCTGTCGGCCTCCAGTTGTGGCATGAGCCAATTTTCCAGCATGTCCATATACACGTGTCCTGTAACGTTTTTTTCGCAGAAGAAAAAGGGACCGTAAACTTTAAACCGTGAGATTGCACAAAATACGTTAACTTTTGGTGAATTGCTAATTTGCTGCACGAATGCGTGAGAATTCTCTACCGCCCAGATTCGCACATTGTGTCTGTTCACTTCACAATTAAGAAAAAATGTTGCTTTATCACTGAAAACAAGTTTCGCACTGAACGCATCCTCTTCCATGAGCTGTTGCAACGGCGCCGAAAATTCAAAGCGTTTGACTTTGTCATCGGGTGTCAGGGCTTGTAGCAATTGTAAACGGTAAGGCTTCTGCTTTAGCCTTTTCCGTAAGATTTTCCAAACCGTCGGCTGTGGTACGTTTAGCTCCCTGCTTGCTTTATTCGTTGACTTCCTCGGGCTACGCGTGAAACTTGCCCGCACGCGTTCAACCGTTTCTTCGCTCACTGCAGGCCGACCCGTTGATTTCCCCTTACAGAGGCATCCAGAAGCTTTAAACTGTGCATACTATCGCCGAATGGAGTTACCAGTTGGTGGATCTTTGTTGAACTTCGTCCTGAAGTGTCGTTGCACTGTTATGACTGACTGATGTGAGTGCATTTCAAGCACGACACACGCTTTCTCGGCTCCTGTCGCCATTTTGTCTCACTGTGCTCTCGAGCGCTCTGGCGGCAGAAACCTGAAGTGCGGCTTCAGCCGAACAAAACTTTATGAGTTTTTCTACGTATTTGTAGTGTGTCGTGACCATATGTCAATGAATGGAGCTACAGTGAATTTATGAAATCGCTTCAATCATTTGTAATAGCCCTGTATGTATAAATTTGTGACATACAATTAAACAAATTTCCTGTTTCTGATGGACACACGTCCAGATCATCCGCACAAAACTCTGGTATCTCTCTCTCCACGTCCACCACTGCTGGCGGCTCACCTCCAACTGCGCAACGCTACGCGCTGTTCACATCCAAATGCCAAACACTACACAAGCGAAGATTCCAACAATGAGTCCAATCAGCCACAGACTACACACAGCATAGTCAGTGATTTTCATACAGAGCTCTACGTGGCGTTACCAATATTAAAACCTAAACAGCCTACTTACAACTGCACGTCTCTGGTCCTTGAGCGTCAACAGAGTGGGTCAATGACGAACGTAGCCGTTAAGCTACACCATTCGGTGACACGTTCGCCATACAGACGAACTTCATGCACAGTGACCGAAGGTGATGATCCCCACACTTGGAATTTCTGTGTGTTCACCTTACCCGTAAGAGAAAAATGAGCTTCGTCCATCGATAGGATGGTGCAGGGCTAGCTAGCCCTCGTCAACTTAAGTCCTCGCAAGAAAGTGGACAGCGAAGTCAAAACGTCGTTGTGCGTCCTGTGGTGCAAGCTGCTGTACGATATGGATCACATACGGACTCCATTTGAGAATGGTTCTAAGCACCTTCCATACAGTGGACCACCGGTTGCCCAACTTTCGTGACACAGGACGCGCACTGCCGGGCGATCGGGAATTGCGCCCAGCGTTGTCTGCCATAGCAACAGGGATTTCATCAACCACCTGTGGTGCAACCAGTCGTCGGCATCTTCCTGGGGCGACGCCCAGTTCTCCAGCTGCTTCGAACTACTTCATCATGCTCCGCACAGCGGGTGGAGAAAGCGGACTCTTCGGTAATCCTTTCTGCCGGCGATATTGTCGAAGTGCAGCTGCAGCATTAAGTTGTTTTGATAGTAGAGCTTCACCAGTAATGCCCTGCTCCTTTTGTCCAAGCTCATGTTGACGCGTCAACAAGTGCACAGCAACTGGTCAGGTGGGTGAGACTATGAATCACGATGACTGACCACGGCAGCTGGTGGCCATAGTAGGAACTGGACAATGGCACTGTGACACATGGAAATCATGCACCCGATACTTTGAACATTAGTGCTACCAAGTTTGGTACTCGTACGGTAATTAGTTTCCGTGTTATAACGAATTAAACAGGGAAAGTTTAATTATAACCACGTGGTATTCGTCGATTCGTTCTCTCTGACTAAAGCATACAGGAGTGTGAAGCTAGTCGTGACTCATTGTTCGTACGGAAGACGTGTGCACTACTTGCTGTTGTAAAGTAGCGCTGACAAGGTAAAATTATCCATTGTCGAGACTAGAAGGTCTTTAACGAAGCTGTGTTTTGTGAGACTGTGAAGGGTGTAAGACGAAAATTAATTGATGGAAAGACTGCAAATCTGTTCCGTATAGAGGAGAAGTGATATCTGGAATACGTTCACGCTATAGTCCACTCTTCATACCAAAAACATACTAATTTCGTCCAATGCAATCAAAATAGTGATATTATTCTTCATTCCATATCAGCCATGAGAAAACATACGTGCTGCGTCAAAAGAAAACTGGGCTCAAACAAACGTTACTGTTATATCCTCACAACAAGAAAGCGCGCTGTTTCTTTATTCATTTGGTCATGGCAACTTGCTTTTACGGACTAACAGCGACGTGTGTTGCTTGTCATTCATTTCAGTAATTTATTTTAATAGTTAATCATCATTTACAGATTGCTCTTCATCCTCATGTCGTATTTTCTGGTACTATTGTTACACACCCTGTAGTGCCTCGAAACTTTATGTCAGTGTAATTGTTAGACATTCTCTCCACAGATATTAAATATTAAAATAAATTTACAGCAGTCTCCGAAAAAGTTTTATCTATATAAGTGCATGTATAAACAGAACAATAGTCTCTGCTACCGGACCAATCATTATGTTGGTATATAATTTGCTTCTGGCATTTAGGCAGCTCGGACATTTTGCGGCATTTCAACTTGCACTTGAGAATGGCCATAAAGCGGAAAACATGATTGTGTAAAATAAACGAATATTAATTTACAGTTTAATGGCGGAAATTTGTTTCAAAAGTGTTGCGTATGACGCGGGAATACCGCGAGCCCGCGGTTCTACTTGCGAGCTCGTGTACTCGCTCTGCTTTCTGAGCGAGCCGACTCCACTTGTACCCGACAACAGACTCGGGTGAGGAGTGGGCTGCGGCGGAGGTTCACTAATCGAGTCTGCGGACACACGGAGGCGGCAAGTTCGGGCATGACGTCACAGGGATCGCTAACGAGTTTAAAGCAAGAACACGAAGCTCATGTCTGATCTGTGCTGCAGGAGGATACGTGATTACTGAGACTGAACTTATCTTTGGCGTGATGAATAGCATATTGCTCTAAATGTAGAAAAAATGCAGTGTCACGCAAATGTAGAAGAAAAACGATCTTTTAAAGTTAAAATACAGTATTAGTGGTGTGCTGCTTAACATCGTCACGTCGATTAAACATCTAGGGGTAACGTTGCAAAGCGATATGATTCGAACGAGCACTTAAGGTCGGTTGTGGAGAAGGGGAATGGATCACTTCGGTTCATTGGGAGAATTTGAGGAAAGTGTAACTCATCTATAAAGGAGACCTTGTACGGAACCCTAGTGCGACCCAT
Source organism: Schistocerca americana (assembly GCF_021461395.2). Lineage (NCBI taxonomy): Eukaryota > Metazoa > Arthropoda > Insecta > Orthoptera > Acrididae > Schistocerca > Schistocerca americana. The sequence continues at coordinate 763,852,508 of NC_060130.1, read as the reverse complement.
TCTTGAGCACTGCACGAGTGTTTAGGATCCCCACCAGCTCGGATTAAAGGAAGACATCGAAGCAATTCAGAGACGTGCTCTTAGCTTTGTTACCAGTAGATTCGATAAAAATGCGAGTATCGTGAAAGTGCTCCGTGAACTCAAGTGGAAATCCCTGGAATGGAAGACGACGTTCTTTCCGCGAGGCCCTGTTGAAGAACGATTCTACTGCCTCGACGTGCATCTCCGTAAGGGTTACGATGACAACACAAAAGAAATCAGGGCTTCAATGGAGGCATATAGAGAGTCGTTTTTCCCTCGCTCCATTCGCGAGTGGAAAAGGAAAGGGAGTGACTAGTAGGGGAATAAGGTACCCTCCGCCATGCACCGCATGGTGGCTCGCGTAATATGTACGTAGATGTATATGGAGATACGTTTCGAAAAGTTCTTATCTCTGGAGTTTTTAAATAATTACCGTTCTCGCGTCTTCCGTGATTCACATATCCGCCTCATTCGTAGTGTCTCAGTCAGTAGAAATGTTAAGTAAGGTATGATCTGCCGCGTTAATAGCTGCAGGACATTTGTGAAGGCACTGTCTGATAGTAAAATAAGCCTCGCCGACAGAAATAAAGAGGATATGAAATGCAAAAAAACAGTAGGAAGAAAAGCTTTTTTTTTTTTTTTACTTCTTTTGCATAGTTCCAGTAGGCAATTTACGTCACCCTGTATTTTTTTTTTCATCTTCTTGTACGTAGGACAGTGGGCTTACTCGAACTTCTCGCCGTTTTACCTTGTAGCAAACTCCATCTTTTCCGATTTTCTTGCCAAAATGTGAGTTTTCTGCTATTTGTACATACCACAAATGAGCTATTTCCACCATATTTTCTTGAAGTGGTAACTTAACCAGACATCACAGGTGGCGACCTCAGAAATAAATACCCGTAACATCGTAGTACTCCTGATGGTCTCCTTTATGCTGCTCCTGTTTTGTTCGATACTGACCATTTACTACCACGAACTGACAACGATTTTAAGTTTTATGTGGAGGTACCAAATTTTTTATCCCATCTGGAAGGTGGCGCGTGGGTCTGCTCCTGAAATCTGTAACATAGGCCGAATGTAGGAAGCTAGTAGGAGCAGGTGAGGTAAAGCTTTCGGTACTGCGGTTAAAGTAAAAGTGGTTTTACTATAGTCCAAAACTAAGTACACAACTGGATACGTAACTTAGTACAGATGAGCACGTAGGAGCGACGTCATAGACCCGTCGTAACTGATAAAAAGTCTCTAAGCTAAACTGAAGCGATGTTTCCCGGCCGTCTGCACTTGATGAAATGGGCAGAAAGTAAAGTGGCGCTCGTTGAGCTCCACAGCGTCGGCTAGAGGGCGCTGTGGTCGGCGTAGTTCGTTCGCTCTCGTAGTGCCAACCTGCGAGTGTGCACCTACGCAGTGACGTCGGAACTATCGATACCACACCAACACTTCGCCGACGTCGCTAAATACATTGTATTATTGCTCCTTTCCGCAATCTTATACTGTCTCAGACACTTAGCTATTCGTATACATGAAAATGTATAATTGTAACTTAGGAGGAGGAGGAGGAGGAGGAGGAGATTAGTGTTTAACGTCCCGTCGACAACGAGGTCATTAGAGACGGAGCGCAAGCTCGGGTGAGGGAAGGATGGGGAAGGAAATCGGCCGTGCCCTTTCAAAGGAACGATCCCGGCATTTGCCTAAAGCGATTTAGGGAAATCACGGAAAACCTAAATCAGGATGGCCGGAGACGGGATTGAACCGTCGTCCTCCCGAATGCGAGTCCAGTGTGCTAACCACTGCGCCACCTCGCTCGGTGGAATGTAACTTAACGCGGGTAAAATATGTGCGTAGAGATCCCCCAAATTTCCACTTTCATTGTACACCGATCAGCCAGAACGTTATGACAACCAGCCTGCCAACGATATAAACCCGTCTCGGCGATAGCAGCCTCATCTGGCGATGAATGACTGTTAGTCAGACACAAGCACGGTTCGTGTAGTATTCAAAAAATGGCTCTGAGCACTATGGGACTTAACAGCTGAGGTCATCAGTCCCTAGAACTTAGAACTACTTAAACGTAACTAACCTAAGGGCATCACACACATCCATGCCCGAGGCAGGATTCGAACCTGCGACCGTAGTGGCAGCGCGGTTCCAGACTAAAGCGCCTAGAACCGCTCGGCCACTGCGGCCGGCGTTCGTGTAGTATCAATGAGCATGCTGTCCGTGTGTAGAATGGGGAAGGCGTACGGTCTATCTGTGTTTGACCGAGGGCAGATTGTGATAGCCCTGAGGCTCGGGCCGAGCTTTTCGGAAACTGCATGACTTGTCCGGTGTTCGAGAAGTACTGAGGTGAGTGCCTTCAACACATGACGAAACCAAGAACCAGGTCCAGAGGTCGTGGGGTCGGGCGGCCACCCCTCATTACGAATGTCGGACGTCGCAGGCTGGGCAGACTGATAAAACAGAACAGGCTGCGAGCTGTGGCGGAACCGACATCAGACTTTAATGCTGGACAGAGTACAAGCGTTCTGAACACACAGTGCACCCAACACTCCTAACGATGGGCCTCTGCAGCCGACGACCCACGCTTGTGCCAATGTTAACACCACGACATCGGCCACTGAGACTGAAAAGGGAACGTGACCATCGCCACTGGACATTGGCTCCGTGACAGAGCGTTGCATGGTCTGACGAATCCCTAGACGTGCTTCGTCATGCCGATGGGAGTGCGCGAATCCGATATTGTATGCATGGTTTTCTCTTAGAGGGTGGCACTGTTCCTCATATGCCATGCCCTAATGCCCTCTCCTGCCATAGTAATTGGTAATGTTGTGTCAGATTCACTTCTCTTGCTGACTCACCTTGTAGTGGATGCGATACAGCGTTGTACACATTGGTTCCGTATTCGAATCGACAGCTTGCCCACATGGTGTTTACTTACGGAAAGGCAAATGTCAACGGGCGGCGGGCAGCAAGGTTGTATCAAGAGACCTATCCCAGCTGACAACAACCAGAGAGAAACTTCCTGGCAGATTAAAACTGTGTGCCGGACCGAGACTCGAACTCGGGACCTTTGCCTTTCGCGGGCAAGTGCTCTGTAAAGGTTGGAAGGTAGGGGACGAGGTACTGGCAGAAGTAAGGCTGTGAGGACGGGGCGTGAGTCGTGCTTGGGTAGCTCAGTTGGCAGAGCACTTGCCCGCGAAAGGCAAAGGTCCCGAGTTGGAGTCTCGGTCCGGCACACAGTTTTAATCTGCCAGGAAGTTTCATATCAGCGAACACTCCGCTGCAGAGTGAAAATCTCATTCTGGAAACAACCAGAGTATTCAATATTTGCAACAGTGTTTCGCGTTTGTCTGAGACAGAGTCGTTTTAGGAAGCAGGAAATCATGAAGGACGTACCCGAAGTGATTGGACACTAGACTTGGAGCAAAATATGATTGACACTGTGGAAGGCGACCGCTGTGTCAGTACCAGGCAGTTGGCCCACCAGTACAGGGTATGCCAGACGACCGTGTGGAACATTCTCCATAACAATTTTTCCTACCCTTATCACTTACAGCTTGTGCAGGGCTTACTAGCGACAAATTTCCGCCATCGGGAGCAGTTTTGTCACTGGTTTCTACACCAGGCCACCACGATTCCTGAATTTGTGTCATCCATCCTATCAACACATGAGGCCGCCATTATGCGGAGTGGTACATTCAACTTTCATAACAGCCATCTGTGGGATGGTATGCAGAATCCCCACGGTATGGTGACAGCCAATCATCAGCATCGGTGCAGCTGGAATGTGTGGGCCGGGATAATTGGCGATCGTATTTTGGGACCAGTCTTCCTTCCGGGTCACCTAACAGGCTGGAACTATCGGCGTTTCTAGCGAGTGACTTTGCCTCCTCTGCTGGAAGAAAGGCATTTGATGATTCGAAGGGTTATGTGGTTGCTACACGATGGTGGTCCAGCCCACTTCGTTGTTAACGTCCGGACGCATCTCAATCGTGTCTTCCCTGGTCGATGGACGGGACGAGGGGGTCCTATTGCATGGCCTGCTCGTTCAGCGGATCTGAACCCATGCGATTGCAGGTTATGGCGCCATCACAAAAGAATTGTGTATCCAGAGCCCATTCCAGACGTGGAGACACTGGAGCAGCGTATTCAGGCTGCCTTTGACACTGTTCGGATGCAGCCTGGCAGATGTGAACGTGTGAAACACAACATGCTACCACGCGTACAAGCATTCATTGAGGCACATGGAAACCATTTTCAACACATACTGTAACTGTGGTTGCATGGTGCGGCGCGTTTGAGAACGTAGTCACTGTAACAATGTGATGATGATGATGATGAAGAAGTCCCATACTCCTTGACAGAGCGTAGGAGACGATTCGGGAGGTCCCCCACCGCTGTACTAGGCAAGGTCCTACCGGAGGTGGTTTGCCATTGCCTTCCTCCGACCGTATGGGGGATGAATGATGATAATGAAGACGACACAACAACATATAGTCATCTCGAGGCAGGTGACAATCCCTGACCCCGCCGGGAATCGAACCCGGGACCCCATGCTCTGGAAACGAGAACGCTACCACGAGACCACGAGCTGCGGACTGTAACAATGTATGGACCATTTATTCAATGTAACAATGTATGACTGAATAAATGGTCTCTAGCATTAACTTTTCAAAACCTCTGAAACGAAGCAGATGACGCTAAGACAAGTAATTTAATATAAGACATATAGGACAGCAGATGTCCACAAATACTCCAAAAATTGATGAGAAATGATGAAGTGTGATGTCACCAGACGACATACCTTGCAGCATGTGCATTCCAATAATAGTCAAGTATTCACGTCAGTGTAGCTCCGATCCCACGTGCGCAACTTCAGTGCGTAGATCTCAGGGTTCGAGTTCTGCGTCTGGCAGGCAGTACTTTTTTCACTGAGTTAGACAATTATGGATTTACACTGAGATGAGATTTATTATTGTATTACCGACTTCGGGGTCTACGCTGGTTTACTGTAAAATCCAGTACAACAGGAAACCTACCACACTGTGTTGCAAGTAAATGAGTATAAGCTTCCGAACTGAGTCGTTATCAGTAAACGTCCTAAGTTTTCTTTACTAAATAATGTCTGTAAACAAAAAAAGAAGGGATAAATGGAAAGAAACACAAGATAAGAACAGCTTTCTCTTGATTACCGGGAGGATAATAATTTTTTAACTTCTGTGTTTGCAACAGATCACAGTGAGAAAAGGTGTTCGAAATTTGCATCTTTTTCTCGGATGCAAGTATTGCACCGCTCAACCGCTGCATGTGTGGTGATGTATGTCATCTGTTGACGTCACATATTCAACATTTCTCATCCACTTTTGGGGTATTTCCCGACATCTGCGTCCCCACGTGTCTTATATTAAATTACTTGTCTCAACGTCATCTACGTGACTTCTAGGGTTTTTAAACGTTGTTAAGAATCTCTCTGTATATTTCTTTACCAGACGACGCTCCAATAAGTATATAAAAACACACGTGTACTAGAATTAAACGGCCAGTCAAAATTTCAAAGCAATAGGCAGAGAACTTTCTGAAACCTAAGATTTTTATCAAACGAACATTTGCGTTTATATGTATAAAAATGTAAATGTTCGTTTGTTCAAAGACCAAAATTTCCGAACGTTCTTCACCGATGGCTGTATTAAAATCTGTATTAAAGCATTAATGTCCGTTTGTTCAAAATCTTAAAACTCCAAAAATTCTACACCGATTGCTTCAAAATTTTAACAAACGTTGCATTGGAATACGAGATTGTTTTATACACCTATTTTTAATACATAAAGTATATAAATAAATATGTAATATCCCGTGTGGGTTTGTTAGATCCCCCATCGGGCGCCTCCTCAGGTGACGGATAGGGGAAAGCCTCCCAGATATGGGTGGTACTGGGGAAAGGAAATACCCAAGGTGGACCAAATACTAACTTAGGCCTAAACCCAGCGGCTAGCGGTCAGCGTCTGTTCACCAAGTTGGGGTGCGGCTGCTGCAAATATGTCTCGATCTCAACAATCAAGCCTTTAACATTTGAAGCCGGCCGCTGTGGACGAGCGGTTCTACGCGCTTCAGTCCGGAACCGCGCTGCTGCTACGGTCGCAGGTTCGAACCCTGCCATGGGCATGGATGTGCGTGATGTCCTTAGGTTAGTTAGGTTTAAGTAGTTCTAAGTCTAGGGGACTGATGACCTGAGATGTTAAATCCCATAGTGCTTAGAGTCATTTGAACCATTCTTTTAACATCTGTGATCTCCAAAAGAGATCATCACAGCCACCTTCAACTTGAAAAAATCATGATGGAACAACAGGAAAAATATTTACTACCCTAGGTCCCAGTAAATATACTGGACTTTCCTGGTCTTTGGATTCTGTGGGACCAGGAACGTCATGAGAAGGAGAGGAATCGGAGCTTCTCGAAACCTCTTCGCAAACACTATAATGGCACACTCAACACAGAGACGCTGGTCAGGATAGGCTTACTTGAATGGCTTACGAATATTCTGGAAAAATTTCACATCAAAATCATTCAAATACAAGAGACGCGCTTCACAGGCGAAAACCACTTCAACACCGAAGACTACTGGATACACAAAGGAAAACCTGTTTCCAGAAGAGGAACACCGACAATGTTTGGCACAGGATTTGCGGCTCACAAATCGGCCATAGAGAACATCCTTCATTTCAATTCAGTATCAGAAAGAACCTCTGCAATAACCTTCAAATCAGGTAACAAAAGATACACAATCATCTATGCACATGTACCGACAAACGATCACAACTGAAAGAAACCACAGGAAGTTGAAGACTTTTAGGAAGACAATGGAAGAAATAACAAATAAAATACCAGAAAGATATGTTAAAATTGTATTAAGATACCTGAATGCACAACTAGCAAGGAGAAGGAGTACAAGCAAATCAAAGGTCCATAAATAGCACACAAACGCGTCAACAAGAATGCGGAACATCTTATACTTCACTGTCAAAATTTTAGCTTAAAAATTATGTCAACGCAATTTCAAAAGCCAAAACGAAAAGTCACAACATGGAAAACGTCCAAAAACGTATGGGGAGAATTTCAAATAGATCACGTAGCCACCACAAGCAAAAATGAAATCAAAATTCTGAACGTCAGAACAAGCAAAGGAATCTTCGAGTCCGAGCACCACTTGCTACAAGTGAAAATAAGAGCGATCCCAAGAAACAGAAAGGCAACACAGAAAAAAATTATAAGACCGGCCCAGAATGCTTGAAGATAAACAAAGACAAAATTATTGAAGATATTAATCAAAGTCTAACAGAAAATTGGGCAGACCTCACGAAAACAAAATCAGAATGCAATGCGTTGGGGTCTACCTCCTAGGAAACGAAAACATGCATGAGGGAACGCAACTTGCGATCAGCCCATTGAACGTAGAATCTTGGCCTGGCAGAAGTTTAGCAGCAACAGAACAAAAGAGACTTGGCAAAATTGCCACGAAGTTCAGAAACCATCCTCGAAAGATATTAGATGAGTGAAAAATATATACGACAGAAATAGACTAAATGAAATCGAGTAAAGCTTCAAGAGAAATAACACGAGAAATTTCAACAGAATTTTCTGGGAAAATATAAAGGGTTATCAGCCTTCAAATATCTGCTTCAAAACAACAGACGTAACTCTGGAAAGAAATTTTAAAGAAAACTGCAAAACTCTTAAAAATTACTTTCATAAACTCCTTAATTGTGAAAAGCCTAAATAAAAATTACTTTTCACGAAAACAATACCAAACCCAGAATCAAACCTGCCTTCAATAACAGAGGTAGAAGAGATTATAAAACAACTAAAAAGCAACAGAGCCCAGGGGAAGGCGGCCTTATTTCCTAGTTCTGGAAACTCAAAGACAAACCATCACAAAGAAAATCCATGAAATTCTTACAGAGACATGGAATACAGAGAAAATTCAACAGGAATGGAAATGTGCGTTGATTCATCCATTCCACAAAAAGGGTGACGTGACAGATCCCAAAAACTACAGAGGTATCTGATTATTATCGATCATCTACAAAATTCTCTCCAAGACATTACTCAACAGACTAAAATCACGCCGGCCGGAGTGGCCGTGCGGTTCTAGGCGCTTTAGTCTGGAACCGCGTAACCGCTACGGTCGCAGGTTCGAATCCTGCGTCGGGCATGGATGTGTGTGATGTCATTAGGTTAGTTAGGTTTAAGTAGTTCTAAGTTCTAGGGGACTGATGTTAAGTCCCATAGTGCTCAGAGCCATTTGAACCATTTTGAACCAGCCAAAATCACAATCTGATACAAAGATAGGTAAATACCAAGAAGGCTTAAGAAAAGGAAGGGCCTGTATTGAACAAATGTTGAACCCGCTAATGCTTCTGAAGGTCAGAAAGACGAAAAACACTGTGGTCACACTCGTGGACTTTAAGAAGGCCTACGACTCCACAGACAGGCAGATTCTCTTTGACACATTAGAAGAATATGGAACGGACAGAAAAACTGGGACACTCATACAACAGACACCACATCGAAAATAAAATTTATTTGAGAAGTCTCAGAACCATTCGAGTTACATACAGGGGTCAGACAAGGAGGTGGTCTCTCACTGCTCTTATTCAGCATTGTCTTGGACGAAATTATCAAACAATGGGAAGAAAAAGCAAAAAGAATTCAAAATGGTTCAAATGGCTCTGAGCACTATGGGACTCAACATCTTCGGTCATAAGTCCCCTAGAACTTAGAACTACTTAAACCTAACTAACCTAAGGACATCACACACACCCATGCCCGAGGCAGGATTCGAACCTGCGACCGTAGCAGTCCCGCGGTTCCGGACTGCAGCGCCAGAACCGCACGGCCACCGTGGCCGGCAAAAAGAATTCATTTAGGAACCTGTGCAAACAAGACGATGATAAAATGCCTGGCATTTGCAGATGATCTTGCAATACTCAGCAACAATAGACAAGAAGCACTAGGAGCACTGGAATACTTACATGAAGTCTCTGAGAAAATAGGTCAACAGATATCGTATGAGAAGACGCAACACAACAAGAAAGAACAACAACCAAGCCATATACACAAAATACGAAAAGGTTGACAGAGTGGAAAAATTCAAATATGTTGGGAAACATATACAAAAAGGAGGATCAAACAAGGCATCCAACATGCAAAGAACAGAAAAACTTCAGAAAGGATACCAACTGACATGGACGCACTACAATAATAGAAATATTTCAAGACAGGCTAAACTCAGGCAATACAGTACAGCTGTACCAGCAGCAGCACTCTACACATCAGAAACGATCACAATCTGAGCATCAGGCACCACACAGACAGAAGTAAATAAAATCTTCAGAAAAATTTTTGGAGCAGTACACAGAGATGGTATATGGATGAAGAGACCAACCAAAGAATTATATGAACACACAGGCAGGCTCACAGACATGATCAGATAACGACGACTAACATTCTATGGACACTTACAACGAATGAGCAACAACAGACTCGCAAAGAGGATTTTTGATGTAGTAAATACCAATTGGTTTCAATAAAGAAGACTTAAAGCAAGCAGGGATCAAAAATTGTAAACACGAAATTTGAAGGAAGAGAAGGGAAGAAAACAGACAAAATATGTACAGTGCAAAGGGAACAGGAACACAGCCAAAGAATGAAGAGGGTTTGGGAAGAGAAAAAGAAGAAGGAAACAAGAAAAGAATGAATAATCATGTAACATGGCAAACATCAAACCCAATGCTCTCGGGTTCGATTCGCAGTTAATCATAGTATTTTCATCTCTCAGTTATTACTTCTTTCACATATTTGTTGATGTGAAAACTGCCTGGTTGCACCGTGGTTCGGAATCCACGTTAAACTGTGGGCCAACGTATAGCTGGCTGGGTAAGTAACTTCGAAGGTCGGAGGAACGGAACGGCATACTATCTCCGACAGGACCATACATAGTAAAGCACCTTGGTGTTCAAAGCGATCTTCGGATTGATGACTGCCTCATTTATTTAGTTATAATAATATACTGCTTTTGAGACCGTTGGGATAGCCGTGCGTGTTAAAACGCCGCGTGCGGGACGGGGAGGAGCGCCGGTTCCGGATCGAGTCCGCCTAACGTATTAACGACGAGGGTCGGTGTGCCGGCCAGCCTGGATGTGGTTTTTAGGCGGTTTCCCACATCCCCATAGGCGAATACCGGGCTGGTACGCAAGTCCCGCCTGTTAAACGATACGCATACATAAAGAAAGCTTTCGCTCGCTTTCACATGACTAACATTGCACGCAAATAGTTGGCGTACACGTATTCCGTGCTGAAGGACAACGCGGTGGCGGCAGTAAGTGCATTCGGCCACGTATCAAAGTAACCATGGCAAATTCGTTAATAACTATCCCGACCGTGCGCCGATCCAGGACAAGGGCACAAGAAAAATGGAAGAATATGATCATTTAGAAATAAAAGATTTTTGTCGTGTGCGTAAGTTGAAATTCATCCCACGTGGCTATCCTCGTTTATGTAAATGATACGCCTTGTAGTTTGATGTTACACACATCAAAAAAAGTTTTGCATCACCCTGGTACTCACAGCTCCTGAAGATAGACGTTGACAGTGGATATTGTATCACAGACACAGTCCCTTTGACTGTTAAGAAATGTCACTAAATCCGCCAAAAGATGTAAACAACCGTGTATGTGCAGCGCCTTTTAGATCAGTTCTAGCCATTCCACCAGGAAGGAGGTACACGGCTCGTGTTGTCTGTAGTTCAACCATGCCTCGACGTTCAATACCGCGGTTCGATCCCGTTCTCGTTGTCGCATTGTGTCAGGAAGGGCTCTCAACAAGGGAACTGCCCAGGCGTCTCGGAGTGAACCAAAGCGATGTTGTTCTGACATGGAGGAGATACAGCGAGTCAGGAACTGTCGATAATATGCCTCGCTCAGGACGCCCAAGGGCTACTACTGCAGTGGATGACAGCTACCTACGGATTATGGCTCGGAGGAACCCTGACAGCAAAGCCACCATGTTGAATAAAGCTTCTCGTACAGCCACAGGACGTCGTGTTACGACTCAAACTGTGCGCAACTTCACCCCCGACGTCCATGGCAAGGGCCATCTTTGCAACTACGACACCATGCAGCGCGGTACAGATGGGCCCATCAACATGCCGAATGGACTGCTCAGAATTGGCATGGCGTTCTCTTCACCGATGACCGTCGCATATTCCTTCAACCAGACAATCGTCGGCGACGAGTTTGGAGGCAACCCTATCAGGCTGAACGCCTTAGACACACTGTCCAGCGAGTGAAGCAAGGTGGAGGTTCCCTGCTGTTTTGGGGTGGTATTGTGTGGGGTCGACGTACGCCGCTAGTAATCATGGAAGGCGCCGTGACGGCTGTACGGTACGTGTATGCCATCCTCCGACCGATAGTGCAACCACATCAGCAGCATATTGGCGAGGCATTCGTCTTCATGGACGACAATTCGCGCTCCCATCGTGCACATCTTGTGAATAGCTTCCTTCAGGATAACGACATCGCTCGACTAGAGTGGCCAGCCAGCATGGTCTCCAGACATGAACCCTATCGCACATGCCTGGGATAGACTGAAAAGGGCTGTTTGTGGACGACGTGACCCACCAACCACTCTGAGGGATCTACGCTGAATCACCGTTGAGGAGTGGGACAATCTGGATGGACCAAGAGTGCCTTGATGAACTTGTGGATAGTATGCCACGACTAATACAGGCATGCATCAATGTAAGAGGACGTGCTACTGATTTCAGAAAACATCGTTCTTGTGCAACGCAGCTAGCTCTTTATTCGCACGAAGTAATGGCCGCTATCGACAGGGGATCTCAAGTTGATTCCGTATTTCTAGATTTCCGGAAAGCTTTTGACACCGTTCCTCACAAGCGACTTCTAATCAAGCTGCGGGCCTATGGGGTATCGTCTCAGTTGTGCGACTGGATTCGTGATTTCCTATCAGGAAGGTCGCAGTTCGTAGTAATAGACGGCAAACCATCGAGTAAAACTGAAGTGATATCAGGTGTTCCCCAGGGAAGCGTCCTGGGACCTCTGCTGTTCCTGATCTATATAAATGACCTGGGTGACAACCTGAGCAGTTCTCTTAGGTTGTTCGCAGATGATGCTGTAATTTACCGTCTAGTAAGATCATCCGAAGACCAGTATCAGTTGCAAAGCGATTTAGAAAAGATTACTGTATGGTGTGGCAGGTGGCAGCTGACGCTAAATAGCGAAAATTGTGAGGTGATCCACATGAGTTCCAAAAGAAATCCGTTGGAATTCGATTACTCGATAAATAGTACAAATCTCAAGGCTGTCAATTCAACTAAGCACCTGGATGTTAAAATTACGAACAACTTCAGTTGGAAAGACCACATAGATAATATTGTGGGGAAGGCGAGCCAAAGGTTGCGTTTCATTGGCAGGACACTTAGAAGATGCAACAAGTCCACTAAAGAGACAGCTTACACTACATTCGTTCGTCCTCTATTAGAATACTGCTGCGAGGTGTGGGATCCTTACCAGGTGGGATTGACGGAGGACATAGAAAGGGTGCAAAAAAGGGGTGCAAAGTCCCATAGTGCTCAGAGCCATTTGAACCATTTGAAAACGGGCGGAAATGATATTTATGTTGATCTCTATTCCAATTTTCTGTACAGGTTCCAGAACTCTCGGAGTCGAGGTGATGCAAGACCTTTTTTGATGTGTGTATAGGCCTATAATATTGAGCGTTGCAATTTCTTGTTTGAGTTTCGATGTATATAGTCAAGGTTTTGAAATGCATCTAGACTGTTGAATAAAAAAGAATTGCAATTAAATCATTCCTAGCTATCACTCATGTAATTGTCAAAAAGTTTCTTCTTTCGGTCTGTGGTCTTAACAGTCGCGGGAAGCGTCTTTCAGTTAACTGTCCTGCGTACCCTGGCTCGTATGCAAATACACTGAGGTGACAAAAGCCAAGGAATAGCCATATGAACAGATAGAGATGGCGATATAATATCGCGTACGAAAGTACAAAAGGGCAGCGCACTGGCAGAGGTGTCATTTGGAATCAGGTGATTCACTTGAAAAGGTTTCAGGCGTGATTATGACCGCACGACGGGAAATAACAGACTTTTAACGCGGAATGGTAGCCGGAGCCAGACACATGGGCCATTCCACTTCGGAAATCGTTAGGGAATTCAATATTCCTGAGATCCACAGTGTTAAGAGCGTGCCGGGAATACCAAATTTCAGGCATTACCTCTCATCACAGACAACGAAATGACCGACGGCCGAGAGCTGCGGCGTATGCGTAGAGGTGTCATTGATAACGAACAAGCAACACTGAGTGAAATAACCGCAGAAATCAATGTGGGACGTACGACGAACATATTCTTTAGGACAGGGTGGCGATATGTGGCGCTAATGGGCTATGGCAGCAGACAACTGACGCGAGTACCTTTACTAACAGCGTGACGTCGCCTGCTGCGCCTCTCCTGGGATGGTGACCATATCGGTTGAACTCTAGACGACTAGAAAACGGTGGCCTGGTCAGACGAGTCCCGATTTCAGTTGGTAAGAGTTGATGGTATGATTCGAGTGTGGTGCAGACCCCACGAAGCCATGGACTCAAGTTGTGAACAAAGCACTGCACGAGCTGTGTTTACATGGAATGGTCCAACTGAACCGATCTTTGAGTGGAAATGGTTTTTTCGGCCACTTGGAGAGCATTTTTGTCCAGAAAAAAGTCGAATGTTTATGGATGACAATGCGCCATGTCACCAGCCCATGATTGTTCGCACTTGGTTTGAAGAACGTTCTGGATATTTCGTACGTATGATCTGGCTGCCCAGATCGCCCGAAGTGAATCTAATCGAACATTTGTGGGCCATAATAGAGAGGTCAGTTCGTGTACTAAATCCTGCACCAGCAACACTTTCGCATTTACGGACGGCTGTAGAGGCAGTACGGCTCAATATTTCTGCAGCGGACTTGTGCAACGACTTGTTTATTTCATACCAGCTCGAGTTGCGGCACTAAGCTGGGCAAAAGGAGGACTGACACGATATTAGGAGGCATCCCATTGCTTTTGCCACCTCAGTGCACAGTGCAACTACTTATACGACGCTATTAATTTAACGTAGAGCTACAAAAAAAAAAAATCTCGTTCAGTGAACTGTAAGTAGAACCGTTTCTTTCACTAAGATGTGTAATAATTATCGTAAGCATTCAAATGAAAAATTTGTAGGGATGAGAGGGTATGCATGATGTTTTACTTCTGTCACGAAAAGAAAAGCACCAAAGCATACAAAACAACGTGTTTTTCGAGTAAAACGACGCAACTAACGACGACCACAGCACGTTTAGAAAGTGGCAAAGAAAAACAAACACAGCTGTTTTTTTCAGTGAAAAAAACTCCACGGTACGTCATAGAACGTGAATATGTCATTAAATTGAAGAAAACTATCTGTGGAAGACGAGATTTAACGACAGTACTGTAGCAAAAAATTACTTGCTGTGAGACATCAGTTGGAAGAGATGCAGGATGCACTATTTTAGATTAACTTCGATTTCAAAATCTCATGGCATATAGCGTACCAGTCTTGCTCATAAAAGTATTTCATGCCAGCTTAGGCCACGCGCTGCTCGATCGACAGCTTGTGATTTCCGGCTGCGTAACTTGAGGCTACGAGCAGCAGCTTTCCTTATGACTGGGTATCATGTCTGCAGGCAACAAACGTCTGCCACAAACAGCTGACTGACCATGGCGCCGAGAGACCGACTAAAGTTGTTTGCAAGTACGCGACAAAATTAGCCTTAATTAGGAAAGCCATTCGGAAGACGAGTATTATGCACGAAATATTATACAACAAGCACCTTCAGGGAGAATTTGACCACCTAAGCAGTTCACCATCTAAATTTCATGGTGTACGGATCGATGACCAAGATGGATATGGTGCAGTGTGTCTCAATTCCCACTCGCTTCAAGGATTTTTTTTACAACATATGGCTTCTTTCGCCTCTGACAATAATTTGTAAATAATAATAATGTCAAGTTGCATCATTGTTCGGAGTCCAGATTAAATTGTAGGCTCCCCTTCAACTTGCTGAGTAAATCAGTTCAGTGGTCAGATAAAGGTAAGTGCCTACCACACTCCATAGGACCGTGCCTACTAATGCACCGCAGGGTTAAAACCAATCTTAGGACTGATGAGAGATTTGCTTTTACAAGAAGATGACTGCAGATACGATCGGATATCTACTAAATTGGTTACAGAGTCCTGTTTCTTTTGTGACCACAAGCTTTCAACAGCCAATATGCATCGAAGAAAGGCTGAACATTGCAGTAAGCTACATTTTATTAAGTTACACATAAATTTTGTAGCACTTATGGACATTTCCTCTTTTCAACTTATAACACGACTAGCATTAGAATTTTCCTCGTGGTTTCTTAATAATTTGCTATTGTAAGTCAATACTGGTGTGTCTTGTTTTGTGTGTAGCTGCGTAAATAATTATGAAGAAATTACCATACGTCGTTAGATGTAAATGAACTTGTACGGATTTAATAAGTTCATTCAGCAAAAGGATTATTGCAGAAAACGTGTTTGTTTTTTTAATTGAATGGTAGCTTAGTCGTGACCTGGAACTGGAAATGATGGCTATAGATTACAGTTTCCAATTTAAGACGTAGCATTTTTACAAACCGAAAACTGTAAATGAAACACTTTTTCCATTCAAATATTATGCTACAGGAGTATCATATCTCCAGCTCTCATTTTCATTTAGAGTAGGGTGAACAATATCGACGAAAACAGAAAAGGAAATTAGAAGATCTGCGAAGAGATATTTCCAAGCGACACATTCTGCTTTCCCTGATTGGCTGCTTTCGTCGAGTGGCGCAGACAGACAAAATAACGTAGCGCCTCTCCGTCTAATACTGAATAGTGGAAGTGCTGTTTAAAGGGACGGCCAACTTCACAAAATGTCGGGATATTAAAGAACTAGCAATCATAATAGAGTTTATTAACGGCGAAAACAAAATTAATGATAAATGTTCTTGACGAAGGTGATACGGTAAACTGATTACAGTTCTATAATCTGACAGAATAGGAAAAACATTGTACAAACCATTAAAACAAATTATTATCTCGATAAAGGACATACACACTTACACAAAAAGAATTTGAGGAAGTACAACATACCGTCTCTTTACTTTATACTTTGAGCCGAGTTTTCATTGTAATTGTCAAACAGCGAAAAAAGTGGCTTTCCCCCGATCCAACTCTTCAGGCAATTCCAATTAAAAGAAACAGTTTTTATCTCTTTATTTTCTTTTTTTTTTGAACGATACAAACTTTTTCTTTGTCCGGGTATTGTAAAACATAATAATTAAGTTTATCAGGACAGTCAGAAGTCGCAATCAGTATGTTTCATTTTTACTGGTGTCGCTCTATAATTTCACAAGAGCATGATCAGAAGCTGTTTAAAATACAGTAGTCGGCTGTACAACAGTAGCTGCGTACAGCCAACTTAATCTCTGGTGCCCGTAATGTAATCAGTCAACAAATGTATTTTCAACAGTTTCTGATGATGCTCTTGTAAAATTGTAGAGCGAAACTTGTGGCTGTCCTAATGAACTTAATTTTAACAGTCGTTGTTTCTTGATCGCGCTAAACATGATAATTTTTCGCTTTGAGATGTTGGCTCTCTTTTGTGAGAGAATAGCCGAAGAAAAAATATCACTTCCTCTTGAAAACTTTGCTGTATGTCACGTAAACGAAGCAAACAATAAAATAAAGATTGAGAAAACACAAAGCACTTAATTTACTACTACAACATGAGCGAATGCCGCGATAAAAGCTTAACTTAGGAAGATAGCAAACGTCAACGCCATCAAAACCAGTGCTCACTGATTGAAGCACAAGTTTCTGTTATATGCATCAGCCACTCAGGGACGGTATCGGTGTCTAGGACAGACTGCCATAGCTTACCTGCGGTTGTGTTTTCTGAGCTGAAGGTGTCGGTCGCAGCCTGAATCTTATCACTACGCGAGACTTGCAAAGTAATCAGCCTCTGCCCCATTCTGCATGTCATGAACTGTACTGTGTATCAGCATGCAATGTCAGTTTTCGTGAATACTGGAACAGAGTCTCATACATGTATTCGCTGTCAGATGAAGGTTAAACCTAGATCTACATCTACATCCATACTCCGCAAGCCACCTGACGGTGTGTGGCGGAGGGTACTTTGAGTACCTCTATCGGCTCTCTCTTCTATTCCAGTCTCGTATTGTTCGTGGAAAGAAAGATTGGCGGTGTGCTTCTGTGTGGGCTCTAATCTCTCTGATTTTATCCTCATGGTCTCTTCGCGAGATATACGTAGGAGGGAGCAATATACTGCTTGACTCCTCGGGGAAGGTATGTTCTTGAAACTTCAACAAAAGCCCGTACCGAGCTACTGAGCGTCTCTCTTGCAGAGTCTTCCACTGGAGTTTGTCTATCATCTCTGTAACGCTTTCGCGATTACCAAATGATCCTGTAACGAAGCGCGCTGCTCTGCGTTGGATCTCCTGTATCTCTTGTATCAACCCTATCTGGTACGGATCCCACACCAGTGAGCAGTATTCAAGCAGTGGGCGCACAAGAGTACTGTAACCTCCTTCCTTTGTTTTCGGATTGCATTTCCTTAGGATTCTTCCAATGAATCTCAGTCTGGCATCTGCTTCACCGACGATTAATTTTATATGGTCATTCCATTTTAAATCACTCCTAATGCCTACTGCCAGATGATTTATGGAATTAACTGCTTCCAGTTGCTGACCTACTATATTGTAGCTAAATGATCAAGGATCTTTCTTTCTATGTATTCGCAGCACATTACACTTGTCTACATTGAGATTCAATTGCCATTCCCTGCACCATGCGTCAATTCCTTAAGATCCTCCTGCATTTCAGTACAATTTTCCATTGTTACAACCTCTCGGTATACTACAACATCATCCGCAAAAAGCCTCAGTGAACTTCCGACGTTATCCGCAAGGTCATTTATATATATTGTGAATAGCAATGGTCCTACGACACTCCCCTGCGGCACACCTGAAATCACTCTTACTTCGGAAGACTTCTCACCATTGAGAATGACACGCTGCGTTCTGTTATGTAAGAACTCTTCAATCCGATCACACAATTGGTCTGATACTCCATATGCTCTTTCTTTGTTCATTAAACGACTGTGGGGAACTGTATCAAACGCCTTGCGGAAGTCAAGAAACACGGCATCTCACTGGGAACCCGTGTCTATGGCCATAACAAAATATGAAACTGAAACATAAATTATAACTCAATCACCAGTCTACGATTAGGAAGTGCGAACAGTTAAGTTACAGAAGTCAGGAGTGTGAAATTCGCAAGAAGTTGACAGTGCTTGATGAGTTAAACTCAAAATGCTATAACTGCTATCATTCATGGTCTGAACAGCCACTTTTCTTTGTAGCATTTGCATAGCACTATACGTAAAAACTGCACTTTCAATGATTAAACTCACGTCGCCTCCATACAACACGTCATCTACTTTTACAGACGAAAATACTTCAGTGAAATGACTTATTCTTCTACCACTGACGTTTAGAGAACAACTCCCTGTCGAGGAACAGTTACGTAGAGATTGCACTTCCCATTTCTGCATTTGTTGGTTTGACTTCGGTGTAAAGTAAACGTTTTCAGTTTGTCTGTCAGTGCACTGCCTGAAACAGTCGTTTACGGTCTCAAGATTTCCGTCATTGGTGTGCACGTGGAGCATCATTTGCACCTACTTAACCTCAATCACAACACGCTATTTAATGACTCTGGTGCTGCGAATGTAGAAATGAGAGCCTTGTGACCTACTGCTATTTGTTATCGAGGAGCGACAGCTAAGCAACGAGTGAAGCAAGCGTCTGCGTGTGGCCGGCTATGAAAATATAGTTCTTCGTGTGAGCATCGTCTTTCATAAATAAGAGGGTTGGCAAATGGTTCAAATGGCTCTGAGCACTATGGGACTTAACATCTATGGTCATCAGTCCCCTAGAACTTAGAACTACTTAAACCTAACCAACCTAAGGACATCACACACATCCATGCCCGTGGCAGGATTCGAACCTGCGACCGTAGCAGTCGCGCGGCTCCGGACTGAGCGCCGAGAACCGCTAGACCACCGCGGCCGGCAGAGGGTTGGAACGTTAATGGTGGCAACATTTATTTACAGCTCGTACAAAATAGATACGTGTTTCAAAGTTCTACTGACGTTCAAAGTAGTCACCAGCATTGTGTATAACCCGTTGCCAGCGATGTGGAAGTCGTAGGATACTCTTAGCGGTGCCAGTTGTGTAGACAGTTCGAGCGGCGCGGTCTATTGCCCGACGAATTTGTAGCAGTTCTGAAGTGAATACCGTGAAGTGTTTCCTTCAGTTTAGAAATCGAGTTGAATTCACGAGGGCTTGAGTCAGGGGAGTGCAGTACATGGTATAGCACTTAGCAGTCCCAACAGTCAAAAAAATCAGTAACAGCTTGCACTGTACGTGCTTGAGCATTGTTCTGAAAAATGATGGTCAGGCCCTGCAGAAAGTGTCATCACTTCTGTCTCTAAGCTGGTCGCAGCTTGTGTTCCAGAAATGAACAGCATAGAGACAGAAGTGGTGAACACTTTCTGCAGGACAATGCTCAAAGACATACAGTGCAAGATGTTACTGATTTGTTTGACTGATGGGGCTGCTAAGTGCTATACTACCTACTGCACTCCCCTGACTTAAGCCCTCGTAAGTTCAAGTCGATTTCTAAACTGAAGGAAACAGTTCACAGCATTCGCTTCAGAACTGCTACAAAGCCGGCCGCTGTGGCCGAGCGGTTCTAGGCGCTTCAGTCTGCAACCGCGCGCGACCGCTACGGTCGCAGGTTCGAATCCTGCCTCGAGCATGGATGTGTGTGATGTCCTTAGGTTAGTTAGGTTTAAGCAGTTCTAAGTCTAGGGGACTGATGACCTCAGATGTTAAGTTCAAAACGGTTCACATGGCTCTGAGCACTATGGGACTTAACATCTGAAGTTATCAGTCCCCTAGAACTTAGAACTACTTAAACCTAACTAACCTAAGGACTAGGGGACTGATGACCTCAGATGTTAAGTTCAAAATGGCTCACATCGCTCTGAGCACTATGGGACTCAACATCTGAAGTCATCAGTCCCCTAGAACTTAGATCTACTCAAACCTAACTAACCTAAGGACTAGGGGACTGATGACCTCAGATGTTAAGTTCAAAATGGTTCACATGGCTCTGAGCACTATGGGACTTAACATCTGAAGTCATCAGTCCCCTAGAACTTAGAACTACTTAAACCTAACTAACCTAAGGACATCGCATACATCCATGCCCGAGGCAGGATTCGAACCTGCGACCGTAGCGGTCGAGCAGTTCCAGACTGAAACGCCTAGAACCGATCGGCCACACCGACCGACAGATGTTAAGTCCCATAGTGCTCAGAGTCATTTGAACCATTTGCACTGCTACAAATTCGTCGGGCAAGAGACCGCGCCGCTCGAACTGTCAACACAACTGGCACTGCTAAGAGTATCCTACGACTTCCACTTCGTTGGCAACGGGTTATACACAATGGTGGTGACTACTTTGAAGGTCAGTAAAACTTTGAAACACGTATCTATTTTGTACGAGCTGTAAATAAATAGTTGCCACTATTAAAGCTACAACCCTCGTATTTGTGAAAATAAAAAATTTCTGAGTTATTGCAACAATGGTACTTTTGTATCTTCTTTCTGTCGAAACACGCTCTTTGGAAATCTTAGGTTCGTGACAATGATAAAGCTATGTACATCTACTTCTGCATTTCACAGCCATCACACAGTCTGTGGCGGAGAGTGCATAGTTCAGTATCTCATTCTAGGACAACCCGCAACAAAATAGATGACCTGTACCCTTCAGTTGAGTCCGAAACCCTCTAATGTTAACGTGCTGGTCATTACGCAGGATGTAGACCATCTGATGGAAAGTGAACGGACACTCGTATGCGGACCCACCAATATAAAAGGATGCGGGGAGTGTTGTGTAGTCGGTAGAAAAATGGCTCTGAGCACTATGGGACTCAACTGCTGTGATCATAAGTCCCCTAGAACTTAGAACTACTTAAACCTAACTAACCTAAGGACAGCACACAACACCCAGCCATCACGAGGCAGAGAAAATCCCTGACCCCGCCGGGAATAGAACCCGGGAACCCGGGCGTGGGAAGCGAGAACGCTACCGCACGACCACGAGATGCGGGCAGTCGGTAGACAAGCAGCAGCTGTAGAGTGAGTCTGTCAGGAGAGCTCAGTGACTTCGAACGTTGGCTAGTTATGACCTGAGCAGCTAATCCAGCAGGACAATTTCAACTCTTCTAAACCTGTCCAAGTCCACTGTATTGAGAAGTGGAAACGCAGATAAATGTCCTCAGCTAACGCAAGACCAGGCAGACCTTATGTACTCATAGACGGGGATCGTCGAGCGTTACGGAGGGTGCTTTCAAAAAATTAGCCGAAGGAATCACTAGTGAGTTCCAAAGTGCACAATGATTGTGTGTAAGAATTACTGATTTCAAGCCATCACACAATTGTTATTCAAGTAATATTGAGGATATTCAGCCCAGATGTCAATCGTGTGGTTATTGCCAGAACGTGTTTCGGGACAACCTTTTGCCATTTCCAAGTGCTAAAAGCCGGCCGTTGTTGCCGAGCGGTTCTAGGCGCTTCAGTCTGGAACCGCGCGACCGCTACGGTCGCAGGTTCGAATCCTGCCTCGGGCATGGATGTGTGTGATGTCCTTAGGTTAGTTAGGTTTAAGTAGTTCTAAGTTCTAGGGGATTGATGGCCTCAGATGTCAATTCCTATAGTGCTCAGAGCCATTTGAACCAAGTGCTAAAAACAAGGAAACCAGAGAAAACAATCCCCTTATACTGTCAGACATATAAGGATTACAGACATCCTGAGTTATCACCTACCTTAAAAAAAATTTTATGCCACTAGGCCTCCTCAAAACTTAAAAACAAGCTTCACACAAGCATTGTCAGGTCCTCCCTCGGGCATGGCTGTGTGTGTTGTTCTTAGCATAAGTTTTTTTAAGTAGTGTGTAAGTCTAGGGATCGATGTCCACAAGAATTTGGTCCCATAGGAATTCACACACGTTTGAACATTTTAAAACCTAATGCTCAGCATCAATGATACTACTGTTTCTTATAAAATCTTTGAGAAATACCTGTAGGGTCCCAGTCCATTCTAACTAAAAACTACCTCTACGCTGCAATGTGACCGGAAATAGCTTGCATAAATCCTATGTCACTAGGTAAAATATGTTGCTAGCTGCTTCTTAAGGAGGATATCGCTGACGTGTGCCCAGAAATGCCCTTCAGACGCTTCCGTCTTCTCATTTAAAACGTCGACGCACTCCTCTTTCAAGGCAAAATAATTCTCTACCCCCTCTAAATTCGATGTAAAACACGCTTTATCTTCAAAGTGCAACACCCTCATGCTTTCCGTTATATCCTCCAACGAATGCTGCTTATTCTTGAGGTGCTCTGCTACAGCTGACGAGCCATCCTCTCTATTATTATGCTCTTTAAATTTTTAAGGTAGGCTATAATTGAGAATGTCTGTAATCTTTATATGTTTATCGGTATAAGGGGATTGTTTTATATGGTTTCCTTGTTCTTAGCCCTTGAAAATGGGGCAGGGTTGTACCGAAACATGTTGTGCCAATAGTCACATGATTGTCAAGTGGAATGAATTTCCTCAGTATTGTGCCTAAGTAGTTAAAAAGAATGGCGTACAGTGGTCGAGTAGCACCTCGTAAGCCACACATTTCTGTATTCAGTGCGAAGTTACGCTTGAGATTGTGTAAAGGGCGATGGTACTGGTCAGTGGATGGCTGCAAGCGAGTGATTTGGAGTGAAGAAACACGATATAGCCTGTGACTATCAGATGAAAAGGTTTGGATGTGGCCAATGCCTGGAGAACGTCACCTGGCGTCATGTGTAGTGCCAACAGTGAACAATGGAGGAAGTAGTGTTACGGTATGGGAGTGCTTTTCGCGGTCATAGTGTGGTCTCCTTACAGGACTTACGAAAACGCTAAATGCGGAAGGATATGAACACATTTTGCAGCATTATGTACTGGGTGCAGTAGAAGAACAGTTCGGAGACGATGATCGAGTTTATAGCATTACAATGCACCCTGTCACAAAGAAGCATCTGTGAGGCAATGGTTTGTGGACGATAATATTCCTGAAATGGATTCGTATACCCAGAGTCCCCATCTGATTTCAATGGAACACCTTTGGGAGGAATTAGACGTCGACTTCGCTCCAGACCCCAGCGTCTTGCGTGACCACCTTCCGTGGTGTCGGCTCTTGAGGAAGAATGGGCTGTGATTCCTGCACAGACGTTCAGGTACCTCATTAAAAGTAGCCTAGCAGAGTTCAAACCGTCATAAAGGTGAAGAGTGGACACACTCCATATTAATGTCCACTAATACTTTTGATCCGATAATGTACACTATGTGATCAAAAGCATCCGGACACCTGGCTGAAAATGACTTACAAGTTCGTGGCGCTCTCCATCGGTAATACTGGAATTCAATATGGTGTTGGCCCACCCTTAGACTTGATGACAGCTTCCAGGGGAATGGCAGCCCATTCTTCACGGAGTGCTGGACTGAGGAGAGGTATCGATGTCGGTTGGTGAGGCCTGCCACGAAGTCGGCGTTCCAAAACATCCCAAAGGTGTTCTGTAGGATTCAGGTCAGGACCCTGTGCAGGCCAGTCCATTACAGGAATGCTACTGTCGTGTAACCACTCCGCCACA
Source organism: Schistocerca americana (assembly GCF_021461395.2). Taxonomy (NCBI): domain Eukaryota; kingdom Metazoa; phylum Arthropoda; class Insecta; order Orthoptera; family Acrididae; genus Schistocerca; species Schistocerca americana. Next base: position 763,828,563 of record NC_060130.1, on the reverse strand, counting down.
GACCGTGCGTTATGAACAGGTGCTAGATCGTGTTGAAAGATGCAGTCGCCATCCCCGAATTGCTCTTCAACAGTGGGAAGCAAGAAGGTGCTTAAAACATCAATGTAGGCCTGTGCTGTGATAGTGCCACGCAAAACAAAAAGAGGTGCAAGCCCTCTCCATGAAAAACACGACCACACCATAACACCATCGCCTCCGAATTTTACTGTTGGCACTACACATGCTGGCAGATGACGTTCTCTGCCTCGTGATGACTGGGTGTTGTGTGATGTCCTTAGGTTAGTTAGGTTTAAGTAGTTGTAAGTTATAGGGGACTGATGACCATAGATGTTAAGTCCCATAGTTCTCAGAGCCATTTAGATGACGTTCACCGGGCATTCGCCATACCCAAACCCTGCCATGGGATCGTCACATTGTGTACCGTGTTTCATCACTCCACACGACGTTTTTCCACTGTTCAGTCGTCCAATGTTTACGCTCCTTACTCCAAGCGAGGCGTCGTTTGGCATTTATCGGCGTGGTGTGTGGCTTATGAGCAGCCACACGGCCATGAAATCCAAGTTTTCTCACCTCCCACCTAACTGTCATAATACTTGAAGTAGATCCTGATGAAGTTTTGAATTCTTGTGTGATGGTCTGGATAGATGTCTGCCTAATACACATTACGACCCTCTTCAACTGTCGGCGGTCTCTGTCAGTCAACAGACGAGGTCGGCCTATACGCTTTAGTGCTGTACGTGTCCCTTCACGTTTCCATTTCATTATCACATCGGAAATAGTGGAGCTAGGGATTTTTAGGAGTGTGGACATCTCGCGTACAGACATATGACACAAGTGACATCCAATCACCTGACCACGTTCAATGTCGGTGAGTTCCGCGGAGCGCTCCATTCTGCTCTCTCACGATGCCTAATGACTACTGAGGTCGCTGATATGGAGTACCTGGCAGTAGGTGGCAGCACAATTCACCTAATATGAAAAAAGTATGTTTTTGGGGGTGTCCGGACACTTCTGATCAGATAGTGTACCGGTATGCATTTCATCCAGAACCTGTATCAAGTCATTAATAGTGAGTGCTTTGTATTTTGACTCCTTTAAATGTGCTGCTATGGTGAAAGGGTTATCAGCACACATTGTTGAAGGTTCTTTAAAACGTGTGCCAAACGTTCCTCCCATTTGGCCAATGTAAAATTTTGCATATTTTCCACAACTAATTTTATAAAAGTATTATTATGAATACGGCTCAGGTCTACGGAATATTTGTTTCAGTCACATCAGTGCTTACGAACTATGCGCATTTCAGTCGTTCGCCTGCTGAGCTTGGCCTTAACGGTACGTTATCGCACAACAACAAAAAATGGTTCAAATGGCTCTGAGCACTATGGGACTTAACATCTATGGTCATCAGTCCCCTAGAACTTAGAATTGCTTAAACCTAACTAACCTAAGGACAGCACACAACACCCAGCCATCACAAGGCAGAGAAAATCCCTGACCCCGCCGGGAATCGAACCCGGGACCCCGACGTGGGAAGCGAGAACGCTACCGCACGACCACGAGATGCGGGCTATCGCACAACAAAAACGGAGGAAAAAGGTTAAATGCGCAGGTGGATTCCGGGTAACAGAGATATCAGTCAGACTGCTTCCTGCTGACTGAAACAGAAGCGAGGCACAGCAAGCTGATGTCAAAGCACTACGTGGCCGATTCCTAGAAGGTTCTACTGGACGGCGCTTCATACCGCTTGCAACTCTCATCCTCACTGACAAAGAAATCCTTGCTTTTAAACGGTTTAAAATACCATGCTCTTCCTGTTTGATACTGGACAAGTCTCACAAGTCTCGATTCTCATTTATGCTGACAGCGAATTTCCACACTTATTTTGTACACAATCATGCTCTCTACATTACCAGACATTCAGTAACTGCACTTCTGATGGCACTAAAAATTTCCTCTGAAATTATATGAAAATCCTTGACAGCAACAAAAATAATCAGCGAAGATATAAAGCAACTTCTCAAGTGATATATGAGACGCGTTATGCATCACGGTGTGATTCACTGTTAAAATTTCGACATTGTGTATTCCCAGAAAAAGGAACACATTATTTCCTCTTACATACAGGGTGTTCGCAAATTTCCGTTACAAACTTGTAGGAATTGTAGAGCGCAGTGAGGAAGGTTTGAACAGGAACCCATGTCCGGAAACGTACCATTTCCGTTCTACGACGGTTTCAATTCGGATGTGTAACGCTTACACGTCTGCTGAGGGAAAGAGAAAAGTCTCAGAGCTGTTTGACCTACTATGCAATAGGTTAAACAGGATGACGTGTACTACCTCAGACGGTCACCTGATGTCGTATGCGAAGTTTAATATACTGGACTCTTGTAGAGACAGAGGAAGATCTGCTGGCACGAGCTACGGCCGCTACACTAGAAAGCGAATACACACCAGATAGGGTGGAGAGCGCGTACTAGAACATGCTTCGTACTTACAAAGTCTGTAACGACGTTGTGGTCGCCAGTACTGTTCTGTACGGACAGTATGCTGGGTTCTTTTTTGATTTTGAATAATGTAACCCCCCCCATGAACCATGGATCTTGCCGTTGGTGGGGAGGTTTGCGTGCCTCAGCGATACAGATAACCGTACCGTAGGTGCAACCACAGCGGAGGGGTATCTGTTGAGAGGCCAGACAAACGCGTGGTTCCTGAAGAGGGGCAGCAGCCTTTTCAGTAGCTGCAGGGGCAACAGTCTGGATGATTGACTGATCTGGCCTTGTAACACTAACCAAAACGGCCTTACTGTGCTGGTACTGAGAACGGTTGAAAGCAAGGGGAAACTACAGCCGTAATTTTTCCCGAGGGCATGCAGCTTTACTGTATGGTTAATGATGATGGCGTCCTCTTGGGTAAAATATTCCGGAGGTAAAATAGTCCCCCATTCGGATCTCCGGGCGGGGACTACTCAAGAGGACGTCGTTGTCAGGAGAAAGAAAACTGGCGTTCTACGGATCGGAGCGTGGAATGTCAGATCCCTTAATCGGGCAAGTAGGTTAGAAAATTTAAAAAGGGAAATGGATAGGTTAAAGTTAGATATAGTGGGAATTAGTGAAGTTCGGTGGCAGGAGGAACAAGACTTTTGGTCAGGCGAATACAGGGTTATAAATACAAAGTCAAATAGGGGTAATGCAGGAGTAGGTTTAATAATGAATAAAAAAATAGGAATGCGGGTAAGCTACTACCAACAGCATAGAGAACGCATTATTGTGGCCAAGATAGACACGAAGCCCACGCCTACTACAGTAGTACAAGTTTATATGCCAACTAGCTCTGCAGATGACGAAGAAATTGAAGAAGTGTATGACGAAACAAAGGAAATTATTCAGATAGTGAAGGGAGCCGAAAATTTAATAGTCATGGATGACTGGAATTCAGTTGTAGGAAAAGGAAGATAAGGAAACGTAGTAGGTGAATATGGATTGGGCCTAAGAAATGAAAGAGGAAGCCGCCTGGTAGAATTTTGCGCAGAGCAAAAGTTAATCATAGCTAACACTTGGTTCAAGAATCATAAAAGAAGGTTGTATACATGGAAGAAGCCTGGAGATACTGACAGGTTTCAGATGGATTACATAATGGTAAGACAGAGATTTAGGAACCAGGTTTTAAATTGCAAGACATTTCCAGGGGCAGATGAAGACTCTCACCACAATCTACTGGTTATGAACTGTAGATTAAAACTGAAGAAACTGCAAAAAGGTGGGAATTTAAGGAGATGGGACCTGGATAAACTGAAAGAACCAGAGGTTGTACAGAGTTTCAGGGAGAGCATAAGGGAACAATTGACAATAATGGAGGAAAGAAATACAGTAGAAGAAGAATGGGTAGCTTTGAGGGCTGAAGTAGTGAAGGCAGCAGAGGATCAAGTAGGTAAAAAGACGAGGGCTAGTAGAAATCCTTGGGTGACAGAAGAAATATTGGATTTAATTGATGAAAGGAGAAAATATAAAAATACAGTAAATGGAGCAGGCAAAAAGGAATACAAACGTCTCAAAAATGAGATCGACAGGAAGTGCAAAATGGCTAAGCAGGGATGGCTAGAGGATAAATGTAAGGATGTAGAGGCTTATCTCACTAGGGGTAAGATAGATATTGCCTACAGGAAAATTAAAGAGACCTTTGGAGAAAAGAGAACCACTTGTATGAATATTAAGAGCTCAGATGGAAACCCAGCTCTAAGCAAAGAAGAGAAAGCAGAAAGGTGGAAGGAGTATATAGTGAGTCTATACAAGGGCGATGTACTTGAGGACAATATTATGGAAATGGAAGAGGATGTAGATGAAGATGAAATGGGAGATAAGATACTGCGTGAAGAGTTTGACAGAGCACTGAAAGACCTAAGTCGAAACAAGGCCCCGGCAGTAGTCAACATTCCATTAGAACTACTGACGGCCTTGGGAGAGCCAGTACTGACAAGACTCTACCATCTGGTGAGCAAGATGTATGAGACAGGCGAAATACCCTCAGACTTCAAGAAGAATATAATAATTCCAATCCCAAAGAAAGCAGGTGTTGACAAATGTGAAAATTACCGAACTATCAGTTTAATAAGTCACGGCTGCAAAATACTAACGCGAATTCTTTACAGACGAATGGAAAAACTAGTAGAAGCCGACCTAGGGGATGATCAGTTTGGATTCCGTAGAAATATTGGAACACGTGAGGCAATACTGACCCTACGACTTATCTTAGAAGCTAGATTAAGGAAAGGCAAACCTACGTTTCTAGCATTTGTAGACTTAGAGAAATCTTTTGACAATGTTGACTGGAATACTCTCTTTCAAATTATGAAGGTGGTAGGGGTAAAATACACGGAGCGAAAGGCTATTTACAATTTGTATAGAAACCAAATGGCAGTTATCAGAGTCGAGGGGCATGAAAGGGGAAGCAGTGGTTGGGAAGGGAGTGAGACAGGGTTGTAGCATCTCCCCGATGTTGTTCAATCTGTATATTGAGCAAGAAGTGAAGGAAACAAAAGAAAAATTCGGAGTAGGTATTAAAATCCATGGAGAAGAAATAAAAACTTTGAGGTTCGCCGATGACATTGTAATTCTGTCAGAGACAGCAAAGGACTAGGAAGAGCAGTTGAACGGAATGGATAGTGTATTGAAAGGAGGATATAAGATGAACATCAACAAAAGCAAAACGAGGGTAATGGAATGTTGTCGAATTAAGTCGGGTGATGCTGAGGGAATTAGATTAGGAAATGAGACACTTAAAGTAGTAAAGGAGTTTTGCTATTTGGGGAGCAAAATAACTGATGATGGTCGAAGTAGAGAGGATATAAAATGTAGACTGGCAATGGCAAGGAAAGCGTTTCTGAAGAAGAGAAATTTGTTAACATCGAGTATAGATTTAAGTGTCAGGAAGTCGTTTCTGAAAGTATTTGTATGGAGTGTAGCCATGTATGGAAGTGAAACATGGACGATAAAAAGTTTAGACAAGAAGAGAATAGAAGCTTTCGAAATGTGGTGCTACAGAAGAATGCTGAAGATTAGATGGGTAGATCACATAACTAATGAGGAGGTGTTGAATAGGATTTGGGAGAAGAGAAGTTTGTGGCACAACTTGACCAGAAGAAGGGATCTGTTGGTAGGACATGTTCTGAGGCATCAAGGGATCACCAATTTTGTATTGGAGGGCAGCGTAGAGGGTAAAAATTGTAGAGGGAGACCAAGAGATGAATACACCAAGCAGATTCAGAAGGATGTAGGTTGCAGTAGGTACTGGGAGATGAAGAAGCTTGCACAGGATAGAGTAGCATGGAGAGCTGCATCAGACCAGTCTCAGGACTGAAGACCACAACAACAACAACAACAATGTAAATACGTAATGTTTAAGTGTTAATAGAATAAAAAATGTGCTGAAGTGAGAAATGAATGTGTCGGTAGGTTTCCTTTTGAATTGTTACCTAGTAATTGTACTGAATCACGCCTAATTCAATTCCTTAAGCAGAAATGGATGCCTTAAACATATGAACGAAACAGTCGTAGAACGAAAACGGTACGTTTCTGGACGTGGGTTCCTATTCAAAATATTATGTACTCACTCCCCTCTACAACTCTTAGAAGTTTGTAACAGGAATTTCCGAACACCCTGTATGTCTCGGGAAAGAACTGTGAAGGTAAAATTAGAAAAATTTGAACTCATGCAGAGGCTTGGCAACAATCGTTCCTTCGGCATACCATTTACTTCTTGTACAGGGAATGGGGTGAGTAATAGTGGAACACGAAATACCCGCCGTGTTACATTGTAACTTGTCCACTGATGAGTCATAATGTGGTGGCATAAGGCCGTAGTCCTGATAAGTGTTTATGTTGAAAAATACGGTTTTGTAGTCAAATAGTGTACTGGAACCCTGAATAAAGCAACCTGCTTTCAGAAACTAATGTATTACATTACATACTGAATGTCCCTCGTACTTTCCTCACCTCATCGCTCGCACGCAAACCACCAGATTGCTTTCAGTATCACGTTGTCCAATAGTTACAATGTTTTGTCTCATTGGAGTAAATATAGAAATTACACTGAGGTGACAAATGTCATGGGACAGCAATATGCAGGTAGGCAGATGGCGGTTGTATTGCGGACAGAAGGTGTAAAAGGACAGTGCACAGGGGGAGCTGTCGTTTGCATTCAAGTAAAGTGGAAATTCCGTGTAGCTAGGGCCTCCCGTAAGGTAGACCGGTCGCTTGGTGCAAGTCTTTCGAGTTGACACCACTTCGGCGACTTGCGTGTTAATGGGGATGAGATGATGATGATGATAAGGACAACACAACACCCAGTCCCCGTGCAGAGAAAATCTCCAACCCAGCCTGGAATCGAACCCGGGCCCGTTGGTACGACATTCCGTCACGCTGACCACATTTTTTTGTTTTAATTTCAATTTGTTCTACACTCCTGGAAATGGAAAAAAGAACACATTGACACCGGTGTGTCAGACCCACCATACTTGCTCCGGACACTGCGAGAGGGCTGTACAAGCAATGATCACACGCACGGCACAGCGGACACACCAGGAACCGCGGTGTTGGCCGTCGAATGGCGCTAGCTGCGCAGCATTTGTGCACCGCCGCCGTCAGTGTCAGCCAGTTTGCCGTGGCATACGGAGCTCCATCGCAGTCTTTAACACTGGTAGCATGCCGCGACAGCGTGGACGTGAACCGTATGTGCAGTTGACGGACTTTGAGCGAGGGCGTATAGTGGGCATGCGGGAGGCCGGGTGGACGTACCGCCGAATTGCTCAACACGTGGGGCGTGAGGTCTCCACAGTACATCGATGTTGTCGCCAGTGGTCGGCGGAAGGTGCACGTGCCCGTCGACCTGGGACCGGACCGCAGCGACGCACGGATGCACGCCAAGACCGTAGGATCCTACGCAGTGCCGTAGGGGACCGCACCGCCACTTCCCAGCAAATTAGGGACACTGTTGCTACTGGGGTATCGGCGAGGACCATTCGCAACCGTCTACATGAAGCTGGGCTACAGTCCCGCACACCGTTAGGCCGTCTTCCGCTCACACCCCAACATCGTGCAGCCCGCCTCCAGTGGTGTCGCGACAGGCGTGAATGGAGGGACGAATGTAGACGTGTCGTCTTCAGCGATGAGAGTCGCTTCTGCCTTGGTGCCAATGATGGTCGTATGCGTGTTTGGCGCCGTGCAGGTGAGCGCCACAATCAGGACTGCATACGACCGAGGCACACAGGGCCAACACCCGGCATCATGGTGTGGGGAGCGATCTCCTACACTGGCCGTACACCACTGGTGATCGTCGAGGGGACACTGAATAGTGCACGGTACATCCAAACCGTCATCGAACCCATCGTTCTACCATTCCTAGACCGGCAAGGGAACTTGCTGTTCCAACAGGACAATGTACGTCCGCATGTATCCCGTGCCACCCAACGTGCTCTAGAAGGTGTAAGTCAACTATCCTGGCCAGCAAGATCTCCGGATCTCTCCCCCATTGAGCATGATTGGGACTGGATGAAGCGTCGTCTCACGCGGTCTGCACGTCCAGCACGAACGCTGGTCCAACTGAGGCGCCAGGTGGAAATGGCATGGCAAGCCGTTCCACAGGACTACATCCAGCATCTCTACGATCGTCTCCATGGGAGAATAGCAGCCTGCATTGCTGCGAAAGGTGGATATACACTGTACTAGTGCCGACATTGTGCATGCTCTGTTGCCTGTGTCTATGTGCCTGTGGTTCTGTCAGTGTGATCATGTGATGTATCTGACCCCAGGAATGTGTCAATAAAGTTTCCCCTTCCTGGGACAATGAATTCACGGTGTTCTTATTTCAATTTCCAGGAGTGTATATTGTTCGTTGAATTTGTTCGTGGCGGACGTCCGATGACATCCGTTCAGTTTGTTCGTTGATCCGTTCACTCAGTTTTTTTTATTACAGAGGGTAGCTAAATCCTCTGACCAAACTCGCTGAGCTACCGTGCCGGCACCACTCAGCTACCGGGGGCGAACTGCATTCAGGTGATTCATGTGAAAAGGTGTGCGGCGTGATGATAACTGTACGACGGGAATTAACAGACTTTGAACGCGGAATAGTAGTCGGAGCTAGACGCATGAGATATTCCATTTCGGAAATCGTTAGGGTATTCTATATTTCGAGCTCTACAGTGTCAACAGTGTGCCGAGAGTACCAAATTTCAAACATTACCTCTCACCACGGACAACGCAGTGGCCGACAGCCTTCGCTTAACGACACAGAGCAGAGGAAATCAATGTTGGACGGAAGTTGAACGTATCGGTTGCGACAGTACGGCGAAATTTGTCTTTAAGGGGGTATGGCAGCAGACGACCGACGCGATTGCCTTTGCTAGCAGCGCGATATCGCCTGCAGCGCCTCTCCTGGGCTCGCAACCATATCCATTGGACCCTTGACGACTGGAAAACCGTGGCCTGGTCAGATGAGTTCCCATTTCAGTTGGTAACACCTAACGGTAGGGTTCGAGTGTGGCGCAGACCCCACGAAGCAATGGACCCAAGATGTCAACAAAGCACTGTGCAAGCTGATAGTAGCTCCATAATGGTGTGGGCTGTGTCTACATGGAACGGACTGGGTCCTCTGGTCCAACTGAACCGAGCGTTTACTGGAAATGGTTATGGTCGGCTTCCTGGAGACCATTTGCAGCCATTCATGGACTTCATGTTCGCAGACAACGATGGAATTTTTATGGATGACAATGCACCGTGTCACTGTGCCACAGTTGTTCGAAGTCGGTTTGAAGAACATTCTGAACAGTGGGAGCGAATGATTTGGCCAGCCAGATTGCCCGACATGAATCCCGTCGAACACTTATGGGACATAATCGAGAGGTCAGTTCGTGCACGAAGTCCTGCACTTCCAATACTTTCGCAATTATGGAAGGCTATAGAGGCAGCATGGATCAATATTTCTGTAGGGGAGTTCTAACTACTTGGGGAGTCCCTGCCAAATGGAGTTGCTGCACTACGCCGGCAAAAGGAGGACCGACACGATATTAGGAGGCATCCATGACTTTTGTCATTTCAGTCTACATTTGTTTAAGTCATTGCCGATTCCTCTTCGTATGGTCTACATTCGTGTTTATACACACGGTGAAGAAAAATAACCTCATTAGGTCATAGCGTGGTGGGGTATGTCGAATCATGAAAATTTTTCCAGATAACCATAGGTCTGAAATGCTCCTTGTGGAGCTACAGCCATACAACGACAGGCAATCAGCGACTAGTTGAAGGCAGAATTTTGTTTAAATTAACTTGCCCCACCTAATATCTTTTATGCTAAAGAGCGCAGGTAGTAATGAAATTCCCTACATAGGCAAATGTTGAATCCTGCCCAGTCATCAATTGTGGGGTGTCTAGGAAACATGCTTTTATCAGATCGCTAGACAGCAATTCAAACAAATCGTATTAATGAGTTCCATTACAAAGGAAAAAAATTCAATACTTTGCGTTAAACAGATTTGTCGCAAGCAAAGGGCGACAGACAAAATAAGAAATCTTTTCAGTATGACAATTCCAAATTTGAGCTACATAGAGTGTACAAGTAAGTAACGAGTGTTGACCCTTCAGTGCTAATTGCTAGTCTTGACGCTGCTGTAGAACTGGGCTGCATCCAGTCGGCGGCGGCGGTTATGTCCTCTTTGCATAGAGGCCGCTGCTGTCGCGTTGTCATCCTGGGGAGGGGTCGGTCAGCGTGCAATTGGCTGACGTCTTCTTCACAGCCCTTCTACTCTCTCGTTCCCGACTGGCGTGCGGGTGCTTGACAGGAAAGGTATGCAAAATTTAAATTTCTATCCCGAGCTGGTTATGTTCGGCAAGAATTTTCTGTGATGTTTGCTGGGCAAAGTTAGACTGTTAAATCAGCTCCGCTAAAACTGCTGAAATGCCATTATTTTTTCATATAATATGCAATACAGCAGAAACAGTACTGCCAAACATGTTCGCTTATTGGACAATTCTCTGAGCTGACTGGCTGTTGTTTAGTGCCCTTACTCCACAATGGCGCAGTTCTGACCAGTGGTTACGTAGAAAATTTCGCTCCATTCGAAGTCCTGACCTTATACTGTGGTGAAAAAGTAAATGTCGTATGGCATTGTTGACTGTGACATCCCATTTGGTGTGATCAGCCGTTTAGCAGAAAGGGTGTTCTTACTGTGCTCTCATTGACCCCTTTCCTTGCGAGTACGTCAGAGTTGCGTCTTATGCGTATTTATGGAGTCTCGATGAGTGTAATGGATGTGGTTATAGTAGTGTTATATGATGGAGAGAGATGGGAGAGGGTAAACCCGGTGCTGGCGCATAGTCTACTGCTCTGGAATAGTGCCAATGGGGCTGCCTAGCTTAACGTATCCATCTGAATGACGAATCTTCATCAACAGTGTCATAGCGCGCGCAAAATGCCGTGACCGCTAGTTGGGCAGTCGGCTGGGGAAGCATGGGGAGAACGGCAATGGTGGGGAGTCGCTCAGAGCGCTGTAGGGGAAATGCCGTGTGCTGGAGGGGAAGTGCCGTCCTAAACTGAAGCCTACGCTCACATTTTTTGTAAATATTATGTGGGGCCTCTCAACGCCCACACTTGCATGATAACCATTCAAGAAGATCTACTGTCAACTCTGCTTTCGTTAGTGTCTAAAAAGAATTCGTTCAAAAATGCAGCCGTTTATTTTCACCTAGCTTGTTAGCCAATTATAACTTTCAGAGAAGCGTCATGACCGACGAATTTTGTGTACTACCTACAAATTTCTCTGGCTGCCTTATCAAAATTTGCTGATTTTGCCAAAACACAGCGAAGTTTACACTGTCTCACTTCACTAACATGTTGTGCAGACACAACTGCGAGAGAATTCTGAAACAGAGATTGATTAAGTTTATTAAGTGAGGAACTGAGGAAAAGTAAAGTAAGCAGCTTATGAAAAAGCAAAAACGTGTAGTGTCTTCACACACATTGTTCCAAAAACCATAGCATTTCTAGTTTCACCAGCTATTAAAAAAAAATGTTTCAAATGGCTCTGAGCACTATGGGACTTAACTTCTTAGGTCATCAGTCCCCTAGAACTTAGAACTACTTAAACCTAACTAACCTAAGGACATCACACACATCCATGCCCGAGGCAGGATTCGGACCCGCAACTGTAGCGGTCGTGCGGTTTCAGACTGTAGCGCCTAGAACCGATCAGCCACTTTGGCCGGCCCACCAGCTATTGATGGCCTTTAAAAATTAAATTATTTCACCGAAAAAGTCAGTAGTTCTTGGAATAACACGGCAGATAATGAAGTTTTACAGAATGATGGTATGATAAAATTCCCTCCTCTTTGCCTGCTATCATTTTCCACATGCTTTCAATTTCCAAAAATCTTATTTCGATATCTAAAACCGTTTATGAAATATGAGGAACGTTGTGGATGTTTCACACTGTTCAAATGGTTCAAATGGCTCTGAGCACTATGCGACTTAACTTCTGAGGTCATCAGTCGCCTAGAACTTAGAACTAATTAAACCTAACTAACCTAAGGACATCACACACATCCATGCCCGAGGCAGGATTCGAACCTGCAACCGTAGCGGTCGCTCGGCTCCAGACTGTAGCGCCTGGCTCCAGACTGTAGCGCCTAGAACCGCACGGCCACACCAGGCGGCTGTTTCACACTACCTTTATTGGTGGCGCGGCGCGACCGCAAATGAATGTGCTACATCAGATCAATTTTCTCGAGATTGGTGACAGATAGATACCTCTCCCAAAGTCTAAAGAAAACTTCTATATGTTAGCAAAATTTCATGCACAACGACATATTATGTAATAGGCACCAAACGCAAAATCATGGAAATCTCTATTTTTCACTGCACATTTTTCCCAATTTCTAGCAGTTTCCTAGTTTTCACGTAAAGATCACAATAACTATGACCATTAACGAAATAATGGGCACATCATCATGAACCTAATACAAACTCATGCTCATAAATTAAGGATAATGCTGATACATGGTGAAGCAACGCTCTGGTGGGCGGTTTGCGGGTTTAAATCACCTCGGGGTATGACCATGCGGTGCATTTGACCTGGGGTCGTCGCACGGTGGCGCTGGTAACAGTCCACATACGCAGAGGTGTGTTGGTGCATGTCAGAGTACGGTGCAGCGAGTAAGTGTGCAGACGTTTTCAGACGTGCTAATGGTGACTGTGTGGTGGAAATGGCTCAAGGAACACATATTGATGACATGAGGGATAGAATACTAGGGCGACTGGAGGCTGGTCAAACACAGCAGATCGTATCACGGGCCCTCCATGTGCCCCATAGTGTGATCTCAAGATTATGGCTCTGAGCACTATGGGACTCAACTGCTGAGGTTATTAGTCCCCTAGAACTTAGAACTAGTTAAACCTAACTAACCTAAGGACATCACAAACATCCATGCCCGAGGCAGGATTCGAACCTGCGACCGTAGCGGTCTTGCGGTTCCAGACTGCAGCGCCTTTAACCGCACGGCCACTATGGCAACGATTCCAGCAGACAGGAAACGTGTCCAGGCGCTACAGTACGGGACGTCCACAGTGTACAACACCACAAGAAGACCGATATCTCACCATCAGTATCCGCAGACGTCCACAGAGTACTGCAGGTAGCCTTGCTCGGGACCTTACCGCAGCCACTGGAACAGTTTTCTCCAGACACACAGTCTACAGACGACTGAGCAGACATAGTATATTCGCCCAGAGACCTCCAAGGTGCGTTCCACTGGCCCCTGCTCACAGGAGAGCCCATAAAGCCTGGCGTCAAGAACACAGTACATGGTCATTGGAACAGTGGTCCCAGGTTATGTTCACGGACGAGTCCAGGTATAGTCTGAACAGTGTTTCCCGACGTGTTTTCATCTGGCGTGAACCAGGAACCATATACTAACCCCCTAATGTCCATGAAAGGGACCTGTATGGAGGTCGTGGTTTGATGGTGTGGGGTGGATTATGATTGGTGCATGTACACACCTGCATGTCTTTGATAGAGAAACTGTAACAGGTCAGGTGTATCGGGATGTCATTTTGCACCAGTATGTCCGCCTTTTCAGGGCTGCAGTGGGTCCCACCTTCCTCCTGATGGATGATAACGCACGGCCCCACCGAGCTGCCATCGTGGAGGAGTACCTTGAAAAAGAAGATATTAGGCGAATGGAATGGCCTTCCTGTTCTCCAGATCTAAACCCCATCGATGACATTTGGGATGCTCTCGGTCGACGTATCGCTGCACGTCTTCAAACCCCTACGACACTTCAGAAGCTCCGACAGGCACTGGTGCAAGAATGAGTTATACCCCAGCAGCTGTTCGATCACCTGATCCAGAGTATGCCAACCCGTTGTGCGGCCTGTGTACGTGTGCATGGTGATCATACCCATATTGATGTCGGGGTACATGAGCAGGAAACAGTGGCGTTTTGCAGCACATGTGGTTCGGGACGGTTTTCTAAACTTATCAGCAATACCGTGGACTTACAGATCTGTGTCATGTGTGTTCCCTATGTGCCTGCGCTATTAGCGCCAGTTTTGTGTAGTGCCACGTTGTGTGTCACCACATTCTGCAATTATACTTAATTTGTTAGCATGTGTGTGTAATGCTATAAGTAATGCAAAAATGAATTTTTCTTATCGAATAGCCGGCCGCGGTGGCCTTGCGGTTCTAGGCGCTGCAGTCCGAACCGCGGGACTGCTACGGTCGCAGGTTCGAATCCTGCCTCGGGCATGGATGTGTGTGATGTCCTTAGGTAAGTTAGGTTTAAGTAGTTCTAAGTTCTAGGGGACTGATGACCTAAGATGTTAAGTCCCATAGTGCTCAGAGCCTTACCGAATAGTTTCTGTAAAATCGTTTAAGAAAATTTGCAGGGTGTGCATCTCGATTCTGTCATCGCTGGGAAATCGCTTATCGGCCTTCCCTTCCAAACAAACAAACTAGCCCAGCGCTTTGGACGAAAACTGGTCATTGCTCATCGTCCACCGTATCCTGCGCGAGCTATACGTGCCCTCACTTCGTGAGACACTGTGGAGAGGTTTGGAATTTATTGCAGGACATTGGAACAAAGACTGGTGATTAGGAGCTATAAGCCACCGCCTCTCCTCCCCTTGCTGACCAAATACTGGCAGTGAAGCTTTAATCCACTTTCAGGATTCGAACCAGCTTCCCTCCGAGTCGAACACTAGCGCACAGGGGTGCGTTAGCGACCTCACCTACTGAGATGGGTATTCTTGCGCCCTTTTCCTCCACACCGAACCAGAAGGTTCACCATAAATATGAGTCGAAGCCCGGTGTTTCAAATTAATTTATTTATTCCAATAGGCTATAACTACCATTGTCATGTTGTCTGGGTATAATACATAGAATTTTATCATTATTTTCTTAATTTTTTTGTATTTACATATTATGGCTATATGATGTGTCTATATGCATTGGTACTTACATATAGTTATTCTTCACTTCCATTTCACACCGGCGTCCACTGTCGCTTTCTGAATTGCTGTCTACGGCTATGTCTGTATCTTAGCGAATTTGTGAAAGTTTGTTGGTCCTTTTTCACATCAGTGGATGCTGTTCAACGTGTTCAGCGTCTTTTAGTTTGAGACATGGGTTTCTCCTGGTGTATACAATTTTCAAACGACTTACGGGAATTCAGCCAGGTAATATTAACTGCACTCCGTCGTCAGGCCGCGAGTGGCCTACCGGGACCATCCGATCGCCGTGTCATCCTCAGGGGAGGATGCTGATAGGAGGGGCGTGGGGTCAGCACACCGCTCTCCCGGTCGTTATGATGGTATTCTTGACCGGAGACGCTACTATTCGGTCGAGTACCTCCTCAGTTGGCATCACGAGGCTGAGTGCATCCCGAAAAATGGCAACACCGCATGGCGGCCGGGATGGTCGCCCATCCAAGTGCCGACCACGCCCGACAGCGCTTAACTTCGATGATCTCACGGGAACCGGTGTATCCACTGTGGCAAGGCCGTTGCCAATATTTACTGCGATCACCGGTATTTCAGCGGGAGTACACACCGCCATTCTCAAGGCACAAGCTGTTTGTGCCTTGAGAATGGGGCGGTGTACTCCCGCCGAAATATCGGCAGTAGCTGTAAATATTACCTGGCTGAATTCCCGTATGTTGTTTAAAAAGTTTTTCAGTTTCTATTTATATGGTAACGAATTTCTAACAGCACGTTTGACAGTTGCACTAACGCTGCTGTACAGTTACAAAGCTTTTATATATGGTTTATGAAGATATTTGATTAACGGTTTGATCTTTGCTGCCAATTTTATCTCAGGGGATGAAGTGTTTCTTTTTTATGTGTCTGTTTAACCATTATCGGTACATTTTAATTTTGAAGTCAGTTTGTTCGTTTAGTATGTTCTGTGGTTGCTTAGATGTGTACATATGTACACTCCTGGAAATTGAAATAAGAACACCGTGAATTCATTGTCCCAGGAAGGGGAAACTTTATTGACACATTCCTGGGGTCAGATACATCACATGATCACACTGACAGAACCACAGGCACATAGACACAGGCAACAGAGCATGCACAATGTCGGCACTAGTACAGTGTATATCCACCTTTCGCAGCAATGCAGGCTGCTATTCTCCCATGGAGAGATCGTAGACATGCTGGATGTAGTCCTGTGGAACGGCTTGCCATGCCATTTCCACCTGGCGCCTCAGTTGGACCAGCGTTCGTGCTGGACGTGCAGACCGCGTGAGACGACGCTTCATCCAGTCCCAAACATGCTCAATGGGGGACAGATCCGGAGATCTTGCTGGCCAGGGTAGTTGACTTACACCTTCTAGAGCACGTTGGGTGGCACGGGATACATGCGGACGTGCATTGTCCTGTTGGAACAGCAAGTTCCCTTGCCGGTCTAGGAATGGTAGAACGATGGGTTCGATGACGGTTTGGATGTACCGTGCACTATTCAGTGTCCCCTCGACGATCACCAGTGGTGTACGGCCAGTGTAGGAGATCGCTCCCCACACCATGATGCCGGGTGTTGGCCTGTGTGCCTCGGTCGTATGCAGTCCTGATTGTGGCGCTCACCTGCACGGCGCCAAACACGCATACGACCATCATTGGCACCAAGGCAGAAGCGACTCTCATCGCTGAAGACGACACGTCTCCATTCGTCCCTCCATTCACGCCTGTCGCGACACCACTGGAGGCGGGCTGCACGATGTTGGGGCGTGAGCGGAAGACGGCCTAACGGTGTGCGGGACCGTAGCCCAGCTTCATGTAGACGGTTGCGAATGGTCCTCGCCGATACCCCAGGAGCAACAGTGTCCCTAATTTGCTGGGAAGTGGCGGTGCGGTCCCCTACGGCACTGCGTAGGATCCTACGGTCTTGGCGTGCATCCGTGCGTCGCTGCGGTCCGGTCCCAGGTCGACGGGCACGTGCACCTTCCACCGACCACTGGCGACAACATCGATGTACTGTGGAGACCTCACGCCCCACGTGTTGAGCAATTCGGCGGTACGTCCACCCGGCCTCCCGCATGCCCACTATACGCCCTCGCTCAAAGTCCGTCAACTGCACATACGGTTCACGTCCACGCTGTCGCGGCATGCTACCAGTGTTAAAGACTGCGATGGAGCTCCGTATGCCACGGCAAACTGGCTGACACTGACGGCGGCGGTGCACAAATGCTGCGCAGCTAGCGCCATTCGACGGCTAACACCGCGGTTCCTGCTGTGTCCGGTGTGCCGTGCGTGTGATCATTGCTTGTACAGCCCTCTCGCAGTGTCCGGAGCAAGTATGGTGGGTCTGACACACCGGTGTCAATGTGTTCTTTTTTCCATTTCCAGGAGTGTATTTCCGTTTCTTCAGGGACGTTCGTCGTTAGTCCCTTTGGTATTATGTGCAGGATTTTCATTCTATAGCTTCTGCTTTGAAGTTCTCGGATTCTAAGTTTCCGAAAAAGAAAAAACATTGCTCTCGTAATCTCGAGTTTGCTCTCGATATCTAATGCCCTCTTTGACCAATGCAAAATTTTTCACAATTTTTATAATCGATTTTATGTGCGTCTGGGTTTGTGTGAACCGGTAATTTCGTTTTCTCTGAGTGGAGTCTTGATTTTAAGTTGTTGCTCGTTCGCTAGGCGAATTTTATTGTTGCGTTTTTAGTGATGCATTCGCTTTATTAGATATGTTTCCTAGATATTTCATGCTGTGGACCTAGACGAAGTAAATTAAAGTAGCTTCGTGGTGCATGGCATCAGAATTTGTACCTAAGGCCACAACGAACTATACTGCGCAATACAATTAAAGGATATCACTTTTTTTGAAACCCGTTATTATCTCCCACTGCGACGCATAAGTGTGAAATATGGCTCAAAGGTGCCTACAACTTTCCTTTGAAATGGTGCAAAAGCATGGTACCCTGCGACCTCACCCTCGGGTTCGGCGATGCTTCAAACAGCAAGGTGACGACACGTCCAAAAAATAGGTCAGAGCTCGGAAGTTCATGTGAGGTGTAAGATGGGTTAATGATGTCACATTCGCAACAAATTTCACCACAAATCTTCCCAACGGCAAAGGTGGGCGTGTCACGGGATATGAAGGTCGTCACATCCCCTCTTATCCACATTTTATCCCTTGTTTTCACGACGCGGTCAGAACCACGACGCCCAGCGTTCAAATCACGCGGTTTTCTTATGGACGGCACACGAAGAGGCGTTAGGGGGCATAAAGGGCCTCAATGAAACCATCCCTTCCCTGAGGGCTTTGATGCCCACAAATCAGCCGGCCGGAGTGGCCGTACGGTTCTAGGCGCTACAGTCTGGAACCACGTGACCGCTACGGTCGCAGGTTCGAATCCTGCCACGGGCATGGATGTGTGTGATGTCTTTAGGTTAGTTAGGTTTAAGTAGTTTTAAGTTCTAGGGGACTGATGACCACTGCAGTTAAGTCCCATAGTGCTCAGAGCCATTGGAACCATTTTTTTAATTTTTTATTTATTTATTTTTTTGCCCACAAATCTGGCAGTCGAAAACGACAGTTCGAAGTACGATGAGCAACAGGACGAAGTTGTTGACAACCTTTGACACCGTAACCAGACTTTATGTGACTTAAATTTTTGAACGACTTTAATAATATTTTAGTAATAAGAATAGAGCAATTACCAAACATGATAAAGTTCAGAGCAGCCTAATATTGAATATAAAGCTCTTTGGAGGACTATATAAGCCTACGTTAGTGTACCGTTAAGGTACCACCGTTATTACCATTACTGCTTCGACTACAGTTACGATTAGTACTGATACTTGTCAAATGTACGTACTCGCGTGAGCCATTTATGTCTTGTGAAGTGAATTTTGTGAAAATATATTGCAGAAAGCATTTCATGGTATTCTCGTGTTCTGAGTAATTGGGAAACTTTATATTTGGAGACAGTGTCTCTACCCCAAACAAGTGCTCAATTACAAAAATGAATTAATTCAATAAAATTCCAGGCTAAAAGAACTAAAGCAAACGATAAAGACAGTTCCAAATCAGGAAGTTTTTTTCTGAATAATAATTCGCAAGGAAAAGTCAGACACGTACCAGGCATTATATGAATGTGCGGTGTCTGTTCTTTCGGACATGTACCATGCATTCTTGAAAGTTGACTTGTAGCGACTGCAAGGGTATAATACCTCTGACCATTGACATAAACATTTCGATATAAGTACGAAACAAGCCCATCCAAGTTATTTAGTGTGAAAAGCAAGAACTTTTCCACACTAGACTTTAAATAGAACTGTGTCTTTTAACTAACTAGGTAGCGAAATAACGCATGCTCTACCAATACCAACTGTATTAACATACGTAAATATGTGCAGTGAACAGGAAAGCAAACGACATAGTTTTCTCACTCAGATTATATACTGATGCCACTTACAGAAGAAAGTGTCAGTTCTTTAAGAAACTGAGCCACTTCCTGCTATAATAATAGATCTAAATTGTATCCCTGAGATCCCAGTGAAGTGGGGTGGAATAAACAAACATTATGTTCATTTAGCCAAGCAGGGAGCGGTTTCAACACTTCTGACACCCCTCGACGATTCAACACTGCTCTAATGACATCATGGACCAAGAACCCCATTGAAAGTGTTGCATCCTCTTGGGATGTAGCGCGACCGCAATATTTGCTCCGGTGTACTGGGTGGAAGCACAAGAGACTTTTCAAAACCAATCGACGAAATCTGAGAGTGATCCTAAGCAGTGAGGAATGCTTATTCATTTTCAGCCCTCCTGATCCATTCCCCCCTGTGGTGTGATCCTAGAGGGGTTTGACATTGACACATTCGTGAATAAAACGGCAATTGGTCCCTCTGCGACCATCCAGTTCGGTAAAAACCTCAGTGGCTCTCCCACCCATCTTCGTTGAGCACCTTCAAAATGTATCTGTGACGAGAGACCTAAGGCGCCTGCAAGCAGGCTACGCTGCGCCAGCTAATAGACGAGCCAGAATTTGAGGGGTGTCTAACAGGTTGCCTGCCTGCAAGCACTTAGGACTTCCTCACTGAATGTCTCTGTTCAGGTACATTCTGAAATGCTCAACAAAGGCGAGTGGGTGGTACTGAGGATGTTGGCAAACTGTGGGATCCTAGAAGGACCCTTGCCATTTTATTCACACCGCTCTATGATCACGCCACAGGAGGATGCAAAACAGGAGGACTAAAAAGGATAAGCGCCCTTTCCTGTTTCGGCTCACGTTCAAATTTCGTCGAACGGTTTTGACTGGTCCGTAGTGGTTCAATCATGTACACAAGAGCAAAAATTATGGTCACACTGCACTTCAAAGGTGTGCATTCATGTTTAATGGGATTACTGGCGCGCAAAGTCCTTAGAGAAAGGAAGAATCATCCAGGGGCTATTAGCAGTGTCGGAGGTTGCCAAGAACTTCGCCCTGTTGATACTAAAATGTAGACTTTCACGGCCGGAAATATCATGTCCATTATAATTATCCGGGCTGTTATGCCGTGGTCGGTTGACGAATTCTCTGTCGATTCCCAACGTTTCGTCTCCGACTGCGGGAGACATCTTCAAGGGGGTCCGTAGCTCAATGGAAGGTCCAACACACCCACTGGCTTGCTACTGACTGCCGCTAAATTCCGTGTCCGCGCGCTCCCACGCCGCGTCCTGCTGCTCATCACGTTTCGAACGTCGTTTTCGATGGCGAAATGGGTGGATATCAACGCTCCAAGGAAAGGTGTGGTTTCAAATGGTTCAAATGGCTTTGAGAACTATGGGACTCAACATCTGAGGTCATCAGTCCCCTGGAACTTAGAACTACCTAAACCTAACTAACCTAAGAACATCACACACATCCACGCCCGAGGCAGGCTTCGAAGCTGCGACCGTAGCAGTCGCGCGGTTCCTGACTATAGCGCCTAGAACCGCTCGGCCACCCCGGCCGGCAAAGGTGTGGTTTCATTGACACCCTTTATAACAGCCCCTAACGCCTCTTCGTGTCGATTCTGAGAGGCAGTGAGTCTGAAATGTTTTCCTCGGCCGCCCGTAAGAAAACAGCGTCATTTCGACGCTTGGTGTCACGGTTCTGTCGCGTGTGTCGGCGCCTTGTTGTTTCAAGTGTCGCGGAGCCCGATTGTGTCATCACAGAGCGCCACGCTTTTGCAGCATTACGGAGGAAGGTCGTAGGCATCTTTGAGTCAAATTTCAAACTTATACGTCGCAATGGCAGACAATTTCGAGGAAGTGATCCTTTAATTCTGTTGCGCAGTATATTTTTTGCACATTTACGCACAATATACGTTGAAAATAGATTGACAGTGTCTATTCCATGGTTCGACAGTCTTAATCCCGTGAGATCGTACTTAAATACCCTATTGGTTGCTGTTAAATCAGTTCAGTTATGTGTTAGGTAGTACAATTACTTTACATATCAGCTAGTATGATTGTTCGAATGGTAAATCTCGAAACAGACTTCTAAATGTAAAGCAACTCCACACTTTTTACACTGCCATGCACTTTCACTTCTATTTCCTCTTGAAGGAAGGAGATCATGGCCATTAGAGACGGATTTTTGTCTTGAGTAGCATACAATACCCCACTTTATGTGACAGAGCTTAACAGAAAAAATTTTGAAGTAAAATATTCGGGTATGAGCCTCATTTTTTCAGTTTTATCATGTCGATCTGATTTTTATTACCCATGGAATGAAAAAAAAACTTGAAATAACAATGAATGTCTCTCCACTCATTGTTTCACGGAAAGTGGGTGTCTCCAAATAGCTGTGTTTGCTCCACAATAATTGTATTCTAGATTTTTCGCACTTATAACTTCAGGACAACTAATGCAAAATATGATGAAATCTCATTCGGCGTAGTTTCACACTGCTTATTAACACCTTTCATTTTTTTCTGTCTTCATTGTTCAATTGTTTTCTCGTCACAAATTAAATGGTTCAAATGGCTCTGAGCACTATGGGACTTAACATCTGAGGTCATCAGTCCCCTAGAACTTAGAACTACTTAAACCTAACTAACCTAAGGACATCACACACATCCATGTCCGAGGCACGATTCGAACCTGTGACCGTAGCGGTCGCGCGGTTCCAGACTGAAGCGCCGAGAACCGCTCGGCCACTTCGGCCGGCCTCATCACAAATTAGTCCGAACCATGGCCCATATAACTTATCCTAAAAAATATATGCAGTTGTTGAGGTGCTGGCTATGATTTGTATCTGTTTAACAGATTTTTACAAACCTCACTGGAAACATTGATGGGAAAGGTAGCAGGGTTATTATCAACACTTTTTTGCCGTCCAATTCATTAATCTGCATCGAAGTACGAACGCGTTTTGAACGGGCCACTTCAAATTCATCATTATCTCAACTTTCATCAGTATTTTCAGAACTAGATTCACTTTAACTAGTGCTTGCTGTTCTTCAGACTTTGAATCGCTCAAAGGCAATTGGCTTACTTCAGTATCACTGTGGGGAACATTATCAACAAGCTTCTGTAAACTCTCCATACCATCACCACGAACTACTCACTTCGCCGTGTTGGCTGTTTACTAAGATACGCTACTATGCGACACACATGGCCTGTGCTTCGTTTTAGAATACATTTAAGAGACATCTGTGAGCTATAAGTGCAGTTCCACTGCATTCATACAGTATAGTGAAGTACGCTCTTGAGAAATGAGCTCGTCGTATGATTTACACACCTTAACAGCTTCATGCGGGTACAGCTTGTATTTGGTGAGAATCGGTTAAGTTACTGGCGTTTACATATGTTGTTGCTGTTGTGGTCTTTAGTCCTGAGACTGGTTTGATGCAGCTCTCCATGCTACTCTATCCTGTGCAAGCTTCTTCATCTACCAGTACTCACTGCAACCTTCGTCCTTCTGAATCTGCTTAGTGTATTCATCTCTTGGTCTCCCTCTATGATTTTTACCCTCCACACTGCCCTCCAATGCTAAATTTGTGATCCCTTGATGCCTCAAAACATGCCCTACCAACCGGTCCATTCTTCTTGTCAAGTTGTGCCAGAAACTCCTCCCCAATCCTATTCAATACCTCCTCATTTACATATGGGGTGACACAAATTATGTGTATAGAGGGTGGTCCTTTGATAGTGACCGGGCCAAATATCTCACGAAATAAGTATCAAACGAAAAAACTACAAAGAACGAAACTCGTCTAGCTTGAAGGGGGAAACCAGATGGCGCTAGATGGCGCTCCCATAGGTAAAACAGATACCAACTGCTTTTTTTAAAAATAGGAACCCCCATTTTTTATTACATATTTGTATAGTACGTAAAGAAATGTGAATGTTTTAGTTGGACCACTTTTTTCGCTTTGTGATAGATGGCGCTGTAATAGTCGCAAACGTATAAGTACGTGGTATCACGTAACATTCCGCCAGTGCGGACGGTATCTGCTTCGTGATACATTACCCGTGTTAAAATGGACCGTTTACCAATTGCGGAAAAGGTCGATACCGTGTTGATGTGTGGCTATTGTGATCAAAATGCCCAACGGGCGTGTGCTATGTATGCTGCTCGGTATCCTGGACGACATCATTCAAGTGTCTGGACCGTTCGCCGGATAGTTACGTTATTTAAGGAAACAGGAAGTGTTCAGCCATATGTGAAACGTCAACCACGACCTGCAATAAATGATGATGCACATCAGTAGCAGACAAATTGCGCGAGAATCGGGAATCTCAGAAACGTCGGTGTTGAGAATGCTACATCAACAACGATTGCACCCGTACCATATTTCTATGTACCAGGAATTACATGGCGACGACTTTGAACGTCGTGTACAGTTCTGCCACTGGGCACAAGAGAAATTACGGGACAATGACAGATGTTTTGCACGCGTTCTATTTAGCGACGATGCGTTATTCACCAACAGCGGTAACATAAACCGGCATAATATGCACTATTGAGCAACAGAAAATCCACGATGGCTGCGACAGGTGGAACACCAGCGACCTTAGCGGGTTAATGTATGTTGCGGCGTTATGGGAGGAAGGATAATTGGCCCCCATTTCATCGATGGCAATATAAATGGTGCAATGTATGCTGATTTCCTTCGTAATGTTCTACCGATGTTACTACAAGATGTTTCACTGCATGACAGAATGGCGATGTACTTCCAACATGATAAATGTCCGGCACACAGCTCGCGTGCGGTTGAAGCGGTATTGAATAGCATATTTCATGACAGGTGGATTGGTCGTCGAAGCACCGTACCATGGCCCGCACGTTCACCGGATCTGACGTTCCCGGATTTCATTCTGTGGGGAAAGTTGAAGGATATTTGCTATCGTGATCCACCGACAACGTCTGACAACATGCGTCAGCGCATTGTCAATGCATGTGCGAACATTACCGAAGGCGAACTACTCGCTATTCAAATGGCTCTGAGCACTATGGGACTTAACATCTATGGTCATCAGTCCCCTAGAACGTAGAACTACTTAAACCTAACTAACCTAATGACATCACACACATCCATGCCCGAGGCAGGATTCGAACCTGAGACCGTAGCAGTCGCGCGGCTCCGGACTGAGCGCCTAGAACCGCTAGACCACCGCGGCCGGCTACTCGCTATTGAGAGGAATGTCGTTACACGTATTGCCAAATGCACTGAGGTTGACGGACATAATTTTGAGCATTTATTGCATTAATGTGGTATTTACAGGTAATCACGCTGTAACAGATGCGTTCTCAGAAATGACAAGTTCACAAAGGTACATGTATCACATTGAAACAACCGAAATAAAATGTTCAAACGTACCTACGTTCTGTATTTTAATTTAAAAAACCTACGTGTTACCAACTGTTCGTCTAAAATTGTGAGCCATATGTTTGTGACTATTACGGCGCCATCTATCACAAAGCGAGAAAAGTTTTCCAACTAAAACATTCATATTTCTTTACGTACTACACGAATATGTAATAAAAATCGGGGTTCCTATTTAAAAAACGCAGTTGATATCCGTTTGATCTATGGCAGCGCCATCTAGCGGGACAACCATAGCGGCATCTGGTTTCCCCCTTCAAGCTAGACAAGTTTCGTTCTTTGTAGTTTTTTCGTTTGACGCTTATTTCGTGAGATATTTGGCCCGGTCACGATCAATGGACCACCCTGTATATGCGGTGAATGTCGCTGCATTAAGAAGCACACAACAATCACAGCACACATAAGACGTATCATAACTATCAAAATATTTCACTGAATGTGGTGATGCAATTGTTAAGATACAGAACTCATAGCCTCACTTCGTACTACACGTGCGACAATCATAGATTGGTTTTCCGCGATTTCCGTAGGTCATTTGTGAAAAATACTGTGATCTTTCCTTCAGGACCATAACTAGCTTCTCCTCGCCCTTTCTCTGTCATCTAGGGGGCAAGGTGGTGCTCTGGTTAAGGCAGGCACTGGACTCGCGTTTGGAAGAAGTAGGGCTAAATCTCCATCCACCATTCTGATTTACATTTCCGTGATTTCCCAAAGTCGCTTACGATTAGTGACGGGATAATTTCTTTGAAAAGGACGCTGCCGATTTTCCGCTCCATATTTGTCCTCTCCGAGCCTGTGCTCCTTTTCTAATGGCCTCATCATCGACGGAACGTTAAATTCTAAGCAGCCTTTACTTCCCGACACAGTCTAACTCAGCTAATGTTCCGTCTCTGTCGAACTTAAAGGTCTTCGGGTTGTTAAGTTTACAACTTCATTTTCAAAACGTTTCTTTCATAAAGAGGATTTTATAATTGGGGTCGGAAACAATCATAAAGAATACTCAGTTAAGAACATAATAACTGATAGTACCTTCCAATAGTTCTTCGTGGGCGTTTTCAGGCGATCTTACGTTTTTTTAAAGAATTTTATCTCACGAAAAATTCATTTTGAATCCTCCTCATATCCGGCGGTTAGGGAGCTCGTCCTAATATGTTTGTTTGCATGGGCATCTTCCACAGGTTTCCCGGTCTTAAGCTTACTGCAGTTAATGAAAGAGAGTTTTACACCAGACGCGTTTCGCTTTTATTTACTTATAGCTGCAGTTCTGTTTCCAAGAGGGAGGTGAAGTGCAAAGAACACTAATGCAGCGTAAGAGAAGGTGCAAAAAGGCAAAAGACTGCCAAGTATATACGTATAACGACGTTTCTTTCGACTTCAACATCCGCTAATAAAGAAGGAAAACGCAGAATGTGTGAACAAGAGTCGGAAACATCGTAAGTAAATTGCACGTCAGCTTTATATGGAAATACCGTTTTTAATCTTTAGCAACCAAAATGTACAAACATATGCGTCCATATTTCCAGACTGACCACAGAAGATGCTTTGTAAATAAAAGCGAAACGCGTGTGCTGTAAAATTCCCTTTCATTAACTGCAGTAAGCTTAAGACGGAGAAAACAATAATGACTGGCTTTCTAGCTCGGTTTCATTATTATTGAATTCAGTTATGATTCTGCAACCAACAAGAAAAACCGAGCGATGTGGCCAAGTGGTTAGCACTCTGGACTCGCATTCGGGAGGATGACGGTTCCTGATTTAGGTTTTCCGTGATTTCCCTAAATCTCTTCAGACAAATGCCGGGATGGTTCCTTTGAAAGGGCATGGCCGATTTCCTTCCCCACTCATCCGATGGGACCGATGACCTCGCTGTTTGCCTCCCTTCCCCAAACCAGCGAACAAACCAACCAACAAGAAAATGGTGATTCTTAGACTATAAGATGGATGATCAAATATTATGCCTCGGATTTTTTGAAATGCCTCGACTGCATGCACATATTACTGTGAACGAAGCTTCCGATGTCTCCGTTAGCCGCAGTAAGCTTAAGACGGAGAAAACAATAATGACTGGCTTTCTAGCTCGGTTTCATTATTATTGAATTCAGTTATGATTCTGCAACCAACAAGAAAAACCGAGCGATGTGGCCAAGTGGTTAGCACTCTGGACTCGCATTCGGGAGGATGACGGTTCCTGATTTAGGTTTCAAGACTGTATTAATAAAAAGTATAGAAAAGTTAAGGTAGGGGCTTTAATGCTTCAGGTGTTCTACACAGTCTCATCTACCCGTACCCGCGCCTCCACTTAAATACAAAGCAGGGAACGTTCATACAACAATGTGAAACTGTCAGAAAAGTCGTTTGGGGTGTTGTTGAAGTCGCTGCCTTGAATGTCGATTATGTCGTCAAAGCATTGAGTCTTCCTGTGAGTTTTTGCACTTTTTCGTTTCGTATTGATAACACTAAGTTTCATCACCCTTGATGATTTTTTCCAGAAAAGAATAGTCCGCGTTTTGCATTTCAATCAAGTTGCGGCAGGTGTTCACGCTTCTTTGTTTTTGTTCGGGAATCAAGGTGTGCGGGACAAACCTTGCACACACTCTGCTATTCTTCAAAAAATTCTGGAGACTGTCTTGAACAGCTGATTTAGAGATATGCTCCACTGTGGTTTGTGACTCAACAACGTTGACACAGTACGGCCGCACCCTCACTACTTACTATCTGCTCATAACTGCCTGTGAGGTGTGGCGCCGTATAACGATCCTGCCTTGGAGGCGGTTAAGTGGGAGATGTGTCTCAGAGCTGGATAGTGACAGATGGTGACGCGAGACTGGACGCGCACGTAGTTTATGTATCAGCCGATGGAGGACAATATTGGATAGGGGGACTGTGATTTTAGTTTCGATTGTGCCCACTAGAGTGCACTAAAGTAATTGAGTGTTTTCATAAACTGTTCTAGTATTTTCATAAAGTGTTATTATGTCTTTTTGTGTATGTAAAATGTTATAAATGTGTTTTAACAGTATGAATGATACGTGAGTGTGGTTTAAGGTTAATGTGAAGATAATTGTTTAACGAGTTATATAGTGGGATTTAGTGTGGGAACATTTCGAAGAAGTATGGATATGGACAAAGGGGATTTTTGTAGAATAGATTTGTAAAGTAAGTTTATGGTAAAGAGAAAGTTAATTCAGGTATAAATAACAATAGTACATAACTTTATGCATAAACAAAACTTCATCATATTAGATAATTACGTCGGTAAAAAGTGTAGTCCTTAGGTTTACTATTTTGCGATTGGTTATTGATGAAAAGCGCGGATTAACGCGGGTGAATGTTGTTTTGCTATTGGCTGTTGAGTAAACTGGCCAATGGTAAAGCAATATTCTTCGCGCGCCTTTCTCTGCTGGTAGAGAAGACTTAGGGTATTCTAAAGAAGAGTGGGAGCCTAGCCATGAATCGGTTCGGACGTGTGTAGTAGTAGTTCCGATGGAAACGATAAGTTGCCCGATCTAGCAGTGTTTCATACATCAAAAGTGTGGTAAAGTGACGGCATAATTATTCCGATGGCCGTGTAGGAATTTCGGAATTTTTAAGTGAATTTTGTGAGAAAAGACATATATTCCGCGTGGCGTATTGAGCATGTCGGTGGCTAAAAACTGTGACTGCATTTGGTACCGACAGACTTAATATTTGGCGAGCATTATCAATCAAAAACAATCAGTATTTTTGTAGCTATTACGTTTTCGGGAAATGCAACACCATAAATTTGGTAACGTGAGTAAAAGGGATTATGAGTGACTGTGTTAAGACTAGCACGGGCTTGGCAGTAATACTTGCTCACCTAAGTTTCAGAATATATTAATTGAGGACAACATTTCCAAACTTTCATTTGTGTGAAAACTTTCTCCCAAAACGTAGATTAGTGACTTAAATTGCAGCCTGGTTCACGTCGAAGTACAGTAGGTTTCACTCGGCTTTCCTACTGATGATCTGCTGAGACAATGTTCACAGGTAGGTGCAGGTCCGTCGTAAAAGGGACGGAAAGAACCACGCCACCGCAACTGGTCGAATGCACATCTGTTGTGTACAGTTTTTAGTTCCAGCTGCCACTATAGTTACTGCTCTGACGTCGCTTATACATCGGGAATAAATAGAGTTTCGGAACCTTTCGAAAGGACGGTGTATAGATGCAGGGGAAAAGGGTATAGAGAAGCAGCTTGAAGCACTTAATAAAGGAAAGTCTTCCAGTCCAGAAAACATGGCAATTCGGTTCCTTTCAGAGTTTGCTGATACAATAACCCCAAAAAATACGAAAGAACCGTACAAAAGGACTGGAAAGTTGCAAAGGTCACACCACTGCTCAAGTAAAGAAATAGAAGCAGTCCGATGAATTACAGACCCATGTTACTAATATTGATTTGCAATAGGGTTTTGCAACATATACTGTGTTAGAACATTAGGAATTACCTCGAAGATAATGGATTCAGAAAATATCGTTGTTGCAGAAGACAACTAGCTCTTTATTCGCACGAAGTAATGAGTGCTATCGACAGAGGATCTCAAACTGATTCCATATTTCTAGATTTCCAGAAGTCCTTTGACATTGTTCCTCACAAGAGACTTGCGTGCCTATGGATTATTGCTTCAGTTGTGCGACTGGATCCGTGATTTCCTCTCACAAAGGTCACAGTACGTAGTACTCGACGGAAAATCATAGTAAAACAGAAGTGATATTCGACGTTCCCCAAGGAAATATTATACGCTCTCTACTGTTCCTAATCTGCATAAACGATTTACGATAAAATTGAGCAGTCCTCTTAGAATGTTTGCCGATGATGCTGTCATTTATTGTGTAGTGAAGTTATCAGAAGATCAAAACCAATTGCAAAATGACTTACACACGATATCTGAATCGCACAAAAGGTGGAAAGTGTCTCTGAATAAGGAAAAGCGTGAGGTTATCCACAAAAGAATAAAAAGACATGTGTTAAATTTCGATTACAGAGATGCTTGGTGCACAGTACGGCGATCCTCCCTTGTGGTGATTGCACGTACTCGACCAGAACCTTGACTATGTGTATGATTGCCCTTACGTTCCCATGCAGTCAAACACCGGGCCACCGTCATACCCGAAAGCCCAAACTATCTGGATTCTGCACGATTCGACCAGCTGGCCAAATGGAGACACACTGTGAGGGCCTTCCAAACAGTGTCATATATTGATAATGCTGCATCAGACCAGTACGCAGTTTCTCTGTGTCCTTCACAGTGATCACTCAACATCTGACGCTGTTCTCACCCCTTATATACACTACCAGGTCTGGTAATAACACTAAACACGAACAGCACAAATGCACTCTGGTGACCGCTCTACCTGTCACATATAATTGCAAATCTAATAATTACGATATCGCAACGCATGTCTTGTCAAGAATTTCAATTAAAATGTCCCTCCCGTGCTCGGGAATTACAGCAAGTGCACAAATGCGGGTTGTGACGCTTGCTCGACGACATTTAGAAGTCTGGGACTTGGCGTGAGTCGTACGGTTAAGCGGTTAAGATGACTGCTCGCGTAAACCGGAAAATCCCAGTCGGGCGCAAATTTTCGTTGTCGTCGTTCCATTATACAGCTGATGGTTGTCTGTATTCGCAACTGAGAATATTTAATAATTACGTGTACGAAGTTACGATGACATCCGACCACGTTTACTAGGTACTTCACTTTTTCTTTTTGTCAATTGGTGTAGTCTTCTAAAGTCAGATGTCAGAGGAATCTTTTTGAGACAACAAAGTCACCGAACCAAAGTCACAGCCACTTGTTTGTTTACTGCTAGTGTGAGAAAGGGAAGAAGCATCTCTGCGGAAAACCGTTGCTCAGGAGAGGAACGAAATTTTTAGTAATATAAAAGGATACCTTTCGGATGGATTCCTTGAGGTAATCTGGGAGCAGAGGATTCGAGCACCGGTATTGAAAGAAGTTTTAGGGCTTGCAGGGTGGTGAAAGTTCCACGACTGTGGCACTGCAGGTCTTTGGATTTTCTATGTAATAATCTTAGAGATGGTAACAGATACACATATGTGACACATAAGAAAATACTGCGAAACTATTTGTTAAGAGGCATATCCAACAGTTGGAGGAAGTATCTCTTTCATTCAGCACTGTGAATTAAAGTTTTGAACTGACCACAACTGCCATGTTTAAAATGGTCTGGTACAGACATCTACCTGAAATCACTCTGGGTTAGCAGTCACTGAGCCCATTCTCCATCGTCATGGAGTAGCAGCACCAACAGCAGCGGAAATAAGACATGCGGCGACTGCTTTACTGGATAACAGAGGCTATAAAGCATCCAACTACGAACTTAACGCTAGAAGAGCGGTTTCTTCTTTTTTTGTGGCCATATAACTACCTCTCAGTGCTGTAGGAATTTAGAATTTTAAAGTGGGAGGTTAGTAAGTGAACACCACTCAAGGATTATGCCTTAGACCTGTATCGACTGGCTGACTACTGCCTACAAGGCAATATGACTTGCGATGTGTGATCGTGGGACAGATGATAAGCATGTGGCCAATCACTCCAGCCGTTATTGTCAGTAGACGAGTCCAGAAGATGCCGCTGCTTCTTTATTCAAGCTGCTTCACATGACCTCACGAGACTAAGTGCACCCCGTTCCACCCCAGAAAAAAAATCTGAGGAGGTGTTGGGAATCGAACCCGGGACTTCCCAGTTTTAAAAGTAATTTACTGTTTTGATGAAGGAAAGCTGCTTTATCACTTATAATGGTTGATGACATCTGATTATCTGTTGTTGAATTTAGTTCGCTGGTTTACGAACAGTTTACATTCGAAAAGAAAAACATGTGACTAGTATCTTCTACTGCTACTCCATCACATTGGCAGTAACGATTATCACGAGCTGGTATTTTTTGGAGATCTACATTTACATCTACATTTATACTCCGCAAGCCACCCAACGGTGTGTGGCGGAGGACACTTTACGTGCCACTGTCATTACCTACCTTTCCTGTTCCAGTCGCGTATAGTTCGCGGGAAGAACGACTGCCAGAAAGCCTCCGTGCGCGCTGGAATCTCTCTGCTTTAACATTCGTGATCTCCTCGGGAGGTATAAGTAGGGGGAAGCAATATATTCGATACCTCATCCAGAAACGCACCCTCTCGAAACCTGGAAAGCAAGCTACACCGCGATGCAGAGCGCCTTTCTTGCAGAGTCTGCCATTTGAGTTTGCTAAACATCTCCGTAACGCTATCACGCTCACCAAATAACCCGGTGACGAAACGCGCCGCTCTTCTTTGGATCTTCTCTATCTCCTCCGTCAACCCGACCTGGTACGGATCCCACACTGATGAGCAATACTCAAGTGTAGGTCGAACGAGTGTTTTGTAAGCCACCTCCTTTGTTGATGGACTACATTTTCTTAGGACTCTCCCAATGAATCTCAACCTGGTACCCGCCTTACCAACAATTAATTTTATATGATCATTCCACTTCAAATCGTTCCGCACGCATACTCCCAGATATTTTACAGAAGTAACGGCTACCAGTGTTTGTTCCGCTATCAAATAATCATACAATAAAGGATCCTTCTTTCTATGTATTCGCAATACATTACATTTGTCTATGTTAAGGGTCAGTTGCCACTCCCTGCACCAAGTGCCTATCCGCTGCAGATCTTCCTGCATTTCGCTGCAATTTTCTAATGCTGCAACTTCTCTGTATACTACAGCATCATCAGCGAAAAGCCGCATGGAACTTCCGACACTATCAATAATTAAATCGCATGCAGATTATGAAAGTATATCCTTTTTATTTGCCTTAACTGTGTGTAATCACGGCTTCGGGGGAATGTTTGGCTGTTTTTGTCCATAATATTTCCCATTACTGCGTACCGAAGATTGCTATTCGTCTTCCGTTTGGCGCGTAGTCTTCTGTATAACGTTATCTTCAGGTGTGATGGCGGCAATAAGATAAATTTAAATGTCTCGCTTTGAGCGGCGGTCTTCTCTAAGTCATTGACTATTTCGTTGTATTTAATTTTAGTGTTTCGCTTGATTTAGACAAATTTTACCTTCTTCCCGAGATTTTCGTTTTCCTTGATGGCTTTCATGATGTCCATTACCAGTGGATCAGTTTTCTTGAGACGTGACGAGACAGCGTGTACAACTAAGGCAGATAGCGCAGTCAACGCAGATGCCGTAGTAACCCGTCAGCAATGGCGGAGCTGGAAGACGTCGCTGATATCAACGTGTACCGTAGTGCCACTGCCAACGCTGACAGTCGTTGCCGCCGACACACACAGACCTCAGAACAAACTCAAATGTTGGCAACTGGTAGTAAAACGGAGAAACTGCTGTAACTCTAGTAATGCAGAATCTGTAAACGTAGAATGTACTTAATGTGTCTACGGTAATTATTTTCTGTGTGAGTTTCGACGGAAGGCAAGCGTTTTGGCTCTCAGTTTGTCGTTCCTGTTGCATTGTTAACGATGCTACACGGTACTTGGTTGTCTCACCACTTGGTATAAATACTGATTCCCTCAAAGCCGTACCGAAGTCCTGCGCCCCCGGTATAACTGCCAAAGCGGCGCCTTACTTCTTCATATAAAACTACATTTCTGCATTTTCCCCTAGGAAGATTACCGAATCCTACAATTTTGTACCGTACATAGGTTTAATAATGAAGCATTATTCAACATGAGGGGTAGGAGAACTAGATTACCACTGCTATTTAATTCTTAAACCTCTTTGTTTTTTTTTTTTTTTTTTTGTCTGTTTTTACGTCCCTCTGTGCTTGTGCCCTTGGCAGGGGCCTATCTTGGGACGCCCTCGGTACGTCCTGGATACTTTGAGGGAAAATGAAGCTGTTGCAGAGGGGAAACAACAAGGGAAAATAGGATTAGATTACGAAAAAATTGAGACGACTCGGTTAACATTGAAAGCAAACACTGATGAACTGGAAACAATTGATTTAACTACAGATAACGCGACGATAATTCATGTACCGATAGGGTAAAATACACGGTCCAATCCCATTAATGTGGCCACCGCCTATGTTCAACGTCAACGTGCAATAAGCACTCGTAGAGGACAGGTGGCAGCACTAGCAGTGGAGGGTATGGCGTGTCGGGGACACACGGGAAACAGTGCAGTCGCTGTCGTAATGCAGAAACGAAACGATTTATCTGACTTCCAAAAGGGTGTGATACTGGCTTTCGGGGCAATGGTGAAAGCATATCCGAAGCGTCTAAATTCGTGAACTGTTCGCGTGCCGTCGTGGTTAAAGTACACTGTGTGATCAAAAGTATCTGGACACCCCCCAAAACATACGTTTTTCATATTAGGTGTACTGTGCTGGCACCTATTGCCCGGTACTCCATATCAGCGACCTCAGTAGTCATTAGACATCGTGAAAGAGCAGAATGGGGCGCTCCGTGGAACTCACCGATTTCGAACGTGGGCAAGTGATTGGGTGTCACTTGTGTCATACGTCTGTACGCGGGATTTCCACACCCCTAAACATCCCTAGGTCCACTGTTCCACTGTTTCCGATGTGATAGTGAAGCGGAAATGTGAAGGTTCAAATGGTTCAAATGGCTCTGAGCACTATGGGACTCAACTGCTGAGGTCATTAGTCCCCTAGAACTTAGAACTAGTTAAACCTAACTAACCTAAGGACATCACAAATATCCATGCCCGAGGCAGGATTCGAACCTGCGACCGTTGCGGTCTTGCGGTTCCAGACTGCAGCGCCTTTAACCGCACCGCCACTTCAGCCGGCCAAATGTGAAGGGACACGTACAGCACAAAAGCGTACAGGCCGACCTCGTCTTTTGACTGACAGAGACCGCCAACAGTTGAAGAGAGTCGTAATGGGTAATAGGCAAACATTTATCCAGACCATCACAAAGGAAGTAGAAACTGCATCAGGATCCACTGCAAGTACTATGACAGTTAGGTGGGAGGTGAGAAAACTTGGATTTCATGGTCGAGCGGCTGCTCATAAGCCGCACAACACGCTGGTAAAGCCAAACGACGCCTCGCTTGGTGTAAGGAGCGTAAACATTGAACGATTGAACAGTGGAAAAACGTTGTGTGGAGTGACGAATCACGGTACACAATGTGGCGATCCGATGGCAGTGTGTGGGTACAGTGAATGCCCGGTCAACGTCATCTGCCACCATGTGTATTTCCAACAGTAAAATTCGGAGGTGGTGGTGTTATGGTGTGGTCGTATTTTTCATGGAGAGGGCTTGCACCCCTTGTTTTGCGTTGCACTATCACAGCACAGGCCTAAATTGATGTTTAAAGCACCTTCTTGCTTCCAACTGTTGAAGAGCAATTCGGGTATGGCCATTGCATCTTCAAACACGATCGAGCACGGCCTGTGGCGGAGTGATTACACGACAATAACATCCCTGTAATGGACTGGTAGGCTCAGAGGCCTGACCTGAATCCTATAGAACACCTTTGGGATGTTTTGGAATGCCGACTTCGTGCCAGGCCTCACCGACCGTCATGGATAACTCTCCTCAGTGCAGCACTGTGAAGAATGGGCTGCCATTCCCCAAGAAATCTTCCAGCACCTTATTGAACGTATACCTGTGAGAGTTGAAGCTGTCATCAAGGCTAAGGGTGGGCCAACACCGTACTGAATTCCAGCATTACCGATGGAGGGCGCCAACAACTTGTAAGTCATTTGCAGTCAGGTGTCCGGATACTTTTGATCACATAGTGTATATCGTGCATGGCTAAATGTTACTATCAAAAACTGGCACCAGGCAACTGTGGTGCACCACAGATAATAGATGACAGGAATGAACGACGACGTACGGACGAATAGACGCGCAGCTGTTGAGCAACTGACTGCGCAAATGAAACAAAGGGCTACCAACTGTGTCTACTCAACGACCGTTCAGCGAACGTTTCTGTATATGGGCCTCCGCAGCGGGGACCCAGTTCATGCTCCCATGCTGACTGCTGTTTCTGCCACGAAGGCTGGAATTTGCGCCCACCGATTGGCAACAGGTGGCCTTTTCGGATCAACATTTAATGCTCAATCGGACAGATGACCGTTGGCGTGTACCGTGTGATACATCTGAAAGCAAAGACCCCGCAACAATAGCCGGAAGGGTCCAGGTCAGAGGAGGGAACGTTATCGTCTGGGGAATGTTTTCGTGGCACAATTGATCAAAATGTATGCATCTATCGTTGGGGACCATGTCCACTCCTACATGGAGTTTGTTTTCCCTGGGCACGATAACATCTACCAGCAGGACAAGGCAACGTGTCACACAGTTCGCAGTGTACGTGCGTGGTTCGAAGAGCACCAGGATGGGTTTACCGTACTCCCCTGGCCACCAAAGTCTCCGCGTTTTAACTCAATCGAGAATCTGTGGGACCACCTCGATCGGGCTGTTCATTCTCATTCGTGAAACCTAGCGCAGCTGGCCATGGCACCGGAGTCGGCATGCCACCACATCCCTGTCCGTACCTTCAAGAACCTCACTGACTATGTTCCTGCACGTGAAAAGATTCCTACAAAATACAAAATACAAAATACAAAATGTTCGACGCAGTGAAAGATCATGAACAAAACATGAACGAACCAGGTGAGGGGCAGGGAGGGAGGTTGGGTGAAACGGTAGGAAAAACCTTCAGGGCAACAAGCGGCGAAATACAATGATAAGGGGATGAGTTGTATCCACTTAGTGTGAGAAACTGCTCGCGAAACCGCGAAAACGGACAACAGTTGCGAATGGTAAAAGAGCTGTAGAATAGCCATAAGATTGATCCGTGACTTTACAGAAGAGCAATATAGCTAGTCGAGTGTGTTGGGAAGGTATATCGGATGCAAAGCCAAGACCATCAACTAAGCAGTAGCTCTGACTGACGCACTAGACAAACAATAGTGGAGGTACAGAGTGTGAAGACATGGTAAGAACAGCAGCCGCCATGCACGTATTCCAAATTTCTCACGCACATGGAGGAGAGATACCTGAAACATGTGGTTTCCACAGATCGAGGAAAGATGGTAAGCCGCACGGGATTGTTTTTCATATGGTCATTTGATGGAGTTCCCCCAATGGCATGTGAAAAACGAGGAAAATTCTGGTAAATGGTGCGAGCCACTTAGAGGACGAGCTATTTTTCCTGACAGTGAAAAGTTGGTATATTTAGTCGACTTACATCACGTGCAACTAAGATTTCCTCGAACTATAATAATCGATTGTCACACTGACAAACAAACGAAACAGTACATACCAGGCCCAGAATTTTATGTAGAAAAGGGAGAAATCTTCCTGAAATGATATTACATAAACGCGAATTTAAACTATCCGATCCATGTGATTCTCATCTCGTGGTTCTACTTAAATTACTCTCAGGAGTACAGGAGAGACTTTTGGCAGTCACAGCGAAGG
This sequence comes from Schistocerca americana, assembly GCF_021461395.2. Taxonomy (NCBI): domain Eukaryota; kingdom Metazoa; phylum Arthropoda; class Insecta; order Orthoptera; family Acrididae; genus Schistocerca; species Schistocerca americana. Next base: position 763,791,288 of record NC_060130.1, on the reverse strand, counting down.
ATTGTAGAAGATGTGATAGATGCCTTAGAACAATGCCATGGCATTAGCCGCAAAGATAAGAATGTATGGCAAAGAAGAAAACCAAATTCTTATATGTAAGTTCTCTGTGGAAACAGATCGAAAGAGCGGGAAGTGGTACACCCAACTGGCACACATACACAGACATTTGGAGCCTATGATTACAAATAAAAAACACTTTAGATATTTCCACATTATGGTGTAATGCCCTGAAGGAGTTGACGATTTCATCATTGTACAAGGGAGAATTGTTTTCGCCAGTCAGCCACCAAAATTTATTTATTTGACAAATAATTTTCTTGTACAATCTACACACTCAGACTGCACTCTCACTGCAGCTGAGCCAAGAGGGCAGATGCCTGCTGTTGTCATAAGATTAAATGCAAGGGACCCGTATAATAAACACGAGGATAACCACTAATATACACCAGTGACAGCAGTTAGGCGTATGATGGTACTGTGAAGTTCAGCAGTGTGTGCTTGTGGAAGAAAAATTCAAATGGCTCTGAGCACTATGGGACTTAACATCTGAGATAATCAGTCCCCTAGAACTAAGAACTACTTAAACCTAACTTACCTAAGGACATCACACACACCCATGCCCAAGGTAGGATTCGAACCTGCGACCGTAGCAGCTGCGCAGTTCCGGACTGAAGCGCCTAGAACCGCTCGTTCACAGCGGCCGGGGCTTGTGGAAAAGCCACAGCGCCTGATACTCCGAACTGAAGACGTAAAGGCTCAATATGCTTTTCCAATTGAACAGGTTGCCTGTATGTATCTGAGGTACTGTCACCTCTTTCAGATAATGTCAGTTATGGTCTCATGTCGTTGCAACTTTTGTACATTCTTAAGTAAATACTATATTAATTTTATTTTTTAAATTTCGTTTTCTTCTAGACACACCATATCATTCTAAACTCTAAATATAATGTGAAGTTTGCAGTTTAAGGTCAATTTATGTCGTGTCCCTATTATTTCTGACTCGCCTCCGTAGCCGAAGTCACTAACGCTCGCCAGTGCGGGGGCGCTAGGCCCGGAGATAAGACCGTTCGGATCCTGGTGGTCGAAAATTTCACTGCTTGTATTTGGGCAGCAAGGGGATTAGATGCGGTGGCCTAAGGTTCTTGATCACCAGTCTTTACTCCAGTGACCTAAATTAAATTTCAAACCTCTCCGCAGTGTCTCATGAAGCGAGGGCATGTGATAGTGTTGATCGTGATCCGGTCCGTCGGATATGGATGTTAAGCTCGACGGCTCCTTGGCGCTATTCGAAAAGAAACTATGTGTAGGCACCAGGTTTCATCCTGTCCCTTTCTTTCATACAAAACAACACAAACCCAGCACTACACTGTACAAAAGATTCATCATAGCCATCCACAAGGCACTTCATAATAGGACAGAGGTAGACAACAGCAAATCATTTCCGCTGTGACCTTAACCAGAATGGCGACGCAGGATTCCTGCGTCTGCTCCCCTGCTCTTATTTCCTTTCTGTGAGACTGCTTTGACTATGACTTTGTACTATTCCTGTATTTTGTTGCTACTTTTTTCCAGTGCTTTTTCTCTCATAAGTTAACAGATCTTCGTGATACATGAGAAAACATTGCGTCTTAGTGACACTATGGATTAAACTGTGGCGGATCAAGACGCAAACATGTGTCCTACAAGGCAGCACAGTAAGAGATCGCTCAGTATGGACAGATATGTTTCAAATGGCCTAGAGCACTATGGGACTTAACATCTGAGGTCATCAGTCCCCTAGAACTTAGAGCTACTTAAACCTAACTAACCTAAGGACATCACACACATCCATGCCCGAGGTAGGATTCGAACCTGCGACCGTAGCAGTCGCGCGGTTCCGGACTGAAGGGCCTAGAACCGCTCGGCCACCGAGGCCGACCATGGGCAGATATCTTGGGTTTAATGGTTGTGACTGCGTCTGGCGCACAGTATTCGAATGTCAGGGAAACAGGATGTTACAGCAAACATATTTTGAGGACATTACGTGTGACCAGATAAAAGGCAGAGTATGAAGTGGGACAAGAGTTGAATCTTACCTAGACAGCGTTTCACAGCTGTGTAGGCGGCCGGTGTGGCCGTGCGGTTAAAGGCGCTTCAGTCTGGAACCGCGTGACCGCTACGGTCGCAGGTTCGAATCCTGCCTCGGGCATGGATGTGTGTGATGTCCTTAGGTTAGTTAGGTTTAAGTAGTTCCAAGTTCTAGGGGACTGATGACCACAAATGTTAAGTCCCATTGTGCTCAGAGCCATTTGAACCATTTTTTGAACAGCTGTGTATATGATTGCAGTCGGGAAGAAACGTTCTACACCAGCACAGGCAAAGTCAATCACCAACGACAAACTAGTATCAGAATCGTTGTTTTGTCTTAAGTGCCCGAAGACAACAAACCAGCACAGCACTTGTCCTAGCTAGAAACCTCGTAACAACTTTTGGGTGCGACGTCTTCCACTAGGCAGCACATCGTCGTATTTGAGTTGTTAGTGTGTGTACTCAGTGACTTGTCAGACGCAGTTTCCTCACACAGTGGCAGCGCATGACTAGGCGAACGTGGTGTGTAACGTACAATGCGTGGACCCAAAACCAGTGATGTAGTGTTTCCTCCACGAATGAGTTACGGTTTCAAAGGTCTCTCCTTTCTCAAAGCAATTCATCTCTGACGAGATCTCAGCAACACTCTTGGGAGGCAGCAGATCCCCTCGAAATATACTGCGCCCTGTTAAAGGTCAGCGTGTGCATTCAGTGAGCTCGTGTGGCAGATATCGTGGGAAGCGTTGCCAGTGAATCGCACGAGCTTTTCTGAGGAAGCGTGTGCCAGATAAAGCTTGCGTAGCGATCACACCACCGTGGTGTCGCCACTCCATTCGTGATAACCCTGACTCAGCTTCAGCCTCGTGTTCTGCCTGTCACGTCTGAATGGAAGAGTAAACAAACTGTTATACGATGTGTCCTCCCAGTTATTTTGCGCTTCACGGGATCGCTGCAGTGTCTACCACGACCACGACTCCACTGTCGGCTGAAACAGACATTGCAAAAATTTAATGCAATTTTATTGCTTGATAAGCCACATCAGTAGCCGTGGACATCAACGCTCCCTAGTACGACGACACAACATCAGAAAGTACCAGTTTCGAATTTTGGTGAAGGAAGTAATCGTCATCACCGGCGCTTAGCTGGTTAAGAATGTGGAGTATGGCGATGCACCGTTTTTCCTAGTTATTACGTCTACATCTACACTCCGCAAGCCTCCTTACGGTGTCTGGTGGACGGTACTTGTGGTATCACTATCTCCTCTTGCCTCCCTCCCCCTGTCATGTTGTCGAAAGCACAAATTTTCGAACAGAGCAAATGTTCTATGCGCTGCGAGAACAATTAGGACATAAAATTAGTAAGTCAAAGGTATGAATTTGATTCGACGAGAAGACGTCGAAAGCTGCTTAGAACAATAATTTATTGTCTCTTTCTGCAATGAGCAGCCGTGAATTCTGTGGTAACTCCACTTCCAGCAGTAAAATCACCTACTTTACCAGAACTCGGAAAAAAATTATACTTGTTGTATCAGACTATATCTAATATGTTCGTAATCCTGCCCATCAGATTTCTTAATCAGTGCTCTCGGAGTTACCTCCCGCTCATAAGAATCAACGACGGACAACCACTAAAGCAACCAGCCGATGTAGCGGGGGATGGCTCTACACAAGCCGCCGTGAGCATCGCAAGTAGCGAGCCCAGCACAATGAAAATATATTTACCTGTTCGAAACAGATGCTACCATTGAAACGGCAACATTGTGCAACACAGCTAGCTCTTTATTCCCATGAAGTAATGAGTGCTGTCGACAAGTGATCTCAGATCGATTCCATATTTCTAGATTTCTAGAAGGTTTTTGATACCATTCCTCACAAGCAACTGCTAATCAAATTTCGTGCATATGGAGTATTGTCTCAGTTGTGTGATTGGATTCGTGATTTCCTCTCAGAGAAGTTACAGTTCCTGGTGATAGACAGTAAATCATCGAGTAGAACAGAAGTGATATCTGGCGTTCCGCAAGGTAGTGTCATAGTACCTCTGCTGTTCCTGATTTACATAAATGATCTAGGTGATTATCTGAGCAGCCCCCTTAGATTGTTTTCAGATGATGCTGTAATTTACCGTCTAGTAAAATCATCAGACGATCAATTCAAATTACAAAATAATCTAGAGAGAATTTCTGTATGGTGCGAAAAGTGGCAATTGGCACTAAACAAAGAAAAGTGCGAGGTCATCCACATGGGTACTAAAAGAAATCCGATAAATTTTGGGTATACGATAAATCGCACAAATCTAAGGGCTGTCAATTCGACTAAATACCTAGGAATTACAATTACGAGCAACTTAAATTGGACAGACCACATAGACAATATTGTGAGGAAGGCGAAACAAAGACTGCGCTTTGTTGGCAGAACACTTAGAAGATGTGACAAACCCACTAAAGAGACAGCCTACATTACACTTGTCCGTCCTCTGCTGGAATATTGCTGCGCGGTGTGGGATCCTTACCAGGTAGGATTGACGGAGGACATCGAAAGAGTGCAAAGAAGGGCATCCCGTTTCGTGTTATCGCGCAATAGAGGTGAGAGTGTCACTGATATGATACGCGAGTTGGGATAGCAGTTACTGAAACAAAGGCGGTTTTCTTTGCGGTGACATCTATGTAAGTAGGCTGTTTAGGTTTTTTTATTGTTAACGCCACGTAGCGCTCTATATGAAAATCACTAACTGTGCTGTGTGCAGTCTGAGGCTGGTCGGCATTGTTGCACTAATCGCTATTGTAGTGTTGGGCAGTTGGCTGTTAACAGCGCGTAGCGTTGCGCAGTTGGAGGTGAGCCGCCAGCAGTGGTGGATGTGGGGAGAGAGATGGTGGAATTTTGAGAGCGGACGATCTGGACGTGTGTCCATCAGAAAGAGTAAATTTGTAATATTGGATATCATGGACTGATATATATATATATATATATATATATATATATATATATATATATATATAATGACTTTTGAACACTATTAAGGTAAATACATTGTTTGTTCTCTATCAAAATCTTTCTTTTGCTAACTATGCCTATCAGTAGCTAGTGCCTTCAGTAGTTTGAATCTTTTATTTAGCTGGCAGTAGTGGCGCTCGCTGTATTGAGTAGTTCGAGTAACGAAGATTTTTGTGAGGTAAGTGATTTGTGAAACGTATAGGTTAATTTAGTCAGGGCCATTCTCTTGTAGGGATTATTGAAAGTCAGATTGCGTTGCGCTAAAAAATATTGTATGTCAGTTTAGTGTTGATCAGAATAAGTAAAGAGAGTAATGCCTGATCACATTCAGTTTTGCTCAGCTGTTTGAAAAGCAAATAATGTAAGAGGTTTATCAGCCAGTCATTCAATAATTTTTCTAAGGGGACGTTCCATCTATTTACGAAATTTCAATCACAAACTTTCTCTTCCGAATGAGAAAATATTTTGTTGACACCCACCTACGTAGGGAGAAATGATCATCATAATAAAATAAGAGAAATCAGAGCTCGAACGGAAAGATTTAGGTGTTCCTTTTTCCCACGCGCCATTCGAGAGTGGAATGGTAGAGAAGTAGTATGAAAATGGTTCGATGAACTCTCTGCCAGGCACTTAAGTGTGAATTGCAGAGTAACCATGTAGATGTAGTTGTAGATGTAGAGAACATTTATCATTTCACCAAAACCTGAGAGTTACGACTGGTAAAACTTTTAAGTAACAAAATAAAAATCTCCGCGTAAAATCATGTGAATCGCAGACTGACAACGTTGCAATGGGGCTTGCGCCCTAAGGCAGTCCGTTCTTCAGCTATGTAACTCTGTATTTTGTAACAGCCTATGTTTTCGCAGTTTGGAACAGGTTACATCGTGTTAGACACGTTGATAGGGCCCTCAACAAAACATTCAGTATCGTTACATGTTGCCTGAAATATTCTGCAAAAGATTAACTTTATTACGTAACCGGAATAGCAGCGTCCTACGTATGCCAGTACCTCACAGTACCTGCCAGTACACATCCACAGAATGGATATATCTCACAACGACTTGAATAATTTAGCGTCCCACTGCTAAAACTAGACTGCAACTGTGTAAGGAGACCTCATCTGTAGATATATGCCAATAACCTACAGCTGCTGCCATGGACTCAGTGAAAACAAGATCGTGTCTGAGGTGCTGATCAAGGTATGGTTGGTTGCTTGTTTCGGGGAAGGAGACCAGACAGCGAGGTCATCGGTCTCATCAGATTAGGGAAGGACGGGGAAGGAAGTCGGCCGTGCCCTTTGAAAGGAACCATCCCGGCATTTGCGTGGAGCGATTTAGGGAAATCACGGAAATCAAGGTATGATTAGGAGCGGAATAGACAAGGAGAAAACGAGCAGTGGGACTTAAATACAGATGATACGTCTTGTAACTGTGGACAAAAATAAACTACAAATCACAAGATACGTGCCTTCTGTGCCGAACATCTTGCACAGACAATAAACTGTAAGCCACCCCGAGAGCTTCGTGTGTTGTGATTTTCTGAAAACGTGTAACATGAAGAGCAGAAATACTACGTCTTTTCACCATGTTTTCGATTGTAAATCTATATTTACCCATTAGTATATGACTGATGAATTTCTATGTTTCTGGTTCGAGAGTAAAGAACAGCTACGATTATGATCGAACTCCCACAATTCACAAGGGAAAAAGTCGCAAAGAAAGACGTCCTCTCCAGATCTTTTCCATGGGATTCACTCCGTCAGCAGTGTTAGAAGATTTTACTCTACTTATCTGATTGCAAAACATAGATTTGTTTGCTGAAGAAAGGCACAATCTATTTAGCCCAGGGAGAACGAATGCAGAAGGAGCGTGGCCATTCCTCTGACAAGTGCCACGATGCTGTCAAACTATTTGCAGCGTGTACAATGAGAGGCGAAAAGATTGCCCGGTCCGAATAATTTAGAGTCCAAGAACAGAGCAACGCGGATGCCAAAGTTGAGGAGAACCAGTGTTCACAACGCTAGCGGTCTGTAAAGCTTCAGCTTGGTGTTTACATCGTCATATATGAGCGAAGCAATATAATAGTTAGATACAGCATATGTCGAGATTCATTGCAGTTTAACTCATCGTATAATTTCCTTTGAAAATCAGTATTCGAGCACGTAGAAACGGTTGAAATATAAAAACTCCACGTCAACCGCATTATTACAACGACAATCTTTTTCAATGGCTGAGTGGATAGGCTGACGGTTAACGAATGTAGAGGTCGAGCATTGGAATGTAACTTGGAGTCAACTGTCAGTTTTTTTTTTATTTGAGCCTGTGCAGGTAATATTTTAAACCTTAATTCACTAAAAACTGTGCAGTTGTAGTCTTTTCTAGGTTCCACATTCTTTCAAAAGATTCATTTTATTATAGTCTTATCTTTAAAGAAACAGACATGTGGTCATAGTAAAAATATTGAAGAGGGATATATTTATTTGTAATTACTTCGGCCGCCACTATACAGTTTTCAGCTAAGAGAAACGTATCAGCTGACTTGCATACATCATAGGTCTGCTTCAAAATGCCTGATGTGAATGTTCGCGAGCGAATAATTGCTCTCTTTGAAAACGGTGTTAAGTGCATCTGAGGTGTTGATGTTTCCACAGCAACGAGGTGGCTCAGACGATTTAGAGATGATGGTGAGGTAGCGAGACATCCAATATCTGGAAGACCACGAGTGTCTGCACTGAGACAAGATGCAGAATTGGTCAGGGTGGCCCAGAATGTTCCTCTGTCACTTATCCGGGAGTTAATGAGAGCCGGCCGTAGTGGACGAGCGGTTCTACATCTACATTTATACTCCGCAAGCCACCCAACGGTGTGTGGCGGAGGGCACTTTACGCGCCACTGTCATTACCTCCTTTCCTGTTCCAGTTGCGTATGGTTCGCGGGAAGAACGACTGTCTGAAAGCCTCCGTGCGCCCTCTAATCTCTCTAATTTTACATTCGTGATCTCCTCGGGAGGTATAAGTAGGGGGAAGCAATATATTCGATACCTCATCCAGAAACGCACCCTCTCGAAACCTGGAAAGCAAGCTACACAGCGATGCAGAGCGCCTCTCTTGCAGAGTCTGCCACTTGAGTTTATTAAACATCTCCGTAACGCTATCACGGTTACCAAATAACCCTGTGACGAAACGCGCCGCTCTTCTTTGGATCTTCTCTATCTCCTCCGTCAAAGCGATCTGGTACGGATCCCACACTGATGAGCAATACTCAAGTATAGGTCGAACGAGTGTTTTGTAAGCCACTTCCTTTGTTTATGGACTACATTTTCTAAGCACTCTCCCAATAAATCTCAACCTGGTACCCGCCTTACCAACAATTAATTTTATATGATCATTCCACTTCAAATCGTTCCGCACGCATACTCCCAGATATTTTACAGAAGTAACTGCTACCAATGTTTGTTCCGCTATCATATAATCATACAATAAAGGATCCTTCTTTCTATGTATTCGCAATACATTACATCTGTCTATGTTAAGGGACAGTTGCCACTCCCTGCACCAAGTGCCTATCCGCTGCAGATCTTCCTGCATTTCGCTACAATTTTCAAATGCTGCAACTTCTCTGTCTACTACAGCATCATCCGCGAAAAGCCGCATGGAACTTCCGACACTATCTACTAGGTCATTTATATATATACTGTGAAAAGCAATGGTCCCATAACACTCCCCTGTGGCACGCCAGAGGTTACTTTAACGTCTGTAGACGTCTCTCCATTGATAACAACATGCTGTGTTCTGTTTGCTAAAAACTCTTCAATCCAGCCACACAGCTGGTCTGATATTCCGTAGGCTCTTACTTTGTTTATCAGGCGACAGTGTGGAACTGTATCGAACGCCTTCCGGAAGTCAAGAAAAATAGCATCTACCTGGGAGCCTGTATCTAATATTTTCTGAGTCTCATGAACAAATAAAGCGAGTTGGGTCTCACATGATCGCTGTTTCCGGAATCCATGTTGATTCCTACATAGTTGATTCTGGGTTTCCAAAAACGACATGATACTCGAGCAAAAAACATGTTCTAAAATTCTACAACAGATCGACGTAAGAGATGTAGGTCTATAGTTTTGCGCATCTGCTCGACGACCCTTCTTAAAGACTGGGACTACCTGTGCTCTTTTCCAATCATTTGGAACCCTCCGTTCCTCTAGAGACTTGCGGTACACGGCTGTTAGAAGGGGGGCAAGTTCTTTCGCGTACCCTGTGTAGAATCGAATTGGTATCCCGCCAGGTCCAGTGGACTTTCCTCTATTGAGTGATTCCAGTTGCTTTTCTATTCCTTGGACACTTATTTCGATGTCAGCCATTTTTTCGTTTGTGCGAGGATTTAGAGAAGGAACTGCAGTGCGGTCTTCCTCTGTGAAACAGCTTTGGAAAAAGGTGTTTAGTATTTCAGCTTTACGCGTGTCATCCTCTGTTTCAATGCCATCATCATCCCGGAGTGTCTGGATATGCTGTTTCGAGCCACTTACTGATTTAACGTAAGACCAGAACTTCCTAGGATTTTCTGTCAAGTCGGTACATAGAATTTTACTTTCGAATTCACTGAACGCTTCACGCATAGCCCTCCTTACGCTAACTTTGACATCGTTTAGCTTCTGTTTGTCTGAGAGGTTTTGGCTGCGTTTAAACTTGGAGTGAAGCTCTCTTTGCTTTCGCAGTAGTTTCCTAACTTTGTTGTTGTACCACGGTGGGTTTTTCCCGTCCCTCAGAGTTTTACTCGGCACGTACCTGTCTAAAACGGATTTTACGATTGCCTTGAACTTTTTCCATAAACACTCAACATTGTCAGTGTCGGAACATAAATTTTCGTTTTGATCTGTTAGGTAGTCTGAAATCTGCCTTCTATTACTCTTGCTAAACAGATAAACCTTCCTCCCTTTTTTTATATTCCTATTAACTTCCATATTCAGGGATGCTGCAACGGCCTTATGATCACTGATTCCCTGTTCTGCCACATACAGAGTCGAAAAGTTCGGGTCTGTTTGTTATCAGTAGGTCCAAGATGTTATCTCCACGAGTCGGTTCTCTGTTTGATTGCTCGAGGTAATTTTCGGATAGTGCACTCAGTATAATGTCACTCGATGCTCTGTCCCTACCACCCGTCCTAAACATCTGAGTGTCCCAGTCTACATCTGGTAAATTGAAATCTCCACCTAAGACTATAACATGCTGAGAAAATTTATGTGTAATGTATTCCAAATTTTCTCTCAGTTGTTCTGCCACTAATGCTGCTGAGTCGGGAGGTCGGTAAAAGGAGCCAATTATTAACCTAGCTCGGTTGTTGAGTGTAACCTCCACCCATAATAATTCACAGGAACTATCCACTTCTACTTCACTACAGGATAAACTACTACTAACAGCGACGAACACTCCACCACCGGTTGCATGCAATCTATCCTTTCTAAACACCGTCTGTACCGTTGTAAAAATTTCGGCAGAATTTATCTCTGGCTTAAGCCAGCTTTCTGTACCTATAACGATTTCAGCTTCGGTGCTTTCTATCAGCGCTTGAAGTTCTGGTACTTTACCAACGCAGCTTCGACAGTTGACAATTACAATACCGATTGCTGCTTGGTCCCCGCATGTCCTGACTTTGCCCCGCACCCGTTGAGGCTGTTGCCCTTTCTGTACTTGCCCAAGGCCATCTAACCTAAAAAACCGCCCAGCCCACGCCACACAACCCCTGCTACCCGTGTAGCCGCTTGTTGCGTGTAGTGGACTCCTGACCTATCCAGCGGAACCCGAAACCCCACCACCCTATGGCGCAAGTCGAGGAATCTGCAGCCCACACGGTCGCAGAACCGTCTCAGCATCTGATTCAGACCCTCCACTCGGCTCTGTACCAAAGGTCCGCAGTCAGTCCTGTCGACGATGCTGCAGATGGTGAGCTCTGCTTTCATCCCGCTAGCGAGACTGGCAGTCTTCACCAAACCAGATAGCCGCCGGAAGCCAGAGAGGATTTCCTCCGATCCATAGCGACACACATCATTGGTGCCGACATGAGCGACCACCTGCAGATGGGTGCACCCTGTACCCTTCATGGCATCCCGAAGGACCCTTTCCACATCTGGAATGACTCCCCCCGGTATGCACACGGAGTGCACATTAGTTTTCTTCCCCTCTCTTGCTGCCATTTCCCTAAGGGGCCCCATTACGCGCCTGACGTTGGAGCTCCCAACTACCAGTAAGCCCACCCTCTGCGACCGCCCGGATCTTGCAGACTGAGGGGCAACCTCTGGAACAGGACAAGCAGCCATGTCAGGCCAAAGATCAGTATCAGCCTGAGACAGAGCCTGAAACCGGTTCGTCAGACAAACTGGAGAGGCCTTCCGTTCAGCCCTCCGGAATGTCTTTCGCCCCCTGCCACACCTTGAGACGACCTCCCACTCTACCACAGGTGAGGGATCAGCCTCAATGCGGGCAGTATCCCGGGCAACCACAGTCATAGTCCGATCGGGGGATGCGTGGGACGAGCTGGCCGTCCCCGACAAACCCCCATCCGGACCCCCACAGTGATGCCCATTGGCAACAGCCTCAAGCTGTGTGACCGAAGCCAACACTGCCTGAAGCTGGGAGTGAAGGGATGCCAACTCAGCCTGCATCCGAACAGAGCAGTTGCAGTCCCTATCCATGCTAAAAACTGTTTTGCAAGGAACGTCTGAACTAATCTACAGAGAGCGCAAACAAATCGACAAAATTTAAACGGTTATTAAAATACAAGATTGCCTAGTAAATGCAGTAATGCTGCTACTTGCCCACTGCTGACACTGCTCGGCGGCGGAAGGAGACTACGCGAATTTACACTATTCAGGTACTAAAACGCGATGCTACAACTCTCAAATACTATAATACGCCCGAAATTTATGAATTAAACAATGCAAGTACCAAAAACACGCAAAGAAATTAAGAATTAAACTATGTAACAAATGAGTGAGCTAGGAGTATACGACTTGCTGCTGCAGCTGCTTATCCAACGGCGGCAGGGAGCACACTAACTGTGACCAACCGACACTGGCCGTTCAAAACAAAAACAGAAGACAAACGACTACGCGAATTTTCACTATTCAGGTACTAAAATGCGATGCTACAACTCTCAAATACTATAATACGCCCGAAATTTATGAATTAAACAATGCAAGTACCAAAAACACGCAAAGTTCACGCATGGTTCTAGGCGCTTCAGTCTGGAGCCGCGCTACCGCTACGGTCGCAGGTTCGAATCCTGCCTTGGGCATGGATGTGTGTTATGTCCTTAGGTTAGTTAGGTTTAAGTAGTTCCAGGGGACTGATAACCTCAGATGCTAAGTTCCATAGTGCTCAGAGCCACTTGAACTATTTGAACTAATGAGAGCTACACATTTCCCTGACGTGTAGAGAACTACTCTCAGAAGATTGAAGGACCATGGATTCAGGTTCCTTCATGCTCTTATCAAAGGACCATTGTTTGACGAACAAGCCGTGGATAGACTAGCAGCTGTGAGGTTCTGGGAAGATATCTATTGGAGGAATGTCACTTTCTCCGACTAGTGCACAATGGAGTACACGAGCAGAGGTCCTGCTCTTGTTTACCATAGAAATGTGCAACGATATGACGCACACTACGTGGCGACACGAACTAGAAGTGGACGCATAAGTGTGAAATGTTGAGGCTGAATGTGTTACATAGGTGCAGGAACTTTAGAACGTATCCAAGGCAAGTTCAATTCAGGATGCTATGAACATTTTCTCGATAATGTAATCATCCCTGGAGCACGACTTTGGTACTCCGAAGGACGTCTCACTTACCAACATGATAATCATTCATCACACAAAGCATTAAGATTCAGAGGTGGTTTCAAAGAAGGGAGAATATTACTCAGTACCTTCCATGGTTTTCAAAGTCATCCGCTCTCAATCCCATAGAGCACTTATGGGCTCTTTTTAAGAAGACTCTGTAGGATAATTAGCCCGTGCTGCTGCTATGGTCGCAGGTTCGAATCCTGCCTCGCTTATGGGTGTGTGTGATGTCTTTAGGTTAGTTAGGTTTAAGTAGTTCTAAGTCGAGGGGGCTGATGACCTCAGATGTTACGTCCCATAGTGCTTAGAGCCATTTGAACCATTTGACAATTGGCCAAACCCTCCTCCGGGAACTGTGAATGATCTATGGGATTTGGTTCATTCTTCGTGGGAGAGAATTGCCGTGGATGAAAACTTTTTCCGTAGACCTGTCAGTTTTATGCATCGAAGAATCCAAGGTGTTCTTGATGCCAGTGGACAGTATTTTGATGTGGACAAAATACTGAAGCTGTATGTAGCCTACTCTTTAATTTATTTTATTTTTCTGTAAAAGGCCTACATATTTATTAGACCAACAAAATTAATTTCAAAATACGTATCTACTTGCTACTATATTTTTTGTATTTTTATGGGAGGTCAGATGAATATCACCCACCAAGGATGATTACTTCTATTGTCGTTGGAGGTAAGATAAATATTACCTTCCAAGGAAGATTATTTTGAGACACCAAATTCACAAACCATACAACAATAAAATATAACTTAATAACAAAAAGTAAATAAAGCACGAAACATTTGCGACGCGATAAAAAAAAGAGATTCCGGTGAGATTGCATCCGACACACACTACAGCTACCAGTACAGTAAGCTGATACGCCATCCAATAGCTACCGAGTTTTGTTTCTGGTATAACGATCAGATATGCCTACCGTAGTTGAAGAACGAATATTAAACCGAAAACAACAAATACTGAAAGGCACATCCAGTCGCTCGTGTAAACAGCGCGACACATATGCCAATCAGCTGATACGTTTCTCTTAGCTGACAACTATAGTGGCATCAGGTGGCGGTAGAAGTAAATACAAATAAATACATCAATTTTCAATATTTTTACTATGGCCATTTGTCTGTTTGAAGATTAGACTATTATAAAGTGGAACCTTTTGAAAGAATGTGGAACCTAGAAAGGCCTACAACTACACAGTTTGTAGCGAATTAAGGTTTAAAATATTACCTGCACAGGTCTAAACAAAAAAAGCGATTGACTTCAGTTTGATTCGAACCCTTTTTTCAATATGTAAATTGGAAGTGGAGAGGGGAAGAAGGGAAAGGAAGAGCGTTCCTACGTGCTCGAATAATCATTTTCAAAAGAAATGATACGTTGAGTTAAACTGCAATGAATCTCGACATATACTGTATCCTAACTATTATATTGCTTCTATTCGACGATGTACACACCAAGCTAAAGCTCCACAGACCGCTAGAGTTGTTAACACGGGCACTTCTGAACTTCGGCATCCGCAGTGCTCTGTTTTTGGACTGGAAATTATTCCGGCCAGGCAATCTTTCTGCCTCTCATTTTACTCTTAGGTAGCATTGCAAATAGATATGCAGTCACCTGCTGACGTAGAAAGTCATTAGATGAACAAGAGCCAACAAAATCGCACTACTGTTTTGTTAATTGGTAACAACTAAAGGTAACATTATTCCTAGTCGTTTGTATGTGAAATATGAGAATAACTATATGTATACTTATATTATGTGTCGTGAAGCAGTATATAGGCCCGATAGCACCATGAATGGTGAAAGATTAGCTATGTATTATGATTTTTGTGAATGGTGGAACTTTAGTTTGCTACAGAGATCCTGAAATGATTTCAGTGTTTGCCACTGGGATGTTCATGGTCTCCAGTGAATCTTTTTCACCCCTGCCCATTGCACTGTTGATGAAGCACTGAGGATCTAATAATTTTCTATCATGCTATGGGAAACGCGAAATAGTTTCCTTGAATTGACAACTGGAGTCTCTTAAGCACACAACAATCGCTTTCATAGTTGCTGAATTTCCAAGAGACACATATCTGTAGTAAACACTGAAATAATAGTAGCGATTTAAAACAGGCCAGTCGGTATCCACATTGTACAGACTAGAAAACTAAGAAATGTCGCAAGAAACTGAGTTTCTAAAGTGTCACTCCAAACCACAACAAAAGTCATTCATGAGCTACGTCGTGTTATGCAAAATATGAGAAAGGACTTTAACAATCTTTTTACTACTAACATTACAACATGAAACTGTCTGGTAATAAAATAAGGAATTTACTGTTAGCAACATAAAAATTAGATGCAAAATACAAACAAGTCATTAACAACAATAGGTACTTGAAATTCTAAACACTAACTTCACACACAATGGAAATACTTGTACGTTTCATTAAGACGCCTTTACAATTCTCAGAATTCTGAGTTAACTGCCACTGTCCACTACTTACGCCTTTCTTTACATTTAGGAAACGCTTGCATCATGAAGCCATCTTCACGTCTATTTTCGCAGTCGACAGTGGAACAACATGCTCTTGGTTGCCCTGCGTAATTACAGAAACCATATTAGTAAAATTCCTAAATCACCTTCAATCAACATACAGTCCGCAAACACTTTGTAAAACTCTAATTCTTAGACAATCTCCACCGCTAATACCGGCAGCAAGATTGTTTATCGATGTTAAGGTACATAACGCGAAACGACAACTATCATAAACAGTGTAACAAAGTCTGTTGCATTTTTGCCTATAAATAATTTACTACAGAATAAATATTCACAGGATCAAGAAACAGCAACAGTACAGCACACACGAAACAATCCAAAGAAATAACAAAAAATTGTTCAAATGGCTCTGAGCACTATGGGACTTAACTGCTCTGATCATCAGTCCCCTAGAACTTAGAACTACTTAAACCTAACTAATCTAAGGACAACACACACATCCATGCCCGAGGCAGGATTAGAACCTGCGACCGTAGCGGTCGTGCTGTTCCAGACTGTAGCGCCTAGAACCGCTCGGCCACTCCGGCCGGCAAAGAAATCACAACACACACAGTTGACAGACACGTGCATCGTACACACTGCTCATTTAAGTCGTACTGGCTGATTCATTTCAGAGCAGTGGTTCCCTGTCTCAAAATAATCAGTTTAGGATCCTTTACTGCTTGTATAATTTTGAATTTTCACCTTAAGGGTTAAATACATTGTGTGTGAGCTTTCCATTCTATGCTGAATGACTAAAGCCCTCTAACGGTGCCACAGGGAACTGCTGTATCTTCTCTTGCTTTGATCCCCCTTCCTCTTGTCACTGCGAGTCTTCATACCTGCGTGTGGAGTTCTACATGTACCTTTACAATACAGATGACAGTCATAAATCTTTCCGAAGAAAATGCACGCTTGGGGATGCGGTATGCTTCACTGTACTGAGGAGGGAAACATGTGGGACTATTTCTGAACTAGGAGCAAGTGATATACGTTGCAGAATCTATAACATTATGAGGCAACAACTAGATACTTCAATAATCCTACCGATTCCCCTCTATTTTCCAATCCTCATATGCTGCCGCGCCATTACCAACACATTCCACCCACCCTCCAGTTACACACACTCCACATGCTCTCCCACAGAAGCTCTCCCTCTCCCAGATGACGAACACCCCTCCTCCCCCCCCCCCCCGACATTTACCGCTCCTGCCAGCCACCCCCCCCCCCCCCCTCTGACATTTACCGCTCATGTCAGATACAGGTCCATTCCACCCCATTCATCTTATCAGGGCTTCCTCTCTCCGTCGGCTCCGCACATATCCTTACTCTCTTTTTTTCCCTTCTGCCTTTCTTTCCCCACCCCCACTCTTCCCAACAAATGTTTGTATCACCAATCCACCCCCCCCCCCTTCTGTCCCAATAGCCATTCGTAAACCATCGCTGCAATGCGCCAGTCCTCCATCCTTATACCACCACATTCCTGCCCTCTTCACTGGCCGTCCTTTTCACTTCAACAACTGATTCCCTATCCCGTGGCAGGTCTCCCAATTTCTAGTGACAGGAAAGTTCTTCTTTTAGACATCATTGTTTCAGAAACATGTACCAAATGTTTTAAATGTGAGCTTATTGTAACCCATTTTGCCTCTTATTATTACTGTTCTTAACTACCAGCACAAAAATTCATCCATCTTACATCTCACAAGTTCCATTTCATTCTTCACCTTCAAAAAGTTTTAAATTCAGTGTATATATATCTTCGCTGTCTGTTCATTGTTTTTTTCATCTATTTTACTATTTTATTGTCCATTTGCTGAAGAACAGACTGCCTGAAACTCTGACAACACAATTTCCGACATATGGGGTGCAGGGGGATGAAATAACCATAAAGAAAAAAAATACTAGATACGATCTATTTGGAAGCCTCACTGTAGAAGACCTCGATTCAGTTGGATGTGACCACCTGCCTGTACTCCTCACTGTCTCCCATACACAACCTCATCCCCATGCACCCCATCCCAATCCCCATCCAAGAGTTATACAAGGCTACTCCTGGACCAACTGGAATACCTACCAGGAATCCATAGCCAGACTGGACGACGTCTCCTGACCTTCCAACATCCTGATGATATCCCTAATGTCACATTCTTCCTGCAGAAGATCATATATCCTCGCTGTATCAGCCTCCCCCCAGAATACCTACTCCTTCTTCAAGAATCCGATCACATGTATTGTTCCTTCCTGCGAACTCATGACTACAATACACTTACACAACACTGGCACATACAGAGACACATCATGAATTTATTAAGTTGCAAAAAACGCTGAGATTGGTGCTAGACATGCACTAGATTCAACACTACATTCCCCATAAACTCTTCCAAGTACTGGAAACCACTCCATCGAATCACTGGCAATAACCGCATACCTTACTACCCATTTCTCCACTACAACCATCCTGTAACTGAGAAGTGGAGCAAAGCTGACCACTTCACATTCTATCTCTCTGACACCTTCTCCATCCCTGACGATCCTCATTTTAATTACTCCCTGTTTCCTACCATCTATGAAAATAGTAACACTGCTGTCCCACTCCTGGCTCCCAGCCTCCAGTACTTGGACAACATACCACAAACAGAATTAAATTCACCAATCACAGCACATGACACAAAACAAGTACTTCATAGGAAACGCCACATCCCCTGGTCATGACCACATCACTTATCGACACCTCAGAGAGCTCCTCCCTGTCACGGCGTAAAGTCAGCGCCAGCACGCCAGTCGGGATCGACAGAGAAGAGGAGGCTATGAGAAGAGGTCAGCCAATCGCACACTGACCGACCTCCCTCCAGGACGACAACGCGACAGCAGCGGCCCCTAAGTGAAGACGACATAAGCGCCGCACCTGACTGGTGGCGGCCCACTTCGCTAGCAGCTTCAGCGTTAGCCACTTCGTTAGCCGACGCATCATAGCTTCTTCATTAGCAACCTCTACATGGCTCAGTTAGAGTTCAGCAGTCACTGCAGTTCAGTTGACAGACTTGTGTTAGTAGCGGTCGCTAGGACCAGAAGGCGTTTGATACAGTTCCCCACAGTCGTTTAATGAACTAAGTAACAGCATATGGACTATCAGACCAATTGTGTGATTGGATTGAAGAGTTCCTAGATAACAGAACGCAGCATGTCATTCTCAATGGAAAGAAGTCTTCCGAAGTAAGAGTGATTTCAGGTGTGCCCCAGGGGAGTGTCGTTGGACCGTTGCTATTCACAATATATATAAATGACCTTGTGGATAACATCGGAAGTTCACTGAGGCTTTTTGCGGATGATGCTGTAGTATATCGAAAGGTTGTAACAATGGAAAATTGTACTCAAATGCAGGAGGATCTGCAACGAATTGACGCTTGGTGCAGGGAATGGCAATTGAATCTCAATGTAGTCAAGTATAATGTGCTGCGATTGCCTAGAAAGAAAGATCCTTTATCATTTAGCTACAATATAGCAGCAACTGGAAGCAGTTAATTCCATAAATTATCTGGGAGTAGGCATTAGGAGTGATTTAGAATGGAATGACCATATAAAATTAATCGTCGATAAAGCAGATGCCAGACTGAAATTCATTGGAACAATCCTAAGGAAATGCAATCCGAAAACAAAGGAAGTAAGTTACAGTACACTTGTTCGCCCACTGCTTGAATACTGCTTACCGGTGTGGGATCCGTACCAGATAGGTTTGATAGAAGAGAGAAGATACAACGGAGGGCAGCGATCTTCGTTACAGGATCATTTAGTAATCGCGAAAGCGTTACGGAGATGATAGATAAACTCCAGTGGAAGACTCTGCAAGAGAGACCCTCAATAGCTCGGTACGGGCTTTTGTTGAACTTTCGAGAACATACCTTCACCGAGGAGTCAAGCAGTATATCGCTCCCTCCTACGTATATCTCGCGAAAAGACCATGAGGATAAAATTAAAGAGATTAGAGCCCACACAGAAGCATACCGACAATCTTTTTTTCCACGAACAATACGAGACTGGAATAGAATGGAGAACCGATAGAGGTACTCAAGGTACCCTCCGCCACACACCGTCAGGTTGCTTGCGGAGTATGGATGTAGACGTAGATGTGGAAGTGTTACTTGTGTTTGTCTACTCTGAAGAAGACTGATCAAAGTTAAGTATTTGTACTTGTCTTGTTGTAATAAAACTCATTCATATGAGTTGTTTGATTGTTTGTCTAGCGAATTGAGTACGCAGGATTCCTAGACACAACAACATGGCGACGAGATGTACAAATAACATGGTGCCGACGATATAGGAGCAATAACATAGCGACAGCATGTTAACGCTTCGAACCCAGAGCCACCAGCTGCTACAGGTTGCCTTTGTTTTGTTTTGTCGTGGGCCATTGTGTTTTGCTGGCGCCTTAATTCTACCTTGTCTTTTCATGTTTTTACAGTGTCTCATTTAGTGTTTTTTCTATTCAGTGTTTTCAGGTGGGCGTTGCAGAAATTTGCTTTTATTGTATGCTGATTTTTATTGTTTGCATTGTCTGTTTATTGCATTTGCCTACGCCAAAATGAGCAACCCACCTCTTCCACCCCCATCTCAGGCGCCTCAGCTGTAAGCAATAGATGCTACGCAGCTAACACCGAGGTTTCAGTTTCAGACGCAGCAGATTGCAACCCTTCTGAAAACAGTACAGCAGTTACTGGCCAACCAAGCAACAAACGCAGTGCAATCACCTGAGCAACAGGCAACAAACTATAGCTCGAAGTGCCATACGCCTTTTCGCAAGTTTAACGAAAAAGAAGAGGAATGGCTCGAGTGGTTGTAAGAGTATGAAACCCACATCATTGCTCACAATGTATCAGGTACTGTGGAACTACTTTTTGTCAACGGTAGGAAGTACAGTCTTTCGCGTCATTCAGAAATTGCCCCTAACGCCACTCCGAGTGAACTTTCCTATGATCAAGTTGTAAGTTCTCTAACTAACTATTATGACCAACAAGTGAATGTGGTGGCAGCTAGGTACCAATTGTTTCGTTGCAAGAAACGGTCAAAACAAACTTATTGTGATTGAGTAACACATTTTTAGGGTATGACAAGGAAATGCAAATTCAAATGTGGTTGCACTGCTTTACATTCAGATGTTATGTTGCGTGATGCGATCGTGTACAATGTAATTGAAGTCAAACTTAGCAAACAGATTTTGACACAGTCCGATACATCATTTCATCACGTATTGCAAATTCTAGATCAGTATGATTTAGGTGCCTCAGCGGCCAATAAATTTGAGCAACCACCAATTTGTCGGGTTGAGTCATCCCTTGCTCACGACCGGCCCAGTAGACAGCAACAGCATGCATGCTCCTAGCCGCTTAAACAGTTCTCTAATCAGGTGACTACATCAGTGAATAGAATTAAGTAATGCCCTCGGTGCTATTAACGGCACAAACGCCAAGACTGCCCTTCCAAACAAGCACAGTGTTACGCTTATGGCAAGAAAGGTCACGTACAATGTGTATGTTTGCAACGGAACAAACATAAGAATTCTGCCCATTCACAAAAATCTAGTCATAAAGCCCATGTAATCAATGCAGCGTATTCAAAACCTGCTACATGGATTAACAAAACTAGCAAGCAAACAGTTTCTTCAGTGCTACGTCCGTACAAACTTTTTGTTCGTTTTCATCTTAGTGGAATACGTGTGAAATTTTAGTTGGATTCGGATACCTGTGTTACATTGCTGAATCGTAACGCATACGCCTGTCTAAAACTAGCACGCTCCTGACGGTTTCAATGGACAAGACATTCTCGTTCTCAGAAAATGCACTTTGCCTGCCATGTATGGTTCGCATACGCGAATTGTGAGTTTGTCTGTGCTACAATCACGGCATTGTGAGAACATATTTGGACTTGATTCGTTTGATTTGTTTGGCTTTGAAATTCAGAACAATGTGTTGTCAGTGACTGCATTCAGTGCCAAAGACAGTGTAGCTAGCTTGCTGAAAGAATTCCCTGAACTCTTTAGGCAAGGCTAACAAATTTTTTGCACATATTAGTACGAAAGACAATGCTTAGCAGAAATTTGGCCGGGCCAGAACTGTTCCCATTGCATTACGGGATAATGTGGCTGCTGAACTTAAAGAATTGCAAGGTAGCGGAGCTATTACGCCCATACAAGGAAGTCAATGGGCAAGTCCACTGGTTTTGCTCCTTAAACCTTCAGGTCGCATTCACCTCTGTGTTGACCTCAAGTCTACAGTCAACCCACAAACTGTGATTGATACTTATCCGTTGCCACGCCCAGAGGATCTCATGGACATATTTGGCGCTGGACGCTTCTTTCCAAAATTTGATTTGCGCAAAGCGTATCTTCAGATACCGCTCGATGAAGAATCTCAAAAAGTGTATGTAGTGAATACTCATTTGGGCTTGTTCAAATATTTGCGTTTGCCTTTTGGCAGTGCTTCCGCACCCGACATTTTCCAACGCTATTTGTAACAGCTGACTGCTCAAGTACAAACTGTTCAAACCATTTGGACTATATTGTCGTAGCAGGTCGTACACCTCAATATCATATTGCAAATTTGTGTGCTTTGTTTCGTGTGTTATCTGATGTAGGACTCAAGTGTAGACTGGACAAGTGTGATGTTTTTAAACCTGAGTTGCAGTATCTTGGTCATGTCATAAACAGTCAAAGTGTACGTCCTCTTCAGTCGCATTTGTTAGCCATCCGTGACCTGCCAGTTCCTCGCAATGTCACAGAATTGTAGTCAGTTTTAGGGAAAGTGGACTATTATATTCGGTTCATACCGAATGCTGCACAAATCGCAGCCTCACTGCACCGCTTGCGTCGCAATGTCCCCTTTGTTTGGACAGATGAATGCCCAGTAGCTTTTCAAAAACTTAAAGATGCACATTACTCAGTGATCGACACTTGGTTCACTTTGATCCCGACAAACCAGTTGTATTGCAAGATGACGCTTCCTCTTTCGGAATCGGTGCAGTGCTTCTGCACAGAATTGGTGATAAAGACAGGCCTATTGCTTTCGCGTCAAAAGTATTGTCCAAAGCACAGTGAAACTATTCACAAATGGAGAAAGAGGCGTTGGCTTTTGTGTATCGTTTCACCAAATTCCACCACTATTTGTATGGCATAAAATTCTACTTAGTGACGGATCACAAGCCTTTGCAGCCCTTGTTTCATCCGACGAGACCGGTTCCTGTACGAACTACCCAAAAATCGCAAAGATGGGCTTTGTTGTTGTCTCAGTACCAGTACGAGATAGTGTATCGTCCGACAGCTCAACATGGTATTGAGGACGCACTTTCACGTCTTCCGATTGGCCTGGATAGCTTCTTCTGCATCTTGCTGTCACATCGCTGCTCAGGATCCTGAATTGCTTCAATCTTTTCCTCTGAACTATAGGAAAATTGCACAGGTCACGGAAGCTGATTCAGATTTGAAGATTTTGCTAACGTACATTCGCACATCCTGGCCTCGTTCCTTGCATACCATAAAAAACTCTGTAGTGCACCGATACTTTGCACGTCGGCATAGTCTCTCTGTACAGAAAGGTACGATTCTTGTTTAAAATGACAGTGGACAGTCACGTGTGTTGATACCTAAAGCTTTGCAAAAAGAAGTGTTGCAGTGGGTGTTTGTTCGTACGAAACAGTTAACGAGTCGACACTGTACTTGGCAGGGGGTGGACACCCAAATAGAACATGACGTCACAGAATCACGCATGAGCGGAAAATAAGTCCGCTCCGCCACAACAATTCTCTGCTTGGCCCAAGTCGCAGTCACCGTGGCAACTTAGGCACAAAGACTTTGCGAGACCTTTTTGGAACACTCGTTGGTCGATTGTTGTTGACTCGTATACCAAGTTTCCTTTTGCTGTGCCAATAAACTCGACAACGTCACGTAGCACAATTCAGGTGTTGTCCTCTGTTTTTTGCCTCGAAGGTGTACCTGAAGTCATAGTGTCAGACAACGGCTCTCAGATCACGTCAAGTGCATTTGAAACATTCTGTGAGCGCAATGGCATACGACGTTTACCTAGTGCTCCGTTCCATCCCGAGTCAAGCGGCGAAGAGGAACGTTTTGGCAGAACCTTCAAGCAGCAGATGGCCAAACTTCGCATTGCACACACCAGCGATCAAGCATTGTAACTGTTTCTTGCCCCCTAATGTTCGCCTCCACGGGATGGACCATCGCCGACGAATTGCTTCACGGCCGCCGCCATCGGACACTGCTCCAGTGGTTAGACACTGGACTCGCATTCGGGAGGACGACGGTTTAATCCCGTGTCCGGCCATCCTGATTTAGGTTTTCCGTGATTTCCCTAAATCGCTCCAGGCAAATGCCGGGATGGTTCCTTTGAAGGGGCTCGGCCGACTTCCTTCCCCGTCCTTCCCTAATCCGATGAGACCGATGACCTCGCTGTCTGGTCTCCTTCCCCAAAGAACCCAACCCAACACTGCTCCACCTACTCCACCCTCCTCTGCGTCTTGCGCCCAAGGAAGGCCGCAAGTATCGCTTCGCGCCTCATGATATTGTGTTTTTCAGGGTTTTTAGCGGCAGCAGACGGTGGGCGCGAGGCGAGATCCTTCGTCGACTTGGTCGGGTATGGACATCTCATTTCAGGCCCAGAGGGATTGCAGCGCCGACATCACAATCAAATTCGCCACTGTTATGTGCACGGTGATTCTTCTGTATCTCTTCCCTCAGATTCACGGATCCCAAGGACAGCGTGGCCACAGCAGCCGCCAGAGGGTGTCATCACGGCACCGCGGGGCGACCCCATGTAGATGGAGCCTTCGTCTCCACCTCCCCTCGTCCTACCGATCGAGCTGGACCCGCCCACGCCGCAGCGGCCGAGGCCTTCTACGTCTTGGTATGGGCCTCAGGAGGTAGACGTGTACCCTTCTGGGCGTTTTCTGTTGGACGTTTCCACCAGAGCGAAGGCCGGATGGTGGGGTACGTCTGGAAGTCAGACACATTATAAGATACAAACTAGTCAGAATTGTGGTTTGCCCATGTCTGAGCAGAACCTTCTTGAAATTCCTTCACAAATTTTATTTTATCCTCATCATTTATACCCTGCACAAAAAAGTCTTTGCATGCTGCAAGAAAATCGACTGCATTGCATTTGCTTTCGCCTGAGAAAGTTCTATTACTGGGCATCTGTATCACAGGCCAATCCACATTTTTAGATACCCTACTTAACTAAATTGATTATTCTATTATTTTGCTAGATTCATACTTATCCTTTACAATTATTACTTCTTCTGTTTTTTTCCTTGGTTTGCCAACTGTGATTGGTAATTCAGTCATGAATAAAGACACTATCGGTATGCATGCGACACCATGCGTACCTCTAATACGTTCCAAAACGCCGTGCATGAAAACGAGATTTTCAGGTGCTCACACCTTGGGTTCTGTTGGTGATAAAAAGGCAGGGTTAAGCGTTTTGGATAGCCCCTTGTCTAGGGACAATTTGTATACCCAACAGAAGGTTCGTCTTAGTGTCACAATCCTACAGTGGAGGGTCGAAGTATGAATATTACACCCTTCCTCCTGCTTACGCAAATGGAGAGAATCGATTTGTTCTTTTTGCATTTGATGTGGTCTACTGCGGACTTGATGGGACATATGGAGGCACCGTTAGTTCATCGACGTTTCCTCAGTAAATTCCAAGAAAATAGTTTTTTTATTATATTTTCGCCGTCACCAGCGGACCAAATCCCAGGGGAGAATTCCGAGACAACTGAAATTTTTAATGATTTGTACCTAAGACCCAGAACTAGAACAACCTCGAGAAATTTCTTTATTTCTTTATCCGTTTCCGATATGCATAGGTTCAAAATTACCCTACTTCTACATGTAGAATCCAGTATGAGGCGAAATCTAAATAATGAATAACCGCATCAAACTGGTCAAATTTTAACGGTATATTCTCTAGGCATTTATCTAGAATAACCATCTCCCCGTTTTCAATAATCTTTATCTATTATCGAGAAACGTCCCAAAAACTTGTTTTTTGGATAACAAAACCCAGCCGCTGATTTCGAGAGACGGCTATGCTCAGCAAATGGCTGAAATTCTCACGATATATTCCTAAAATCCCAGTTTCGAACAACCTTGAAAATTTTCTTCTTACCTTTCTCCGTTTCTGAGATACAGAGGTTCAAAGTTACCCTACTTATCCAATTAAAACACGCGCGTAAAATTCTGTGTGACCGAAAACATAATTTATAAAGTGACGTAGCACAGAGAAATATGCCGTAAAGCGCCTCCATCATAATATAAGAACCCTACGTTGTAGTACTGAAACAGATGCAATTTTTTTTTCACGTAAATTCCGTTCTGAAGTGTAAAACTAGTTTTGCGTTATTTCAATTTCACATAAGTAAACTATTTAAATTTTACTGACCTCTGCAGTTCTTTTCATATGAGTTGCATGCCCTGCTGCAGCAGGGAAAAGAGAGCACCAGCGGGAAAGTGCTCCTATCGGAGCACAAAATTTGCGAGAACGTTCCTGTTTATTTAAAGGCCTCTGACTGAAAAATGGGGTACCAACTCAATCATTCTACTTACCTCAGCAACTTTAAAATGTTCTGAAAGCTTTTGGTATGCAACATATTCGTGTTTTATTATGCTGAGAGGGAAGAAGACAGTGACCGAGCGAGGTAGCGCAGTGGCTAGCACACTGGACTCGCGTTCGGGAGGACGACGGTTCAATCCCGCGTCCGGCCATCCTGATTTAGGTCTTCCGTGATTTCCCTAAATCACTCCAGGCAAATGCCGGGATGGTTCCGTTGAAAGGGCACGGCCGACTTCCTTCTCCGTCCTTCCCTAATCCGATGAGACCGATGACCTCGCTGTTTGGTCTCTTCCCCCAAACCAACCAACAGTGACAGTGGCAGAGAGACGGAAAAATAATAACTACAGGAAGATGGTAGACAGTGCTCGTGCTATAGAAAGAGCGAAGGAGACAATGGTAGCGTGAAAGGAACAGAGGGACAGAGTGGCAGTTCAAAGTACTTGACAGAACAGTGCTAGAAAAACAATGAAGGAGACAGTGCCATGCGGTGGGGTGGGGGGAGAGGAATGAAGAGAAAGTGGAAGTGAATGAGAAGCAATGATAGTGAGAGACAGATATATGACAATGACAACAAGGAAGAGAGAGATAGTGTCAGTGAAAAGAGACAGCAGCAGTAGGAAGTAATGAGATATTAGCAGTAAGAGAGAGCAAGAGGGAAACAGCGACAGTGAGAGTGGACTGTAGTAGTAGGACAGAACGAAGGCGACTGTGGCTGTGACACAGGAGACAATGACAGAGACACGAAGAGATAATGGCAGTGAGCTGGGCAGGATGAGGGAGTGAGAATGGAAAAGTGGGAGTGAACGGATACGCACGACTTAAGTGATGGACTAGTGGGTGTGGATGAGGTACACTTAGGGAAACGTGTGGGAGTTTGAGGTGAGTTGCAGGTTAAAAAAAAGCATGAATACATTCACATGCCAAAAATTTTGCGAAAATTTTTAAAGATGCTGTGAAAGGTGGAATGTGGCAGCTGGTACCCCACTTCTCAGTCAGAGTCTTTTAAATAAACAGGAACATATTCGCAGTTTTTGTTCCCTGATTGGACCATTTATCCGCTGATTGTTCGATTCACCTCAATCAGAGCGTGCACCACACATCTGCCTGCCTGAATCAGTTTCACTCCTTAATTCAACCTCATCTCTATAAGTCCAAGTAAGTAATTTCTGTTCTACCTCATCAAACTTCACATTTAAATCCCTCAATTTAATGTTCAAATAGCAATTTCATTTTTTATATCATGCCTTAAAGTAACTATAAAACTATCTAAAGATCAAATTTTGTTATTTAAATTCCGTATGTCATTGCTTAAATCACTGATACTTTTGTTCACTTTACTCATCATCGAACCAGGTATTGCGCTAAGTGAAATCTCTCTTACTTCTACTGGTCTCTGTGGGCTCACCAACGGCCGCGACTGCCGGGTTTTCCAAGACCACGCTCAAGATCACCAGTTTATCTGCTGCCCTCGTGCAGCGGTGGCATTTTTTGTACTATCGTTTCTGCCAATCATGTACACTGAATTCTGTCATCTGCATAGCTAAGTGACAGAAGTATTGTCGCCACCTCCTGGTGCCCGCCCGGTGTGATGACCTCAACCCACAGGAAAAATAATTATCAAAATCTGAATTGTGAAGTCATCCAAAATTCTAGTTGGAAAACCACACTCTGTTATACTTCTCAATTGGTCACGACCCCACTTTGTTTATGAACTGAAAACTCTAATATTCACGAGAAACTGCTCTGAAATTAACCTGAACCGACAAAATTGTGTATATATTCTCTGAAACTTCAAAGGAATTAGAAAAAGTGACAAAATTTAGTGAATCACACACAATACTGTTAACAATCGTATGAACACTGGGGGGTTTCACCATACATCTACCCACTTTTGAGTATAACCAGTGTCTCTTAATACTACGACTCGTAGCAATACAATATCAAAAAACTTTTATTACTGGGTAAACAGTCACTACGTGATTTGACAGCTGACATTTATAATTCCCGCTCACGTCCGGAAAAGCACCAATACGGGAACAGCAGCTTTTACATTATTGGTCGGAACGCAAGCAATTATGGCGGCCGCCGTAATTTTCGCGCGAAGCCGTATCTCGTGACAAAATACTCTTATTAGTCACTGTCATATATCTAGTCTCATAACAAATCATAAAACTACATAAAATAACTACAATAATTTTGACATGCAAGGAGAATTAGTCCTAATGAGAGGAAGAAGTTTATATTTACTGGTGTTTCAACGATGACTACCAGACAACTTTTAATTCACTGATTGTAATTTTATTTTCGTTAGCAGAAAGCAAACAAACTAAACAAAGAATTTAATTAAATAGAGTCTGTAATTCTTATACTTTTAATAGAGAAAGAATGTTTCTAGGTCAGGGGATAGCGTTCGGCGAAATCCCTTAACTTTTTGTTGCATACGAAGCGTTGCGTTAGGCAACACGATGTCGGCGGGTTACGATGATGAGAGCAGGATACAGACAGTTCCGCTGGTTACTCTTCTCCGGCGAAACGCAAATAAAGTTCCGGCACAGTTGTATCATTAACCCCGTGGTGATTAACAAACCACAAGACGCCAGTATACGAACGTTGTTGACATCTCCTCTCTTTCAAAGTACATGACGTAGACATCGCTCGTTTTTACACTTTATGCACTGTCCGTGACGCTATCGTCCATAATTACACGGTCCGTCACATTCATATAGTCTTAGCCACAAATACACAGTTCATAGAATTGTTCTTGTGTGTGAAGCACACCGTAAACAATGTCCACTCTGTTCTCGCATTTCAAACTTCGACAACGTCACTGAAAGCCATTTATATTGCACAGTTAATTAGTCTTCACTTTCACGGCTTGATAGAATGTGATATACAACAGCTCCACCACCCAAAACCAAAACCAGCAAAGTTCATTCGCATAAAAGCACAGTTCGTGTCGGCCACAACAACGTAATGTTAGCGGCACTTTCACAGTCCGGTTTATTTGCTCTTTAAAATTCGCTGGCGATGGCATTACATACCGCAGTGGTACAGAGAATTAACAATCTGATAGTTCGGTATCACTGTCCATGCAATTACGTATGCTTTTCGTGAAACACAGTACTATTTTTCCCGCACACGCTTCACAGACACACCATCCACCATTCCCTCTACTACGCAACGACCTTTCAACTCTCGATATCACTATCGCTGTCCCCTGTCTATAGATGTTATATCGTTATCGTAAATTACATAAACCTTTATAAATGTTATTGACTGCATTTTTCACAATTAACAATATTCCAAAAGAGAACTTTTCAAACTTTACACAGGTACAAAGCAAGAAACATATTTATCCATTGGCAAACGAAATAATCACAATTACATCTTTACATTTAAAAACCACAGTAGAATGTTACACAATCACAATTAGAAATGCCCATATGAACAAAAGAAAAAGAATAGAAATCTAAAGAAAATCACGAAAAGAAAATTTATGCATAGTCAGCAATGCCTTCACATATGCCCCCCATTTTAACATGAGATGTTCCCAGGAACCTCTCAAGATAAAATGTCACTGACTCATGTGGGACAACCAACATCATAAAGCTAGTTCATGTCATGGGTATATATATTACCCTAAAGTATTCAAACTTCTATTCAGACTATTTGACACGAATAATTGGGTACATCATATAACAGTACAAATAAACTTAACAAGAATGAAACAGCATTTTATACAATTCTTTGAGAATGCTGACATAAAGCAAGCATATCAAATTAACAAATGAATATTTCATATAGTAAAGACTAAAACTAAGACAGGTGTTAGTTACAGCACAAACAGAATTCTAGGATGAACAAATAATTACACTAAACCTATACAATGCTGCTGCAGACAAATCTTGCTAAATTCTTGACAGTTGTATATACTACTTATCATCACACACACTGGAGTGTCTTTGGAAGACTTTGTAAGCAAAGCCACAGTCTACTATAACAACTCACATTTCATTGCTTGAATCTGATAACTACTTGACCCTTCACATCATCAAACATGTAAAAAAAACTATCTGGTTTCAAAAAGAAATTTATATAATGGTATAAAAGAAATTATTCTTAAACCACTTCTTATTTAGAGTTCATAATCAAGTCTTTACACTGTTTACACTGAAATTTATTTCCTCTGAAAACTGCAAGTGGGCAAATGTATTAGTGTGTTTTTCTTGCCTTATATGGTTTTTAATCAACCACATTGTTAAGGGCAAATTTCTTCTTGGACTTGGGATAAATCAGATAGAATGCATTCGGGTGGGGTATACCAGCCACCTCAAATGGTCCTTTGTATACATCAAAAAATTTAGAAATCTCACTATTTATCTCTTTTGACTTCTCATATGTCTTGACCAAAACCAAATCTCCTATCCTTATATCAATACCCTTCACCTTATCATCATGTCTTTTTTTTTCTTTCCAACAGTTGCTGCTCTACCAGTTCTCTTACCCTCTTCTTCTTTTCACCCCAACTCAATTCCTCCTTGCCAAGGAAAGATAAATTTTCCTCCATCAGACTTTTTTGTCTCTCACCTTTCATAATCTCCTGAGGAGTAAACCCCGTTACTTCATGAACATCAGTATTTATTACATCCTCAATGTCTCCTATTATGTCTCCCCATGAACTGTGGTTATTGCTACAATAAGTATGGCAGAATCTGCCAATCTCCCTCATATGGCGTTCTACTGGATTCCCTTGTGGATGATATGTTGATGTGTAAATTACTGTAACTCCTTGATTGGTAAGGCCTTCTTTCCACTTCTTACATGCAAACTGCGACCCATTGTCGGATAATATGGCCTTAGGTTTCCCAAACTTCACAAAATAGTCACCTTCCAATTTACTCAAAATGGCTTCTCCAGTAGCTCTATGTAGCGGATAAAGTTTTATAAATTTAGAAAACACCTCCAAAACTACAAAAATGTATGCAAAACCTCCCTTGGTTTTTGGTAACTTACCATAAAGATCCACTGATAACAGTTCCATTACATCATTCGGTTTAATATTTTGCATAGGGAGCCTACATGTTTGGTTAGTAACTTTGGCTCTTTGACATTTGTCAATTGTCTTAATACGGTTATTCACTCTCTTTACCATGTTGTCAAAAGATACACATTCCCTCAATTTCTGTATACACTTCTTAGCACCAACATGTCCAAAACTCAAATGAATATAGTCTATTATCTCATCTATATATCCACAGGGCCAACATACTTTCCAATCTTCTGAATTTTCATCAGTTCATCTAAACAACACTCCATCATGAATTTTGTAATACTTTGGCAACTTACTGTTACTATCTTTCCTTTCCAGTTAACACTTCACCATTTTCCACACTTCATCCTGATTCTCATACCTTCTCATGTTTTTGCAAATACCTTCAATTTTCTTCTCTCCTTGAACACCTTTTATATAAAACAACTTTACATGCTCTTCATCAACATCATACCCTGTATCATTACATTCACTCAATGGTAACCTGGATAAAGCACCTGCTACTTTGTTCTGTGTACCTTTAATATACTTTATCTCAAAAGGAAACTGTTGTAAGAACAAAGTCCATCTTGTTAACCATCTATGTACCAGCCGAAACTTTTTGAAAAATATAAGGGCTCTGTGATCAGTATATATGATAGTTTTATTCCCCCATAGGTAATCTCTGACCTTTGGAAATCCCCAAACTATTGCCAATGTGTCACACTCAGTCACAGTGTAATTTCTCTCATACCTGGTCAATGACCTACTTGCAAAGGCTATGGTCCTATGATCTTCATTTTCCTCATCCCCAAAATTTTGAAACAATTCCACTCCAATACCGTACCCACTCGAATCAGTCCCCAAACAGAATGCTTTTCTAAGATCCGGATGGTGTAAAATCTTGTCCACTTTCAAAGCTTCCTTAAGTTCATTAAAGGCTTTCTGACACTCTTCTGTCCAAACATAGTTCACTTTAGGACTCAATAGTTTGTTCAGACATGGGACATTAAAAGCTTGCCTTGGCACAAAATTCCGGTAAAAATTACACATACCCAAAAATGATTTCAACTCTTTTCTATTTCTTGGGGATGGACACTCTTTGATTGCTTTCATTTTGTCTGGATCCATCTTAATACCAGTAGTTGACAAAATCCCACCCAAAAACTTTATCTCTTCGTGAACAAATTCACACTTTTTGAGACTCAGGGTCATGTCCCCTTTCCTTAAGGCTTGAAACAACTCATTTAATAAACAACAATGTTCTTCCCATAACTCAGTGGCAACTAATAGGTTATCCACATATATTGTCAGTTTTGAACTCAGCTCTGGTCCTAATACTTGATCAAGGCTCGTATAAAAACAGACACACTAATATTCAGCCCAAATGGGACAACAGTGTATTGATAACACTTCCCGTTTACCAAAAATGCTGTATACTTCCTATATTCCCTAGCAAGTGGCACCTGCCAGTATCCGCAGGTCAGATCGAGACTACTAAGATAGTTTATTTTGTGATACCTCTGTAACATCCTCTCCATATTCTCTGGCCTATCGGTTTCTCTCCTTATCACTTCGTCTAACATCCTGGCATCAATAACTAGTCTCACACTACCATCTTTCTTGCCCACAATGACCAGAGGTGAATTATATTCGCTCTTCCCTCGCTCTATAACACCACAATTCAATATCCTCTCAATTTCTTTATTTACCGCCTCCCTCTGTGCAAATGGTATGGAATAAGGTTTTTTCAAAAAAGGTTCATGTGGTTTGATATCCAGCTTACATTCATAATTCTTTACTCTTCCTGGACTGTCAGAAAAAACTTCCCTATTCATCCACAAAACTTCTCTCAGTTCTTCTTTCTGGCATTCATTTAACCCTTCAGCTTTAGACATTTGGTTCTTCATTTCGTCCATAAGTCCACTTGTATCCTCCTCATTCCTATACTCAGAGTTCAGCTTATCATCGCCCAAATTAGTTACTACAGGCATCATTTTCACTTTTAAATACCCTAACAATCGGTCCTTATCTATCACCAATCCATCAAACTTCACGCTGATCCTTGACCCATCACCCTCAAAATTAACAAAACTCTCTCCACAATTTATCTCTGCCTTGCACTCTGTGAACCAATCCATGCCCAATATAATATTCACTGTTAACCCAGGTACTACAAAAAAATTATGCACTAAACCTATGCCCCCAATCTCAAATTCCAAAATTATTTGGTGTTTAGTTACCGTGCTTAATTTCCCTGTAGCACCCACTATCTTCAAACCTACTACTGGTACATTCATCACTTCATTATGCTCCTTTATGTAATTAAATAAACTTTCAGCAATAGCACTAATTTCACTACCTGTATCCAAAAGAGCTTTTTCTTCCCTACCATACATTCCAATTCTCACAAAAGGTTGTTTAATCCTATCACCATCATCACTACTTTCTTCACATAACAAATCCTGCTCAATTTCGTTATGAGCCCAGTCATCACAATTCAACTTTGAACTTTCCTTTCCTTCTAAACATTTCTGAAAAGCACAAACACCTACTTCCTCCTCATAATCAGCTGCTATTCCTACATTTCTGTGACTAATAAAAACATTGACATCTTCTTCATTACTTACTTTTTCTTTATGGTTCAAGGCATGTGTATTCATCAGCCCTCCATTGACCTCAGAAATTGACCTTTCTCTTGGCTTAGCATCTTTCCTTAAATCATCACATGCATGGAAAGCACCCCTTTCACTACTTTCTTTCCCTCCTCCCATACTGCAGCCATTACTCAAACTCTCCCTATCATTATTACCACTTGCACTTTGAAATAATTTCTTTTCATTTATCACTCCCTTTGGCTGTCTTTCATATTCTTTGACTCCCTCATACATCTGGGAAAATCTCTCCATACATGAGTCCCCTAATTCCTTACCACCTTCACCATTAACCTCAGGTCCAATTTCTTCCATCACCAGACCATGATGACTACACACCCTATCACCATAATCATTACTAATACTATTACCCATCACTGTATCCCTTACATTACCATGGTGATTTGAAATTTTCAATAGGCCCTAACCTTTGACCTGCCCCAGCACGGGCCTTCACTGTAGTGGGGTCCCGTTTCCCTCTTGTGAATCCCCTACTGTCTGATAAACTTGGCTATTTCCTTTAAAAGCTCCTCGGCCTCTTCCCCTACCTCTAACATTTACTTGGTTCATTCTCCCTACTCTATCCTGATTATCATAATGACCATCCACATGTCTATTTTCATTAAATGAACAGCCCACTTGCCACCTATCCACATCCCTCACTCTGTTCAGAAAGTCTTTGGTAGTACTAAATTTTCCTATCAACCCACATCTTCTATTAGGAGGCAACTTCTCTATCAATACTTCTATAGTATCCTTGTCACTCCATGGGCTGTCCAAATGTTTTAGTTTACTTATCCATTTCTCACAATATTCTCTCATGTTCTCCCTACTACTCCTATCACACCATGGGGCCTTCTTAAAAGCTTCTATGACATCACTTTGTTTTTCTTTCGACCAGTATTCGTTCAAAAACGCTGACACAAAATCCTCAAATATTTCATATTTTTCTGGTGCATCAGCTCCCCAATCTAAACCTTCCCCTTTTAAACAAGCACTTGTCCTCCTTAGTGTGTCCTTTTCTGTCCAATCTGTAGTAAACTGACTTCTCAAACTGTTCACAAAAGAAACGCGGGATGTACATCTCCACTAGGATCTAAAACTATATTATTGAAACTACTACCATCCCTTATCTGCACTATTACTGGTGATGCAGTAAACTGATTACCCTGTACTGTCTTTTCTAAACTCCCTACCCTATTCTCGATCTTAGCAGTGGTCTCTCTAATATCTTCCACTTCTGCCTTAGTCTCTTGTCTATA
This sequence comes from Schistocerca americana, assembly GCF_021461395.2. Taxonomy (NCBI): domain Eukaryota; kingdom Metazoa; phylum Arthropoda; class Insecta; order Orthoptera; family Acrididae; genus Schistocerca; species Schistocerca americana. Next base: position 763,756,315 of record NC_060130.1, on the reverse strand, counting down.
TTCACAGAACATTCCTTTGCAATTATCTTTAGTTTCATCCTTCCCCTTCATACATTCAGTAGCTTGGGTTTTAATGATTTTATCCAAACATTCTACACTTTCCTTTATGATGTTTTCAAACTTCTCTTGCTTCTTATTTAACTCAAACTCTGTCTCTTTAAAAGTCTCTTTAACGTCATCTTTAAACTTCTCAAAATCTTTATCAACCTCTGACTTAAAGCTCAAGATTTTCTTTTCCAACCCATCTTCCATTTCCTGTTTCAATCCCCTCAGACGTTTTTCAAACTTTTGGTCTAGCTTTTTTATTTCTTCACCCATTTTTTCCTGTGATTTGCTGACAGCTTTTAGATTTCCACTCACTTCTGTTTTCATTCCTTCCAGTTTCGTCAAGAGTAATGCTAACATACTTTCCACTCCTCCCTTGTCATCTCCTTCTCTTCTGACACCTGGTTCCACTTTAATGTCTAATCCTTTATCTACCTTTTCCATAACAAACTCTTCTTGTTTATTTTTTTCTTCCTCACTTTCCCACACCTCAAAACTAGCTACACGCTCATCTTCTTTGATTGTCATTTTGTCTACAAGAGGTAACCCACACAAAACAAAACAATACAATTTTCACTCTTCCAAATTCAAACATCGACCCTAAGATTGACAGGTTCGAAAAGACAGTATTACTAAAACACTGTCCTGTCACAACACAGCGCCATATGTGATGACCTCAACCCACAGGAAAAATAATTATCAAAATCTGAACTGTGAAGTCATCCAAAATTCTAGTTGGAAAACCACACTCTGTTATACTTCTCAATTGGTCACGACCCCACTTTGTTTATGAACTGAAAACTCTAATATTCACGAGAAACTGCTCTGAAATTAACCTGAACCGACAAAATTGTGTATATATTCTCTGAAACTTCAAAGGAATTAGAAAAAGTGACAAAATTTAGTGAATCACACACAATACTATTAACAATCGCATGAACACTGGGGGGTTTCACCATACATCTACCCACTTTTGAGTATAACCAGTGTCTCTTAATACTACGACTCGTAGAACTACAATATCAAAAAACTTTTATTACTGGGTAAACAGTCACTACGTGATTTGACAGCTGACATTTATAATTCCCGCTCACATCCGGAAAAGCACCAATACGGGAACAGCAGCTTTTACATTATTGGTCAGAACGCAAGCAATTATGGCGGTCGCCGTAATTTTCGCGCGAAGCCATATTTCGCGACAAAATACTCTTATTAGTTACTGTCATATATCTAGTCTCATAACAAATCATAAAACTACATAAAATAACTACAATAATTTTGACATGCAAGGAGAATTAGTCCTAATGAGAGGAAGCAGTTCAAATTTACTGGTGTTTCAACGATGACTACCAGACAACTTTTAATTCACTGATTGTAATTTTATTTTCGTTAGCAGAAAGCAAACGAACTAAACAAAGAATTTAATTAAATAGAGTGTGTAATTCTTATACTTTTAATAGAGAAAGAATGTTTCTAGGTCAGGGGATAGCGTTCGGCGAAATCCCTTAACTTTCTGTTGCATACGAAGCGTTGCGTTAGGCAGCACGATGTCGGCGGGTTACGATGATGAGAGCAGGATACAGACAGTTCCGCTGGTTAATCTTCTCCGGCGAAACGCAAATAAAGTTCCGGCACAGCTGTATCATTAACCCCATGGTGATTAACAAACCACAAGACGCCAGTATACGAACGTTGTTGACATCTCCTCTCTTTCAAAGTACATGACGTAGACATCGCTCGTTTTTACACTTTATGCACTGTCCGTGACGCTATCGTCCATAATTACACGGTTCGTCACATTCATATAGTCTTAGCCACAAATACACAGTTCATAGAATTGTTCTTGTGTGTGAAGCACACCGTAAACAATGTCCACTCTGTTCTCGCATTTCAAACTTCGACAACGTCACTGAAAGCCATTTATATTGCACAGTTAATTAGTCTTCACTTTCACGGCTTGATAGAATGTGATATACAACAGCTCCACCACCCAAAACCAAAACCAGCAAAGTTCATTCGCATAAAAGCACAGTTCGTGTCGGCCACAACAAAGTAATGTTAGCGGCACTTTCACAGTCCCATTTATTTGCTCTTTAAAGTTCGCTGGCGATGGCATTACATACTGCTTCACAGACACACCATCCACCATCCCCTCTACTACGCAACGACCTTTCAACTCTCGATATCACTGTCGTTGTCCCCTGTCAATAGATGTTATATCGTTATCGTAAATTACGTAAACCTATATAAATGTTATTGACTGCATTTTTCACAATTAATAATATTCCAAAAGAGAACTTTTCGAACTTTACACAGGTACAAAGCAAGAAACATATTTATCCATTGGCAAACGAAATAATCACAATTACATCTTTACATTTAAAAATCACAGTAGAATGTTACATAATCACAACTAGAAATGCCCATATGAACAAAAGAAAAAGAATAGAAATCTAAAGAAAATCACGAAAAAAAAATTATGCGTAATTAGCAATGCCTTCACACCGGTTAGCTGTGCGGTCTAACGCACAGCTTTCCAGACTGGGAAGGAGCGCCTGGTCCCCAGCAAGAATCCGCCCAGCGGACTTGTGTCGAGGTTCGGTGAGCCGGCCAGTCTGTGGATGGTTTTTAGGCGGTTTTCCATCTACCTCGGCGAATGCGTACTGGTTCCCCTTATTCCGCCTGAGCTACACTATGTCGGCGATTGCTGCGCAAACAAGTTCTCCAAGTATGCATACACCACCTTTACTCTACCACACAAACATAGAGGTTTCACTTGTCTGATGTGAGACGTTCCCGGGGGGGGGGGGGGGGGGGCATCCGTGGCCGAACCGCACAATAACTCTGGTTGGGGCGGCGGAGGGGTGAAGTGGACTGCGGTAGTCGTCGTCGTCGTGGGGCTGCGGCGGGGACGGAGCCTCTCCATCGTTTCTAGGCCCCCGGTTGACATGATATACAATACAATACAACACAATACATTTCCTGGTGAACGACGGAGTCTAGCACGCTCAACACACTCCCTTAAGATACGTGTTCCAAGGAACGACCGCTGTCTGCGTCTGCGACAAGACACCCCATTGCGACGGGGGATACCTAGTCGCGCATGCGCACTGCGCAGTATCAGTTCGGGTTGCGAAGTGTGGGAAATGCTGTTGTGGCCACAGCACTGCACCAGTGGCCAGTGTCGCGGTGGAAACGCCTTTTACGTAGTGTTGTTGCAAGATGTCTGGCCACAGCAGGCTGGAAGGACCGTCAATAAGACAATAACAGGGTTTAATAATCTGTGAGTTAGTCTGCCTCAATGGTTTAAAGGATCCTAAGTAAAAGGAAATATTGTTTTAGGACCATCACAACTGGGAAACTGCCATCTGGTCGAAAATTCCTTTGCTCTGTTGAAGGAACTGGTGAATGAGTTGTAGAATGTTTGTACACAGGTAATGCTATTGATGTAGCCTGTAGAGATATGGAAGGAAAATCTTAATAACGTTCTGTAGACAGTGAGGTCATTTGAGATGGAGCCCAAGCTAGAAAAACGAAAGGATGGGGAAGGAAACTGGCTGTATCCTATTCGGAGGAACCGCCCCGGCATTTTCCTGGAATGATTTAGGGAAATCACGGAAAATCTAAATCATGGTGGCCGGACGTGTATCTTGCGAGGGTAACTCTAAGTTAAGATGTTGAATAAATCGGTCAATTTATCGTGGATACCGAAGCACATAGTATAAGGATCAACGAAAGAGCTGATCAGCTTTCCAGAAACATGTTGCAGTTTTCACAGGCAATAGTTTCCATCCTACACCGTGGCTATAGGCACTTACTTACCGTTAAGTCAAAGGCACTGCGAACAACTAGTGAACAACTCGGTACTGAGATACTCGTTAGTGTATATCATATTACTCACTGCTCGTTTTTTACTTCTTTCCTTCACGCGGAAGAAGTTTGTTATCATCAAAATGTTAGTAGCCAGACATGTAGCTATCAACACTGCGAAACGTCTGTTAAAATTATTTTTCTCTCCGAATTGGGGTTAACGTTCGCCTCGATAGGGTAGGCTGCATATTTTGGTGGTTTGTATAAGATACACCAAACAGACACTAAAAACAGAAATCGAGGCAGGAATTACTGATGATTATTCCGCACTTCGGTCAGTGCCTTTAAACATATTTACAATATTTTAGATATGTTTAAACGGAACTTTAACACGAGTTATAATTTCTGACGTTTGCCGTTTCCGTTCGTTGATGTTCCTAGCTTAGGTTTACACCTTAACTTTTAAGATCCAGTGTTAAGTATGTTATGTTGTCAATACGTCATGCTTCATGTATACGAAGAAACTTTCATTTAGTCTTGTCTTGTGTGTTTTGATTTTGCATTTAGTGGCATGAATTATTTCATATAATTCTTAATCAAAATGCAGAGAACAGCTTGCAACAACGGAAAAACAGCACGTCGCTGTACTGCTATTAACCGTTCTTCCATGTCCACTACATTGAGGCTTTAAGCCTAATGTAACGCACGATGGAGCCCTTGTGCTTCACAGACATGTTCCTATAATCCTCGACTAGCTTAAGGACATGACCGGCCGCCTTACTATCCCGATTCTCGACCAATAGTTGGCGAAAGCGTGACCCACGTCTTTCAAATGTAAATCGTAGGAGTATGAATGGAAGACGTGAGGGGGATCGTATGTACGCATTAACCCCGCCTGAGAAACGCTGCCGCTACAATCAGCCTGTCTGGAAGATTCCAGGAAAATCATAACCCAAAGACACACGATCTGCACCATGATTTCTTCATAACTTCTGTTAAATTGTTTCCCTCAAAAAACAAATGTACAATATATTAAATGTACGAGTAATGGCGTGTTCTCATATCAGTAGCAGTCGTAATAATAGTAACAAGAACATTTGACTCCTAACAATGTTTAATTACTGACATGCTCATCAAAATAACATGCAATAACAAGAGATGGAATGTTGACAGAATAGCTTGTCACTTGAGTTAGACATACTGTCTTGTAATTTCTATACAGATTTTCCAGCGTAATTCGTAAGAAGTTAACTGTATGCAATAATGTGATGATTGGCGGAACACAAAACGTAAAATTTTGCATAGTCTGTGTAACAAACACGGGAAGGCAAAGACAATAACTTTGAGACAGTACGCATCACAACAATCAAATACACGGTCCAGTCACATTAATGCGACCACCGCCTATGTTCTACGTCAACGTGCAATAACCATTCACAGATGGGCCGGCCGGTGTGGCAGCGGTTCTAGGCGCTTCAGTCTGGAACCGCGTGACCGCTACGGTCGCAGGTTCGAATCCTGCCTCGGGCTTGGATGTGTGTAATGTCCTTAGGTTAGTTAGGTTTAAGTAGTTCTAAGTTCTAGGGGACTGATGACCTCAGATGTTAAGTCTCATAGCGCTCAGAGCTATTTGAACCATTTTTTTCCTCGGCTCGATGGTCTCTACCAGCAGGACAATGCAACGTGTCAAACAGATCGCAATGTAAGTGTGTGGTTCGAAGAGCACCAGGGTGAGTTTACCGTACTCCCTTGGCCACCAGACCGCCGTATTTAAACCCAATCGAGACTCTGTGAGACCACCACGATCGTGCAGTTCGCACCATGAATCATCAACTGGTGATGGAAAAAACCGACCAGTTAAAACCGATGCCGGTATTTTAGTCCTGAATAACCGATATTTTTCGATATTTTTTGGTCTGGGCTATAACAGGTGTTTCTTATATTTTTTACTTATAACTGAGTACAATGTCGAACTGTCAGTTAGCCATAGCAGCAGTGCTAAAATGTTTCCTTTTTTAAATAAACCTTTTTTTAAAAACATAATTAATCTTTATTTGTAAAATTTACAATGGTTTGAAACATTGCGTTGCTATAGAAAATGGGAAAAACGATCAGTGCTATTTTAAAAACACTACCGACAGAAATGAGCAAGAAACACGTGGCAAAAGATTGGGACAGCATTGCTGAGACAATAATGTCCCTGTTGCCATGTGTCGTGGCTTTAGGTACCCGTGTACATGCAGTGTGCAACACCTGCCCTCACCTCGTCTATAACGTAGTTTCTCGCTGTCGCCGCCGGACATCCGTTGTATTGCAGAATTGCACTAACCCTATTTTGCAAATATTTTTAAGAAGTGCAAGACTTTACTTGCTTTAAGAGATTAAAGATTCACCTGTCATTTCTATGAAATAATAAAAGAGGAAGGAAATTATGGTAAAAGAGTAATACATTAAAAACTTAACAGAACCTCAAAGCTTACAATAAAAATACAAAGTAATTGATCTGCTGCCTGTGTCTACACAATATTCCTTAACTACTTGTAGCCCTTGAAAACGGACAAATTAACACGAAAAATAGAGTTCTTCAATCTCAGTTTCATCCTTTAGCGCTGACTATTCGTAATGCCCAAATTATGTTATGATCCTCGATCATAACACGATTCTTGAACAGAGTTTCAAAAAATTATAATCAATAGGAGAATTCTGGTAATTTTTTGTAGTGCTCAACCAGTTATCACTTTTCTAGAAAAGCAGAGATAGGTGGACGGACTAAGTTTTTTTATTTGTCTGTAATTTAATATTTTGATTCTATGTAGGCTATCTTGAAATGGAGCAAGTCAAAATTTTTCAGTCTTTGTCCAATTTCTACGTTTATCACGGAAGTAACAGGAGTAAAAAACCGAAATTCGGTTATTTCAGAAACTATTTTTAGCGATTTTTAAAGTCAGTGAAAAAAAAACGATATAACCGAAAACATGTTGTTCCAGCGATAACTGCCATCCCTATTCTCAGTCGAGAAACCAAGCATAGTTGTCCACGGCTCTGGTGTTGGTATGCTCCACATCCCTGGTGGTGTCTTCCAGACCCACATTGACTTTCTTCCTGCATGTCTCGCAGCGGTCCGCACTGCAAAATATGGTTATTCAGGTTTTTGACAGGTGATCAATTAATGTGACTGGGCAGTGTAGGAAGCTGTAACATTTTTCGTATGTTACCGATCCTTTAACTTTATAATTGCATCGACGGCCGAGCACCAGAACTTGATGAACAAGGTTCCGAGAATTCTAGTTGATATATTTACCCTATGAGTGAAGGATTAACACTCGTAATAGGAATACCAACCTTCTCTATGCCATCTGGGATGCTGACATGTACTTACTGACGTAATAGATGAATTAATCTCTTCCACTTAGCTGTCCCCTGACTTACACACTACTTAAACTAACTTATGCTAAGAACAACACACACACTCATGCCCGAGGGAGGACTCGAATCTCCGGCGGGAGAGGCCGTGAAATCCGTGATATGGCGCCTCAAACCGCGCGTCCATCCCGCGCGACAATGTGCAATGATTCTCAATCCAGTCTGTTACTGACTACAACTCGAAAATAACCTTCAAAGTTACCAAAACGTGGAAGCAACACCGAAAATCAAGAAACACAACATTTACGAAATTTCGCTTTTTAAAAATTAAGTACCTTTCCTGAAATTTATATCTCACTAGACAGTTCATTTTACGGAGATTCCGAAAAGAACTTTCGCTTTCTATCAAACTTTCTGCGCTGAGGATTATTTGCAATAAGCAAGACTTATATTGCTTTTAAATAACATTTTCAAAACACAACTGATCAGTTTTGATGTTAATACCAAAATTCTAGTTGTGTTTTTATCCTATTAAAATAACTGAACACAACTGAAAAAGGTACAGCTTTAACAAGAGTAGCTTAAAATCGTAATGTTGCCGAACTAGTTCAGAATTCCATTCTTTAGTCAAATTACATGTTGCGTTAACAAACGTAATCGTAGAAACATATTTCCATAATTAAGCACCTATATGACAGCATTTAATTTATTTAAAAGAACCATTAATATCTGTTCTGTTTTTAGCGCTAGTAATTTTTTTTGATAAACACCTGTGTCAGAAAGTGACATTGTAAGAGACTGTTTGATACTGAGAGTTTTTCAAAGACCTTAAACTTTTATGAGGTAAAATGGACGTGAAATGTGTGTGTTCTAGAGGTCAGACGTGTGTGAAAGTTTCTCTGTAAATTTGTCTATTGCGCAGCACCGACGAAGTTGTGCAATATACACACTGGGTAGATATTGATCTACCAGTGAATAAATGAAGATGTTTACCAGTATCAACAACTTTTACATTTGTTTAAGAGACAACAGAGGTCATTAAGACAGAAACTAAACAGTAACCTTGAATCTGGGAAAATACAACGGAATACTACAAGATGGAGAGGAACAAAGAACGAAAGATAAGTAAAAATACACCCATTCTGTACTCAAGCAGCTAACCTAACAGAATTGCGCTAACCTCATGACCTTTGAGAGAACGTACAAGTCCCAGACAAGAAAGTTGAATTCAGTTAACAAAGCACAAAAAATAAAACATTTACGCTCTACTTTTTCATGTTTAGACACGAGTGCTGCAAGTTGTAACGGTCCAGTTACATACGTTTCCTTATACTCGCTAAAATATTGATTTCAAATGGAAAATAGAGGATAATCATTCTTAAATTGTTGCTAAGTGTTGGGAGAAAGGCGGCAAATGGGGGAAAATACTTTTATTAATAATTTTTGAATAATTTGTTGCATGTATACAAAGAACGTCCGAGGAACAATCAAGCTTCACGTTCTGGGGAATGCAGCATCCAGGAAACTGATGTGAAATGCGGAACAATGCTCTAAGAGGCAAAGCATCCACAACCAGCCTTTGTTTTCTGAAGAATCAAGACAAATATTGAATTTTAATATAGTAATTCGTTGTATTGTATTCATCGTGAACTGACTGCTTCATAATCAGCTATAATTGCAGCTATCATTAATATTTTTGAAAGACTGTCAGGAAATTCGTCTTATGAGGAGAAACGCCCGTAAAGTTCTTCATGAATATATAGCGTTTTAAATCGATGTTGTATTTTTGAAATTAACTGACGTGGAAGTGGTGATTTATTTTTATTTATTTATTTTGTTGCTTTGCGCAGCTTGCAGTTTTTAAATTGCTGCGTTGACCAAAGACAAACATTTATTCTTAGGATTAACATTTCTATTGCTTCTTTAGCGGCGCCCATAACTGCGAAACATTCTTTTAAGACAGTCAGATGCTAAATCTAGTTTGTGTTGTGATTTTTATGCTGCTCATTAAAATTTTCCAGGAGATTTTTATTTAGTCACCTTATTGCGGTGGTTCATTCGAGACAAATTACACCCTAAGCCAAAAAAAAAAAAAGAAAGAAAGAAAGACGCACCACGAAAGAATCATCCGAATGCTACGGAAATAGGTAGATGTGATTTAAACGTACAGACAAACAAATAATTACAATTTCAGAAAAATTGGATGATTTTTTTCAAGAGAAAGAGCGTCACAAGTTGAGAAATTCGTAACGTGTTGGTCCACTTCTGGCCTTCACGCAAGCAGTGATTCGGTTTGGCATTGGTGTTGGGTATCTGCCTGAGAGTTCTCCTGCCAAATTCTGTCCAGTTGCCGCGTTACATCTTCAGAATCCCAGTCTGGTTCGAGGACCCTGCCCATAATGTTCCAAACTTTCACAATTGGGGAGACATCCGGCTACCTTGCAGGACAAGATAGGTTTTGGCAACTACAGATACAAGCAAAAGAAACTCTGCCTATCGGTTGGGCGGGCATTATCTTCTACATCTACATGGATAATCTGCAAATCACATTCACGTTCCTGGCAGAGGTTTCATCGAACCACCTTCACAATTCTCTATTATTCCAATCTCGTATAGCGCGCGGAAAGAATGAACACCTATATCTTTCCGTACGAGCTGATTTCCCTTATTTTATCGTGGTGATCGTTCCTCCCAATGTAGGTCGGTGTCAACAAAATATTTTCGCATTCGGAGGAGAAAGTTGGTGATTGGAATTTAGTGAGAAGATTCCGTCGCAACCAAAAGCGCCTTTCTTTTAATGATTTCCAGCCCAAATCCTGTATCATTTCTGTGGCACTCTCTCCCATTTTTCGCGATAATACAAAACGTGCTGCCTTTCTTTGAACTTTTTCGATGTACTTCGTCAGTCCTATCTGGTAAGGATCCCACACCGCGCAGCAGTATTCTAAAAGAGGACGGACAAGCGCAGAATCTTGCTGAAATGTAAGCCCAGGATGGTTTGCCATAAACGCCAACAAAACGGGGCGTAGAATACGGTCGACGAACCACTGTGCTGTAACGCTGTGAGAAGAAATGGCATCTCAGACAACAATTCTGGTTGTCGAACCGTATGGCAGGCAACAGTCAGATTAGTATCCCACCGCTGTCCGGTGCGTCTCCAGACACGTCGTCGATGGCCACCTGGGCTCATTTCGAAACGGAACTCATCACTGAAGACAATTCTACGAGGGTGAGTCAAATGGAAACCTTAAATTTGTAATAACAAATCGAAATTTCGCGCCGTTATCCTGTAAGTTGGCAAGCGTGCTATAAACAGTGTGCAGAATGGCCTGTAGGTGGCAGCATAGTGCAGATGCACACGTACCGTCGCATTATCAGTATAAAGTCACTTGCGACCTGCACCAGGGAGGAACAGCGTCCTGTTATTCGGTTTTTTCCTAGAGAAGGTGTGAAACCTATTGAAATTCATCGACGAATGAAGGTTCAGTACCGTGATGCATGTTTATCACAGCAGCAAGTCTACGAATGGTGTAGGAAGTTCGCAAATGGCGTGACTTCAGTGGAAGATGCTCCTCGTCCAGGTCAGGCACAACGATTTGTGACTCCACAGAACGTTACAGCAGTTGAAGCGATAGTGAAGGAAAACCGCCGAGTGAAACTGAATGACATTGCAGCATGTTTACAGTTTAGTCATGGGTCAGCACACTAAATTGTGCATGATGTGCTCCAGTTTCACAAAGTGTCTGCAAGATGGGTGCCACGGCAGCTGACTCCTGAAATGAGAGAACGACGTGTTGATGCTTGTGAAGAACTTCATCGGCCCTTTGAACGAGAAGGTGATGGCTCCCTTGCAAGAATCGTTACTGGGGACGAAACCCTGGGTTCACTTCCACCAACCGGAAACGAAAAGAGGGGGCACGGAATGCCGTCATTCCTCATCACCAAAACCAAAGAAGTTTCGAACAGAACTATCAGCAGGGAAGGTTATGCTGACACTCTGTTTGGAAGAAAAAGGCGTCATTTTGCAGCATTACATGCCTAGAGGGACCACTGTCGCCAGGGCATCATACACAGATCTCCTAAAAAATCATCTGCGGCCTGCAATCAAATCAAAGCGACGTGGATTGCTGTCAGCAGGTGTCCTTTTCCAACATCACAATGCAAGGCCCCACACTGCCCGTACAACAGCTGCAACAATCACAGACCTGCAATTTGAGTGTCTTCCTCATCCACCATACTCACCAGACGTTGCCCCAAGTGATTTCCATATGTTTGGACCACTCAAAGCCGCAATGGAAGGAAAGAAGTTCCGTTCTGATGAAGAGGTACGCCACGCGGTGCATGAGTGGTTGCGCGGACTACCAAAAGAATTTTTTTATAAAGGAATTTATGCACTTTGTAAGCGCTGGAGGACTTGCATTGAGGGTGGGGGAGATCATGATGAAAAGTGATACAGCTTTGTGCCACTTCTGCACAATAAATAATATTTAAAAAATATTTAAGGTTTTCATTTGCCTCACCCACGTACTCCAGCCAATGAAATTCCAGGCCGAAGACGTGTCTGGAGTCTCCGTGGACATCGGTGTGTACCAACCTCACTGTCGCCCGCCCTGTGGTCCGACAAGCAGGAGTGATGGTCTGGGGTGTCATTTCTTGTCATAACAGGACCTCTGTGGTTCTCATCCGCGGCACCCTTACAGCAGAGCGGTACGTCGACGATATTCTACGCCCTGTTTTGTTGCCCTTCACGGCAAGCCATCCTGGGCTTACATTACAGCAAGGGAATGCCCGCCCGTACATGGCAAGAGTTTCTACTGTGAGTGCCAAACCCTACCCTGGCCAGGGAAATCGCGGGATCTCTCCACAGTTCGAGAACGTTTGGAGCATTATGGGTAGGACCACCAGCAATCTCGAGATTTTGATATTGACGATGTAGCGCACCAATTGGACAGAATTTGGCAGAGTATCCCTCAGGAGGACAAAAAATGTTCAAATGTGTGTGAAATCTTATGGGACTTAGCTGCTAAGGTCATCAGTCCCTAAGCTTACACACTACTTAACCTAAATTATCCTAAGGACAAACACACACACCCGTGCCCGAGGGAGGACTCGAACCTCCGCCGGGACCAGCCGCACAGTCCATGACTGCAGCGCCCTAGACCGCTCGGCTAATCCCACGCGGCTCAGGAGGACATCCAACAACTCTGTCAATCAATGCTAAACCGAATAACTCCTTGCATTAAGGCCAGAGGTGGACCAACTCGTTGTTGGCTTCCTGAATTGGTGAAGCCCTTTCTCTTAAATAAATGCCGGCCGCGGTGGCCGTGCGGTTCTAGGCGCTTCAGTCGGGAACCACGTGACTGCTACGGTCGCAGGTTCGAATCCTGCCTCGGGCATGGATGTGTGTGATGTCCTTAGGTTAATTAGGTTTAAGTAGTTCTAAGTTCTAGGGGACTGATGACCTCAGATGTTAAGTCCCATAGTGCTCAGAGCCATTTGAACCATTTCTTAAATAAATCATTTAGGTTTTCTGAAATTGTTATCATTTGTTTTTCTGTACATGTACATCACATCTACCGATTTTCGTTCCATTAAGATGATTCCTTCGTTACGCGTCGTTTATCTTGAATAACACTGAAAAAAATTCAACCTTCATTTTAAGAAATGGAGCTACCACAAGCGTAAAGCGTATCCATTACTATTTCTAGTACTCCTCATACTAAAAAGCAACGCTTTTTTCCGTGTTGTTTTTGGGCGCATTACGGTTGCGAATATGTTATCTTGTGTGAAAATATATCGAATACAGTGAATAGTGAACAGAAATGAGTTGTGTTCACTCAGGTATTTTAATATTCTGACGTAAATTCCTCGTTCCGTTGTCAGAAACGAATTTGCGACACTCATTTTTCGCAACATCAGATCAGATGTATGCAGTAAACATTTTATAAAGTTTTATTGTGTGTTGAATTAAACGTAAATGTATTACGCGTTTACAAAAATTATGTTTTGTTTTTCATGTAATGGCTGGAGAATGCGCGACGCTTCTGAGAACCCAGTCGTGATAGAAAAAGAATATAAGTTAAAGTTTAGAGAGAGTTGGTGATGATTATTCACATTTTGTTGTATGTGAGTGAAAAGTCATGTACTAGTTTATTGGGATAAGAAAGATTATTGTTAAGCGGCATACTTTATGTTTATAAGCTTCAGTCAGAGGAAGTCGTTACAGAATATTTGAAATCGAAAGTGCTAGTTGGGTAATTCGGAAGAGTTTGATAAATATTTATTGTGAGGGAAAAAATTTATTTACTGAGATTTTTTGGAACTTCACATGCATGCTCTTTACCATTTCCTGCCGAATATTCGAGTTATTAGATGGCTGTTCAAATTGGAAAATTTTGTCCCTGTCATCATCCCTGTTATTCTCCCAACAACTTTTCTCACTCATTTTGGTAAAGAAAAGAACCCACAACATTTGTTTTTAATCCAGTGATATACGTGTTGAACGGAAACAGAAAGAATATACAATTGAGTCAGTGAACTTGTTTGTCGACGGAGAAGATTTGTTTAATGTGGGTTACAAATCATGGTCGATGTAAAACTCGAAACCATATTAGGCAAATAAATAAATAAACGTAACATCACAGTTTCCATTACGACAACCATGTGCAGAGTTGTTGGTCGGTTCTCTGAATAACTAGGCGAATAGTTCGGTAAACAAGATTATTTTTAAATCGTTTCACGACTTTTAAAACAACGTGTTCTCCATTTTTAATCAATCTCCGCCGGTATCCCTCTAGTCCTTCTTCCTCTCAACCAACCAAATAAAAGGAAACCTGGATAAATAGTTTTCAGCAGCTACTCCACTGATCGGAGCCTTACGTTACAAATCGATGAACGAGGTCTACAGAAGGGCGGCAGAGACAGGAATGACTATCGACTGTTAGAAATTCGTATCTTGAGCGGTCACGTGAGCGCGCGTAGAGAAGTGGCAGGTGGAAAACTTGATTCTTATCGGCAGTACGGCTGTTCAAGGCCTCGTCCGACAATCCAGACTTAGGTCTTCGGTCTTTCTAAATCGATTAAGGTTGCAAAGATTGCTTTGAAAACGAACCGGCCGATTTCCGTCCACTATTCGAGCTTCTACTGCTTCCCTAATGACCTCGTCGTTGATAGTCCCCCGAACCCTGGTCATCTATCTTTAGCTTTTAGTACTTGTTATTATTTAGCTTACCATCATCATCATTTCACGTATATTGTGCAATAACAAAGTAATTTTCACCTACGCAGTGTGTTACAGGCCTTATATTGTGCAATGACAAAGTAATTTTCACCTACGCAATAATGTGTTACAGGTTATCGTATCTTCTTCCATGCAGTGATTTGACGTTGGGAGGGTTGTTCAAATGGTTCAAATGGCTCTGAGAACTATGGGACATAACATCGAAGGTTATCAGTCCCCTAGAACTTAGAACTACTTAAACCTAACTAACCTAAGGGCATCACACACATCCATGCCCGAGGCAGGATTCGAACCTGCGACCGTAACGGTCGCGCGGTTCCAGACTGTAGCGCCTAGAACCGCTCGGCCACCCGGCCGGCGGAGGGTTGTTACGCAGTTGTTAGTATAGGTGCTCATGCGTGATAAATCCATAGCTCTATGCGGTTCGCCTAAACAAATAGATGCTCTTCCATTGTTGTCAAACAAAAACAGTGACACGTCACATCTGCCATTTGGCTGTGTTGCGATGGGTATCAGTGAGCTATGTGAAGCTCGTAGGCTCTGCTTTCCATAAGTATCCTGTGAGTTTTGTTACCACTGCTGTCTATATTAACTTCCAGATTTCCGTCAGTACTCCTCTCTGGACACAACACGCAGTGTGTGTGTGTGTGTGTGTGTGTGTGTGTGTGTGTGATAAGCCAAAAAGGACATGGCATTTTGCATGAAGAAGCGCATAAAGCTCTGAAAGGTATTTGGAATTGAGTTCCCAGCAGAAGTGCTGCAGAGCTCGGGAGACAGAGGGAGAAGAGACATAGTCCATCATTGCAATGACATGTAGGAAACAAAAGAATAGCCAGAGGATCTGACCACAACAGTAATGATACCAACTGAGAAAAAGAAAAATACCAGAAGCAGGACTATCAGGTTATATGGAAACCTACAACGAAGAGGAACAGTTTGGATTTAGAAAGGGTAAAGGAACGAGAGGTGCAATTTGACTGCTATGAAGTGTATGAGAGATATGTATTTAGTTACTGATATGTGTAGGGAAATTTATACTCTATTTGTTGACTTCGAAAATTTTTCGAGAGAGTAAAATGGGTCAAGTTGATTAGTATTCTGAAAAAGAAAAAAGTTGATTGGAAGGAAAGGTGAGTGGTACAAAATTTATGTTTACAGCAGAAGATAAGAGTAATGGTTGGAAATGAAATGTCTGAAGACAGTATGATCGGAAGGGGAGTGTCTTTCCCCGCGGCTCTTTAATATCTTTGTGAAGGAAGTGGAGGTTGTCTTGGAGGATAATATGGTCCTATTAGCAGGAAATCAAAGTAGTTGATATAAAAGTTAAAAGATCGTAATGAGACCTGTGAAAAATGTTGTATGAAGATCAATAAAAAAAAAGCAATGCATGGTGACTCGCAAAGCAGGTAAAGTAGCCAATATTAAGATAGAACAAATTGAAATTAAACATGTGATTGGAAGCATAATAACGGAGGATGTAAGGTGTCACCAGAAGGTCAAAAATGGAATTGTGGTACCTATGGAAGCTTTCCGTAGAAAGAGGAACTTACTATCGAAGGCCAGATACACAGACCAGGAACAGACTAGCCAAGTGTTTTGTCTGGAGTGTGATACCCTATGGAGCTAAAACGTGATCACTGGGAAGAGAAAGTGTTTGATATATGGATCTGGAGAAGGTTGGAAAGAATTACATGCCTGCAGAGATTGACTAATGAAGAGGTGGTACAAAAGCTTGGAAGAGAAAAAGACCTTTGGAAGTTATAAGAATAAGGAAGAAGAACTGGATTAGTCACACGTTGCGACCGATCTGTTGGTAGTGAATGCATTGGAAGGATGAGGGTGTGGAAAAAGAACGAAAGGAGGAGACACAAGAGGGTGGCCGACATTAAAGGAAGCAGAAGTTATGTGGAAATGAAGACAACAGCTGAAGACAGAAGAACATGGAGAACAACCGTGTGAAGATCTCCCTTCGGACAGAACACGTAATAAAAATAATAATAACAACAACAATAATAATAATAGTGCTAATTTTCTCCGTCGTTTTCCATTCCTCAAGTATAAGGACGGGGCAGCAGTAGCAATATGACATATCTTCAAAAATGGATCTGAGCACAATGGGATTAAACTTATAACTACTTAAACCTAACTAACCTAAAGACATCACACACATCCATGCCCGAGGCAGGATACGAACCTGAAGCGCCTAGACTGCAGCGCCTAGAACCGCTCGGCCGCTCTGGCCGGCGTGACATATCTTCAATACGAACGTTGTATTGAGTCGAATCACGGATGGTGCTTAATCTGACCACGAATACAAGTACTATGAACTGAGGACAAGCTCAATAGCAACCACTATAGCAGGGAAGGGTGCAGACAAAAGTGTTATCGTATCTTTAACGCATAACTACGCATCCCTCTGTATTTGAGATCACCAAGACGCCTGGACCGTCGCGCTCGACTAGGAAGTAGCCGGTTCGAATCCTGGAGGTAGGAGAAGCTTTCGTTCCCAGTAGTTGGTGGGTACAGGAAGGAAGTATGGTGGCTGTCAATTGCTGATCATCAGACATTGCACCGATACCCAAAGCTAAAGTCAAAACTCTTGCGAATGTCCCATGGAATGAGAGCATGCGACCTGCTGTTTGGCAGTTCCCATGGTGCTATTCGAGAGTAGTAAGCTACATGCTGGTACCGTAATTACCTTCTCACTTATTTTCAACAACACGAACACAAGCGTAAGCACTCCGTACAGACGCCTTTACTAAAACAGTTACGTTTAATACACCTGACAGGTAATCATCGCAGAGACATCAACCAGAAAGGGTTTCCCCATTTCGTGAGTCCTCTAACAAATAACGGACAAAATGAATAGAATTTATTTATATTGATGCCTATCTCTTTGGCAGATAAACTACGATTCTCCGTCATATACGCTGATGGGGCTGTCCCAGAAGGGGGAGCCTCTGGTTGCTTTTTCGGACAAATAGAAGAAAAACATAAGTGACATTGCATGTATGCCGACATGCTCATATGGCCTAATTGGTAAAAATAATATTTAAAAATAAAAAAAAACCGTTACGGTGGCACCTCGCAAGGAGCAACAGAAACGGTTCGAATACCATTCTGGCACAAATTTGCAGTTGTCATGACACGTTCACTATATTGTAGGCTCGGCATTTCTGAACGGAATTCCTGTGATTATTAGTCAAACGTCTGAGCGAATCGAAAGCAAAAAGTTTTTGCTTTAAAGTAATCGTGGTAATTAAGAAAAACTTAATTAGTGATTTGAGGGGAAATTACGCAACGAACTCTTGTCCGAAATTTTCATAGCCAGTGAAGAGTAGGAAATGGAAAAATGGGGTATCAATTTGACCAACAATGGGTCTAGTATTACAAAAAATATTGATTGCTTGAACGTAATCAGGGTGGTTAAGTGAAGAGTAAAGTTTAGGGGTTGCACAAAAATATAGAAACACCGCAGAAATGCATGCCGGAACATAAATGCAGATGATAGTCAAGGCTGAAGGTTACGTTGTTGTATTTGATCCCGAACGGCACCTATGCAATGTCCTCCAAACGTTTCAAGTGATACTCGTGGTCAGAACAGCGTTTTGTGCAGTTGTGAGTGCATTATGTCGGAGTTAAGTGAATTAGAACTTGGGAAAATTGTTTGTGCTCATATTGTGAGTTCTTACGTAACCAAGGTAGCCAAAGTATATGAAGTAGCAAGAGGCATCATATCGAAAATTTATATCGCACTCAGGGAAAACCGAAAAACATCAACCGCTAAGTGACATGGCCGACGAAAGTGTGTGTTGAGTGATCGTTACGGACTGTCATTAAAGGTTATTACGATGAAAGGTAAGAGGACGACACCTACAAAAGTCATTGCAGAACTAATTCTGTCAGCACCCAAACAACACGAAGGAAGCTCCAGAAGCAAGGAATTGCAGGAAGGGCTGGAAATCCAAAGCCACACATCAGTGACGACACTCCCTTAATACGGAAACGTGGTGCCGAAGCCATGATCGTTCAAATGGCTCTGAGCACTATGGGACTTAACTTCTGAGGTCATCAGTCCCCTAGAACTTAGAACTACATAAACCTAACTAACCTAAGAACATCACACACATCCATGACCGAGGCAGGATTCGAACCTGCGACCGTAGCGGTCGCGCGATTCCAGACTAGCGCCTAGAACCGCTCGTCCATTACGGCCGGCCGAAGCCATGATACCTGGACTATGGAGCAATGGAAGAAAGTCATTTGGTCGTGTGAGTCTTGTTTCACACTGTTTCCAACTTCTGACGGAGTTTAAGTCCCAATAGTGAAAAATGCCAAGGGTTCGGTGTTCATTTGGGCAGTCACATCATGGTATTTCGTGAGCCCCATGGTTATACAGCAAGGTCGCATTACTGCAAAGGATTATGCGACCATTCTGGCTGATCAGTTCCATTCCATCGTACAGTGTTTGTTACAAGTGTTGATACTGTTTTCCGTGACGAATGAACCGCTGTCGTCCAGGAGTGATTTTGTGATCACGAGGATGAATTTCCGCATCTCCCCCGGCCACCACAGTCGTCAGACTTCAAAATTATTGAGCCTTTGTGATCAACTTTGGAGAGAAGGTTGCGTGATCGCTATCCAGCTCCATCATCGTTCCCCCTACATGACAGTATTTTGCATGGAGAATGCTCAAGTTTCACTTGAAAACCATATAGGACTTATATTTACACATTCCGAGACGACTGAAATCTGTTTTGAATACCTTACACCTCGTGAACTTTGAACTCTGGTCTTTTATTCTCACGTGTCAGTACCTTGGGGAAGCGTAAAAAAAAATGGTTCAAATGGCTCTGAGCAGTATGGGACTTAACATCTATGGTCATCAGTCCCCTAGAACTTAGAACTACTTAAACCTAACTAACCTAAGGACAGCACACAACACCCAGCCATCACGAGGCAGAGAAAATCCCTGACCCCGCCGGGAATCGAACCCGGGAACCCGGGCGTGGGAACCAAAAACGCTACCGCACGACCACGAGATGCGGGCGGGGAGGCGTCGCTGAGCGCTGAGTGGTCCTTAAAATGAGACGATTCCTATACTAGGTGTCTTATGGGAGTGCTAATTCCATACAATATTCACTAACGACTGTATTTCGTGTGTCGCGGTTCCCTTCATTAAAAGTTGGCCCCTTTGATCACTTTAAACCTAAACTACTTCACACTGAATTCACCTGTAAACTTATTACGAACACCTCAACAATATATTATACTACGTCTAGTCGTTACCACTCATCTTGTTCCAGGTACGTACTTTTGTGGTTCGACTCTGCAAAGCAATCTCGTCATAGAAATGAAAGTTGAAGAGGCAAACTCTGCAGTTAAGTTTGTAAGATATCCACAAGTGGCATGCAAAATTTTTCATTGACCAGTTTTGCTCAGTTTAACAAGAGCAACGTCATAATCTATGGAATTTACAGTTAAAACTAATTGGCTGGTTACATTCAGTTGGTTTGGCTTTCTGTCGGTAGAGCACTCGCCTCGCGAATTTTATGTAGATATTTTCGACTCTTGTAGGCTACTTGTAGTTTTCATCAAATCTATTCCAGAGGAAGGCTGCAGACATCTTTGAGGCAAATTTCGTATTTGTGTGTTGCAATGGGAGACAATTACGGCATTTCGAAAAATTAATCCTGTAATCGTGTTGGGCAGTGTATGTAGGTTTACTGTTATCTACTTTCTGTACATAAGGAAACATTGCGCAGCGGGTTTCTCATTCAGGAATCGCGTTTGAATGTTGGTTGTTTATGAGAAGAAACTGTTATATGTATAAGAAGGAGAAACGTCGTGTTGGAATTCGAGAGTGGCAGGAGCGTGACTTATCAAAAACTGCGCTTTATGATTCCGTGATATTGCTGCTCGCGTTGTTCGAAATCTGACGACTGTAACGTAAGTATAGAACCGATAGATTCAGGAGAGCCATATTCAATGCCATACAGGATCTCAAAGGCCCCACACGACTAGCGTCTGAGAGGAAAAATCAAATTGTTTTCTCGGACTTGAGGGATGGCACAGCGTTACCAAATGTACGAGGCCTGTTCAGAAAGTAAGCTCCGATTGATTGCCAAATTGAAACCACAGTGAACATCAGAAATGTTTTACTTGTAACAATTAGCTACACCTTTCAGCTACTTCTCTACGTAGTCGCCGTTCTGACTTAGACTTTTGTCATAGCGTTGTACCAACTTTTCAATAGCCTCATCATAGAAGGCAGCCGCCAGTGCTTTCCGCCAATTCTCCACGCTGGCCTACACCTCGTTGTCTGTGTCAAAATGTTGTCTTCAAAGACAGCGGTTCATGTGACCAGAGATGAAACTCAGGGGGAGACAATTGCGGACTGTATTGTGGGTAATCTAACATTTCCATTTGAAAACGATGCAGGAGCATCTTCATTGCCCCTGCAGAATGCGGCTGAGAATTGTCGTGAAGACGAAACAGGACGACAGTTATGTAATGTTGGCTGCATAGCTTCAGGCGAAATTTCTCACCAGGCCCTCGTACTTGGCGGCAGACACTATTTTCTAGACATCTTTACGCAGTCACTGCGAGCTCAGAAATGAGAAGAGCGACGTGATGCTAACTGGGGTTATACTAGAGACACTACCCAACACATCTGTGCAAAGCTTTATCGGATTTTCATAGTCGTTTCCATTTCGCGACCGATCGGAGCTTACTTTCTGAACGCCCCTCGTATTAAGCGAAAAAATACGCTTGTAAGCAGCAATACAAATATCCACACAGGCAGTGCGACGACATCTTGAGCAACACTGATAGTCAGCACGGCGACCATTGTTGCTGATTCCCCTTGATGCAGCATCAGAGAGATGCATCAACATTGGAGCACCCAGTGACAACGCTAGACACAGGAGAAGCATCACGTCATCTTTTAAGACGAGCCCCAGGTCTGCGTACAGTATCACGAGGCCCTGAGGAGAACGACCGTTGCGATATTGCACTTGTCATGGTCTCACAAGCCCAGCGCACGGCGCGTTGGTATGGGGTGCCATTGGCTACATAACACGTATACCTCTGGTTCACATAGCCGGTAATTTGGACAGAACCCATTAGCCTGTGACAAGGTCGGTGACTGTGCCCTATCTCGAGGTTTCCGTGACGTTATCTTTCAACTAGATAAACCAAGACTGTGTGTTGTTCGCGTTTTCCTAACCTAACTCGATACAGAGTGTGTTCAGCTGTTGTTCTAGCCAACAAATTCTCTAGATCTGTCGCTCACTGAAAATACGTGATGAAGGGTGGCTAGTAGACTGACATTCCGCCATTTGCCAGCCGCTACGACTGATTAACATTTGTATACAGTTGAAGCAGAATGGAATGACGTGCCGGTATTCGTCATCTAAGCTCAGTTTGTCCCGATTCCCAGCCGTGTTAAGGCCATTCTTACCACCACATTTGATTTGATAGCTCTCTGTATTAAATTAGGTGGCCTGTGCACTCTTAAATGACCGACAAATTTAATCGTATGCACTATGTGATCAAAAGTATCCGGTCACCCCCCAAAACATATGTTTTTCATACTAGGTGCAATGTGCTGCCGCCTACTGCCAGGTGCTCCATATCAGCGACCTCAGTAGTCATTAGACATCGTGAGAGAGCAAAACGGGGCGCTCTGTAGAACTCACGGACTTCGAACGTGGTCAGATGACTGGGTGTCACTTGTGTCATACATCTGTACGCGAGGTTTCCACACTCGTAAACATCCCTAGGTCCACTGTTTCAGATGTGATATTGAAGTGGAAACGTGACGGGACACGTACAGCACAAAAGCGTACAGGCCGACCTCGTCTGTTCACTGACACAGACCGCCGACAGTTGAAGAGGGTCTTAATGTGTATTAGGCAGACATCTATCCAGATCACCACACAGGAATTCCAAACTGCATCAGGATCCACTGCAAGTACTATGACAGTTAGGCGGGAGGTGAGAAAACTTGGATTTCATGGTCGAGCGGCTGCTCACATGCCACACATCACGCCGGTAAATGCCAAACGACGCCTTGCTTGGTGTAAGGAGCGTAAACATTGGACGATTGAACAGTGGAAAAACATTGTGTGGAGTGACGAATCACGGCACAAAATGTGGCGATCCGATGGCAGGGTGTGGGTATGACGAATGACCCGGTGAACGTCATCTGCCAGCGTGTGTACTGCCAACAGTAAAATTCGGAGGCGGTGGTGTTATGGTGTGGTCATGTTTTTCATGGAGGGGGCTTTCACCGCTTGTTCTTTTGCGTGGCACTATCACAGCACAGGCCTACATTGATGTTTTAAGCACCTTCTTGCTTCCCACTGTTGAACAGCAATGCGGAGATGGCGATTGCATCTTTCGACGCGTTCGAGCACCTGTTCATAATGCACGGCCTGTGGCAGAATGGTTACAGGACAATAACATCCCTGTAATGCACTGGCCTGCACAGAGTCCTGACCTGAATACTATAGAACACCTTGGCATGTTTTGGAACGCAGACTTCGTGCCAGGCCTCACCGACCGACATCGATACCTCTCCTCAGCGCAGCACTCCGTGAAGAATGGGCTGCCATTCCCCAAGAAACCTTCCAACACCTCATTGGAGGTATGCCTGCAAGAGTGGAAGCGGTCATCAAGGCTAAGGGTGGGCCAACACTGTACCGAATTCCAGCATTACCGATGGAAGTAATGTAAGTCATTTTCAGGCAGGTGTCCGGATACTTTTGATCACATGGTGTATTTTTCATACTCTTCTATTTACACACAATGTCTAAATTTCTTTATTTGCAATCCTTCTGGGTGTTGCAGTTTTAATGGCCACTACTATACGTACTCTACAATCCGAAGCCCATGACCCTGTACACTACAGGCAGGTGAATCATGAATAAGTATTTGGTCAGTGCCTGCTGAACACCCCTGTTGTCAGTCGTAGATTCTTCAGATACAAATTTTGTTTAAGTAAGCGTTGAGTGGTCCTTAAAATGATACAATTCGTACATTCTGCTAAAAATTGCAGATATATTGTTCAACCAATTTTTACATTGCCTGTAGTGTCCACAGTCTGATTGACACTAGTTGCCTTAAGGGAGTGCTAATTCCTTACATCATTCACTAACCACTGTAGTTCGTGTGTCACGGTTCCCTTCATTAAAAGTTGGCCGCATTGATTACTTTCATACCAAACTATTTCTCACTGGCTTCAACTTTAGACTTGTTACGGACACGTAACAATAGATTGTGCAGCGTCTAGTCGTTACCACTCGCATTGTTCCACACTGCGTAATTTTGTGGTTCTAGTCTGTAAAGCAAGCTCGTCGTACAAATGTAAGCTGGAAGAGGCAAACTTTGCAGTTAAGTTTGTGGGACAGCCAGAAGTCACAGTCAGTACTCTTCATTGACTAGTTTTGCTCAATTTAACAAGAGCAGCGTTATAAACTGTGGAATTTACAGTTAAAACTAGTTGGCTGATTACATTGCCCAAGGCAATGTTTCGGTTGGTTCGCCTTTGTGTCGTTAGAGCACTCGTCTCACGAATTTTACGTAGACATTTTCGACTCTTACAGGCGTTTTGTAATTTATTCATCAAACTCAGCATCAATGGCAGCTCTGCCGCCCTACTTCAATGCATCGCTCTGTTTGGTTATTCTTTTTTACTTCTGACACAGGTGCCATTTGAGTTCACAGCTTTGAAAGCAGCTATGTGAGCACACAGGTGTCGTTTCACGTCAAGCATAGGTGGCTGACTGAGAGCGAATAACGAAAAAATACTTGCCCTTCAAGACTTATAAATATTGTTTTAGTTGTCAAGCAAACAATAGGAAAGATTCGTACCCTAAACGGCCAAAGATCTTCCGAAACAAATCGAAGCTCTCTCTAAAGGCGTCCTTAATGTACACTCTCTGATGAAAAGTATCTGGCCACCCTTATGTGATGATAAATTAATCACTAGACGTCGCGAAACGCGAACCCGTCAGTATAAAATGAGGCGGGAAGGAATGTACTCACAGTATAGAAGCAGTAACAACAGAACGGGTCGTGCAGGAGAGCTCAGTTGTAAGTAGGCTGTTTATGTTTTCTCTATGTAAGTAGGCTGTTTATGTTTTCTCTATGTAAGTAGGCTGTTTAGGTTTTTTATTGGTAACGCCACCTCTGTATGACAATCACTGGCTGTGCTGTGGGCAGTCTGTGTCTGCTTTGCATTGTTGTAATACTCGCCATTGTAGTGTTAGGCAGCTGGCTGTGAACAGCGCGTAGCGTTGCGCAGTTGGAGGTGAGCCGCCAGCAGTGGTGGATGTGGGGAGAGAGATGGCGGAGTTTTGTAATTTGGCATGAACTGCTATATTTATATATGATGATATCAAGGTAAATACATTATTTGTTCTCTACTAATATCTTTCATTTGCTAACTATCCCTATCAGTAGTTAGTGCCTTCCATAGTTTGAATCTTTTATTTAGCTGGCAGTAGTGGCGCTCGCTGTATTGCAGTAGCTTGAGCAGCGAAGATTTTTGTGAGGTAAGTGATTTGTGAAAGGTATAGGTTAATGTTAGTCAGGGCCCATTCTTTTGTACGAATTATTGAAAGTCAGATTGCGTTGCGCTAACAAAATATTGTGTGTCAGGTTAAGCACAGTTATGTATAATTGCAAAAAGGGGAAGTTTCATATGTCGACCCTTAGCCGAGGATACCTCACTGGAATCTTCTGATTTTTTGTTGTAGTTTGTGTAATTAGTGTAGATTTTGTTTATTGCTAGCGCGTAATTGTAGAGAAAATCTCCTTTGTAGTTGCAGTCTTTCATTGTTGTACAGTAAAACAGTTGTGGCATGCATGTAGATTTGCACCAAGTATTTCGCAGCTGCGCTTGCAGTTAACTAGATATTATTTTCAGTGCTATGTTAATGTGTTCTCTTATTTTTGATCTTCAAATTGTGTTTTTCTGTGTTGTCGTGTGAAATACTGTGACAATAATGGCGTGTGAAAAACGTAATACTAGGCTCCAAAGTAAACTGAGAAATGACAGTGAAAATGAAAGCAGTGTGTTAGCGCCACCGAGTAATGAATTAACTGATGTTCAAAGTAGTAATTTGGTAATTGCGCATAGGGAAATGGAGCGGGCGGCAAACAATGGTGTAGACAGTGAAACAGGTAGTGAACAGGGAAGCGTTATCGATCAATTGGTCGGCAACAGCTCGCCTCAGGAATCGGGAATGACAGAACACAATATTGCAAATACTGTAGATTCAGGTTTTGCGTCCTCACCGTTTTCTCAAATAAGTCAAGACACATTTTCAGCTTGTCAAAATGTGAATGTTGCCGGTGCAAATGCACTGCCGAAAAGAGTAGAGGAACAGATTCCAGACACTAATGCATTGTTATTACAACTAATGCAACAAATGGAACAAAATCAGAGACAAACACAGCAAAAGCTGCAAAAGTTAGACACATTGGAACAAAATCAGAGACAAACACAGCAACAGTTAGACACAGTGGAACAAAATCTCAAAAAGTTAGACACAGTGGAACAAAATCTTAAAAAGTTAGACTCATTGGAACAAACACTTGAACAAACACGTGAAGATTTAACTACTGAGTTACATAACATTGAATCGAAATGTCAAAAAGTCTGTAATGACGTAAAAACACAAATTTGTGAGCATTTTCAACCTATTTTTTCGCGGCATGAAAATGCATTACAGAATCACGAAGCAGCCATAAAAGAGCTGCAAACCATTGTTCATGAAAATCATGAGACCTTGTGGGCTAAATTTGACTCAGTTGCATCTACCGATTCGGTTACGCAACTTGCAAAAGCTCAGGAAAACTTAAAGGACAAAGTAGATACTCTGAAACTTGGTTCAGAAAAACACGCTGAGGAAATAAGTACACTATCGGAGAAAGTAGCCGAACTTTCGGATCAATTCACTAACTTATCTACAAAGGTAGATGATGATCTGAATGACACAAGACCCGTAGCCTTCACTGACACAGAAGAGTATGAACAAATAAGAAAATTCAAACAAAATCAGAATCAAATTAATACACAACACCAAAGAGAAATCCGGGAAGTACAAGATCAGCTGACACAGGTAATACAAGAATTACGTATTTCAGAGGACACTCGCGCTCCAACACGGGAAGAGGGACTTAGAAACACGGAAAAGCTGCAAAATAATAACACAGGGCATTTCGGAAGTAATGAAAGAAATTGGGAATGTGCACCTAATTTTGAGATGGAACGGCCGACACGACCTAACAATGACCGATATGCGACTCGCCGACATGATGATTTTGACTATAAGCTGTTCATTACTACACGTAAATTCAAAACATTTAAGAATTCTGGCAACGACATTCATCCACAAGCATGGCTCCATCAATTCTCTCATTGTTTTCCTCCCAACTGGTCATTAAAGCACAGATTAGAATTTATGTGTGGCTACTTAGAGAATGAACCAGCTGTAAGAATGCGGTCGGTCATTCACGATTGCCACAGTGAAGGAGAATTTTACCATGCCTTCCTCTCAGCATATTGGTCTCAAGCCACACAAGACCGCGTAAAACATAGCATCATAATGATGAAACGTTTCGAACAATCTGAATTTTCCAGTCTTATGAAATATTTTGAAGACATGTTGCATAAGAATCAATATCTTTCAAACCCATACAGCCCCTCAGAACTCATCCGCATTTGCTTACTTAAATTGCCTGAACATTTACGACATATCATTTTAGCAGGACGTTGCAAAGACGACATTGAAGCTTTTCAGGGACTGTTACAAGAATTAGAAATTGACACAGACAGTCGCGGAACGCGAAAACAAGGACACAACAATTACAGGTCACATCCGTCACAATTCCGTGACGACAGAAGCAATAACTGGACACGACAAGGCTATTCTTACAACGCAAATCGTGACCCAAACAGACACCACCCGTATGACAACCACTGGCAGAGTCATAGTTACAGAGAAAGATCGCATTTCCGTAGTAATGAATATGACAGAGATTACCTTAGAAACAGACAATATGGGAACCAGAATAATTATTATCAAGGGAGGCAGAATAAATTCAGGCGCAACAGTTCGACGCACAGTTACGATTCAGGGAGAAATTCTCCACCACTTAACCGACAAGAAAGACTCTACAGGAACTACCGACATGACGACAGACGATGTGATCGTAACGACAGACCTGAATTGCATCAGAACTGGCGTGATTCAAACAGAGCAGGGCCCTCTCGTCACGGTGAATTTGTAGAAGTTAGGTCTCCAAATCCCAATAACGACGCGCGCCAACAAAGAGACAATAGGCAATGACTCGCACAGCAGGCAGCCGCGTGCGCCCGCTGGCTCCGAGAAAAATAACATAAGACGCTAACCTTGAGAAAAATTCCAGTATTCTTTACCGACGTATATCGCCTGACAATTGCATTCAAGTTCAAACTCTAAGTACTATGAAGAGTAAAGGATTGCACCACACTTCACACGTAAAACCGCTTATTGAGAGATAATCTGCTTTTAACTTTGTCTTTGCCATAAAACGTTTCACTCCACGTTACTAGTATGCTTAAGAAACTGTTAACATACAACAATGTTTGAAGTTAAATATCCAATCAAGAACCAAGAGAACTTATTTAAACAGAAATGACGAATGCATTGTTATAGTAAACAGACGTCACAGTGTTATTGTGTGTGTACATTCTTGCTTGTTTGTTGCACGATTACGTAACGACTATAAGGCTCACATACTTAGAACATTTACCAGTACTGCTAATGAGATTTTAATGCAACATTTTGGTTTATTTGAAAATACATTCTGAAATTAAAGTGCTTTCTGAGAGATACCAGATGACACAGAGGTTAGTTTATGTGACAGCTACACGATTTTTATCACGACGCTACTGATGAGTGACAATTTACAATGTTGATTTTGCGGTGTTTCTGTTTTATATCTGCACAGTTTTTCTGTATTATTCCGGAAAGCAAAACATGTTTTATTAGTAACTTTTGTGGTATAGCTACAAGGAGACAGCCTTTTCCATAGCACAACAATACGTTACAGCACAGTACTTTCATCATCACAACTATAAGCGTAATAACTAAGATATCTCTACGCAAAGCATTTCACTTTTGTTTATCATGAGGTAAGTACATTGACTTTAGCAGAACTTTGCTTACAGAGGACGATAACTACGACAGTTCCACAGAATTATCTTACAGCAAGACGCACATTTAGCGCTACAGGACACGCATTTGAGTGATCAATTTTATACTTAAAACATTTATTTTTAAAGATTTTTGAATTACAAAGAAAGTTTTCCGTGATACATTTCATTCCATTGCTGTAATCTGTAACACCTGAGGGTATAATTACATTAATCCTCAGGGGGGTACACGCTTACTTTGTGTACCATGTGTGTGGCAACCACAAGGAACCCTAGCTAATATGGTATTTGCTTATACAACTTTACACATCGGTACCATATTTCTCTAACACAGAATTACACAGCTATCTGATTATTTGACAGAGAAACAAACATTCTTTTTACTACATCAGTGACACATGTTTACGCAATACACAGTTGGGTAACTTCACACTTATGAAACTGTATTTTGTCTGTACTTTGAGAAACGCTCATATTTTTCGGAATCATTGTGATACTATGAGAGCTTTGAATGACGTATTTCGTAAGGGAGCATGATTTTAAAGTACGTTTGAGGTAGATGACACTATTGAAATGAGCAGAGAATTTTTTTAGGCTCAGAAATTATTGGAGGAAGTTACGACGATTTTGAGATTTGACTGAGGTGTTATGATGTTATTATTACGACGACGATGTGTATTATGTTGTTGAGGAATGTTTATTATGCTACGTATTTCTCACGATGAAATATTGAAGAAGTGTCGACGAATATGTATATGTATAATGAGGTAAGGAATAATGAGTAGTGTTTAGGGACTCTGATTTATGAAAAGGATGTTGGAAACCAAGAAACGTACTTTAAGAGTTATGAAATGTGTGACTGTATCACAATGCTGACGAATATTTTTTTTTGGACACTTATATTTATAGGATTTTGTTTCTACAGATTTGCAACGCTAATTCTTGACCTGTGAAATATTTTTAAATGAGACTGCAACGGTAGCAGAATCTCCTGTCGTAAATATTTCCGTACGAAAGTTAAGTGACCACCTGCACGTAATGCGTCGCGGGCACCCAGCTGTGTCAGACGCCTGGAGAAAAAGCCATTATTGCGAGCCCTTTTCAGCGGCACAGGTAGAAAAAAAAAAGGGGACGTGGGACGTGTCAAACACCTGGAGAACAAGCCATTAGGGTGTGCCTTTCATCGCTAATGCGACACCCTCGTTACTTGAAAACATATGATTACTCGCACTTTGTGCTAATTACTGAAATGCTTATGAATTGATGGGAAATATTCGTACATCTGCACACCTGATTATGACAAGCGTCTTTCTATGAGAGTTGAGAGAATTTCTACTAACTTATGAAATGTCACATGACTACTGAATGATATTTTTATGCTTTGCTTTTCATAGTTGCTTATTTCATTTGATATCTGGTTTCCAGCTGTGTTGCAGCATTGCTTTTATAAAATGAAATGCATTTGCTAATGTGAACACTTTCTGTCAACAGATCTATTAAATAATTATTTTATGATCCACATTCTTTAAAAAAGGAGCACTTGGAATGGAGAGAACAATAAGAAGGAACTAGTAACTGCATTCATAATTTTCTTTTCAAGTAATAGGTAACTTTTTGGTAGAATAACTTCTTGTGGTGCACCACTTTAATTACATAGACATTAAGATGTGAATATACATTTCCCTTATCTGCATTGTTGTTTACTGTAATATTTTTTCTGCTTGCGCTATGTCATGTTTCAGTATAAGTTGCTGCTGTTTGCCAGGCATAGTGTTATTGAATTTGACTTTTGCTCATTTATGCTGCTAGCTTTGCCAATTTGCATTTTTTTGCATTGCTGTTTGTGTTGATTTGTTATGTGATGCTGCATTGCCTCGTCCCTTAGTTTAGCATCTGAGCTCAGTAGATTTAAGTTAGCTTAAGAGGGGGTAGCCTCTAAGAGAATGAGTTGCGATGAATTGGAAGAAATGCATTGAGAAAACAGGTTTAGGTAGGATTTTCTTGGAAATAAATGATGAGGTAAGATAATGGAAAATAAAAATGAGGTAAGAAACGTGTGAACATATAAACACAGAAAGCATGCTTAGTTAGAATTTTTTTTGGTGGAAACAGAGGATGAAATAAGAGGACAGATATATGAAGTTTTGGGTTGGACTGCAGTACCAAATGTTACACTGAAAACGAACCCTGTCCTTTCCTATTGGTGTTATCCCACTATGTGTTTGTGTACCCTTGAGTATTTGTTTTCTTCCTGTCTCTGTGTACTGTTTCATAGAATTTTTTTTCTCTTCTAATACTAAGCTATATTCACTATGAGGAGGAATACTGTTATCCTCAAATATAAGTTGGATTAATAATATGTTATTTTCTTTGTAAAGTTGTTTACAATTCTGTTCTGTTTCAATGTTCATGTGTGAAATTAATGTTTCGAAAACTATTCTCATTATTTTATGTATGTACTTATGTCACTATTTTTGTAACACTGACGTATATGTCTATTTCTATTCTTTTGTAAAGCCTGTGTTACTGCAATTGTTATCTATATTGCTATGTTTTTAATGATGTATTTTGTACCTTTGTTATTGTATTCTTCTGTTATAAAATTGTAATTGTCACCAATTCATGATATTATTAACTTGTAAGTTCCATTTCACTGCACACGTTTCTGTTGGTCATAGTATATGGACAATATGTGAGAAGTAGGGACTGATAGTGTTTGCACGTGTGTTGGTAATTCAGCAAGGGACTGGATAACAGCATTGCTGGTTCTAAGGACAATTAAAAGAAAAACTTTCTGAGTGCACAAGTGGTGGTTTATGGACTTGCTATATTCTCTGCAAGAATCTTCGATGGTGATTGTGCACCTGCACAGTCGCAACGGATGGCTGCTGGCCGTCTCTACCAGGACTACAGTGGGTCTGCACCTCTGGTGGCCCACCAATACCATTCATTATCTCTACAAGGACTACAGTGGGTCTGCACCTCTGGTGGCCCACCAATACCATTATCTCTACAAGGACTACAGTGGGTCTACATCTTTGATGATCCATCAATACCATTATTTCTACAGGGACTGCAGTGGGTCTGCACCTTTGGTGGCCCACCAATACCACAATCTCTACCAGGACTCCAGTGGGTCTGCTCTGTGATGACCTACCTACCAATACTCTTCAAAACTTCGAATGACTCTGCTGTGGGTTTGCTCCATTGTGGCCCATTACCTGTCTGCATGTCGAGTCAGCACTGTCTTTCCATTGGAAGGACAACACTACTTCTTCAAGACTGCATGGAAATCCACTACTTCCGTGTGCATTTTCTTTTACTAATGAGACTTTGTAAAAAAAAAAAAAAAAAAAAAAAAAAAACCTGTGATTACCGTAATGAACAATCTGGACTGTCTTTATGGACTGTGAGAAATTTTAGCTTTTGACCAACATAATATTAATAAGTGTGTGCATTTTATATCTTTGTTACTGTAATTGTGAAAAATTTTTGTCAAATCTGTATTGGCCAGTGCCCAACACCATTTGTAAAAATTTTTGTGGGGAGCATGGGGGCTATGTAAGTAGGCTGTTTATGTTTTCTCTATGTAAGTAGGCTGTTTATGTTTTCTCTATGTAAGTAGGCTGTTTAGGTTTTTTATTGGTAACGCCACCTCTGTATGACAATCACTGGCTGTGCTGTGGGCAGTCTGTGTCTGCTTTGCATTGTTGTAATACTCGCCATTGTAGTGTTAGGCAGCTGGCTGTGAACAGCGCGTAGCGTTGCGCAGTTGGAGGTGAGCCGCCAGCAGTGGTGGATGTGGGGAGAGAGATGGCGGAGTTTTGTAATTTGGCATGAACTGCTATATTTATATATGATGATATCAAGGTAAATACATTATTTGTTCTCTACTAATATCTTTCATTTGCTAACTATCCCTATCAGTAGTTAGTGCCTTCCATAGTTTGAATCTTTTATTTAGCTGGCAGTAGTGGCGCTCGCTGTATTGCAGTAGCTTGAGCAGCGAAGATTTTTGTGAGGTAAGTGATTTGTGAAAGGTATAGGTTAATGTTAGTCAGGGCCCATTCTTTTGTACGAATTATTGAAAGTCAGATTGCGTTGCGCTAACAAAATATTGTGTGTCAGGTTAAGCACAGTCATGTAAAATTGTTCAAAGGGGACGTTTCACAGTGACTTCGAATCTGGAATAGTCATTGGATGTCACTTGGCTAACACATCCCTCAGGGACATTTCAACCCATCTAAAGCTGGCCAAGTCGGCTGTTGCTGACGAGATTGTGTAGTGGAAACGCGAAGGAACAACCAGAGCTGAACCAAGACCAAGCACGGACTATCGAGCGTTGTGGAGTGTGACTGTAAAAAATCTCATGATATCCTGAGTTCTAAAGAGCTACCAGGAATACAGCTAGCACAATAACCGTGCGTAGGCAGTTAAAAACAATGGGGTACAATGATCGAGCAGCTCCTCATAAGCCACACATTTCTGTTGTCAGTGCTAAGCGACGCTTGAGGTGGTGTAAAGAGCGACCCTATTGGACACTGAGTTATTGGAAACGAGTGTTTTACCCAGTGGTAATACGATGGAAGAATTTGGGTTTGGCGAATGCCTGGAAAACGTTATCTCACATCTTGTGTAGTGCCAGCAGTGAGGTACGGATGGGGTGGTGGTACGGTACGCGGGTGTTTTTTTGGTTAGTGTGTGGTCCCCTAAACGCGGAAAGATATGGACACATTTTACAGGATTGGGTATTGCGTGCGGAAAAGAAACAGTACAGAGACCATGATTGCATCAGCATGACAACGCAACGTGTCGTAAATCAGCACCTGTAAGAAAATGGTTTATGGAAAATAACATTCCTTTGAAATGCACTGGACTGGCCTGCGCAGAGTCCCGACCTGAAGCAATTGTACATCTTTGAAATGAATTAGAACGTCGACTTCGCTTCAGACCCCAGCTTCCAACATCACTACATTAGCTAGTGTCGGCTCTTAAGGATAAATGGGCTCTCATTCCTCCACAGACGTTCACATGTCATTGGAAGTGTTGCTAGCAGAGTTCAAGTCGTCATAAAGACGGAGGGTGGGCACGTCCGATATTAATGTCAGCTAATAGGTAATGGTAATGAGCGTTTGGCGTCAGTGGGCGAGAGGTCCCTTGCGGGGCAGGTCCGGCCACCTTGGTGCAGGTCTTATTACATTCGACGCCACATTGGGCGACCTGCGCGCCGGATGGGGATGAAGTGATGATGAAGACAACACAACACTCAGTCCCTGAGCGGAGAAAATCCCCGACCCAGCCGGGAATCGAACCCGGGCCCGTAGGACGGCAATCCGTCACGCTGACCACTCAGCTATCGGAGCGGACAACTAGTAGGTGTCCTGATGCTTTCGATTAGATAGAGAAGATAACAATCAAGCTTCTTTTGCCACTAAAACAGCGTTTACTCTTCGCTTTTCGCTATTTCTGACTCACTGACGGTGAGATCATGGTGAATAACTTTTTAGTCCGACAAATCCTCCTGATTTCGCTTGGACTACAGAGTTACACGCCTGTCGACAGATCACTCCGTCACTGCTATCTTCAAAAGAAATGTATTATGAGCTGAAGCCTCTTAGCCCACAGACTTTAAAAGGAGACGTCGAACATATTTGCTGCTTATCAACACAGAACATTGTTGCTGCTTATAAATCTCACAGAGTTTTAGTATTTACAGAAATACTTTCAATCATCTCACGGGTAGCTTTGAATTGAGCACAGAAGTATCAGTGACTGGTGAGCACACTCCATTTCCTGAAGCACTCACAACATTATTGTTCGTATCTACACATTAAAGGCGTTTCTTACAGTGAATAGCACTAAGACGGTAGAGATGATTTAGTTCTCTCAGCACTCTTGTTTTTTCAGAAAAAAAGGCATTAAAATTAATGAGCTTAGACTGAATTTTTCTCTCTAGATCTGATAATTTCTCGCACAATCTTGATAAAGGCGCTCTCTGATACGTGGAGTATTCAGTGATGACCCAAACGAATTATAATTGTCTTATCACGGGAGTACGCTCCTATGTCGCCCAGATACTGCTATTGCTGTAGCACTAGGTCAGAAGTAGCTGGTTCGAATCTTGCTTGTGGGAGAACCGTCGTAAACAATAGTTCACTGTCGCACTGTCGTGGAGCAAGTTCACCTGATACCGTCGGTGATCCATCCATCTAATGAGAATGATCAGTTCAGCGGCCCCATTAGTGATATACAGCGAAGTCAGCTATGAGGCAGCACCAGTTTTCATCCTCCTTATTTTCTTTCCATAGCCGCCCAAAAAAGAGATATACAACATTTCACTGCGCAACCACTAAGTTTTATCATTCCCAGAACACATTTATGCACTAGAATATTACACTGAGGAACGAATATGTCTGGTTAATAAATATGTTAGTTGTCCACTGTGGGAATAAACACTTCTGGGCCACCCGTAGGGCACACGACATGCTACGAAATCATTCACTCCAATGTGTGTATAGAAAGTGGAAAAAAAACTGCACCTTGGCAAAGTTCGGACTGTGGTTGTCCATCGTCTGAGAGTAGCTAGCACTGACTGAGGTAGTTAGACTGCCAATTCCATTGTAATAACAAACATTAGTCGAACTGATTGTAGAATGGAATAAAGTTAAGAAGTATACTAGAGTGTAACGGCCCGTCGACGATGAGGTCATTAAAGACGGAGCTCAAATTCAGACTGGTGAAAAATACGGGAGCAAATGTACATCGTCCTTATGAAACAGTGCACAATTTGCATTATGCGATTTATGGAAACAGTGCAATAGCTGGAGAAGTAGTACTACCCAGGGCTTCAATAATGATACCGTCATGATACAGCTTGCGGATTATTTTCGAAACCCAAGGCAGGTGAGTGTCTGTTTCAGACAATTCGCAACTTACAACACGCGACCTAGCTAGTAACTAAGCCGAGCCACACATTAATCGATCATAAACTTGAAGTTTCATAATCCTTGAAGTACAGTAATTTAACGTATCTGTACTGCTTAATCTCCTGCAAAGTACTTAAATTAACAAACAATGCAAGGAAAGATATAAAACGAGATATCGATGCTATACTCGGCCTTGGCGATTGCGTCATAAAACTGTTTGCTCAGTGCTTCATGGATTTCTGGCCCATCACAATGGTAGTCTATTCTATGGCGGTCACATACAGTGCTTTGAAGAAACTATGTCATGTCATCAATGTATATCTTGTAAACTATGTTTACGTCTTGTAGCTAATAATACCGTTAGGAATCTACATTGTACGACTCCCTGATATTTGTTATTTGCACTAGCGTCTAGTGTTTAACGATAGTATGCAATCTTTCCTCATTTCTGCTCGGTTAGTGTACTTATAACAATGTTTCTAATTGTTTTTCTTAGGTGTGGCCATTCTCCCTTCTTCAGACAGCAGCCTACCTTCATACATAACAGCACAATGGTTTGGAACGCGGTGATTGTCTGATACTCTAATTATCACCTTATCTATGGTGTTATATGTTGGGATAATTTTGTACATTTCAGAAGAATATTATTGGTCTATAAAAGACGTGTGAAATCTTACTACGGTATACATTTTACGTCTTTGTTCGAGCGTATAGGAATCCCAACGGCGTGATGTGAGTACTTTTATTTGCTCAGAAAATTTCTGATTAATAACATGTATTCATTCAAAAGCAACCAAAGCAATCACTTAGTAGTCACCAAACAGAAAAAAAGATACGCGTTTCTACAACACTTCTTCAATCATTGCACAGAGTGCTAAGCATTATATTTCAGGGTCAGTGTCCATTGGTGTTCCAGAAGAAATGAAAACGGTAGTGGTAACTCACAGAGTTTTATATCTAAAATAATTTTTCTAAGTTATTTATGGTGGTTTCAACGAAAATATGATAAGTGAGGATAGCGATAGTTCGAGGAAAATGTAAAGGCACAGACGCCGCTTGCAAGATGTCTATTTTATTATCTTTAAGTTTTTCGTGTTCCATGAGACTATTTGAATCAAAAACATTTTGTTATGGAACGATTTACAACATTTATAGTCCACAGAATGCTGACAAATAGAAAATTCTACACATACATATACTCGTAAAACAATACAACACCATGTTGTACACCACGGCGGTTAACTACTATACAGAATGAAAGGAAATTCGTCAACTTGCATATAAACTATAAGTGATACTTTGCTAGTGCTGTAGTGAGAGAACGAGACGTATTTTTATGTAACTCTTGTATAACATACAACACACACATGCATGCACACATACATACATACATACACTGACAAGCCGAAACGTTATGACAACTGCTCACCGCGACGTGGGATGCTACCTGGTGGCCTTGCGTGCACGTGATGCGGTAACGAAAGCATGTAAGTGGAGCAGATACAGACGGGGAATCATCCTAGCGAAGATATGGGTTGCAAATGAGGAAATTCATTGAGATAAGCGACTTTGACAAAGGGCAGAGCCTGTGAATGGCGAAGCTGGTCGAATGTTCACGTGCTGCTGTCGTGAGCATCTTCGGAAAGAGTTAGGACAGTGAAACTACCATTAGGCGCAAAATGGTTGGACGCCCCAGACTTTTCACAGAACCTGTGGTTCGGAGGGTTGTCTCCTTTGTAAAGTAGGATAGATGGTGATCTGTGGTATCTCTGCCAAAAGAGCACAATGCTGGTGCATGCACAATTGTTGACCATGGAGCTTCACAGCAGATCACCTCTACTTGTTCACGTGTTGACCCAACGACATCGTCAAATGGTTCAAATGGCTCTGAGGACTATGCGACTCAACTGCTGAGGTCATCAGTCGCATAGAACTTAGAACTAATTAAACCTAACTAACCTAAGGACATCACACACATCCATGCCCGAGGCAGGATTCGAACCTGCGACCGTAGCGGTCACGCGGTTCCAGACTGAAGCGCCTTTAACCACACGGCCACACGGGCCTGCTCAATGACATCGTCAATTACGACTGCAATGGGTACGGGACCATCGGCATTCGACCGTCGATCAGTGGAAACCTGTCTGGCTTTTCAGGTGAATCACATTTATGCTACACTACATCGATGGTCGTCTCCACAAACGCCGCCATCGAGCTGAACGACGGCGGCTCGAAACTTTCAGCGCGCCACGGACGCAGCCTGGTGACAGCAGTATTATGATATGGGAGACATTGTTTTGCACTTTCATGGACCTGCGGTAGTAACCGAAGACATAGTGACAGCTGCGAGCCACTTGCATCCCTTCATGCTAGATGTATTCCCCGACGGCGACGTGATGTTTCATCCGTATAATTGTCCGTGTCTCGAGCCAGAACCGTGCTACAATGGTTTGAGGAGCACTATAGTGAACTCTCCAGGACCAAATTCGCCTGGTGTAAATCCTATATAAAACATCTGGTTTGCTATCGGGCACCATCACCACGTACTGTAATCTACCCTTCCCTTCTTTGTTTTTTCTACTGTCCACTATGGTAAAGAGTTTTCAGAAGATTAGAGAGGAGTAAGATTTAAAGTAAACCTTTTTACTTTTCTTTTCTTGCACAGTTGGCTCCAGTTCTTGATATCTGGGGGTCTGATTCCTGAAGCTGAAATTCTCACATTTTAGGTTCTCATGATTCAATTGATCTAAATCATTTTGAAGACTTTCGTTGGAGAATTTTTGTTTTCACGATAATTTAGTATCTCACATTATACTATATCACACTGTCTTTTGAATTTTCACATTAACAAAGCCGAAATTACATTGTTCGTTCAAACTACAAAAATACGTCCGATCACATCAGAGGCATGATTACTACTACTTCACTCTGCGGTAATAACAATATTTCAAAGGAACGAAGTTTTCACTCTACAGTGGAATGTGCGCTGTTATGAAACTTCCTGGCAGATTAAAACTGTGTGCCGGACTGCGACTCCAACTCGGGACCTTTGCCTTTCGCGGACAAGTGCTCTAACTTTCTTTCAGGAGTGCTAGTACTGCAAGGTTCTCAGGAGAGCTTCTGTGAAGTTTGGAACGTAGGATACGAGATACTGACGGAAGTAAAGCTGTGGGGACGGGTCCTGAGTCGTGCTTGCGTAGCTCAGATGCCGCGCGGGGTAGCCGTGCGGTCTCAGGCGTCTTGCCACAGTTCGCGAGGCTCCCCCCGTCGGAGGTTCGAGTCCTCCTTTGGGCATGGGTGTGTGTGTTGTCCTTATCGTAAGTTAGTTTAAGTTAGATTAAGCAGTGTGTAAGCCTAGGGACCGATGACCTCAGCGGTTTAGTCCCATAGAACTTACCACAAATTTCCAAAAATGGCTTCCATCCTATGTTAGCTGCCCTTTGTAATAATAAAACTGAGTTAATGAATCAGCGATCAACTTGAACAAGCGTCATTGGACGTCCGCCCGAACAAACAGAACGAACACTAACGAACAAAACAAGATTAAAAAAAAAACAGGATGGTGGAGCACTTGCCCGCGAAGGTAAAGGTCCCGAGTTCGAGTCTCGGTCCGGCATACAGTTTTAATCTGCCAGGAAGTTTCAATATTTCAAAGGTTTTACAGTTTTTCTTGAGAAATGAATTTCTATTTGTTTAGATTATTATTTTATAAATGAATCCAGAAATAAACGTAATAAACAGTACAAGACTGCATAATTAATAATAGAAATTTTAAGTGTGCCAGATATTTCGTAATTTCAGATGTTTCTAAAGAAAAGAAATTTTAACTGTACATTCAAAGCTAGTACATATCAGTTGTAACAACGAAAATAAAGTAATTCCTTTTCATAAATTTTAGATTGCAATTTAACATATTGTGTATAAAATTCTGTGAAATTCTTTTCAGAAAAACAGCTTAGATAATATTGACCTGTCCAAAATTCGAAAAATATTTCAGGTATTGACTACTACGGTTTAGGAAAAGTAATGCTAGAGGAGGATATTCCTCTACAGTACGCAGTTCAGTGACCCGTTATTTACGCGAATTACATGACCTGTGCGTATACGTCTAATGCCACATACCTCCACAAACCTACTAACGAACTGTCGGATCCCTAATAAGCAGGATGTATTTCGTTCCAAAGTCGGACAAACACGCTATTAAGCAGGTGATCATAATATTTTGGCTCATCAGTGTATATTCTGAAGATTAATGACGTCCCACCGAGACTAAGGAAGGTACGTCTCAATATTGCAGATTAATAATGCTACAATATTGAATAAATACTCATACAGACTCACAGGAACAGCCAGAATCAGCGCACCCAAATGACATCCAAATTGACACTGCAGTGGGAAAGTGGTCAGAGATATTTCCTGGAGACGTAATGTAATTTATTACAAAGGATTTCAAGCGAAGAAGAGCAGCGATTTCAGCTACTCAGTCTATCAAACGTGAGATCTTAACCTAACCTGTGGTGACCAGAGTGAGTTGACACACATAAATAAGATTACCAGGTGTTACTAATAAATAACACTATATTACAAAAAGGTAAAAAATGAAGTCATTCACAAACAGTGCCCTCGGAGACGCAATTCCGTGAAGTCTAAACAAAAACACATTATAATCTTCCTGACTTTATTTTTACAAAAGTAATTGTAGGTCTCGAAGGTTGCTAGTTCGTTGGCGGTAACTGACATTTAAGTACTGATCGACCTGACTGATAATTGTTTACTATTCCTGCAAACACGTAATCGATGGAAGCAAGTAGTCCCTCAGTTAGAGCGCCACCTGCAGAGATGCAAGCGCCCCACGTCAGCTGCTGGTCCAGCTGAGGAATCAGATGCGATGGCCCTTGAGAAGAAAATGTGGCAGCATCATCGATGGCGATACACACCCGACCCTTCAGCGATGTAACTGGTTAATGTGATTGCGGCCGTAGCCTTCTTTTGTAGCTGGGCCTCTATCAATGGATCGACCCAGAAGGTACACGATCTGCAGAGGGCCCCACCGACGTTATCCCCTGCTAAACACAATCGTCCAAATGTCCTCGTGGAGCCTAAAACTAATGGGCGGTCTACTGCAGGAGTCGCTGTTGGTGAATGGTTTTACAATCGACAGCTTGGTCCGCTGAAGGCGACCATGAAGCCGTGCTGGCCTGCTCTTGAGGTTTGGTCCGATATAAAGCAAGGAACAGCGTAAGAGCGTCTTCCAAATTGTACTCCTGGTTTAGCTTGTCCATTTCCGTTTTAAAACTGCGCACCAACCGTTCTGCCATAAAGTTAGAAGCAGGATGAAGGAGAGCCATCCACACATGTAGAATTCCATTTGTTTCACAAATATGTTGACAGACCAAGGAGGAAAAATGGGGCCATTGATAGTGACTATCGTAGTTGGTAAACCCTCGATGAAGGAGGTCAGGCCAGAGCCTGAACAGTTTTTGCCGCTATTATAAATCGCATGCTTGAGGCATAATGAAATTTTCGACATGCATCTATCAGAATGAGCTATTCTGTGCCCACGAATGAATTTGAAAATTCCAAATGAATTCGTGACCATGGCTGCATACGCAGAGGCCACTGGAAGTACTTCCTGGCTGGAGCCTCCTGGTGTTGTTGGTAAGAGCGGCAATAGGAAAGTTTGTTTTCGATATCTTTACCGACACGTCACCAACATACATACTGTCAGGCCATCTGTTTTGTCAAGACAAAGTCCCAGCGGCCTTGACTGAATAGGACCAGTATGTGCCGTTTCTGGACTTTGGGAATTATAACCCTCGTTCCACTGTTTTCGCCCAGGAGAAGGAGTGCCCTTTAAAAAAAGGAGAATTCATATCGTTACTTAAAATCCGTCTTGATTGCAAATTTTTTTATTATTCATATGACCGGTTTCGGTTCATTCAAAACCATCTTCGGATCTGATATTTCAGTTACAAGAGTAACCCGTCCAAATACAGCAACTTTCACATGCTACGTCACATGTGACGTAGCATGTGAAGTAGCATGTGAAAGTTGCTGTATTTGGACGGGTTACTCCTGTAACTGAAATATTAGATCTGAAGATGGTTTTGAATGAACCGATACCGGTCATATGAATAATAAAAAAATTTGCAATCAAGACGGATTTTAAGTAACATTATAAAATCACTGATTGCTGTTATCCCATAAGACATTATGTCTGTTTTTGCAAAGAATTCATATCGACAGTGTCTGTATGCTGCAATGTTATGACTGCTGATTAACTTTCCGTCAGCTAGCCACCTGTGCATGATGTAAAGTACCACATCACGTAGAATGGGGTCACGCAGAATTAACTTAGCGATGGATTTAGCCTGCATGGGAAACTGTCTAAGGTGTATGTCAAGTCTGTGTGAAAGCCCACCGTCGCCGCCACGTCGGAAGACTTGTCCTGACCTGCTGGAAGGCTGGAGAGTACATCTGTATCCACACGTTGCATCGTGGAGCAGTACTACTGTCACATGTATACGTTGACAAAAACATGATCCACTGTTGAAGACGCCATGCCATTTCCTGTGCAATACTGGCTCTCATATGGAAAGGGACGGCAGCGGCTTGTGATCGGTCAAGAGGATGAGCCTTTGGCCACAAACATAAAAATAGAATTTTTTGAGCGTAAAAATGGTTGCAGGGGTCTCTTTCTCTATCTGGTTGTAGCTGCGTTGGGTCATCGTCAGAGTTTTTAATACAAAGGCGACAGGCATTCCATGCTGTTTACCTTGTGTGATGTAACCGCTCCAAGCCCACAACCTGATGTGTCTGGCTCAAGTGGCTCTGAGCACTATGGGACTTAACTTCTGAGGTCATCAGTCCCCTAGAACTCAGAACTACTTAAACCTAACTAACCTAAGGACATCACACACATCTATGCCCCAGGCAGGATTCGAACCTGCGACCGTAGCGGTCGCGCGGTTCCAGACTGTAGCGCCTAGAACCGCTCGGCCACCTCGGCCGGCTGATGTGTCTGCAGCCATTATTAGTAATTTTTGAGGATCATAAGCTATCATACAGGTCTACCGGAGAATAGCCTGCTTGGGATCATGGAAGGCTTCTTGGCAGGCATATGAACAATACCTACCTACAACTTTTTGCAGAAGGTAGTGGAAGGATTATGTGATGGCTGCAGCTTGTGGAATAAATTTCCAATAATAGTTCAGGTGGCCGAGAACTGACTTCACGCATTTATCTTTGTTGGACTTGAGATTTGCTCTTTCCAAAACTTGAAACTGTGTCTCCAGAATCCATGATACATCCCTTGCGTCCATTCTTATGACAATAATGTCGTCCGAATTGTTCGCTGTTCCTGGGACGCCATGTGTCAACTGTTCCAAGTAGCGCTGGGAAATGGTGGGTGCACTTGAAATCCCAAATGGCAAACTGGATGTACTTGGATAGTGCGAATGGAGTATTGATCACTAGGATGTTTCTGACCTTGAAACGTCCCCTTTGAACAATTATACATGACTGTGCTTAAACTGACACACAATATTTTGTTAGCGCAACGCAATCTGACTTTCAAAATTCCCTACAAAAGAATGGCCCTGACTAACATTAAACTATACCTTTCACAAATCACTTACCTCACAAAAATCTTCGCTGCTCAAGCTACTGCAATACAGCGAGCGCCACTACTGCCAGCTAAATAAAAGATTCAAACTATGGAAGGCACTAACTACTGATAGGGATAGTTAGCGAATGAAAGATATTAATAGAGAACAAACAATGTATTTACCTTGATATCATCATATATAAATATAGCAGTTCATGACAAATTTCAAAACTCCGCCATCTCTCTCCCCACATCCACCACTGCTGG
Organism: Schistocerca americana; assembly: GCF_021461395.2. NCBI lineage: Eukaryota > Metazoa > Arthropoda > Insecta > Orthoptera > Acrididae > Schistocerca > Schistocerca americana. The sequence continues at coordinate 763,712,849 of NC_060130.1, read as the reverse complement.
CGGCTCACCTCCAACTGCGCAACGCTACGCGCTGTTCACAGCCAGCTGCCTAACACTACAATGGCGAGTATTACAACAATGCAAAGCAGCCACAGACTGCACACAGCACAGTCAGTGATTTTCATACAGAGGTGGCGTTACCAATAAAAAACCTAAACAGCCTACTTACAACCTCTTCGTCTCATGTAAATCTTGGAGGTCTATTTTAGTAAAACTGGTGACACCCACCAGTTTCGACACGACGTCTTCAACTTAAAGAACAGGATCTTTGACCACAACTACCTGGAGATTCATTGTGGACTTCAAGTCGTCATAGATTGCAGGTCCTAGTCCGGTTTTAACGAATTGTTGGATATTGGTATGAGGACACCTGCATCCTGCAGCCGTTGGAGCTCTGTCCTTAATTTACGTCACTTGCTTTGCAAAACTTTGAGACCATTGACGGCTACAGCGACATGTGGACCTCACAGTTGCAGAGATTTTTCGTCTGTCCATTGAAAACGGAGGCATGTTTTGTAAGGAGGTACTGGAGGTGAGAACTAGGCAAAGAGGTCCATACCTGACTGGTGGAGTAGTGCACCTCGAGATTTAATTTTTCAAAAAGGTCTAGCCTTAATACATTGGCGGCACCTGGGGTCTGCAGTAACAATAATTTAGGTGTGAAAGCTGCCTCTGTATAATGGGTGGTAGGTCTAAGGTGGCAAAGCACAGCAATAAGATTACAGCTGTAGCTTCTCAGATGCTTTTGAAATGCCCGAACTGTCAGCAATGCTAGTTGCTGACACGCTGACATATTGAAGATCTTTGCTGAGGAGCTGGTACGTATCTGGGACTTGATTTGTGCATCAACTATGAACACTTCCATCGTCAACATACAGGTGAAGGAAGACAATACTACAGGAACTTGGAGCGTATCAGGCCCTGCATCTAGGAGGTGGATGCATACAAGAGGTGGATGCTGTCCACATTCCTTCAATGGGCAGTTGCAGACCTCGGCCTTGTGTCATTACTTACTACACAGCATACAGGTAGCTTTTCTGAGGTAATGTTGTTGACGCTGGTGGGCGATGAAACAATTAGCGTATGAACGTAACTTTCTGGAGGGTTATCTACCTGAAACCTCCCGAAGATGACATAGAGTCTGAAGGAACTGTGTTCTCAGAACAGCGGGAGCGAGCCAAACTCTGGCGAGGCTGGAGAGTGGAAAAAAACCGTGACAGGTCCTGCAGGGGTGCTGATGACGGCACCCCTGTTAGAGGGCCCTAAATGAGCGGAAGACATTCTGACAAAGAGGGCTCATTGAGCTTCAATAAGTCTTTTCTAAGGCCCTCAGCTGGCGAATGAACAAGTGTCTAATCGCACACCAATAAGTCCCCATATGATTGTTTAAATTTAGGACTTACACACTGAAATCTGCAGATCCTAGATAGGCCTTGTAATTGAGTGATCCACTCGCGATAGTGTTGACCTTTTCTTATGACAAGTAAAAATTTATGGCGAGTTGTGGCCATATGAATCTGAAAGTCATAATAATTTACTGACTTGGTTTCAAGTTGTTTATCAGTCAAGTCGTGGGGTACCACTGCTAAGTTTAACTGATGGACCAGACCGTACACTTCAGCACCGGAGTAAGCTAATAAAACAGCCCTTTCTCGGGTATCACATGTTATGACGACCGATTAAATGCTACCCGATCCACGCTGTATAGTTAGTCCATGGTTTTAATCTCTTGTCAAAGCTCGGGAAAGGCGGCGGTGACGGCCGGAAGCCTTTAGCTATGGAGTCAATACAAGAGAGGCATAAAGACACTTCCAGCATTGTGGTGATTCCGGCCAACTTCTCGACGAGCAATTCCTGTTCTTGCTGCATGTTTTTTAACAACCAAAGTACTTGACTAGTTCGCTACGGTCGCAGGTTCGAATCCTGCCTCGGGCATGGATGTTTGTGATGTCCTTAGGTTAGTTAGGTTTAACTAGTTCTAAGTTCTAGGGGACTAATGACCTCAGCAGTTGAGTCCCATAGTGCTCAGAGCCATTTGAACCATTTTGAACTTGACTAGTCACATCCCGTTTAGCTGCCACCATACTGAAAAGACAAACATAATATCAGAACAACAGCCAAATGGTACGAAAATTGTGAAAATGTCTTTGTATGCATTAACAACACAAGTTACGTTTGTAAATTTCAGAGTCCTACAAACTCATTGCCATTGACTGTGGTGACCCGAGTAAGTCCAACAAAAAAACGAATCCCAGGTAGTATTAATAAATAACACTTTATTACAAAAATCAGAAACTTGGAAATTAGTGGTAAGTTCCTATAGGACCAAACTGCTAAGGTCATCGGTCCCTAGGCTTAGCCGGCCGCAGTGGCCGAGCGGTTCTAGACGCTTCAGTCTGGAACTGCGCAACCGCTACGGTCGCAGGTTCGAATCCTGCCTCGGGCATGGATGTGTGTGATGTCCTTAGGTTAGTTAGGTTTAAGTAGTTCTAAGTTCTAGGGGACTGATGACCTCAGACGTTAAGTCCCATAGTGCTCAGAGCCACTTGAACCATTTTTGAACCCTAGCCTTACACACTACTTAATCTAACTTAAACTAACACGCTAAGGACTACACACACACACCCATGCCCGAGGGAGGACTCGGCGAGATCAGAAAATGAAGTCATTAGCAAACGACGTCCGCAGGAACGCAATTCCATCGAGTCTAAAGACACACAAATTCTAATCTTCCTTACCTCACAGCAAACACGTAGCTTTTCTGAAGTAAAGCTGTTGACGTTGGTGTACGATGTACCAGGAGCACAGCCTCCGATTGAGGCTGTAGTTGGTGGAGGTGATGGTTCCAGCTGCGATTGCTGGCAACTCCTTGCATTGCTGCATTTGTGGTCCTCATTGTCTGATGTTGCGGCTGGAACTGTCCGCTCTTTGGCTGGACGGCAAGTTATGTAAACCCTTAGTGGATGGATACTTGTTTGGTTTTCCTGAAGACAGGTGGCTGGCGGAGGCGAGTAGTCCCGTGCATGAAGCTCTGCCTGCAGGGAGGGATGCGAGTATTGTGGGTGGCGAATTTGGTTCCTTACTTTCCGTGATGTCCGCGGGGATCTCACTTGAAGGAAGCAGACCGACTTGCTTTTGTCGCCTACAGTGTTGATATACAATCCAGCCATCCTGTGTTTGAAGCGGGAGGGGGGGGGGTGGGGGGGGGGGGTGGACATAAGCTACTGCAACCCGTCCATCGCTTCCGTATTGCGGGTAGACGGATGTGTAGAGTATACATAGTCTTAACACAAGGCTTGACTGAAAGAATAAATTCTGCAACTGTGCCTCGAAAACGGACAACCGTGGGTGAAACACTACTGTCATGAAGTCCAAATATGGGGCTTACGGGCGGAATATGCGAAACTGAAGATCGACCTACGATAAGACAGCTTCTGTACACTATCCCTGAATAACGGCCAAAGTAATCGCAAACACCAGAATCCAACGTAAAGTACGAAAATAAAAGAGCTGTTTTTGTTGTACTTACTACAAAAGAAAACATACAAACAGTCAGTGAATAGCTTACAGGGACCAGGTTTAGACAAAAGCAGTCCGAACTTTTCCAAACATTCCTATAGTCAAAAGCTAATGGAGCAAGCGAGGTGACGCAGTGACTAGCACATTGGACTCGCATTCGGGAGGACGACGGTTCAATAGCGCGTAAGGCCATCCTGATTTAGGTTTTCCAAGATTTCCCTAAATCGCTGCAGGCAAATCCCGGGATGGTTCCTTTGAAAGGGCACTGCCGACTTCCTTCCCCGTCCTTCCCTTATTCGATGAGACCGATGTTCTCGCTGTCTGATCTCCTCCCCCAAAACAACCCCAACCCAACCCAACCCTCAAAAGCTAATGGAATGGGCAAATATAACCCAGTATATTAAATGGGAACTCTCAGAGAGACGAGGTCCACTTATACTGATTTATTACGTGCAATATTATTTTCCCTAATCATAACTACCAGAAATTTGTGCAAGAGATTAAAACAGAATTCAAAACAGACTGACGAGGAACTGGCTTTTTATACATGTCTTCGCAGTTTTTCTGGGCGAATGTTACTTGATTCTTGCAAGTTCAAGTGTGTTCATTGGATTTCAAACACTTAACTCTAAGGGTTGTCATACAGTGCAGAAGTGTTTTCGGTGTAACTTAGACCACACTTAAAAATTCTGCGTTGCAGAAAAACTTGTTTGTGCAGAATGAGGCGAAAGCAATTAGGAAAGAAGGGATTACATAAATGAAGAAAGGAAAATCTGTATTCCCAGCGGAAAGAGAGAATGAAGTTATCTGGCTGTGCATAGTAGGTCTAGGTGAAATCATGTTAAATGTTGGATGTTTTTACCGGCCATCCGATTCCACCGTGGCAGTTTTAGGGTCATTCATTGAAATTCCACGCTCAGTTGCCAGAATACACCCATATCTTGCAATATTAGTTGGAGGCGACTTCAACCTTCGGAGTATAGACGGGGATGTCTATGGATACATGCAGGGGGGTACGGACCGGCAGTCTTGCGAAGTGCTTATGAACACGTTTTCCGAAAACTGTCTAAAGCGGCTTGTTCGACAGCCCACACACAGTGGAAATATTTTAGATCTTGTAGCTACAAACAGGCGACAGTGTAATTGCAGGGACAGGGATTGGTACTCATGATGTCACCATAGCGCCTATGGTTACTAAAATTAAAAATCGGTCAAGAAGTCTAGGAGAGTATTTCTGTTATGGAGGGCAGATATGCAGTTGTTAGCATCCCACTTAGACAATTAACTGACATCATTTAATTCCAGTATGATGGACGTAGTGGTGTTATGGACAAAGATTAAACGGACTGTGAATCGTACTCTGGAGAGGTGTGTGAATTAAGAACGGAAAAGACCCACCGTGGTTTAACAACGAAATTCGAAAATTACTGAGGAAGAAAAGGCAGTTGCACTCTCGATTCAAAAAAGGACGCGCAAATGACGACAGACAAAAGTTAGTAGAAATTAGTACGCCTGTAAAAACTTGGATGCGCGAAGCATACAACTGCAGCCTCTTACCTTACTAAAAGATCTTACCGGGAACTCGGAAACTTTGAGTCCTACCTAAGATCGCTAAGCGGATCCGAGGCTTCTGTCGAGTCACTCGTTGACCAGTTTGATATGAATTTTCGCGTTTAAGAAACCGTTCACGTAGGAGAATCGTACAAACATATCGTCGTTTGGACACCGCACAGAGCCCCTTATGGAGGATATGCTTATTACTAAGCATCCCTGGCGTAAAGAAACAACTGAAAGAATTGCAAGCAAATAAGTCTCCAGGTCCGGATGGAATCCCATTTCAGTTTTTCAAAGAGTACTCTCCAGCACCGGGGCGTTACTCAGCTTATTTTTATTGCGAATCTCTGTCTTAGTGCCAAAACTACAGACCAATATCCTTAAAATCGGCTTGTTGCAAAATTCTTTAATATACTCTCAGTTCGAATATAATAGTCCTGTGAACCATGGATGAAGGGCAACAGATTACACATGCCCAGATTTCCGAAAAGCATTTTACACGGTATTCCACCGAAGACTGTTGACGAAGGAATCGTTTCCCAGATATGTGAGTGGCCCGAAGACATGTTAGGTAAGAGAACCCAATACGTTGTCCTCGACAGTAAGTGTTCATGAGAGACAAGGGTATCGCCAAGAGTGCCCCAGGGAAGTGTTATAGGACCACTGTTGTTTTCTACATTCATGTACGATCTCTCGGACAGGGTCAGCAGCAATCTGCGACTGTTTGCTGGTGATGCTGTGGTGTACTGGAAGGTGTCGAAGTTGAGTGACTGTAGGAGAGTAGACAAATTTCTAGATGGTGTGGTGAATGACACCTACCTATAAACATAGAAAATGTAGAAAAATGTACGTTAATGCAGATGAATAGGAAGAACAAAACCCATGATGTTCGAATACAGCATTAGTAGTGTACTGCTTGACACAGTCACGTCAGTTAAATATCTAGATATAACGCTACAAAGTGGTATGAAATGGAACGAGTAAGGATTGTAGTTAGGAAGGCGAATGGTCGACTTCGGTTTATTGGAGAATTTTGGGGGAAATGTTTCGTATGTAAAAGAGACAGCATATAGGACACTAGGGCGACCCATTCTTGAATATTTCTGAGTGTTTGGGATCTGCACTAGGTTGGATCGAAGGAAGACATAGAACCAATTCAGAGGCGTGCTACTATTGTTATCACAAGATTCGAACAACACGCAAGTATTACGGAGATGCTTCGGGAACTCAAATGGGAATCCCTGGAGTGAAGGCGACATTCTTTTCGAGGAACACAATTGAGAAAATTTAGAGAATCAGCATCTGAAGCTGACTATAGAACGATTCTACTGCCGCCAATATATATTTCGCGTACGGACCACGAAAATAAGATATGATAAATTAGGGCTCATAGGAAGCATATAGACAGTCGCCCTATTTGAGGCTGAAACGGGAAAGGAACTGACCAGAAGTGGTACAGGGTACTCTCCGCCAAACACCGTAAGGTGGCTTGCGCAATATGTATGCAGATGTAGATGTAGATATAAAATACCTAGTAAGACGGGAGAGGATTGAGCAACTTATAAGATCCACCACTAGGTATTAATAGCGCAAACTGACTATGGCTGAGGCCATCAATAAACGAGCCTATCAGTTATGCGTTACCGACTACATAGGACGAAAACAGCATTAATTCAGAACTGCACAAAACACAAGAAAAGTCTACGCCAAGAAGGGCAGGTAACTGACGTCGTGCTATTGCGCGAAGCAGGCAAATGGGATTTCTGCCAACCGAAGTGGACCTTGACACAATAGGAAATCTAACGTTACACGATGTAACGAGCAACTGGTTCTCAGACATGATTGCTTACATAGATGACATGGCCATCCATGCAAGGCTTCATAGAACCAATAATTGGTACACTACTGAGACGTAACAATGTTAACTATGAATAATTGTGAATGGAGCGCACTAATCGCACAAGGCTGCAACAAACTCAGTGAAATGGGATGCTATTCTATGCCCATTAATTTAGCCAGTGCTGTCCAGAGAGATATTACCAATAGACGGTTCAAATGGCTCTGAGCACTATGGGACTAAACTTCTGAGGTCATCAGTCCCCTAGAACTTAGAACTACTTAAACCTAACTAACCTAAGGACATCACATACATCCACGCCCAAGGCAGGATTCGAACCTGCGACTGTAGCGGTCGCGCTGTTCCAGACTGTAGCGCCTAGAACCACTCGACCACTCCGGCCGGCTATTACCAATAGAAGAATATAAAATTAACAAGAGATGGATATTTGGAAACCGCACAGCGCAAGAATAAAATTCATGGTGAATGCAGAAGTTCCACTGGAAAACCCGAACAGATAATGAGAATAGAGAAAGACGAAAATTCCGTCCTCCCCGCTGTTGTACAATAGATCCAAGTGAAACTAAAGAAAGAGGAGAACTGAAAACAGGCAGCTGTTCTGTAGCCATCAGAGTATTATGTAAAGAGATGGAAAACAACGCTGGATAGGCTTCAGAAGGCCGATACATGTCAGTGATTAGACTCAGGTATCCGAAGGACCAAGACACCACATTCCCTACAGCAGAACAGACCCGTCGTATTATCTTGCGAACAGTTAACGTGTCAACCAATGTGAAGGAAACGTGCGACCTTATAAGACATTAAATTTTCAGCGAATATGTAGAAACTTTGTTAAGGGCTCAGAGACCTATGTTATTTAAACCCACACAGCTTTCACCAAGGTGCCATGTTTTCACGTTAGGTATTATAATATTCCAACGTAACGCGACAAGTGACGGCAGAATAATAATAAAAGACAGTGTAGAAAAGCTATGTGTGGGCGATATGAGCCTCCAGGAGCCCTGCGTGACAGCTGGACGCTTGGTACATTTTCATGCTGTCGTGACGGGTTACAATGGCCGCAACTGTGATGGTAAATGTTAAACGAGACAATAAGAGTGACAATCGTGGCGCACCTAGGTAATTGACACAGGTTTGCTACTGACACGTGCTGAATGCTTGACACATGTCTCTTCATGTCCTCTACATTGCAACAAAATACTGTTTGGGACACTCAGTGAGTTACATAAAGACACTTACCCACATGAAGCATAATAACTAAACACTCTTACATATCCAAAAACACCCATTATCTCAATCCCAATCGAGGCCACTCCTCTCTCAGTTCTCTCTCTCTCTCTCTCGCTCTCTCTCTCTCTCTCATTTTTACACATGCACGCACCATATCATTACATCACATAAGTCCTCCTCCGACAGAGACACAACAATAGTTCGCATGAAACGTTCAAAATTAGCGCCATGCTTAACACGAGACAAAGCAGCGTCAACAGCGTAGCACCTCTCAAGGAATATGGAGAGAGAAGTGTCTGCACAAATCACGTTTTGTTGAAAATATTTGTTGAGTAAATCTGAGACTGACATTACCGGACATGAAAACGATGTTAAGACAGTGTAATCAATAGCAGTAAGAAGGAACATCCACCAGAGGTACGCAACAGGACGGAAAATGTAAGTGCAGTATCATACATAACCACAAACCACGAAAAAGTATGCTTCATAATTTCACAAATTTTCTTCATGATTACTTTGCAGATGAGATACTGTCAAAACGACAACAAATGGGCACAAAAACAGACCTGCAAAAATGCATTCTCACTAGTAATGTAATTTTCAGGTGGGCAACCAAATCAAACCGAACAAAGTACACATATTATAATTGTAGGCCTACAACATATAAATGATTGTAAACTTTGGGTTATACAGATAAAATTGGACCCACAGGAGACGACAAATAGGTGTCGAAAAATGTCCAGGTGAATAAAAAGAAGAGTGTTTTGCATAATGATTAAAAAAAACAATTTTAAATCGCAAACACGGAGAAACGTCAAGAGGAGCTTTGAACCTGAGCAAGATGATTCCCTAATGATTTCCGTTATAAGAGACGCGACAAATTATGCGTAGGGCAATAACTCACTCATAATCGTAGATATCAATGCTTTGTTATCTCTGTGGCACAGCAAAGTGACCGACGTGTTAATCCACTTGACTGTTAACGAGCTAGGTATATATGATGTTAACAGAGCTGGCCAACGAGACACCGATGCCAACTGATCAGGTACAAATTCGATCATACATATAATGTTAACTAGCCAAAGGGCATACCCGAGAATCACTAGCTGGATGGTGCTTCACGGCTTAATGTGTAGTGGCCAGATAAAGCATACTTTGGGATCGCCGCCATTGCTAATATGTCCAACACACAACGTATAAATAGCAGATCAAATCTCCGACATGCGAACTAGAAAAAACTCTAAAACATTGTACAATCTTTCTTACTGCAGGATGGACCAAGAAAAGGAGATTAAAGTGCCCATAAAACAATAGAACTAATTCAGGAGGCGCAGCATGGGGCTATACTGGTAATAGACAGAAATTATGTTAGTAGGATACCTTGGGCTTAGCAATATCAAAAGAAGACTACACATAGAAAAAAAAAACAAGACAAGACAAGACAGAACAGTACGACTATAGTGCTGTAAAGATCACAGGTCTACTTGAAAAGTGACGCCTTACAATAGAAAACACAATCACTGGGGAAACTTTCTACGTAACCAATTACAACATCGTATATGGGGCAGGTCTTGCAAATTCCTGATGGAGCGGATTGAAACACTTACGGGTATGTGAGCGAAATATTACAACGAGCTGGATACAGACAGCAGAGTTTTTGCTGGGCAAATTGCTCCCTGAAGACAACATTCGCACTGACCAACTAGAGTGCACCATAGTCAGAGAAAATCAAGAAACCGAATACGATGCGGAAAGTGTCACACATTCGTTTTCACAGGCGGAGGTCTTGGTAGCGCTGGTAAAGTTTAGACTTGGAGCAGATAGTATCCATCCTAAAGTACTGCAATACTTCATGCCATAAATCGTGTTCTAACGTTCGCAATTATTTAACGATACAAAAAGACATATTGTCAGTGGAGACTAAGTGATTGACTAAAAATATTCATTTTTGTTTTCTTGCGACAGCAATCACAAAATCATTTCAAAATACAGTACTGGTTTCACCCAACCAATAGTCACTATCAGACTGCCTAAAACACATGTAACAAGCGGCGACGTAACGCTCTATTGTGTTCTCGATATAAGTACACTTCTTTCCGATCCCCAAACCACCATTGTCTGTGTTCAGTCCCAATTTTAATGGGGACGTGAAGTTCGGTGATCCCTAGGCAAGAGATAATGGACCATGCACTAAACTCCTAGTTTCACTCTCTTTTCAGTCTCTCTCTCTCTCTAACTCACCGCCTGCAACAACACGAATCCAACTCCACACTCATTCGTCGCTGTTACTTTAACCAAATAATCAAACGTGATTTACATTACGCAATGGCAAGAAATTCCATGGGTGTGATTATGGAAGGCGCACGCGGTTCAGGCAGCTTAATCGAAAGGTGACTTCCCAGCTAACACGACATTTACACTTACCTGCTCTGATACAGAGCAGCTTGCTTAGTAATTTTAAACATATGATTGTAATTTCCATGTAAGTGTCCTACTTGTCAAATTGTGAGTTTTCTTACAAGTTCTCATGTTACTGGGATATTCTAGCGCAAACTACTCACAATTAAAATTAAATTACAATAATAGTATGCATACTCGAAAGCCATCACGGTTTAATAAAATAAAGCGCAACTCACAAATGCGACAGGTTTTTTTTCCATCCCAAGAAAATCTTTACTTCAGTACAGTCACGGAATGCTCTCGCTCTCTGCGGGGGAAACGTTCATATTTTAAAATAACCATGCGAAGTTTAGCCAAAGACAGGTTTCGTTTACAGTAAGGAGCAAGTCGGGATGCTCGTCGGTAGCGCTGAACGATTTGCTGAGCTGTGCTGGAAGCAGGAAGAGCAGTCGGCGCCGCTTTTGTGAAAGCCGAGGACAAAAACAGTCAATTCGTAAAACAAGCGTCGCAAATCTGAGGAAGACTTTTTAACTGTCTTCCGGGATATTGTTTGCAGCCGTTCAGCCAGCACAGGGAAACGCAGTGTCTTGCAACTACGGCACGGAGATACGCACTTGTTACGAGGTTACCTGCCGTTTTGCTCCAGATACACGTTGCCCAGCGGCTTCGAGAACTGCTCGCTCAGCCGCACTGAAATGTCAAGGCTTGTAGAAAGAACGAAGTTATTGAGGAGGACCTGCAACTGGCAATTACGCTAGTGTACGTTGTATAATAAGAAAACACAATGATCCTGAGCTCAAACATAATTATGTATTTCGAACAGGATGACCTTCTACGTGTCATCCAGTGTGGATTCCGCAATCATCGATAATAATCTGTCAAAGGCATTTGACCGTGCAAATTTAAATCTCCTTTTAAGTAAAGTAGAATATTACAGTGTAAAAGGAAATGTTATACAATGTTTCAAATCGTATCTATCTAACAGGAAACGAAAGGCGTCAATAGGAAAGAGTCCTGTATTGAAACATCAGGCGTCATCGAACCGAAAACTTATTACATGTGGTGTCTCACAGGGTTCCATCTTAGCGGTCCTTATTTTTTCTTGCGTATATCAGTAAGGTCCGCCCCGATAGCGAAGTGATAGCCGTCAGCGTGTTCGGTCAGAGGGTTTAGCTACCCTCTGTAACAAAAAAACTGAGTGAACGGATCAACGAACAACCTGAATGGGTGTCATCGGACGTCCGTCACGAACAAATTCAACGAACAGTATAGAACAAAATAAGATTAAAAAAAGTGTTCAGCGCGGTGGTCTGTCACGCTAAGGGGCCCAGGTTCGATTCCCGCCTGGGTCGGAGATTTTCTCCGCTCAGGGACTGGGTGTTGTGTTGTCCTCATTATCAGTTCATCATCGCAAGTGGAAGGCAACGGGAAACCACCACTGGAATCACTTCCCTAGACGCTCATGCAGTGGACCTCTCTGACGAGGCTTCCCCTATGACAAGACCTGCCGTAAGGCAGAACACAAAGTTTTTATATCAGTAATATTACCATATGCCACGTTTCTTTTCTTTGCAGCTGATACAAACATGGAAATAAATATCAAATCAAGTATAGTTTTACAAATAGCACTTAACTAAATTTTCATTGACATTAATAAATGGCTAGTAGCCAATTCATTGTCACTAAACTTTGAAAAAACGCACTATATGCAGTTCAGAACTTTCAATAGGTTTCTCCCTAGTATAAGCCTAAAATATGATGATAAGCTGATAGAAAACAATGAGAGTGTTAAATTCTTGACATAACACTTTATTAATAAGTTCAACTGGAAGAAACACCTAAACAAATCTTTATGTGCAGTACGAATATTAACAGACGTAGGTGATATAAAAATAAAACGTCTAGCATACTTCACACACTTTCATTCCATATGCCACATGGGATAATTTTTTGGGATAACACATCGAACTAAGCCGAAATTTTCTGAGTCTAAAAAGGTCTAATACCTATTACTTGTGGTATGAGTTCAAAAATCCTGCAGGGTTTTACGCAAGGAATTTGGGATACTAACTACTGCTCTCCAATATATTTATTGCTTAATTAAATTTGTCATAAACAATATACACATTTTTTTCAAAACAACAGATCAGCTCATGAATCAGTACTAGAAATAAGAATAATCTTCACAAAGATTTAACGTCACTTACTTTGATTCATAAACGTGTCACTTACTCAGGAACACAAAGTTTCAATAACTTGACAGCAGTCATAAAATGTTTAATTAACAATAAAGTTCAGTTTAAGAGGAACCTATGCGATTTATTGGTGACCAAGTTCTTCTACGCCATTGACGAACCTTTTTGTAGAACCGACTGATGTGTATATATTATTAACAATAACAAATATGTTAGTATTACGTAAAAGTTGACTTCTATACATCTGCAGCGCAGTAATGCAATTAAAGTAAATAAATGTTGTAAACTGATTTTTCTCTTTGACATTGCATGGCTGCAATAACCAAAAAATAATCAAATGTACCTCAGAGTACTATACGTTTACTTGTTTTGTGACAAGTTTGTTATTATCTTTTAACTGCAAGCGTGTATAAGATTTCTTGATTTATTCCGCATCCATGAGAACCATTTCACCTGGGATCTATGTAAGGGCCATTACTGTACGTCTTTTTATTTGTAAATACGTATTGTGTATTTGTTTTCTGACGTGCTCTACGTCCGCGAGGATCTCCTCACTGTGGATCTATGGAACGAAGAGTACACCCAATCTAATCTAATCTAATGCAAGTTGCGTTTTTCTCACATGACCTCCTGAAACCTACGGGTCATGTCAGCCAGTACATGCAGTATTTCTTCGCTTAGGAAAAGCATTTGACTCGGTACCACACCAACGATCATTAACATAAGTCTAATTATATTGAGAGTGGATTGTGGATTTATTTGTAGGGAGGGTACAGAACAACCGACAGAAGAAACTTTAGGTTTGGCCCACAAAATGTGTTGGGACTCTTGTTGTTCATACCGGATATCAATGACTTTGCAGCCGATATTAGTGGTTAACTCAGACTTCTGGAAGATGATGCAGATTTATGAAATGAAATAGCATCTGAACAAAGTTGCACAAATATCCAGCCAGATCGAGATAAGATTTCCAAGTGGGGCAAAGATTGGCAACTTGTTTTAAAAGTTCGGAAATTACAGTTGTGCGATTCACAAAATGCAGAAAGGTAATATCCTAGAACTACAACATCAGTGAGTCACCATCGGGATCAGTCGAGTCATACGAATACCCGGGTGTAATAGTTTTTAGGGATATGAGAGGGAATGGTCGCATTAGGCTCAGTTGTAGGTAAGGCGGTTGGAGTACTTCGGTAGATGGGCTGCATACTGGGGAAATGAAGACAGTCTAGAAATGAGATGCTTACAAAGAACTTTTGTGTTCTGTCGTACATCATTGGTCAAATGTGTGGGACCTATACCAAATAGAACATGGGACGATGAACGCATAGAAAGAAGGGCAGCACGGATGGTCACAGTTTTGATTGGCCCATGGGAGAACATCATGGAAATGTTAAAAAACCAAAATTGGCACGCATTTGAAGAAAGACGGCACTTATCGGTAGGAATGTTTTTGTGGCGTCCCTTGGCTGATATTGTCGTTCTGAAAGGCACATTGGATCAACACATATATGCATATCCTTGGCGGGCCATGTCCACCTCTACATGCGATTTGTTTTTCCTCGGCACGATGACATCTACCAGCAGGACAATGCCACGTGTCACAGCTCGCTGTATACGTGTGTGGTTTGGAAAGCACCAGGATACATTTACCATACTCCCCTAGCCACCAAACTGCCCACATGTAAACCCAATTAAGAATATGTAGGACCACCTCGTTCGGGCTGTTCGTGCCATGGATTCTCAAGTGAGAAACCTAGCTGTGATGGTCACGGCACTGTAGTTGTCATGGCTCCACATCCCTGTCGAACCTTCCAGAACCTTCCTGTATGTCTCACACTGAAGAAGGTGATTATTCGGGCTTTTTAGAGGTGGGGTGCCCAGAAACAATCTGAAAAGCTTGCAAGGGTGTTACAGGGGGTGTTGTGCTGAGAAATAATTATTAATAAACGTAGCTTTTACGTACCTAGCTTAATTTTATCACTACAGAAAAATGTACATTGTAACTGATAATGAGCATTTTAACAAGTGGTAACCCACATGCCCACAGACGTCTGTGCGTTACCACACGTGCTTGAATTTGCACGCGCAACGACGTAATTGGCTAACTTCAGTGCTAAATAACTAGGAAACGGCGTAACGTAATTTTTTTCTTAACAATTGTTTCTTAGCATAACCTCCCTGCAACACCCTTAAAAGCTTTTCAAACTGTCTCTGATCACCCTGTATATATAAAGAGATGACTATGGGTGCAAAGTTGTAACCAGTGATCCGTTTCAGTAATCAAATTGTGACCAAGATTATGACTTCAGTTAACAGAGTTAAGTCCTCACCACACTGTTGAAGCTGAACTGAGAGTGCGTGTGCAAATAGACGTAACACACACACACAATTATTTTGATTTATTGAAACGCATTACCGGTGTCAACTTTGCAGCCATCATCAGATCTTAAAATTACAGTGACGCGCAGGACTGAGTGACAGTACTTGAAGTTCTTCAGTTCACTTAAATACCAAGGTGACTGGTCTGCTTCACAGGTCCAAGTGACCTCATTTCATAATTTATTTTGTATTACGTAGGAGAAGTAATTTCATGAACTATTAAGCTGCTTGTGTCACTAACTACGTTTTGATAGAAACAAATGTGAGATAGTTAACTCATGCTATCATCTGAAGATAAGTGAAACATTTGTATATTGGGAGCGATACAGTAAACAGAAGATCTGAGTATTGCTAAGACAATAATCCTACATTTGTAAATTATTACCCGCATTTTTCTTTAAAAAGGTGATCGAACGTGAACCTACTGAAGAGTGTGCAGAACAACACAAGGACGTTCGAGATAACTGTCGACCGTATCCTTGGGTGAGGAACTATGAGGGTCGTGGTTTTAGGGAGACCACGGAAGTTGCAGATCAGAATGGCGGAACGAAAGCCGAAAGCTTTACTTTACTACCTACCGCACCTTAGCCTTGCCAGCTCGTGTCTTCTCTGGAAATCGGAGCAACCGCGAACGACCTCAGAATTCTGTAAGAAGACTAGAAGCATAACCTCAATCAATGCTCGGAAATAGAACAATAGATATTCATTACACTAATGTTTTTACTATTAATTTCCTGGTATACGGAAACTTACTTCTTACTAATGCTTGAGACGACAGGAATTCTTGATTTCCACGTCGATATGAAGCTCAGATTATCACTGAGAATAATCATTTGTCCCCAGTCATTATCAAATGCTTAAGCTGTTTTTTTTCGTATAGTGTGAGGCCAGACGTCTTTCTTTCTCCCTCAAACCCTACAAAGTTATGCAATCTTAAGCCGTGCTATATTCAATAACACTTTCTGGAAAGTTGGTACCAATAGTTTTGATATATTTATAGGCAACTACTAACAGAGTCTCCATTAAAGAGTCAGATGAACTAAAGTATCTCATAGAAGAGTGTAGAAGCGTTTCGCTTTCAAAAAGTGGCGAATTGACGAGTAATATAATACTGCCCTCGACCCCATGGCTGGTTCGAATACCACACTGATTAACTGTGCATGGTTGCCTTCCTTCAATCTTTCTACCGATTTATCCAACTAATTGTAGGAGGACCTACAGCTTAACGTGGACTTGGAATCACGTTGTATTTTCTTGTTTTCATTATGTGTTTATGTTTCTCTCGAAGTGTACTACTTTTTGACAGAAAGTCTAGATGAAAAAGCAAAAACAATATTATTCATTTATCGCTGCTCTCTCTCTCTCTCTCTCTCTAGCTTTCATGGACTCGGTTATGTTCTTCTGGCTATGACACTCCTTCATCGTGGCATATACTAATCATTCGATCGATGTGGAGGAGACAATAAATAACAAAATGTTACTAGGACCAGCTGAGAAATGAACCCCGAACCATTGATTCTTAGTCTGACACCTACTATTCAATCGCCGAGCCACAACGATTTTTAAAAAAAAAGTTGCTCCAAGGAGTTTTAAAGACTTGTATCATAGATACCAAATTTCACACGTACTAAATTTTAGAGGTGGGCAAACTAGTATAGCTATACTGCCCATACTCTATTTGATTAAAAGTATCGAGGCACGTATTAGTGGACATCAACATCGCGTCTGTCCACTCTTCGCCTTTAAGGCGGCTTGAACTCTGATGGGGGCACCTTCGGTCGGTTGAATGTCTGTGGAGGAATGGCAGCCCATTCTTCCTCAAGAGCCGAAGCCAGAGAAGGTAGTAATGTCGGACGCTGGCGGTTGGGGTGAAGTCGACATTCTGACTCATCCCAAATATGTTCCATTGTGTTCAGGTCGGTAATCTGGGCAGGGCAGACCATTTCAGGATCGTTGTTATCCACAAACCATTGCCTTCCAGAAGCGTTGTCATGCTGATACAAACACTCATCGTTTCCGAATTGTTCCTCTACTGTATGCAGTACGCAATTTTTGTAAAATGTGTTCATATCTTTCGAAATTTAGCGTTTTCTTATGCGCATTAAGGACCCCAAACTATAATCACGGAAACACACCCATGCCACAACACCACATCCTCCGCACTTCACTGGTGGCATTTGACATGATGGCGGGTAACGTTCTCAAGGCATTCGCCATATCCAGACCCTTCAATCGGATTGCCGCACAGTACAGCGTGATTCATCCCTCCAAATCACTATCCAGCGGAGTCGCTTTCTACACCTCCTTAAGCGTCCCTTAGCATTCACTATAGAACTATGTGGCTTATGAGGTGCTGCTCGACCACTGCATTCCATTCCTTTTAACTCCCTAAGTACAGTCATTGCGTTAGCTCTCGAGTGATCCTTCCGCTGATTTCACATGATTTTTTACAACCACCTTCTGCAATTCCTGACGATTTCTGACCGTCAATGCATTAGGTCTGCCTGGTCTCGGTTTATCTTTGGTTGCTCCTTCGCGTTTCTGCTTCACGAACGCATCACGGACAGTCGTCTTGGGAAGCGCTGGAAGGGTGCTTAGTGGATCTGTTACTCAGGTAACATCTAATGACTAGTCACTGAGCTCTCGTGACCTGTTTTTACTGCTTCTCTACTGACACAATACCCTCCGCCTCTTTTTATACTGGTGGGACTGCCTCTTGTGACATATAGTGGTCAATTTCGCATTATGTAGTGGTGTCTGGGTACTTTTGATCAGAGGGTGTATATTGTTTCGAGGAAAAATTGACGATCTTTCCAGATAACAATGCATTTATGACTGTTGTAAGTATTCGGCTTGTAACTACCTTGAACGTGATATTGTTCCTTCAACGTCTTGAGCATCTGTAATCTTTAGATTCGTTAACCTTCAAACATAGATTGCAAACAAATACATGGTTTTACAGATAAATGACGTTGATGGGTCGCAGAATAAACATATCTGCGTTTTTTTTTAATCATTTCTATTCGCTTTTAGCCGTTAGAGCTAAGATACTTCACCTTGTAAGTCCGTCCCTGTAAGGCGAGCCAGGTTTCTAGACTTTTAGAGGATAAGACATGAGGTGGATCATGTAGATGTAGAAAATATTGGTCTTAATATATAGGCTATCAGAAATATGGAGTGAGACTCGATCTAGATTCCAAGACCACACTCTGGAAGCTGCCATACGGACCTAAATCATATCTCCTTCTGCTTTTGTAGTTTACATACCGTGACTATCTTTTACTTATTTTCCGTTATTGTTATCAAATTGAGAAACTTGGCTAATGTTTTTATGTAGAAATAATATTAACACACATTTTACACCAAAAGTTCCTTCGATTTTACGTGTATTTTATTATACATTGAATAGCAATAGAGTGCATAATAGATAAACAGGTCTGCTACTGGGTCATTATAATTAATGTGCACCTACTCACAGAAGAGTGTAATTATTGTACAGCAGCGAAACTTGATAGATATGCTTATGTGTTAATGCTGAACCGATTTACGTTGGAAAAAGGCAGTTCCAGTTTTGCCTATCAGGTGCAAATCTGCCGCTTTGAATGCAAGAGAGAGGTATAGAAATATTTCCATATATAATGGATTAGGTATGCCGCACGCGGTGTCGCGGTTGGTGTTCTCGCTTCCCGAGCACG
This sequence comes from Schistocerca americana, assembly GCF_021461395.2. Lineage (NCBI taxonomy): Eukaryota > Metazoa > Arthropoda > Insecta > Orthoptera > Acrididae > Schistocerca > Schistocerca americana. Next base: position 763,694,019 of record NC_060130.1, on the reverse strand, counting down.
AGGTCCTGGGTTCGATTCACGGCGGGGTCAGGGATTTTCACTTGCGCCGAGATGACTGGGTGTTGCGGGTTGATATTTGTAATTATAGACACTCTGGAAATATTGATTATCCTTGAATTAACGTTTTATATTCCATGCTGCACGTTCCTTGGAGAGAAATAAATTAGTGTTGTATTGTAATCACGGTGTTGTGTGTCCGTAATACTTTGGTGCCGAAACCCGGGAAGAAACTGCGTTTTCCTGCGTGATTTCAACAATTAACGGCTTACTTCACGCTGTAGGAAACAAGAGACGACGTCGGACCGCATCACAAGCTAAGTCCATTCCAATATAATATGATCGCATGAACTGGTTGCTCCAAAACAATTTTGCGGCTTTGTATTGCAAGCCTGAAACTTGAAATCAGAGTAGCTAGTTTTTTTAAAAGGTTTTCGTTCACTTACGTTTGCGCATACGCTACTCGTTAAACGTTTAAGCTATTCGCAAGCGCACTCGTAAACAATCTTACAACAGCCGTCTTTAGTAAGACATAATGCAGGACGAATCAAGAGATACAGTTAGCAAACTTCAAAAGAAAGCGAACTAGGGAGAGGACTAATGCTACGCGGTTTTGTGCGGCTGTTGATGCTCTTACCATAGAAAGCCCGTTTGATGATTTTGAACATTACAGGGAACGTCTTCAAGAAACTCTAGAGAAGCTCGTTTCTCTAGATGACGCTATTCATAATTTTCTCTCTGACGATGAATACAATGCAGACGAGCAGAGCTGTGAGGAATATATAGACAAAGTCAAACGCGCTATACAGGAGGCTACAAAAGCAATTGATTACAAGCTTTCAGCCACAACGTCGCAAATGAATATCACGTCACCACCAGTGCTCACACAACCAACTGTATTACACTCTGTCAAGCTACCAGCAATTAAGCTTGAGTCATTTTGTGGAGATGTCGAAATGTGGTCCCGCTTCTGGGAACAATTTGAATCAACCATTGATAAAGACCCATCCCTTTCTACACTAAACAAACATGTTTTCCTACGAGGGTATCTGTCAGGCGAACCGAAGTTGCTAGTAGATGGAATACCTATAACGGCTAACACGTATGAAGAAACAAAGAAAATTTTATTGAATAGATACGGAGATAGCAATCGCATTATACAGGCGCACCTCGATTATTTGGCTGCGCTAAAGCCTGTACAGTCAGCGACACCTGAAACGCTGAACAGTACATTCCTGGAATGTAACCGTCGTATTCAAGCACTGCGTGCCTTAGGAGAAGACGTCGTGGCATACGGTAAAATTCTCATTCCGAAAATTCTGCGTGCATTTCCCGCTGAAATGTGCCAGAAATGGGTCATTCATGCTAGAAGAACCGAAGTAGCGGAAGGAGATGTACTGAAACTACTTAACTTTTTGGAAGAAGAAGTTCGTGGTGCTCTCACTGCACAAAAGATTCGTACAGAATATCAGTCATCTCCTAGCTTCACGCCCACTGCAGCAGCGCTTCACATAAATTCAAAGCAAGCGAAAAATCCGCGTAAGCCTAACGAGAAGTACCGGTACAACCATATTGCGTATTTTGCGAAGCTCGCTCTCATTGGGTCCAAGACTGCAACATAGTAACTGACAGCCAACAACGTATCGATAAACTAAAGCAAGATAATCGCTGTTTTATGTGTCTAAACCGAGGTCATAATGCTAGAAACTGCAGTAAGAAGGGCAAGGTCTCGTGTTCTAAGTGCAAGAAAAGTCATCACAAGGCTATTTGAACTGACATTGCTGCCTCTTCTTCATCTTCTCAGCAAATTAGCTCTACATCTGTAGGGAGAATCGACATAAGTTCAGCAAGTTTTACTTATCTTCAGACAGCTCGAGTTTGGGTCAGTGGACCCGCAGGATTAAGCAAACTTACTCGCTGCGTTCTGGATAGCGGTAGTCAGTCAAGCTTCATTTCCAAGTTCCTGATTGATGAGCTAGGTTTAAGAACTATAGAACATCTTGATCTATCTGTCAACGCCTTTGAAATGCCATCCGCAACTTCAACTCACCGTAGAGTCGTAGAATTCAAAAAATGGTTCAAATGGCTCTGAGCACTATGGGACTTAACATCTTAGGTCATCAGTCCCCTAGAACTTAGAACTACTTAAACCTAACTAACCTAAGGACATCACACACATCCATGCCCGAGGCAGGATTCGAGCCTGCGACCGTAGCAGTCCCGCGGTTCCGGACTGCAGCGCCTAGAACCGCACGGCCACCGCGGCCGGCGTAGAATTCACACTACAGGGTACATGGACTAATTCCAAGACGTCTATGACTGCGTTTGAAAGCACATACTCCTTTTCCGCGCACCCAACTGTGCCTTCCGATTTAAGAAAACTTTGCGGACCTAAGGGATGGTACAGAAGATCTTCCCATCGAGATTCTTATCGGAGCAGATTACTATTGGAAAATCGTTAAAGATTCCCCTCCGATTCGACTAACGTCATCAGTTGTTCTGGTACCTTCCATTCTAGGTTGGATTCTTAGTGGAAGCAAATCAAGCACCACGGCTAACCTTGTGACGGCAAACTACATCAGTTTAGAAACAGCGACAACAACAGACGATATTTTACGACGTTTGTGGAATGTAGAAACAATGGGAATCACAGTAGATGAAACAACAACTCTGAATCAGAAGGAATTGGCGTTATTGGAAGATTTTTCAAAATCCTACTGCATCGAAGACAAAAGAAGAGTGGTGTCTTTCCCCAGAAAACCCAACGTTATGTTATCTAATAATCCTCAGCAAGCAGAGAAGAGATTTGCTTCACTGGAGAAAAAATTTACGAAGGACAAGAAACTGAAACAAATTTACGAGGTGCAAATTATATAACACATCAAGAAGAAACACGTGGAAGTCACCCCTTCTGGACCGAAATTGCGTGACACATTTTATCTGCCACATCATGCAGTAAAGAAAGAAAAGTTAGGTGCCATCAAATGGAGGATTGTATTTGATGGTTCGTCGCACGACCAGAGTGCACGTTCATTGAATGACTCTTTAGAAATAGTTCCTAATTTACTTCCTGACATTCTTTCAATATAACTGAGATATCGTCTACATCAAGTAGCCGTAATTGCCAATATCAAACAAGCATTTCTACAGTTAGTTCTTTGCAGGAAAGATAGAGATCTCACTAGGTTTTTTTGGTACAAAGTAATCGTAGATCAACAAGGAAACTATATTACAACTGACGAAAGGATTACATACTGCTTCACCCGGCTACCTTTCAGACTTACCTGCAGTCCGTTTCTTCTTGCAGCCACGCTGAAAGAACTTGCTGTAATGCACAAAACGAATTTTCCGCAAGCTGCTTTACTTGTTGAAGGTAATTTGTACATGGAGGATTTTGTAGCAGGTGCTAAAGATGACAATGCCGTAATTAACTTATATTATGAGCTTACATCACTCATGGGACAGATCAGTCTACCAATGGCAAAGTGGGCCACAAATTCAAGCCAACTGATTGGAATATGGCAATCAGAAGGTGTCATAAACACTACAGATACGGAGGTACTGGGAGTCCACTGGAACACACAGACTGATACGCTCAGTGTTGTTCACAACAATGTTACCGACAATGCCACTAAGCGAGAAGCACTACGAAACACTGCTAGATTCTATGACCCACTGGGTTTCTTGTCGCCTGTGTCCCTCACTGCAAAAATAATTTTTCAAGAAATTTGGTCAAGAGGAATTGAATGGGATGAGCTTTTACCCCTTGATCTTAGCAAACGCTGACGAATGTGGGTATCAACATTGCCATCATGTTCACACATAAAAATGCCCCGACGGGTTGGTGTATCTGAAAACACTGAGCCAGAAATCCATGTCTTTTGCGACGCATCAGAAAAGGCCTACGGAGCAGTCCTTAATGTACGGTGCACCACAACAAATATGGTATCAGTCCATTTAGTTTGCAGTAAAAACCGACTAGCTCCCATCAAAAAAATAACTCTTCCACGGCTGGAACTTCTAGCGACACTTCTTGGATAAAGACTACTTCATTATTTCTGTAAGGCCACGAGCTATAACGCAAGTCGTGCAACATTGTGGACTGACTCAACTGTAGCCTTAGGATGGATACAACATGACCCTAATCGATGGAAAACCTTTGTTTCAAACCGTGTTCGGAAATACAACGACTAACGAATCCGTCACAGTGGAGGCACTGCCGTGGTGACGAAAATCCAGCTGATCTAACCTCCAGAAGTACCACAGTAGATAAACTTCACCATGCTTCTGTATGGTTCCATGGACCTGCTTGGTTAACAAAGAACAGAACACAGTGGCCTCGAATTTTACAGACGGAAGAGCACTCCTTGCCAGAAAAGAAGAAATTAACAGACCAAGTCTTCATGGTACAAACAACGATTCCTGTTTTAACAGCTACACGGTACAGTAGCTACTTCAAGCTGTTAAGAGTTACAGGATGGGTACTTCCCTTTAAACAGCACTTATTGAAAGAAAACAGAACATCTGGAGAACTAACAGCATCAGATTTGGGCGAAGCACACACTTACTGGATTCAAGTTGTTCAACAGCAACATTTTGCGCTCGAACTGCATGTACTATACAACAACATGCCTCTACCACGTAATTCTCAGATAGTTCGCTACAACCCATTCTTGAATAATGGTCTTATTCGTCTCGGTGGACGACTGCAGTTTGCAGAATTACCCAGAGATCAACACCACGCGATTCTTCTTGAAGGACAACATCATTTCACACGTTTACTGATCCAGCAGACTCACATTCGTTTGCATCACCTTGGAGTAAACATAGTGTTCTCTGAACTGAGAACAGAATTCTGGATCCTTAGAGCTCGGCAGGCAATTAAACAAGTTCTATACCGTTGCCTACCTTGTAAGATGGTGAAAGCTCACGTTGTTCAACAAACTGAGGCTCCATTACCAGCTAAACGACTCTCACCACTGAAACCATTTACAGTAACAGGTATTGACTTTGCCTGTCCATTATATGTCAGACGAGGACATATTACGAAGAAAACGTATATTGCTCTATTCACATGCGCAACAACACGAGCCATACAACTGGAACTATGCTCAGATATGTCAACTGACAGATTTCTTCAAGCTCTACAAAGGTTTGTCGGAAGACGAGGAGTGCCCAGCACAATTTACACTGATAATGCTACTACCTTCCATGCCATGCACTTAGAGCTGAAGGAGCTGTGGCAGGCTCTCATGGCAAGCAAGACGCACAAGTACCTCGCCCAGCAAGCCATCACTTGGAAATTCATCGCCCCACACGCGCCTTGGTGGGGAGGATTCTGGGAACGGATGGTGGGATCTGTCAAACGCTGCCTGAGAAAAGTTTTAGGACAGTCACAGTTGGACGAAGAAGGTCTCAATACAATCCTGGTCAGCATAGAAGCAGCACTAAACTCTAGACCAATTATGCAAGGGGGAGATGAATCTGAGCCACTGACGCCCGCACATTTCCTTGTAGGTGATCGACTCACAACACTACCTACTGGTCCAGAATCACCAGTTAGAAAGGACTTGTCCAAGGAATTTCAACGGCTGCAGAAGATGGTAGAACACTTCTGGAACAGGTGGATGAAAGAATATCTGATTCTGCTCAAAACCTTCCATGAAACTCATCAACCTAGGCCAGGTTCACGAAGACTCCAGCTGGGTGATGTCGTTCTTCTACAAGAGGATGTTCGTCCACGACACATGTGGAGGAAGGCGCGGATAGAAGATCTTCATAAAGGAAGAGATGGGAAAATACGAACTGTAACCTTACGAACTTCAGAAGGATCCATAATCTCACGTCCCGTTCAACTGGTCATTCCTCTAGAAGTTGACCAGGGTGGGGAGGGTGTTGCGGGTTGATATTTGTAATTATAGACACTCTGGAACTGTTAATTATCCTTCAATAAATGTTTTATATTCCATGATGTACGTTCCTTGGAGAGAAATACACACCTGGAAATGGAAAAAAGAACACATTGACACCGGTGTGTCAGACCCACCATACTTCCTCCGGACACTGCGAGAGGGCTGTACAAGCAATGATCACACGCACGGCACAGCGGACACACCAGGAACCGCGGTGTTGGCCGTCGAATGGCGCTAGCTGCGCAGCATTTGTGCACCGCCGCCGTCAGTGTCAGCCAGTTTGCCGTGGCATACGGAGCTCCATCGCAGTCTTTAACACTGGTAGCATGCCGCGACAGCGTGGACGTGAACCGTATGTGCAGTTGACGGACTTTGAGCGAGGGCGTATAGTGGGCATGCGGGAGGCCGGGTGGACGTACCGCCGAATTGCTCAACACGTGGGGCGTGAGGTCTCCACAGTACATCGATGTTGTCGCCAGTGGTCGGCGGAAGGTGCACGTGCCCGTCGACCTGGGACCGGACCGCAGCGACGCACGGATGCACGCCAAGACCGTAGGATCCTACGCAGTGCCGTAGGGGACCGCACCGCCACTTCCCAGCAAATTAGGGACACTGTTGCTCCTGGGGTATCGGCGAGGACCATTCGCAACCGTCTCCATGAAGCTGGGCTACGGTCCCGCACACCGTTAGGCCGTCTTCCGCTCACGCCCCAACATCGTGCAGCCCGCCTCCAGTGGTGTCGCGACAGGCGTGAATGGAGGGACGAATGGAGACGTGTCGTCTTCAGCGATGAGAGTCGCTTCTGCCTTGGTGCCAATGATGGCAGTATGCGTGTTTGGCGCCGTGCAGGTGAGCGCCACAAACAGGACTGCATACGACCGAGGCACACAGGGCCAACACCCGGCATCATGGTGTGGGGAGCGATCTCCTACACTGGCCGTACACCACTGGTGATCGTCGAGGGGACACTGAATAGTGCACGGTACATCCAAACCGTCATCGAACCCATCGTTCTACCATTCCTAGACCGGCAAGGGAACTTGCTGTTCCAACAGGACAATGCACGTCCGCATGTATCCCGTGCCACCCAACGTGCTCTAGAAGGTGTAAGTCAATTACCCTGGCCAGCAAGATCTCCGGATCTGTCCCCCATTGAGCATGTTTGGGACTGGATGAAGCGTCGTCTCACGCGGTCTGCACGTCCAGCACGAACGCTGGTCCAACTGAGGCGCCAGGTGGAAATGGCATGGCAAGCCGTTGCACAGGACTACATCCAGCATCTCTACGATCGTCTCCATGGGAGAATAGCAGCCTGCATTGCTGCGAAAGGTGGATATACACTGTACTAGTGCCGACATTGTGCATGCTCTGTTGCCTGTGTCTATGTGCCTGTGGTTCTGTCAGTGTGATCATGTGATGTATCTGACCCCAGGAATGTGTCAATAAAGTTTCCCCTTCCTGGGACAATGAATTCACAGTGTTCTTCTTTCAATTTCCAGGAGTGTAAATTAGTGTTGTATTGGAATCACGGTGTTGTGTGTCCGTAATACTGGGTGTTGTTGTTTCCTCTTCGTCATCATCATTCATCCCCATTACGGTCGGAGGAAGGCAACGGCCAACCACCTCCATTAGGACCTTGCCTAGTACAGCAGTGCGGGTCTCCCGCATCGTTCCCCTACGCTCTGTCAAGAAGCATGGGACTTCATTTCCATTATCCATAATGGATTAGGGACGAGACATGGGCAGAAAACGTCGAAAATGTGAGACAGACATAATGCTCATTTTATTATTAACCACTGCTTCTACAATTTGTTCAGTATACCACCGCAGACGTCGACGAGATGCTGCATCCGTAAAACGACGAGATCAATAGCGCCAGAGTTGTACCTAGTGGCCAAAAATGGAAATAATTTTTTTTCCAGCGTAAATCGGTTCCGCATTAACGCATTAGCGTAGCTACGAAGTTCCGCTGCCATACGATACTCCCACCCCACACTGGACATAAGTCAGTAGCTGCGCTTTAATTATAACCACCCTGTCATCATCCTATACAGTTTTGCAAGATGTAACAAAATGATTCAAATGGCTCTGAGCACTATGGGACTTAACTTCTGAGGTCATCAGTCCCCTAAACTCAGAACTACTTAAACCTAACCAACCTAAGGACATCACACACATCAATGCCCGAGGCAGGATTCGACCCTGCGACCGTAGCGGTCGCGCGGCTCCAGACTGTAGGTCATCGACAGCATCAGTGTTCCGGCACTTCGGCGGGTCATACAGAATTTCACTATTCGTCTGCGCCACATTATCGCCAATGATGGCAGGCATATCGAACATGTCATAATCTAAATCCGAATATATGTAGTGACGTTTACATGTTGAATGAAGTTTGTGCACGCCCTAGTTAGTAACTAGTTTACGTTTTTCTCCATATAGTTCAATAAGTGTCACCCTGTGAGTGATAATGTTGTTGAAGTCCTGTGTTCTCTAGTGAAGCTGATATTATTAAGTTTCAGATCTCGCGCAAGGTAACTTGTGCTCAGCACCAGAATACAAGGAACGTTCACACGAGCCACTAACTCAGAGTAATTGTCTTCCCAATAACCTCCCTATGAAAAATTAGACATACAGGCAAAAGTTAAGTACTCGTTTCTACAATGTAATGTAACAGCTTAAATTAGAGCAAAAAATTATGAAGATTATTCGATTTAACTGTAAAATCCATACACAAAAGTATCGATGTTTTCAAACTATGTTCAATGTTTTTGACAATCTGTTAAAAGTAAATGAAGTAATAGAAATTGAGTAAATAAACTTAAAGCATAATAATGAATGGTTTTTGTAGCTATAAGAATTACAACGACTGTTATATTCATAGTTTAACTGAAAATGTTTAATACTTTTGACAAAGCAAATAGGAAAGTCGGGAATCCACTTTGGGTTTTCAACTCACGATTGTATCGATGACCTTGGCGCTAAGCTAGTGCGGAAGGGATGGAACGAGCCAAAAACACAGCATTGCAGGCAGGGTACCCTGGTTTGCGTTCATAACTGTATCATGTCTGGTGATGTTGTCATTTTTTGAGTGCTAAAACTGTGCATAATCGAGGGAAGGTTGGTGTGGCAGCGACGTTTGTGTCGTAAATCCGTCTCCAGAAATTGCAGTTTTACGAAAAGCAAGAATATCCAGCGTTAATCTATGACTGAATTTAGAACTAGCGTAACACCTAGAAAAATGCCTACCACAAGGAACATGGTAGTAATGGATTAACTTCGTCTTACTGGAGACTTGAGGAGCCTACCCTATTACCATTCTGAAATTTTCGACTACAGTACCACAATAATTACGATAAACAAATCAAGACTTTTTAATAAATCTAAGTGAACAGAAGTTCGCTGAATATAACGGTCACAGACTTCTTATATGACTACTCAACAGATTCAGTTGTTTAGAAGTATCTGTTGAATTCATTATCCTAATGTCACAAAATGAATCCTAACTTCCTTGTCAGTTTGTTTAAATATTGTAGAGTGAATTTAAACGGTGAAAAGATCGTATAAAACAATTTCAGAATTACGAAGTGTGTTTATCTGGAAAAGACAGCTTTACGTTATATTTGTGCGCGCGTGTGTGTGTGTGTGTGGGGGGGGGGGGGGGCGTGTGTGTGTGAGTGTGTGTGTGTGTGTGTGTGTGTGTGTGTGTGTGTGTGTGTGTGTGTGTGTGTAAAATTGAATGGTCGCATTGGTAACTCACTAAACGCTTCAGATATTTAAATTACTCTCACTAAATTTTCAGTGATTAAATTTTCATTTACTGCAAAGTTTAATGATGGTAACCACTGAGCAACGCCATAATCTTACAGCTTGAATCCCGCTTGATTCCGAGTAGAACACTGAAAAATAACTGTAATAACGTAAATTTATTTCAGTAACACTAAAAAAACTTCTGAAAAAAATAAAGCTAAACTGTTTTTTCACAGCTGGTGAGCACAGATCTTCATAGAATTCGTATCTTTTTCAGAGGGATTGTCGTACGGTAAGATTATACCAGATGCCAGTCCATTCGCTACTGTGGTGCGGATAAAGCTATAAGACCGGCAGTGAAGTGATTATCCAGTGCAACAACCTTCGTTGTGCGCCGAAATCATTGTAAATCGAGCCTCGTTATTCTCATCGCGCTTTGGAGAGAGGTCCAAGAGAGAAATAGTTGCCTAAACCTAACAATATTCCCTTAGGTTACACATTGTCAATTTAGTAATTCAGTGCTACAGTCAGCAAAAAATAGTAAAAGTTATATATTGCAGATTAATTATCAGTACTCAAATGAGTGAACAAAAGGCTTTCGTTTTCTGGGAAGAGAGAAAGGTAGGCCAGTATGACTTCTTTTTTTTACGATAGGCGAGGCAGCGGCTGAGTCGAGCGCTGCGCGGCTGTAAAACAGGGGGATGACTGCGGCTTGTTTTTTCGTAACTCCGTAGGCGTCGAAGTGTTTTCCTTCCAGCAACTACACCACAGAAAGCAACCACAGTTGTTACAATAGCTAAAAATTGCTTGTTTCTTTGTTAAAAAGAAATACTTCCCTGCTACGGGAACATTAAAAAGTTCAGTACGCCTGATTCTTGTACTTTGAAAATTTTAGGTGAATCGGCCACATGTGGAATCGGTGGGTCGGTTACAACAAACATCTGTTAAAATATTCTTGCCTTGCGGTATATTACTTACAAAATTCCAGGATATTGAAACACTGCTCTGTTACCAAATTAACGCAAAATTGTCCATTTTACTCACGTTTTACATGCGCATTCGCAACACTATGACCAGCAGCGAACATTTACACAACACTGACAAAATCGAGCAGCAAGCTAGAGAGCATAGTCGTACTCACCATCACAGTAGCGAGAAAAGACGCAGGGGCATAGCGTAAGCTGTATTACTCATTAACTAATCACGTCTAAGCCTGGAAGTAATGCCATCACAAAATTCAAAAATATTGTTGGACTCCAGAATGATATTCCGGAACCGGCCTCTGTGACCGAGCGGTTCTAGGCGCTTCAATCCGAAACCGCGCTGCTGCTACGGTCGCAGGTTCGAATCATATCTCGGGCATAGATGCGTGTGATGTCTTTAGGTTAGTTAGGTTTAAGTAGTTCTAAGTCTAGGGGACTGATGACCTCAGATGTTAAGTCCCATAGTGCTTAGAGCCATTTGAGCCATTTGATATTGCGGGCGCATGTGAGAAATTTTTAAAGGTTGTCCTGGCCTGTGACGACGCCAGAGTTGAAACCAAGTCAGGCTAATATGCAGTATCTAGATTCGAATACTAACAGGGAAGAACATCTGATATTGCATTTTAATTATAATAACATAATTAATTAATTGTTAATAAATAGAACATTTAATTAATTAATATTTAAGTTAATTTAATATAAAGTTAATTTTATATTAATAACATATAATAAATTATATATTTGTATCGGATATATTTATTATATATTTAATCTTTCTGTATTATTAGTGAAAAGAAAGATTAAATAGAATTGCCACTCACCACCCGAGGTGGAGCACCAAAGTGCCGATGCAGCAGAGTGACCTCACAGGGAAGGCAGCATAACGTCGTTCTGCTGATCACGTACACAGTAGTAATAATGCATAAGTCGTATGCAAGAGTGACTTTCAGCATGCAGACACTACAGAAATAACTAAACTGAAAGCCTGAAGAGAAGAGTTGCGACACTGTGGCGAGGTGCAGAGCGCTGATGGGTTCAGGAAAATAGGGCATTTTGGTCATTCTTGCCACGCCATAACGTCATTCGCGTACACTGACCGGTACAAATAATCTGACCTCCAAAGCCCAGTACTCAGTTTGTAGTTAATCTTTCCTGATCTGGGATCAGTAATTCTCCATACGTGGTGCAAGTAAGATGACTTCACCCTACAATGCAACAGAGAGGCAGCCGTACCTGAAGGACTTGGTTGCTGTGGGCTGCCTCCACCTCGTCTTTGCATTTGCTGATGAGAAGTCTTCCTCGTAGCACTCGGCCCCTGGAGGCTTATCTGATGGTACCTGGTGAGCTGCCGAACTACCGTCATCCCAGGGGAGAAGAGTCTGACCATTTTCTCGCTGCGAGGCCGTGAAGTAACTCTTCACGACTACGGCCAGCTTGTGCAGAGCTGTTGGGTGCCTCTCCATGGCACCAACTACAGTGTCAATGGAAGTGTCCTGGCAACTTTCTAGCCGTACTGCTGGCCAGTGTGGGACACGGGCAACGTCCGCAGTGTACCTAGTCTCCCGACTCCTGTGGAATAGCTACCTAGTACGTGTGTAGCCCCGTTACTGCAGCGGCCGAGACACGGACACACGCAAGAGTCAGTGCATACCGGCGTGGCTAGCTCCTTCTGCTTATACAGCTACTGGCAGCCATGAAAGAAGAAAACTTTTTATCCACGAATTATAAATGTGTGTCCTGTTAACAATACCTTCCACGTGCCTTTGGGTGTTTGACAGATACTCACGGCCGTACTCCACGCCGCCGCGGCAATCAATATGTTCACAAAATCAGAAGTCTCTTCCTACACGATTTGACATATTTCATTCATCAAAGACTATGAGACTTTTACCGTCGCTTACTTCGCCACTCATATCCGACGGACACGGCAATGGAATCCCTGTCGATCTCCATCAAGATCTTCCTAAACAAGGGACTGCCACTCCAATAAGTAATCCATCTTCTGAAACTGAACCTGTCTACTGTTTGTGGCTTTCTTAGATAACACAGTCTGATAAATTGCACTAATACAAAACGTGACGAATGATTTTTCAAACTCGAATCAATCATTAAGAAAATTTTATTGTATTTACGTATTTTCCAAATGGTACAATCCCTAAAGCACTATTTTCTATCTTTGCCACTTCAGGAAAGTGGAAGCGTCCACTTCTCCTAACCCAAGGTGTTTCCCTTGACTTAAACTGCATCTTACTTCTCTTTACACCTACGTCTAAATCTACATAGCTACCCTGCAATCACGGCGAGAATACCTGAGAGATCACGCTTCATTGCTTGGCAGAGGGTTCACAAAACCGGAAGTGTACGAGTACAAAGATGCCAAACATTTAGAAGGCTTAAGGAGCCTCAAGGGTACCTCCACGTAGAACCTCTTCAGCAACGTACACCACCCTGTCCGCCGTCACCTCTGTCCACCAGGCTGTTCTCCGTGATTGTCCGCAGCTCGTGGTCGTGCGGTAGCGTTGTCGCTTCCCACGCCCGGGCTCCCGGGTTCGATTCCCGGCGGGGTCAGGGATTTTGTCTGCCTCGTGATGACTGGGTGTTGTGTGATGTCCTTAGGTTAGTTAGGTTTAAGTAGTTCTAGGGGACTGATGACCATAGATGTTAAATCCCATAGTGCTCAGAGCCATTTGAGCCATTTTTTTTTGTTCTCCGTGACAGCCCGTCGGAGCAATGGTGAACATGGCTCCCGAGTTTCTCTATGCATTTTGCCGCTTCACTGCCTTTAAACTTGAATAGGGCGCTAACCACTGCTCCGATTTTAATGTGGACTGCAGAAATAAACTTAGAATTTTTAGTTGCATATTAATCCTACACAATAACTACTAATTCCCTTCTAAATAATTTTAAGTCATTAGGAAGATTTACATTGGCGAATAAGAGTATGAAGGGAAATGAATAAACACTGATTTGTCTCACAGTCAAATTATTATTGACATGAAAACTGTATTCTATATCCGAAACTTCAATTCCGTGTCGTTGTATTGTATATGGAATTTTAATGAAAAGTAAGATTTTGTATCTTTTATGGGAGTCTGGTCGTTCATAGCCCATATTTCATGGACTATAATCTTCTTACAGTAAATAAATAAATAAGTTCATCCATTGTACTTGGTGCAGACGCTCTGTCTGATTTTCATAATGTTTAATGATTATCATCTGATAAATACCGAAAGAAAACCTTGACAAGAAGGGAATAAACGTTCGTGAAAAACAGACAGCGATAGAGAGTGAGATACTACCAATAAAAATTGTGTAATTTTTTCTCATTTTTTTATCTAGGCTTTCTTTCAAATAAACCTACATTTTGCCAGAGTAAAAACAGAATTTGAAAAATAAATATTTAATCTACCTCAACAATTTAACCCAATACTTAGAAATTCATACACACACATGTCGACATTTTAGTTTTGAGTCTTCCCATCCTCCCTTTTAGCTCATCCAGCTGATTGCTAAAAACTTCTTCCTCGACTATATTAGGGCTGTGTAGGATGCAATAAAATGCTTGTCTCAACTCCCTAACAGTCATTTTCTGCTCAAATGCAGCTGTTGCGCCTACATGAAGCAATCATAGGTGTCTATGATGGTGCTGAATCCAAGGCAGTCAAATAACTGAACATTCCTCTCACTTCGACAGAGTATGGCATAATTGTTTGCTGTATAAGTAAGTAAAATTAAAATTCCCATGGAACATTATAAGATTAGTTAGCTCGTGTGGTAAATACTGTACTTTTAATGTAGTCATTAGTGATATTACTTCTGATTTGCACCCTGTAAGTGCCGGAGAATCACAAGATTCTCCTCTGGGACCGACTTCGTTTAACATACATTTCTCTGACATAAAAGGCTTGCGCCCAGTTAACATAGCTTTCTTTTTTGATGATACAAAGCTATAATACGCCGACAACTATGTAACGGACATTCACGAAGAAATCCAAAGTGCTGTTATACTGCTTCAAAAATGGTTTACGGAATGGCGGGTTGAAATAAATAAATAAATCTGAAATATTCGTTATAAGTAAAGGCGCACCGCGCAAGAATTATCCGAACGGAACGGAAATCAATAGACGTGATGTACATGTACAGACAAGCAAATCATTACAGTTTCAGAAAATTTGGATGATTTATTCAAGAAAAAGAGCCTCACAAATTGAGCAAGCCAATAACGCGGGTCCACCTCTGGCCTTTATGCAAGCAGTTATTCGGCTTGGCATTGATTCAGGTAGCCGCTGGATATCATTTCGAGCGATATAGTGTTAAATTCTGTTCAATTGACGCGTTAGACCGACAAAATCCCGAGCTAGTTGCAAGGTCCTGCCCATAATACTCCAAACAGTGACAGTTGAGGAGAGATCTGGCGCCCTTGCTGGCCATGGTAGAGTTTGGCACGCACGAAGACAAGCAGTTGAAACTATCGCGGTGTGCGGGCGGGCATTATCTTGCTGAAATGTAAGCCCAGGATGGCTTGCCGTGAAGAGCAACAAATCGGGGGGTTGGATATCGTCGAGGTACCTCTGTGCTACAAAGATGAAGTGTATGACAATCAAAGGGATTCTGCTATGAAAAGAAATGTCACCCCAGACCATCACCCATGGTTGTCTTTCCTTATGGCAAGCGACAGTCAGGTTGTTAACTCACAGCAGTCCAGGGCGTCTCCAGATACGTTTTCAGCCTGAAATCTCATTGACTGTAGTAGAATAATTGTATTCAGTGATGAGTTCCGCTTCGAACTGAGCTCCGACGACCAGCAAAGACGTGTATGGAGACGCCCCAGACGGCGCTGAGATACCAACCCGACTGTCGCCTGAGTTGATTGTCTCTTAAGTCTCGTGCTTTTGTAGTAATTACATACTAAATTAATGGTTCTGCAAGCTAGGTGTAGCTGTTTTTTGTTTTTTTGTTTTTTGTTACCATGAATGAGTAAAGATTATAGTCGGGCTGTGCCATCTCCGATACGAAGGGCGTTTGAAAAGTCCATGCAAAGTCCGATAGATGGCACCACCGGCGCGTATCGAGGTCATGTTTAGTTAGTAGCATCTTTGAAAAGAACGCGCACCAAGTTTCAACCATATTTGTCAATTTCTTTATGTTCGGCATTCGTGTGAATCAGGGAAGCCGAGTGATTGTCAAAAAATGTACGAAAAAGAATTTTGTGTGGTGATTAAACATTACTTGATGAAAGGCAAAACGCCTCAGGAGACTAAAGAGAAGTTTGATAAACATTACAGTGACTCTGCGCCTTCGATTAGAACAGCTTATAAGTGGTTTCAAAATTTTCGGAGTGGCCATATGGGCACAAGTGATGCTGAACGTTCTGAACGCCCAGTGGAGGTTACGACTCCAGAAAGCATTGATAAAATCCATTATATGGTGATGGATGACAGAAGAGTTAAGGTGCGTGAGATTGCTAGTGTTTTGGGCATCTCGAATGAACGGGTACCTAATATTTTGCATAAACATTTGGACATGAGAAAGCTATCCGCAAGATGTGTTCCGTGATTGCTCACACTTGACCAAAAACGGAATCGTGTAAGTGTTGCAAGGATGGTTTGCAGCTGTTCAGGAGGAATCCGCAGAACTTTAAGCGTCGTTTCGTCACTGTGGATGAAACATGGATACATTACTATACTCCTGACACCAAAGAACAATCTAAAAAATGGGCTACCAAGGGAAAATCTGCACCAAAAAAGGCGAAGACCATTTCTTCGGCCGGAAAGGTTATGGTGACTGTCTTTTGGGATTCGCAAGTGCCTCATCGACTATCTGGAAAAGTGTAAAACTATTACAGGTGCATATTATTAATCGTTATTGGACCCTTTGAAAACCAAGCTGCAATAAAAACGCCGACGATTCGACCGCAAAAAAATCCTTTTCCATCACGACAATGCACCAGCACACACGTCAGCACTTGTGGTCGCAAAATTAATTGAAATAGGATTCCAACTCGTTTCACATTCCCCCTATTCTCCAGACTTGACTCCCTCGGACTACTATTTGTTTCTCAATTTGAAGAAATGGCTGGCGGGACAAAGATTTTATTCAAACGAGGAGGTGATTGCAGCAACTAATAGCTATTTTGCAGACTTGGACAATTCCTATTATTCGGAAGGGATCAAAAAATTAGAACAGCGTTGGACGAAGTGTATAAGTGTAAACGGACACTATGTCGAAAAATAAAAAAGTTTACCCCAAACACATAAGTAGTTTTTATTTTTGCAAGGACTTTTCAAACGCCCCTCGTATGTTTGTGCGGTATGGAGCAGTTTTATTACCAACAGCGAATTTCTCTCTCGTTTATTTCCATATCTCCGTTTCATTTCTATCTATAAACATACTAATCAATTAGCCACTCCATGGTTAACGACAACGTAATCTTCCCAAGTACATACGTGACCAGTCGAAACCGTTAATTCTCCGATTTCGCAGAAAGTTTTAGGTTGCAGAAATGTGGAGTAATTCATTTATCTTCCCGCGTTCTATCGACTCCACCTGGTACTATGTGGATCCATCGTCATGACATCTGATCATCATTTTTCTATAATCGAAGCCGTAATCTAAACCCTTTTACAAAAGTTACTCTTGAGCGTCCCCGACAAATTCGTTGAAGTTATAGAAATCGCTGACCTGCAATGTCCATCCCCCACTTTCTAGTTTCACTGCAGATCTAAAGAGAGCTTACAATGCAGCTTCTTTCTTATGAGGACTCACGCAACACTGACGTAGCGTTAAAAGTAAAGCCTTAAGCACTTAAAAATGAAACCCAGTTCTCGAGACAAAATGTGGTGTAGCACTGTAATTATTTAATAAATAATAACTGTTCACATACGTTTATTCTCAGTGAGAAGTGACCTTATATCCACTCTGTAGTCCTACGGCTGAGATGAGTAACGCAGTATTTATTTTTGCGAAATAGTTAATGGGCTTATGGGGACTGCAGCCAAATGAGAATGTTAATGTACGACAGAGCCGACGCGGAAGCTAGTAAAGGTATTCTTCTGCCAGCAAGTGACGAACACCTGTCAATCCATCTGTGCGCACCGCTGTTCCGGAGAACTGCGCGTGCGTCATATTTCCTGCATGAAGCACCAGAGAATAGCACAGCACGAAGGTGCAGCAACCTGTTGCTCTTCTCGCCACCGCGATTGGCGACAGGATGAGGAAACAATATATTTCCTCGGGTCGACGTTCTCTGAGCGTACCTGTGGCGTTATAATGTGAAGCTGTTATGGAGGTACTAAAGATATGCGAGGAGCACCGTCGTTATTTCCCCCTTATATTTCCATTGTGCAACTGTGAAACTGCCTCTGGCGCCGCATCATCACACTTCGGATACAGCATCTGTACACTACGGGGGTTTCAGAAAGCTTCATCAGTTCCCACTACACTATATCTCCTACATGAACTAAAGCAGAGACTTGGGGTGAATTTTAATTTACATAACAAAAAAGAAAGATTACCTTGACGCCAGTTGACGTGGTGGCCCGTAGGTGCTCCTTTGCGCAGCTAATTCTCTCATTCGCTTGTTGATCACCCAGTGTGCGCTGAGTCGAAATGGTAATAACGTAGCAAGAAAATGCATTTTTTGTTCTCCGCTTCCACAGGTACGATTCATAGATATGACTGATGTTTATTCTGTCGGACATGTCCAACATACCAGACACTACAAGCGATGAAGTTGAGTCCGGAACCACGCGGCTGCTACGGTCGCAGGTTCGAATGTTACCTCGGGCCTGGATGTGTGTGATGTACTTATGTTAGTTAGGTTTAAGTAGTTGTAAGTTTAGGGGACTGATGACCTCAGATGTTAAGCCCCATAGTACTTAGAGCCATTTGAACCATTTCGATGAAGTTGTTGGGATATATACTGGGGTGAAAGGAATGGAAAGGAAATGGGATGGGGAAGAGTAGAACTGAAATAATGACTTCCAGCCGTACAGGGTAATTACGACAATGCAACGGCGAGAGTTGAAAATTTGTGCCCGACTGGACTCGAACCCAGATGCCCCGCTTCTCTAGAACGCGTGCTTTAACTGCCTTTTTTTTAGCTCATTTTGTTCGCTGTTGTTTGTTGTATTTCTTCGGGACGAATGTCTCATGACACTCGTTCAAGTTCATTACATAGGGCAGCTATCCCTCTGACCAAACACACTGAGCTACCATGCCAGCACTGCCTCGGCCATCCGGACACGCTTCCCGTCAGACTCAAATTTCCATCTTCCCGCTTACCGCACTGTAACAACCCCCCCCCCCCCCCATTAACCCCCCACTCACAGATTTCTGATTCCTGATTTCAGACATTGGTTGTGCATCCTCAGCTTCTCCATCAAGCAGCCGTCACAGACATAGACCTAGGGATATGACTGGCGCTTGCTCTGTTGGAGCTGTCCGGGAATCAAAAATCTGCGAAATTCTGAACATTTTACCCGATTTATTACTGATGGCACTTGTCTATACTGAGGTGGCAAAACCATGGGATACCTCACAACATGGTGTCGACCGTCATTTTGTCCCCCATAGTGCAGCAGCTCGACGTGGCATGGATTCAACAAGTCTATGGAAGTTCCCTACAGAAATATTGAGCCATGCTGCCTCTATAGCCGTCCACAGTTGCGAAAGTATTGCCGATGCAGGATTTTTGCCCGAAGTGACCTCACAATTAGGTCTCATAAATGTTCGCCTTCGCTGGTCGTCGGGGCTCAGTTAGAAAAGGGATTCATCACTAAAGACAGTTCTACTCCAGTCAAGGTGATTCCAGGCCGAAGATGTGTCCGGAGGTGCCACCCACAGATGTTGGGATACTAGCCTGGTTGTTGGCACCTGATTGTCGGCCGTCATACCGCCCGATAGCCGAGGGTGATGGTCTGGAGTGCCATTTCATTTCATAGCAAGATCTCTTTGGCTGTCATCCACGGTACCCTTATAGCACAGCGGTTTGTCGACGACACTCTACGCTCCGTTTTGTTGTCCTTCATGGCAAGCCTCCAGGGCTTACACTTCAGCAAGATAATGCCCGCCCCCACACGGCGAGAGTTTGTACTGCTTGTCTTCGTGTTTGTCAAACCCTACCTTGGCCACCAATGTCACTGGGTCTCTCCCTCAATTCAGACTGTTTGGAGCATTATGTGCAGAGCCGTCCAACCGTCTCGGGATTTTGACGATCTAACGTGCCAACTGATCAGAATATGGCACAATATCCCTCAGGAGGACATCTAACTGTCTAAATCAATGCCAAGCCGAATAACTGCCTGCTTAAGGGCCAGAGGTGGACCAACGCATTATTGACCTGCTCAATTTGAAGAGCTCCTTCTCTTGAATAAATCATACAGTTTTTCTGAAATGATAATCATTTGTTTGCCTGTGTATGTACATCACATCTACCGATTTCCGTCCTATTCTGATAATTTCTTCGTGGTGCGTCTTTTTCTTTTTATTTATCTTTTGCCTTAAAAGTGTTAGCATTTTCAGCACGGGTGGGGGACGCATGAGCCATTTATGTTAGCGTAGCTTGCAGGCAGACATTGGCACAACGGAAAGGGTATAGAACACTAATACCAAGGTAATGTGGTCGTGTCTCCATCCACAATTTTTTTTAATATTTCGATTTTAACGCAACTTACAATGCAAATAAACCGAAATAATACTCTATGTATTCTATTCACTGGTATTTTCACGAAAGGCAAAGGAAAAGTTATGGCCGAGGATTCCAAAAACCGCTGGCGATTGCACACAAAAATATAGGAGTATCGTCATTACTTCATCAAAATCTGGGAACCTTACCGCAGACTTCTACCAAAAGTATTTTTGACTGCTGTGTCGAAGCCCTGAGTGCCGGAGAACAAATTTATTCTGTTAATTTACTCGTGGGGAGGATAAACAAATCAACAATTGTACGACGAGATTTTCATGATGGAGGATTGCAATCGTGCAGTATTACAGGGATTTCCCCAGCAATGCACTCCGCTTGTGCAACCCTGCGATGTCTGTTTTTATCGTCAGATAAAGAACTTAATCGGAAATCTTCAAAACTTTTCTTACCTCATAGAGAGAGAGAAAAAGAAATCACATCCCAACAAAACTGTATCGAAATCACATCCCGACAAGACTGTGTCAAAATACATTCCTCTGTACATCACTAGCTGTTACACATGGTTTGCTGTCATACTGTGCGTTTAGAGAGAACCTTTTATGGATGTAAACCGTGCTTGTTTTCTTATACAAACTTTAAAACAATCATCCCGTCGAAAAAATACGACGTTTATAACGTGTACAAGGTACCGAGAAAATTACTGCCTTCCCTCTTTTTGCGATGAATATCACTCCAGCACGTGTAAGTCATCAACTGTAAAATAATAAAAGTAACTAATTTTATACAAAAAGTTCTCGTGTACGCCATACCATCCTTTTTTTTTTTCGAAATTCTGGTGCTAACCCAAATGTTCTTTTGCCTTTACTTTTCATGCCTTTTATAAAAATATTAATAAATGCAATATATTCAGCATTATTTCAGTCTATTTTCAGTATAACATAAAAGCTGAAAATAGATAAAAATGTTCCGCATAGGGGAGCAACCCAGTAACGCTCGGACTGCCGTTCTGTACTTTTTTCGGTGTGCCAACCGATGACTGCAAACTACGGTAGCATACATAGCTGAAGCCTCTCCCGGTCCGTACCAAAAATGCTACTTTTTTCTAAATCCTTGGCTATCTGGAGGTCCCACTTCTGTCATTTTCATTTCTGGCCGAACCCTGCCTATACCACAAATTTGAACTAAATCGGTGACGCGAGTACGTGCGGTCCCCTTGGAGAGTTGTCTTTATTTTTAAATTCATCATCCTACTGGATCTCTGCAGATTCTTTTGACACACAGTCCCAGAACTGTTGGCCGGTTGGCACAAAGTTGTCAAAACTGGGCAACAGTCCCAGAATCTGTTGATATTTTAGCACCTAGTCGTTAAAACAGACCAACAGACTCTGAGACTGCGTTTTAAAAGAATCTGCCGAAAGTCGATTGCACAACTTCCAGTAATCGAGGGTTCAAAAACGAGCTGTTTGCGTAATAACTGTGAATACGTTGTTGAGAACCGCCACTGACTTCGGCATGAGATACTGTCCTAGTTATTATTTTTATTTACTTATAAGTTTATTTAACCCGACCTGATTAGAGCCATCAGGTCTCTCTTACAACGGACCACGGTTTCACATATACAGTACCTTTTTTAATTCACAGTTAATTACAATATAACAATTTTAATATGGCAAATAGTATTAAAATGATTTGAGTGTCTATAGAGACGATGTGAGTAAATAATACTAGTAAAGTTAACACTGGCAGTACTGCTTCTGCTACTGTCGCTGCTGCCACTAATAAAAATAATAAAAATTAAAATAATGGTAATGATAATAATAATAGTAATAATAATTATAATAATAATGACAATAACGACAAAAATGATAGTGGAAAATGTAAAAAATAGATGTTTCCTGATGTAGCGAATTCTGGGAAAAGGAAAGTTAAGGAGACTGCACCAGCTAAGAATACTGGGAAATGATGAAGATCTTACTGGAAACAACGATGTGCAGGGGTAACGAGCGCAAACATGGACAATCGTAGTTGTCATTTCTGGTCAGTAGATATAGCATTAACTGTCTTCAGAAGCTGCAGATGTTCGATGAAGTTCACATGTTACTGGGCTCAAAAAAATTGGCGTAACCCCACACACTGTTCATACATACATACATTAATCCTTGCCCCATAGATCATGAATACGACATTTCGTGATTATGTGGAACGTGTCACTTTAACAGAAGTTTTCTTTACACAAAATAATTAATTAATTATTTTTTCACAGTTACTACTCCATACCTAAGAATTCATCTATTGAGTAGAAGGAGCTGTCATTCAGAAATTCTTTTAATTTGCTTTTAAATGTTGGTTGGCTATCTGTCAGACTTTTAATACTATTTGGCAAATGACGAAAGATTTTTGTGGCAGCATAATTCACCCCTTTCTGTGCCAAAGTGAGATTTAATCCATAATAGTGATGCTCGTCCTTTCTTCTAGTGTTGTAGCTATGCACTTCGCTGTTATTTTTGAACTGGGATGGGTTATTAATGACAAATTTCGTAAGTGAATATATGTATTGCCAAGGTACTGTGAATATCCCGAGTTCCTTAAAGAAATGTCTGCAAGGTGATCTTGAGTGGGCTCCAGCTGTTATTCTGATTACACACTCCTTGTGCAATGAATACTTTATCTCTTAATGACGAATTGCCCCAAAATATGATGGCATAAGAAAGCAGTGATTGAAAACAGGCATAGTAGGCTAATTTACTGATATGTTTATCACCAAAATTTGCAATAACTCTAATAGAATAAGTAGCTCAACCTAACCATTTCAGCAGATCATCAACGTGTTTCTTCCAATTCAATTTTTCATCAATGGACACACTCAGAAATTTTGAGTATTCTGCCTTAGCAAGAGACTTCTGCTCATAGTCTTGTTTATCAATGGTGTTATACCATTTAACGTACATAATTGTATAAACTGTGTTTTCTCAAAATTTAGTGAGAGTCCATTTGCAGAGAACCACTAAATAATTTTCTGAAAGACATTATTTGCAATTTCCTCAGCTGATTCTTGTTTGTTGGATGTGGTTACTATACTTTTATCACCAGCGAGAATAACTAGCTTCGCATCTTCATGAATATTGAGTGGCAAGTCGTTAATATATATTACAACAATAAGGGACCCAAGACTGAACCCTGTGGGACACCATTCTTGATACCTCCCCAGTTAGAGGAGTCTGCTGGTTTTTGCAGACTATCTGTACTTGTAATTTCAACCTTCTTCATTATTCCAGTTAAATATGAATTAAAGTATTTGTGCACTGTCCCACTCATACCACAATACTTAAGCTTATCTAGAAGACTTTCATAATTCACACAATCAAAAGCCTTTGAGAGGTTACAAAATACCCCAATGGATGATATTCGGTTATTCAATCAATTTAATATTTGATCAGTGAAAGCATATATAGCATTTTCTGTTGAAAAGCCTTTCTGAAAACCAAATAGACATTTTGTTAGTACTCCATTTTTACAAATATATGATGCTACTCTTGAATACACTCCGTTTTAAAAATTTGGATAAAGCTGTCAGCAGTAAGATTTGGTGTTAGTTGTTAGCATCAGATCTATTCCCTTTTTTATGCAATGGTTTAACAATAGTGTATTTCAGTCTATCTGGAAAAATGCCCTGTTTCAGTGAGCTGCTACATATGTGGCTCAGAATCCTACGTATTTGTTGGGAACTAGCTTTAAATACTCTGTTGGAAATGCCATCAGTTCCATGTGAGCTTTTACTTTTGAGTGAATTTATTATTTTCCTAATTTCAGTAGAAGAGATGTGTTGAATTTCTGTTTGTCAAATTGCATAGGTACTGCCTCTTCCAAATACTGCCTTGCATTTTCGAATGATGAGCTGGATCCTGTTTTGTCAACAAAACTTTAAAAATGATTATTAAAAATGTTTTTTACTTCTGACTTCTTGTTAAAAAACTTTTCATTGTGTTTGATAGAAATAGAGTCTTACTGTGCTCTCGATTGCCCTTTTTCCCTTTCAACATTATTCCAAATTGTTTTAAATTTATTATCAGATGTGCTAATCTCAGACATAATGCACATACTTCTGGACTTTTTAATTACTTTTATTAATACAGTACAATAGTTTTTATAATGTTTCACTGTTTCGGCCCTCCTAGCTATAAGATACATTTCCCTTTTCTAATTACAAGATATTTTTATCCCTTTAGTAAGTCTTGTCTTTTTACGTGGTTTCTTACAATTATATTTCACTATTTTTTTAGGGAAATTGTTGTCAAATATACTTAGAAAGGTATCATGAAATAGGTTAAATTTTGAATTAGCATCATGTTCCCTGTACACCTCATCCCAGTCTAACTGCTGCAAGCTTTCCCTAAAATTATGAATTGTTAAATCAATGATGACTAACTGACAACCTCAGCTGCCGACATGTGTTGTTGATATACCTCGATGTGGACAGCTGAAAGTGTGTGCCCCATCCGGGACTCGAACCCGGGATTTACTGCTTACATGGCAGACGCTCTATCCATCTGAGCCACCGAGGACACAGATGAACAAGCGCGACTGCAGGGACTTATCCCTTGCACGCTTCCCGTGAGACTCACATTCCCAACTGTCCACAATTCTACATATGTATTGTACCTTATAGACATTTGCCCACCCACTCATTACTCGCGCACGCTTTGGCGATTCCCGTAAGAGTTTGGGCAACCTGTGCGCATTCGCACACACGAAGGTCAATGGTTGGGTAGCCTTTAACTATGTATACGAAGACAGTAACTTGTTCTCGAAAGAACAGTTACTGTTGATGACCGTGCAGCTTTTCCCTGGAATAAATGATGACTAACTAACAACCTCAGCTGTCGACAGGTGTTGTTGATATACCTCGATGTGGACAGCTGAAAATGTGTGCCCCGACCGGGACTCGAACCCGGGATCTCCTGCTTACATGGCAGTCATTTTCAGCTGTCCACATCGAGGTATATCTACAATACCTGTCGGCAGCTGAGGTAATTGTTCTTTCTTTCGAGAACAAGTTCCTGTCTTCGTATAAATTGTTAAATCGTTAACTGAACGCACTATTTTGGAGGACTGTTTTGAATTACTGTATGGAGCTATATCCATATACTGTAACTAGCTGTGCGTCATGATCAGACAGACCATTCTCAACAAAAAAAAGTTTTTATTTGATTAAATTTATCTTGGACTATGAAAACATTATCTACCAGTGTGCTGCTTTCCTGTACCACCCTAGTAGGAAAATCAATAACTGATGTCAAATTGAAAAAACCAAGTAATACCTCAAATGTTCAAATGTTTGTGAATTTCTAAGGGATCAGACTGCTCAGATCATCGGTCCCTAGACTTAGACACTGCTTAAACTAACTTCTGCTAAGAACAACATACACACCCATGCCCGAGGGAGGACTCGAACCTCGAGCGGGAGGCACGATATGGCGCCTCAAATCACGCAGCCACTCCGTGCGCCAGGTAATATTTCAAGGTGAAGCTTTCTATTGGACACTTTCAGAAAATCTACACTGAAATCCCCACAAGCAATAATTTTCTTTCCTTTGTCTGACAGACAGCACGACAAAGAATCCAAATTTTTCAAAAATAGTTGAAAATTTCCCAATGGGGACCTATACATGGCTACAATTATAAAAGTGCAATTATTTAATTTAAGCTCACATGCACGTGCTTCTATATGTTTCTCTACGCTAAATTTTTTTGTTTCCAAATTTTTCACACTATGACAGATTTGAACATATATGGCAACTCCTCCTCTCTACTTACATGTGCCGAAAGCTTATATCCACCCACATTTACCATTTCCATACCTGTGACTATATGATGTTCATACAGGCATAGTACATCTATTCCATCCTCAGTTTAGCCGGCTGTGGTGGACGAGCGGTTCTAGGCGCTTCAGTCTGCAGCTGCGCGACCGCTACGGTCGCAGGTTCGAATACTGCCTCGGGCATGGATGTGTGTGATGTCCTCAGGTTAGTAAGGTTTAAGTAGCTCTAGGGGACCCGTGGTCTAGGAGTAGCGTCTTTGATTAGTAATCAAAAAAACGTCATCGGTCCCGGGTTCGATCCCCGCCACTGCCTAAATTTTGATAAATAATCAGCATTGGCGGCCGAAGACTTCCGGCATAAGAAGTCAGCCTCATTCTGCCAACGGCCTTGTCAAAGAGGGCGGAGGACCGGATAGAGGTTCAGGGCACTCTCTTGTCCTAGGGGGGGAAATTGCTCCTAAAGGCGGAAGAATCAGCAATGATCAACGACATGAGGATGCAGAAGGCAATGGAAACCACCGCATTAAAGACACGTAACGTGTATCCACAGGACATGTGACCTGTAACTGAAGAAGTGTCATGATGATCTCTCCACTGGCAAAAGATTCCGGAATAGTCCCCCATTCGGATCTCTGGGAGGGGACTGCCAAGGGGGAGGTTACCATGAGAAAGGGATTGAATAATCTACGAAAGGATAACGTTCCACGAGTCGGGGCGTGGAATGTCAGAAGCTTGAACGTGGTAGGGAAACTTTAAAATCTGAAAAGGGAAATGCAAAGGCTCAATCTAGATGTAGTAGGGGTCAGTGAAGTGAAGTGGAAGGAAGACAAGGATTTCTGGTCAGATGAGTATCGGGTAATATCAACAGCAGCAGAAAATGGTATAACAGATATAGGATTCGTTATGAATAGGAAGGTAGGGCAGAGGGTGTGTTACTGTGAACAGTTCAGTGACCGGGTTGTTCTAATCAAAATCGACAGCAGACCAACACCGACAACAATAGTTCAGGTATACATGCCGACGTCGCAAGCTGAAGACGAACGAATAGAGAAAGTGTATGAGGATACTGAAAGGGTAATGCAGTATGTAAAGGGGGACGAAAATCTAATAGTCATGGGCGAGTGGAATGCAGTTGTAGGGGAAGGAGTAGAAGAAAAGGTTACAGGACAAGGAATGAAAGAGGAGAAAGACTAATTGAGTTTTGTAACAAGTTTCAGCTAGTAATAGCGAATAACCTGTTCAAGAATCACAAGAGGAGGAGGTATACATGGAAAAGGTCGGGAGATACGGGAAGATTTCAATTAGATTACATCATGGTCAGACAGAGATTCCGAAATCAGATACTGGAATGTAAGGCGTACCCAGGAGCAGATATAGACTCAGATCACAATATAGTAGTGATGAAGAGTAGCTGAAGTTCAAGACATTAGTCAGGAAGAATCAATACGCAAAGAAGTGGGATACGGAAGTACTAAGGAATGACGAGATACGTTTGAAGTTCTCTAACGCTATAGATACAGCAATAAGGAATAGCGCAGTAGGCAGTGCAGTTGAAGAGGAATGGACATCTCTAAAAAGGGCCATCACAGAAGTTGGGAAGGAAAACATAGGTACAAAGAAGGTAGCTGCGAAGAAACCATGAGTAACAGAAGAAATACTTCAGTTGATTGATGAAAGGAGGAAGTACAAACATGTTCCGGGAAAATCAGGAATACAGAAATACAAGTCGCTGAGGAATGAAATAAATAGGAAGTGCAGGGAAGCTAAGACGAAATGGCTGCAGGAAAATGTGAAGACATCGAAAAAGATATGATTGTCGGAAGGACAGACTCAGCATACAGGAAAGTCAAAACAACCTTTGGTGACATTAAAAGCAACGGTGGTAACATTAAGAGTGCAACGGGAATTCCACTGTTAAATGCAGAGGAAAGAGCAGATAGGTGTAAAGAATACATTGAAAGCCTCTATGAGGGTGAAGATTTGTCTGATGTGATAGAAGAAGAAACAGGAGTCGATTTAGAAGAGATAGGGGATCCAGTATTAGAATCGGAATTTAAAAGAGCTTTGGAGGACTTACGGTCAAATAAGGCAGAAGGGATAGATAACATTCCATCAGAATTTCTAAAATCATTGGGGGAAGTGGCAACAAAACGACTATTTACGTTGGTGTTTAGAATATATGAGTCTGGCAATATACCATCTGACTTTGGGAAAAGCATCATCCACACAATTCCGAAGACGGCAAGAGCTGACAAGTGCGAGAATTATCGCACAATCAGCTTAACAGCTCATGCATCCAAGCTGCTTACAAGAATAATATACAGAAGAATGGAAAAGAAAATTGAGAATGCGCTAGGTGACGATCAGTTTGGCTTTAGGAAAAGTATAGGGACGAGAGAGGAAATTCTGACGTTACGGCTAATAATGGAAGCAAGGCTAAAGAAAAATCAAGACACTTTCATAGGATTTGTCGACCTGGAAAAAGCGTTCGACAATATAAAATGGTGCAAGCTGTTCAAGATTCTGAAAAAAGTAGGGGTAAGCTATAGGGAGAGACGGGTCATATACAATATGTACAACAACCAAGAGGGAGTAATAAGAGTGGACGATCAAGAACGAAGTGCTTGTATTAAGAAGGGTGTAAGACAAGGCTGTAGCCTTTCGCCCCTACTCTTCAATCTGTACATCGAGGAAGCAATGATGGAAATAAAAGAAAGGTTCAGGAGTGGAATTAAAATACAAGGCGAAAGGATATCAATGATACGATTCGCTGATGACATTGCTATCCTGAGTGAAAGTGAAGAAGAATTAAATGATCTGCTGAACGGAATGAACAGTCTAATGACCACACAGTATGGTTTGAGAGTAAATCGGAGAAAGACGAAGGTAATGAGAAGTAGTGGAAATGAGAACAGCGAGAAACTTAACATCAGGATTGATGGTCACGAAGTCAATGAAGTTAAGGAATTCTGCTACCTAGGCAGTAAAATAACCAATGACGGACGGAGCAAGGAGGACATCAAAAGCAGACTCGCTATGGCAAAAAAGGCATTTCTGGCCAAGAGAAGTCTACTAATATCAAATACCGGCCTTCATTTGAGGAAGAAATTTCTGAGGATGTACGTCTGGAGTACAGCATTGTATGGTACTGAAACATGGACTGTGGGAAAACAGGAACAGAAGAGAATCGAAGTATTTGAGATGTGGTGCTATAGACGAATGTTTAAAATCAGGTGGACTGATAAGGTAAGGAATGAGGAGGTTCTACGCAGAATCGGAGAGGAAAGGAATATGTGGAAAACACTGATAAGAAGAAGGGACAGGATGATAGGACATCTGCTAAGACATGAGGGAATGACTTCCATGGTACTAGAGGGATAGAGGGAGCTGTAGAGGGCAAAATCTGTAGAGGAAGACAGAGATTGGAATACGTCAAGCAAATAATTGAGGACGTAGGTTGCAAGTGCTACTCTGAGATGAAGAGATTAGCACAGGAAAGGAATTCGTGGCGGGCTGCATCAAACCAGTCAGTAAAAAAAAAGGACTGATGACCTCAGCCGTTAAGTCCCTGCTACGGTCGCAGGTTCGAATCCTGCCTCGGGCATGGATGTGTGTGATGTCGTTAGGTTAGTTAGGTTTAAGTAGTTCTAAGTTCTAGGGGACTGATGACCATAGATGTTAAGTCCCATAGTGCTCAGAGCCATTTGCACCATTTGTTAAGTCCCACAGTGCTCAGAGCCATTTGAACCATTTGAACCAACCTCAGTTTCTAAATCTTCTAAACAAACAAGAAGCTCATCTACCTTGTTTTTTAATCCCATGTGTCATCGTATTAGCAACGATTCATTTTCAATGTGTCATTAGCTGTTTGCCTAAAAATGCTTTTGTAGCTCATTAGCGAATGGAAACATACAGAACAAATAGCAGTACTCAATCGTACTGGAAACGTAGCTGAACTAAAGCACTTCATTATTCCCAGGCAGCAGGTTTTCCAGTTAATAGTTCTTTAGAAACGGCATCTATTTCTGCAGGACAATTTCCGGGACTAGGGTGGCACTGAAAGGGCTGCAAGGTGGGCAGAATCGTCTGGTGATTCGCACCGGAGGAGCTTCTTTTTTTTTTCAGGCGGCTGGAAGCGCACTCTCTGCTAGCGGAAGACATGAGCACAGACGTAAAAAACTGAATTTTTTTACTGGTGTGAAACCTAACTTCAAGTCTGAAACAATTCCATTGTGTACCTCGGTATACAGATGTTTTATTTCTAATAATGTTCACGGCAGGCGATTAAAATTGCAGCACCGGGAAGAAAAGCAAATAACGAAATTTGACTCATTATGTATAGACTGTACAGCAGGAAAAAACCATTATTACATTTGTAGCCGATCTGAGGGTATACTGGCTGCGAAACTTAATACCCAGAGGTGCCACGTCTGGCAGCAACCACAGCGCCAACTTAGCTGGGCGTTAATGATGATGATGTGATGTTTTGGTTTGTGGGGCTCTCAACTGCGCGGCTATCAGCGCCCGTACAAATTCCCAACCTCTGCTCAGTCCAAACTCGCCAGTGTCATGAATGATGATGAAATGATGAGGACAACACAAACACCCAGTCATCTCGAGGTAGGTGAAAATCCCTGATCCCGCCAGGAATCGAACCCGGGACCCTGTGCTCGGGAAGGGAGAACGCGACCACGAGACCATGAGGTGTGGACGGCTGGGCATTAAGTCGAACTGATGAGCTAGGGCCTGCACTCCCTGTTGCTTAGACTTCATGTCAGAGGTCAGCAGTGGTAGAGTCTGGCGAGTGCTGGTTTGCCAGTCTATTGGCAGCACATGACCACATATTCTTAATGGGTAAGAGATCGTGAGAATGAGCTGGCCAGGGCAAGAGTCGAACACCTTCAGTATCGTGGTAGATCACGACAGCACGGGTAAGCTGCGGTTTTGCGTTATCTAGCTGAAAGACAACATTGCGGAGACATCGAATATTGGGCATATCCACTGGTCTCAAGACGCCAGAAATGTAAAGGCTGCAGTCGAAATTACCGGCCATACGAACCAAAGGTGATCGTATTGTGCACCCAAAACTATCACACGTAGTGCTGAGGCTTATGAGAATGATGATTTCAGTGTGACAAAGTTTGTTCTCCACTGAACCTCTGCAGACGGATACATCCATTGTGATTCTGTGCACTGACTTATGATTGTCTCACTGGTCGATGTAGCGTAATTACTGTCTCCATTCCTGTAGTTTCGTGCACCACTGTTGGTGTGCCTCGTTCTGCTACCGTATCGAGGGAAGCCACAATGGTGGCAGGTGCTGACAGTCCATAGCGCTCCAGACATTATCGCACTGTCCATGTGGTAGAGGTATCGCATAGGGCACTTAAAGTGTCAGAGCAAGTTTCACCTGTCGTCCGACCTGGGTAAGTTGCATGCTTGCGTCAGTCGTGAGATAAAGTTCCAGCGTTTAGGCCCACACGTTCACTCGGGTGAGGCACGCCAAGGCGATTCGCAGATTTGGAAGATGCATCCTGCTTAGATGTACTGATGCATTATGCACTTCTCCTACCAGAGCGTTGCTTACAATCACGGGGCCAACGGATTAGATCTAACCATCAGGCCACAAGCAGCTGTCTGTTGGCTGCAAAAACAGAACTTTAACAAAATTTCGATTATATTAGGTAGGCCAGCACATAATATACAAGAAATCCAAAACACAATACAATATTGCGGCAAGAATATTGGGATGCGAAGGAAACGGGAAGACAACCCACGGCTGGTTATCGGAAGTGAGCGATCGTCTGGAGATCAAACATCGGAAAGCGAATAGAGGATTAATACATTTTCTAGCCAGCCGTGAACCCTATCCTGCATATCTTTGTAGGATGGGGAAAAGGGCAACAGCAGAGTGTGAATGTGGGGGATTGAGAGCGCTCCCGACCACGTTGTACTTCAGTGCCCTACATAATTAGACGTGGCCGCCGACTTACGGCAATGAAAGCGCAGAACGATTTTGTGGATGCATAATGTGACGGTATTCATCATGTGATGGTACACACTGCGTTTCCGCCGTGGGCGAAATCTGACGCCTTTTGGTCGTCGGTGCCGCCGGTCCACGGGCTATGGCGATGTGACCACCAGAAATCGTTTCCCAAAACCGGCGCACAGATAAGTTATCCTTCAGATATACTTTGGCAAAGTGTACGTAGAGTAGTGGTGGTAGTAGAAACAGTTGTAGTTTGTAGTAAATGTGGAGGGTGGGGGAATGAAAGAACGAAATAAAACAGTGTTTGGCTAAATGGTAGATGTCCAGTTCTTTGTGCTAGGGATGGTAACTCGCCGGGATTAGCCCAGAGAGCCTATGTGATCATTAGAGCATGGAACTGATTGTAAGAGTAGGGAAAGTGGGTGTATATTCTGCAATTGGCACAATCTGTAACATGGATGGACCTTTCCCTAACACATTTAAAAATGGTTCAAATGGCTCTAAAGCAGGGCTTCACAACATACATGCTCGCGGAGCAAGCTGTGAGCAGCAAGGCGCGTCACGTGGGGCACACAACAGCTGCCGCGAGTCAATCCGCGACCACCTGCAGGGATATCACTCACGAATTATTACTGCGACAAATAAAACAAATAAAGGAGAATGTACACAGGCCACATAATTTTATTAGCTTAGTGTATGCCTCTACATTCGCATTAATTTGTGAACTGTTACACAATAAAAGGTGTCACTGAAGTGTGGGATTCTCGGTTATCGTGTACTTTTTGCGCTTTACAATTGCGTCTATGTTCGGAGTAATTGTTCTTGTGCATTTTAGGCGCAGCGTGCAGTTTTAATTTCGATCAGACAATGCGTCTCTCAGTCGCGTCTTGTTACATTTCATTGCAGAGAACAGTTGTTCACAAACATACGTGGAACCGAACATTGATATTATTGTAGCCGCCAGTTTGTGCAAACGAGGAAATCTATCCTGAGGGAAGTGTCTGTAGAATTCCAAAATGTTTTTCTTGTTCTGAAATTTGTCTCTGTATTCTCTGTCACACTGCAGGTCAATAATTTCTTGTTGCAGCTCAGGACGAATCTCTTAAATATTCGCTGAATATGGAGAGAACAGATCAAAATCACTGTCTAGTGCTGTCAGATCTTGAAAGCGCTGATCAACTAAACTATGTGAGTAACGTTCACAGTCTTTGTGAACATCTTGCATGGATGATAATTTAGGAAAATGAGCTAGGTTTCCTGTTTCCAGCTGACTAACCCAAAGTGTCAATTTCATTTTAAAAGCTCGTATTCGATCTATGAAATGAGTAATTAGCAGATCTTTACCTTGTAGTAAAATGCTCAAAGCATTCAGATGGCTAGTTAAATCTGCTAAGAACGCGAGATCACATTCAAACGTGCGCGCGCATTTCCCCTTCCTCCCTACTCCGCGACCTTGCACCTGCTCGCGAGCACGTGCCTGAGCAGACGCGAGTACTCGCGCTCAAAACCGGCCAGTTGTTAAGCCCTGCTCTAAAGCACTATGCGACTTAACTTCTGAGGTCATCAGTCGCCTAGAACTTAGAACTAATTAAACCTAACTAACCTAAGGACATCACACACATCCACGCCCGAGGCAGGATTTGAACCTGCGACCGTAGCGGTCGCTCGATTCCAGACTGTAGCGCCTAGAACCGCACGGCCACTCAGGCCGGGCTTAACACATTTAGTGGGCCATGCAATTAACATCGGAAGATCACTGAGGCTTTTTGCGGATGATGCTGTAGTATATCGAGAGGTTGTAACAATCGAAAATTGTACTGAAATGCAGGAGGATCTGCAACGAATTGACGCATGGTGCAGGGAATGGCAATTGAATCTCAATGTAGAGAAGTGTAATGAGCTGCCAATACATAGAAAGAAAGATCCTTTATCATTTAGCTACAATATAGCAGGTCAGCAACTGGAAGCAATTAATTCCATAAATTATCTGGGAGTAGGCATTAGGAGTGATTTAAAATGGAATGACCATATAAAATTAATCGTCGGTAAAGAAAATGCCAGACTGAAATTTATTGGAAGAATCCTAAGGAAGTACCGTCCGAAAACAATACTGCTCACTGGTGTGGGATCCGTACCAGATAAGGTTGATAGAAGAGATAGAGAAGATCCAATAGAGAGCAGCACGCTTCGTTACAGGATCATTTAGTAATTGCGAAAGTGTTACGGAGATGATAGATAAACTCCAGTGGAAGACTCTGCAAGAGAGATGCTGAGTAGCTCGGTACGGCCTTTTGTTGAAGTTTCGAGAACATACCTTCACCGAGGAGTCAAGCAGTATATTGCTCCCTCCTACGTATATCTCGCGAAGAGACCGTGAGGATAAAATCAGAGAGATTAGAGCCCACACAGAGGCATACCGACAATCTTTCTTTCCATGAACAATACGAGACTGGAATAGAAGGGAGAACCGATAGAGTTACTCAAGGTACCCTCCACCACACAGCGCCAGGTGGCTTGCGGAGTATGGATGTGGATGTAGATGTAACAATAACCTTAGTGAAGTAGCATACTAAAAACAAAGATGTAACACTATAGATGCAGAAAATAGATACTCTACTAATTGTATGTCCTATTAAGTATGTTAGGGAAAGGGCCATGCATGTAGTTTATAAATGAAACAGAAATTCACGTTGATATCAGTCTTGCTGCAAACAAACCAAATTGCTGGCTAAAGGTACGCGGAGTGCTTGTACGGTTCTTCATTGCCGAGCAAACAATATGTCTATCCTCTCAGGCATTACCCACGTGAGGGCGTTAAGACCCTGCATAGCGTTGAGCATGACGCTCCTCATTCCATCGATTCCGTATTCGCACAGTTGTGGGATCCTGAGCAACATGAGATGCAATATCGCAGAGCGAGAAACGGAAATCTTGATGAAATATAAACCTGCCACTGTCGAATTCCGACCCGTGTTGGTAGACTTTTCTCGTTGTTATACAATGCATTACACGACCTTCTCAGAAACAGACAACATTCAACTGCAAATTCAGATTGGGAAACCTATTGCACAATCTTTCCTTGGAACAGAATGGAGATGGCGTTATTCCAAGATACTTTATGCGGTTGTACAAATTGAGGGTAGAGGTGGGAGAGAGGAAAGGAAAGGGAAGTGACTATTGATGTCAGCTGCATTAGGCGGAATCAGCGGCAACGAGGGAAAATGTGTGCTGGTCCAGGATTCAAACTCAGGATCACTTGCCTCCTAGACAGTTGCGTTAGCCACTGCGCCATCTAGACACAGTGTTTATCTCAATTTCGAGGACTATCTCTGCACGCCTCTTGGCTGATCCACATTCCATTCTAGAGCAACCTATCCTCGTCCCTGTCCATCTCCTCCACGCTCGGTATTTTGAGAATCTCGTAGGATGTCGGACGTAAATGTGCATCCGCACTGAAACTGGTGGATTCATTGCCCATCGAGGCGAATCAATTGTACGAATGCGTGGTGTCTTTTCTTTCTGACATGTCCGAAAGAACAGACACCACACGGAATCCGCAGCTGTGATACATACTACGAGGCGTGGTTTTTAAGTAAGTACCGTTTTGAAATTTAAAAAAAGATGTGCTAAGATATATTAATAATTTTATTTTTACATGAAAGCCTGTACCTTAATCTACTTTTCTACATAATTTCCGTCAATATTAAGGCATTTGGCATAACGTTGTACCAGTTTTTGGATACCTTCCTCATAGAAGTCTGCCACCTGCATCACCACTGTTTTGACTTCGTCATCGTCTTGAAGACGCTGACAGCCCAGGTGTTTCTTCAAGTGCAGGAACAGATGGTAGTCACTCGGTGCAAGATCGGGTCCGTACGGAGGATGATCTAGAGTTTCCCATCGAAAAGATGTGATGAGATCTTTGGTCTGATTCGCCACAAGCGGACAGGCATTGTCTTGCAGCAAAACGATGCCCTTGCTCAGCTTGCCACGTCTTTTGTTCTGAACTGAACAGCGCACATTGTGCAATCTCTTACACTAAGCTGCTGCATTGAATGTCTCATTATGAGTCATAAATTCCACAAGCAATACTCCTTTTCTGTCCCAAAAAACTGTGCACATGATTTTCTGGGCAGAAATTGTTTGCTTAAACTTCACTTTTCTGGGTGAATATGAATGTCGCCATTCCATGGACTGTAGCTTTGATTCTGGTGTGATGTAGTCCACCCTTGTTTCATCGCTCGTAACAATTTGGCTTAAGAAATCATCACTGTCGTTGTGGTACTGCTCAAGGAAAGTCAATGCACTGTCTAAACGTTTGGTTTTGTACACATCCGTCAACATTTTCGGTACCCAATGTGCTCACAATCTTCGATAGTTCAAGTGATCGGTCATAATGCCATACAAAACACTACGAGAAACATTAGGAAAGTCATCCTGTAAGGAGGAAATCGTAAAGCGTCTGTTTTCTCTCACCTTATTGTCAACTTCCTGCACCAAACTTTCGTTAACGACCGAAGGACGCCCACTCCGTTGCTCAACATGCACATTTGTGCGCCATCTTTAAATACTCTCACCCACTTTCTTACCATTTCATCGCTCATAATGTTTTCTCCGTAAACTGCACAGATCTCGCGATGAATATCATAACAGCCAGTACTTCACAGTCAGCGGAACTCACGATTATCGGAGATATCTTAAACACTCAGTACACAACGTAAACAAGGAAGAATCAGACTGTAATGGCGTCAGTGCGTAGACAACAGGTGTAGGTACCCAGTGCGCATGCGCAGAACGCCGGCCGCAACGCTGCGGCCGCGGTGCGGCAAAACGGTACTTACTTAAAAAACACCCCTCGTATGTAAACTGATGTATAATTGATCCACCGCAATGGTCAATGAATCCGCCACCTTCAGTACGGATGCACATTTACGTCTGACCTCGTGCGGGAATCTCAAAATAAGCGAGCATGGAGGACATGGACACGGACTGCAAATATTTGGTATTAGGTGGGTATGTCGGTCGACCGAGAGCCGTGCCGAAATAGTCCGCTCAATTGCGATAAACACTATGTCCAGGTGCCGCAGTGGTTAACGCAACTGCCTACTAAGCAGGAGATGGTTCAAATGCCTCTGAGCACTATGGGACTTAACTGCTGAGGTCATCAGTCCCCTAGAACTTATAACTACTTAAACCTAACTAACCTAAGGACATCACACACATCCATGCCCGAGGCAGGATTCGAACCTGCGACCGTAGCGGTCGCGCGATTCCAGACTGTAGCGGCTAGAACCGCTCGGCCACTGTGGCCGGCCTAAGCAGGAGATCCCGGGTTCGAATCATGGTCTGACGCACATATTTCACTCGTCGCCGCTGATTCCGCATCAAGTCCCGATGCAGCTAACATCAATTGTACCCTTTCCTTTCCTTTCTTCTCCCTTCACCATCAATTTATCTAATATGTATCAACACTGCGGGTTCTGTGTGCTGTCTGTTCTTTCGGACATGTCCGAAAGAGCAGACACCACGCATTCATATCATTCGGTTGTGCTGAAATCGTAATTATTATATAGGCATGCATTATTGTTCATGATAATTTGACGTTTGTTGCGTCCCACCCGCATACTGTTACAATTTTAATAGCCACCAGTGTATTTTCTAATTGTAAGGAAGCAGACAGCGACCATCCATACAGATAACATAGCCTCACCCTGATGCCATTGTCTTAGTGTACACGTCTGTAGGCGTCTTACCTTAATGGAAATTGTGCAAATGACACTCTATCTTGAGACTCCCGTGGCTGTACTATAAGTTTTTATCTTTTTCCAAAACATGTGCAATTTGCATTATCCAAGCAGTCTCAGGACGGTGTCATTTGAACATTTTTATAGCATATTTGTTGGCATTCTGCATTGCTTCTTGCACCAAACGTCTCCTTTGTCTAATGGCTAGCTCCACAGCGTTCAAACACAGTGGTGCAGTGACTGATTTCAGGCGTCGTCTGAATAGATTTATGAACCAGCAATCAAAGACAGAAGAACGGTTGTGGCGTCAAATCTACAGTTTCACTGAGCAATGAGATCTCAGCAACAAAATGTTTCTACGGAGTGCTGACACCATTTCACGGCATATGAGGTCACTGAATATGTCAATTGTTTACCAAATCTGGGATGTTATGTAACTGCAGTTTTTCTCTACCATCTATAGTGATGAGCCAAAACATTATGCCTGGATGTTACAGAGTCTGGATAGTGGTGGCGCTCCCGTCAACAAATGACCATACATTCTTAATAGGAGGAAGTACTGCCCAGGATAACAGTCGATGCTGGAAGGTAACGTTGCCGAGACGTCGCATATTGACTGGCCTTAAGCCACCAGAAATGTAAAGGCCGAGATCCAAATATCCTACTATGCGAACAAAGGTGATGGTATTTTGCATTCAGTTCCACCAAAATCCATCAGATCTAGGTTGTTTATGCAACTTTGGAACGCAATATAACAGCGATTCTGAGTTGGATGGATTCGACAGACCGTTGGTAAGTGTCCGGAGGTATAAGGTACCAAACGTCTAAGCACAGGTCAAACAGTTCTCATACATTATGGGCCAGTGGGTTGTGGTCGTGTCGGTGACGCCCAATAGTATCTACACTCCTGGAAATGGAAAAAAGAACACATTGACACCGGTGTGTCAGACCCACCATACTTGCTCCGGACACTGCGAGAGGGCTGTACAAGCAATGATCACACGCACGGCACAGCGGACACACCAGGAACCGCCGTGTTGGCCGTCGAATGGCGCTAGCTGCGCAGCATTTGTGCACCGCCGCCGTCAGTGTCAGCCAGTTTGCCGTGGCATACGGAGCTCCATCGCAGTCTTTAACACTGGTAGCATGCCGCGACAGCGTGGACGTGAACCGTATGTGCAGTTGACGGACTTTGAGCGAGGGCGTATAGTGGGCATGCGGGAGGCCGGGTGGACGTACCGCCGAATTGCTCAACACGTGGGGCGTGAGTTCTCCACAGTACATCGATGTTGTCGGCAGTGGTCGGCGGAAGGTGCACGTGCCCGTCGACCTGGGACCGGACCGCAGCGACGCACGGATGCACGCCAAGACCGTAGGATCCTACGCAGTGCCGTAGGGGACCGCACCGCCACTTCCCAGCAAATTAGGGACACTGTTGCTCCTGGGGTATCGGCGAGGACCATTCGCAACCGTCTCCATGAAGCTGGGCTACGGTCCCGCACACCGTTAGGCCGTCTTCCGCTCACGCCCCAACATCGTGCAGCCCGCCTCCAGTGGTGTCGCGACAGGCGTGAATGGAGGGACGAATGGAGACGTGTCGTCTTCAGCGATGAGAGTCGCTTCTGCCTTGGTGCCAATGATGGTCGTATGCGTGTTTGGAGCCGTGCAGGTGAGCGCCACAATCAGGACTGCATACGACCGAGCACACAGGGCCAACACCCGACATCATGGTGTGGGGAGCGATCTCCTACACTGGCCGTACACCACTGGTGATCGTCAAGGGGACACTGAATAGTGCACGGTACATCCAAACCGTCATCGAACCCATCGTTCTACCATTCCTAGACCGGCCAGGGAACTTGCTGTTCCAACAGGACAATGCACGTCCGCATGTATCCCGTGCCACCCAACGTGCTCTAGAAGGTGTAAGTCAACTACCCTGGCCAGCAAGATCTCCGGATCTGTCCCCCATTGAGCATGTTTGGGACTGGATGAAGCGTCGTCTCACGCGGTCTGCACGTCCAGCACGAACGCTGGTCCAACTGAGGCGCCAGGTGGAAATGGCATGGCAAGCCGTTCCACAGGACTACATCCAGCATCTCTACGATCGTCTCCATGGGAGAATAGCAGCCTGCATTGCTGCGAAAGGTGGATATACACTGTACTAGTGCCGACATTGTGCATGCTCTGTTGCCTGTGTCTATGTGCCTGTGGTTCTGTCAGTGTGATCATGTGATGTATCTGACCCCAGGAATGTGTCAATAAAGTTTCCCCTTCCTGGGGCAATGAATTCACGGTGTTCTTATTTCAATTTCCAGGAGTGTATATGTGTTCCAACGGATTAAGATCAGGTGAATTTGGTCGCCAAGACACCAACGTAATTTCACTATCACGCTCCTAAAACCACTGCAGCACAGACAGTTATCCTGCTGGAAGATGCCATCGCTGTCAGCCAAGCCATCAAGCCAGGAGGGATGTAAGTGGTCCACAGTAATATTCACGTAGTCCAGAGCTGTCATGGTGCTTTCCATTACTAACATAGGTCCCATGGAAGCCCAGATAAATGACTCCAAAGCATAATTCTGCCCCCACCGGCATGCGTCTGTATCCTGGTGTACGTTTCAAGCAGCAGTTCGAAAGGATCACAGCGTATTCAGGAGAAACCGTCGAATTACTTTAACAAGAAATGAGATTCACCCCAGCAGGTGACACATTTCTACTACTCCACAGACATGTCTCGATGATCCCGTGTATGCTGTAATCTTAATTGACACTGTCACTAGATCATCGACATCGATCGCGAACGGATCCTTTGATGCTGAGTCTCATGTTCAAGAATGTGGGCAGTTAGGTGTGTTCCAAAGCACTTGTCCCTGTCCGAATATCGTACTCTGTTGTCAGATTTGCCACAGACCACAACCTGTCCTCCTTTACGGAAAGGAAATTGGAAGATTAGGGCTGAATGTCCCATTGACAACGAGATCATTAGAGGCGGAGCACAAGCTCTGACTGGTTAAGGATGGGGAAGGAAATCGGCCGTGCCCTTTCATAGGAATACTCGCTGCATCTGCCTTAATCGATTTAAGGAAAGCATGGAAAACGTCAATGTGGATGGTCGGACGCAGACTTCAACTGTCGCCCTTCCGAATGCGAGGCCAGCGTACTAACCATTGCACCACCGCGCTTTGCTTTACAGAGTGGGATAGCTTCCAGCGCCCACTTGCTGTGATGAGGCATTGATGTCCGACACCTCTTCGCCGACCACTTTCCATAGACGCTGACGACAGTAGCACGCAAACACCCGCCCAGCTTTGCCGTTTTTCGAGATGTTCATTCCCAGGCGCCGTGACATAACAATGTGCCCTCTTTCAACGTCACTTATGTCAGTGGATTTCCCCATTTGCCCGCCATACTGTCGCTAGAATGATTCCCCATTCGTCTCGGCTGTTCTCGTAGCACTTTCCTTACCGCGTCACGTACCCGTAATGTCGCCGGGCGGCATTCAGTTTCGTGGTGAGCAGTAGTCATAGAGTTTTTGTCATCACTACCCATGCTATAAAAATCTTCAGGAACATTTGCAGCAGCGACTGTGAACTGGACACAAGGACACTATTTGGATCTGCAAATTCTGTTGTTTTGTGTCTTTTCATCCACTTAATCAGCAGAAACAGAACTTACTTCGTACTGAAAGGGGTCCGCAAGATCCGCTTTCACAAATTTTGAGAACAACTTGTGCCTCAACTTGTTGACAGCGACTAGCTTCTGTCTATTTTTTTCTCATTTCTGTCATTTCTCTGTAACATCAAACACTTAATCTCTGGTAAAGGAAAGTGCGCGTGTATTTATCTATTTATTTATTCCTGCTATACAGTCCGTTTTCCTCTTCACCTTCTTGTGTGTGTGTGTGTGTGTGTGTGTGTGTGTGTGTGTGTGTAACTAGGAGGATATGAATCACTGGAAGAGATCTTTGTAGAATTGTAGGCTTGTAGTGCCAATTTAATCCTTGGACTACTTGAGTTAGGACCAGAGACAATGGTTGACAACAGTCCCTCCCCCTACTCTGCTCTCCCATATTAGAGACGCACTACAAACAAGATACCCAGCATTATTCGTCAGGTTCCGAAATCAGTAGACGCGCATTGCTACTATTGCTTTGATATTGTGGACGAAGTATTCCGTTAAATTATTCCTTGTGTTTGCAATTAACTTAGAACACTTTTGCGGAGTGATAATGCATAGCTTTCGCGATTCTGAATTATTCTGAATTTTCTCAGGGTAAATTTACGTGTTTTACGGAGTGCCATGTGGTTTGCTTCGTCTGGAGGGAATGACCGTTGAGTCTGGAGTTTTGTGATAACCTTTGAAGTTTCAAGATAAGGGTATTACTTGCAAAGAGCTTCCATGCTCTTACTATCCATTAACTGCTTGCGACTTATTTGTTTTCTCCAATTTTTAGAGGTGTTTCCTTTGTGTAATGCAAACTGACTGATTTTTGGCCATAACATGTCTGTTACTTCAACGCTGTCTTCGAGGAATCATGTTTAATGGATAGACCTGTTTCCCTCGAGCTCAATGAAAATCTACATGCACGTGTTTTCATGAATTATTTCGCAATTTTTTAATGTAAACTGACTGATTTTTTAACTTTTGTTCTTTGGGGGCCGCAGTGCAAAATATGTCTTTCAATGAAATGATTATTATGGATAGATCCAGCTACACTGCTATGTAAATTGTTTATACTTTATCTAATTCACGATGAGTCCATTTCGGCAAATTGCCATCGTCAGGTGCTCTGTAAATACACAAATAACATGATCTTAATGTAATGGTCTTCTTACTATGATTTGAAGATCTATAATATATCATTAGTTGTTTTATCTTACATGTAACATCGTTGCTGTCATGTCCTGTCTGTTTTAAAACTATTACTTTCTCCCAGATATACAGTGGAGTTTTACGTCGGATATTATTTGTTTTCCATATATGCTATTTTTCTGACAGTTTGGATGACAGTGGGTAAGCGATATTACATGTTTACGTAGTTACTGTTGTGACGTAACAAGACAGCTACGCCACACTGAAGTAGCCGAAAGGCACGCATAATCTCACTTAGGCTAGAGAGAGATCTGAAACAAGATACGTAATGAATGGTAGCAAGAAAAGTACGTAGCTGCTTTAATACTTAACTTTTAATCCTTCATGTGAATACAGCATTCCTTGATGATACAAGTGAGACTCTATCTTAAAATGGTTAATGGCGCCTTGCTAGGTCGTAGCCATTGACTTAGCTGAAGGCTATTCTCACTGTCTCTCGGCAAATGAGAGAAAGGCTTCGTCAGTGTAGTCGCTAGCAAAGTCGTCGTACAACTGG
Organism: Schistocerca americana; assembly: GCF_021461395.2. Classification (NCBI taxonomy): domain Eukaryota; kingdom Metazoa; phylum Arthropoda; class Insecta; order Orthoptera; family Acrididae; genus Schistocerca; species Schistocerca americana. The sequence goes on along the minus strand of NC_060130.1, from coordinate 763,650,815 downwards.
GGGCGAGTGCTAGTCCGTATCTCGAGACCTGCCTTGTGGTGGCGCTCGGTCTGCGATCACACAGTGGCGACACGCGGGTCCGACATGTACTAAATGGACCGCGGCCGATTTAAGCTACCACCTAGCAAGTGTGGTGTCTGGCGGTGACACCACAGTTACCATTATAAATAAGTAATGTGTGATATTCGGTTGTTTATTATTATTTTTATATAGGTTTGTTTCTAATTATGTTTTTGCCTAAAGTTTGTTTTAGTTTTATTTCAGATTTTTATTTTACGTTTTTTTTTAATTTTTTCGTAATAATTGTTGTTGTCTATGATTTATGTTGGTGTTCTATCTCTGTTTTATACTAATCATGTTGTTATCGCTGTTACTATGGATATATATTGTTTAGAGTCTCTGATTTTATTATTTTCCCGATTTATAATGTGTATAAGGTTTTCTATACACTTTTGTGCTTTAGGTCGGTTTGTTCATTCAATGCATTTGTTAGGCTACTGTATGCATGTGAATATATCTCTATTTCCTCAAGGATCTTCATGAATGTTCCCTTCTGAGTGATATGGAGTATTTCTAGTGCTTCGTTTATTCATTATACGTCGTGTTTCTCTGTTTGTGAATGTTGAAAAATGTGGATGGGTTGTTTTCACTTTCTCTGATGTGTTCTTTATATCTAATTTTTGAAGTTTCTACCAGTTTGCCCTATGTAGAATTTGTGACATGTGTTACACGAAAATTTGTAAATGCCGGGATTGTTGTGTATGGGGATTTTCGGGCTTCCTTTGTGAATTTTGTGTTTGAGGCTGTGTGTGTTTTAAAATGCAAATGCGATGTCAGTTTTGTTGAATAATTTGTTGATTTTGTTCTATATGTTTCCTAGATAATTCATGGTTATGTATTTTCTTTTCTTCTTTTTCGTTGTGTGTACGTTAAGTGTTATTTCTTTATGTATATTGTGCCTTTCAGGTTGTGTTCTCGTATTGTGGTATAATTGTGTTATAATTTTGGGGTCATAATCGCTTTTCTGGGCTATGTATTCTAAGATTTTTATTTCCCTCTGGATTTCTTCGTCTTCTAGTGGTAAATTTATTAATCTGTTCAGCATTGTGTGGAAGAATGAGGGTTTGTGGGCTTTTGGATGACATGAGTGTGCATTGATAATACCGTCTGTTGTGGTAGGCTTTCTGTAAATTTCGAAGCAATGTTTGTTGTTAGTGCTCTCAATAGTTAGATCGAGGAAGTTAATTGTTTTGTTAGTTTCGTATTCTATGGTAAATTTCATTTTGGGGTGTAATTGCTTCAGTGCTTTATGTATTTCATCTGCGTCAGTTAGATTACCTTCTATAAGCATTTAAGCGTCGCTTACATATCTGTAATAAATAGTATATGATTTTTTGATTAGTTGTGTTTTTTGTTTCAAAAAATTTTTCTTCCAAGCTGTTAAGGAATATGTCACCTACGATTCCAGCAATACTACATCCCATCGCGAGTCCATCTTTTTGTGCATATATTTTATTATCAAACTCGAAGTAATTTTGGTGTAAGACAAGTTTTGTTAGTTGCAAAATTTCTGTAGTGCCTCGTACTGATATCTTTCTGTATTTGAGTAGGTTTTGTTCTATGATATCTATTGTTTCCTGGAGTGGGATGTTGGTGTATACGTTAGTAACGTCAAAAGATACAAATCTTGCATTTGGGGGTACTTTTATGTCTTTGATTTTTTATTTGGCTCATGTTCTAGAATTCCTTATTGTATATTTTTTGTTGTATGTGTAAAATTTATTAAAGAGGTTGTTTAGTTTCTTGCTTATGTAATATGTGGGACTGTTAACACTGTCTACTACAGGACGCATAGGAACGAATTGTTTATGTATCTTAGGATGTCCACAGAGCTTTAGTGTTCTAGGGTTCATGGGTATACATGTTCTTTTTCATTCTGTAAGTATTGTATGACATGCTTTTATGGTTTGCGCTACTAATTTGTTTGTGGGGTTTCTATTGATTTGTGTGATACCATTACTACCAAAGAAATCGTTAACTGGAATGAGATTTTCACTCTGCAGCGGAGTGTGCGCTGATATGAAACTTCCTGGCAGATTAAAACTGTGTGCCCGACCGAGACTCGAACTCGGGACCTTTGCTTTCGCGGGCAAGTGCTCTACCATCTGAGCTACCGAAACACGCCCGGTACTCACAGCTTTACATCTGCCAGTACCTCGTCTCCTACCTTCCAAACTTTACAGAAGCTCTCCTGCGAACCTTGCAGAACTAGCACTCCTGAAAGAAAGGAGTGAGTACCGGGCTTGAGTCGTGCCTTGGTAGCTCAGATGGACGCCGGCACGGCAACTCAGCGTGTTCGGTCAGAGGGTTAGTTGCCCTCTGTAATAAAAAAACTGAGATAATGGATCAACTACGAACTGAAACGGGTGTCTTGCGACGTCCGCACCGAGCAGATACAACGAACGAAATCGAACAAAATGAGACTACAAAAAAAAAAAAAAAAAAAAAAAAATGGTAGAGCACTTGCCCGCGAAAGGCAAAGGTCCCGAGTTCGAGTCTCGGTCGGGCACACAGCTTTAATCTGCCAGGAAGTTTCATATCAGCGCACACTCCGCTGCAGAGTGAAAATCTCATTCTGGAAACATCCCCCAGGCTGTGGCTAAGCCATGTCTCCGCAATATCCTTTCTTTCAGGAGTGCTAGTTCTGCAAGGTTTGCAGGAGAGCTTCTGTAAAGTTTGGAAGGTAGGAGATGAGGTACTGGCAGAAGTAAAGCTGTGAGTACCGGGCGTGAGTCGTGCTTTGGTAGCTCAGATGGTAGAGCACTTGCCCGCGAAAGGCAAGGGTCCCGAGTTCGAGTCTCGGTCGGGCACACAGTTTTAATCTGCCAGGAAGTTTCAAATCGTTAACTTTTTGTATGTAGTCATTTTTTGTTTATGATAACTAAACTATTGCTAGGGAATTGTTATTCGTTAATTTTTAATTAATTTGGGGTAGTGTTTTGTTTTCTGAATAGATTTCACAGCTTTTCCTGATTTTGAGCTCTCTTTCTGTTGCATTTGCTATTTTGATAGTAATTTCATTCTGCTGTTTTATGGGTAAGTTTGCTAAGTCTAGCCCTAGTTTTGCAGATGCTATTAGTTGTTTTTGTACGGTATTGTGGAATCTAGATTCGATAGTATACTTTAATCCTTTATCCAATAATTTTTGTTCTCGGTCATTGAAAGTAATTTCAGTCATGTTGATGGTTTTTTTTTTATGAAAATTTGAAGGAGAAGTTATGTCGTTAGTTTTTGCAATGGGATATTGTTTGTCCATGAGGCGTTTGAGTTTACTTTTGTGTCTGGCTCTGATCTGGTATTGTTGTGGCGACTTCTGCCACCGAATGTATCAGGATGACCAAATGTAGTGGGAAGACACCAAATGTAGTGGATGGGTGCCAGGAGGTGCCGTATTAAAACTCGGTGAGATGTATCCAGATTATTTATTTGTTTCCACTACAGTGCTCCGTTCACCTTGGTCTGCATCACAGGGCCCCACAATGCTGAGGAAGCACCCCAGTCGCCTGCTTTGATCTGCTCTGTGGATCCACGCACTTCCAAGATCCGGATCTCATATGCTCACATAGATAACTGTGCTGAAGGTTAGTTAGGCCCTGCCACTTCCCTGAACACGTGTCTAACTGTCCTGGATAGGGAACTTCACAAAATCGTTGATTACCCATGGTATCCTGCCATTAAATATAGTGCATTTCTATGCTCCGGTTTCAGGCATCCCCAAAAGAAGATGATACTTGTGCTGAAGAGAAAACCACTGTCTACATTCGAGGGGAAAACGGTGTGATATCACAGGGCAACTTAATTCCAGAGTGGTTTAAAACTTTTACCTTGAGCATTATATTGGGCCATTTTTCTAAGATGAAGGAAAGGGTGTCTGGTAAGGCATTCAGGCATGTACTCCGCCTCAATGTATACTGACATGCCTATAGTCCAGGAAATGGAGGGGTCAAGCTTTATCTCGCTTCCAAGGTATATTGCTGCTAAGCAAGCCTGTATTAATATCCAAAATCTAGATGGGGGTGACGACTTTTGCTTTGCATGGTTGCTTCTGGTTTGCAAAAGACATTACAAGTATCAGGCAAAGATTACGAGAACATTTTAGACATCCAAGGTTTGGGAGCATTGCTGCTTCAATGGCATCACACTCCCCCTTTAACTCCAGGATATACCTAAATTTGAGAGGCAGAATCCTGATTTTTCAGTTCATGATTATGGCCTGGAGGAGACGAAAATGAGCCAGAAGATGAAGACGACAACATGCAGAAAAAGGAATGTGTACAGCATAAAGCAGTCAGGACTCACTACTTTTCTAAAGCTGCTGATCAGTGTGCCCAAACATGTAGATTTTTTGTTGTCCTCTGAGTGTGAGAAACAACTACATATGGACCAAATACATGTCCCACCCACTTCCTTCCCAACTGAATATAGACAGTCATAAACTGCATAATTATTCTAAATGCCTGAACTTGCTTACTTCCAGTGAGAATTCAGTAAAGCATCTGATTGGTTGCGCTTGGCAGGGACGGTATGTGTGGAAAGGATTTAAGAATGCCCATCATCAGGAGCATACCCTCTTTGTCATATATGCAGATTTCAAGTACCTCCTAGCTCCTGTGGCACATTTGATGTTGACCCCACTGCCTCCACACTACCTTCATGAAACTACATGTACCATATGTGGCAGTGTATCAAGTTTTATGCTTATATGACTTTGGTCTTAACTATTTTGATCCATACGTTGGGGATATACCTGCAAGATGGTTGCTCTCTGAGCTCGAACAACTTGCAGTGCATGTTGATGACATTTATTGCACCAAAACTCCCATGACCAAATCGCAGAAGAATGATGTATTATACAAGGTGGCAGTTGACTGACATATTTGTGGGCTGCCGTTGGATAGAAAAGTGAAGATTCCATGTAGAGACACTCTCACCAAATGGGGAAGTTCCATAACACAGCATGCTACGCATGCAACTTGAAATACCAACTGCAACAACGCATACCCGTTTTCCTCCACAATTTGAGTGGGTATGATGCTTACTTCCACGAAGAAGACTTCAGGGATTTCAGCTTGAGAAAAGATAAGGTCAGTGTCCTGCCTGAGAGTGTCGAGAACTACATTTCTGTCTCCAAGCGAATCATACTGAGAATAATGCTCCACTTCCAGGATTTGATTCGATTTATGAACGCACTGCTTGAGAAACTTGCTGAAACAATGCATGTGGAGGACACGTGCGTCACTCGAGGTGTACATCCCCATAGTACAAAGTTTCAGTCTTTGACGAAGAAGGAAGTCTTTCCATACGAATACCCAGATTCGATGGAGAGACTCAATGAAACCACATTGCCTGACACAGCTACATTTATCAGTAAACTTACAGGCAGTGTCATAATGGATGGGGCGTATGAGCATGCTATGAATGTTTGGCAGGAGTTCAACTTCCCAAATGTAGGGGAGTATGTGAGACTATAGATGGATACAGACATATGTCTGCCTACAGATATTTTTTAGAAATTCTGGAGCGTATGGATGGACACATACATGCTCGATCCTACCTTCTATTAGAGTGTCCCAGGGCTTTACGAGGGGTGTCATGTTAAAAAAGACACATGTTAGCATCGAACTATTGACCAATGTTGACATGCTTCTCTTTTTCGAATTCAGGATTTGCAGGAGACTTGCCAGTATATACTTGGGCCCGCCAAGGCAAATAACCTGCTGATGAGTGAGGAGGAGTAGTCATTATCTAACGATTTGAGTTCCACCCCATACTCGGTGTAGCCTGTACTGGGACCTACGAAACATTCTCTGTCGATTGGAGGGTTTGAATGGAAGTCTCATGAGGAAATCGTCGGATGGGATAAGTTCCAAGATGTGGATACTTATTGTGGTGTAGTACATATGGTGGAAGCAGAACTGGCATATCCTACTAGTTTGCATGATGCACACAGCTATGTCCCGAGCAACTGATTCCGTGCAGTGGCTCCATCCCCAACCTGATCACGATGCTGGGAAAAACAGATATACGTTAAGCACTACAGAAGCCTCCAACACTGTCTCAGTTTGGGAATGAAACTTGTTAGAGTCACCTATGCCATTTCCAACAACCAGTCACAGTGGCTGAAGAAGTATGTAGATGTTAACACCGTAAAGAGGGCTGTAGCGACGTGTGATTTTTTAAAGATTTAATGAACAAGTCATTATGCTGCAAAACGATGAAAAATTTGAGAAACCACCAAAAGATCCATATAGTTTACGATTGGGACGGTAATTATGGCGCAAGGGATTATACCGCCAAGCCAAATTTCAAGTGGGCCACTATCTTCAATTAAGGATTAGTCGATCTACAGATGGCTAAGGTTTATGTGGGTATGTGTGTATTGAACCTTCCCAAACCCCATATGCACCAATTTCACTATGAGTTTGCAAAACCTAATTTCACTGATCCAAAGTTGCTTTGTATGAGTACAGACAGTTTCATTTACTGGCTGAAAGACAGTGATCCTTATGATGTAATAAGGTGCCAGCCCGACAAATTCGACACTTCCGGATATGTGGATGAACATCCTCATGGCATAACGCCTCATAACAAGAAGCTTATCGGTCTTATGAAAGACGAGACGAATGGGCCACAGACTGTAGAGTTTGTGGGTGGCTCTCACGATTGATGAGAACAAAGAGTGTCTGCTCAATGGTGTCACTGGTGCTCGGTCTCAACCTCCACTTATGGTGCACTAAGTAAGCATTTGATCGTGAGACTAAGTGGTACTGTAATGCAACTGAAAACCGATAAACTGAGTGAAGCCAACCCAGATGACTTCTGTAGGCGTCTAATCGTCATGGTAGAGTCTGGGTGTAACACTATGGTCCCGAGACAACAGAGCAAAGCAAGTAGTGGAAGCATGCGGATTCAAGACGTTCGAAAAAAATCAAGGATTCAGTCATGATTGGACAAAGTGATGCAGAGTGTTTGTTGGGAATTCCATGAAATAGTGATAACAGATTATGCTCGCTGAAGCATATTACCAAAATTTCCTGATGAGGTTACGGGACCCTGTCAAAACCGTGGGGATGTTCTCGCTCGATGACAACGACCCAACTCATTCTACACAGGACAAATCCACACATCCTATTTCTTTGGGCAATCAAAATTTGCTTTAGCTCCCAGTCTCCTCACATGGGACCCAAAGACTTCTTCATGTTTCCTCAGACGAATAAACCATTGCATGTCAAGGAAAAGACGAACACCATCACCCCATTTGATGGTCAGGATTTTTCTGGATGATAATTAAAACTTCGACTACTCTCATATTATTTTTTTATTTCTGTATTTAATGTCCATGGACACGGTAACGTGTAAACTAATGGATGGCTGAGGCACACATATACTGGTAGGGAGCATGTAGAATGGTAATAGGTACAGATATAGAATTGGTACAGTTATATTTATTATGAGCTTTTCAATCTACAAGCACTTTCAAAGTACCTTGTAACCTTTTTTTGTGACAAATTTAACTAATAATTTAAAGTAAAGACATTTATCTAGAATTTTTTGCTTCAGACGTATTGTTTTCTTTCCTAATTACAAGTTAATAATCCTTGCTACAAATATAAGTGCAGATACTTTTATTGTTGAGTGAGGACAGTTTACTGAATAATATCACATTAGTATTTGCTTCTTTTGCGGACTAATAATTATAGCCTTTAGAAGTATTATGTTTTTAGCTTGGTTAGTACCTCCAAGTACACGTCGCAAGAGCAAGACAATGTTTATTTTCCTCTGGACAGCGGTTCAGGTGCTGAAGTATGGGCGTGTGGATGCAAAACAGTTAATCTATTCTGACAGGTGTAGTCCACTTAGTGGTGCAATTACTACCATGCAGAAAACATTAGGTACTAAATTATGTGATGTTAGACACAGAAAAAAACAGTTAAGACATTTAAGTGGGTACATATTAAAGTACCAATAATCACATCATCTGCTTTACTACCCCTAACACCGTGTACGTTGTACGAGTATGAGGAAAGTGAAATACAATATGATATACGAACTGTAAAAAGTACTTCTGGTAAACTTGGGTTTGGCGGTTTTAATGCTGATAATTGAAATTCCTAAAATGGGGAGAAACGTATGAATAAATCGTTCAGTTCACAGGCAAGTTGTCGTGTGCAGTGAGATAAACAAGTTACGAAAGCGTCCCTGTCGCAACTGTGTCCAAGAGCAGAACTTCTTCGACGACTCAACACGGTGTAGTTACAAATGAAGTACAGAGCAAGGTGGTTGTCTACTTCGTCTACGGGGCACTTAAGCTGCGGCGGAGAACTTAAGGATGTAAGTAACTTCTGCTCTTGGTGTGTCACTACCAAGCAACATTGCTCGATGAAACTTGGACCACACATAGAAAGAACTGCTACAGCATACTATAGTGCAGAATAGTATAATGTAATATACACTCATGCTCATAAATTAAGGATAATTGCAGAATGTGGTGCCACACAACGTGGCACTACACAAAACTGGCTCTAATAGCGTAGGCACGGAGGGAACACACAAGTCACAGAACTGTAAGTCCACGGTATTGAGCATAAGTTGAGAAAACTGTCCCGAAACATATGTACTACAAAACGCCACTGTTTCCTGTGCATGTACCCCGACATCAGTATGGGATATGATCACCATGCACGCGAACATAGGCCGCACAGCGGGTTGGCATACTCTGGATCAGGTGGTGGAGCAGCTGCTGGGGTATACCCTCCCATTCCTGCACCAGTGCCTGTCGGAGCTCCTGAAGTGTCCTAGGGGTTTGAAGACGCGCAGCGATACGTCGACCGAGAGCATCCCAGACGTGCTCGATGGGGTTTAGGTCTGGAGAACAGGCAGGCCACTCCATTTGCCTGATATCTTCTGTTTCAAGGCACTCCTCCACGATGGCATCTCGGTGGGGCCGTGTGTTATCATCCATCAGGAGGAAGGTGGGACTCAGTGCACCCCTGAAAAGGCGGACATACTGGTGCAAAATGACGTCCCGATACACCTGACCTGTGACAGTTTTCTGTCAAAGACACACAGGGATGTATGTGCACCAATCATAATCCCACCCCACACCATCAAACCACGACCTCCATACACGTCCCTTTCAAGGACATTAGGGGTTGGTATCTGGTTCCTGGTTCACGCCAGATGAAAACCCGGCGAGAATCACTGTTCAGATTATACCTGGACTCGTCTGTAAACATGACCTGGGATCACTGTTCCAATGACCATGCACTCTGTTCTTGACACCAGGCTTTACAGTCTCTCCTGTGACCAGGGGTTAGTGGAATGCACCTTGCAGGTCTCCAGGCGAATAAACCACGTCTGTTCAGTCGTCTGTAGGCTGTGTGTCTGGAGACTTTTCCAGTGGCTGCGGTAAGGTCCCGAGCAAGGCTACCTGCAGTACTCCGTGGTCGTCTGCGGACACTGATGGTGAGATATTGGTCTTCTTGTGGTGTTGTACACTGTGGACGTCCCTTACTGTAGCGCCTGGACACGTTTCCTGTGTGCTGGAATCGTTGCCACAATCCCGAGATTACACTTTGTGGCACACGGAGGGCCCGTGCTACGACCTGCTGTGTTTGACCATCTTCCAGTCGCACTAGTATTCTACCCCTCATAACGTCATCAATACGTGTTCTTTGAGCCATTTTCAATACACAGTCACCATTAGCACGTCTAAAAATCTCTGCACACTTACTCGCTGCACCGTACCCTGACATGCACCAACACACCTCTGCGTATGTGGACTGCTGCCAGGGCCACTGTGCGACGACCGCAGGTCAAATGCACCGCATGGTCATACACCGAGGTGGATTTAAACCCGAAAAACGCCTACCAGAGCGTGTTTCACCATACATCAGCATTACCCTTAATTTATGAGCATTAGTGTACTATAGTATAGATAGCATAGCATAGCATAGGAGATAACTGAAAGAAATACACAATGTGCCGAACAGAACTGACACTTTTATTCACAGACAATAATTACATTGAAATCACCACGATTCATGATGGTCCTCTGAGCGTTACTACCGCTGGAACATGGCTCTTAATAGGATGTGTGATCACCACAGCCGGCAATGCATGCTATGCGAAGTGCCTCTATGCTGGCCACATGGTTGGTAAGGATTCTTGTGGCAGGGTACTCCATTCCTCCACCAATGCGGCTGACAGCTAATAGGTGGTCGGTAGTGCACGTGGACGTACAGCAGTACAGCTCCCCAATTCATCTCAAACATGCTTGATGGAATTTAAGCCGTAGGAATCGGGAAGCCAGTCCACTCGTCGAATATCCACTCCTTCACCTGCACTGTTCTCACTGTCATCCATAAAAATGAAGTCGAGGCCTAACACATCCCTGGAAAGATGCAGATTGGGAGGAGCACAGCATTGCTGTAACTTTGACGGTGAGTGTATTGTGTTCAAAGATAAGGATGTCAGTACACCCATGCAACATTATACATCCATACACTATAACACCAGCACCACCAAAACTATCATATTCGACAATACTGTACATACGAGATGGTGATAGGTGGGACACATAATGAACCCAGGAACACTGTCGAGCATGAGCACTGGACTGCACAACAATGAAGGCCATCTTTCATCAGAGATGTGTCCTGGCTTAGTTTTTAGATGCTTCCTGATACGGAGAAAAGCTGTAAACCGTTGTTTATACCAAATATTCGAGCAAGGGATGTCTTTGGGCAATAGAATGCTTGTGTGTGAAATGGTGAAATGGCGTATCCTTAGGCGCACGCACAGATCTCCATGTCTTTCCACGTAGAACTGTGACTGTGCATGTACATGTAAGTCCTTACTCCAGCGCAGTAATTGAAGACTTCGTTCAGTAAGAGGATAATGTCTGACCGCTCAGGACTTGCTGCGTGGTGCTATAGTCCTGCACTTCGATAATCATACTGATTATTGATGCCACGTTTATTGTACCACTCTTACATACCGATTTTTTAACTTTCAAATCTGTTCTAATCTGGAACATAATCTTGTCTTCCAAACTTTTTTCTGATTTATTTCAATCAAAATTCATAGGATAAGGTATACATCTACATGTATACTCTGCAAATCACATTTAAGTGCCTGGAAGAGGGTTCATCGAACCATCTTAACAATAACTCTCTATTATTCCAATCTAGTAAAGCGCGCGAACACCCATGTCTTTCCGTGCGAGCTCTGATTTCCCTTATTTTATTATGATCATCGTTTCTCCCTATGTAGGTCGGCGTCAACAAAATATTTTCGCATTCGGAGGAGGAAGTTTGTTCAAATGGTTCAAATGGCTCTGAGCACTATGGGACTTAACATCTATGGTCATCAGTCCCCTAGAACTTAGAAATGATTAAACCTAACTAACCTAAGGACAGCACACAACACCCAGTCATCACGAGGCAGAGAAAATCCCTGACCCCGCCGGGAATCGAACCCGGGAACCCGGGCGTGGGAAGCGAGAACGCTACCGCACGACCACGAGCTGCGGACAGAAAGTTTGTGACAGAAATTTTGTGAGACGATTCTGCCGCAACGAAAAACGCCTTTGTTTTAATGATGTCCATCGAAAATCCTGTATCATTTCAGTCACACACTCTCTCCTATTTCGCGATAGTACAAAACGTTTTGCCCTTCTTTGAACATTGTCGATTTACTCCGTCAGTCTATCTGGTAAGGATCCCACACTGCGCAGCAGTATTCTAAAAAAGGACAGACAAGCGTAGTGTAGGCAGTCTCTTTAGTAGATTTGTTAATTTTCTAAGTGTCCTGCAAAACGTAGTCTTTGGTTAGCCTTCCCCACAACATCTTTTATGTATTCCTTCCAATTTAAGTTGTTCGTAATTGTAATTCCTAGGCATTTAGTTGAATTTACGGCCTTTAGATTTGACTGATTTATCGTGTAATCGAAGTTTAACGGATTCCTTTTAGAACTCATGTGGATGACCTCACACTTTTCGTTATTTAGGGTCAATTTCCAATTTTTGCACCATCCATGTATCTTTTCTAACTCGTAAAACTAAATTCTGATTAAAGTCACTGTTTCAATGAAATGCTGTACGCCATATTAACTGAATGGCATCCCGTATTCTTATCAATAAAGCTGTGTCCTGTACGGGGTTCTTTAATAAGATGTCTGTGTTGTACCGAGGATGGAGTGCTAGAGAGTGAGTTATGAACGCAAGAGACAGCTGAAGGAGAGTAGCATCATTGGTTTCTTTACCCACCTTACATGCTTTGTCGCAGATATAGGTGATCTGTACAAGTTATTATAAAGCCAAAACACAAAAATTAATAAAAGAAACTCCGTAGCTAAACAGAAAGATTTCTATCACTGAGGGGAGAGGTGCGGTGAAAATCACACTGTGAAACTTTGTTTTCGAATTTTATTTATGCAGTGAAATTTGTCTCCAGTTTCAACTAAGCAGTGCACAGCTAACATTTTCAGACATTGCTGCTTTAATTATGTTTCCCTGATTTACGAAAATCACGATAGGTTTTCGTGGGTGCCTTAAAGCGCTTCAAGGGAATGCCGAGACTAGGTCGTGGGCGAGTATGTCCTCAAAACATGTTTCGTTATGCTAGTGTTCTGCCTCTAAGAACCTCTACGTCGACGACGTATTTGATTCCTATCTTTCCAGTTCTCTTCCAGTGAGGAATCTTGCAGAATGAAGGACGGCTATCAACTCTCGCGCATTAGTAATCACAAGTTGACGATACGCACGGCTTCAGTTTACATCTTTCGCAACCAACCGCTGACACGGAGTCTTTGATGACGTAGGCTGCGTAACCTAATTGAGTGAAGATCGCTTTACGTGTGTCTGGCGTCAGAGGCTGCACTGAATACGAAAGAGACAATTTAGCAAGTCCCTCGTAAGAGGTCCAGTATTCTTAATAGGTCTTTCATCACTGCGTCTGTGGGGACAGAATGACGACGTTTTGCATATACGCCTGTTAGCGGGTGACACGTCGGAAGCATTCGCTGTAGCGTTCGCAAGTGGGACGACGTATTTTCATCCTTCACATGTTCACATAAACTAAAATGTAAATTGAGCTATATGCCTAGAGTGGCATAGACTGCACAATATTTTATTTATAAACACCAGTATAAATCCATTATCAACAGTCGGACGTGAAAGTGTGCGTAGTTAATAGTATTTGCATACAGACGTCATGGTACAAACGCCTTTTGACTATAGTACACTGCAAAGCTACACCAATTTTCATGCACTTAACAGCACACGCACATTTAGTAGGTTGTACTATAGATTAAGCCATCTAAAATCTAATGGAGTCTCACTGGACGTAAAACAACAGCTGATTAGCACACTTCAGGACAGACTGACAGCGATGCGTAGCTGTGTGTCGCTAAACCTCAATAAATGACTGATTAGCTACTAAATCTGAGTAGCGGCTACCAGTGGTGCTTCTTCCCCATCGCAACCTATGATGAAATGGCAAGGAATTACTGACTAGGAGTACCTTCCCCATTACTCCAAATAAAAAGAAAACTGAAAAACTGAAAAATTTCTTATAATCATGTTCCTGTATGTGTACGTTTCTTATGTTACAGTTCTTAAGATTTCAAAGCTGTTATCCGCATACAGCATCCGATGCTATAAAACGCGTACTTTTGTTACGAATAACTCAGGAGTATAGTCCTCGTTCCAGTATTACGTACAGTGTATTGCAAGCAGACGCACAAAATACCAACTAAAATCACTGGCGTTTGTTTGTTCCAGACCAATTAGATTTCGTGGAGGATGGGAGGGAGATTATGGTTTAACGTCCCGCCGACAACGACGGCGTTAGAGAGAGAGCATAAATTCATAATGGGGAAGTATAGGAAAGGAAATTGGACGTGTTCTTCAAAGAAACCGTACCGATAATTTCCTTAAGCGATTTAGAGGAACTCCAAAAAACTTAAATATGGATCGCCGGAAGAGGAATCGAATTCCAATCCTCCCGAAAACAGCCCAACCTTGCTCGGCTTCAGGTGTAGAAAATAACCACTCGGCAGTAGCCTACTGAAGACTTTGGAAGTAGCCGCAATAACAGACCTTTGCTTATGCACGATTCCGTAAAATTACTGCACTCGGATAATCAGATAGATTGCAGTCAACCTTCCGACAGTTCGAATTTGACGTCCTGTTTGAGCGGGAAGTAACCAGGAACTACCGATGCAACAAGACGCGCAGCTTAAAGTAACGAAATAGGACGAGTCTAGCTCACGGCCTAAATCACTGAATTATGAGACAGAATTCGAAAAATCAGACACAATCTGTGGTTGGCTATAAAACAGTGTCATCCGAAAAAAAATTGTTCAAGGTTCTGTGAACTGTCCAAAACGCAGTAGTTTTGTTTAGCGTTAAGCCTCGGAGCTGAAAAGAACTGCACGTCACTAAGAATAAAAATTTGTCTGCATTTGTACTCAGTAGAGTCCAATGGAAGGAGTCTCGTAATTATCAGAATGCAATAATAATTATCTATAATGAGTTTCTTCCCTGTCGACGGTTTGTTAAACCCTATTAAAAGAACTGGTGTCTCGATGCGATGAGAATCAAAATGAATAGCCATACGACTGTAGCTGAATATGAGGCAAAAGACTGACATCATTTCATAGCAGAATGTTGGGGACTGCATTTTATCCACTAAATGATTATCTGCGAACTCTTCGGGAGGAGGTTGTAATGGTTCTTTATTTACGTGACCATTACGGCTCTCCAACCCCAGTTCTCGATACCAGTAATACCATACTACTTTTCTGCGAAGTAACAGACATATTTTTGTGACAATATTCACATTTGGTTTTACTAATGTATAGGTACTCCGATGTATCGATATATTACAATGATATGGTTCTTGTGTGTTTTCATTTCTGTGAAACTGTCATAATCTTTGACTTACTTGTAACCGTTTTGGCGCGGATGCGCACAGAGCAGTCTTTGTTTCACTTTGCAGAAGTTAAGTTGTTATTTCGCTTTGTAAAAGAACAGTCAAGTCTTGTGTTTGGTTAAAGTGGAAATTAAATATATGAAGATTGATACAAAACTGTTGTCTTGATGATGTGACAATTAAGAAAAAGTACATGTGAATTTACAAGAAGTTTAATAAAAATGTAGATCGTGAACACCAAGTCAAAAATTATTTCTACCATACCATTGTTCTGATGTGGGATTGTTTTATCATTATGAATTTCCTGAAAAACGCAGTTGTTAGGTCTTTTTAATATTGCTAAAATACAGATCTGGACCTTCTAGCAGTCAATGTGGAATCACCCTAGAATCAACAAGATGAGCCATAACAACTTCGACGAAATCTACGTGGGAATCCATTCAAGATAAATGCCAAAATTAATGACTTTTTTACAGTGACTTCATTATTTCCATTCTGACGATACCATCCACAGTCAATAACTTTGTTGTTGTCTGATAAAGCGAACATATGCTGCGTGAGCAACATTATTAATCTGATTTCTAACCTACTTTGCAAGTGGTGGTATTGTTAGAAGGTCTACTATACAAAACATGGGATATCTCATTAGAAGGATTCAGAACGAGAGTTGAACAAATACTGAGAAAAACAGCGCCCCCATCTACTATATTCGTATGCTAATGCCAAGTCAATGGCGGAGAATACTTCATATGCCTTTTATTCTCGTTTTTTCTTGTTCCACTTGCGAAAGGACATGAGAATAATAATAGTATGAATACACCCGTACGCTCACGTATCTCCGCATCATTTGTCATTGTAGTTTATCAGAGACCCATAATACTGGGCCAATTTGTGACACTTTTAGAACCTTTTGTAACATAACCTTACACAAATACACTGACGGAAAAAAATATCGCAACACCAAAAAATAGTTAATCTAGAGTTATGAAATATTGGGAATGTATTTGTCTAGGTAATATATTTCAGTGATTAACAATGCAAGATCACAGGTTAATAATGTAAGCTCGAGATAAGCTGTTGCAAATGTGAAATGCTGGTACATTAATAACCGGTGTAACTGCCAGAATGTTGAATGCAAGCATGCAGATGAGCATGCATTGTTTTCTATAGGTGCCGGAGGACGATGATTCCAACCCGCTTCCGGCCATCCTGATTTAGGTTCGCCGTGATTCCCTAAATCGTGTCAGGCAAATCCCAGGATGGTTTCTTTGAAAGGGCGCAGCTGATTTCCTTCCACATCCTTCCATAATCCGGTGGGACCGATGACCTCGCTGTTTGGACCCCTCCCCTAAATAAATCAACCAACCACCAGGTGCCGGATGTCAGTATGTGGGATGGAGTTCCATGCATGGTCCACTTGGTCGGTCAGTACAGGGATGGTTCATGTCGTTTGTGGATGACGCTGGAGTTATTGTCCAATGATGTCCCATATATGCTCATTTGGTGTCAGATCTGGTGATCGAGCAGGCGAAGGCAACGTATCGACACTCTGTAGAGCGTGTCTGCTTACAAATACGGTATGTGGGGGAGCGTTATCCTGCTGGAAAGCTGTTCATGAATGGCAGCACAACAGGTCGAATAACCAGATTGACGTACAGTTTTGCAATCAAGGAGCGTGGGATAACCACTAGAGTGGTCCTGATGTCATACAAAATCGCACCCCAGACCATAACTCAAGATGTAGGTCCAGAGTGCCTAACATGCAGATACGTTGGTTGCAGGTCTTAAGCTAGCCTCGTTCAAGCCAACACGCAGTCATCACTAGCACTGAGTGTAATACATTATCCAGAGTATGGAACTAGTATAATACACTACCAATACCGCTAAAATTTATTTTAGTGGTTTCCAATAAGTCATATACGTTTGGCAGTTCATCGCCTATCATAGCGACACTTGTATAACACAGAATGGTACTCACAAGAAGTCCACACTTCGTGTGAGTGACACAGAAAACAATAAATGTTAACAGCATGACAGTAATAACTGAATACATAGTTAACTGATCAGCTTGTCGGAAATTATACTGCCAAATACGAGATACTGGGAAAAAGGTATTATGATATGAGTGGAAGAACTCATGTAATGGTTTATGCTATGGGACGTGTGAAGCTAATTCTGCACTCTCACATTTGACACAAAGTTCGGCAGAATAGACAATAACATGAGTAGTAGGGCAACAGGGGCATCACCCCATTTGTGGGTTGCCTACATCAGTTGCAAGCATACACTCAGAGGCAAACCTATTGTTCTTTTTTGATTGACAGGTCCTTAACCTATTCTTCTGCTAAGAGGATGAAGACCCTCTGGGGATAATCCATCCTTTTGGTTGACAGGTCCTTAACCTGTTGTTCGATTAAGTGGTTTTCCATGTCACCCCCTCCCCTTCCTCCTCCCCATCCCTCCACCCATCAGGGAAGTCCCTTCGCCGATTAAAATACACTTTCGATATCAATTTGATTGACTAATTAATTAAATCGATCAATTAATTAAACCCCTCTGGTAAAACCCCAGCCCTCCCCCTACCCTCCCCCACCCAGAAATTGGCGAGAAAAGGACTCAGTTGTCGGCCATTTGGAGGGAAATATGATTACAGTGTGTGGAATATTGTTTAAACAATTTATATAATGTGTGGAATATTGTTTAGTTAAACAATTTATGGAATAGAAGACTGTGTGTGAAAATAGTTTATTTACTTAAAGAATTTGGTGGGAAATAGATTGCAGCACATGGAATATTGTCTAAACAATTAAGACAATGTTCGAAATACTGTTTATTTAAACATTTTATGAGATATGAGGCCATGTATGGAATATAGTTCATTTCTTTATGTGAAGAATTTGGCGGGAACACGATTGCATTGTAGGGAATATTGTTTAAACAATTTCGATAATGTGTGGAATACTGTTTACTTAAACAATTCATGGGATACATAGTGATGTATGGAATATTTAAACAGTTGCGATGCTTTTTCATTACAATCACATAAGGAAACACAGACTAATTAAACATATCTGAAAAACTTTCTTCCAACCTCCAACACACCACACACACACACACACACACACACACACACACACACACACACACCTCCACTCTCTCCCCCCCCCTACCCCGAAATAGGCGGCTCTGTGCTGGACAGGAAGGATCTCAGGACAGGAAATTCAGTCAATAGCAGAAGGTATATTGTTTATCTTCAAAAAAATTCTGTTTGCAGGGGTTGGATCTCTCTTGCTCATCATTCTCTGCTGTTTGGGAAGATGCAGGTCTTGTCAAATACATCGAAGAGAAGTAATTAAATCGATAGTTTTTTTATCCCTATAGCGCAAGGAATACCATCATGAAACATTCATCATACGTAATTACACTATCGAAAATCTTTCGATCGTGAAGCACGAACACAACCACTGGCCCACACAGAACATCATCCACGCAGGCTGCCTGTAGTTGAGCAGCACCAGGAGACCCAGCGAAGTGACGTGTCCATCAGCGGACGAACCACGCGCCGATGTCCAAGACATGTCTGCTCGGGCCCCATGACTGACAGGCCAGATGTGACGCTAATCCCCGAATAAAAGCATCATGTGACGGCATCACTTTGATACTTGATACCTGAGAAATTCCTGACAAAAGATGTGCCCTCTCTCTCTATCTCTTCTCGCTCGTCCTGTAGTGTCCCACTGCTGGGACTGCTCGCGCCTTCAGCTGCAGTCGGACCAAACTGCAAACAAAGCAGCATTTACCCGGTAAACCCCTGAGGAATACCGACACACGTGAGAACTCCTTCCAAGGCAAATGCATGACTGAGAATGGATTCAGCCTTGGACTCTAAGCTGCTGTGCTGGAGAGGAAGGACCTCACGACACAAAATTCAAATCAAAGTCAAGTCACAACAATTATATAGCAGAGGATATTCTGCTTATTTACACTACTGCCATTAAGATTGCTACACCAAGAAGAAATGGAGATGATAAACAGGTATTCATTGGACAAATATGCAGGGTGATTCAAAAAGAATACCACAACTTTAAAAATGTGTATTTAATGAAAGAAACATAATATAACCTTCTGCTATACATCATTACAAAGAGTATTTAAAAAGGTTTTTTTTCACTCAAAAACAAGTTCAGAGATGTTCAATATGGCCCCCTCCAGACACTCGAGCACTATCAACCCGATACTCCAACTCGTTCCACACTCTCTGGAGATGTTAGAGAATTGGCTGTTCCCTCAGCTCGAACAAGAAGCACAACAATTCATATTTCAGCAGGATGGAGCGCCACCACATTGGCACTTCTCTGTCCGTAACTACCTGAACGTCAACTACCCGAGGCGATGGATCGGCCGCCAGACAGCCCGTGGCAGAGCACTTCATCACTGGCCTCCAAGAAGCCCTGATCTTACCACCTGCGATTTTTTCTTATGGGGGTATGTTAAGGATATGGTGTTTCGGCCACCTCTCCCAGCCACCATTGATGATTTGAAACGAGAAATAACAGCAGCTATCCAAACTGTTACGCCTGATATGCTACAGAGAGTGTGGAACGAGTTGGAGTATCGGGTTGGTATTGCTCGAGTGTCTGGAGGGGGCCATATTGAACATCTCTGAACTTGTTTTTGAGTGAAAAAAAACCTTTTTAAATACTCTTTGTAATGATGTATAACAGAAGGTTATATTATGTTTCATTCATTAAATACACATTTTTAAAGTTGTGGTATTCTTTTTGAATCACCCTGTATTATTCTAGAACTGACTTGTGATTACATTTTCACGCAATTTTGGTGCATAGATCCTGATAGATCAGTAGCCAGAACAACCACCTCTGGCCTTAATAACGGCCTTGATACACCTGGGCATTGAGCCAAACAGAGCTTGGATGGCATGTACATGTACAGCTGCCCATGCAGATTCAACACGATATAACAGTTCACCAAGAGTAGTGACTGGTGCATTGTGACGAGCTAGTTCCTCGGCCATCATTGACCAGATGTTTTCAATTGGTGAGAGATATGGAGAATGTGCTGGTCAGGGCAGCAGTCGAGCATTTTCTGTATCCAGAAAGGCCCGTACAGGACCTGCAACATGCGGCCGTGCATTATCCTGCTGAAATGTAGGGTTTCGCAGGGATCGAATGAAGGGTAGAGCCACAGGTCGGAACACATCTGAAATGTAACGTCCACTGTTCAAAGTGCCGTCAATGCGAGCAAGAGGTGACCCAGACGTGTAACCAATGGCACCCAATACCATCACACCAGGTAATACGCCAGTATGGCGATGACGAATACACGCTTCCAATGTACGTTCACTGCGATGTCGCCAAACGCGGATGCGACCATAATGATGCTGTAAACAGAACTTGGATTCATCCGAAAAGATGACGTTTTGCCATTCATACACCCAGATTCGTCGTTGAGTACACCATCGCAGGCGCTCCTGTCTGTGACGCAGCGTCAAGGGTAACCGCAGTCGTGTTCTCCGAGCTTATAGTCCATGCTGCTGCAAACGTCGTAGAACTGTTCGTGCAGATGGTTGTTGTCTTGCAAACGTCCCCATCTGTTGACTTAGGGATCGAGACATGGCTGCGCGATCCGTTACTACCATTCGGATAAGATGCCTGTCATCTCGATTGCTAGTAATACGAGGCCGTTGGGATCCAGCACAGCGTTCCGCATTACCATCCTGAACCCACCGATTCCATATTATGCTAACAGTCATTGGATCTCGACCAACGCGAGCAGCAATGTCGCGATACGATAAACCGCAATCGCGATAGGCTACAATCCGACCTTTATCAAAGTCGGAAACGTGATGGTACGAGTTTATCCCCCTTACACGAGGCATCACAACAACGTTTCACCAGACAACGATGGTCAACTGCTGTTTGTGTATGAGAAATCGGTTGGAAACTTTCCTCATGTCAGCACGTTGTAGGTGTCGCCACCGGCGCCAACCTTGTGTGAATGTTCTGAAAAGCTAATCTTTTGCATATCACAGCATCTTCTTCCTGTCGGTTAAATTTCCCGTCTGTAGCAGGTCATCTTCGTAGTGTAGCGATTTTAATGGCCAGTAGTATATAAAATCCAATTTACAGGGGCTGGATCTCACTTTCATTTGATGGGAAAAGCTCATATGCGGCAATTACGTAATTACACTGCTGCAGATTTTAGATGTCATCTTATTGGAAATTTTTCATGTATGCCCTCACCTTAACATGCAGGGATCGACTGACCAAGTGCACAGTGCCACCAGAAAAAGTTGGTAGGTTCAAATGGCTCTAAGCACTATGAGATTTAACATCTGAGGTCATCAGTACCCTAGACATAGAACTACGTAAACCTAACTAGCCTAAGGACATCACACACATCCATGACCAAGGCAGGATTCGAATCTGCGACTGTAGCAGCTGCGTAGTTCCGGACTGAAGCGCCTAGAACCGTTCGGCCATCGCAACCGGCAAAAAGTTGGTAGGAAAAAGACTCATTCTGTCTGGAGAGGAAGGATCTCACGGCAGAAAATTCAAATCAAAGTCAATAATATATTGATACATATTCTTTATTTAATCAGTTTACAGGAGGCACGGTTCCCCCACTTGGGTAGACATCATGACTACACCCCGCATCCTTGTTCAACATGACATAATAACTGTAATCGCCAGGGAGTGGAATGAAGTGCAGTATAGTAGCCACGGTATGGGGAGACAAACGGAAAGCTGACGCAAATTCGATATCAAAAACAGAGTGAAATAATGCATTTGCACTACCCTATCAAATTAATTGTTTAAAAGTTCACAAGAGTCAAACAGACCGCTTAAAACACTCACATCCACCATACTATGATCTTCATAATAAAACATATTTTCAACGTTTAAGTATCACACGCAAACATCATGTTATGAAGTAATGAAATTTCCATCACAAATACAGGGTTATTACAAATGATTGAAGCGATTTCACAGCTCTACAATAACTTTATTATTTGAGATATTTTCACAATGCTTTGCACACACATACAAAAACTCAAAAAGTTTTTTTAGGCATTCACAAATGTTCGATATGTGCCCCTTTAGTGATTCGGCAGACATCAAGCCGATGATCAAGTTCCTCCCACACTCGGCACAGCATGTCCCCATCAATGAGTTCGAAAGCATCGTTGATGCGAACTCGCAGTTCTGGCACGTTTCTTGGTAGAGGAGGTTTAAACACTGAATCTTTCACATAACCCCACAGAAAGAAATCGCATGGGGTTAAGTCGGGAGAGCGTGGAGGCCATGACATGAATTGCTGATCATGCTCTCCACCACGACCGATCCATCGGTTTTCCAATCTCCTGTTTAAGAAATGCCGAACTGGCATTCTGCTTTAGCCTTTTCCGTAAGATTTTCCAAACTGTCGGCTGTGGTACGTTTAGCTCCCTGCTTGCTTTATTCGTCGACTTCCGCGGGCTACGCGTGAAACTTGCCCGCACGCGTTCAACCGTTTCTTCGCTCACTGCAGGCCGACCCGTTGATTTCCCCTCACAGAGGCATCCAGAAGCTTTAAACTGCGCATACCATCGCCGAATGGAGTTAGCAGTTGGTGGATCTTTGTTGAACTTCGTCCTGAAGTGTCGTTGCACTGTTATGACTGACTGATGTGAGTGCATTTCAAGCACGACATACACTTTCTCGGCTCCTGTCGCCATTTTGTCTCACTGCGCTCTCAAGCGCTCTGGCGGCAAAACCTGAAGTGCGGCTTCAGCCGAACAAAACTTTATGAGTTTTTCTACGTATCTGTAGTGTGTCGTGACCATATGTCAATGAACGGAGCTACAGTGAATATATGAAATCGCTTCAACCATTTGTAATAGCCCTGTAGATCGTAGCGCTAAATATAGCCGAGATCTTGTACAGACCGACGTCTGAGAGCATAAACACCCTCTTACACCACAAAGTTTCCGCTAAACGTATGTGGTGAAAAAAAAAACCTGTCGATCAAACGAACTCGCGATCGCGAGGCACCCTGTCTCCTGACTGGAGAGAGATACCCACGCTTGCGCCAGCGGCGCCCGCCCGCACCAAACGCATGCATGCATGCAATGCAACTAATGGACAGTACAGGCGATGAAACTTTATACATGGTCTGTGCAAGTGACTTCCATCACTGGCCACCTGCCTCAGTGGATCAATACCTGTATATTTAATAGGATCGCTACATACACTACTGGCCATTAAAATGGCTACACCACGAAGATGACCTGTTACAGACGCGAAATTTAACCGACAGGAAGAAGATGCTGTGATATGCAAATGATTAGCTTTTCAGAGCATTCACACAAGGTTGGCGCCGGTGGCGACACCTACAACGTGCTGACATCAGGAAAGTTTCCAACCGATTTCTCATATACAAACAGCAGTTGACCGGCGTTGCTGGCGAAACGTTGTTGTGATGCCTCGTGTAAGGAGGAGAAATGCGTACCATCACGTTTCCGACTTTGATAAAGGTCGGATTGTAGCCTATCGCGATTGCGGTTTATCGTATCGCGAAATTGCTGTTAGCGTTTGAACTGTGAATTTACTTTCAAAACCTTTTCTTAAGAATTTACTTTATTTACTAGCGATTCATCAAGAACATTAACACATTTAATCACACTACGCGAGCGTGGAAGTAGTTGCCAGTGGGTAACTGATGAAAACAAATTAAATTTCTTTCAACAAATGGAAATTTTAGTCCCAAAAGCCTTTTTTTTTTTTTTTAGACAGATTTAAAATTATAATCAGAAAGCACCCTTTAAATATCAAGTTACAATTTATTCAGAGGCAGAAAGAACAAATATTAACAGTATGAGCTTTTGGGCTGAGAACTTTGCCGCTCCCTTTTGACACGGCCGTAGTCAAAACGGTTCAAATGGCTCTGAGCACTATGGGACTTAACTCTATGGTCATCAGTCCCCTAGAACTTAGAACTACTTAAACCTAACTAACCTAAGGACATCACACAACACCCAGCCATCACGAGGCAGAGAAAATCCCTGACCCCGCCGGGAATCGAACCCGGGAACCCGGGCGTGGGAAGCGAGAACGCTACCGCACGACCACGAGATGCGGGCCGGCCGTAGTCACGACCGCTCACAACGACCTCTGAAAGACTACACTGGTGCAAATCTGCAACACACCAGATTACTTTGAACTAAAAATTTCAACAACTCACGCAAGCACATAAACTATGCACCCCATAAGAGGGATGGAAATGTCACAAAACACTAACATCAAAAAAATTAACTTGCCACCGAAAGTGCAACTTGATTTTTAAAAAAACTCTTACAGTGGAAGGGTGGCAACTTTATATACTAAAATGGCCATTTAAATAAAAACCCATGAAATGCAGTCTGACATAAAATATACAAAATGCTCTACATTACACATATACCGCCTCTCAAGATGATAGGCAAGATAAAAACATATTTCAGGAATTCGGCCGTTACACTTCAAGGAATAAATTCGTTAACACCGAATCCGACAAACATGACAGACGCAGCTATTAACGTACGGCAGACCGACAGACACTAACTGCCTAACAAATGTGGACGAGAGACAGATGAGCAAGCTGAGGACGAGAGAATGACCAATAAAACAAGTCGAATTTAACAAGTAAATGAAACAACATATCACGAATCACTTCTAATAAAATGCGATGTCTGGCGAAGACCTGGTGCAGAACCCCCAAAACGCTCTCCCGAACCATCCGCTGCCAGCCGCTTCAACGGACGCAGGAAGGCTCTCCGATCTCCCGTCTCACGGCGTCGCAGCTCGCACCAGCCAGACCGATGTCGTAGGCTGGCTCCTGTTGCTCTCGTGTCGGCCGCGAAGCCACTACCCCTTGCTATGCGGCGCGGCCCAGTGGACTGACGTGGCGACCTCACATGCGCCGACGCTCAACACGGACAAGTCGTCTTGTGTCTCAGTCCGCGACCGACCAACCGATCGATCCAACCACCAATGACCATTGCCTGAACAAACTCGAGCAGACTGGCGGCCTAACACATACTAGCACTCCAGACGACAAACAGACACTGACTGCCCCACACTGACCCGGCTGACCAACTGACCACACTCGCCGCCTAGCGAGTTTTTTTTTTCTTTATTGTTATTTTAATCACCTTATACAAAGGTGGGCTGTCAGCAGCATAGTACGCTGATCTTCAGCCGCGAGTGGTACAATAAATATGACAGAAAGGTACTACAGATAATACAATAAAAATGGCGGGCAAAATCGGTAGACACGAAAAACAATAAACATGAAGCCGTTCACGCTGGACGAGAAAAAACACTAAAACCCGTTGACACGGCGCACAAAACACGGACGACTGCGACGGCACAGGTGAACAGTGGTGGCGTGACGGCGAAAGAACACTAAACACGAAACGAAGGCACACACACGAGACACTGATAGCGATGATCTCCGGCGCGTGAATGTCCACTGAGCGTGTACGAGTCCGGGGACCTGCCAAGAGGGGAGGAGGGGGGGTGGGAGAGGAGAGGGGAGAGCAGAGATGCCACGGGCAGGGAAGATAGGGGGAGGGAGGAAGGGAGGAAGGGGTAGGGGAAGCCCAGGGGACGAGGGGTAGAGGAAGGGGGGATGGGGGCAAAAGGAGAGAGAAGGGAGGGTGGGTGCCCAAAGGAAAAGACACAGGAAGTGGGAGAGGAGGATCAAAGTTGATAGGAGGGGTAGATGGAGGGGAGGAGGATATCATCAGAGAAGGGGAGCTGGCGGAAGCCACCATGGGACAGGGTAAGGAGGGTGGAGAGATGGAGAGCGGGTGGGACATGGGAATATAGGCGCAGCAGTGGCCGGGGGAGGGAGAGGATGGGGGCGACAAGCGGGTGAGGAGGATCGAGTTTACAGGAGGTGTAGAGGATCCGTATCCTTTCAAGGAAAAGGAGGAGGTGGGGGAACGGAATGAGGTCATACAGGATCTGCATGGGGCAGGGGAGACAGATGCAATAGGCGAGGCAGAGAGCATGGCGTTCAAGGATCTGAAGGGATTTGTAAAAGGTAGGGGGGGCGGAGACCCAGGCAGGATGGGCGTAACAGAGGATAGGGCAGATGACGGATTTATAGGTGTGGAGGATGGTGGAGGGGTCCAGACCCCACGTACGGCTGGAATGGAGCTTGAGGAGACGGAGTCAGGAGCATGCCTTGGCTTGGATTATCCGGAGATAGGGGGTCGAGGAGAGGCGACGGTCGAGGGTGACGCCAAGGTACTTAAGGGTGGGGGTGAGGGCGATAGGATGGCCACAAATGGTGAGATAGGAATCAAGGAGGCGGAAGGAAGGGGTGGTTTTGCCTAGAGTGATCGCCTGGGTTTTGGAGGATTGACCTTGAGCAACCACTGGTTGCACCAAGCAGTGAACTGGTCAAGATGGGATTGGAGAAGGTGTTGGGAACGCTGCAGGGTGGGGGCGATGGCAAGGAAGGCAGTATCATCGGCAAACTGGAGAAGGTGGACGGGGGGTGACGGCGGCGGCATGTCTGCCGTATACAAATGGTACAGAAAGGGGGAGGGGATGGAGCCTTGGGGCACACCGGCGGAGGGTAAAAAGGTGTAGGAATCCGTGTTACGGATGGTGACGTAGGAAGGACAGCAGGAGAGAAAGGAGCCAATCAGACAGACGTAGATAATGGGAAGGGCGAAGGTTTGGAGCTTCAAGAGGAGACCGGAATGCCATACGCGGTCATAGGCACGTTCGAGGTCCAGGGAGAGGAAGATTGCGGAGCGACGGGAATTAAACTGTTCGGAAAGGAGATGAGTGAGGTGGAGGAGAAGGTCATCGGAAGAGCAGGATGGCCGAAAGCCACACTGGGTAACGGGAAGGAGGCGGTGCTGGTGGAGATGCTGGTGGATGCATCGGGTGAGGATGGATTCCAGAACCTTGCTGAAGACCGAGGTAAGGCTGATGGGACGGTAGGAGGAGACGGCGGACGGCGGTTTACCGGGTTTAAGGAACATCAGGATATGGGAGGTTTACCACAGGTCGGGGTAGTAGCCGGTGGACAGGACTACATTGTAGAGCCTGGCCAGGGTGGAGAGGAAAGAGACAGGAGCTTCACGAAGGTGGCGGTAGGTGACACGATCGTGACCAGGAGCAGTGTTGTGTTTTGGGTGGAGTGTAGCAATGAGATCCTGTGTAGTGATAGGGGCATTGAGTTCTGTGTGTGCAATTTTGTACAAGTACTGAAAACCAGGTGCGAGTGGAGGGACAGATGTGTCAGTTCGATCGCGGACATCCAGGAAGAGGGAGTAATCGAACTGGGGATCGTTGGGGATGGAAAAGACATCGGAAAGGTAAGAGGCAAAGTGATTGGCCTTACTAAGGGTGTCAGGAAAGGGGTGATCATCATGGAGAAGAGGATAGTAGGGGGAAGGCGACGGAAGGCTGACCAGAACTTGGACGAGTTTATAGGTAGGGTAGCATTGAAATGGGTGCATGTCTGTCAAGCAAGTTTCGGATCTGTCGCTGGAGTTGCCAGTGGCGTCGTAGTGTGTCCGGGTCACACGTGTGGCGGAAGGCACGGTAGAGACGGCGGGATTCACGGAGGAGGAGGACGGCCTGTGGGAGTAAGGTAGGATGGTGGGGGTAGATGGCGACAGTAGGGACGTGGGCCTCCAAGACAAGGTCTGCTGGAGAAAGGAGGCGGCATGGGTAACATCTTCAGGGTAGTGGTAGGTGAAGGGGTGGCCTTCGACCTGGGTGGAGAGGGTATCCCGGTAGGCATTCCAGTCGGTACGGGAATAGTCATGGACGTACTTTGGGGGAGGGTCATTATGAGGGTTGGAACGGGGGCGACGACCGTCTGAAACAGTGAGGAGGACAGGGAGATGGTCGCTACCAATGGGGTCCAGGACATCCACCACTATGTGGCCAAGGAGGTTGGGGGAGGAGACGATGACATCAGGAGTGGAGTTGGATTCGGGGTGGGTGTGCTGGGGAATGGGGATGAGGTCGCCTTGGAGGGTGGAGAGGAACTGATGTCACTGCCATAGCTGCGTGGCAAAACGACTACGGATGTTGAGGTCAGCGGCGATCACGTAGGAGGAGAAGGTACGATCAATGTGGGAGAGCAAGTCGAAAGGAATAGGGGCGTTAGGGTGGACATAGATGGTGGCGCAGGTGACGGTAAGGCCGGGGAAGAAGAGACTAAGGATCAGGTGTTCGGTGGGATCGGGAAGGAGAGGTTGGAGCCGAACCGGGATCTGGCAGTGGTGACCAATGGCAACTCCACCACGCGCAATCGGGAGGGGATTATCAGAGCGGTGGAGAAGGTAGAGCGAAGTGTGGATGGTGTGGTGGGGTTGGAGGAAGGTTTCATTGAGGAGGAAGGCATCCACGCGGTGGGTTGCAAGGCTGTACATGAAGAGGTTCTTGTTGGTCGGAAGGGAACAGATGTTGTTGAACAGGATACAGTGCTGTTGCGCCATGACAGAGATTTAGATGAGGGTGTCAAGATGGGAGAAGGTGAAATGGGCCTGGTTGTGGGAGTAGGTGGCATACATTTTTAGGTGGAAGACGGAACGGGTGGCGAGGGAGACCTGTTGGAGGGTCTGAGGGCGCTGGAAAGGGTGGACGTTTTGCAGAACAATGGTGAGGAACCTGATGATGTCCTCAACGGAAGGGGGGGGGGACTAAGGGAATTGCCAGGAGGGGTGGGGGCATCCAGAGGACGGACAGGGATGGTGAGTTCAGGAGTGGTCGGAGGGGGTCGGGCTCTACACTTTTGGGAGTAGGTGGGATGGGGGAGATTGCAGGTATTACAGGAGGGGGGGGGGGACTGGAGGTTTGGGCACTGCCGTAAGAAGTGGGCTTGCTTACAGTGTGGGCAGGTGGGTGCTTCGCGGCACTCAGATGTCGGGTGTGCATTATACCGCAAGCACCTCTGGCAGCGGAGGGATTGAGGAGGGGAATGGGAGGGGTCAACTTGGTGGCGTTGGTGAAAGAGAAGGGCACCCTCCTTCAGGAGACAGTCTATGGAAGAGGCGTGTTCAGTAAAAACCCGCATAAGGCTAGTGGGGCCAGTGGAGTTGTGTATACGGCGAACTGCACGCACCTCCAGATGGGGATGCGCCTTGAGCTCCACCAACACCTCCTCCTCCGTGATCGTCGGACTAAGCCGAGTGATCACGGCGGTGAGGGTTGGTGGGTGATGTGGGGGTTGGGGTTGGCAGGAGGGAGGCGGGGATGGGACAGGGGTGAGGGAGGCACTAGGGCCAAAGCGGGTGACAGGGATACAGGTAAGGATATCGGTGTGAAGGCTAGGGCTGGAGGAGGAGATAAGGACCGAGTCATGGCGAGGTGTGAGGAGGGAGATGGGGGCACCAGGAAAATGTTGGCGAATGAAGAGGGTGAGGTTCTGGGCCTCAAGAAGGGAGGGATCAGGGCGGGAGAGGAGGTAGCAGTAGGAGGAGGGGGCAGGGACAGGCGGGGAGACGTCCATGGCATCATGGGCAGGAGAAGGGGGACGTGGCGGAGCCTTTTTAGGTGCCGAGGAGGCAGGGGTGCCACTCGGGCGTTTGACGGCGGCGGAGGAGGTGTGGGGGACGGGAGCAACTGGAAGGTGGCATGGAGTGGCAGGTCCCAATGCTGGAGTCGGCGCCAGAAATGGTGAGGGCGAAGGCGATGGCGATGGCGATGAGGGAGACAATGAAGAGGGCAAAGGTGAGAGTGAAGCGTGGGCTGTGACCCTCCCGGCCACCACCCGAGCGGGGCCGCGGAAACAGAAGGAGCAGAGGGAGGGAGTTGAAGGAAGGGATCAGCGGAGGCACGGGAGGGAGGAGCCGGGGATGGGGCAACAAAAAGTGAGGGAGATGGGTGAGTGAGGAGTGAGGGGATGGACTGAGGGGGGGGTGATTGGGCACACCACGTGATAGTGGTGGCGGCGGCGGAGGGAGATGTATAGATGATGGCAGTGGTGGTGGCTGTAGTAGTAGTGGTGGGGGTTGATATAGTGATAAGGGGAAAGACAACACAGGACAGGACAAAGAAGAAAGTGAGGGACGGGCAAGGCGACAAGAAGCATAGAGGAAAAAGGACGTAGAACGATGAAGGAGACTGGGGCCGAAGCCCCACTCTGCTGCTGCTGGCGAGGGGGGGCGACCCGGCTGGCAGGCCGGTGGGGTCGCCGCCGCCGCCGCTGCTGCTGCTGCTGGCTGGCTGGGACCACTGCTGGCTGGGACCACTACTGGCTGGGATCGCTGCTGGCTGCTGGCTGGAACCGCTGCTGGCTGGAACTGCTGCTGGCTGCTGGCTGGGACCGCTGCTGGCTGGAACCGCTGCTGGCTGCTGGCTGCTGGCTGCTGGCAGCTGGCTGCTGGCTGCTGGCTGGCACCTGCAAATACCTATCGCTTCAGTTAAAGCCAGAATGGCACAATGGAAGGGTGGTATCCCTTAAATGCATGTGAACAGGCAACCTTCTGCTTTCCCACCAGAGGGAGACACCAAAGCTGCAATTGCCACAGCGGCGCCACTGCCAAAAACGGAGGGCGACTGCTTCACACAACGCGCTGCAGCGCGCTCTTCAAAACAGCAATTTTTACCACGGCTCATCATTGGTCGAGATCCAATGACTGTTAGCAGAATATGGAGTCAGGGGGTTCAGGAGGGTAATACATAATGCCGTGCTGGATCCCAATGGCCTCGTATCACTAGCAGTCGAGATGACAGGCAGCTTATCTGCATGGCTGTAACGGATCGTGCAGCCACGTCTCGATCCCTGAGTCAACAGATGGGGACATTTGCAAGACAACCATCTGCATGAACAGCATCATGATGGTTGCATCCGTGTTTAGCGACATCGCAGTGAATGCACATTGGAAGCCTGTATTCGTCATCGCCATACTGGGGTATCACCTGGCGTGATTGTATGGGGTGCCACTGGTTACACGTCTCGGTCACCTCTTGTTCGCATTGACGGCACTTTGAACAGTGGACGTTACATTTCAGATATGTTACGACCCGTGGGTCTACTCTTCATTCGATCCCTGCGAAACCCTACATTTCAGCAGGATAAGCACGACCGCATGTTGCAGGTCCTGTACGGGCCTTTCTGGATACAGAAAATGTTCGACTGCTGCCCTGGCCAGCACATTCTCCAGATCTCTCACCAATTGAAAACGTCTGGTCAATGGTGGCCAAGGAACTGGCTCGTCTCAATACGCCAGTCACTACTCTTGACGAACTGTGGTATCGTGTTGAAGCTGCATGGGCAGCTGTACCTGTACACGCCATCCAATCTCTGTTTGACTCAAAGCCCAGGCGTATCAAAGCGGTTATTACGGCCAGAGGTGGTTGTTCTGGGTACTGATTTCTCAGGATCTATGCACCCAAATTGCCTGAAAATGTTACCACATGTCAGTTCTAGTACAATATTTTTGTTCAATCAATACCCGTTTATCATCTGCATTTCTTCTTGGTGTAGCAATGTTAATTGCCAGTAGTGTTTGTTTGATGCCAGCACACAGATGGTATTTGTTTGCAATGTATATGTCAGAAGACACGGATGCGAAAAAAATCTTATCGAGTTCTCTGTCGGATGACGTTAGCGGAGCTCTTATAGTTCCTAGTTTTTCTCTGTTGGATGGTACAAAATAATGATGATAGAAAGTTTGGGTGAGAGACGTGAATGCACCCTGAGGGATGCAGATCTCCTTCGCAGTACAGTACCTAAATGTGGTTTGGAGACACGCAGCAATCCAGTAGCAAAATGCTCGTCTTTCTTCCAGTCCCTGTGCTGTATTTTACACTACCTTATGTTGCAGGAAAAAGCTTCGTTTTGGTGCTGGCCTTACACATCATACATCATTGGCCGAGCTAAGACAAAAGGTCCCCATTTCCACCGATTAGTTGAAAAAGACGATCCTGTCTTGCTATACTTTGCTCAACCTGTTTCTCCACGGGGTGCAGAAGGTGCTAGATATAGTGCTCTCCGACGACTGTTCAGTTCCCTATCCTGACAATGTTCAGTTTAGTGACTTGGCTTCCCTGTATTTCAGGAACCACTGTAGCCATTGACAAGAAACTTTTACAGGATATTAAACTGTATGTTCTGAGTCTACTGAATTACAATAATTGCATTTCGGCCACTGCTTTTGGAAACAAAATTTGTGTACTTTTTTGTACATTATGCTAAATAACATTATGTTCTTCTTTTAGTTCAGTAGACTCAGGATATGTATGGAATATTTAAACAGTTGCCATGCTTTTTCATTCCGATCATGTAAGGAAGCACAGACTACTTAAACATATCTGAAAAACTTTCTTGCAACCTGCAACCCGTCCCTCCACTCTCCCCCTCACCTACTTGGGAACTGGTGGCTCTGTGCTGGAGAGGAAGGATCTCACGACTGGATTCGTGATTTCCTGTCAGGAAGGTCGCAGTTCGTAGTAATAGACGGCAAATCATCGAGTAAAACTGAAGTGATATCAGGTGTTCCCCAGGGAAGCGTCCTGGGACCTCTGCTGTTCCTGATCTATATAAATGACCTGGGTCACGATCTGGGCAGTTCTCTTAGGTTGTTCGCAGATGATGCTGTAATTTACCGTCTAGTAAGGTCATCCGAAGACCAGTATCAGTTGCAAAGCGATTTAGAAAAGATTGCTGTATGGTGTGGCAGGTGGCAGTTGACGCTAAATAACGAAAAGTGTGAGGTGATCCACATGAGTTCCAAAAGAAACCCGTTGGAATTCGATTACTCGATAAATAGTACATTTCTCAAGGCTGCCAATTCAACTAAGTACCTGGGTGTTAAAATTACGAACAACTTCAGTTGGAAAGACCACATAGATAATATTGTGGGGAAGGCGAGCCAAAGGTTACGTTTCATTGGCAGGACACTTAGAAGATGCAACAAGTCCACTAAAGAGACAGCTTACACTACACTCGTTCGTCTTCTGTTAGAATATTGCTGCGCGGTGTGGGATCCTTACCAGGTGGGATTGACAGACGGCATCGAAAGGGTGCAAAAAGGGCACCTCGTTTTGTATTATCACGTAATAGGGGAGAGAGTGTGGCAGATATGATACGCGAATTGGGATGGAAGTCATTAAAGCAAAGACGTTTTTCGTCGCGGCGAGATCTATTTACGAAATTTCAGTCACCAGCTTTCTCTTCCGAATGCGAAAATATTTTGTTGAGCACAACCTACATAGGTAGGAATGAACATCAAAATAAAATAAGAGAAATCAGAGCTCGAACAGAAAGGTTTAGGTGTTCGTTTTTCCCGCGCGCTGTTCGGGAGTGGAATGGTAGAGAGATAGTATGATTGTGGTTCGATGTACGCTCTGCCAAGCACTTAAATGTGAATTGCAGAGTAATCATGTAGATGCAGATGTAGATGTAGACAATCACATAACAGAAGGTATATTGTCTACCTATAAAAAATACAGTTTGCAGGGGCTGGATCTCTCTTGCTCATCATTCATTGGTGTTTGAGAAGACGCAGGCCTTGTAAAATACATCGAAAAGAAGTAATTAAATCGATCGTTTCTTTTATCCCATTCACACAAGGAATACCATCATGAAACAGTCATCACACATTATTAGACTGTTAGAAATCTTTCGATCGCGAAGCATGCACAATCCACTGGCCCGCACGGGATGTGACCCTTGCAGGCTGCCCGGCAATGGGCTGCACCGGCAGCCCAGTGAAGCAACGTGCCCATCAGCGGCCGCGCCACGGAAAGGTGTCCAAGTGGTGTCCGCTAGGGCCCCGTGACTGACAGACCGGGTATCACGTTAATCCGTAAACAAAAGCATCAGGTGACAGCAACTCTTTGATACTTGATACGCGAAAAATTCCTCGTCCTGTAGTGTCCCATTGCAGGCCTGCATGCGCCGTCAGTAACGGTTGGTCTGAACCGCAAACAAAGCAGCACTTACCCGGTAAACCCCTGTGGCATACTTACACATGCAAGAACCCCTTCCAAGGCAAATGCCTGACTGAGAATTGATTCCACCATGGGCTCTAAGCTGCCGCCTGTGCTGGACAGGAAGGATCTCATGAAAGGAAATTCAATTATGTACCATATGATATTTATAAAATTCAATTTTCAGGGGCTGGATCTCACTTTTATTTGGTGAGAAAAGCTCAGATCCAGCAACTACACATCCCAATTACGTAGCCGGCAGGGGTGGCCGAGCGGTTCTGGGCGCTACAGTCTGGAACCGCGCGACCGCTACGGTCGCAGGTTCGAATCCTGCCTCGGGCATGGATGTGTGTGATGTCCTTAGGTTAGTTAGGTTTAAGTAGTTCTAAGTTCTAGGGGACTTATGACCTCTGCAGTTGAGTCCCATAGTGCTTAGAGCCATTTAAACCATTTGAACCCAATTACGTAAATACACTGCTGCAGATTTGAGGTATCGTCTTATTGGAAATTTTTCATGTGTGTGCTCCTTCTGCCACGCAGGGATCGACTGAGCTAGTGCACAGTGCCACCACCAGAAGACATTCACTACCCTACCCTCGCCTCCTGCCTTGCCACCCACCCCAGAAAAAATTGGTAAGAAAAAGACTCACTCTGTGCTGGAGAGGACGGATCTCATGATACAAAATTCAAATCAAAGTCAATAATATATTGATACATATTCTTCATTTAATCAATTTGCAGGAGACAGGGTTACTCCTCTTGGGTAGACATCATGACTACACTCTCCACCCTTGTTACCTATGACATAATAACTGCAATCACCAGGGAGTGGAATGAAGTGGAGTATTGTAGCCACTGTCTGGGATCTCCCGCCTCTGTGTCTATCATCAGGGCTCCACCACTAAGGTCAAAACAGCCCAATGCCCTAATTACAGATCACGTTACTAAATAACACCAACCACACACAAGATATCGGCCTCAGTTGATCTTGCGGCCCCCAAACTAAGCATAAAGTGGCGGCATACTGTTGATTGGCAAATTCCAGACTCACTTCCTCTCTCTGTCGCTCTCAAGGGGCCACTTCCTGTTTGTCTGTGTAAACCAACGTCTCCAAACACGACGATGGAGGTTTTCATATCTCCTCAGAATACTGTATACCTATTGTCTAATGCTGGAGACAAAGGGAAAGATTACGCAATTTTGATATCAAAAATAGAGTGAAATAATCCATTTGCACTACCCTATCAAATTAACTGTTTAACAAGTTACAGTAGTCGAATAGATCGCTTAAAACACTCACATCCACCTTATGATTATCCTCTTCATAATAAACTATATTTTCAGCATTTAAGTATCACATGCAAACATTATGCAAATCAAATAATGAAATTTTCGTCACAAATAGACCGTCTCGCTAAATATATCTGAGGTCTTGTACGGACCAACGTTTCAGAGCATAAACACCCTCCTCCGCCACAACGTTTCCACTAACATACCTGATGAAAAACGCTCTGCCGATCATACAAACTCGCGCTCATGAAGTGCGCCGTCTGCTGACTGCAGTGTAGCCCCATCAGCGTCAGCTGGGAGAGAGATGGTGCTGATGTTTGGTTTGTGGGGCACTCAACTGCGCAGTCATCAGCGTCCATACACATTCCCACTTAGTACACAGTTCAATCTAGCCACCTTCATGAATGATGATGCAATGATGAAGACAACACAAACACCCAGTCCCCGGGCAAAGAAAATCCCCAACCCAACTGGGAATTGAACCTGGGATCCCATGATACAGATGTAGCAATGCTAGCCACTAGACCACAAGAGAGAGAGAGAGACCTACACCCTCACCAGCCATGCCCACCTGTACCAAACACATGCATGCACGCAGTACAAGTATTGGAAACAATAAATTGATCACTCGGGAATTTGACGTCGTAGTTGGTTTTTTAAAAGTACTCTAGACTTCCTAAATTGGTCCTCTCTACTACGTTCGGAAGGAGGGTGGAAGGTTCTACTGGGTGATAGAATAGAAACAGCAGCACCACTGCAAGACAGGGTCCACTGCAATGTTTTGAGAAGTGCTAAACAGGATACACTTAAACCACAATCCAGTCTGTAACAGTAGTTGCCATGGGTAGATGTCAGAGATATCTGAAACACTCGCAGATCCCGTGCACTCACCTCCCAGAAATCCACACACAGCGCGGCCCATCCACCCATACACTGCCAGCGCCAAAGTTCAGGGACGGGAGGAAACTACAGCCATGGCCACAGCCGCAGTCGTCGACATGCGTGTATGCCAGAGTGGACCACCCTGGGCCATGGGGGCATCCAGGGATGATTGGAGTGGTAGCACTTCAGATGCTGTCAATACGTCTAATGCAAACATCCATCATTTCGAATCAACTTTCATGCAACACACATATGTTCACCTCTGTCGTCCTCACCGAGCACGCTGCTCACTTAGGCAGTCCTTGCTGCTATGGGCAAGATTAGACAGGTCTGTGCATTCTGTGTTCCAGCCCAGGCTTAGCTAATCCGTTAACTTCCGGTTCCAGACTCCTGGTGACCGCCGCTGCAGCCAGCCGCAGTACAGTGTGAAACAAGCAGCTGCAGCTTGGATATATACAGTACCTCGACAGATACCCACCAGTTTCAAAAATCTACTTTACCCAATCCGAGGCAGTGATGTTGTTGACCATACACCTCGATTTTCTTATGCAAAATGTAGATTTCTCCGCTTTATACGACTTATTTCAGAAGATAGAAGAAATCGGACCATACATGCATGAAGTGCGAAGATCTACCACTGTCACAGAATGCCTCCTCATTTTCAGACTCTCTCTTACGGTAACAACATAGAGAAGTTGTAAATATGAGGTTCATTCAAATGAAATCTGGTCAGTGCATCTACCTTTGCCTTGCACGTAAGGTGGCACCATGTAACTGCTGGTATGGTGGCGCCATCTATTGGTAGAGAGACTGACACATGTGCACCGTTTGATCTTGCATAGCGCCAGTGTGGTTTCACTCCAAAGAGAAGGTGGTCACACAAGTTATCATCCACTACCCAA
Source organism: Schistocerca americana (assembly GCF_021461395.2). Classification (NCBI taxonomy): domain Eukaryota; kingdom Metazoa; phylum Arthropoda; class Insecta; order Orthoptera; family Acrididae; genus Schistocerca; species Schistocerca americana. The sequence goes on along the minus strand of NC_060130.1, from coordinate 763,613,791 downwards.
CATGCATGCGAGTAAGCAGGTACAATGAGGATTGATTTGATTTTTGGTGGCAGAGGGAGCTGGATCCAATGAATTGTTTAAATAAACAATATTCCACACATTATCAAAATTGTTTAAACAATATTCCATACGATACAATCGATTTCCCGCCAAATTCTTCACACAAATCAATAAACTATATTCCATACATGGCCTCATATCTCATAAAATGTTTAAATAAACAGAATTACAAACATTGTCTTAGTTGTTTAAACAATATTCCATACACTGCAATCTGTTTCCCACCAAATTCTTTAAATAAATAAACTGTTTTCATAGACAGTCCCCTATCCCATAAATTGTTTAACTAAACAATATTCCACACATTATCTAAATTGTTTAAACAATATTCCATACACTGTAATCGATTTCCCTCCAAATGGCCGACTACTGAGTCTTTTTCCCGCCAATTTCTGGGTAAGGGAGGGTAGGGGGAGGGCTGGGGGTTTCCCAGAAGGGTTTAATTAATTGATCGATTTAATTAATTAGTCAATCAAATTGATATTTGAAGTGTGTTTTTATCGGCGAAGGGATTTCCCTGATGGGTGGGGGGATGGGGAGGAGGAGGGGGAGGGGGCGGTGATATGGAAAACCACTTAATCGAACAATAGATTAAGGACCTGTCAATCAGAAGGATGGATTATCCCCAGGGGGTCTTAGTCTTCTGAGCAGAACAATAGGTTAAGGACCTGTCAATCAAAAAAGAACAATAGGTTTGTCCCTGACTGTATGCTTGTCCCTGATGTCGCCAACCCACAATGTGGGGTGATGCCCCTGTTGCGCTACTACTAACATGGACCTTAGGAACCCAACTACTTCCACTGTTTTTTATTTAGGGCTGATAATTGCGTAACTCTGCAAACGGGTTAATGGAGTTGCGAGAGGAACTAAATAATATAAAACAGGACACATCAGAGTTTATCAGGAGTGTGGCAAATTAACAAGTACCAAACAGAATATTAAATTTGGAACATATATTTTATTACATAGAAACGGAGCAGGAAAGAAATTCACTTGAAGGCTTATTCGTAAAAAACTAACAATAACATTGCAGGCATTGAAGTAATCTCAAGCAAGATAGCAACAATTGTTCAAAAATAGATTCAAAGCTAGAAAGAAACGAATTTATTAGACAGGGCTTAGAAATATGGATAAGATGAATTTATTTTAGAATATGGCGCAATGGCATATTAATTTAAGGGAATATTTCAGTATATTACAAAATGAAGAAGATAGAGATGTATGCAAAACTGCCAGTCGTTTAAAAAAGGTACTTAGGTGACAGCATAAGATGTTGCAGGTATGATTAAGTTAAAAGAAAAAAATGAAAATACAACTAAGCAACTATTAAAATAGGCGAGACTCTCTAGTAAACGATAACATGAAGAGTGTTGAATAGTCTGACTTGAACAAAAAATTTAGGAAATGTTTTAGAAAGGACTAGAGAAGAAATAATGATAAATTCATAAGTGAAACGATTAAAAATAATACGAGTATAATGTAGGCGTAACAACAAATTAAGTTAGGAAATGTTTAGGTAAAGTTTTAAAGAGGCAGAGAGAAGTTGCAGGCTTCATAAGAGAAACGATTCGAAATAATACGAGTTAAAAGAAGACATAACAGCAAGTTATATTTGGTAAACATCACAATTTATCACTTTAAATGGCAGCTGGCACAGTACATGATTTTTAAAAAAAATTGTACAAGCATTAGAGAATTTCTTTAAATATTTGTATAATTCAAGAGATAAATAAGAAATGTAGTTAATTAATAATGAAAATAATGACACTCTGGAAATAATTTCAGATGAGATGTAAACCATTCCGGATATCAAGAACGGAAAGGTGCCTGGAGATGACGTGTTTCGATAGGAATTACATAAAACGGAGGTTAAGTAATACATTAGGAACTTGAAAATATCTGCAAAATACGAAAATTCCCCAAAACTTTAACAAAACTGTAATTTCTTTTCAAAAGCTAGTGCTCCTCAGTTGCAACGTTTCATGAAAGAAGTATTTATATAACTACGCCAACAGCTGCTGATGGTGTAGGAAATAAGTATGTTTTTCGTGAATCTGGCATTAATTAATCATAGACATATTAGAAAAATGTCTCATTTGTAAGACATGAACGAAATTATATAAAGCAGCAAGGAGTCTGCAATATCACTTTGTCTGGAATTCATATGTTATGAAAAAGGCTTTCACTAAATTTCAACAAACTCTGTGATAACAGCTCTTTAGATAAAGGCATTATTTCCCACACATTAGCATACTGAAGAACACACTTCTCAATGTTATAGCTTGCACGAGAGTACATTATGACAGTGAAAAATATAGAAATGAAAGAGAACTCAGGCAATTCAAACATAAGTCGATTTGTGTCTGCATCATAAAGTTGTTCTTGATTGAAAATGTCAGTTTACGAGCCTAATTCTCGTCATTTGCGGGAGGTGCTACAGTTTTGTTTCAATATGAAGAAAACAGCGGCTGAGTCTCATCGAACGCTCTCAAGTACGTATGGCAAGGACGCTATTAGTGAAAGAATGTGTCGTGAGTGGTTTAAACGCTTCAAGAACAGTGATTTTAACGTCGCAGACCGGCATAGTGGTGGAAGAGAGAATATTTTCGAGGATGCAGAACTGGAGACATTGCTGAGTGAAGACTCGCGTCAAACTCAAGAAGAATTGGCACGATTAGTGCGAGTGGCACAGCAAGTAATTTCAAAACGTCTCAAGGCTATGGGCATGATTCAGAAAGAAGGAACTTGGGTCCCGTGTGAGCTGAAACCAAGAGATGTTGAACGGCGTTTGTGTATTTGTGTGCCGGCCGTGGTGGCCGAACGGTTCTAGGCGCTACGGTCTGGAACGGCGCGACCGCTACGATCGCAGGTTCGAATCCTGCCTCGGGCATGGATGTGTGTGATGTCCTTAGGTTAGTTAGGTTTAAGTAGTTCTAAGTTCTAGGGACTGATGACCTCAGATGTTAAGCCTCATAGTGCTCAGAGCCATCTGATCCCTATGGGCGTCTTTTTATGGGTGCATTCGCCCCTGATTTCTTTCTCGACTTTTGTAATGTCTTGAGAGCATCACGAATCACTGCGTATTTCATTGTTACCTTCTGTACTATAATGCAGCAGTTCATTCTATGCATGATTCAAGTATCATCAAGTTACACTTCTTGGCAAAGACACAACATGTGAAAGATACTTTCGTCCTTAATTTTTGCACACCAATGTACTTTCAAAAGACTCTCAGATCCTACCACAGGATTGAAAAAGGGCACCGCAGTCATTTTATCATCATCAACTGGTACCTACCATCTCTTCTATAAACAACACAGAATCAGTCTAAAGTCAAGAAATACACTACTGGCCATTAAAATTGCTACACCAAGAAGAAATGCAGATGATGAACGGGTATTCATTGGACAAATATATTATACTAGAACTGACATGTGATTACATTTTCACGCAATTTGGGTGCATAGATCCTGATAGATCAGTAGCCAGAACAACCACCTCTGGCCTTAATAACGGCCTTGATACGCCTGGGCATTGAGTCAAACAGAGCTTGGATGGCGTGTACAGGTACAGCTGCCCATGCAGCTTCAACACGATACCATAGTTCATCAAGAGTAGTGACTGGTGTATTCTGAAGAACCAGCTGCTCGGCCACCATTGACCAGACGTTTTCAGTTGGTGAAAGATCTGGGGCATGTGCTGGCCAGGGCAGCAGTCGAACATTTTCTGTATCCAGAAAGGCCCGTACAGGACCTGCAACATGCGGTCGTGCTTATCCTGCTGAAATGTAGGGTTTCGCAGGGATCGAAAGAAGGGTAGACCCATGGGTCGTAACATATCTGAAATGTAACGTCCACTGTTCAAAGTGTCGTCAATGCGAACAAGAGGTGACCGAGACGTGTAACCAATGGCACCCCATACCATCACGCCGGGTGATACGCCAGTATGGCGATGACGAATACACACTTCCAATGTGCGTTCACTGCGATGTCGTCAAACTCGGATGCGACCATCATGATGCTGTAAACAGAACCTGGATTAATCCGAAAAAAATGACGTTTTGCCATTCGTGCACCCAGGTTCGTCGTTGAGTACACCATCGCAGGCGTTCCGGTCTGTGATGCAGTGTCAAGGGTAACCGCAGCCATGGTTTCCGAGCTGATAGTCAATGCTGCTGCAAACGTCGTCGAACTGTTCGTGCAAATGGTTGTTGTCTCAGGGATCGAGACGTGGCTGCACTATCCGTTACAGCCACGCGGATAAGATGCCTGTCATCTCGACTGATAGTGATACGAGGCCGTTGGGGTCCAGCCCGGCGTTCCGTATTACCCTCCTGAACCCACCGATTCCATATTCTGCTAACAGTCATTGGATCTCGACCAACGCGAGCAGCAATGCCGCGATACGATAAACCGCAATCGCGATAGGCTACAATCCGACCTGTATCAAAGTCGGAAACGTGATGGTACGCATTTCCCCCGCTTACACGATACATCACAACAACGTTTCACCAGGCAACGCCGGTCAACTGCTGTTTGTCTATGAGAAATCGGTTGGAAACTTTCCTCATGTCAGCAGTTTGTTTTGTTGCCACCAGCGCCAACCTTGTGTAAATGCTCTGAAATAGTAATGATTTGCATATAACAGCATCTTCTTCGTGTCGGTTAAATGTCGCGTCTGTAGCACGTCATCTTCGTGGTGTAGCAATTTTAATGGCCAGTAGTGTATATGGAGATACACAGGAAATCCACATGTCAAATTCCCATTGGAAACAAACGGAATTTATGATCAACTAGGAAACTTCTCCAAGTCCGCCTTGTTGTTACTAAACACTACCTCCAGTAAGCTACTTGCTCCGCGCTCTGCTAGGCGGCTTCTTCCTAGAGTCTGGACACGCTCCCTGCACAGTAACATCTGCCTTGAAAACGGATAATTGACTAAGCCGGTTCCCATAACTGCATTTAAAATCGCACTTCCCAACTCCTTAGAAACTTTCGGAGAGGACAACTTTATCGATCACTGATTACTGACTTCCCAAATACACACCGCGGCACCTCTTATGCCCAAGAAAGCTCAAAACATACCTCCTGCAAGCCCACCAGTAGTTATTTTAACAAGCAGGAATTTGAAACAATTAGCCACCAGAGCAGAATATAGGTACTTCGATCGGGCATTTACTGTTAATGCTCATACATGGTCTAGTCACATTAATGCGACCACCACCTATATTTGTTGTCGTCGTTCAATAGTCACTCACAGACGGCAGGTGGCAGCAATAGCAATGAAGGGTACATATAGCTTGTCCAGGGGATGCAGGAAACAGTGCAGTTGCTGTCGTAATGTGGAAACAGTGATTTAGCTCACATCCGAAGGCTCATGATTATTTCCTTTCGGACCATGGATGGATTCATTTCCAAAACGACTAAGTTTGTGAACTGTTTGTCTGTCGCCGTGGTTAGAGTATACTGTGGAGCTATCCAAAACAGATGAAGAAGCAGCTGTGGTGCACCACAGCCGTAGATGACAGGGGTGAACGACAGCTGCGGAGATGTTTACGGGCGAATAGACGTGGAACTGTTGAGCAACTGTCAGCCCAGATAAACCAAAGGGCTACCTACAGTCTCTCCTCAACGATCGTTCAGCGAATGTTGCTGCGAATGGGCCGCTGCAGCAGGTGCTTGGTTCATACATCCAAGATGACTGCTGTTCACTGGCGACGAAAGTTGGAATTTGCACTCCGGTACCGCAACCGGGCGTCCACTGTGTGGCGGCAGGTGGCATTTACAGATCAGTCAGGTTTTATACTCCATCGGACTGACTATCGTCTGAAAGCAAACACCTTACAACAAACGTCGGAAGCGTCCAGACCAGAGGAGGGAGCGTTGTGGTCTGGGGAATGTTTTCGCGGCTTTCCCTGTGTAATCTCCTCATCCTTGAAGGCGCAACTGATCAACACAACTGCGCATCTGCAGGGTGAAAAGTATGTAAACCGACGAACTCTGGGAGGTTGTATGGGACATCAAAACAAATATTTTTCCCTAATGTCATTTTCTCCTATGAGGAATATTTAAACCGGTAAAGGAAGATTTCTCTGGCGGCATATTAATTAAACCTACAAACACTTTTCCATATCTTTATGACCAAGACACAACACATTAACACAACCCAATTTCTATTACAATAGATTTTCAAAAATGCCTCCACTGACACGTAAACCAAGGTTACAGCGTCGGATCATGTTCTGTCTGACACGGGCAAAAACCCCAGGAGTATCCTGAATTGTTCCTGCTGCTGCTACTATCAGGTCAACCAGATCCTCTTCCGATGCAACAGGAGTTACGTAAACAATGTTGCGCGTCTCTCCCCACACAAAGAAGGCCAGAGGGGACATATCTGGGGATCGAGCAGGCCATGGTACAGGACCACCTCTGACAATCCACTTTTCTGGAAACCGTCGGTCCAGGAATCGACGCACACGACGACTAAAATGTGCCGGCGTCCCGTCATGTTGGAACCATATGCGTTGTCTTGGAGGGAGCGTGACGTCTTCCGGCAATTCTGGCAATGCTCTGACGAGAAAATTGTAATAGTGCCTGCCATTTAATGGCCTAGGTAGCAGGTACGGCCCAATTAAACAGTCCCCAACAACACCGACCCACGCATTAACGAAGAACCGCACTTGATGAGCGCTAGTAACTGTGGCATGTGGGTTATCCTCACACCAAACATGCGAATTGTGCATGTTAAAGACTCTACCACGCCCGAACGTTGCTCCATCGGTAAACAACACACAGGATGGAAATGTAGGATGCATTTCACACTGTTCCATGTACCACTGCGAAAACTGTTCAAAATGGCTCTGAGCACTATGGGACTTAACTACTGAGGTCATCAGTCCCCTAGAACTTAGAACTACTTAAACCTAACTAACCTAAGGACATCACACACATCCATGCCCGAGGCAGGATTCGAACCTGCGACGTAGCGGTCACGCGGTTCCAAACTGACGCGCTTAGAACCGGACGGCCACACCGGCCGGCTGCAAAAACTGTGCTCTGGGTGGATAATCAATTGGTTCCAGGTAGTGGACACGCTGTAAGTGAAATGGACGTAACAAGTGCTCTCGAAGGACTGTTCTTACATTCGTCTGATTCGTCCCCATGTTACGTGCAATTGCACGAATGCTGATTGAAGGAATCCGCTCCACATGCTGCGAGACATCTTCCTCAAATTGCAGCGTTCTTACCGTGCGACGGCGTCCCTGTCCAGGTAATCTGCTAAATGACCCGGTCTCATGCAGACGTTGGTACACAGCAGCAAAGGTCGTATGATGCGGGATACGGCGATTAGGATATTGTTGTTTATAAACCCGCTGAGCTACGTAGTACGCACCAACCATATCAGTGTGCTCACTCCATGTGTATCGCTCCATTAGTAAACAGAGACAATGCACTACTATACTGGTGGACAGCAGTTGCCTACAACTGAAGAGCGTAATACGCCCTCTAACAACTGAAGATCGTAATTCGGCCTACACCGCTTTAAATAATCCTCATATGAAAAAATGACATTAGGAAAAAATATTTGTTTTGATGTCTCCTACAACCTTCCAGAGTTTGTCGGTTTAAATACTTTTCACCCTGTATACTTGGGGACCATGTCCACCCCAACATGCAGTTTGCTATTCCTCGGCGTGTTGGCATCACCATCAACTCAATGCAACGTGCCACACAGCTCGCAGTGTACTTGCGTGGTTTGAAGAGGAGGATGAATTTACCGCACTCCCCTGGCGACCAAACTCTCCATATTTAAACCCAGTCGAGAATCTGTGGGAACATGGATCCTCAACCACGAAACATAGTGCTGCTGGCCCTGTTGGTGCCTTCCAGAACCTCAATGACTCTCTTGCTGCACGTCTCGCAGTAGTCCGCGCGGCAAAAAGTGGTTATCCAGGCTTTTAACAGCTTCTTCTTCTTCTTTTCTTCTTCTTCCGTGTCCGGATGCACCAATTATATCTTCCCTTCCCAGTAATTAGCAACGTAGATTGCTTTGTCATTGACTTTCAAAATATCATCTTTAGTGCATGTCATAGACATGTCTGGGCAGATCAGTAGGTGGTCCAATTCCTGTATTGCTCCGCATTCACACCTATCGCTATCACTGTAACCCCATTTAAATAGGTTTGATTTGCACCCAGTTACTCCAGTGCGCAGCCGGTTTAATGACCTCCAAGTTGTAAAAGGTAGTGGAAATCCTGCAGATCCCTCCTCAAGTAGTTCCATTGTCGAGTGTGGCACCATTTCTTCCCAGAGAGATAGCCGCCTTGCGACGGGCTTGGTGGCGAGCTCTTCAGTAGTTTCAATGAAACTCCTGCGGGATTTCAGCCGGACACGTTGTTTTCGGTGCATATACATCGGGTGTCGAGGATCATTCTTTTGTTTTGATCTTTCGATCTCGGCGGCTACTTGTCTGCGGATAGTGGGTGGTGCTATGCCTATGATGGGGTAAATGATGTCTGTGGGAGTTGGTTTGAGGCATCCTGTGGCAATACGTACAGTTTCGTTTACGGCGACGTCAACTTGCTTAGCGTGGGCAGAGTTCCTCCAAACTGGCGCCGCATATTCCGCAGCTGAGATACTCAGCACCAGACCTGTGGTGCGCAAAACATGTGGTTGAGCTCCCCACGATGAACCTCTTAGCTTTCGCATTATGTTGTTCCTGGCACAGACCTTTTTTTTAGTGTTGTGACAGTGCTGCTTAAAAGTAAGTGCTCTGTCCAATGTTACTCCCAGGTATTTTGGGCTGTTTGTATGTTTCAGCTCTTCCCCTTGCCACATGACTCGGAGTTTCCGTTTGGCTTGTTTGCTCCTAAGATGGAAGGTGGATACTTGTGATTTACTGGGGTTTGGTTTGAGATTATTGCCGTCGTAATAGGTAGCAAGTTCTGTTAAGGCTCCTGTGAGATTCTCCTCCACTTGTTCAAAGGTTTTATCCTGTGTGGCCACTGCTGCATCATCAGCATATATGAACATTCGTGTCTGGTGGCTGATGGGAAGATCATTGGTATAGATGTTAAATAATATTGGAGCCAAAACACTGCCCTGTGCAAGTCCATTTTTCTGTGTCCTCCATCGGCTGTTTTTAGATTGTAAGGTTACATAGTAGCGTCTGTTCTGTAGCATACATTGCACGAACATAGAAAGGGTGTAGTCCTTAGTGACATTATACACTTTCTGGGTAAGCAACTTATGGTTAACTGTGTCATATGCAGCACTGAGATCCAGGAATGCGACCCCAGTTACTTCTCCTCTCTGATAGCCGTCTTCGATGTACTGTGTGAGATTCAGGATTTGGCCACAGCATGATTTTCCTGGTCGGAATCCAGCTTGTTCGTTAATGAGGACTTTGTCCGCATAATCAGCTATGCGTTTGAGGATCATTCGCTCCAGCACTTTAAATAAATGACAAAGCAGTGAGACAGGCCGGAAATTTTTAGCTTCAGCTGGGTCTTTCCCTGGTTTTAGTAACGCAATAACCCGGGCTTTCCTCCACAGTTTAGGGATTTGCATTGTTGTAATACAGTTATTCATTAGCTCTAGGATCCATGCTTGTACTCCCGGTCCACAATGTTTAATTTGCTCAGATCTCAGATCGTCGAGGCCAGCGGCATTCAAGTTCTGAGACCTCCGATTTTTTTTCTCCGGACTGGAAAGAGATATAAACATGCGCATTGTTTTAAAATGAGGCCGCGTTCATTGTCAATACGTCCCAGAGATGGCAGCACCGTACGGCAGATGGAATTTTATCGCCAGCGGCGAGAATGAGAACTGTTTTAAATACTTAAAATGGCGACGTTTTCCTTACTTGAACAGCGTGCAATCATTTGTTTTCTGAATTTGCGTGGTGTGAAACCAATTGAAATTCATCGACAGTTGAAAGAAACATGTCGAAAGTGGGTTAGTGGGTGCGACAGTTTAATGAAAGCAGAACATCGTGTGACAACAAACCGAAACAACCTCGGGCTCTCACAAGCCGGTCTGACGACATGATCGAGAAAGTGGAGAGAATTGTTTTGGGGGATCGCCGAATGACTGTTGAACAGATCGCCTCCAGTGTTGGCATTTCTGTGGGTTCTGTGGACACAATCCTGCATGACGACCTGAAAATGCGAAAAGTGTCATCCAGGTGGGTGCCACGAATGCTGACGGACGACCACACGGCTGCCTGTGTGGCATGTTGCCGAGCAATGTTGACGCGCATCGACAGCATGAATGGGACTTTCTTTTCGTCGGTTGTGACAATGGATGAGACGTGGATGCCATTTTTCAATCCAGAAACAAAGCGCCAGTCAGCTCAATGGAAGCACACAGATTCACCGCAACCAAAAAAATTTCGGGTAACTGCCAGTGCTGAAAAAATGATGGTGTCCATGTTCTGGGACAGCGAGGGCATAATCCTTCCCCATTGCGTTCCAAAGGGCACTACGGTAACAGGTGCATCCTACAAAAATGTTTTGTAGAACAAATTCCTTCCTGCACTGCAAGAAAAACGTCCGGGAAGGGCTATGGCTCTGAGCACTATGGGACTTAACTTCTTTCGTCATCAGTCCCCTAGAACTTAGAACTACTTAAACCTAACTAACCTAAGGACATCACACACATCCATGCCCGAGGCAGGATTCGAACCTGCGACCGTAGCGGTCGCGCGGTTCCAAACTGTAGCGCCTAGAAACGCTCGGCCACTCTGGCCGGCCGGGAAGGGCTGTGCGTGTGCTGTTTCACCGAGACAACGCACCCGCACATCGAGCTAACGTTATGCAACAGTTTCTTCGTGATAACAACTTTGAAGTGATTCCTCATGCTCCCTACGCACCTGACCTGGCTCCCAGTGACTTTTGGCTTTTTCCAACAATGAAACACACTCTCCGTGGCCGCACATTCACCAGCCGTGCTGCTATTGCCTCAGCGATTTTCCAGTGGTCAAAACAGACTCCTAAAGAAGCCTTCGCCGCTGCCATGGAATTATGGCGTCAGCGTTGTGAAAAATGTGTACGTCTGCAGGGCGATTACGTCGAGAAGTAACGCCAGCTTCATCGATTTCGGGTGAGTAGTTAATTAGAAAAAAAATCGGAGGCCTTAGAACTTGAATGCACCTCTTAATGTGACAGGGCAGTGTAGTACCACTCTAACGTGCTGCTTCCTGCCTACAATTTCAGAAATTTGTTTCCCAAAGGCTATTAGGAAATTCTGTGGAAAACAGCCGATTCGGGCCAGACCATTACCGTTTGGCAGGATTGAGGGAAGAGAAACCCACTACCCCCAGGATGAAGGGTATCCCGCGTCCCCAGAAAACCGGCACTGGCTGTCACAAGAGTGACGAGCACTAGCTGACGGCGCGCGAGCCGGAAATGATGTGTTACAATCTGATGGTTCGAATGGCTCTGAGCACTATGGGACTACTTAACATCTGAGGTCATCAGTCCCCTATAACTTAGAACTACTTAAACCTACCTAACCTAAGGACATCATACACATCCATGCCCGAGGCAGGATTCGAATCTGCGACCATAGAGGTAGCGCGGTTCCAGACTGAAGCGCCTGGAACCGCTCGGCCACAACGTGTTACAATCTGAACCACCATTATTTTGTGGAGGGCACAGTACTGTTTATCCCTAGTGCAGATACATTTCTACACCTGCTGGAACAACTTTTCTAAGCAATATTTTAAAAAAAAGGACTGAAAATCAACTACATCAAGCTTAAATCACTAATTCAGATAAAAAGTTAACAAATTAACAAAGAACTTGGTGCATTTAAATGTATATTGCAGCTGAAGACAGTGACTGAACGGACAGCAAAAGCACTAAACACATGAATAAATGTCACCTTGATGCTTTTGATAAACTGGAGTTTTTAAAACCATGATTCCAGTTGACTGAAATAGCACGTGCTTTTATTATCAATTTTGCAATAAGGCAGAGAGAGACGTACATTCAGTGTGAAAAGTTTCAGAAAATCAGGTTTTCCCAGTCGGCAATGGCAAAGTGAGGAACGAGAATTACTGGGAGAGACACAAGGAAAAGCTGTTGGGTCAGGGGACAAAGTGCAATTGAAGAGGAAATGATACTACATTTATTTTGTCAGGAAATTAAGTTATAAATTAAAATAGGAAACCTTGACTCCAGATTTTCTGTGTGTCCTTAAGGCGAGAGTGAGACGGAAATTAGTCTGTACAAGAGGAACTTTGGGTCAGGTTAATTTTAATGCAATGCCTTTCAGACTGTAATTCTTGGTTATTAGCAAGATGGCTGTGACCATTACTTAGACCTCTTGGTCTCAAGAAGGAAGCACGAAGCGAAGGGATACCTTCCTGGCAGGTAGTTAGGGGTTTGGTTAGGTTAGGTTATGACAGTCTAACAGACCTTATGAGTTCTCTCAGAAGTCGGTAGTAGGATTGACATAGCTTTTTGCCGGCCGCGGTGGTCTAGCGGTTCTGGCGCGCAGTCCTGAACCGCGCGACTGCTACGGTCGCAGGTTCGAATCCTGCCTCGGGCATGGATGTGTGTGATGTCCTTAGGTTAGTTAGGTTTAAGTAGTTCTAAGTTCTAGGGGACTGATGACCTCAGATGTTAAGTCCCATAGTGCTCAGAGCCATTTGAACCATTTGACATAGCTTTTTGTAGGACGCTGACACTTTTTTACGGCCCAGCATTGAAATCTGCAGCAATTTGCGGAAGGGTTGCTCTTCTGTCACGGTGAAAGATTCTCTTCAGTCGTCGTTGGTCCCGTTCTTGCAGGATCTTTTTCCGGCCGCAGCAATGTTGGAGATTTCATGTTTTACCGGGTTCCTAATTTTCATGGCACACTCGTCAGATGGTCGTACGGGAAAATCCTCACTTCATCGCTACCGCGGAGATGCTGTGTCCCGTGGCTAGCGCACCTACTATAACACCACGTTCAACCTCACTTAAATATTGCTAACCTGCCATGGTAGCAGCAGTAACCGATCTAACAACTGCGCACTGCACTGCAGTGCACTAACGAGCCGGCCGGTGTGGCCGAGCGGTTCTAAGCGCTTCAGTCCGGAACCGCGCTGCTGCTACGGTCACAGGTTCGAATCCTGCCTCGGGCATCGATGTGTGTGATGTCCTTAGGTTAGTTAGGTTTAAGTAGTTCTAAGTTCTAGGGGACTGATGAGCTCAGAAGTTAAGTCCCATAGTGCTCAGAGCCATTTGAACCATTTGCACTAACGAACGGACTGGCATATAGTCCGAATATGTCGGAGGGTAAATAGCATGGCTGTTGTTCCTCCTTATCAACTGCGCCAGACACTTGTCTTATATAGGAGTTGCCGACGGCAGCGCCGAATTCTGCCCGTTTAAATATCCCTGTATTTGAATAAGCATGCCTATACCAGGTTCTTTCGCGCTTCAGTATATCTCTTAGCCGTACTTAATACATCTAAAAGACCCACTATGTTCATTGAATACTTTTCAAATGCTGTTTCAGCTGTGTCAGTAATTTCTCTTGCTTGTACTTATTTCTTTGACAGGACTACAGTTCCGTACGTACTCGTCAACATCACGCTCCATTCGGCGCCACTGCTTATACGACTTTATTCACTCGAAAGTCATATGCATTTCTCTGTGTTCCCAGTGGATTATCATGCATCTGTCTTAATATATTCTCCTTCCCTTGTAGACTAATTACCAATTCCTTGTCTGTTTCCCGTTCTACTTCTGGAGTTACTTGGGCTTATCGCACGCTCACCACACTACTTCCCCCATTTGCTTATGCTACAGAGCTCTCCTCTGTCTCTACCTTGGTATTTTCGCTAGCCATCGACTTTGTCGCCTATTTCTTCGTGTTCTCTGGATCTTATTCTACTCAGAGCAACCGCAGTACTGCTTAACCTGCCTAGTTTGCAGATTGCCTCGTAACCGTACTGTTCAAGCTTCAGTCTATACATCTGGAGTCTCTAACTCGGATCCTTCCCACAAAAGAGCCATGTTAACGGTTTTTGGTCTGTTACTACTGTAAACTTTCGCTCGCATACTTGTGTTCGGATCTGTCTGACTGCATATGCCATAGCCAGCAATTCTTTTTATGAGGTACTGCAGTTTAATTCTGCCTTATTAAATGACCTGGATGCGTATGCTGTGACAAGTCTTCGGTAACTTGCTTGACCTGTAACAAAACCGTGCCCATTGCTGCACTGCTGAAGTCTGTCGTCACTATGAATGACTTCTCAGAGTCTGGATACTTAATCAGTGGTGGATTAGCCAGTTTCTCCTTCAGTTCCTCGAAAGCATTATTTTGTCTTTCGCCCCATTCATATTTTATTCCTTTCCTTAGTAGTTCGTGAAGTGGTTTCGCGATTTTGCGAAATTTGCGAATAAATCGATGGTTGTATCTGATTAAGCTTAGAAACCGTTTTGGTTCTTTTCTTGTTCTTGGCTGAGGGAAGAACTTTTCCTTTTCTGCTTTCACCATGACTGGTGAGATTCCCCTCGCCCGTAATACAATGGCCGAAGAAGTTCACTTCTTTCCTTGGGAAAGACACACTTATCAAATGGTTCAAATGGCTCTGAGCACTATGGGACTCAACTGCTGTGGTCATAAGTCCCCTAGAACTTAGAACTACTTAAACCTAACTAACCTAAGGACAGCACACAACACCCAGCCATCACGAGGCAGAGAAAATCCCTGACCCCGCCGGGAATACACACTTATCCTGCCGCAGCTTTAAATTATGCTCTCACAACATATCAAGGATTTCATGGAGCTCCCCATTACGCTCCTACAGGTTTCTTCCATAGTCCACTAAATCTTCTAGATAAACAAAATATTTTATTCCTTGCAGACATGCTAAAACAGTGTTTATCAGCCGCTGAAAATACCCTGAGGCTTCTTTCAGTAATGTTGGCATTGGTAATACTCATAATGCTGGTATCTCGAACTGAAAACAATTTTCTCTCTGTCCTTCTCATCCGCCAATACTTGATTGTGTCCGCTTGTAAGATCAAATGTAGAGAAGTTCTTTGTTTCTCCTAGTTGATCCAGGGTATCATAGACAATCGGTAGTGAAAATGCATCGCCTACAACTGCTTATAGTTCACTACGACTCTCCACTTCTGTTTAACAATTGCATCTATCATTTTCGGACCCGACAATAACGGTGATATTCAAGAAACTTTGCATTCGACGATTTTGTCACCTATCAGTATTTTCTCACGTTGTTCTTTCTGCGCGAATCTGGAATCCGGTATGGACTAGCATTCATAACTTCCTTCATGTCCCAGTGCTATCGGTATCCGTGCTTTATTGCGGATGTGTATGGCAATTTGTCACTTGGTAAGTGGAATATATATAACGTGCGAACATCCACTAATGCACTCTTCTTTTCCGCAGGAGAGGTGATCAGCTCTCATTTGTTCCCGTAAGGCTCTAACAAGACTTTCTGCGTTCTCTATAGCTTCCTTTCTGCCTTTTACTTCGCTTACTTTCACGTGTTGCTCTGATTCTTCCGTCACCAATCTGACGTTCTTCAACTGAACTTGGTCCTCTGGCAAATTTATTACACATACTATGCACCAGCCGTTTCGCACTCTCACTAACTCCTCTAGTACGTACATCCCGTGTCTAGTCTCCTGTTTCACGATAACCATTTCTCTTTCCCTAACTTGTGGTACATCACTGTCCACCTTCAATAACATTATCTTTTCCTCGCACGATCCTATTTCCTCGTCAGACTCCTGATCAGCCTCTAAACCGTAACCTTTCTGTTCCTCTTCTGCTGGAATCTCACGGCCTTGTAGTCTTAACACTTTTCCCGCATAATCTAACTTAACCTTAGGCTGTGTAAGAAAATCTATAGCGATCAAGCCGTGATATGGAATATCTAACCCTGACCTATATGTATGAAACTTCTCCGGAACCTTCCACTTAGATGTATTTACACATGACCTATCGTACTTACCGCTACGCAGGTGACACCTTTCCGCCGAAGCCTTTCTGCTTAATTTTTTCTAACAACGCAATTACCGGTAATAGCCATTTTCTTTAACTGGTACAACTGTGCTCTTGTGTCTATCAGTAGCTACACTACTGGCCATTAAAAATGCTACACCACGAAGATGACGTGCTGCAGACGCGAAATTTAACCGACACGAAGAAGATGCTGTTATATGCAAATCATTAGCTTTTCAGAGCATTCACGCAAGGTTGGCGCCGGTGGCGACACCTACAACGTACCGACATGAGGAAAGTTTCCAATCGATTTCTCATACACAAACAGTAGTTGACCGGCGTTGCCTGATGAAACGTTATGATGCCTCGTGTAAAGAGGAGAAATGCGGACCATCACGTTTCCGACTTCGATAAAGGTCGGATTGTAGCCTATCGCGATTGCGGTTTATCGTATTGCGACATTGCTGCTCGCGTTGGTCGAGATCCAATGACTGTTAGCATAATATGGAATCGGTGGGTTCAGGAGGGTAATGCGGAACGCTGTGTAGGATCCCAACGGCCTCGTATCACTAGCAGTCAAGATGACAGGCATCTTATCCACATGGCTGTAACGGATCGTGCAGCCACGTCTCGATCCCTGAGTCAACAGATGGGGACATTTGCAAGACAACAACCATCTGCACGAACAGTTCGACGACGTTTGCAGCAGCATGGACTATCAACTCGGAGATCATGGCTGCGGTTACCCTTGACGCTGCATCACAGGCAGGAGCGCCTGTGATGGTCTGCTCAACGACGAGCCTGGGTGCACGAATGGCAAAACGCCATTTTTTCGGATGAATCCAGGTCCTGTTTACAGCATCATTATGGTCGCATCCGTGTTTGGCGACATCGCAGTGAACGCACATTGGAAGCGTGTATTCGTCATCGCCATACTGGCGTATCACCTGGCGTGATGGTATGGGGTGCCATTTGTTACACGTCTCGGTCACCTCTTGTTCGCATTGACGGCACTTTGAACAGTGGACGTTACATTTCAGATGTGTTATGACCCGTGGCTGTACCCTTCATTCGATCCCTGCGAAACCCTAAATTTCAGCAGGATAATGCACGGCCGCATGTTGCAGGTCCTGTACGGGCCTTTCTGGATACAGAAACTGTTCGACTGCTGCCCAGGCCAGCACATTCTCCAGATCTCTCACCAATTGAAAACGTCTGGCTCGTCACAACACGCCAGTCACTACTCTTGATGAACTGTGGTATCGTGTTGAAGCTGCATGGGCAGCTGTACCTGTGCACGCCATCCAAGCTCTGTTTGACTCAATGCCCAGGAGTATCAAGACCGTTATTACTACCAGAGGTGGTTGTTCTGGGTACTGATTTCTGAGGATCTATGCACCCAAATTGCTTGAAAATGTAATCACATGTCAGTTCTAGAATAATATATTTGTCCAATGAATACCCGTTTATCATCTGCATTTCTTCTTGGTGTAGCAATTTTAATGGCCAGTAGTGTATTTATGAAGAAAACTGAAAAAACGTCTCATCACTGTTTTAGTGTTACAGCGTGCTGGCGTTCAGAGAACAGTTTAATCACGAAGGGAAGAGCAGATACTGCAGCCTCTTCTGTTGTGCCCAAAGTTAGCAGCGCAACCCTTTCTCACGTGGTGTTAATCAGTCGAAGTGGGGCAAAACATCAAACAGTGAGAAATGCTTCAGACTTGGAGAATCTTCCGCTGCAGCCTTCAGGCCAGATAGCAGAGTAAATGTGTTTCTTTTTAAACCAATTGACATGTCTCATATAATAAAATGCTATGGCCCGTGTTATCAGTGGGAAACATAAGAAGCTGTTTAGATAGCTAACGTCAGCCCAACGGATCCAGGCAGGAAAGTTTTCGTTCGTTCCAACAACCTCTAGATCATTAGAAATAAGGCATACGTTCTGAATGAATAATGATGACCAAATAAATCGGTCATGCCCTCGCACAAAAACTATCCTGGGATTTGCCTCTGATGATTTAGGAACATTACGAAAAACCGAAACCTCGACAGAAGGACAGCTATTCAAAGCCAGCTCCCGATGAATATAAATGCAGTGTCGTAACTTCTGTACTACCCCGAACGGTAATTGCACTTCGTACAGTATGGGTGTGGAAAAGCGAGATTTCGAAATGAAGTAACCTGCCTCCTGCTGTTCCACACTTAAAGGCTACCTCTCACGGAACCTATAATTGCATTAACACTCCGCAAACCATCGTATGGTGCATGGTACTCCGTACCACTACAAGTCATTCCAGTTCCAGTCGCAAAAGGTGCGAGGGAAAAATGACGATCTATATGCTTCGGTAAGTTAAAGCTCCGCGTTCTGGTCAGTCGGGCCCGGCAGATCACCTGTCATCCTCTGCCAATACTATCACTGCATACGGTATGGAGGGGTGTGTAATCAGTACACCGTTCTCCCGCTCGTTGTCGGGTTTCTCGACCTTGGAGCCCCTATTAATCGCTCGAGTAGCTCTTCAGTTGGCCTCACTGCGCTGAGTGCACTCCGTACCAGTCCTACTACCGAGACAAAAATTCCTGGGGTACCGGGAATCGAACCCGCCTCCTCCTCATGGCAGTCAGCCACGCTGACCACTTGTTTCCGTTCATCTAATTTTGCTCGTTACTGTTCGTTACATTTGTCCGGGGCGAGCGGTCGTCCCATAACATCCGTTCAAGTCCATCGGCGATCCAATCACTCAGTTTTCTATTACAGAGGGCACCTAACCCTTTGACCGAACAGATTGAACTACCGTGCCAGCACCACTCAGCTACGGAGGTACTCATATGCTTCGTATGAGCCCTAATTTCTTTTATCCCGTCTTCGCGGTGCTTACGCGAAATGAATGTAGGCGTCAATAAAATCGTTCTGCAGTCAGCTGCAAATGCCGGTTTTCTAAATTTTCTCAAGAGCGTTTCGCGAAAAGAACGTCGCCTTCCCTTCAGGGTTTCCCGTTTAAGTTCACGAAACATCCCCGTAATGTTCGCGTGCTGATCTAACCTACCGGTAACAAATCTATGAGCACGTCTCTGAATTGCTTCGATGTCTTCCTTATTCTGACCCGGTATGGTTTCCAAACACTGGAGCAGTACTCAGGATTGGGTCGCACTACTTTTCTACACGCTGTCTTCTTTATACGGCAGTGCCTTGGCGGAGGTGATTCGTATGAAATGGTTTTCGACGTGATTATGGCCGCACGACGGAAATTAAAATACTTTGAACGCGAGATTGTAGTTGGAGCTAGACGCATGGGATACTCCATGTCGGAAATCGTTATGGAATTCAATATTGCGAAATCCACAAGAGTGTGCCGAAAATACCAAATTTCAAGCATTACCTCTCACCACGTACAATGTAGTGAGGATGGCCTTCCCTACTACCGTCCTTATGTGCTTGTTCCATTTCATATCGCTTACGTCGAGATATTTAATCGACGTGGCTGCTCCAAGCAGCACACGAATGATACAGCATTCAAACATTACTCAACTGTTTTTCCTATTCATCCACACTTCCTTATATTTTTGGGGTTACATACCTCAGCTGGTAAAAATCGAAGCCTTAAGATTCACTTTCTTGTCCTTCTGCGTGTCTCTCCGACTGTTCAAATCCCTTTTTCACAGGAACACGGAGACATATCAAGTTGATATTCATGTCACATATTAAGGGCTACGGTCCCTTGGCGATGCAAAAAAGTGAAGCTTCTAAGTCAATGCAATCAAAAGATTCGGCCATTTACAATGAGGTGGAAAAAAAAGGTCATGAGATGGCAGTATACACATATACAGCTAGCGATACTATCGCGTACAGAAGCTGTACAAGGATAATGCCTTGGCGGAGCTGTCATTTGTACTAAGATGATTCGTATGAAATGGTTTTCGATCTCTTATGGCCACACAGTGTCTTGAAAGGAGGGTATAAGATGAACGTCAACAAAAGCAAAACGAGGATAATGAAATGTAGTCGAATTAAATCTGGCGATGCTGAGGGAATTAGATTAGGAAACGAGACACTTAAAGTAGTAAAGGAGTTTTGCTATTTGGGGAGCAAAATAACTGATGATGGTCGAAGTAGAGAGGATATAAAATGTAGACTGACAATGACAAGGAAAGCGTTTCTGAAGAAGAGAAATTTGTTAACATCGAGTATTGATTTAAGTGTGAGGAAGTCATTTCTGAAAGTATTTGTATGGAGTGTAGCCATGTATGGAAGAGAAACATGGACGATAAATGGTTTAGACAAGAAGAGAATAGAAGCTTTCGAAATGTGGTGCTACAGAAGAATGCTGAAGATTAGATGGGTAGATCACATAACTAATGAAGAGGTACTGAATAGGATTGGGGAGAAGAGGAGTTTGTGGCACAACTTGACTAGAAGAAGGGATCGGTTGGAAGGACATGTTCTGAGGCATCAAGGGATCACCAATTTGGTACTGGAGGGCAGCGTGGAGGGTAAAAATCGTAGAGGGAGACCAAGAGATGAATACACTAAGCAGATTCAGAAGGATGTAAGCTGCAGTAGGTACTGGGAGATGAAGAGGCTTGCATAGGATAGAGTAGCATGGAGAGCTGCATCAAACCAGTCTCAGGACTGAAGACCACAACAGCAACAACAAACAACAATGGCCACACGATGGGATTTACCATATTTTGAACGCGAAATGTAAGTTGCAGACGCATGGGATATTCCATTTCGGATATCGTTAGGGAACTCAATATTGCGAGATCCACAGTGTCAAGAGAGTGCCGAAAATACCAATTTTCAAGCATTACGTCTCACCACGGACAATGCAGTGAGCGACGCCCTTGTCGTAGCGACTGAGAGCTGCGGCGTTTGCGTAGAGTTTTCAGTACTAACCTACAGGCAACACTGCGTAAAATTACCGCAGGAATCAATGTGGTACGTACGACGAACGTATCCGTTCGGACAGTGCGGCGAAATTTGGCGTTAAAGAGCGATGGCAGTAGACGACCGACCCGAGTGCCTTTGCTAACAGCACGACATAGCCTGTAGCTCCACTTCTGGGCTCGTGACCACATCGGTTGGACCCTAAACTACTGGAAAATGGTGGCTTGGTCCGAAGAGTCCCGATTTCGGTTGGTAAGAGCTGATGGTAGGATTCAAGTGTGGTGCAAACCTCACGAAGTCATGGACCCAAGCTGTCAACAAGGCACTGTGCAAGCTGGTGGAGACTCCATAATAGTGTGGATTGTGTTTACATGGAATGTACTGGGTCCTCTGGATGTTCGGATACTTGGAGACCATCTGCAGCGATTCATGGACTTTATATTCGCAAACAACGATGGAATTTTTATGGATGACAATGCCTCATGTCACCGGGCCACAATTGTTCATGATCGGCTTGAAGAACATTCTGGACAGTTCGAGCGAATGGTTTGCATGCATGTCAGAAGGAACACTGCATCGTAATTCAGAATAACACAAGCACTGTAATATCGTATTTATCCGTCGACACTGGGCAAGCGACTTCCAAATAAAAATGTCTCCCCTGTACGGGAATATACATAGTGGATATAACAGTACGGGATGTAGGAACATGGATGACCACATGTGATAGATTGTGTCTGGCCGTGAGAGGTGTTCGGATACTCAAATGGTAAAGCAACTGCTTGCGACAAATGGGAAGTCCGCGTTCGAGTCCCGGTCCGGCATAAATTTTCACTGTCGTCAAACGATTATACAGCTGATGGTTGTCCATATTCGCAACTGTGAATACATTTCTTGTAGACTTCTATGGTTCTCTGGTGTTCAAAGCTCGATCCTGTCATGAAGATCCATATCTCCTGTGGTTTAACTAAATAGCTACAGTCGCATGTTTTTATTATTATTATTATTATTATTATTATTATTATAGAGGTGGAGTCCCTCCACGCTCACACCGGCATGATGGCCAACTCAATAGGTCTACTGCCATCTCTGCATAAGGGTTAGTTTCACTCAAGTGAGGTGTCGCGGGATGTGGGTACTGCGATGTTTGCGTACGTCTGGTTAAGGTTAACGATTAATACGCGCTCATCTGGAGGTAGATTGGGTCGTAGTCGAACGAAGGGTAGCGATATGAAGGGCAGAGGAAAAAAAGTGCCAAGGCAAGAGCCAAGGGAAAAAAAAACCTCTGCGATAGTTAGGTCGGGTGGTAAGAGCAGTAGCGGATGTCTTGCTGCCTGCGATAGGTCGTGCAAGGGTAGGCTTTGTTAGTAGTGGGTATCATGCATGTCGATACCTTTGACGTTGGGCGGTGGTGTTGCTCGGCGGTTGCCGCTGGGTGCCGGTGTAGAGCTCTCGTTCAGCGTCAGCATCCTGCAACAGTTAGGTTTATTATCGTTTTTGTGTCAGATAGGTCATATATCGGATACACAGTGTAGGGTGATGTTGGCGAATTGTTTGTGAATCAGTGGACGAGCTCGTCGGTGTCCCTGCTGTGGCCTGTTGGTCGGCTCTAATAGCAGCTGGTAGTTACCAGTCAGTGTTGCTGATATGCAGGGACTTGCCGACGTTTGTCGCTTGTTGGTGTATGCTAGTTTACCATAGGTGGCTATGCCCTAGCTAGTAGTGTTTTTGGCCGCTTGTGCTTCCACCTATGGTTGTGATCGTAGTTTCCCAGAGTGAGGATGAAAGGATTGTTAGAGTGTCTCGAGTTCCTGTATAGTCGTGTGGCGTATTTTTTGAATACTTCCTTGAGGGTTTCAAGTCGCATGTGGAAAGGTGAGCCTTTAAATAAGGCCACGGACATTCCTTCTCCATCTTTTCCCAGCAGAGCTCCACCTTTTATGATCACAATATCGGCACAGTGTAAACTGTAACTTCCCTTTCCACTTTCCGCGATTATCAACAATTGCTGAAGCACTATACAGGCGCTCGGATAGCTTTTGTTATGCTGTACACTATGCCGCTTGTTGCCTCATTAGTATTCGCAGCACGTGCGACGTTCTCTTATCGGTACTCTGTATCCATTTAAACTGCGTGTGTTTGCTCATAACATCGATTTTTGATGGAGCGTTGGTAGGTTTTTTCTAAATAAACTAATTATGAGGTCGTTCCCCTAGCAAGTAATTCACTTGATTAATTTAGATTATCACACAATTAGTGTACCGCTGCGTGATCTTCATTTGCTGTTTACAATACGCTTTTACACACACACACACACACACACACACACACACACACACACACACACACACACACTCACACTACATAGTGTACCACCTCCCTCTCCTATCCCCCAATCAGGGCCTTGTATTTTAGTCATAATTAAAATGAGAGAACCCATTTTGACTCTGCGCGAAAGTGTCCAAATGACCGGAATTATTTATCTAAAAATGCGTCACACTCCTGCAAAAGTACACCTGTAACACAAAAAGTGCAATGTTTACACCAAATATCACAATGTTATTTTCCACATACGTCATAAGCCTCCAATCGGAGCCTAAAACATGACTGTCAGTTCTAATGTAAGTAGCCCAGTACTATTTCCTTGCCTAATAGTTACAAATAACATGATGAACTAACAGCGGATTTTTTATAAATTAGACCTAAGCAGCATCATCATACAGGAACAAACGTTGTACCACTGGATGGGCCTGATCAGCCAAAATTGTAACATAATCCTTGGCAGTAATGCGATATTGCAGAGTAACCATGGGGTCCGTGGGATACCACAATATGGTTGCCCAACTCATCACCCGGCCAGAAGTTGGAAACAGTGTGAAATAAGACTCGTCCGAACAAATGACTTTTTCCATCCCTCCATAGTACAGGTTTTATGGCTGCGGCACCACGTCTTCCTGTTAAGATAATCTGCATCCCTGATGAGTGGTTTTGGAATTCCAGCTCATCCTAAAATTCCATGCTTATGAGGCTCCCTTCGTGTTGTTTTGGTGCTGGCAGGGTTCTCGAGTGTGGCAGCCAGTTCTGCAGTTACTTTCGCACCCGTCGTCCTCTTATTTTTCGTCACATTCCACTTCAATGACCGTCTGTCACGATCAATCAAGACACACCTCTGTCCGCGTTGTGACCTAGCGGATGGTGTTTTTCTGCTTTTGCTGTACGCGGTATAAATCTTCAACACCGGGCGTCTTGAAACACCCAACATTTCGGCTAACTTGGTTGCTGAAGCACCCACCACACGAGTACCAACAATTTGCCCATTTTCGCCTTCACTTAGCTCCGACTTAATGCACTCACAACTACACAGAATACTATTCTGCCTACGAGTGACACTTGTGACATAATGAGAACATTGCACTGGTGCTGTTCGTTATCAGATACAACAGCTCCACCTACAAGCTTAGTTAGCATCCGCGTTTGCGTCAAGCATGCATTTCTTGCGGTGTTTCCATATGTGTCCAACCCCCGTAGAACTAACACTGCCGGGAAGACATGTCTGGGACGAACCGAGAAGTACTGAACGCAAGCTTAACTGCGAAGAATGCAGTGGGCATTACTGTTGTCAACAGCAAGTACTGAGAGAATAAATCGTACAAGTTTGTTTCAAAACAACAACACTACACACAGCGTCGACGTTTGCACTGTTGTGCATATACACTGAAGAGCCAAAGAAACTGCTACACCTGCCTAATATCGAACAGGGCTCTCGCGAGCACACAGAAGTGCCGCAACACGACGTGGCATGGTCGACTAATGTCAGAAGTAATGCTGGAGGGAGTTGACAACAGGAATCCTGCAAGGCTGTCCATAAATCCGTAAGAGTACGAGGGGGTGGAGACCTCTTCTGAACAGCACGTTGCAAGGCATTCCAGATATGCTCAATAATGTTTATGTCTCGGGAGTTTGGTCGCCAGCAGAAGTGTTTAAACTCAGAAGAGTGTTCCTGGAGCCACTATGTAGCAATTCTGGACGTGTGGGGTGTCGCATTGTCTTGCTGGAATTGCCCAAGTTTGTCAGAATGCACAATGGACATGAATGGACGCAGGTGATCAGACAGAATGTTTATGTACGTGTCACCTGTCAGAATCGTATCTGGACGTATCAGGGGTCACAAATCAATCCAACCATGGGCGGTTGCAAAGGGGGGGGGGGGGAGGCTGTGGGGGCTACAGCCCCCCCACCCCCACCCAATGGAGTATCATATTACACTGGATAAAATGACTTCGGAAATAAGCGAATATATTACTTCAACAGAGTCAATCAATTTTTTATAATTATGTAGCAATATAGGTTGCAATGTATTTCGAACACATTTTAACAAAAGAATAAGAGCGGCAAATAGCTTACTATCTAAACCAATAAATATCATTTAATTTAAAATGGGCGTCTCATTATTTATTAATATACACTGGATGTGTATTAATGTACGAGTACCACTTACAATAATCAAGAAAGCTAAATATGCCGGGTATGCCTACCAACACTCAAATTGCTGACCCCAGACAAAAACTCGGAAATCGCCGGACATCTGGGTCAAATCTTATTATTTTCCCGGGCACACACATTCTGTAGACACTTTTTTACTCCGAACTCCAAAACAGTTACCAAAAACTACTTTAAGCAACACCAAATTTTACCAATTTGTCGGTGGAGGACCCCATCTCTCCTTTTGTTAAGCGACATTCCATTACCCCATATCCCCTGCACCCCCCCCCCTCCCCCGTCATTAGCCCCAGCCCCTTGACCGGCTTCTAGAACCGCCCCTGATTCCAACTGAACACGACCCACACCATTACAGAGCCTCCACCAACTTGAACAGTCTCCTGCTGACATGCAGGGTCCATGGATTCATGACATTGTCTCCATACCTGTACACACCCACCCGCTTGATACAATTTGAAGCGAGACTCGTCCGACCAGGCAACATGTTTCCAGTCATCAACAGTCCAATATTGGTGTTGACGGGCCCAGGCGTGGCGTAAAGCTTTGTGTCGTGCAGTCATCAAGGGTACACGAGTGGGTCTTCGGCTCCGAAAGCGTATATCGATGAAATTTCGTTGACTGGTTCGCACGCTGACACTTGTTGATGGCCCAGCATTGAAATCTGCAGCAAATTGCGGAAGGGTTGCACTTCTGTCACTCTGAAACATCGTCGTTGGTCCCGTTCTTGCAGGATCATTTTCCGGCCGCAGCGATGTTGGAGATGTGATGTTTTGCCGGATTCCTGATATTCACGGAACACTCGTGAAATGGTCGTACGGGAAAATCCCTACTTCATCGCTACCTCGGAGATGCTGTGTCCCATCGCTCGTGCGCCGACTGTAACACCACGTTCAAACTCACTTGATAACCTGCCATTGTAGCAGCAGTAACCGATCTAACAGCTGCACCAGACACGTGTTGTCTTATATAGCCGTTGCCGACGGCAGTGCCATATTCTGCCTGTTTACATATCTCTGTATTTTAATATGCATCTCTGTACCAGTTTCTTTGGCGCTTCAGTGTATTTTGAGTGCGATTCAGACGCGACTAAAAATAGATTAAACAGATGTATGAAATCAGGCGACATAGAGTTACTTACAGGGGAAACTATCCATCGCCCCCCACCCCCCACCCCCCTCAGATTTAGTGTTAGTGGTAAGATGCCCCAACGGATAGCCCGTCAAAAACTGAAGACAGATCAAGCATGTAAACAGGAAGACGGCATACTGAACTGTGAAAAAAGAAGCAAAATAGAAGCAGTGAACGGTCCAAGGTCAAGATATGCAACATCGAGCACATATAAACATCCACACTGTTGTGGGTGGGTGTTCATGGTGTTGGACTGCAAAGGGGGAGATCCGTGTTCAAGTCTCACTGGTGCCCTTTTTTTTCCACAAAATTATGAACTGTCCATCTGGTCATTGACGTGTATGTCCGCTGTATTCAGATTTGTGTCTGTCTCGTGGTGTAACGTCCGTTTGCAACCGTGAGATGTAAGGATGGGACCTCCAGACGTAAGTACCTCCTACTTGCTCTACACAAGTATCACATGTTATGACTCTTGAGTTCCGTTTTGGAAGGTTTGACTCTTGAATTCTTTTGTTGTAACATAGTTCACGCCCGTTTATTTGTTGTTTTAATTTCTGTGAGATTTCTGTGCTGCATCTCGCCTGCTTTCACTCTTTTACTAATCACCACATTTACTTGCAACGGTAATTCAAAAATGGCTCTGAGCACTATGGGACTTAACTGCTGTGGTCATCAGTCCCCTAGAACTTAGAACTACTTAAACCTAACTAACCTAAGGACATCACACACATCCAAGCCCGAGGCAGGATTCGAACCTGCGACCGGAGCGGTCACGCGGTTCCAGACTGAAGCGCCTAGACCGCACGGCCACACCCGGCCGGCGCAACGGTAATTATTCTTACCACATGACTCATATGCTGTAAACAATGTATAGCACGACAATTGCCAAGACTACGGAAGGAGAACAGTCACATCAAAGACCAGACAGACAGTTCATAATTTCCTGAAAAAAAGGGAGATGACAGAGATTTGAACACGAATCTGCCGCTTTGCAGTCCAACACAGTGACCAAACAATCACGAGGGGATGGTTCTTCCAAAGCGCTCGATGTTACACATCTTCACCTTAGACCGTTCACTGTTTCTATTTCGCTTCTTTTTCCACAGTTAAGTACAGCTTCTTCCTGTTTTTACGCTTGGTCTGTATTCTGTTGCTGATATGCCATCCGCTGGGCCATTTCACCACTAAATCTGGGGGTGGTGGTGAGATGGGGAGTTTCCCTTGTTACTAACGAGCCAACTGAGACGACGGGCCTCTTATACCAAAATAGGCAGAAAATTTCCCTAAACAACCTACGAAGTTTCCTCAGTGGAATTCGGTTCCGTTCTGTATACATTTACATTTTGGTGGGCCCTGTGACATTTCAATTTTGAATCGCAGCAGTGCAATCCCCATCCTCGAGCGGCTTAACAGTAACGTGTACTAAGATTACACAGAGTTTCTACATCGTTTCCTGGCTTAGCCTGCTAAGTATTACACAAGACAAAGTGCATGGTGTGTCTCAGACATAGTTAGAACGATTAAAGGTTAATCAGTCCACGAATCATGTAAACTCTGTTAGGCGTGAGTGCACGACCTGTGTGTCTATTGAGTTTCCAAGAGGTTCCAGACCAACGCTCATGAACGGAGCGCTCAGATTTAATCCGTATCTAGCTCTTCTCCGCAGCGCGAATGCTAGCGCTCGACACCTTCCATTAAACGAGCAGTTCACATCATAACAACATTGCATCAAATGAGAAATAACTGAAATAATTAAATATTAACCCCCTGCTCAATTGTGAATAATGTGTATAGATTCGACCACCCATTATAATGGAGTACTTTTTGCAAAACTATAAATTAACAATAGATCTGAAGCTTCTAGAGGAGAGTTTCTTACATTCAAAATTTAGTATTAAAATAAGGTAAATGATGATAAGGTTTTGTGGGTGCACAATATCAAGGTCCTTAGCGCCCGAAATAAGGTAGATGGTACATAAATATTAATTTAGATTCTTACCGTAAATGTCTTGCAATTTCAGGTACACACTAATAATACGGAGGAATTTATCACTCTTCTGATGACAAGAACTTCTGTATTACAGATACACACGATTACATCCTTATCTAGATTATGTCCTTGTCAGCTCAAATCACATAGTTAAAAGTCGCTTTCATCTAAACAGCCGCACACCGGTATCGGAATTGATTCCTCGATAGTGATAATTTTAAAGTAATCAATGTCATTTTTTCATATAGTAAAACGTGTTCATCATGGAATCGTATCATATCAGATACTATCTGATTTTTCTGTACTTAAGTACTTTCCTCAAAAGCTTTGATATTTTGCTAGTTATATCATAAGAGCATGCTCTTCAGACATTGAAGACTCAGATATTGTGAGCCATTTCGCTTAGCTCATAACGGTCATTGTGTAAACTATTACTGTACTGGAAAACCTGCAACGGATAGGTTGCGTAAGTACAGTTTTTCGTATCGCTCAGAAGCTGAAAATATCGACTTCAAATATTTCGGATGATCAGCTCATTATTCATTAAGCATTTTGCAAGTACTCTATGTATCGATAGCTACGACGCCATGGCGTAGGTGCAAGTTCTTAGGTTGGCACTACGAGACACCGACGATAGCACCCTCTAGCCGGCGCTGTGGAGCTGTAAGAGCTCCGCTCCGGATTCAGCCCATTTCATGAAGAGCAGACGGCCTGGAAACATCGCTTCAACCTCAGAGGGTGTTGGCTTGCTATTGAGACTTTGTACTACTTACGACGGGAATACGGTTTCGCACCTACGTGCTGCTCATTACAAAGTGATGTACCCATTTATTAGCTTGTTTTTGCCTATAGTAACTGGTTGAAATGGCTCTGAGCACTATCGGACTTAACATCTGAGGTCAGCAGTACCCTAGAACTTAGAACTACTTAAGCCTAACTAACCCAAGTACATCACACACGTCCATGCCCGAGGCAGGACTCGAACCTGCGACCGTAGCGGTCGCGCAGTTCCAGACTGTAGCGCCTAGAACCGCTCGGCCACCCCGGCCAGCTTTGCCTATAGTAAACATCTATCATTCACACTGCAGTACCGAGAGATTTTCACCTTCTCCTGCTCCTACTCGCTTTCGTCATTCGGCCAACCTTTTAGTTTTCAGGAGCAGACCCACGCGCCGCCTTCCAGGCGGAATAAGAAACTCTATGGAAGTACCCATTTTGAGTTTCACGTCCTTAATTCTGCGAAATTTACTGCAGAGAATCATTCTGGACCTCCTAGCCGAGTACTCTTATGCACATTAGTGAGAAGTCGCAAGACTCTAAGTTGGTCCTGGTTCACAGTCACTCTTAAAACCATTCACGCGCTTTGTTGGTGCTCGAAGATTTCCATTATTTTGACTGTAATAAACCAGCGCAGCAGTGTTCGCCTGTGGCACGCTAGTGTAGAAAGTGTCACAAATTCAGCTATTTCAGGGGCGCTCAGTAAGTAATGCAAAACTTTTCTTTTTTTTTTTCAGGCTAGTGTAGAAAGTGTCACAAATTCAGCTTAGTACGAGGGGCGCTCAGTAAGTAATGCAAAACTTTTCTTTTTTTCAGAAGTAAGTTGATTTTATCCAGGATTCCAATACACGATATTATTTCCCACTCTTTGGGCTACAAAACTGTACTTTCCAACACAATATCCGTTCAATATGATGGCCTTACTGGAAGAGCTTGTATGCCCGCGTGGTACCACTCCAGTGCCAACGCCTTGCTGCATCATTACCCTTCCCATCCCCAGAATTTTAGAACACGTTTTTTGCTCGCGTATCATGTCGTTTCTGGAAACTCAGAATCTACTCTGTAGGAATCAACATGGATTCCGGAAACAGCGATCGTGTGAGACCCAACTCGCTTTATTTGTTCATGAGACCCAGAAAATATTAGATACAGGCTCCCAGGTAGATGCTATTTTTCTTGACTTCCGGAAGGCGTTCGATACAGTTCCGCACTGTCGCCTGATAAACAAAGTAAGAGCCTACCGAATATCAGACCAGCTGTGTGGCTGGATTGAAGAGTTTTTAGCAAACAGAACACAGCATGTTGTTATCAATGGAGAGACGTCTACAGACGTTAAAGTAACCTCTGGCGTGCCACAGGGGAGTGTTATGGGACCATTGCTTTTCACAATATATATAAATGACCTAGTAGATAGTGTCGGAAGTCCCATGCGGCTTTTCGCGGATGATGCTGTAGTATACAGAGAAGTTGCAGCATTAGAAAATTGTAGCGAAATGCAGGAAGATCTGCAGCGGATAGGCACTTGGTGCAGGGAGTGGCAACTGACCCTTAACATAGACAAATGTAATGTATTGCGAATACATAGAAAGAAGGATCCATTATTGTATGATTATATGATAGCGGAACAAACACTGGTAGCAGTTACTTCTGTAAAATATCTGGGAGTATGCGTGCGGAACGATTTGAAGTGGAATGATCATACAAAATTAATTGTTGGTAAGGCGGGTACCAGGTTGAGATTCATTGGGAGAGTCCTTAGAAAATGTAGTCCATCAACAAAGGAGGTGGATTACAAAACACTCGTTCGACCTATACTTGAGTATTGCTCATCAGTGTGGGATCCGTACCAGATCGGGTTGACGGAGGAGATAGAGAAGATCCAAAGAAGAGCGGCGCGTTTCGTCACAGGGTTATTTGGTAACCGTGATAGCGTTACGGAGATGTTTAACAAACTCAAGTGGCAGACTCTGCAAGAGAGGCGCTCTGCATCGCGGTGTAGCTTGCTGTCCAGGTTTCGAGAGGGTGCGTTTCTGGATGAGGTATCGAATATATTGCTTCCCCCTACTTATACCTCCCGAGGAGATCACGAATGTAAAATTAGAGAGATTAGAGCGCGCACGGAGGCTTTCAGACAGTCGTTCTTCCCGCGAACCATACGCGACTAGAACAGGAAAGGGAGGTAATGACAGTGGCACGTAAAGTGCCCTCCGCCACACACCGTTGGGTGGCTTGCGGAGTATAAATGTAGATGTAGATGTAGATCCACGCACTGTTTCCCGCGGGGTGCATCATTCATTGGGCCAAACACATACAAGTTGGAAGATGCGAGATCCGGATTGTAGGGTGGATGATGCGGAACAGTCCAATGAAATTTTGTGAACTTCAAAAATGGTTCAAATGGCTCTGAGCACTATGGGACTTAACATCGGAGGTCATCAGTCCCCTAAAAATTAGTACTACTTTAAACCTAACTAACCTAAGGACATCACACACATCCATGCCCGAGGCAGGATTCGAACCTGCGACCGCATCGGTCGCGTGGTTCCAGACTGTAGCGCCTAGAACCGCTCGGCCACTCCGGCCGGATTTAGTGAACTCCTCTCGGGTGCGAAGATTTGTGTCAAGTCTTGCATTATTGTGGAGAAGGAGCAGTTCGTTTGGATTATTGTGGCGACGAACACGCTGAGGTTGTTTCTTCAGTTTCCTGAGGGTAGCACAGCTGTGTGCGGCCGGCTGGCACGTGTACCTTGTTGCGATGATGACCGACACCTCGCCCAACGACTCACCGTGTTTTTGTTCACTGCCTGTTCTCCGTAGACATTCCGCAAGGGCCTATGAATATCTGAGATGTTCACGTTTTCCACCAAAAGAAACTTAACGACAGCTTATTACCTGCATTTTTTCATCCGAAATTGGTAGAGGAAAATAATGTATTTCATTACTTACTGAACGCCCCTTGTAAAAAAATCCGTGCATTTTTCACATTTATCTTCATTTTATAACCGTAATATCGTATTCCATTTAGTTCCCCACCTCAAAAGCAGTTACTGTTGTAGATATTTGGCATACATTAACACTGTGTTCGACATTGTTGCAGAAGTTTGTTAGCATAATCACGACAAAATTCGAGAAACAAAGCTATTTTCGAGAAATCAGTAAATTTTATCTCAGATTTTTCTTTCGTTGTTTACACAAGTCTCTTTCTTGCGTATTGTAGCTTCAGATCTTAAAGGAAACTTGCACTACTTTTAGAATAACATGTTCCGAAATTAAAACAATACCAGGGAGTTAAATATCTTCAACATTTCGCGGACCTGTCAGCAACTGTATAAATATTAATTTTAATTTTAATAATGAACAGCCTCAGTTCCACCGTTTACCTAGAAATTTACCTAGGTTTAAGTCGGGATAACCCAACCTGTGTGAATGCCTGGAAACCCACAACTAGTGGGGCTGCCGCATCGCGGCCGTGAAGTGGGGCCGAGGCAGTGCGATAAAAGTTTTACATTCTGACGATAATTTATGGATTTGTCGTTTTAGCTTGACGATGTCTACTATGGACAAACGATAGATACTGTTATTCTGAAGAAGGTTGGGTTATCCCGACTGAAACCTAGGTAAATTTCTAAGTAAACGGTGCAACTGAGGCTGTTCATTATTAAAATTAAAATTACTACCAGGGAGGCTAATTTTAAGTTAATTGTTCAGTGTTCAGACATACATTGTACCAGTCGGAGTGCATACCCCCTATAAATGTTGTTCTCGAGATGAAATGAGTTAGTTGTTCGTAAGCAGCTGTAAACTCCTCTGACTGCTATCAACCGAGTGAAATCCGCTCCGAATGGGTGTGTTGGGCGAGTCATAAACTAGAGATACCTCAACCAGTTTTCTTTCCAATGGAAACTGTTTCTTCTGCAGCAGTTACCGCTTGTCCAATTGACTGTCAGTGGTAAGTCTAGGGGAGCTGTGCAGGAGAGGCAGGGGGGAAGGAGAACTCAGGGTATTACACCTACCTGTTCCCCTAACCAACAAATTCGGCATGTGAGCCAATGAGGCACTCTTAACCTGTTGTGAAACCCACTGTGTGCTCTCTTAAGAGGAGACAAATACAAAAGGATAGGGTCTGTTAATCACTGGCAGTTCAAACGTACGGCCAATAACGGTACCCCTTAGGTAAATGGCAGCAGGGGTTGGGAGGTATCACCATGTGCGCTCTTTGTGAATGCCTGAAAACGCGCAAGTAGTGGGGTATAGTCAAAGAAATGGTGCACAGAGAGGAAACGGTTAAACTCCGAATGATCATCTGCCGAATCATTCGTTAAAAAGTACCAGGATTTGAAGCAGTCCCAAAAAGCAGTGGAGCTCAAACAATCATAGGCACAGAAATTTGCCTAAAACCTGAAACTGAGTGCAGTGAGGTTTTTGGGATAAATCTAAATGTATACAGAGAGGATAGACTAATGAAAAATGTGGGTGGTGTATTAGTCGCAGTAGACAAGAAACTCAAACCCACCAAGATATAAACTGAGGGTGTGCGTGAGACTGTATAGATAAGACTCAGTATTATCGTTGGGCAGAAAGTTGTATTAGGATATTTTTATCAACCACCACTCTTATCCCCAGATATAGCCAAAAACTTTAGAGAAAACCTCACTTCATAATACAAATGTAACCCAATCATTCTATCCTCATATCTTCATATATATATGACTGCTGGCAGTGGTGGTCACTAGGATGTACTGGCACAAGATAACTGATCTGCAGACGGCCACATGACACTACCAGGGGGTATATTCCAATAGGATAACACTCGCCCACATACCGCTGTTGTAACCCAATGTGCTCTGCAGAGTGTCGACATACCGCCTTGGCCTGCTCGATCACGTGAGTCTACAATCGAGCACATGTGGGACATCATCGTACGACTGTGTGACATAATGCATGCAAGTTTGCATGCTTGCACTCAACAATCTGGCGGTTACAGTGATTATTAATGTACCAGGATTTCACATTTGCAATGGCTTATCTCAAACTTACATTAATATGTTACCTAGACAAATATTTTCCCGAAATTTCATTGCTCTACATTAATTATTCTTTGGTTTAGCGATTTTTTTTCTGCCAGTATATTCTGTATATACACTACTGGCCATTAAAATTGCTACACCAAAAAGAAATGCGGGTGATAAACGGGTATTCATTGGACAAGTACATTATACTAGAACTGACATGTGATTACATTTTCACGCAATTTGGGTGCATAGATCCTGAGAAATCAGTACCCAGAACAACCACCTCTGGCCGTAATAACGGCCTTGATACGCCTGGGCATTGAGTCAAACAGAGCTTGGATGGCGTGTAGAGGTACAGCTACCCATGCAGCTTCAACACGATACTGCAGTTCATCAAGAGTAGTGACTGGCGTATTGTAACGAGCCAGTTGCTCGGCCACCATTGACCAGACGTTTTCAATTGGTGAGAGATCTGGAGAATGTGCTGCCAGGACAGCAGTCGAAAATTTTCTGCATCCAGAAAGGCCCGTACAGGACCTGCAACATGCGGTCGTGCATTATCCTGCTGAAATGTAGGGTTTCGCTTTGTTTTTATGCTTTGATACGTATCTATGTGTTATGTGTAATCTTTGTTGTTCATGAATTTGTTGGTAACGTACGCTCCTTGCCAACGTTCTGTTATCTGGTGTTACTGAGTTGTCGCCTGTAATCAACTCCCTTTTATGTCATGAATTAGAGTTCTGAATTACAGCATTTCTGTCCTGTCCATTTATAAGAGAGACGTCAGGCATACATTCCTAATAAAGTTTCAAAGATTCAGTCGTAGTGTCGTTCACGTAGTCGCTACGAACACGCCAAGCGAATATCGATTAGCCAAAAGTAGAGCTGAACCCGACAAGAGGTGATCCGAACATGATCGGCGGAATCTCACTCGAATTGAGCGATGGACCAGAACCATCAGTATCGAGAACAGCACTTTGCCTGCCATTTTTCTGGCGGGATAATCCTGTCCTTTGGTTTGCGCAAACAGGAGCGAGTTTTTTCTTCTTTTTTTGTTACGAAGGGATAACAGCTGACATGACTAAGTTCACAGTCACAGTAAGCCAGCTCTACAATGGATTCACAGCTGAGATGCAAGACATAATTATAATGCCTCCGGAAATGCAAATGGTCTAGTACTCAAAGTTTAAGTCAGAATTGATACGACCAGTGGCCACATTCCAAAAGAATCGCATACGGTAAGTTCCTACTCAACATGAGCTGGGTGATACAAAGCCACCCCAGTACCTGCGACACCCATGTAGTAAGGTTCACACAGTCACTGTAGCAGATAACGTGTTAGTCATGATAAGGAGGAGTCGTTTGCTGCTGCAGTTTACTTGCAGGTTGACATGCCGCTGGATGCCAAGGCGCAACTGGTCGATTTAATACAAGACACAATCACACCTGTACAGGTCAGTGCAGGACAACAGTGCAATCGCTGCAGCAGCTGTAACACAGGATGACCACGACTTAGTTGCAGTGAAGGTCGAACTACTGTGAGACCAGGTCAGTGTGCTGTTGTCGCGGGACAGAACCAGCAATGGCAGAGGTTAATACAGGCAAAGTTCAAAGAGTAGATCTTCCATCAGTGTCACGAATCCGCAAGGCGACGCGCATATTTTCTGGTGCCGTCACCGGTTCGGTGATCACGCGAAGAAGTGTTCATCACTGTGCTCTCACCCAAATGCAGCCGCTAGTCGGTAGTAGACGTAACCGACTGCCAGACGTCCTGCAACCACCTGTTATTCACCGACAGAGGTTCCGGCATGAAATTATTGGTAGAACCGGGTCGGGTCTGAGCATCCTGCCTCGATCTTCCCTGCTTCGTTGTCAGTTATAACCTACCTTCCGTCTGATGGCCAATAACAACTCCTCAATCACGGCGTACGGTAATTAACGGATGGAGTAATTGACGGATGGAGCTCAACCTTGGAATGTGCCGTCCATACTGAAATGATCGTCGGAGCGGACCTCCTGGCGCACTGCTGACTGCTTCTGGACGCTGCGAACGCAAACAACGGGTGGCAGGGACAAAGAATCCAGTGAAATTTTTTGAAGTGCTTTATCTGATAACTACCTAGAGCAGTTAAACAGAGAACCGACTCGTGGCGATAACATATTAGACCTTCTGGTGACAAACAGACCCGAACTATTTGAAACAGTTAACGCAGAACAGGGAATCAGTGACCATAAAGCGGTTACTGCATCGATGATTTCAGCCGTAAATACAAATATTAAAAAAGGTAGGAAGATTTTTCTGTTTAGCAAAAGTGACAAAAAGCAGATTACAGAGTACCTGACGGCTCAACACAAAAATTTGGTCTCAAGTACAGATAGCGTTGAGGATCAGTGGACAAAGTTCAAAACCATCGTACAATATGCGTTAGATGAGTATGTGCCAAGCAAGATTGTAAGAGATGGAAAAGAGCCACCGTGGTACAACAACCGAGTTAGAAAACTGCTGCGGAAGCAAAGGGAACTTCACAGTAAACATAAACATAGCCAAAGCCTTGCAGATAAACAAAAATTACCCGAAGTGAAATGTAGTGTGAGGAGGGCTATGCGAGAGGCGTTCAATGAATTCGAAAGTAAAGTTCTATGTACTGACTTGGCAGAAAATCCTAAGAAATTTTGGTCTTATGTCAAAGCGGTAGGTGGATCAAAACAAAATGTCCAGACACTCTGTGACCAAAATGGTACTGAAACAGAGGATGACAGACTAAAGGCCGAAATACTAAATGCCTTTTTCCAAAGCTGTTTCACAGAGGAAGACTGCACTGTAGTTCCTTCTCTAGATTATCGCACAGATGACAAAATGGTAGATATCGAAATAGACGACAGAGAGATAGAGAAACAATTAACATCGCTCAAAAGAGGAAAGGCCGCTGGGCCTGATGGGATACCAGTTCTATTTTACACACAGTACGCGAAGGAACTTGCCCCCCTTCTTGCAGCGGTGTACCGTAGGTCTCTAGAAGAGCGTAGCGTTCCAAAGGGTTGGAAAAGGGCACAGGTCATCCCCGTTTCCAAGAAGGGACGTCGAACAGATGTGCTGAACTATAGACCTATATCTCTAACGTCGATCAGTTGTAGAATTTTGAAACACGTATTGTGTTCGAGTATAATGACTTTTCTGGAGACTAGAAATCTACTCTGTAGGAATCAGCATGGGTTTCGAAAAAGACGGTCGTGTCAAACCCAGCTCGCGCTATTCGTCCACGAGACTCAGAGGGCCACAGACACGGGTTCACAGGTAGATGCCGTGTTTCTTGACTTCCGCAAGGCGTTCGATACAGTTCCCCACAGTCGTTTAATGAACAAAGTAAGAGCATATGGACTATCAGACCAATTGTGTGATTGGATTGAAGAGTTCCTCGATAACAGAACGCAGCATGTCATTCTCAATAGAGAGAAGTCTTCCGAAGTAAGAGCGATTTCAGGTGTGCCGCAGGGGAGTGTCGTAGGACCGATGCTATTCACAATATACATAAATGACCTTGTGGATGACATCGGAAGTTCACTGAGACTTTTTGCGGATGATGCTGTGGTACATCGAGAGGTTGTAACAATGGAAAATTGTACTGAAATGCAGGAGGATCTGCAGCGAATTGACGCATGGTGCAGGGAATGGCAATTGAGTCTCAATGTAGACAAGTGTAATGTTCTGCGAATACATAGAAAGATAAATCCCTTATCATTTAGCTACAAAACAGCAGGTCAGCAACTGGAAGCAGTTAATTCCATAAATTATCTAGGAGTACGCATTAGGAGTGATTTAAAATGGAATGATCATATAAAGTTGGTCGTCGGTGAAGCAGATGCCAGACTGAGATTCATTGGAAGAATCCTAAGGAAATGCAATCCGAAAACAAAGGAAGTAGGTTACAGTACGCTTGTTCGCCCGCTGCTTGAATACTGCTCAGCAGTGTGGGATCCGTACCAGATAGGGTTCATAGAAGAGATAGAGAAGATCCAACGGAGAGCAGCGCGCTTCGTTACAGGATCATTTAGTAATCGCGAAAGCGTTACGGAGATGATAGATAAACTCCAGTGGAAGACTCTGCAGGAGAGACGCTCAGTAGCTCGGTACGGGCTTTTGTTGAAGTTTCGAAAACATACCTTCACCGAAGAGTCAAGCAGTATATTGCTCCCTCCTACGTATATCTCGCGAAGAGATCATGAGGATAAAATCAGAGAGATTAGAGCCCACACAGAAGCATACCGACAATGCTTCTTTCCATGAACAATACGAGACTGGAATAGAAGGGAGAACCGACAGAGCTACTCAAGGTACCCTCCGCCACACGCCGTCCGGAGGCTTGCGGAGTATGGATGTAGATGTAGAATGTGGACGGCATCATCAGCTTAGCAGATACCACTTTTCAGAACAGTGCAACAAATCACAGCACCAAGCTGATGCAGGCTTCTGGGAGAGGAGAGTGCGCAAAGTGGTTCACGGGCGACCTACATTTGACCAAGCTGCCCGGTGTTCCTAAGTGGATACTGCATGACACAGTGCACCACATAAAGACGACAGGTGGAATCCTCTGCGTGTCGGCCAAGACATTTGGCTCTGGACCACTTAGCAATATCGAAGGCCGAATTTGATTCTATGATATGGGAAGGCACAATGTGGCCATCTAAAAGTCCATGGTCCTCAGCATTACAACTGATACCAAAGAAAGTTGGAGCCTGAAGCCCATGCGGCGACTCTCACACGCTTAACTCACGAACGTTACCTGAAAGACACCCTGTACCGCTTTTACACGCTACTTGGGCCATTGTATTCACTGTTCTGCACTGTGCGAGGGGCTATACTCAAATACTGGTAGTCATGAAAGACAGACCCAAGACTGCCATAGTGACGACTTTTGGATTATTTGAAAGCATGTTCATGACTTTTGGGTTACTTCTACAAGTCGAAGCAAGAGCGTTCACAATTTATGTGGACCACAAGCTGTTGACATCTGCATTCAGGCAGAACAGCACCAAATGCACACCCAGACAGTTTAACCACTTGAAATTCGTGACCCAGTCACAATGGACATTAAGCACATATCTGGGATCAACAACGTCATCATAGATTGTCTATGGTGGGTCAACAGTGTCTCCAGTTCAACAGATTTTTCTGCAAAAGCGTAGCGAGGAAATGACGAACTCCTTATGTATGTCACTGATGCCACTAATCATTGAAGCTACAGCTCACTGACGTTCCAGGATAACGAGCACGACTGTTCTGTGACGTCTCTCGCAGCAAGCCTCGTCCATTTTTGCCAACCGCGTTCAGAAGACAAGCTTTTAACACTGTCTATGAGTTGTGTCATCCAGAGGGGCGTCCAACCTTCCGTCTAGTGTCTCAGCATTTCGTGTGGACGGGTATGCAGAAAGGTTGTTGGGAATGGGTCAGATCGTGTCACCAGTGTCAATGCTGGCAGATAACTCGATATGTTCAAACCCTGATTGGCAACTTCCCATATGCAACCATTCGCTTTGCCCATGTATAATTGGACACTGTTGGACCACTCCCCCATCAGACAGGCAGAAATACTTAATGACAATGCTTGACCATCATACCCGCTGACCTGAAGCAGTAACAGTCGGTAATATCACAGCCAAGACATTAGCTTCTGCCTTTGCTTCAATATGGTTAGCGAAATTTGGATGTCCTCTGCATATAACCACAGGCTGTGGACGTCAGTCTGAATCGGATCTGTTCGCTAACCTAGCCACGTTTTGTGGTTATATCCATCATAAGACCACTAGCTACCACCCAGTAAGCAACAGAATGATCGAATGCTGGCACCGTTGTTTGAAGGCAGCGCTAATGTGTCATGAAGGACCTGGTCATCGGCACTACCAGTGGTACTATTCTGCTTGTGAACAACAGTCCGACATGGGTTCGTCAGCAGCAGAATTGGTTTATTATGAGAAATTGCACCTACCTGATGATTTTGTCAGTACAGACACAGTAGAGACAGCTGTGCAAGATCAGCCAAATTTTTTGCGTCATTTGAGAGAGCACGTTTCCAAGATCCTTCCTCCAAAAGTTTTGCAGCATAGCACACTGCCCTCCTTCGTGGACCGTGATCTCGAGCATTGTACACATGTTATGCTTCACACGGTAGGCGTTAAACCACCACTGCAAGCCCCATATTCTGGACCATATAAAGTTCTCCGATGACGTACACAAACAGGGGACATTCTGCTGAAAGGCAAGGATACAACTGTCTCATTGAACTGTGTTAAGCCAGCGTATGTCTTCCATGACACACAACTGACAGCGACTCAACGGAAGCATCCGCCATCCTCGGATTGAGATGCTGTCACAAGCGCCGCCACGGCAGCATTCGCCTACCGACGCAGTTCCTTCTCCGAAGCAGACTACTCGCTCTACACATCCTGGTGTGATTCCTCGATGCTGATGCTCAGCTTCCACCTGGGGAGGCGATGTAGTGGCCTACACATCAGCCGCTACACGTTCACATGAATTTCAGTGTTGATAGTATACGGTTCAGTGCAGTATTCTGGAAAGTGAATCGTGGTTATCTGAGCAATTCCATGGTCAGCCACCAGAGGTACTGTGTTTTTATGCTTATATATGTTTTCCATATATTCTGTTTATTCTTTGTTTTTTTATGAGTTTGTTGGTAATGTTCGCTCCTTGCCAACGTTCTGTTATCTGGTGTTACTGACTTGTAACCTGTAATCAACTCCTTTTCATATCAAGGATTATAGTTCCGAAGTACGACATTTCTGTTCTTTCCATTTATAGGAGAGACGTCAGGCGCGCATTCCTAATAAAAGTTTCAAGGAGTCAGTACAAGTGTCGTTCACATAGTCGCTACGAACACGTCATGCGAAAGTTGGCTAGCCAAAAGTAAATCTGAACTCGACAGGCCACAAATAAAGAGATGCCGAATGGTTGTCAAAACAGCAACGCAGGAAGCTGCCTGTGACTACTGTAGTAGAATCTTCTCCAAATATCTCACACAAAACCCACAGAAATGATGGTTGCATGTAAAAGCTGTCAGTTGCACCAGAGTTAGTGTCCAAAGACTCGGGCAGGACACAGGAACTAAATACTGAGTGAGGGTAGCAACGCAAAAGCTGAAAAAATATTGAACTCGTTTTTCAATTGTTCGTTTACTCGGGAAGATACAGATATAATGCCCCAGTTTACAGATGAGTGGTGCAGATATTAGTGCCAGTAGTGTTGAGATACAGCTAAAATCAATAAAATTAAATAAGGCTGTAGATCGCAGTAGGATCCCTGTCAGATTCTATACAAAATTTGCAACTGGTTCACCACCCATTTTAACCAGGATGTAGAGCAGATCCTTCGAACAAAATAAAACTTTGTCCAATGATTGGAATAAAGCACAGGTCATAATCGTCAACAAGAAGGGTAACAGACATGGAAACATATCATTTCCTGACCACATATGTGTGCTAGCCGTCCTTGTTATTGTATTCGTATCAGCTAGTTTCCGATTGCAGGGGGAATGGGGTTTTTGCTAGGCCTGACGTTAATGGGCTAGACTTCCCTAATTCTCCTAAATGGGTGGTGCTCGAAGCTGACTAGGCTGATTTTAATGGTGAGTCATTTCCCCATAACAGTTGGTGTTTCCGACATCCGTTGCCGTAAAGGCTTTTAAAGTCGGAATGAAGAGACAGGAAAAGGCCAAAGTAAATGTCTGTGTTCTGCTCCTTATTCTGAACTGCTGAAAGGTAAATAATTTCATGGAGTGGTTTAGAGGTCGTGAAATTGAAGAATCAGCCATCAGCCCACATGGAGTTGAGGTGGCAAGTCGTAGGCAGTCTGAACTGGACGTTGTGTTTTAAAGTGGTTATTACTCTGGAAATCTGGAGCAAGTTAGCCTTCGTAACCAACAAGACTACCTATATCGTATGGAAAGTGCATTCTTGCGCAGAATGTGGAGTTGCTCGGTGAAAAGATGCCTCAGAGCAGAGCGTGGAGTCATTAGCTAGCTGGAAAAAGTGTTGGATAAAAGTGATGGTCTCTGCTACAGTTAACTGACATCAAATAAATTTCATTTGTTTCTATGCAAATTTGAAAGTGATGTTTCAACGTGACTCTTTCTGTGTTTACTTATAACTGTATTACAGATATGTTGTACTGAGATTATTGATAGGAGCTGTTAGGGGCGACTTGGAGACAGTATATGACCTGTTAGTACTGAACATATTATAGTCCAGTGATCAGACCACATAATCTTTCCTGAAAGTAGTAAGATAGCTACAGAGCTTTTTGTTGTTGGCTTTAGTATTCTTAAAACTGCACCCATTTTTCTTAGTTGCTAACTTCAAGCATTTTTTATCATGACGATAAGAAAATTTTAGTCTTTTGAAACTGAAATTCATTCTTGAATACCAGACATGATTTACCTATTTATGTTAGGAATCTTCAGTGGTGTTCATTTTTGTGTCCTGTTCATGTAGCCATTGGTTGTTCTATATGTGCTAAATGCATATAGTACAAGTTTCATGCAGCAAATATTTCTTTTCACATGACTTATGTACCGCACATGCTTGCATTGCTCTCGGTCATGTGCTTTAAATCATGTGGCTTTCAACAGAGGCCGTGTACAATTTAAACATGTGCATGTGTCATGATATATTCAGTATTTTTGAAAATTGAGTGCAGTGAAAGCATAATTCATACTTTATTAGCAACTGTTTGTACCATTTGATTTGTGCTTTCAACAAATTCTGGCACTAGTGGCTTTGTTTAGACAATGATTCCCTCTAATTTCAGATTGTATCTATGCGAATAAAGGTATGTTTTCCAGGGCTTTGGGAGGTTTATGAGTGTTGTGCAAGACATATATCATAGTAAATCAACAGCTGCACATTCTACAAATTTGAGCAGTTGAAACGTATGGTGTACAATGGTACCTCTAAGGGAAGTAATACCAAGGGTTGGGAGGGAATACCAAATGCACTCAGTATGTTTGCCAGGGGGCCTCATTCAACATGTTCAATAGGCTGTTCCGACAATCACCAATAGAGCAGGCTGCAACTAACTACAAACTGAGGCACATATTGGACAAAGTGATGCCTGTCCTACTGGGATTGTTCCATTGCCTGGCAGAGAATGGTGAAAACACCAGCCTTGCTCATGGGGTTTCAAATGGCTCTGAGCACTATGGGACTTAACATCTGAGGTCATCAGTCCCCTAGAACTTAGAACTACTTAAACCTAACTAACCTAAGGACATCACACACATCCATTCCCGAGGCAGGATTCGAACCTGTGACCGTAGTGCTCCAAGGGGTTTCAACAAAGCTCATAATCTGATCATGTCCCTGGTGATGAGTGAAGTAGAAGGCTTGAACCAGAGACTTCATAGGTTCTAAAAAAGAGATAGAGGGGCTGGCCAGTACTTACCTCAGCTCAGTACAGCCGATAGATATACAAAAATAACAGAACTGAAAATTTACGTTCCTAGCTTTCGGAACAAATGTTCCTTCATCAGGAAGGAGAGAGGGGAAAGAAAGGGAAGAAGGGAAAGTGGATTCAGTTACTCACAACCCAGGTTATGAAGCAACAGGGAAAGGAAAACAGGGAGGGTAGCAAGGATGGAGGCATCAGAAGACAGCTGGAAACATTAATCAGACAGACGAAGAGGTTGAAAATAACTTTAGGGAACACAACAGACTCGTTTTTTTACAGTACATTCCATGAGAAGGTCTGTGGATAGACAATGCAGAATCTGTGTTTCAGAAATCAGGATGCTAAACTCACTCTGACAAACCATGACAACTGCAGGGAGCAATTGCGATACTTCTGTGGTCCTCTGCAATCATATCCTTAGACTAACAAACAACAGGACTTCTGCAGATAATGACATCATTGCAGAGTTATTGACGTGCATAGGGACATACACACTTGAGGAACTTTGCACAAATCATCATGAATATTTGGCATAAAGAAGAACTGCCAGAAGAATGGAAGTATGCAGTTG
This sequence comes from Schistocerca americana, assembly GCF_021461395.2. Classification (NCBI taxonomy): domain Eukaryota; kingdom Metazoa; phylum Arthropoda; class Insecta; order Orthoptera; family Acrididae; genus Schistocerca; species Schistocerca americana. The sequence goes on along the minus strand of NC_060130.1, from coordinate 763,569,443 downwards.
TCCACCCTTTCCACAAAAAAAGTGATAGGACAGATGTAAGTACCTACAGAGGGAGCCCTCTCCTTAAAGCCACATGTGAGATATTCTCAGCATGTTTACTTCAAAGAACACAAGAAAAGTGTGAATACAAGTTCAGTGAATACCAAGAGAGATTTCTAGTAGGGTGCTCCTGTGTAGAACAGATTTTCAGCTTAAAAACAATACTAAAACAGCTCAAACATTTACACTTTGATCGACTTCAACAAGATATGACTTCACTGACTGACAGTCTTTGTTTGATATCCTAGATGGGCAGGGACTAGACCAAAAGACAGTAAGTCTCCTTAAAGATACACTCACAGACACTATGTTCAAAATAAAATTTATGTGCAAAATATAAGAACCACTCACTTCAGACTCATATTAGATAAAAGTCCATAAATAAATATCTGGAAACATATCCTGCTTGGATGGAGCAGGCTGCTCCCCTGCTTAGCTTTTTCAGATGATTTAGCATTACTAATGGAAAATGGAAACACAATAGTAGGACGGAAGCCCTCAAAGAATGTGGTGAAAAGACTGGCCTACAACACATTTAAAAAAGGATTAAAGTATTGATCTGTACCAAATTTAACATTCAAAAATTAAACACAACGTAGAGCAAATCAAAAGGGTCAAACACTTTAAGTATGTCAGTGAGATCGTAGAACAAATGGGGCTAATAAGGGAAGCACTGACAGTTTGATTAAAAAATGTCAAGAGAGCTTGTGGGAGAGTGCATGACATCTGCAAACACACACACACACACACACTAACAGAGATTAGACATTACAACAGAGTTATCAATCCTGAAGCTCCTCTGTATATGAAAAAAATATTAATTCTCAACAGAAATGTTTATCTAGGAAACAATGTGAAGGAAGAATGAAGAGTTATAAGAAAAATTTGTGATCTAGACGAAACAAATGGCCAGTCGAGACTGAAATCCTGTAAAGCAATAGAGAAATGGTCAAACCTGGCAGAAGACATTAAAAAACAAGGATTTAAATTTTTTGGACATGTTCAAAGGCTCCCAACAATAAGGCAAGCCTTAAACATCAGATTATGGCATACGTTGGAAAATTAAAGAATATAGTATGGATCAAACAAGTTAAAAAGGACCTTGAGTAAAAAGCCCAGAAAGAAGCAGTGAAAGTAGTAGACAGGAATATGTTCAGCCAAAAGATAAATGTTAGGTGGAATGAGGCTTTCGTTTTCTTTTTTTTCTTTTTTTTTAAAAAAAAAAGAAAAAAGAAAGAAAGAAAAGAAAAAACAGGAACCAAGTGAACTGAAGAAAGAAAAGTAGCCTATCAAGAAAGAATGAGAACCATATGGAGGATTGGGAAAATGAATCTAAAACCACTCTGTGATCCAACAGGGCCCACATACAAATAATTGTTGTTGTGGTCTTCAGTCCTGAGACTGGTTTGATGCAGCTCTCCATGCTACTCTATCCTGTGCAAGCTTCTTCATCTCCCAGTACCTACTGCAACCTACATCCTTCTGAATCTGCTTAGTATATTCATCTCTTGGTCTCCCTCTACGATTTTTACCCTCCAAGCTGCCCTCCAATGCTAAATTTGTGATCCCTTGATGCCTCAAAACATGTTCTACCTACCGGTCCCTTCTTTTTGTCAAGTTGTGCCACAAACTCCTCTTCTCCCCAATTCTATTTAATACCTCCTCATTAGTTATGTGATCTACCCATCTAATCTTCAGCATTCTTCTGTAGCACCACATTTTGAAAGCTTCTATTCTCTTCTTGTCCAAACTATTTATCGTCCATGTTTCACTTCCATACATGGCTACACTCCATACAAATACTTTCAGAAACGACTTCCTGACACTTAAATCTATACTCGATGTTAACAAATTTCTCTTCTTCAGAAACGCTTTCCTTGCCATTGCCAGTCTACATTTTATATTCTCTCTACTTCGACCATTGTCATTTATTTTGCTCCCCAAATGGCAAAACTCCTTTACTACTTGAAGTGTCTCATTTCCTAATCTAATTCCCTCAGGATCACCCGATTTAATTTGACTACATTCCATTATCCTCATTTTGCTTTTGTTGATGTTCATCTTATATCCTCCTTTCAAGACACTGTCCACTCCGTTCAACTGCTCTTCCAAGTCCTTTGCTGTCTCTGACAGAATTACAATGTCATTGGCAAACCTCAAAGTTTTTATTTCTTCTCTACGGATTTCAATACCTACTCCGAATTTTTCTTTTGTTTCCATTACTGCTTGCTCAACATACAGATTGAATAACATCGGGGAGAGGCTACAACCCAGTCTCACTCCCTTCCCAACCACTGCTTCCCTTTCATGCCCCTCGACTCTTATAACTGCCATCTGGTTTCTGTACAAATTGTAAATAGCCTTTCGCTCCCTGTATTTTACCCCTGCCACCTTCAGAGTTCACACTGGACTCGCATTCGGGAGGACGACGGTTCAATCCCGTCTCCGGCCATCCTGATTTAGGTTTTCCGTGATTTCCCTAAATCACTTCAGGCAAATGCCGGGATGGTTCCTTTGAAAGGGCACGGCCAATTTCCTTCCCCATCCTTCCCTCACCCGAGCTTGCGCTCCGTCTCTAATGACCTCGTTGTCGACGGGACGTTAAACACTAATCTCCTCCTCCTCCTCCTTCAGAGTTTGAAAGAGAGTATTCCAGTCAACATTGTCAAAAGCTTTCTCTAAGTCTACAAATGCTAGAAACGTAGGTTTGCCTTTTCTTAATCTTTCTTCTAAGATAAGTCGTAAGGTTAGTATTGCCTCACGTGTTCCAACATTTCTACAGAATCCAAACTGATCTTCCCCGAGGTCCGCTTCTACCAGTTTTTCGATTCGTCTGTATAGAATTCGCGCTAGTATTTTGCAGCTGTGACTTATTAAACTGATAGTTCGGTAATTTTCACATCTGTCAACACCTGCTTTCTTTGGGATTGGAATTATTATATTCTTCTTGAAGTCTGAAGGTATTTCGCCTGTCTCATACATCTTGCTCACCAGATGGTAGAGTTTTGTCATGACTGGCTCTCCCAAGACTGTCAGTAGTTCTAATGGAATGTTGTCTATTCCTGGGGCCTTGTTTCGACTCAGGTCTTTCAGTGCTCTGTCAAACTCTTCACGCAGTATCTTATCTCCCATTTCGTCTTCATCTACATCCTCTTCCATTTCCATAATATTGTCCTCAAGTACATCGCCCTTGTATAAACCCTCTATATACTCCTTCCACCTTTCTGCCTTCCCTTCTTTGCTTAGAACTGGGTTTCCATCTGAGCTTTTGATATTCATACAAGTCGTACTCTTCTCTCCAAAGGTCTCTTTAATTTTCCTGTAGGCAGTATCTATCTTACCCCTAGTGAGATAAGCCTCCACATCCTTACATTTATCCTCTAGCCATGTCTGCTTAGCCATTTTGCACTTCCTGTCGATCTCATTTTTGAGACGTTTGTATTCCTTTTTGCCTGATTCATTTACTGCATTTTTATACTTTCTCCTTTCATCAATTAAATTCAATATTTCTTCTGTTACCCAAGGATTTCTACTAGCCCTCGTCTTTTTACCTACTTGATCCTCTCCTGCCTTCACTACTTCATCCCTCAGAGCTACCCATTCTTCTTCTACTGTATTTCTTTCCCCCATTCCTGTCAATTGTTCCCTTATGCTCTCCCTGAAACTCTCTACAACCTCTGGTTTAGTCAGTTTATCCAGGTCCCATCTCCTTAAATTAGCACCTTTTTGTAGTTTCTTCAGTTTTAATCTACAGTTCATAACCAATAGATTGTGGTCAGAGTTCACATCTGCCCCTGGAAATGTCTTACAATTTAAGACCTGGTTCCTAAATCTCTGTCTTACCATTATATAATCTATCTGATATCTTTTAGTATCTCCAACATTCTTCCATGTATACAACCTTCTTTTATGATTCTTGAACCAAGTGTTAGCTACGATTAAGTTATGCTCTGTGCAAAATACTACCAGGCGGCTTCCTCTTTCATTTCTTAGCCCCAATCCCTATTCACCTACTACGTTTCCTTCTCTTCCTTTTCCTACTGTCGCTTCCAGTCACCCATGACTATTAAATTTTCGTCTCCCTTCACTACCTGAATAATTTCTTTTATCTCATCATACATTTCATCAATTTCTTCATCATCTGCAGAGCTAGTTGGCATATAAACTTGTACTACTGTAGTAGGTGTGGGCTTCATGTCTATCTTGGCCACAATAATGCGCTCACTATGCTGTTTGTAGTAGCTTACCCGTACTCCTATTTTTTTATTCATTGTTAAACCTACTCCTGCATTACCCCTATTTGACTTTGTATTTATAACCCTGTATTCACCTGACCAAAAGTCTTGTTCCTCCTTCCACCAAACTTCACTAATTCCCACTATATCTAACTTTAACCTATCCATTTCCCTTTTTAAATTTTCTAACCTACCTGCCCGATTAAGGGATCTGACATTCCATGCTCCAATCCGTAGATCGCCAGTTTTATTTCTCCTGATAACGACATCCTCTTGAGTAGTCCCTGCCCGGAGATCTGAATGGGGGACTATTTTACCTCCGGAATATTTTACCCAAGATGACGCCATCATCAATTAATCATACAGTAAAGCTGCATGCCCTCGGGAAAAATTACGGCTGTAGTTTCCCCTTGCTTTCAGCCGTTCGCAGTACCAGCACAGCAAGGCCGTTTTGGTTAATGTTACAAGGCCAGATCAGTCAATCATCCAGACTGTTGCCCCTGCAACTACTGAAAAGGCTGCTGCCCCTCTTCAGGAACCACACGTTTGTCTGGCCTCTCAACAGATACCCCTCCGTTGTGGTTGCACCTATGGTACGGCCATCTGTATCGCTGAGGCACGCAAGCCTCCCCACCAAAGGCAAGGTCCATGGTTCATGGCGGGGGGATACAAATAATAAGAATAACAATAATAAAGAGCAGATTTTATTTGATCTTAATAAATTGTCAATAGTTCAAACCTTATTTATTATAACTATAAGAAAAAGGGTATAATTAAGAGTGAGGCAATATCCCTTTCAAGAATTATGTTTGTGTTATCATTTTACTTTTCATTTCTTTGTTTCAAATGCAGAAAGCTCATTGATTAAGTATTTGAAGTCAAGTTTAGCAGCTGTGTTGTATTCTTTGAACAAGATGATTGAGTTCAAAGTTTACTTAAACCCAAGGTACTGCAGTCCTTGGCAAAGCTATTTCAAGGTTTGGATAAATGTCTCTTAACCCATACTTTGTAAAAGCTTCGTAATATGCTTATTGAAATCCGTTTTGATACTCTCACAGTAATCTGCTCTTTCAGTTAAAACCTGAAATCAGCTGGTATTTTAATTAGCTGTGCCATATCAATATCATTGCTGTATTTGACACCAAAGTCAGCTGCACATCTTTCAAGGTAAGACACAGAGCTCTCATTTAAGATGTTTCTTAACAGGAAATTAAAGTTAGATGAAATTTTTTGGTATATGTGAGATGTTTTTCATTGTACTTATTGTTCTGTTAAATACTTTAAAGCACTCTAGCTTTAACAGTCTCACTCCATTCCTCAACTGACAAAAATCAGATGCCTTCAGTCAAATAGTATATTTGCATCAGTATTAGCTCACCAACATCTGAGATCCTACACTATTGTATCGAAGTTGCAGCAAGAGGTCCGCTGCTGAACATGAGTGAGTTGTGTAGGTGGCATCTACGTGAGCCAAGTGTACTGTAGACACATAAACCACATTACCAATAGATGCCTATTTGGTAGTAGTCGTCTCTTCACCCTTCTGTGTGGACAAAGTTACATAGTAGAAATGACACTGTGACAACAAGGTGCATTTACAGTCACAGGCTGAGGGAAAGGGCTCTTTTTGCAGGCATTAGGTAGGAACACCAGGGGTAGGAGAACTCACGTGCTTCTCCTGTTAATTTTTAAACCACATTATTTTTAACTGGTCAGATTTTTCACCACCACTGTGCCTGCATCTACGGTGGGGTCCTATCATTCCATGCTCTCGGTACAGTCCTCCCAGCTCTACAGATAGCACAGTGACTGTTTAAAAAGAATGGGGTACTATGGTTGAGCAGTTCCACGTAAGTCACACAGTGCTGTAGTCAATGCTAAGCAACATGTGAGGTATTGTAAAGAGCAGCTCCACTCAACAGCGGATGACTGGAAATAAGTGATGTGGAGTGATGAATCATATACTGTGGCAATCTGATGGAAGGGTTTGGGTTTGGCGAATGCCTGGAGAATGTTACCTACCATTATGTGTTGTGCCTGTAGTGAAGTATGGAGTAAGTGATGTTATGGCATGGGAGCATTTTTCATGGTTAGAGTATGGTTCCCTTATTGCACTTAAGAAAGCACCAAATGCAGGAGGATATGAATACATTTTATAGTATCGTGTGCTGCAGACTGTAGAGGAACAGTTCAAAGATGATGATTGTTTGTTTCAGCATGACAGTGCACCCTGTCATAAAGCATCATCTGTGATTCAATGGTTTGTGGACAATAACATTCCTGATATGGCCTGGTCTGCCCAGATTCCCAACCTGAACCCAATGAAACACCTTTGGGATGTGTCTTACCACTGACTTCACTCCAGACATCAACGTCGAGCATTTCTACCTTCTCTAGTTTTGGCTCTTGAGGAAGAATGGTCTGCCATTCTCCACAGACACTTCGTTGAAAGTGTCCCCACCAGAGTTCAAGCTGTTGTAAAAATGAAGTGTAGATACACACCATATTAATATTAACTACTAGGTGTTCTGATACTTTTGATCAGATAGTGTATCTGTTCAGTGCTTGGTCATGTATTGGTGTATACTGGATCCACCATTCCTCTACGTGCTCCCGCCCTCAGCTAAACATATTGATTACAGCTTCAGGTACAAGACTACTGTCTCTTTATCCAGTTTACTCAAGGGTCAACCATGTCCGACACCACAAGGGCGGATCACCACATTGTGCACCTAGCACATCATAATCACAGCACATCTGTGCCTGCCATCTTAGAACAAGTAATGGATTTCGTCTAACATTCTGCATCATCTTGCACCACTGAGACTACCAACAGCCAGACTAGGGAATTACTGTCCCATGCTTAAGCTGCCGTAAAAAACATAACACAAATGACTTCTTTTGTACTGGTGCTGTGACTGGTTTGTGTGGACTTGGCTTTGCATTGTGTTCAGCGGTGCACTTCCCTCAATGACCATTGTTGACAAGTATGGCAGCAACCTAGGGAGAAGTCCCATTCTTCCAGTGTTACTCCTGGTCTCATGACGTGGGGATCCGTTGGACATTACTTCATGTCACAGCTGATAGTGAATGAGGAAACTCCAATGGCACAACAGTATTTTATGGACATCCTGCATTCTCAGGCATTACCTCATGTGCGACAGTATTGTAATATTTTTCTGCTCGTTCACACATGGCATATGTTTCTATGAACTGTCTGCATGATGTTGAGATACTCCTATGGACAGTAAGATCCTCAGATCTTTCCCAAATGGAACATATGACAGACCAGATCAGACATCAACTCCATCCTAGTGCCATTATCCAGGATATGAAGCACCAGCTGCAATAGTTGTGGGCCAGCTTGCTTTAGGAGAGGATACATCTGCTTTATGACAGCCTTCCTGACTGAGTCAGTACATAGGAGTCCATAGGAGCCACAATGTCATACTAATAAGTGAGCTCATACTTCCAAGTTCTTTGTAAATTTGACTCAATATTGTAAGCACTATTATTTACTTGAGTCAGATGCATATATGTAGTATTCTATAAATTTACAATTTCTGGAAAGAAAATAGAATGAATTTATACATATACATACATACAAAATTAAAATCAAACTGTTTTTACCCAGAAATGAGCTACTGTTACAGCATTTTCTTGTGCCTTGAGCAACTCCTCCTCATTGCAAGAATCGGGAAAACATGAACACTGACACAGATGTTTTGTTCCCTAAAAACTTCTCAACAATCACAAAGTTTTGGCCCTTGTAGTTATTCCCATTTTATTATGATGTCTTTAGATTTGCCAGTGCTCATTCATAACCTGTTCAATGATCTCCATGTGGTCCAGTCTCAGTTGTGTTGTGCTGGTACGCATTGTGCTGGCTGTACCTCTGCTTGGAGATGAGTTGTTCTGGCTGCCCAAAATGTTTCTCTAGCGTTCATGGTCCCTGTGTTTACTGCAGATGCTTCGAGTAGAAAGCTCGTCCTAGACTTCAGCCTAGGTCTTGGTGGAGTATGTCCATGCTGTGGGTGTAACTCATTTTATTTGACTCCCTGATCACTACAGATGACTGTGCATTTGAAAGGATCACCCACCAGGCAATTCGTGACTGCCTTATACCCAGGGTATGCCTGATTTCTTTGTTGTTCTGTTAGGGAATCTTCGGAAGCCTCTTTCTGAGTACCCCTTGTAACCACTGAAATAACATCACATACCTTCTCAACCCATGAACTTTCATTTCATTCCCTCCTCCCCTTGTAGGTGCTTCACTTTTTTTGTTAGCTAGTACACTTCTGTCACAAATGTTCTTCTGAACTATCTGTGCTAATAATTTGTCAGAGAAAGCATTTAGTATTGTTTTGCTGTATGTCTCATCAAACCCACAACTTACAAAATTTAAGTATTCCAGTTGTTTGTTGGATGAATAAAATTACCTCTAATGGTGATTGAGAAACTTACACTGGAGAGCCAAAACATTATGATCACCTGCTTAAAAGCATGTTGGTCCATTTTTGGAATGTAATACAGCAGTAATTCTGCATGGCATGGATTTCACAAGTCCTTGGTAGGTCGCCAGATGCCTGTGCATAGATGATGAAATTCCATAAATTATGCACATGTTGTTTGTGGGCACAGTGCTGGTGCTTGACTGTGTTCTAGATGTGTTCAGTTGAGTTCCGATCAGGTGAATTGGAGGGCAAGACGTCAAAGTGAGTTTGCTATCATACTCCTCAGAGGACTATAGCATGGGACTGGCATTGTGACACAGACATTTATCCTGCAGGATGATGCCATTGCCATCATGGGTGCGTTTGTGAAGGGATGCATTGGTTCATGGTAACGTTCATATAGTCCACAGCTGTTGTGGTGCCTTTGATTACTACTACAGGTCCGATGGAAGACTATGTGAGTGTCCCCCATAGAATTATACTGGCGCCACGAGCTTGCACCCATGGTGTGGTGCACATTTGGAGCACCAATTTGCCTGATAGCATATATGTACAAGACCATCAACTGGTATAACAAAGAATGTGATTCGTGTGACCAGGCAACATGTTTCCCTTGATCCATGGTTGAATCTCATTATTGTGTTTCCATTGCAATCATAATTGATGATGTCATTAGTTCAACTAATTGATGATGTCATTAGTTCAACATTGGAACACACAGAGCCCCCTGTTCAACATTTAGTGCTGAAAATAGTGCTCCACATAACTAGTGCCTGCACCAGCACTGTACTCTGTCATCAGATCTGTCACAGATAGCTGTCTATACAGCTTTACAGAGCAGGCAAGTCTCCAGCATCTACGATGAGACCTGTACGTCTAACACCTTGTTGCCTACACAAGGTTTCCCAGTCCTTCAATCACTTCCCATATATGCTCACAACAGTTACTTGCAAAAAGCTGACCATCTTTGCCATTTCTGAGATGCTTGTTCTCAGACAGCATCCCATAACAATCTGCACTTTGTCAAACCCATTTATGACAGTGGATTTCTCTATTTCTACGTTTACATCCACATATGTACTCTGCATGCCATCATACGGTGTGTGTTGGTGGGTGCCATTACCACTATTACTCATTTCCTTTCCTGCTCCACTTGCAAACAGAGCAAGGAAAGACCAACTGTCTACATGCCTCTGTATGAGGCTTAATTTCGTGTATCCCATGTTAGTGGTCCTTACATTAAATGTATGTTGATGGCAGTAAAAGCATATACTGTAAGCTTTACCTGCTGGTTCTCTAAAAGTTCTCAATAGTGTTCCTCAAAAAGAACATCACTTTCCTTCCAGGGATTCCCAATTGAGTTCCCGAAGCATCTCCATACACTTTTGTGTGGCTCGAACCTGCCGGTAAAAAATCTATAAGCTCACCTCCAAATTGCTTTGATGTCTTCCTTTAATTCAACCTGGTATGGATCCCAAACATTCAAGCAGTACTCAAGAATAGGTCTCACTAGCATCCAGTATGTGGTCCACACTTTTCCAAAATTCTCCCAATAAACTGAAGTCAACCATTCACTCCAATTAGAATTTGGAACCCACATCGTTAGTTGAATGATTTCTCATTCACCTCTACTCTATGTATATACTTCCCTCACCATTCTGCACGTTTGCTATGCCATCAGACAGTATAAAAAATCTTGGAGGAGAATTAACATAACATTTTGGGTTATCAGTGTATGTACTAGTGAGCTGAGGTTTTCTTTACAGTTGTTAGTTACATCTTCTGTGACTCTGGATGTTGATAGAAGGACCTAATTATTAGTCTGTGCCCACTCCTGATAGTGAGCCTTCCCCAAACACTGTCATATAAAACTACAATTTCCATCCCTGCCTACTATGTTTACATAAAAAAACCCAGTGCTGTGAATTTTGGTTTTTATCTAACTTTGCGTACCTAGTCTTATGAGAATTCCATTGCGTGTTAGGAGTGCTTCATAGTCTGGGCCTTTGTGGAGAATGTGCCAACTGACCAGTAGGATTTTAATAGATGCATGCATGTGTGTGTGTGTGTGTGTGTGTGTGTGTGTGTGGTTCTTTGGATCTTACACTAATGCATAGGTGTTTCTTAATGCTATCATTATCTCTACCTGATGGAAAGCTGCCAAATTACAAAAACCGTTGTGTGCATCCCACGCACGGTTATTTACTTGAGTAGCAGTCTCTGATGTGCAGTGCACACCTCATCCATTTTGTTCTTTAGTTTCAGGTGGTTTTTTTTTTTTTTTTTTTTATAATTTTACATTTCTGGAAGGCTCTCTTTCATTCTTTCAAAGTGTTTTCACACATTTAGTCCCACCAAGATTGTTTTGTGTTCTTCCATGGGTTAGCTTTTTGGCTTTCTGTGTAGTCTTAGTTTGGAACTGTTCACAGGTAACTGCCTTTTCTTTCTCCCATGCCTCTTGTTTATTAGTTTCTTGACTCTTTTTGTGTCAATTTACTGAGGGTGTACTCTTGCAGTGTGCTTTTTTGGAGTAAATTTATCTTTAATGCGGACAAGATCGTGATCCGAGTTCACATTTGCAACTATGCAGATTTTTACATTGTGAACTTTTTTCTGAGAATGGTATGTGATAGCAACATGATGGATACTCATCAAGCAGTTGTATGCATTACCTCCAGGTCTTTTGGTTTTGGAAATTTTTCCTCCTTTCTCTGCCACACAGACTGAATGATGGACAGTCTAAATAAATTTTTCTTTTTAGTATTATATTTTTGACTGTTACTGTTATTTTAAAATTGCAACTGGTTACTGACAGCAAACTTCATAAGGTAGTAAATATTCTGTGAGGCTCCTGTGAGTAGGTTCTAGACTCTAGAGTGAACATCACACTATCCTTATCACACAGTTCTCTGCAGCAAACACTTTTTCTGAATGAAGGGTTTCCACAGAGTAACATCCTGTAAGACATTAGTGAATGAAAGTAGGATACGTAAGTCAACTTTTTGACATTTTCATCTCCAAAATATTATAGTATCCACATTGTAAAGGTTACAGAGCTTAGACTTTTGAGAAGACCTGTAACATGTGACTTCCAGTTCAGTTCTTCTGAACATAAACACTTCAGAATTTTGAATACTGCTTTTAATTTATTTATTTATTCTCATGCATTGCAGAGCTACATGTACTGTGTTTTATCTAAGTGCAGTGACATTCCATTTGCAGAGAACCAGTTGTTACTTTTGTGGGTAAGCCTTGAACCTACCCAGCCATCAACCAACAACTCATCTGAGAGAGGTGATCACATAACTTCTTGGAGGCCAGCTTTCCTGAAGACAGACACAACTTGGCCACGAACCGCCCGACAACCAGATGGCATCCCAGATGCCAATAGAGGTCACTGGTCCCACAGGCCTATTCTCCTCTGTGGGCCACGTGATTGAAAGTAGTGTCTACAGTAACCTGGTGCCTGGGCCATATTTGGATCAGCACTCAAGTCACAATGAGCATTTTATTCCGCACGAGTTTCCTAGGCCAGATGCCGAATGTAGCTCACATTCCATCAGTCACGAACTCACTTTGGAGTTGCCACAATGGCCGTGTTTTACTTCATGCCAGTGATCAGCTGGTAGACTTGTAAGATTTCTTGTCTTTGTTTGTACCCCAGACTTGACTGTTTTTCATCATACTTGAACTTTGAAAGTGAAGTGTTCTTCTGGGTCATTATCTCTTACCGTGACTAAGTATACAAAATTTTAATTTTGGACTGTCCCATCAAGACTTGCACTTTGGCTAGTGTAATGCACCTGTGTATTTACAAGTTAGTGATATTTCTAGCAGTGTTCATTTTCTTCCTAAAAGCCTTTAACATCCAGACAATGTTTATGTTTATTCTTTCTTCTGAGAAGTGACTTTTCATTCAGGCCTTTGGGCTCTGATTTTAACTATTAACTTTTAATAACAACTTTTCTTTCACTACTTGATAAGAGACTTTCTTTTAATACTTTTTATTCCTTGTTCAAGAAGTAACTGTCTTTGTCAAGTGATTAATTCTTTCACTAATACAAACACATGTTGGATAGGACATGGCCTCTCTTTTTAAATAAAATTTGTTCTACCAAACTTAGTGAATACTTCTTGTCCATCAAACCAGATGGATGCAATAGGTACTTTTCAAAGAATTTCATTTACATTTTCAAGTGTTGCAGTTTCTCCATTAGGCTTGCTTATAATATTAACATAGTCACCAAGGAGAATTATTTCTGCTTTTAGAACATACGACAGGTCATTTATATACACCATTGGCCATTAAAACTGAAACAGCAGGAAGGGTAGCAAATAATAAAATTTTACTTACTATACATACAAGCACAGTCAAAAGAAAATATGATATTTGTAACTAATTTTGAGGTATACATGGCGTGAAGTTTAGTATTCAGAGCTGCCTCCAGTAGCAGCAACAGTAGCTCTAACTCGGGTGGGCACCAAGTCAAATTGAGCTCGCATGACAGATACGGGTACATAATTCCATGCTGTTTCAACTCTGTACCAGAGCTCAGAAATTGTAATGGCTTGTAAGAGGGAGTGCGACAGACTCTCAGAAACCCATAACCAAGTGTTTTCAATGGGTGAGATATATGGAGAACATGTTTGCCTAGGCAACATTCACACCCCCTCTTTATGAGGTAGGTAAGGCAAGAAAGGGCAACACATGGTCTTATGTTATGTTGTTGAAATATCACTTCATGGAGACCTCAAAGATAGAGCACAGCCATTGACATGTCAGACGTGTAATGGTTGCTGTCCAAATTTCCAGCAATGCAAGCCAGAGGTGATCATGTTGTGCACCCAGTCTCACCTCATACTTCCATAGGAGGTGCTGGAGCTGTACACCAGTGACAAAAGCAATCTGGCAATATTCATTCTCCTTGGAGTCACCCCACATGAATTCTGGATGCACAACTATTACTTGTGCAAACAGATGACTCAGTGCCACTCCTGTGACAAGGACTGTCATTGATGAACTTCTGTCAACATGCCTCTCTCTGCTGCTGCAACAACATATGCTGCAACAATGGTCAAGATGCTAACAGTATGTGATGCTCCAGATGCCATCACACCATCTGTGTGGATACTTGTCTCACTGCAAACAAGCCCAGTTTATGACTGACAGTATATAAATTGACTGTTTGATCCTGCACAGCTGAGTGAACAATATGTCTTTTTTTCTTGGACACTAGCTACATGGTGTCATTGAAATCCTGCATTGAACTGAGTATAGCCCTTGTAAATCCATGAATTCAATACACTGATGAGCCAAAATATTATGACCACCTGTTTAATAATGTGTCATTCCACTTTTCAAACACAGTACAACAGAGTCTCTGCTTGGAATGGATTCTACAAGTCCTCGACAGGATTCCAGAATTATGTGGCATCAGATGTCTATGCACAGGTTAAGCAATTCCCGAAAATTTCAGGATGGTGGTTTACGGGCACTCAGGTGGCACCTAATATCTGTTCCAATGGGTACAAATCAGGCACATTTACTGGCCAAGACATCAATTTGAGTTCACTATAATGCCTCCCAAACCACTGTAGCAGGATTCTAACCTTGCAAAATGGACAGTCATTTTGCTGGAATATGTCATTGCCATAGTGGGAGACTTCAAACACGAAGCGATGCAGGCAGACAGCAATAATGTTTATGTTGTTCACTGCTGTCAGGATGCTTTTGATTACCACCATAGATCCCATGGAAACCAAACTCAATGTACCCCATAGTGTAAGCACAATTCTGTCCTCACTGGCCTGCATCTGTTGTGCAATGCTTGTTTTGTGGAGTCATTTGCCTGGATGACAGCATGTAAGAATCCAACCATCAACCAGGTGTAACAAGAAATGTGATTCATTTGATAGGTGACACATTTGTATTGATCCACAGTGAAAACTCAGGGACACGTAGGGGTCGTGTGATGTGGAACTCCAGGTTCAACAATGGCCTTTGAAGGGTGTGCTCTGAAACACAGATGTGGTCATCCAATACCATATGGCCTACTCGTGGTTTCACTGTCCTTCAACTACTTTCCACAGGTGCTCACAACAGTGGTACACTAACAGGCGACTAGATTCACTGTTTCAGAGATTCTCATTACCAGCCGTAGTGCCACATCAATGTGCCCTTTGTCAAAACTGCTTATATCAGTCAATTTCTGCATTTGTGGCCCTTCTCTTTGCTATAATGACTGCCCATTCGTCTCTGTCCCACATACATTCTTTGCTTACTGCATCATGTGTCCACGTCACCACCAGGAGGCATTCAACCTCACAGTGGGCAGTACTCATAATGTTTTGGTTCATAAGAGTATTCATCTAACTGCCATGAGATCCCGAGCATCGCAAGCAGCAACACTGTCCTATGATAAACTGCAGCCTCAATAGACCGCGATCATGCTGTTGTCTTATTCTGACACATGCTGATAGATTGTCCCCCCTCCTTACACAGGACATAATATTATCATCTTAAAAATAATCAACATTCAAATGTGATTTCCGAATGAGAAACCCACCATGTAATCTTTCCTTATACACAGAATAGGGATGACATTAATCCTACCTACTTTCTGCATTTGCACTGAAATGCTATCATTTGCATTCCTAGCCAAGTAGTACACTTCATGCCAATTTGACATTTGTTGCACATCATCTTCACGGTGTTGCAATTGTAATGGCCATTGGTGTACAACAAAAACAAGACTCGATCCAGTATCAGTCCTCATGGTATACCTGTAGCGATTACTCCCTATTCTGAAGATGACTTCTGAATTTTGTAGGTTAATGGACGTGCTTAAAAACATCTTTTATATATTGTAGGGATGGAAAAATATTATCACTGTTCCAGTTGTAATTAAGCAGTGAGCAATGCTTTAGTGTTCTTCAACATACACTGAAAAATTAAGTAAAAGATTTCTTGTTAGCAACATGGTAATTAATACATACGTATTTAATATCAAATTTTCCTCAAAGAAAAAATGTTTAGTTTTAAGAGTTCTATTCAGTTATATTAATTTTGTTCTGTCTTTCTGTCTGAAAATCCGAAGTTAACTTTAAATTTTCCAATGTTCCAGTTTCTTTCAGGTAACATATGGTTCCCTGTTCAGTTCATCATTGATGTGTAGCCTGAGACATATTTTTCTAAAAGAGCCATCATCAGAAATAATATGATATATGACATGAACCATGGACCTTGTCATTGGTGTGGAGGCTTGTGTGCCTCAGCAATGCAGATGTGTGGTTCATGAAGAGGGGCACCAGCCTTTTCCATAATTGCAGGGGAAACCGTCTGGATGATTGACTGGTCTTGCCTTGTAACATCAACCAAAACAGCTTTGCTGTTCTGGTACTGTGAACGGCTGCAAGCAAGGGGAAACTACAGCCACAGTTTTTTCCAAGGGCATGCAGCTCTACTGTATGGTCAAATGAATGGAAGGCAGAAAGATCGAAGGAGTATATAGAGGGTCTATACAACAGAGGTGTACTTGAGGGCAATATGGAAATGGAAGAGCACATGAGATGAGAAGGGAGATGTGATACTGCATGACAAATATGACAAAGCATTGAAAGACTTATGTTGAAACAAGGCCCCGGGAGTAGACAATGTTCCGTTAGAGACACTGATAGCCTTGGGAGAGACAGCCATGACAAAACTCTTCCATTGGGTGAGCAAGGTGTATGAGACAGGCAAAATACTCTCTGACTTCAAGAATATAGTAATTCCAATTCCAAAGAAAGCATGAGCTTACAGGTGTGAAAATTACTGAACTATAAGTTTAATAAGTCAGGGCTGTGAAATACTAACACAAATCCTTTACAGAAGAATGGAAAAACTGGCAGAAGCCAAACTCAGGGAAGTTCAGTTTGGATTCCAGAGAAATGTAGGAACATGCGAGGCAACACTGACCCTACAACTTCTCATAGAAGATAGGTTAAGGAAAGGCAAACCTATGTTTATAGCATTTGCAGACTTACGGAAAGCTTTTGATAGTGTTGACTGGAATACTCTCTTTCATATTTTAAAGATGGGGCAGGTGTAAAATACACAGAGAGGAAGGCTATTTACAATTTGCACAGAAACCAGATGGCAGTTATAAGAGTTGAGGGGCATGAAAGGGTGACAGTGGTGGAGAAGGGAGTGAAACAGGGTTGTAGCCTATTCCTCATGTTATTCAATCTGTATATGGAGCAAGCAGCAAAGAAAACAAAAGAAAATTTGGAGTAGGAATTAAAGTCCAGGGAAAAGAAGCATTGAGGTTTGCCGATGACATAGGAATTTTGTTAGACACACCACAGGGCTTGGAAGAGGAATAGAATGGAATGGACAGTGTCTTGAAAGGAGGATATAATATGAACATCAACAAAAGCAAAACAAGGATAATGGAATGTAGTTTAATTATATCAGTTGTGTAGAGGGAGTTAGATTAGGAAATGTGATGCTGCAAGTAGTAGATGAGTTTTGCTATTTGGGAAGCAGAATAACTGATTATGGTTGAAGCAGAGAGAGGATATAAAATGTACACTGACAATGGCAAGAAAAGCATTTCTGAAGAAGATAAATTTATTAAATCAAGTGTAGAGTTCAGTGTCAGGAAGTCCTTTCTGAAAGTATTTGTATGGAGTGTAGCCATATTTAGAAGTGAAACATGGAAGATAAACAGTTTAGACGAGAAGAAAAGAGAGGCTTTTGAAATGTGGTGCTATGGAAAAATGCTGAAGATTAGATGGGTAGATCATGTAACTAGTGAGGAGGTACTGAGCAGTGGTGGAGAGAATAGAAATTTGTGGCACAACCTGACTAGAATAAGGGGTTGGTTGGTAGGACACATTCTGAGGCATCAACAGATCACCAGTTTAGTACCAGAGGGAAGTGCGGGGGATAAAAATCATAGAGGAAGACCAAGACATGAATACAGTAAGCAGATTCAGAAGGATGTAGGTTGCAGTAATTACTAATGAAAGTAATGAAGCAGCTTGACAGGACAGAGTAGCATGGAGAGCTGCATCAAACCAGTCTTTGGACTGAAGACCACAAAAACAACATGACATTGATCTTTGGTTAGTAGTGGTCTAACAGTAAGAAAAGGAATAAAATAGTAAAGTTAGTTTCATAACAAAGTTCCAAATATTACATGAGCTCAAGAAAAGTCTTTTGGTTGAATGCTGTCAAATGTTACACTGGTTGCACTTCACTTCAGTAGATGCCTTCATGGAATATCTGGTCACAGAATGAAAAATCTGACTGTTAGAGCAACTGTCACACACAAATACAGTGATAAGGTTGTCTGTACAACTGTTGAGAAACTTTACTTCAGAAATGAATACAGCCTCGAACAACTAGGCTTGTAATGCAACAGATATTTGATCAGGACAACATAGCAAACATCAATATTCAGATAAAACTTTTGTTTCTTTACATAGCAAATAGACAACTTAAAAAAAAGAGCATTAATGAAGTACAGGAAAACATCAAGAAAACTGACTTACTATATAGGAAACAGTAACATAATTTGGAAACAGCCAGTATTTTTGCGAGTACACTTTAAAAAAAAAAAAAAAAAAAAAAAAAAAAAAAAAGGGCCAAAAATTAAGAATGTAACTGATGGATCCATCACAAAAACTGATTTACTATGTAGGAAACAGCAAGATAATTTGAAAACAATCAAAAATTTTTGGGAGGGAACGTAAAAAAATGTCCAAAAGCTAAGAATGTAATTGACAGATATAGGAACCCCAGGGATAAGAAATCTTCAAAGTAGGATAAAACCACCTACACACAAGGTATATCTGGAAAGTAATTCCATTATTATTTTCAGATAATCGTATTGATTCCAACTTACTCACACAAATTGGCTTAGATAGGTGGGAGTCTTAGCTTTTCAACACTGTCTAGTTGCTCTTAACTTAATGAGCATTAGGACATCTTTTTCTGTGAGCCTCTTGATAATCCATTTGTTGTGACAATCAATGTGGTCCACACTTTAACAATGGTACTTCATCAAGTTCAGTGCTAAACTCAACAAATGTATTTCCAACATCTACCAAATGATTCAGCAGGGCTAAGAGGACTTTAATTTGTCATATTTAACATTTGTGAGTGACTCTTCATGGTCATCAAAGAGCAAAAGTGAAAAAGTATGTATTTTTTGATCACTATATTTTGAACATCAACCATTGAATTACTGGGAATGGAAGATAGAGATTCTCTACTATGAGTGTGTACTTGAGAGATTTTCAAGGAACTTCCAACCACAAAAGGAGATTGCTCAGACCTAGCACTTCTACCAAGTTAGTGCTTCCAGCCACATCTGTCTCCACAACTAGGAGTTCTTGGCCAAACAGAAGTTGTCAACATTGGTCCAGTTGCCCTACCATCCCACATCTAGCTCCAAAAGACTTTTTCCTGTTACCAATAATCAAGATCGGTTTGAAAGTACTTCACTTCGGGGCCATCAAAGCAATCCAAAAAACAATGAAAAAGCCTCTAAATGTGATTCCCATCAATGGCTACCAGAATGAGTATAGCACATAGCACAGACACTGAAAAAAGGTGTAGATTTAAAAGGGGGGTTACTTCAAAGAATTTCAAATATTTGTAATGAGATATCCATCCCCCCCCCCCCCCCCCCCCCCCACACACACACACACCTTTCCCTGGATATAACCGCATTATTTTTGGACACATCATATACAATACATTAATTTTGATTTCTGTTACCTCACCACAAAATTAGAAGAAAGTCTGGGCTTCAAAACTGACACAATTGCAAGTAATGATAGTTGTTGATTATGTTAAAGAAAATTTAATCTTGCATTGCTTTTCAAAAAGCCATCAGGAAGAGATGGCTCACTAGTGAGGTCATCTTCCTGAGAAAGAAATGTAAAGGGAATAAACAACAGACATTGGCAATTTCAAACATGGTGACTAGTGGAAGTAGAACAAGCTACACCGAGTCGCCCTTCTCTAACATTACCTTTTTTTAATACACCTAACCAATACTAGGTATACGATCGATTATTGCACAAGTTAAAATTATCTCAGCTGTTTCATTAAAAGAATTCATATGATTTTGTGTATAATGTATTATATTTCAGGCTAAAATGTATAAAAAAGAAATTAATGTTTTACAATCAATATATACTATCAGTTAAAATTAATCTCCTTTTAAGGATAATTGAAATCACAAAATTTCTGGCATACTTAAAATTCATATTATTAATTAAACAATCTAATGCTAATTATTAAATTTTCTTCTGGATTTAATTATGAAATAATGATATAATTTGGTAAAGATTCTTCTCCTGTTGAGAAATTTTGTAATCTCTTTTGCTTTGTAAACTATTTGGAAAATGTGAGTGACACAGAATGTAAGAAGTGGGCTTGCCTCTGATGGAAATGCATGTATCTTGCTAAATTTGTCGACAACAATGTAATTATTAAAGTCAGTGTGATTTAGAAGAAAGGGATAAAATAAAAAGATATTTATAGCAACAGGCAAATCTTCATCAGTTATTTTGTGCAACAAGAACCCGCAACATTAAATCAAATTTTCAGCTGCAAGATGGTACCCCAGACAAGTCCTTGAACCATAGACAACATCAATGAGATAATGAAGATGAGTAAAAAGTTATTACCTTGCATATCTTACACCTCTCAAACCTTTTGAAAATAGTGAAGATAGATTTAATAGTGATGTGTGAGAGGGTAAGATTACAAATCATAAATTCCTTACCTTCTTTGGTATTTCTGTGTTATTTCACCCTATTATCTCATCATTTCACTTTACTGAAGCTTTATTTTCCAACCTATCATCTGTCTCCACTCATCAGCTGTGGTGATTCGAATGATAACCACTGGAATGAATCATGAGGACCCGTGTTTCATTTCCATTACAGATATCCTACAATTATGTTGAGAAGTGCAACAGACTGAGGAGAATCAAATTGTGAACAGAGGAAAAGTAGGGTTTGAAGACAGCATTAGCATTTACATAACAGGTTTGAAAGGAACCAGTATTGAGCTAGTGGTGTAACAGCACAGAGGGTGACAATGTGCTTAGCAGAATTCTGCTGTATTGCTGTGCATTCACTGCAAATTTTAGGAATGACAGAGTGCCACATTTATGCTAAGAATTCTCTGCACATCCTGTTTTCTCTGTGTACATGTGCAAACAGGTATTGCTTCCACAGGACCATTTTTGTTCCATTTTGGTCATATACAGTATATACACATGATTGTGATACCAGAAACTATGCTGATCTCGCTTCATTTTACACAATATAATTAAGATCCATTTTAGGACACTTGTATTTCTAGGTGTTCAATGTTTCTCTAAATAACTCAGATAGTTATTGGTTCAGTAGTGGCATTACATCCCACTTTTCCTGTCACAGTTGACACCTCTAATAATCTCCTTACCAAAGAAATGTGAAATCTGAAGGTTATACTGCATCAGTCTTTGCAAAAATTCAGAAATCTACTTTTACAAATGACTTTTTAATTTATTGGGATCCCATGACATTTTATTTTAAATTGGACTTCAGGATGACTTCTCATCTGTTACTAATTTTATATGCTCCTGCATCTTGCATTTCCCCTTTCATTATCTTTGGCTCCAGAATATTGAATTTCTAATTCTCAAATTTTCAAAATTTGGAAGCTTAATTTATAACTTGATGCATGCCTAGTAGATTAATTTTTTAAGCTGTTTTACCTGTTATCCTGTTTCATCCTTGCTTAATAGAGATTAAAATAAATTTTAATAAAATAATGGAAGCTTCATCCTGTGTTTGGTAAAGACCATTCTATGTATAACCTTTCATAAATGTGAAATATGTCGGTAAAGTGCTTAAATAATTTACAAAATTTCTGCAATGTGTGCAGTGAAGGAATTTTAAAATCTGTACGGCTTTTTCACTTCTCGGAGAAATATAATTTCATTTATGGTACAACTGATGCCAGTACATAACTTAGCACAACACACATAACATGCATATTATCAACTGGACAGGAGAAAGTAGTTTGTAGGAAGTACTGTTTAGAATTCCTGTCAATTTGAGGGACCTGAAAAACTGCTGTGATTTGACATTCATCTTCAAATAATTTCACAGTACTAACATAGTTGCATTAAATTTTGGAAGTGGAATATTTTCAAGAAACCTCAGGTATATCTTACAAATTTTCACTATACAAAAAAGAAAATATCAAAGAAGGATATACACAAGATTTTTATGAAAGTGATTATGTTTATTGCGCACTCATTTCTTGGTGTTGTGTTAAAGTGTAGAGGTCACACGTTTACATTTTCCAAAATGAAATTACATGGAAAATTAATAATTAGCATGCTAATATTGACAACATGCCTTTCAGATGGATATAGAGAAAGACATTACTGCTACCTCTGCTGGTTCATTAAGTAACTACCAGTAAACATGTAATATATTTCTTTTCTAAATACATAAAGCAAAATATTGAAAGCATTAGAGAGATGTTCAGATGTAAATACACACAAATAAATAAAATGACAATTTGCTACATGAAATATTACCAGATCGAAATTCAGCAGAGTTTCTTGAAAAATTCATGACTGGTACCATCTATCTACAGAGTAATACTGAGTTCCCTTAGAGTAACTATGGAGGGAATTGTTTTACTAAAACTGACAGAATTTGACTAGCACCCTTAACTAAATACTAACACAGTATTATCTCTATTTATACTGCATTAGAAAGCAATACCTAAAACCTACATATGACCCCCATGGAAGACATCATATGCTTACATTTATGCCATACTATAAACAGTTGCAAGAACCATTTACCCCTTTCAGTGCACAAAAATTTGTTAATGAAGCCACATTACAGACTACAGAATTAACATTAAAAGCAGTTTTAATTCACAGTTGTAGTTAACCTTTAAAGATGAGGAACTTAAACTACTACAGCAAGTGTGTAGCGAGAGTGATCACTAACTATGAAAAACTAATGAGCATCCAGAACAATGTGTGTTTCTTGCTACATAACTGAGTGACTGTTGTGTTCTAATCCTGACTTGATTAATTTGTGTAGTAAATAAATATCCGGTGAAAAGAAACTCAAATTAATGCAGTTCCTTCTGTATATAAAAATCCTGAATGTTCAGAAGTCTTTATCAACACTAAGTACTGGTTGATATTCAAAACATGCAGATTACACAAAGCACCTGATGCTACCTTCTAGAATGGCTAATGAGATACTGACATTTCTTTCCCATTACCATGCATTTAATCTTACAGAAGCACTCCTATGGTAAATAAGTAATTTCCAAACAAAAAGACTATCAGCACCATACATAATAAATAATAAATAAGTACCTATACCACTGAATTTTAAAGTATAACTGTTCAAGAATGTATCACCTGGAAGATTAATTACATCTAACGAACTAATTTACACTTGCACTGTCACATCATGAAAAGTTAAATATCAATAATTTCTTAAGCTTTCTTGTACATTTTTCCCTTCATAAAGTATTCGCAAAAAGAAAGGATTTTTGAAAACTAAACAAAGAGAACAAAGTCATCACAAAAAAGAAATAGCATGTCACTTTATAATCAAACATAGAAAACTAAACATGTTTCATTTCAGTACAAAAAGTGGCATTACTTAAAAGAATACAAATTTATAGTTAAGCACAGAAGACCAATTTTCGAACATATTTTCATGAAAATTATCTAAAACTTCATTTTTAGGAATTTTAATGCTACAATTCTAAGATGAAATGGATCAACAAAGCAAAACTATCAAATAATTTACAAGATGTCAAATTTTTGCAGTTCACAAATGGATAGGATGGCAATGGGTATTTTTTTAAATGTAAGCCTGTAGCAGGCAATCATTGCTTATATTTGTTTTATCTGTCAACTTAGTTGACTCACAGATTAAAAAACTGCTACACCCCATACAACAAGTGGTAAAAAAGCAAGTGATTACTGCCATTTGTAAATCTCATTCAGAATATTAAAATTACTAATATTATTTCTGACACTATTTCTCATTTCAATATCAGGAAATTTTACAGTTCTGGCACACAATACAAAATTATTGCTGGCATATGCAATGTTTATGGTTTTTTATACAAAGTCGGTTCCATATGAAAATAAATTACTTTATAGCAGCTTATACTCTTAATTAAGTTTAAATAAATAAAATATACTTAAATATTCATGAACATTTCATACATATGGACTGAAAATTTCTTCTATCTAAAATACTTCCACGCATTATATATGTGCAATAACAATGAAACTCCAAGTAGCCCAATAATCAACATTCCCACATTTTCACAAAAAAGTATGAAAAACAGTCAAGGC
Source organism: Schistocerca americana (assembly GCF_021461395.2). NCBI lineage: Eukaryota > Metazoa > Arthropoda > Insecta > Orthoptera > Acrididae > Schistocerca > Schistocerca americana. The sequence goes on along the minus strand of NC_060130.1, from coordinate 763,545,314 downwards.
TACAAAAGTATGCTGAATGCTTTCCATTTACTCACACATACACTTGTGAACAGTAAATTCTATCAATAATTACTTCATCATTATAAAATGGAATTAATACAAAACTGGTGTGTAATAACATCAGAGCTACTTTTCTGGTTCAGCACAAATATTTTCAGTACAGTGGGAAGGAAGGAAGGTTGCTACACATCTTATATCTTCACAAACTGCAGAAGCTTTCCACAGTTCTTTCTGCTGAACAAAATTTAAAGTCTGTTTACAAGTTTACTTGAGAATTCTGTGTCCCATGTTCTTCCCCACACACAAGAACATCTCTTCGTGCAAGTAAAACACACACACACACACACACACACACACACACACACACACACACACACACAAAAACTGAAGTGATTCTGATCAGATGGTAACCAGTAGTAATGATGACAAACTAGCTGCTCTGTAAAAGAAAAAAATACCATGTTACCAATGCAATTTTAGCTCAAAAGGTGAAAACACTGTGTTTCAAATAAATACTGTATTGGAATATAAGTATTAGATAATAATAAATTTGAAAAACTGCAATAACTATCAAATTAAGACTATTAGCTACAGAAGAGGAGCCCTTGCTGAATCAAAAATGAGCTGAGGAGGATATACATCCAACCTCAGAGTTTCTAGTTTTTAAAGCTTCTTCAGGAGATAAAAATGCAGAAAAGGTACAGATGCAAATGGATGGAAGGAAAATTCATTCAAAATATAGTGTGGAGAAACAGAACTACTGAATTAACTTCCAGTTCTAGAGGTCAATACCTAGCAGCAAGAAATTGATATATCAGAAATGGGAGTCGAAGTACACAAGCGATCGGAAGATGATGGAAGGTAAAGAAAAGAATAAAAAGTTTGGTAAACAGTAAAGATGATAAGTAAGCTATAAGGAATGAGCAAAATGGGGGATACATTATGAAACAAGGAAAAGTAGAGATACAAGATGTAAATCAGTGTTCAGCAATCCACAGCCAGTTTGCCCCATGCTGCCCACAGAGTCATCATTGTTTTGGTCGTATTACACAAGGCAACATGAAATTCAATTTTTTTCTGCATACAAGAACATAGATTTCAAAACAACCAGTCCAAAAGAGGAATTGGTAGTTGCAATTTAGTCAGGGAATTTCACTGTTAATAATAAAGATACATATATGTTGTTGATCACAATGCAGTAAGAAAACAAAAGTCATGGACCGCAAAATGATGTGACTACAAAAGATGGCCCAGCTCCAACTACATCAGCATTTGTCATGCAGCATATGGTGAACCTATAGAAGTATTTATTCTTCATGAATCACAATGCAGTCATAGAAAACACTAGGTGAGTTATAATCATCAGTATTATTACTATTATTACACTTTCTACATTTCATAAAGGAACAACATATGCAAAACATACATCACAATAAGCATCAGTCTGGCTACAGAGTCTGTGTTGTTTATAGCTGTTGATGAGGGCATAACTTTCTCCGAGATCATTGCAAAAAAAGCCAATGAGCACAGCATATCTGATGGTGAATAAATTGTGATATTTTACTAAGGTTGTGATTTGACTAAGGTTGTGATTTCGTGTGATACATGTTATGTCACACCCTTATATGGACTGCTGCTTGTCTGCCATGTTTAAGAATATCTGAGTAACACTGAGGGTATGCTGTGCAATCGAAATCACCAGTGTTCCCTGCAAACTATCACAATGAGATAAATGTTAATTTATTTAATTTTGTGAAATGTTGAGGATTAAAATTGGGTGAGCAGTCCAGCTGTTCAAATGCCTATCTATAGGTAACATTACTAAAATGAATGCCATATGCCACTTGATTGTACCAATTTAACATAGTTTGAGGTATCAATTGGTACTTAAAAGATTTTTCCTCAGTTGACTGTTGAGATAAGTGTGTATCTTGGCAGCAACTCAAGTTGGCACCTGCTCCTCTTCCGTGACAACCTCAGCTACCAACGGAAATTTTTAATTACTTTTGCAAATTCATATATGAAATAAACAGATAATCAATAGTCCACATTCCTACAGACAGGAGGAACAAATTTAAAGTTAGCCAGTTCTACATATAGCATTTGCTTGACAAATTCTATATCATCTTTGTATTTTTCAAAATCACAGAAAGAAAATTTTGTAACACAATTTTCCCTGTAAATTCATTTCTTAACAGCATCAACCCATTACACTAACAAATATTTATTATTTTGATAATGGTTGCAAGAAACATCTCACCTTGGATGCTAAATCTTCCTGATCCTGTACATGCTGGAGGCCAGCACAACAGTGTAACATCAGGACTGCTAATTCTTGTACTTTTTCATCTGATTTGCTTATTAGGTATTCAGCTCTGGCTTGAGAGACAGGATCTTTAGATTCATTACTCTCCTTAGTCAGCAGTATACGCGATTGTGTTTCAGCATCTATTGCAGCTTTCAGCTTCCCAATCTTGAAAAGAATGAATTTAGAAAGATAAATACAAACATATATCCTACGTAACTACACACTAGGTTGTGTGTTTTTATAGTTATTTGGTTAGGTGGTGATTTTTTCATTAATAAACGAACAAAGAAATTAGTTTTTTTGTTTGTTAGCATATGATCAAGTAACACTTGAGTTCTGTAGAACTCATCTGAGGCTATATTTTAAAGAAAACCCTATAAATAAGACAATAACTGTTTACAAAAAGAACTATAATTGTTGAGTGACAACCACAATAACAAACACAGTTTTTGTAATGATAAACAGAAGGCCGAAAGAATGAGATTTTCACTCTGCAGCAGAGTGTGCGCTGATATGAAACTTCCTGGCAGATTAAAACTGTGTGCCCGACCGAGGCTCGAACTCGGGACCTTTGCCTTTCGCGGGCAAGTGCTCTACCATCTGAGCTACTGAAGCACGACTCACGCCCGGTACTCACAGCTTTACTCCTGCCAGTATCTCGTCTCCTACCTTCCAAACTTTACAGAAGCTCTCCTGCGAACCACTGGTAGAGCACTTGCCCGCAAAAGGCAAAGGTCCCGAGTTCGAGTCTCGGTCAGGCACACAGTTTTAATCTGCCAGGAAGTTTCAGAAGGCTGAAAGTTTAAATTAAGTACAAATGTGACAATACCCGATTGTAATAATATGTTATTGACATTTGTAACGGAGGGATTTAAAATATGCACTGAAAGTACGGTGTGTGCCTAAACCTGATTTGAATAATACTTTAATTTTTGACATACTATATTCTCTTCATGGATTTAACCAAAATGTTTTCACACATCAGATATGCCAGTGCTGATGCATCTTTGCCAATTACACCTCACGTGGTTGAAATGTACTCATTTCGATACATCTGTTCTCTCCCTGGAATCCACAGCCAGAAATAAAACTTATTTTGTGTTCCCTTCAGATTTAACCTCTTTCATGATTTGTTCTTTGATATACCTGGATTCCATGGTATTTTGTGGTAATCACACTGTAATTGAAGAAATCAATGGCTGAAGATCAAAATGTAGTTACAGTAGTAGGTGGTAAGTAGATGCATAGTGAAACACTGTTGGCAGATCTAGTGTGATCTATATCTGAATTCTATTATTGTGCTAAAATATAGATCCCAGTGGCTGTTATATGGTCACTGTGTAACAGCTATGCCTAAACTTGCATGCAGTCATACTGTTTGCAAAACTGCCAATCTAGCTGACCCTAAACTTGCCACTGGCATCATGCCCACGTGGCTCCTCTAACACCTCAGCCTCTGTATGTGACAATGTGGTGGCAGCTAGTTCATTATATCTTTGCCATGAGACATGAAGTAACTGAAGAACAAGTCTTCCAGTTCTGCTGTTTGTGTATTCATTGGGGAAAAAAAGAAAAAGGACAAAAAGGTCAAAATTACCCAAAACTTTATAGATGTCAATCTAAGTACATAACACTAATGGCACAATAAATAAATCAACAAATGCAGAAAATTCACACACTTTATGGCAGACTCTACTACTCTATTTAGTCGATTCTGACAAATCTTCAACTAGATCTCTAAATTCTGTACACTAAGAGGCTACAGCAAATGGCACTTCAGGTGGATAAATTTATGCCCCATTGATTAGATGTTCATTAATCTGGTTGGATCAGTAAGTGTGATTATGTGTTGCAAACATTCCCATGACACACACATAGTGTGCAGTCCTACATAAATCTATTGGAGTAGGTCTTCAGCAGGCCTGTCATGAGCCCAACACATGTGGTCACAGAATGACCTTCATACAGTGGTGTGCTATCACAATTCCTAGTACCACCAACTGGGTGGGTGGGTGTAATATACAATTGACGCCCTGATCATAATAGCACTAGTGGGGGATTGGGTGCCATTCCATAGCAAATGCTGAAGTGAGGTGCTAATCCTTTAGATATACACACTGCCGTCATCAGTGCACATATGAAACCTGGATTTATCACTAAATACAATGTGGTGCGCAAATGCTGGATCCCAAAATATACCTTTTACCAGCCACTGTGAGAAAATGCTGGATCACAAAATATCCCTTTTACCAATCACTTGGCTTAATTAATCAAGTGGATGTGTGTCTAGCAGTCTCATCTGAATTATTTGTGTCATAAACAATACAGTAATATTCCCAGAATAAAATCAAAAAATTTATCCCCTCTCAAATTACATTTGTTCACTGATTACAACGAAATTCACATAATTAGTAAAAAATGAAACTAAATACATATCATACCACTTACAGAGGCTTAGCTGTTAGAAGAGCCATGTGGACATGAACCCAGTGGCACGTTAAGAGTCAGCTAGGGTGACAGTTTTGTTGCAAAGGGTATGGCTGCATGTGAGTTTAGGCATCTCTCTTACACAGTCATCATATACGACCACTGCGGTCTCTATTTTATCACAGCAATAGAAGTCAGATAGCAGCACATTCATAACCTCAAACGAGACTGGGTAACTCCACATGGCACTGCACAAGACATGCGGCAACCTTCCTAGTAACTTGGCTGCAAACCAACTACTTGTCCTTGGGGCTTGTGTAATGTTACTGCTTTTTTTTTTTTTTTGGCCACAAATTGATATTTACACATGATCCAAGGTAGTTTACAGATTGTTGCTGCACAGACAGCTAAGCAGTGATGCTGTCAAGGTAATAATATGGAAATCACAGTAAATCAAATCTCTAACACTGATTTTATGTAGAAAATCCCATTCTTCCATATGCTGCAATTTTCACAGATATCAATGTAGATAAACAGGCCAGCACAGGAATTAGGAAATTGAAATCATAATTAAAACCTCCAAATACATGTTCAGTAGGGATATTACAAACAACTTGTTCCCAGGGTAAAAATTATATAGAAGCTCAATTAGATTTAAATGGAAAAGTCAAGTGATGCAACCAAAGTAATGGATAGATATAAACATAGTGATATTGAGGCACAAAGAGGATGGGAAGATCATAAGAAGAGACTGGAAGGAATATAGTAGGAACAGCAGAGGAAAGTTATGGAAAAGAGAAAGAAAACAAATGACTGCATGGATGAGCAAGTGACACTAGAGATAGCTATCAATAAGAGTTGTTGTATGGTTGTTTTTGGGGAAGAAGACCAGACAGCGAGGTCATCGGTCTCATCGGATTAGGGAAGGACGGGGAAGGAAGTCGGTTGTGCCCTTTCAAAGGAACCATCCTGGCATTTGCCTGCGATTTAGGGAAATCACGGAAAACCTAAATCAGGATGGCCGGACACGGGATCGAACTGTCGTCCTCCCAAATGCGAGTCCAGTGTCTAACCACTGCACCACCTCGCTCAGTATCAATAAGAGAAGAAGTCACAGTAAAATGCTGGTGGGAATTAATTACACAGCAGGGCTAGAGAGGACTGAGAGGGAAGATACCACAAGTGTGACCTGTTCGAGTATTTTACAGCCTAGTAAAAAGGGAAGAATAACTTTCCTACAGGCTTTTATTTCAGTTTGTCATTGATAGTTTTACCTGATAGAGGTTACAACCATTCCACACTGTAGCATCGTGTCCTAACTGCAGCTAAATTCAACGTTTCTCTAAAAAGTTAGTAGCAAATAGGGTTACAGCATATACATTTAACATAGGCTAATTCACCCAGTAAGATTTGTTATGATATGATACGGTATACGTCATTGTCTCATCTGCTGGATGTAGTTGACTCGTGTCCAAACAACTCAGAACTTATGGTAATCAGGAATGCTACAGTCTTACCGGCATAACCTATAATTACAACGTGGCCATTCTTTAGCTGTTCATGTTTTAGCAATGAATTTCCACTAATACATCTTACTGATTAACAGAATTAACCAACAATATCAAGGAACAATTTTTGCAGATTTTCTAGAAGGGATGTTGACGGAATGTTTCATTTTTTTCAAGAACTGGCAACTTCAACCCATTGTTTGTTTCAATTTCATGTGATAAAAACTTCATTTTAATTTTTCTGAAGCACTGAGTAAAATCTGCTGGTTTTTTAAACAAATGGGGAGAACAGCAAATACACATTCTGAACTGTACAATATTCATCCAATAAGAAGAGCAGTTCTGGAATTCAAAAATATATCTGCTTATTATTTACGAAATTAGACAGTTTATGAAAAGACTGACAAGAATGAAACAAGAAGTTTAGTAAATGGCAGCTGTTATAAAAATTTTAGATACTCTTACCAACTTGTTAATTTTTTCTTTGCGTTCTGCTATTGGTAAGTCTGAGTACAAGTCTTTCCCAGTAGATTTTGCCACAGCCATAGGATCCTGATGACTAGGCTGCTGCAGGAGGTGACTGAATGTGGAGGAAACTTCATCACCACCATCCAGTAAAAGTTGTGGAAGACCAGATAAGCTGTCAGTCATGGAAACCTGTAGAAATAAGTTACACTGTAATAGTTTTATGTTGTGTAAAGTACAAACAAAACATGCAAATTATTCATATTTTTTAGAGCAAAAATACACCCCCAGATTATTGAACAATAACTTTCCTTTATGTAATGATTACGTTCACTATTAACATCCTAAAAGACAATTAAAATGACCTTAAATATTTGTATGGTTAATTTTTAATGAGTTATTTTCAAGCAATCTGTTTTAAGCCTGCTGGAAAAATAGAACAGACATAATACTTTTCTGACTCACATCTTTCTTGTGTGATGGCCATTTTCGGCCTTTCAATTATGCTAATATACAATGGAAATTGAGCAGAAACTGGTTCATTACAAAATTTTGTTTATTTAACATTTAGATATGTCCATTCTTTTTTACAAAACATTCATGTAGAGGTAACAGAAAATCATATCAGTCCAAGTGTAAACAAGAACTATTAGCTTATGCTCATTAATTGTTTTTCCTAATCTGTAGCAGCAGAAGGGATTTTCCATGTATATTATTAATTGAACTAGTCACTATCATACATAAATCTGATTTTCCACAAAGATAAAATTCCATTTAGCATGCATATCAAAACATTTAACACTTTCATGTCATGCTAATCTCATTTAACAGCTGCGGCAAATTTTGTGTGTTTCTATAACTGGGTACAGGAGGCAAAGCCATGCCCACAATAATCTAGAAAAGGAAACCACAACAATGTTCCACAGGTCTACATAGCTGAGACAACACCACATTTAGCTAGGACAGGGTAACACATTTTACACAGTACAGTACACAAAATAACAAATAGTACAGAAAATAACACACATAATGGTAGTTGAAGATGGTGGGTATTTTATTATAGTATCCACTATGAGAGATGGACCTGTAATTTAGTCTAGCATGTGGTATGTAGTACATATTCTCACCTGTTCAAGAAACATTATTTAATGACTGAACTCGGATGTGACAAAGTGGTGACTTAACTGCTAACTGAAGCTCAAAAATTGATGCTTGATGTCCAAAACCATTTACTTAATAAATTGTACAGTGAAAGGGGTACTGGAAGCTATATACTACGTCCTGACCACTTGCTGTCACTGCATGCCACCATGTCAAATATTACCTATATCCTGACTGTTTAGTGCACAGACATATAATGCTTAAAGTCAGTGACATGGACTTCATTCTAAGTATAGAGCCACATTTCAATTGTGGTAAGTGTACAAAGTAATTCAATACATTTTAACAAAGTTTGGTTGTGTAACTGCATCTGATGTCTATAAAATACCTTTTGCAGTGCAATTTATTATAAAAATTGTTAAAAATTGGAAAATGAATATATGTCATACACAGACATACTTAACAGATTTGGGTAAAGAAAATCTTATTGAGCTGTTAAATATGTCTAATCATTACTCATTTATTTTCCAGCTAAGTAGTGGCCTCCATATTACATAAATTTATGCTCCATTTTTCTAAATTTCCACTGTCGTATTTTCCCACATTTGCTTAACAACAATTAAAACACCTGTTTGAAGCTCCAATCATGATCGGTATCTTTGTTAAATTATAACGCAACCTATGACAACAGACGGTAAGCATCATCCACTCAGTACAGAGTTGTCAATCCTGATATTTCACTTTTAATTGGCTTAATATAAAATGAGCAGCTCTGTTTTGACAAGACTGAGACAGGAAATGTATATGACCTTGTTTAGGTATGATTTTCATATTCACTTGGAACCATTAATGGGAACTACAGCAAACATAAGCAGTGATGTTCGAAGACAAAGAGCAAGACAACTATTTCTTATTGAATGTTCAGCCTTTTACAGCTCTGAGTCCCAGCTCTGGACTTCACTGTTCACATTTATTTTGTCAGAAAAATATACAGTTCAAGTGGTGGTGGTGGTGGTGGTGGTTAGTGTTTAACGTCCCGTCGACAACGAGGTCATTAGAGACGCAGCACAAGCTCGGGTTAGGGAAGGACTGGGAAGGAAATCGGCCGTGCCCTTTCAAAGGAACCATCTCGGCATTCGCCTGATACAGTTCAAGTCCTCAGCTGTAAACAGTGGTAAGGGACACTTGATGAGAAACAGAGTTATTACATGTAAAACATGGTACATTATGTGTTTTATTCACATTAGTTGATAGCTCCACAATAAACTGAGAAATGGCAGTTATTTCAGATTCTCACTAATGGAGACTTTGTCAGGATTTGTGGATGTAAACATGGCTGCTGGTAGTAGTAACGAGTGCAGTGTTTGTTTCTGAAAAATGATTTTCAGTGACAATCTATACAAATCTGATGATGATGATGATGATGTGGATAATAACAAATCAGATAAAGATCGTCAATATTTTCCTGAATGCAAGTGTTCTTCAAAATCTATTGCTGATCAGAAAAATGTGAATAATCATTTAAGCACGCAAACAATGTTACCACTGTTTACCATTGTTTACATGAGTTTACATGGCAGTGTGTTGGCAAAAATGTTAAGGTGCTGAATCACAGATTAATTTTTAAGGCTATTATACATCATTATTTAAAAAATTGGTAATGCAGATATTAGTATCATAAACTGTAACGAAACAGATCTTTATATTTTTGAGAGGTTTTCATTAATCCACTCAGCACATGAACAGTAATAAGTCAATACTAACTGATGTTAAGTGCACTCATTTCCCAAGTAAACAATGTAAAGTACCCATTGACATATTTTTAAGGATAAAATTTGGGATAGAATTTACAATTTTAATAATATGTTGTTATTCTATAAATGATTGAAAACAATGATTTATCTGTATAAAAAATCACAATGGGTGTACTTGAAGTATCTTAGTTATGAGAATTCCTCAAAACAACCAACTTGTCCTTTACCATTGTTTGCAGCCCACACCTTCATTTATTATCAATAAAGATCTTTATCATCAGACTGACAGTGCACATGAGCAAAACATGTTTAAATGTATTCAGATACTCAACACTTATATTCTATGACCATTGCTGCCAAAGCTTCTCTCTTTTGCAACAATGTGGTAGTGGCAGTATTTCTGGCAAATGGGACTCAAAAGTGAGGTCATCAATTCACCATTGCTTATGTCATAGGACAAATTTAATTAAATTGTTGAAAATTAACCATATGCACACAGAAAATTAACAAAAAATTCCATTCACACACAAATAGCACATACAAATTCACATGCTTACATACTTAAAATCTCAAAATGGTTACATTCAAAACAAATTAAAAGTTGGAATCTAAAAGACATTTAAGATAATAAGGCTGGTTGGTCACACAAACAATACAATGAACCAGTCACCATGAAATACATTAAAATCATCATCCAAGGGATTAAAATACTGAAACTAGATTTCATTCATACCACCGCCATTTAAAATACAGTGCACATTTTCTCAAAAGCCTACCCCCCTCCCCAACTCACTTCTTGTTCCATAGAAAATACAGGATGTTAAAATGTTATATATTGAGAGTGGTAAAGAAATGTCCCATATTGTTGGGTTTCCTTGTTGGCAGAGAAGCAAAGCACATGTCAGAAGCTGATGCCCAATTCAGAACTGGGTGAGGACTATTAAATTCCTCCTGTGCAGTTGGAAGAAAATGTGCCATTGTTGGCCTGCACACTTCAGTGGATGCAGTTGCTTCTTCTTCACTTTCAGATAACTATGACTCCATCTCACTGACAATTCTTGTCTCACTTAAAGGGTAATTACCGGAACAGGGTGTTACAGTACACTATAAGTTGTTCTTGACCAGCTGCTCTAACTGTTGTATCAGATAAATCTTTTCCATCCACTCCCACATGCCATATCAAACAGAATATCACCTCTTTCTGGTATTTCTGTTGGATGGACAAAGTTTTCTGAAATGTCTACACCAGTTTATCTATGGAGTCCACATGTTCAAGTGAAAGGAATATTAAAGAATAAGATCTCAATTCCTGCTATGCCTTTAACATCATCCATAACTCTGCATTATACACTGAGCATTTGGTAGGTAGGTCAAAGATTATAAAGGGAAGACAACGGAGAATTCTTTGTTACCTTCTTTCTTAAACACATGTCAGTAATAGAAAGAAATATATGTATACAAAGATGTCAAATGCTTTCTTTAGGGAAAAACTCTAGGTAGTGTGTCAGCTTTCTGGACTCCTTACATCCAAAATTAGTCTCTGCCTCATAAACATCCGGAGGTACTAGTTACAGCCCTAGTTCAGGATATTAATACTTGTCAAACTAAGCCCTTCTGAACGCACATTTGTTCAAACACAGGTGTTCTTGTTTTTCAAGAACAACGGTGGTACACATAATTTACACTTCAATGAACAGTAGTGGTAACAGTAGGTTGAGGAACAAACTTGATTCTGTGCACTTCTTGCACCATTAGAAGTTGCCATCATGTGACAAGCATTGGGTTCATCAGCCTCAACACACAGGTTAAATATAATAGCATTTCTATATGGTCCTGTGGCCATTTTTACATCTTAAAGGTGGACAGAATTAAGAAGCTATAAGTATGAATGGTGCATCAATCTGTACACAGGGCACCCATGTTCAGGACATAATCAGAAGAAGATGATAGTGCAGGAAGCAAGAACAATCTATGTATATGTTCCTGCCATTAAGTCACTTAAAAATATTCAGGGTCTTTGAGATACAGTATTCAGAATTTGGATGTATAGCAGCCATGTAGCCTTTTCTTTTCCAATGTGAGTCTCAGGAATTTCATGCTATGTTTAAAATTAAGGATAGTGTATTTCAGTCATATTTAGCAAACCGTACACATACAGTTTCCTCTACACAGAAAGAGCAACCTGATGTCTCTTCCCATTATTCAACCCTCCTTATCATTGAATGCAGTATACTGAATTTACAGTGTGATTAATTATAAAGTTTCAGTTTCAAAACACTGTGAAGAAAGAACTACTGCTCGGAATGACATAAAATTTGAACAGACTATTACGAAGAAGGGGGAACATTACAGGGAAATAATAATAATAATGCTATGTCTGGAATGGTAAGGAAAGAAGATAATAATAATGTACATTTTACCACTTGATGGCACTGTGAGCAGCAAAATATGCAAAATAAAAGAGGTTTAGTACGCAGCTGTTCCTCAGTTTGCATCTAAGACACCTGGCATGACTCTCTCAATGCAGGATCATGTGCTGCTTGTAAAGCTTTCTTACAATGGTGACTGTGCACCAGTAGCTCTGCAGAAGTTCCGGATACTTAAGGGTATGAAAAAGGGCTTTGGCCCTATTTCTGTCATGCAGCTGGATAAAATATTATGAAATTCGAAAAGACAGGCTCTTTTGAAGTACAGTGTAGCAGAGGGAGGAAAACAATTGAATCAACATCAGTAGATGATGTGGCCACAGCATTGCAGGAAGGGTCGAGCAGTAGTGTGAAAACACACAGTGCATGGGGAATTGCCCACCTCTAGACATGCCTCCGAGCAAGGTGCATAAAATTCTATGAAACATCCTGCATTGGTATCCATACAAAATTACCCATCTTCAGGAGTTGCTTCATGCTGACCTGCCAGTAAGACAAACACTGCTGTAGAATTTCTTGCACCCATGGGAGTGGACAGTGAGTGGCATGGAACATTCTATGGACAGACAAAGCCCGTTTCTGTCTCCAAGCACATGCCAATACACAGAACTGCAGAATATGGGCAATGGAAAATCTGCTCGCACGTTAACTGGTACTGCTTGATTCTGAAAGGTAACTGTGTGGTGTGGGCTGACAGCACCATTTATCACAGGTCCATATGTTTTTGAGGAGATGGGTGCTGCGAGTCCTGTCACATGTACCATCAGTGGTAAATGCTATGAGAACTTTTCGCATACCAATGTCATTCCAAATCTTCAACAACATGGATGTGTGGGCAGAATCATTTTTATGCACGATGGCACTCCTCTGCATATTGCACAGCCAGTGAAGCAGCTGCTGCAGAGGCATCTTGTAAATGCTACAATTGTAAGTCATCATTTCCCTACAGCCTGACCATCCAGATCACCTGATCTTAATCTGTGTGACTTCTGTATGTGGGGTTATCTGAAAGATGCAGTGTTCAGTGCTCTGATTACAAACATAGCTGAACTGAAGACACACATTGTGTAACACACTCTGAACATGACCCAAGACACTCCACTCTGCTGTGGAACATGTTGATTCTCAATTTCAAATTGTGGCAGAAAATGGTGGGCACCATACTGAACATGTCTTGCGCTAATCTCAAGACAGTTAAAAACCATTTTTTCCCATCGAATGTGATATGACCTTGCGCTGGCAGACGGGCTTGCCTAACTAACAATGCCACAACTGCTGCATGCCGAACTTGTGTGGTCTTTGACACTGCACAGTACAGTTGGTTTAATGTGCAACTCACACCATAGCCATCGTATTGTGATTCATCTGTCATTTGTAGCTGAACCCATTTACGTTAGTGGTAAAACTTTTGTTAATTTTTTTTGTTTCCATAGTGTTTGCCTCTCATCTGATAATATTCCATTCAAATTTAATGTCATTCTCAGCAGTGATTCTTTTTTTACAGTATTTTGAAATGGGAATTTTAATTATAATCATCTTGCACATAAACTGAAAAACTACTGATAAATACAGAACACACGCAAGGTACTTTTGATACGGACATCAAGAGATAGTAACAACAATGTGATGCTTAAAATATTTTGCTCTGGGCCACCATTTGCCTGAGCTATCAATGACCATATTCAACTATGTATCAAAAGTATCACTCAGTTAAGAAGAATTGGACAAGACCTTGGAGGCATCCTCAAAAATCCTCACTGGTGTAGCTGTTGCTTGATATTGCACCAAATGGTATTGTATGTGCCTCAAAGATAAACTATGTCCTTATATTAGGGTCAAGAGAAAATTTCTCTGCCTGGCACAGAGACTGTGTTGAGAAGAATGAACTTTTGTTTCTGTTACACTGATACAGGTTTGCACTGATACAAGTCCTACATCAACTTTTCTGGCAGGCAGTTCATTTATTTATTTTAAAGTTATGTTACATGTGATCTGTTCACATGGTGGATAAACTATTGTGAACTTCTGCTTTGGCAGAGGTACATCTAACATCTAGCACTCAAGACACAATTACCTTCAAAGGTCCTTAATTGTGTGGTTTAATCTCTCACTATACAGATTACTGTGTGGATAGATTGACTGCACTGCCACCATCATAACTCTACCAATATGTTGCCCAGATGCAGTCTTCATAGCAGCTCAAGTGAAAGGGTTACTTCTAAAGGTGACCTGACAGTCTGGAAATGCCAGCCTCACCAGTGCATTGAATCACCATAGTGGTGTGCTGCACTAAATCCTGGATGCTCTCCCTGTTCAAATATTAATCACAAGCAACATCATGTCTAGTCTTCCCTGCTGATTATACATGTTAGTGGCATTCTCCTCAAGACCACTGCACAATGAACTGTACGTCAGGACAGCACACAGAGTTCAGTAGTAGAAAGTGCATTAAAATGAATCATCCTATGTTGAGGAAGCATATATATGCTTACATTACAATACTTGTTTCTCAAGCCATGAACAGTGGAGTTAAGCCTCTAGTGTGTTGTTAGCATGTAATGTCTCTTAAAAGAGAAATAATTAATAATAAATGAAAAGCACCAGTTTGCTTTTGTTCTACAATATTGTAGAACAAAAGCAAACTGGTGCTTTTCATTTATTATTATAATGTTGTTCTACCAAGAACCGACAGAAGATTCTGTTAATATGATAGAAATAATTGTTGAAGTTAACTAGTAAATTTTTTGAGAGCCTGTCTAACTGGTGGTGGTGGTGGTTAGTGTTTAACGTCCCGTCGACATCGAGGTCATTAGAGACGGAGCGCAAGCTCAGATTACGGAAGGATTGGGAAGGAAATTGGCCATGCCCTTTCAAAGGAACCATCCCGGCATTTGCCTGAAACGATTTAGGGAAACCACGGAAAACCTAAATCAGGATGGCTGGAGACAGGATTGAACTGTCGTCCTCCCGAATGCGAGTCCAGTGTACCTGTCTAACTGATGTTTGATTTATAAGGAGATAAATCAAGCATACAAATACATATACTGATGTAACAACTGCAACAGCTCTGATGTGCATAGTCAGATGCTACTCGATCTTTAGTTGTTTCTCAGTGTAGGTTGTCCTTGTGGGAGAGATTTTAAGTCCCTTGTGCACCAGACCACAAAATAAATTTCCTGGAGATATATGCATGGATATTTTGGTTTTTAAGTGATTTAGTTTTTCGAGATGAGAGGTGTACCCATTAATAATCTATGGAAAGTATCCTTACCAAATGAAAAGGATGCAAACATTGAGTTCCTACAGGGTCTGAGTGACCATAACAGTAAGGGTGTTGCAGAGACCATAGAGACTCTGATGAGATGATGTGTCCCTTCAGGAGCCAACTAATCTTGGCTGACACTGTGTCACACAGAGACAAAAAGGTAAGTTCCTTGTCCTCTTCTTCAGTGTTGTTCTTCCTGCGTGTCTCACTAGAAACAGCCTGTGATACCTGGGAGTAACTGTAGCTGTTTCTCCAGAAGACACTTTGGAGGTGGCTTACTTCTAGTGACAGATTTCTAGTATCTGACATGACTTTAGCATGGTGGATGAGGGTGTTCAGAATTCCATGTTTCTGTGCTGGTGGTGGTGGCTAAGAGAATGCAGATACCAATCCATGTGTGTAGGTTTCCTGTACACACTATGGCAGAGGTGTTCATTGGTTTTTTGGTGAACGAGGAAATCAAAAAAAGTGCAGTGCACTATCTATTGCTACTTCCATTGTAAACCTACTGTGGTCATGAATGCTGTTCAGGTGTTCAGGCTGCAGTCACAGCTGTGAAAGCGGCAGCAAATTTGGCAGTACAACTGCCACCTCGTGACATTGTTCTTGTTATTAAATGACACAGAGGAAGACTGGGACACATGCCTTCACCATTTTTATCAACAATGAAGGTAATGGACACTGAGCTCCATCTGTCTTAATCAACAACTAAAGGCTATGATGTGTAAGTTCCTTTGAAATTTCATCAGTAACAGAAGCTCTCAGTTCAGTCATATGTAGCACTCATTGCTTATCATCAAAGTCTTCGCCAAAAATGTAAATTTGCTAGTGATAGTCCAATGTGCAAGAAATCATACATAGAATCATTTTTTCAGGGCACAGAAATTTACTTCTTGCCAGAAGACCAGGTCCATTGTGAGGCTTAAATAGGTATGGAGACCTTATTGACAGAAGTTGTCTATATTGCATAATCATTTAAAATCTCATACACTCAAAGCTACACACATGCTGGCTTCCTCATAAGGTCGTCAGGTCAAATCATGGTAAGGACATTATTTTCCCCTTCAAATCATTTTCCTAACTAACAAATGGCAAGGCATCTGAACTCCAATGTTATTTGCTTGTATTTTGTAAAAACCAATTTCAATTGCATTAGTCATTTAACTGTGCTCACTGTTATGTAATATCCCCTCAACAATGATGTCACTAGGCATGGAGCAAAGGTAGTGAAGTGAATTGGCCATGCCATTTCAAAGGACTCATGCTGGCATTTTCCTTATGCAATTTAGGGAAACCACTAAAAATCTAAATCTGGATGGCCGGGGATGGATTGGAACCACTGCTCTCCCAAATTCAAGTCCAGTGTCTTACCACAGCACTATCTTGTTTGGTAGGAATGTATTGATGTCAATAGCATTACACACTGCAAACAAAGTCAAGTTTAAAGTGAACCCAGACACCAGCACCAAAATTTCAGAGGTCATTCAGGGTAAGTTACTGAGTATTTTGGTACAAGGGACCCACAATCTCCAGCAACTCATTACAGAATAATATGTTTTGTTCAGTTTTTACTCCAATTACCTTTTCTCCTGTGCAAGTACCTTCACAAGAGTGGAAAAACCTGCAATATGTAATCACCAACATGTACAACACAAAACACTTCCGTTGCATTCAGTCAACCCATACAAGAGACGAATAAGAACTACTTCTTCATGAATAAACCTATCTATAGTGCTGTGTATCACTGTTAACTAACAACTAACACCACTTTAAAAAAAAAAAAAAAAACTGAGTCAGAACTGAGCAGTTCTGAGGGGAAGCTTGAGGGTGACAAGTAAAGTGGGCACTACTGTTGGGGACAGTAAGTACTATGAGTGAATGGCACACGTTCGTTTCCAAACAAGACACACAGCACACACCCTCAGCAATTGTACTGCTGTGCTGATATAGTCAGTGTAATACACTTATAAAGATAAATAGAGGTAAGAAATAAAGCTAGATGCAATTATCCTGTAATGAGCCACTGGCAACCACAGGTCCCATATACCAAAATACTCATACTGTCAATGGAGTTAGGGTTTACCCTGTAGCACCTTTCAACAACTGCTTCCAAATCTCCCCAACATTGTAGCAGTCCTTGTGGGATTAATTAAGGATAGAGAAATCACCAAATTTCCACAAATGGCTTAGCCACAGCCTAGGGGATTGTTTGCACAGTGAATTCTCATACAGATTGAAATGACTGCTCCATTAAGTTTCGGGAATGCAGCCGCATAAATTCTGCTTCTTCTTCTAATATTTCGGCTGTATACCTTTCAGCCATCTTTAGAGAGAGCCGTACGACTGACGCTCCAGCGCTCGCTCCATCCGTTTACACTCGCGGACCGCGCCACTGCGCATGCGGCCACAGATAAACAAGGCGCCAGTGATGTTGATCGGCGGCAAAGACGTAACATATGCATGAGTTACGTCTGTGGCTGCGCATTCGATCCATGCTGGGAGGTCGATGTATTACTGGGAGCTGAACTGTAGTGACGTCTTTGTAAGTTCAATATTGAAAGTGCCGGATTCCATGATTTATCTAATGTGAAACCGCTGTCTCTATTAATTAAATTCTTCGCCAAGCGGATTTCAATGGCCTCTTTTACTACGGAGTCCCAGAAAGATGAAACAGAAGTCAGAATTTCGACATTTTCATATACCATAGAGTGACCAGAATCAATACAATGCTCTGCCACAGCCGATTTACTGGGTTGTAAGAGCCGAGTGTACCTGCGATGTTCCGTACACCTCTCTTGGACTGCACGATTCGTTTGTCCAATATATGAAAGGCCACATTCACATGGAATCTTGTAAACTCCAGGCTTGCGGAGTAGTAAGTCATCTTTAACGGAACCCAGGAGTGCAGCCGTCTTCGCTGGTGGACGAAAAATCACTTTTACTTTATGTTTAGTGAGGATACGTCCTATTTTGGATGAAAGGCTTCCCACATACGGCAGGACAGCCATGGATTTAAATGTTTCCTTGTCATCTTCTGCATTCCTTACGGACACCTTAGGTTTTATTTGTAGTGCCTTACGTATCTGTTGTGGAGAATACCCGTTGTCCTCAAAAACTCTCTTCAGATGTAAAAGTTCGTCTTTTAAACTACTTTCATCAGATATGACTTGTGCTCGGTGTACCAAAGTTCTTAGAACACTGCTCGTCTGCGAAGGATGGTGACAGCTATTTGCATGTAAATATAAGTCCGTATGGGTCGGTTTCTGATATACTGCATGACCCAGAGTGCCATCTTCTTTGCGCCGAACCAAGACATCCAAAAATGGAAGACATCCCTCTTTTCCACTTCCATTGTAAACTGAATTTGTCCATGGATGGAATTCAGATGGTTTAAGAAGTCCTGCAATTTATCCTCTCCATGGGGCCACACTACAAAGGTGTCGTCAACGTACCTCCAAAAAACTGTAGGCTTCAAACTAGCAGACTCCAGGGCCTTCTCCTCGAAGTCCTCCATAAATAAATTGGCCACCAAGGGTGACAAAGGACTACCCATGGCAACACCGTCAGTCTGTTCAAAAAAGTCGTTATTAAATAAAAAGTATGTGGAGGTCATCACCGAGCACACGTCATATCTGATGAAAGTAGTTTAAAAGACGAACTTTTACATCTGAAGAGAGTTTTTGAGGAAAACGGGTATTCTCCACAACAGATACGTAAGGCACTACAAATAAAACCTAAGGTGTCCGTAAGGAATGCAGAAGATGACAAGGAAACATTTAAATCCATGGCTGTCCTGCCGTATGTGGGAAGCCTTTCATCCAAAATAGGACGTATCCTCACTAAACATAAAGTAAAAGTGATTTTTCGTCCACCGGCGAAGACGGCTGCACTCCTGGGTTCCGTTAAAGATGACTTACTACTCCGCAAGCCTGGAGTTTACAAGATACCATGTGAATGTGGCCTTTCATATATCAGACAAACGAATCGTACAGTCCAAGAGAGGTGTACGGAACATCGCAGGTACACTCGGCTCTTACAACCCAGTAAATCGGCTGTGGCAGAGCATTGTATTGATTCTGGTCACTCTATGGTATATGAAAATGTCGAAATTCTGACTTCTGTTTCATCTTTCTGGGACTCCGTAGTAAAAGAGGCCATTGAAATCCGCTTGGCGAAGAATTTAATTAATAGAGACAGCGGTTTCACAATAGATAAATCTTGGAATCCGGCACTTTCAATATTGAACTTACAAAGACGTCGCTACAGTTCAGCTCCCAGTAATACATCGACCTCCCAGCATGAATCGAATGCGCAGCCACAGACGTAACTCACGCATATGTTACGTCTTTGCAGCCGATCAACATCAGTGGCGCCTTGTTTATCTGTGGCCGCATGCGCAGTGGCGCGGTCCGCGAGTTTAAACGGATGGAGCGAGCGCTGGAGCATCAGTCGTACGGCTCTCTCTAAAGATGGCTGAAAGGTATACAGCCGACATATTAGAACAAGAAGCAGAATTTATGCGGCTGCATTCCCGAAACTTAATGGAGCAGTCTTTGCGCCGCAAAAACCTGAAAATTCACAGATTGAAATGAGTTTCGCATAGACATTCGCCGCTATAGATGACCCACATAACAAACTTTTTTTAAACATATTGGTCCCAAAAGGACACTGATGAAGAAATCTGAGCACACACATGGTTGCTGCATGGCCAACCTCTGTACAGTTTACAGAAGCAGGGACAACAATGTCAAGACCAATTCCTGTCACAACTCCAAAAGTACCTTTACAGTGACTGCTTCTTGGAGCAGCCACAGCATCTATGACATCACAGAAGCAACAGCTAAATAATTTTGTTGTCTATACTTCATTAAGGTACATCACCATTGAACTAGCCGCTATAGCCTTTATGTCCCAGCCTCAGGGAAGAGATTTAGCAACCAGGTTGGAAGAACAGGATGTTTAGATTAGATTAGATTAGATTAGATTAGATTTACTTTCATTCCAATTGATCCGTAGTGAGGAGGTCCTCCAGGATGTGGAACATGTCAGACAAATAGATAGTATCTTAGCTGGGTGACCACAACAGAGATGCAATTGTAGAGATCAAGGATTCTCCCTGGGTATGATGGCTTCACATGCCACAGTACTGTGTGAAATGGGCAGAACCCATTGCTCAAAACTTCACGTAACATGGCCTGGAGCGGTAACACCACAATTGGTGCTTTGATTTGTTACATCAACTTAGTAAACAAAGTATGCATTTTACTCTTGGTAGGATATGGAATTGGTGTATAGATGTGTACTGGAGTTCCTAGTTTACTTCTGTGGTTTACAGGGTTGACATTTCTTTCTGGTTACTCAAGGTTTTTTCTTGTTACTGTCAAATATCAAGCTTATTACAGCTGACTAAATGAAGGACTCCAAAGTGAATTCATTGTGATCATATCCTGTATTACTACTCTGAAGTCTAAATAGAAATGCTAGCTCAATTAGGAAAGGAGGAATTTTGTAGTGAGGTCTTTTCCTTACAACAATCTAGTTGCGAGGTATTTCCTTACCCCCCCCCCCCCCCCATCCCCCATCTCTCTTTCTCTCTCTCTCTCTCTCTCTCTCTCTCTCTCTCTCTCTCTCTCACTCACTCTCCGCTGTGATGAGCAGCCAAGGAAAGCTGGCAGTGAGCTGGAGGGACTTAATGTTTTCTTTGTATATATTTCAGTTTTCATTTGTTGAGTCATTCCTGTCAGAACTTACATTTCTAGTGAGTTAACATGAAATACTGTACAGTAATGCATGAACTGAAAAGTAGCATAACACATGACACACAGATATCAAATAAAAGGCAGAGGGGAAAATTATTCATGGTCTAAGGTTGGCACTCATTATCCATGGGCTCTCTCTACTGGTTGCATAAAGAAAATGCCAACACAAGGTGCAAGGACCTTGTATGATAATGCAGAACACAAGGCTTATACACGGCTTATATAACACCTGTCTTTGCTGGACAAGTGTCAGCTTGACATCAGCAATTGCCTGTGGTGACAGTTAAGGTATTGCAATCTCTTGGCTTCAAGTGCCCTTGTAATTTCAAACGGGTTTAATTCTGTGGAGTAATATGATCACTCTAAAGACATGATGTACTTGTGTTGCATGCACTCATCCTCTAGTCAAGGCCTGTGTGGTCAAGCATTATTATCTATCAGATGGAATCCAGGACCATATGCACAATGATAATGACACAAATACTGTTGCTAGATATCATTCTTGTATACTACAGCTATTACAATAGCCCTAGGAAACATGTGTAGTGTACATGCTCCACATGAATTGCTGTCCCAGAATACTCTGGTGCTCCCAAGTCATTTTTTCCACAATATTGGGAGGGTTGTAATACATCCTAAAGGCACACCAGAAAAAACAGACTGTGAGAATCAAGGGTAGTGTGTTACTTATTCATTAAAAGGACACTAATACACAATTCCAAGCTACAATTATAGTGCACCACAAACATATTCACAAAGACATAAACACATATACACAAAGACATGTGGCACCTTAGTCAAAGTGAATGCATCTGGTAGGTCACTAAGCTTACAAAACAACCTCTTGAAGCCAATAATGCAGTTTGATGGGAGATGTGTGAGCCAGAGGCCACTGCAATGTCTCGTCATGGCAGATGATCTCCTTGGACATCTTTGGGCACTTAACACTAGATAACAGGCCACTTGTTGGACTGTAGTATGTACTCAATCTTTCCTGTACTGTTTCTGAATGTTCCCTCAGTCTTCTATGTAGCTTTGATGCTTTGGTCAATATTCAACTCCTGTAAACACTGCACTGACTGACTGGTCTCTAATCTCAATAATTATGCCATGAATAATGTCATCCAAAAGTGTTCACTGTGTTGTTCTGCTTTCCTAGGACTTAAATACTGTGTTTGACACACACAGCTCACACAGACAGAAGCACTAAATCACAGACCTCTGCATACAGCTGATGCACAGTCACAGCCTCCTTGTAAGTAACACTTTTGTGGCCATACTGTTGATAATTTAAACATTGTATTGGATTAGATATGGAGGTCTTACTTTAAGATCTACAAAACATGATCTGAGAAAGATGGATGTGCTGAAGTATGAAGACAGCTGTTTTTTTCATGTCATTGCTTATCTTTGTAATATTTGTATCTCAATAAGATCCTTGACTTGATTCAGATTAGAGTTCCTTATCGACAGCAACATCAAGACATCTTGAATTTTGGTTGTTTTGCACTTCTGCAGTAGTTAGACATGGCACTCAAGTTTTTTCACTTTTAAGTGGCTTGCAGCTTCGTGATCTTGGAGTTTACAATAAAGAGACAGCCATTACAGGGACAGAGTATTTTTTCCCTTCTTCTTGAAGTCAGTGTCTTTGTTGTCACACCAGAAGATAGGTAAGGGTCATCCACTCAGCTGCAGACCCATACATCCAGGTAAGCCTAATACAACTTGAGTGTGGCAGGCTGCATGCTAATGAGTGTTTCAGTTCAACACTCACTCACCTCCTTGTTTTGTTGTTCACCTTCAGGCTGAAGGCACCTTCCATGTGATCCACAATCCCTGTTCTCTGTAACACAGAATGTTCCACTGTCATGCACAACAGTGGTCATGAAGCACGCAAACAGCTTATGGTTGTAGATGATTAATGCTGCAGCCCCTACATAGGGACACTGGTTTGCCGAAAACAAATCTAGTCAGGATGCCCCTTAAGTGCTTGCCACAGGGCATAAGAAATTTCTGGAATATAATGTGTTATATGCATTACTCCCATAGTCATCAACGATTAGATGAAAAACCATGGCTGTGCTGTTAAGCATTCACCTACAGTAATTTTGCACAATTTACCACATAAAACAAATTTACGATTAGATGAAAAAGCATGGCTGTGCGGTTAAGCATTCACCTACAGTAATTTTGCACAGTTTACCACATAAAACAAATTTACCAAAGGTAGTTAAACTTGGCAGACAACTTTTTTGTAGGTGGTTGTTGCTTATAGCACTAACATTGCAATTACTGACCAAGTTCTATCAAGATTGTTATAGGTCTATATAACATTTGATGTCAGATACTGGAAAACACTTGGTTCAATGGCTCTGAGCACTATGGGACTTAAAATCTGAGGTCATCAGTCCCCTAGAACTTAGAACTACTTAAACCTAACTAACCTAAGGACATCACACACATCCATGCCCGAGGCAGGATTCGAACCTGCGACCGTAGCAGTCGCGCGGTTCCGGACTGAGCGCCTAGAACCGCATGGCCACCGCGGCTGGCCTGGAAAAAACTCCATAATTCAGTGTGCTAGGAGACTGACTTGAGCAAGCACACAACATGTTGCAAACTTGAGAATATCTTAAACAACCAGGAGGTTTTTAAATGTATCACATCACAAGAGTCAAAGTGGTTCACTGCTTATTTTGACACACTGTCTGCAAATTAAGTCATTCTATTTACATTTTGAAACAGTAATAAGAATCTGATGGAATGCATAAACATCATTAATGCTTTGGAATACCTTGGCACATTGCAATAGGACAATATGAAAGGAACATATACACTATGTGATCAAAAGTATGATCAAAAGTATCCAGACACCCCCAAAAACATATGTTTTTCATATTAGGTGCACTGTGCTGCCACCTCCAGCCAGGTATTGTATATCAGCGACCACAGTAGTCATTAAACACCATAAGAGAGCAGAATGGGGTGCTTTGTGGAACTCACGGACTTCGAACATGGTCAGGTGATTGGGTGTCACTTGTCATATGTCAGTACGCAAGATTTCCACACTCCTCAATATCACTAGGTCCACTGTTCTGAGGTGAAAGTGAAGTGGAAAAATGTGAAGGGACACATACAGCACAAAAGTGTACAGGCTGACCTTGTCTGTTGACTGCCAGAGATCGGAAACAGCTGAACAGGGTCGTAATGTGTAACAGGCAGATATCTATCCAGACCATCACACAGGAATTCCAAACTGCATCAGGATCCACTGCAAGTACTGTGACAGTTAGGCAGGAGGTGAGAAAACTTGGATTTCGTGGTCAAGTGGCTGCTCACAAGCCACACATCATGCTGGTAAATGCCAAATGAAGCCTGGCTTGATGTAAGGATCGTAAACATTGAATGATTGAACAATGGAAAAACATTGTGTGGAGTGACAGGTCACAGTACACAATGTGGCGATCCAATGGCAGGGTGTGGGTACAGCAAATGCCCAGTGAACGTCATCTGCCAGCGTGTGTAGTGCCAACAGTAAAATTCAGAGGTGGTGGTGTTGTGGTGTGCTATTGTTTTTCATGGAGCGGACTTGAACCCCTATCACAGCACAGGCCTGCACTGATGTTTCAAGCACCCTCTTGCTTCCCACTGTTGAAGAACAATTCGGGGATGGTGATTGCATCTTTCAACAAAACTGAGCACCTGTTCATAATGCACGGCCAGTGGTGGAGTGGTTACATGACAATAACATCCCTGTGATGGACTGGCCTGCACAGAGTCCTGACCTGAATCCTACAGAACACCTTTGGGATGTTTTGGAATGCCGACTTCATGCCAGGCCTCACCAACCAACATTGATACCTCTCCTCAATGCAGAACTCCATAAAGAACGGGCTGCCATTCCCCAAGAAACCTTCCAGAAATTGATTGAACGTATGCCTGTGAGAGTGGAAGCTGTCATCAAGGCTAAGGGTAGGCCAACACCATACTGAATTCCACCGTTACAGGTGGAGGTCACCACAAACTTGTAAGTTATTTTCAGCCACGTGTCTCAATACTTTTGATCACATAATGTATAATTATTTCAGTACAAACTTATCCCACACCATTGCCGTACTCCATCTGGAAGCAGGCTGCACGATTAAGAGTCTAGTCTTGTGTTGAACAATACAGGAAACATTCTTGCAGATTACAAAAAGTTTTCAAATCAAATATTTCATGCCTTTAAAGATAACCATGGTGTGTTTTGTTGGCTATGTACATATTCTAATGGCGACTGATAATGACTATGCTGGTAGCATCTGTTTCTCCTTCTTTTCTTTGTTACTGCATGTTTAAGAGCTTATGCTCCACCAAAAAGTGAATAAGCTACAGGTGTTTTGTGGCTCACCTGATTCTACTTCCACCAACATACCATAATTCCTGAGTTTTGCTTCAAATTAACAACTCAATAGTGTTAGGAATGTTGGAACTTCCATGAATGGATGATACAAGAACTTGTATCACACTCTCAAAACAGGCAGTGTCTTGATCTGGTGCGCTAACAAACATGATTGTTGATGCCCTGTAGTTAACACACTGAAAACACTAACAGTCGAAAATATATCCAGGGCATTATACACCTATGAATCCATCTCTTAGTAAAACAGTTCATGAACCTCTTATTTGGGCCAGCTGACATCTGCCTCCAAACAGTATTACTAAATCCTCCAGATGTCAACATGTCATCTTGTCTTGAGAGGTTCCAAGACTCAACAGCAATAAAACTAATTCAGGACCAGATGAGAACAATATTTCTCTCATCGTTTGATATGATGTAACTCTATGACCAGATGCAGTAACTACAACAGGAATACATGTGGTGTCTATTTAATTCTGTAATCACCCATTTCTATTTTATACAAAACTGAGCTAGGAACAGGATTATAACGCATTAATCATATCTCAATTCTGTCAGATTTCCCAGAAACAGTATTGTTGCTGAAGTATGATACTGAACTGGCACCTTTATACTGCAGTATCCTGTCTGCTTTCTTAACATAATGACTGATTCATGGTACTCAAAAGTTCTCTTTTATCAGAAAATGATGCAGAACAGGCTATTAGACAGTCCACACGACACGACAGTTACTTTACAAACCTTTTTTATGGCTAGATCCTTGTCACCAACTGAGCACAGGAACGTCTCTGTAACAACACGTTGCAATGTTTTACAAGAGAAAACATTTGTACTTTTCCCATACAGACAGAATCCCACATACATACACAAACTTACAGTTTGCGAGTTAGCAATATGGTTCAAATTAACTCCATCTAATGACAGTGTCCCTGAATAACATCATTTATAATTTCAATAATAATTTAATTCTGTACACTGCAAATATATTTTTATACAACAAATGTATTATTGGGTGGAATGGAAATAGCTTCAGAGTCTAATTTTCTGCTTGTTAATTTTTGTCAGCAACAAATGTACAACAGTACAATGGAGGAAGAAAATTTGGCAAATTATGCGCATAGGCTTCCATGGCTGAACTCAGTTTCCGTTACAGTGTGTATACATGGACAATGAAAAAAAATCCTGGATTTTTCCTGGATTTCTGAGTTACAAATACACCTTTCCCATGTTAAGTGACAGTATACTTTCCCTCAAAACCATAAAAATTATCAATATTTTGAATGGTTAAGATTTTATATACTGGCCTAAAGCTTCTCTGCACTTTAGAAAATGAACCCCGGGGGGGGGGGGGGGGGGGGGGGGGGGAAATCACATTTTGGAAAGATCTTTGATGTGCAGCGACATACATGTTGCATATTTTCATATTATGAAAAAATATATTTGAATTCCACCAAACACTGCACATAAGTTTCTGAAGCATTGAAATCAAGATTGCGATGCACTTTAGTAAGCCAATCGTAGATCATGTCGCATGATCACACCAGCTGACAGTAGCAGATATTCAGAGCATGGGACACATGATGTAGTCAGCCAATACCAACATCACTGTTAAGGAGCATGAACACATAACTGTGTAAAGTTAATGGTTTAAATTAATATATATAGTGCAGCTACAAGAAAATGTAAGCTTTCACATGTAATGTTGGTCTTCTTCTTACGTGTGTTACACTTTAAGACAAATAACACAAATGTGCGAGTAACATTTTAAATAATGACATAAATGACTGGTCTTCTGGGCTTGAAATGCTTCTAAGTGGCTGGCCCTCAAAGTGTTAAGCTTTAAATGAGAATCAAATGCTCTATGGTAAGAAATTCAAAGCACATTCACACATGTAAGGTAATTCATCTTGCATAAAATGAAATGTACTTTGAAAGTAATGCTTTTCAAACCATTATTCACAATACTTTCCCATGACCTGTTAGAATTCATTTCAGCTATTGCCAAAGAGCTCCAGAAAATGATGTTGCTGTGCATGCGTGCAGCTACAATGGTGTAGAAAGCCCATATATTTGTACCTGTATACAATTAAGAGTTCTTACATTACGTCATAACTGAAAAAGGGCATCAGAGGGAGCAATAGCATTGCAATTTTGTAAACCACACTAAAATGCATAATTCAGCTTAAAGTACACATTCTATGTCCAGATTCACAAAGAAGTAGGCCCCAGCCTGATATTAAGCATTTCAGTGTGGTTTTCAGGATATAAATTTTCTTGGCATATCAGTACTGTATTAACTCACGTTTTGGTTCTTTATCATGGCATGATGGCATATGTGCCAGAAGTTCATTTCAAATAAATGACCACCTCTGTGGAAAAGATTAATGAAAGTCAAATTTCTATATCAAATCGACAAAAATAACTTCATTGTTTTGCAAGACAATTAATGCTTGATTGCCAAAAACCTGGAAGTATAATAAAATCAGAAAACTGAAACTATTAATATATTTTAACCTTCTGTAATTATGTGAATGTATTTTAATTCACTTGATAGCTCCCAGCCACAGATATCTGTTTTGTTTTCATGTGAGGTGAGAGCTATAAACAAAGAGGAAACTCCCTCCCAACTACAACTCAGACAGCTCTGTGTATGCGCCAATCTGGCAGCTTGGGCACACCAGAAAAAGTTTTCTGGGTAGCATTTGGATACTTGTTACTACTGCTGATACAACTACCAGCCACACTTCATGCAGCCCCAAAACGGGAAAAGGTACTGCCCATACGCAACTGAACTGCACATGCACATGAGTCTGCTTGCAGTTGCTCAAATGAACCTAATGTACACTGTTGTGATGTCACGCTCATTGGAACAAGGCCTATGAGAAAGACAAAATGCATTTCTAATCATGTTAACTCATAACTGGGTGTTTACACACTAACAAGCATTGCATATTCTACTGAAATCTGCTTTTATAAGGTGTTACTGACTACTAGTACTACAACAAAATACAAAACTGTGTGGTAGCTGTAGTTTAAGATCTATGCTCTGCATAAATTGTATAATAGCTCATTTATAGTATTTAGTCTATAATATCACAGTCCTCATTTGATACAATATTTAGTGCCTCATCCAACCATTAAAATTTTATTGTACCCAGTACAACCATAACAAATTATTAGTAGGCATGTGGACTTTTTATCGTTGCAGGACTAATAAACAATAAGACTCCATAATAGCAGATTCCATAGAAGATGCAATTCTCATTTGTATGTCAACACGCAATTACAAGTTAACAGGTGCAGAAGCATAGTTTGTCTGCTGAGCTGAGCGAGTGAGTCAGTCAGGCCTACCTTCATGACAGATAAGCCGCGGCCTGTCTTTCTTGTGTGCCTCGCATTGGAAGCAGTTTATTGTTATGAAATGTTGCATAGTCTTTGTTCTTAAGCCTTTGACACATTTTGCTGTTGCCAGATGCTTGTGTGTGCACTGTGTTTTGTTGTTGTAAATGGTGCATTTCCTTTGCAATTTAAGTTTTATTTTTCATTTTTTTCACTCATTTATGTTTTATTGCTGCCATATTATTCTGCAGTATGAGACTAAAATGAAATTCTTTGTTAGAGTGTCAGTTCTTACTAGCCAAAATTACAAAAATTTAACTGCAAACCAAATCAATGAAAAATTCCTGGAATTCTAAAAAATTCCTCAGTTTTTCCCAGATGAAAAAATTCAAGGGTTTTTCCTGGATTTCCTGGTTCTCCTGGGGTGTATACACCATATGTTAATTCTCCTGGGTTTAAGATCTTGTTGTGTTTCAAAACACTTCAACATTTTATCCATTGTCACAAGCAGCCCTCATCAGTTTTACAGTGTAGACTATTGACCAAAAATGTACAACTCTGTATTCATTACTGGTCTGCTGTCCCTGTTATCATGTGTAAGGAAATAATTAAATATGTGTTGTAATTGGATGATGAATGGGAGAGAGAAGAGGGGTGAGATGCTTTTATTGAAGATAATTTTAGTTTGATTGAGCAATTTTGTTGAATCAGGTTGGAAAAATAGTTGTTCTGTAATACTGCTCCCATAATATCAAATGGTGACAGAGATATGTCAGAGTGCCTTTTGCTTACTTCTGCAGTGTTTACTGCCATGCCTGATGAGGCAGCCTTATAGGCACTCTCTGCCTCTAGAGCAGCATAACAATAATTTGCTTCTGTTATGAAAGTTCATATCACTTAGCCATTTAACTTTTTCCGTCACCTCTCACATCTTACTCTGTTAACTGATTGCTTGAGAAATATGAATTATTTTTTGTTGCTATACAGGCCTACGAAACTCATTTTGAATTTTGGTGTTTCGCAATTACCAATTTATTGTGCTGTTCAACTGTATCTGACACAAAGGCACCTTTAAGTGTATGTTAATAGGGTGTTCCATTTAAGCGGTGCATAATACTACTACTACTACTACTACTACTACTACTACTACTCCCCCCCCCCCCCTCCTCCTCCTCTCTCTGACTGACACACACACACACACACACACACACACACACACACTGTTGCTACTGCAATAGTTTGGCTCGATGCCCACTTATCATAACAAATCCCCCATGAAGTCAGAAATATCCTCCACATAGCGTGTAAGGGCAGTGCACCATTCCACTTTGTCCTCTTGGGTGGCTCATTTCATGTTTTCAAAACATTGTCAGCAGCTCCCACTCTATAACAATTGGCTCCAAAGTTGTAATGTATCTTTTATGGCTCTGTGTTCAAGTTCTCATTAAAATCATTCTACGTGTACTGCCACATAATCTTATTTCTCATTTCAGATATGTTGTAACAGTCTTCGTGAAGCAACAGCCAAATTTAGCTGGGGAATGAATGTTTCAAATATACTGTTTTGCTATCAATGTTGTAAGACAATCTACAAAAAATCAGTGGCAAGGTGTGAGGAAAGTGTTTTCCTGCTTCATGTGCTGTTTGTTTAGCCAGTTGTTGCATTATCTAGTGAGGTAGCTCCCTACAATGAAACATAGTCTATTGTACCAGGTTTTCTGGCAACTGGGAAGTTGAGAGCCTGTAGTCGTCATCTCTACTGATATTGTTAACCACTTCAGGATATCAATCGTCTTTCTTATTTTGTGTGTGCACCTCCCATGTACCTACGAAAGTTCATGGGCTGCCCACAATCACATTGGTGCTTCACTGGTGCCCATCTGTGCTTCCCTGAAGCATTATAACACTCATACTCTGCCATGCACATACTAACATGCTTTCCAGTTTCCCCAATGTAGGCAGCACCACACTCACAATGTTTCTTGTAGGCATTTGCACTACTGAGGACTCTTATTGCTTTCTCAATGGAGCCTACCAAATTCTGGAACCTGAGGCCACGCTGTAAAACTGATGAAATGCCTCTTTGGCAAAGCACTTTGCCCACTTGTCGCTGACACCCTTGACATAAGGTAAGTGCACCACCGCAAACCTCACCTTTATTTCACTTTCAACGTGTAACTCCCAGTTGAGCTTTGTAGCTCTTATTATTATTATTATTATTTCGCTGTCATACTTGTTGGCTCAGAATGTGTTACGTAACTATTAGATCTTGCTTGTATTGCTACTGTGGTGGGTTCATGATGTCAGCTTGTGTACGATGGAACATTTCTGACCTATATGAAGGTAGGTTGGTTGGTTGGTTTGGGGAAGGAGACCAGACAGCATGGTCATCGGTCTCATCGGATTAAGGAAGGATGGGGAAGGAAGTCGGCCGTGCCCTTTCAGAGGAACCATCCCGGCATTTGCCTGGAGTGATATAGGGAAATCACGGAAAACCTAAATCAGGATGGCCGGACGCGGGATTGAACCGTCGTCCTCCCGAATGCGAGTCCAGTGTCGAACCACTGCGCCACCCCGCTCGGTCTATATGAAGGTAGGATTTGGGATGCATGCAGCACTTGGTGTGTTTTAGTTTCTGGTAAACCTTGTGTCCCAGTTTGTCATGGGAGTCCTGTATATCTCTATGTCCAGGAACAGAACTGCAATGTTACTTTCTTGCCCTGCCATAAACTGAATGCTGTTTAGCAAACTGTTAATATGCCGATGGAACTACCGCAGTTCTGCTTCTACATGCAGCCAAATGTCTAAAAGAGTCTTCCATGTACTGCAGCCAACAGCCTGGGTAGAAATGTGTGAAGCTTAAAGCAGTTTGCTGAAAAATTTGTGTCCTGGTAACTGCTGCTATTCGAGAGAGGGAGGAACCTTCTACCACTCTACCTGTTTTTAATAACATTTACCACACCAGATGAAATAGGTTGATGTCAATCATAACTGCACCGAGTCATATACATCAGATGACATTCATTCCTGACAGATGCTAATAACCTATTCTGTTGACATGTTGCTGAAGAGAGGTTTCATGTCAATGCTGATCGTTATATCAGGTTCCTGTCTGTGCTCCTCCCATATAAGATGCATGATGCGAGTTGAATCCTTCACAAACAATTCTGCCTGTCCCACAAAGATACGATGTTTCTAGACAGATACTTCTTCATGTTATAGGTGGGTGAGTCTTGGGGGGGGGGGGGGGGGGGAGGGAGGCCCTTATGAATCTTAAGTCTCTGATAAATTGTATCACAAGACTTTGGTAAAGAGTCCCTTAATGTCATAATCAATTCTGAAGTCTTAAAAGGCTCAAGTCTTCACAATAATCTTAATTGTAGACCACTCCCAAGTTTTTCATAGATGTGATCACTCAATAAATGATTTTTTTCCATTCATATTGCAACTGTGGCATTCCCTTTATCTTCATGGAAAATCAAAATGTTCTCATTTGCCGTAAGTTGTTCTACAATTCTTTCTTCTTGAGCGATGTTATGTTTGAGACATCTTTAAGACTCCTGAAGCTTCCCTGTCTTAACTTTTCAGTTTTGACTTGTGGGACCTGCGTGAGTGCCATTTCAACTTACTGAATAATTTTGTTCATAGATATCCTTGTAAGTGTTGCTGCCATGTTTAGCCCCTTAACAGTACTGTCTTACTGCTCCATGGATGAACAGTGATGATTGATTGATGATGGTTCAAGATACATCCATCTTATGCACATGTTGTGTGTCTGCTTTAGTAGTTCCTTCAATTTCTTCTTCTGGTGACTGCACGTCTACAACAGCCACATGTTATTGGTGAAATAATTAGCAGCATCTATAACAACATGATATAAATGGTAAGAAACAGAGAAGAATGGCTACATCAACAACGCATAGGCTTTGGTATTCGATGATGATGGTACTTGTAGAACAATTCTTTATCCATGCAATCATATCTGTACATTACTCTTTTGATTTTGTTCTATTCTTTGGTGAGTGGGGCAACCACAGCTGCAAAAATCCATTTGAATAATATATAACCGCAACAGCTGCCGTGAGAAGATATATTGATCTCCTATTGATTCACAGCTAGTTTTGTGACTATAAAGTAACATCGTCAAATGCCAAACAATTAACTTTCTTAGGCATGAAAGCCATCCTACAATACAACATAGATGTTCCCTATCCCCATGCTGATCATAGCACAAAAACACAACCGCCAAAAACTTGACAGTGAACTACACACACTATCTAACACAAATAACAATGAGAGGACTTTCGTGGAGGAGCCTGGTCCACTGTATAGCATGTACTCATATTAGTACATGCCATGCTGTGGATGGGGCCATTATGCAAGTCCTCTCACTGTTGCTGATGTTAAATCCTGCATGTAGTCCACCGTCAAGTTTTTGGCAGTTGTGTTTCTATGCTATGATCAGCATGAGCATAGGGGACATCTACACACATCAAAAAAAGGTTTTGCATCACCTCCGTTTTGAAAGTTCAAGAATTTGCAGAGAAAATTGGAATTGAGATCAATATAAACATCACTTCCGCCCTTTTTATTACTCATGAAAACCACACATTGCATGTTGTACCACCATATAGTGAGACCTTCAGAGGTGGTGGTCCAGATTGCTGTACACACCGGTACCTCTAATACCCAGTAGCACATACTCTTGCATTGATGCATGCCTGTAATCATCATGGCATACTATCCACAAGTTGATCAAGGCATTGTTGGTCCAGATTGTCCCACTACTCAATGGCAATTTGGCGTAGAACCCTCAGAGTGGTTGATGGGTCACATCGTCCATAAACAGCCCTTTTCAATTTATCCCAGGCATGCTCGATAGGTTCATGTCTGGAGAACATGCTGGCCACTCTAGTCGAGCGATGTTGTTATCCTGAAGGGAGTCATTCACAAGATGTGCATGATGAGGGTGCGAATTTTCATCCAGGAAAACGAATGCCTTGCCAATATGCTGCCGATATGGTTGCACTATCGGTCGGAGGACAATATTCACGTATCGTACAGCCATTACTTAGCCTTCCATGACCACCATCGGTGTACATTGGCCCCACATAATATCACCCCAAAACAGCAGGGAAACTCCACCTTGCTGCACTCACTGGACAGTGTGTCTAAGGCGTTCAGCCTGACCGGGTCGCCTCCAAACATGTCTCCAATGATTGTCTGGTTGAAGGCATGCCGTGACACTCTTCAGTGAAGAGAACATGATGCCAATTCTGAGCAGTCCATTCGATATGTTGTTGGGCCCATCTGTACCATGCTGCATGGTGTAGTGGTTGCAAAGATCAACCTCGTCATGGATGTCAAAAGTGGAGTTGCGCATCATGCAGCATATTGCGCACAGTTTGAGTCATAACATGACATCCTGTGGCTGCACGAAAAGCATTATTCAACATGGTGGCATATCTGTCAGGGTTCCTTCAAGCCATTATCTCTAGGTAGCAGTCATCCACTGCAGAAGTAGCCCTTGGGCGGCCTGAGCTAGGCATGTCATCGACAGTTCCTGTCTCTCTTTATCTCCTCCATGTCTGAACAACATCGCTTTGGTTCACTCCAAGACGCCATGTTGAGAGCCCTTCCTGGCACAAAGTAACAATGTGAATGTAATCGAACTGTGGTATTGACCGTCTAGGCATGGTTGAACTACAGACAATGACTGGAACTGATCGGCTGTCAGACCCCGTCTGTCGAATAGGTGCTGCTCATGCATGGTTGTTTACATCTTTGGGCAGGTTTAGTGACATCTCTGAACAGTCAAAGGGACTGTGTCTGTGATACAACATCCACAGTCAACGTTTATCTTCAGGAGTTCTGGGAACCGGGGCGATGCAAAACTTATTTTGATGCATGTGTTGTACTGACAGATGACCTTCATGTCTAAAAAGGTCAACTGGTCGCCGTCTAAGGATGTGACTTTATAGCCACGAAACTAGTTGTGAATCAATAGGAGACCAATGTATCTTCTAATGATAGCTGTTGCAGTTATTCATTATTCAAACTGTTCCATTCAATCACTAATAATTTGAACAGTCTACATATATACTCTATAAGCTACCACAAAGTGCATGGCGGAGGGTACCTTGTACCACTACTAGTCATTTCCTTTCCTGTTCCACTCGCAAATAGAGTTAAGTGAAGAACTACCTATATGTAGTGGTCTAGGGGTAAACATATCTGATTAGTAATCAAAATGTCCTCAGTTGCGGATTCGAACCTGCCACCACTTAAGTTTTGAATAAAAATCATCAGCTTTGACAGTTGAAGACTTCTGGCAAAAGAAGTCACTCTCATTCTGCCGACCTCCTTGTCAAAGAGGGCGGAGGACCAGACAGGCTCAGAGCAGTATCTTGCCCTTGGGATGGGAAACTGCCCCTAAAGGTGGAAGAATCAGCACTGATCAATGGCATGAGGATGCAGAAGGCAATGGAAGCACTGCATTAAAGGCATATAATGTGTATCCACAGGACATGTAGCCTGTAACTGAAGTAGTGTTACGATAATCTCTCCATTGGCAAAATATTTCGGAACAGACCCTCATTTGGATCTCTGGGAGAGGTGACCATGAGAAAAAGATTGAATAACCAAAGAAAGGGATAACATTCTATGAGTTGGGACATGGAATATTAGAAGTCTGAACATGGTAGGGAAGCTAGAAAATCTGAAAAGGAAAATCTAAAGGCCCGATCTAGATATAGTTGGGGTCAGTGAAGTGAAATGGAAAGAAGACAAATATCTAGTCAGATGAGTATAGGGTAATATTAACAGCAGCAGAGAATGGTATAACGAAGTACGATTCATTATAAATAGGAAGGTAGAACAGAGAATGTGTTACTGTGAACAGTTCAGTGATAGGGTTGTTGTCATCAGAATTGACAGCAAACCAGCACCAACAGTAATAGTTCAGGTACACACACCAACGTCGCAAGCTGAAGATGAAGAGAGAGAGAAAATACATGAGGATATCAAATGAGTAATTCAATATGTAAAGGGAGATGAAAATCTAATAGTCATGGGAGATTGGAATGCAGTTGTAGGGGAAGGAGTAGAAGAAAGCGTAGTAGGAAAATATGGCCTTGGTGTTAGGAATGAGAGAAGAGAAAGACTAATTAAGTACTGCAATAAATATCAGCTAGTAATAGCGAATACTCTGTTCAAGGATCACAAGAGGTGGAGGCATACTTTGAAAAGGCTAGGAGATACAGGAAGATTTCAAATAGATTACATCATGATCAGGCAGAGATTATGAAATCAGATACTTGATTGTATGGCGTACCTAGGAGCAGATATAGACTCAGATGACAATTTAGTAGTGATGAAGAGTAAGTTGAAGTTTAAAAGACTAGTCAGGAAGAATCAATACATAAAGAAGTGGAATACAGAAGTATTAAGGAATGAAGAAGTATGCTTGAAGTTCTCTAAGGCTATAGATACTGTGATAAGGAATAGGGCAGTAAGCAGTTCAGTTGAAGAGCAGCAAACATCTCTAAAAAGCATAATCACAGAAGCTAGAAAGGAATACATAGGTACACAGAAGGTAACTGGGAAGAAACCAAAGATAACAGAAGAAATACTTCAGTTGATCGATGAAAGAAGGAAGTACAGAAATGTTACGGAAATTCAGGAATACAGAAATAAAAGTCATTTAGGAATAAAATAAACAGGAAGTGCAAGGAAGCTAAGGCTATCTAGTGGATAGATGGAAAGAGCACACTGAAGGCCTGTGTGAGGTGGAACACTTGTCTGATGTGACTGAAGAAGAAATAGGAGTCAATAGGGAAGAGATAGGGGATCTTGTATTAGAATCAGAATTTAGAAGAGCATTGGAAGACTTAAGATCATATTAGGCAGAAGGGATAGATAAAATTCCACCAGAATTTATAAAATCACTGGGGGAAGTTGCAACAAAACAACTACTCACGTTTGTGTGTAGAATGTATGAATCTGGCGATATACCATATGACTTTCGGAAAAATATCATCCACACAATTCTGAAGACTACAAGAGCTGACAAGTGCAAGAATTATCATACAATCAGCTTAACAGCTCAAGCATACAAGTTGCTGACAAGAACAATATACAGATGAATGGAAAAGAAAATTAACGATCTGTTAAATAACGATCAGTTTGGCTTTAGGAAAAATATAGACACCAGAGAGGCAGTTCTGACATTATGGCTGATAATGGAAGCAAGACTAAAGAAAAAGCAAGACATGTTCATAGAATTCATCAACCTGGAAAAAGTGTTCGACAATATCAACTGGTGCAAGACAAAATTCTAAGGAAAATAGGGGTAAGCTATAGGGAGAGATGGGTAATATACAACATGTACAAGAGCCAAGAGGGAATAATGGAGTCGAAGATCAAGAATGAAGTGCTTGGATTAAAATGGGTTTAAGACTTTCTTTTGCCTCTACTGTTCAATCTATACATCAAAGAATCAATTATGGAAATAAAAGAAATGTTCAAGAGTGGGGAACTAAAATTCAAGATGAAGAGATATCAATGATAAGATTTGATGATGACATTGCAATCCTCAGTGAAAGTGAAGAAGAATTACAAGGTCTGCTGTATGGAATGAGTCTGCTGAGTACAGAATACAGATAGAGAGTAAATTGAAGAAAGACAGAAGTAATTAGATGTAACAGAAATGAGAACAGTGAGAAAATTAACATTAGGATTGATAGTCACAAAGTAGATAAAGTTGAGGAATTCTGCCACCTCGGCAGTAAAATAACCCATGATGGATGGAGCAAACATTGGCAAAAACGGCATTCCTGGCCAGGAGAAGTCTACTAGTATCAAATATAGGTCATAATTTTATAAAGAAATTTCTGAGAATGTACATTTGGAGCACAGCATTGTGTGGTAGTGAAACATGGACTGTGGGAAAACTAGAAAAGAAGAGAATCGGAGCATTTGAGATGTGGTGCTACAGACGAATGTTGAATATTAGGTGGACTGATAAGGTAAGGAATGAGGAGGTTCTGTGCAGAATTGGAGAGGAAAGGAATATATGGAAAACACTGACAAGACGAAGGGACAGAAAGGCAGGACATCTGTTAAGACATCAGGGAATAACTTCCACGGTATTAGGGGGAACTGTAGAGGGTAAAAACTGTGTAGAAGACATAGATTGGAATACATCCAGAAAATAATGGCTGACATAGGGTGTAGGTGCTATTCTGAGATGAAGAGGTTGACACAGGAGAGGAGGTCATGGTGGGCCACATCAAACCAGTCAGGAGACTGATGAATTGATGACAAAAAAGCTTCTGTATGAGCTCTAGTTTCTCTCTTCTTAGCTTTGTGGTCTTATGCAAGATGCACACTGGTGGCAGTAGAACTATTCTGCAGTAAGCTCCAAATGCCATTTCTCTGAATGTTCTCAACAGTGCTCCTCGAAAGAATGTCCCCTTCCTTCCTTGAGCTGCTGAAGCATTTCTGTACTTCTTGCATGTTTATCAAACCTACTGGTAATAAATCTAGCAGCCTGTCTCTGAACTGCTTCAATGTCTTCCTTTAATCCAACCTTGAGGGGATCCCAAACACATAAGCTGTACTCAAGGATGGATCACTATAGTGTTCTATACATGGTCTCCTTTACAGATGAAACACGCTTTCCTAAAATTGTCCCAATAAACTGATGTCGACCATTAGCCTTCCACACTGCAATCCCTACATCCCCATACCATTTAATATCACTTTGCAGCATTATGCCTACATACTTAATCAACGTGATTGTGTCAAGCAGCACACTACTAATGCTGTATTCGATCATTATGGTTCTGTTTTTCCTACTCATTTGCATTAACTTACTGCCATTCATTACACCAAAATAGAAATTTTTTTCCAAGTCGTCCTGTATCTTCCTGCAGTCATTCAATGCCAACACCTTCCATTACACCACAACATCATCAGCAAACAGCCACAGATTGCTGCTCACCCTCTTCATCAGATCATTTATGTATACAGACAATAACAACAGTCTTATCTCATTTTCCTGGTACACTCCTAATGATACCCTTGACACTGATGAACACTTGCCATTAGGACAACATATTGGATTCTGTTACCTAAGACGTCTTTAAGCCACTGATATACATGGGAACTTGTTCTGTATGCTCATATCTTCATAAACATCTGCAGTCACACATCGTGTCAAACACTTTTTGGAAATCTAGGAATATGGAATCTGCCTTTTGCCCTTTATCCATAGTTTACAGAATACCATATGAGAAAATGACAAGGTGAGTTTTGCAAGAATGATGCTTTCGAAAACCATGCCGATGTGTGGACAGAAGCTTTTCTGTCTCATGGAAATTTATTGTGTTCAAACTGAGAATATACTGAAAAATTCTGAAGCAAATCAGTGTTAAGGATATTGGTCTGTAATTTTGTGGGTCTGTTCTTTTATCCTTCTTATATACAGGAGTCACCTGCACTTATTTTTAGTCGCTTGGGACTTTGCACTGTGCGAGAGATTCATGATAAATGCAAGCTAAGTAAGGGGCCAATGCCGTAGAGTATTCTTCATAAAACCAAACTGGATGTCCAGCTGAACCTGGTGAGTTATTTGTTTTCAACTCTTTCTGTTGCTTCTTTATGTCAGAGATGTCTATTAGTAAGTTCTCCATAAAGGAGTCTGTATTATGGACGAATGATAGTATGTTTGTTTGATCCTCCTGCATTAATGATTTCTAAAATGTGAGATTTTGAAACTTCAGCTTTCGTTTTTCTATCTTCTATTGTTACACCAGACTGGCCAACAAGCGACTGGACAGAAGTGTTCGACCTGCTTAGCAATTTTATGTAGGACTAGAATGCTCTCTGGTTCTTGATAAGATCTTTTGCTAAAAGTATGATGGTTTTAGTTGTTGTATGCTTCACACATTGATCTTTTTACAGACACAAGAATCTCTATTAACTTTTGCCAGTCATTAATTGCACATTCTCTTTTCAACGGACAGTGTAACAGTCTTTGCTTCCTCAGCATTTTAAGAATTTTGTTATTAAACCATAGCAGGTCTTTGCCATCCTTAATCCACTTACTCAGCACACACTTCTCCAGAGCGTGATTGACAATCCATTTAAACTTTGTTCACAAGTCCTCTATGCCCATCATATTGGAACTACACGATATTCATTCATTGTCTAAGTGGGACGCTAACAACTGCTTATCTGCTCTTTGTAACAAAAATATTCTTCTAACCTTCTTGATGGATTTATTAACTTTGGTAACCATCATGATCACTAATCCCTGTCTCTACACTGGCACAAGGTCTAAAATATTTCCATTGTGTGTAGGCTGTCAAACTAGCGGCTCAAGACAGTTTTCGGAAGACATGTTCAAAAGCACTTCACAAGACTGCCTGTCCATGCCCCCTGCAGTGAATCCATAAATGCCCCAGTCTATACTCATTAGGGTAAAGTCAACTCAAACTAATTTGCATGATCTAGGTATTTGCATGCTACTGAGTGTAAACTTTATTTGAATGACTCTAAAAATGTCACAGCTGAATCAGGTGGCTGGCATAAACTCCAACAATTAACTTGATTTCATCTACACTAGTTATATGCATCCAGAAAACTTCACAGTCACACTCAAATTTAACCTCAATAC
Source organism: Schistocerca americana (assembly GCF_021461395.2). NCBI lineage: Eukaryota > Metazoa > Arthropoda > Insecta > Orthoptera > Acrididae > Schistocerca > Schistocerca americana. Next base: position 763,504,883 of record NC_060130.1, on the reverse strand, counting down.
ATACAATATTTTGTTGACTGCAATGAACACACTGATTCCCATGATTCTAACCTGTCTTTCTGATATGCTCACTAAATATATCGGAGCTTTCTACTATAGGTTTCAGCCAGCTCTTGGTCCCAAGAATAACATGAATGCAACAAATTTCCTGGAGGGCATCCGGGAGCAAGCTTGACCAATAGGGCAGCATTAGAATAGCTTACTGTGGGCTCTGAGGAGAAATGATGAAAATCTGGTGCCCTAAACAATACTGACATACGACAGCATATAGTGGTTTGTATTTTTTGCCCACTCTAAACTGCAGATTACCGACTACTGTGCTGTTCACTGAGGTAATGGCAGCATTTGCATATCATCACATATGGCTTATACAGCACAACAAACTGGTAATGGTACAACACCAGACTATGGGAGGCCCACAGAGGTCTGAAAAGCATGTCTACTTGCCAAGCAATGACTTATTTTAAAGACAAGGCAACTGAAATAATTAAACAACATGTTAACCAGAACTTCAAGAAAAAAAGATACTGTCTGCTTGTAACAGGTTATCTTCAGCCTGAAAGTTATAGTGAGACAGTCCGACTAAGTGTTGCTCTAATCAGTTCAGCAGTAGGCAAATGGCACATTGACAGAACTCTACTGCTACTCCAGATCACAGGAGCCATGACATACTTTGACTGTGGATATCATTCGAATTTCCAAATTTATCCAAAATGTATCAGTTTAAAACTGAGTGAGTATAAGATGAAAGAAAATTTTAATTATTATATTTTCTTTATATAGTGTCTCATTACTTGTTTCAAGTGCATATGGCATGTAGAAATCTCTAGCAATAGGGGAATGCATAAATACACTTGCAAATTTTGCATACAGTCAAACAGTTAGTGAAGAAAGTACAAAAACTAATATTACTGTGAGCCATGGATGAAAACTGTGCTATTGAGCTGGCTCTGGATGTGCAATTTTGTAATGAAATGTATGGCTGTAGCCACACAACATACTAGGTCATGAAGGCAGAAGATATTTTTTGTCTGCACCTCACTATATGACACACTTTTAAAAAGCAAGTAAAATTTTTGTTGTGTTTTCCTTTCTTTAAATCAACTGTAGGGAAATTAATTATTGTCTACAAAAGGTAGAAACTGAGGAGAATCTTACAATTCCATTGGCCATATTCCTTTGAAACAAAGAACTCTGAACTGAACAATTTCTTCATTGGTACACATTTTTTAATTCTGTTGCCAGGAAATTAATTGAGCATTATATTTATGTATTTCAAGGAAGATATATTTTCTGTACTTCAAGTATGCAGTTTGTGTATGATCGACTATCCTCCTATCTGAACAAATATCTAATCTTCAAATTTTGACCGAATGCAACCACAGATTCGCATTTCAATGCTATCCCAGTCATGTGTATATTGTTATGTGATGTAGCCTAATTAGTCTTTCTTTCCCTCACACTTTCAGCACTGGCATCTTGTAAATTTCATTAACATATGTTCTTGAAATCATCTGTACTGATGCTAAGGAAATATACTATCATTTACAGTTTAATGTGTAGCCTGACGTTGGTAATTAATATAATTCTACCCAAATTATAAACCAAAAAGCAATGTCCTGACAATATCTGAGTGGAAAGAATAAATTACCATAGCATATATATCATGTCATATTTATGATGAAACTAATACAAAAGAGAACACACTAAAAGTTTCTTGGCAGTGTATTTACTGTTTCTCTTATCAATCGGGATTAATCTCCAAGGAGGATATGAACTTCAGTTTGGGGAGTGTTGGTCTTACTGATGAACAGTTTTTTTCTCTTTTTTTGTGAACTGATTTCTGTGTGTTATTTTTTGAGTCTCCCACATACATTAACTCTAACTCACAGCAGCTGTACTAATGGAAACATGAGTATAATTCATTAGATACAAGTTAGTTGGATGCAAAATTCTTACACAAGTGCTTAAGTTGTAGACTGATGACTGAACAGGCACTTGCTAAGAGTAAAAATCGAAAGGTTTTATGGGCACTTGACTTTTTAATTTTCTTATTTTTTCCTGGTAGATAATGTAGTCTGCACCTCCAAACCTCCATCAAACCTTTGCACATATAAAAAAAAAACTGTGAAGCTGCAGTCTTTTATCAGCTACACTTTAAAATGGGTGACTCCAACTAAGTCACCAATAGTGTCATATGTCCAATATTCAAATCAGGTTTCAGGTTGACTACTGAATTACATTTCCTGAAACTGTTTTAAATAAAACAAATAATTCCTCCCAACAACAATGACATCATAACAATAGATGCACTTTAAAGGTCTATATTAATCAGAATTTGACTCTAAAGATAACAGAACTTTTAATCATTGTGAAGATAAATGAGAACAAAGCTTTCATTATAACAATAAAGATGAAAATTAAAGGTACCTCACTGTTGTCACCATCAGCAACACTGGTAATGATCTCAGGCAGAACAGATGCTCGTCGTGGAGTTGGTGATGGGCTTCTTTGCAGGGATGTGTTCCCTGTAGGTGTTTTCTGAGAACCTTCACACAGAGTGCTCACCTGACATTTCACCACACATTTCTTGTGACACGTCATATCACAGCTACGACACTGAACTGCATCTTTCAACCATATCTGTAACAATAACAAACATATAGCTGCTGGGTGATTATATAGCAACTGAATTAGAAATATGAAAATTCTGTAATTTAACAACTAGCAGTTTTTATTTTAGTTACTAGACCTAATGATCTAAAAGAACATATCAATAGAAATTTATGGTAGGAAAGAACGCTGCATTTTGTTTACATTAAACAACAGTTCTGGTAAGAAAATGAGTAGAAAACACCTTTTTACACACACCTGCAAAGATGATTTTAGAAAATGAGGAAAAACAAAATAGAAAAGAATGTGAGATATTTTCTCCATAGTTTTAAAGAACTCAACAAATGTTGTAAGAAAATCACCAAAATGCTGCAGTATGAATAATACTCTTTACAGACAACTAATTTCAATCAAGTGATTATGTTCCATTTGACCAGAAGGTAACTGCTTGACTTTAACTAGCTGCCAGTAAGGAAAATTATCCATACAGCAGCATTTTGGTGGTTTCATGGGGCCATTTTCAAAGTGAGAGATATTCAGCTAAGAAAATGACGGCATCAGTTATTGGCCATGAAATTCACTATTAAATGATTTAAGATCCATGTTACAGGTACCACTTGTACAGTGCACTAATGTTAATTCACATGGGCCAGTGTGCCACAGTTAATAAGCTTCTTTAGCTGTGGGCCACTAACTGAATGAGCATTATGCCTCCAGAATGGAATATTTCTTCAAAGGTGGAGGCTTAACGGTACTGACACCTTGTCAGACTGACACAACACTGATTCACAGTGCAACATAATATCAGAGTTGTGATATTGCATGCATTCAGTGTTGATTGTCAGGAATGCCATGTGATAAACATTTTTAACCACATGGGTTCTGAATATGTGATTTAATATATAATAGTTTTGATCTTTAGTATAAAGAAAAAACAAAAGTAACACAATGTTATAACAGATTTTTTAAATATTAGTTATAACTTAAAGAGAAAGCCTAGATTAAATTTAAGTTTCATAATTAGAGACATGTTGTATTTACTCATAGATGCTTATTGTGTAGCAGCTGGCTCTTTAGATGTGGAATTTCACTCCATCTATGAAAATTACACCAGGTGTGATGAGGCGAGACAAGTGTAAACTTTTGCATGTGCACCACAGCTGTGTGTAAGTCACTGCTTGTGTTAAGCAGTTGAGGAGGGTTACACTGAATACTTAACATTTAAAAATATATGTTACATAACAATTTTTTATTGCACAGTTTGACTGACAGTATTTTGAAAGTAATTTATATAAAATTTCATGGCACTTGGTTTGCAATAACTAAAACTGATGATTTATCTATTTTTTTTTTAGACACACTCAGTTTAAAGTTAATAATGTCACATTTTGCAGTTACAGTACCTTTTCTTAGAAAACTCTGCTTGGGAAGCTAAATTCGTCTGAAGTCAAATTCAAAGAAGATATTACAAGTTCTATATGTTTTGAAGTGAAGATAGTAAATTAAATAGTAATGGTAACTGAGCTACCAATATATGTAGTACCATTATAGGTTAAGATTTGTAACAGATGCCTAATTTGTATTGCAAAGCTGAAACTATTACCACAGCAAATTATTTATGCATCCTTTCTGAACAGCCACCATTGTGGAAAAACAGTTTTTTTTAAATATTTAGCTGTAGTTTTAAAGTCAGATTAATACATTTGGTCAACCTCACTGATGAGTGATCACCACTTAAGAAATAATTATGACATGTTAGCAAATACTTACAATGGGTTTCTATGAGCAATGTAGTGTGTTCTGGAGAGGAATTTCAGTATTGCACCAAATGGGAAGAAAGAGAGTGAATTTAAAAGGACTGGGTAGTTGCAGACTATTCACAACTGGGTTATAAGGTGGGACTCAGCAGTGCTTGTTTTTAATTATGTTGTAAAAGGACTGAGACAGAACCCATACTACCTGTGGAGTGGCTGCTTTTTTTTTTTTTTTTTTTTAAAAAAAAAAAAAGGCATGGGAGCGGGTAGGTAAGAGAACTCTGCTCACTTGTTCTCACCAATGCGTCACAGTGTCACATCTTCATTGTAAGGACCAGCAAACTGGACATATCACTCCAAGTGCTCCCCAAAAGATTGACAAATAAATTTTTACTGTTACTGGTGAGTTAAGGTACATTTTTGGGCACATCATCACGCTACTAATGACACTTGGTATGTCATTAGGTGATTGCCGCTCCACTCAAGATAATACTTAACATTTTTTTGGCAGCCTTATAACCACTGCCTGCACTTTTCAGTAATTGGATAAGGGAGAGAGGAGTATTGCTTACTTGGGAGCACTTTCCCGTAGCTGACTTCAATGTCACCAGGAATAATCATTCATCAGAGAGCAATCCTTTTCAGGATATGCTCCTCCTGGAGGTCTACTCATTCTTGACATCTGCCCGGCAGAATAACTTGTTGCAGAATATGGAAAAACAAGAGAGATGAATGGCATATAAACAAGAATTATCAGACCCATCCAAGGAACTAGGCCCAACTAAACAAATACTGAAGCATGAAATCACTCCCTTCGAAGAAAAGGGGAGACAACAAAGCTTAAGACATAAGTAAGTTCTAATGCTCCAGAAAGCCAACAGCTGGAACCAATGCATTTTACAGCCATCAAAAAGACATTCCCACATAAGAATGAACATTCTTCCGGCTCTCAACAGCTGCAAATATATCCCTGAAAGTGATCTTCAGGAACTTTCAGCTCAAAATGGATGTAGACAACTTCAAGGCTATTTTGTTGGGCTAGGTTTCAAAATCAGTGCCTCAGTGGAAGTGCAGTGGTTAGGCAAAACCCAGACATTTATCTGGCAGTTTTGTGAAATACATCAAAAACAGAAAAATTTTGGATGTCAAAAAGATGCTATATTGGCAAGGTAACTAAAACAAAAGGGAATGCCATATCACTGCTACAACTAAGGTCTGTCTCATGTTGCCGAGAACTGCACTATGCCCACCAGGTGCATTTGATGTTCTGGAGAACATGAATTAGCTGAATGCCCCTCCCTACCCCCCACCCCCACATCCACAAAAAAATTGCACAAAGAGGGCCTTACAAGACTGTGCAGAAAATATAAAACTTCAGCCCCCAACAGTAAAACTAAAAGTAGGGACAAGTGGATGAACATCAGAAGCAGGATAGAGATAGGAAAGAGGAAACAAGAAACAAGTTACTACAAATGGTGGTAAAAAAAGGTTAGATAAATATGACAATTACATGCTAACCACATAAGCACCTATGGACAGGTTACTGGCTCTCCAATGCCACAACACACCACAGCATGCAATGGGCAAGAACAGCATTCGAAACCAAAGAATGCAGAAGGTAAACAAACCTTTGAAATAAGAACACAACAGAAGGCGGACCAGCTTGTGAAAGGTGAGCTTAGGGCATATTTTGATTTGGAACAAGATCTGCAGGCTGATTATCATCAAAATGGAGGTACAGTTTGAGAAATGATCTGCAATTATTAAATTACTCCCTGTGGTGACATACAGGTCCTAAACAATGTGCATTTTAATGTAATCTGGGTTCACAGCTACCACAATGGTTGGCTGACACAGCAAATGTGGTAGCAATCTCCTTTAAATGAACAATAACTCACCACCATGTACCTACTCTGCCACCAAGACATTCACATAAGGATGCATGAGATACCCCCCTCTGCATAGTAAGCACAGCCTTTTATTCATCATGATTTAAAAAAGTACCTTTGCAGACACCTTTGAAAGATAAGTCCAGTCTGTAAAGACCTATGACAGGGGCCACAAAACACATTATGAGGTAGCAGATGTCAATGAAAAGACACACTAATGCTCCAGACATCATCATAAGATGTATCAAAAACAATGAAACTGCTAAAAGGAATACACTCCTTTAGACAGTACAGTCTAGCCACTGAGCACTTGGAAAACTTCCTGTCACTGTCAATTATTTATATCATGAGAATCTTCACTCATATTACTTCAGTACACTGCTTTCCTAAGTTATGGAAACATTCCAGTGAGGTCATGATAGTGAAACTTGGTGAAAACCCTATCCTTTCTCAAACTTACGGTCCGGTACCAAGTATGACTAAACTTTATGAATGGCTCACACCCAAAGCCATTCACCATCTCATCAAGAATGAGCAAATTCAGCTGATCTTTTAGTTGTGTTTCCAATAAGACCACTCTTCCATCTAACAGTTAATGGAGGTTGCTGAAGCAGTGTTCAACCACAAAGAGTTCTGTGGACTTGCATTACCCAATGGGCCATAAGTTTTTGACATAGCTCTTATACTCATCTGCTGTACTAACTGTACACACAGCAATTTCCAGGGAAAACAGTAAAACTCAAAAAAAGCCATCAATTGAGGAGATCATTTAAAGTAAAGGTAAACACTAAAAGTCAACAAATCGGCACACTGGTCAGAACTAGGTCCAGTTCTGTTCAACTCATACATGGCTATCACACCCTCTAAACAACACATCCGCACAGTCCAATAAATTTTTCTTGCAATACTGATTGAATCACCACTAACACACACCCTCAGAATATGCTAAACAAAGCTAAAAGTCTGGCAAAAACATGAAAGATAATATTATTCCCTGATATGACCCAAGCGATAATGTTGGCTAAATGCATAGAAAAGCATTCCTGATACAGAAGACTCAAGTTAACGCTATGCTTGAGAGGCAAAGAAATTCAGTTGTATATCATTCTCAAACAACTGGGGGTGACGCTAGATCAGTGTCTCACCTAGACAGATCACACTGAAAGCACAAAAGTAAAGCACTGACAGAAATAGTAGTCTTTCTGCAACTTCTTCTGGAAGAATTCATTGTATTTCCATCAGATACCTTCTCTCTCTCTCTCTCTCTCTCTCTCTCTCTCTCTCTCTCTCTCTCTCTCTAACATAGGACTTTGTCCCAAGCCTAAGCACTTTCCACCTTTTTTTTATGCACCTCTGTATTACACAGTATCCTCTCTAACTCGTGAGTTTAGGTCTATCCTATAACACACACTATTTATATAATTCATATTCAAGATGATCTTAAATGCACATAAGATAAACAGCCCAGACCTCTAGTTATAGACTAGATGCTTAGAATAGAATCCTAGCTACAGACTAGTAGTATAGAATACAACTAATCTTGCTGAAATGTAAGACCACCAATGAGGAGTGCAAAATTACTCAAAATATTCATGTTCAAGTAAATGCTACAAGACAGTACCCTTCTCCAAACTAGTATCTTCCAGGTAATTATGTTCTAGTATGAGAAACTGTGATGACCATACAGCCTGCACCACTAGTGTAATGCTCTAGATATTATAGTTAAATGTTTTATAAATTATCTAAGAGTCATGTGGATGCCCAGAAAGCAGTTCTACAGTGCTCTGAGGTCAAGTATGCCCCACACCAAAGACAAACATCACAAAGTGTTAGTAAGTGTGGGACTGACTATTTTCACTTTGTGCAGTGGAGATGCGATACATCACTACAAAATTTTTGAAGAATCAAGAGTCCTAACACAGTATTTCGAAGTGTGTGTTGCATTCCTTGCAGTACTTTAGCATTCACAGAGTAACAGATAACTTGAGCTCAAATGGTCCCACAGAACCCGATGAGTTAAAATTAAATGATAAACTCTAAATTTTTCTGTAAGAAATGCATATTTTGATTTTGAACATTGAATTGTGAACTTGGAGCTTAAGCTTTTACACAAGTTTATGCTGTCACTCTGAATTTTAAATATGTTTGAAGCTGTACTGTGTTGTCTATGAAATTTTCTCATTAGTAAAACAATTTTATAACCTATATTTTACCCATAAATCTTTATCTAAATTCTTTAGTTTTTTGCCCATCATTCAACACTGTTAACACATTTTAGATATGCTTACACAGAATCCAACAAACTTTTTAATGGAGTTCACTCCTGTAGATGTCATGATTTAGTGACTGTCTGGCCTTTTCTGAATTAGTGTTAGATATCTGAAAAGGATTCAGTAAATGAGTGTGTGTGTGTGTGTGTGTGTGTGTGTGTGTGTGTGTGTGTGTGTGTGTGACCTGAAAAATATACAGAGCTTATGAAAATTGGTTTTTATATAACATAGCTAGCAAAACTCAATGATATTTTATGACTTTCAGAGAAGCATGCACAAATAGCTTTTTGTGCCTCATTTTCCCATATAGTCCCTTCTGAATGGAAGAATTAAACAGCATTGCTAAAATAAATCTGTCAATGTATTTCTGCTTATCTTTGCCAGTATACATTCACTTACCAGAAGGATGTAGGCCATTAAGTAAAAATATTTCACTTCATAGAAAATTTGCTTTTGTATATGTATAAAACCTTAGACTAGTGAAACAGGTAACAACAAAACAGAAGGGGATTTCTAATTGTTTCCCTTCAAGAATTTTATTACAACCCCAAATTCGACAAAATCGGCCTCTTTATGGTGTTTGACTACATACTGTGTTAAATTGACACAAAGTGTTTATTTTACTTTAATACGTGGTCCATTTGGAACAGCATTCCCTGTTATCTATAAAGCTGTTTCTTTGTCTGGCAGTGTGCTATGAAGTGGTTTCAGTGACCGTCTCATTGAAGTAGCTAGCGTTTTTGTTTTAACAAGTTTGGTAGTGCAAATCTGTGCCCAAAAGACAACAGGGCTTTCTTTTTGTACTCATGTTTGCATCAGAATTTTAGTAGTAGGATGGATAGGGAGTGTGCATGCTGTGTGTGGAAACAGGAGGAGCTGCCCACAGTTTGTGAGCAGCTGGTGAGCCACCTGCATGCTGCTGCCTAAGAGAGCAGCGGCAGTGGGGAAACTGTTGCATCTCATAGGTCACCTCAAGAAGTGTTGCATGTTTCATTCAAGGGATCTGCTGCCAAGGCTGCATCTTCTGAAGGGCCCAAGAAGGCACACATGGGGGTAAGGGTATGCCAGTTATATCAGCTCCAATGTCAGATGCATAATGTGCACTCAGTATGTCTGCCGAGGGGTCTCGCAGGAGATGTGGAGGAGGCGCTGTCTGTGGCAATCGAGGGTGCAGAGTGCAGTTCTCTGCAGGTCATGGCTTATGATGATACCGATGAGGCCTGTAGCTTGGGTTCTGAGGCTATTTTCAGTTCACACAGACAGATTGCAGAAGTAGTGCAAGTAAAGGTTATAATTTGCAGGATCATACACAGAATTGATCAGGGTTGCTTGGTTTCGAGCACAGTGGAGGATCTCAACGAGAGGCTCTGCTGATTCTGTGATAGTCTTGGCTACATTAAGGGTTGAAGAATTGTAAGATTCCCCTTAACATGTTCACCAGGTCATCTGATGACTGCTCACCAGTCGATGTGTAGAGTGCAATCAGATCCCATAAATATTAAAGACGTTTGAATGGCACAACTTCAACAGTAAATTGCCGAAGTTTTTGTAATAAAGCCCCTGAATTTACCACTTTCCATGAAAGCTGTTACACTCAAATTACAGTCAGAACTGAGAGCTGGTTGAAACCTAGAGTAAAAAGCTCCAAAATATTTAGCAAGGCATGGAGTGTATATTAAAAAGACAGATTAGACATCACAGGAGGGGGAGTGTTGATTGTAACCAACAAAAATAATATGTCTATTGAGGTCAAAATTGAGTCTGCAAAGTTATCTGGATGCAAGTAACAAAACTAAATGAACGCAAGTTAATTGTCTGGTATTTTACAACTGATTCTGCTGAACAGTTGAAGAATCATTCGAAGTAAGTACACCAATAATGCAATATTATGTATATATCCCAAATGAAGTGACAAATGAAAATTTGTATCAAGGCTAGGATTAGAATCCATGTAACAGATCCCAGGAGATCTGGGTTCAAATCCCAGCCTTGGTACGAATTTTCATTCATCACTTCAGTCTGCATATACACATCATACATGTTTGAGACTTGAAAAAGTCTCTAGAGCCACATAATTTCATTTGATTAATGCAGTATTAGTTGGAGATGACTTTAACCTACTCAGCATAGACTGTGACATCAATGAATTCATTGCAGGTGGTACACAGAGATCTAGTAAAGTAGTTCTGAACACATTCTCCGAAAACTGTATTGAGCAGCTAATTTGACAACATACACCCAATAGAAATATTTTAGAGCTTGTAGATATGGACCTGGCCCTACCAACAGAGTCAGCACAGACACATGGATCAGTAATAAATGAAAAGCACTAGTTCGGCTCACAAGGCCATCTTCAGACATTTACTGAGTAAAGATTAGTGTCCATGACATCATCATAGTGATGATGGTTAGTAAAGTTAAAAAATCCATCAGGGTGGTCAGGGGAGTTTTTAAGCTGAAAAGAACAGATAAGCAGTTGTTAGCATCCCACTTAAACAATCAATGCACGTCATTTAGTTCCAACATGACAGATGTAGAGGAATTATGGGTGAAGTTTAAACTGATTGTGAATCTTGCTCTTGAGAATTACATGCAAAATAAGTGGATTAAGGACAGAAAAGACCCACCACAGTTTAATAACAAAACTCAGTAAATTTTGAGGAAACAGCAACTGATACACTCTCAACTGAAAAAAGAATGCAGAAATGTTGGCATGCAGAAGTTGCAGAAATTTGTGCAGCTAAGTAAAGGTCAAAGCACAAAACATGTAACTTGCACTGTCATATATTATTGAAAGACCTTGCCGAGGATTCAAGAATATTGTGGTCCTACATAAAACTGTTAAGCAGGTCAGAGGGTTCTATTGAGACATATGGCAACCAGCCTGGTGCTGCAATAGAAGATAGCAAAAGCAAAGATTAAATTTTGAATGTTACATTTAAAAAATCATGCATACAGGAGTATCATACCAACATACCGTTGTTTGACTATCACACAGACTCCTGTATGGACAGTACAGAAATATGCATCCCTGGTTTTGTAAGCAGCTGCAAGAGTTGAAAACAGATAAGGTGCCAGATGAAATCCCAATTCAGTTTTACAGAGAGTACTCTTTGGCAATGTCCTCTTATTTAGATTTCATTTCTCAGAGATCTCTCACCCAGCAAAAATCACAAGCAACTGGAAAAAACAGGTGACTCTCATACATATGACGAGTAAAAAAAAGTGGACGGGAAAAATTACAAACCGATGACCTTAATGTTGGTTTACTGCACAATTCCTGAGCATATTTTACATTCAAATATAATTAATTTCCTTGAGGCAGGAAAGCTCCTCTCCACAAATCCGCACTGAATTAGAAAGCATCACCCGTGGAAAATTCTACTTGCCCTTTTCTTGTACAATGACTTGTGAAACATTGATGAAGAATGACAGGCACATTCTGTATGTCCTGGATGGTGAGTGTTCTTCAGAGACAAGTGTATCATCAGGAGTGGCCCATGGAAGTGTTATAGGATTACTCTTGCTTGCTATACACATAAATGTCATCCCATACTATGACCGTTGCACAACATGAATGGCATACATGAGTGTGCATGTTTCAGGTTCCCTGCAGACAGAATAACAGATGCATGAGAGAAATTGCGTGACAACTGGCAGTGCACTCCAAAGTTAAATTGTGTTGGAGAGTACGATTCTTGTGGGCACAGCATTTAAAATGCACACAGATTCACCATGTAATTCTGCCTGTGTATGGACCAAATGTAATGTGGCATACAGATAAAGTGAAATAGTGCCAACAATTTAACCAAGGCTATATGGATGTGGGTGATTCTGATCAGGAAGTCCAGATTCTGCACAACATGATTTACATCTTTATGGCAGACTGAAAGAACATCTGGATGCGAAAGAGATTTTTCAATGATGAGGACATTCACCAGCAATTCTCAAATGACTCTGTGATAAATTAGCAGATTTCTATCATCAAGGAAGTAGAGGTAGCAGATGGTAAAATGGTGAGTGAACCCCAGGAAATAATGAGAAGATGGGATGAATATATAGAATGGCTATACGCTGCAGACAGCCGACTAAGTGAAGAAGAGTTTGGGATAGAAGAAGAAGATAAAGTTGCAGATGATGACAAAGGAAATGCAATACTAACTAGTGAGATTGAAGCATCTATAAGGAGACGAAAAATTGAAAGGAGATGGGAATTGATGAGATTCCTGCAGAACTGTTAAAGTCATTGAAGAAAGAAGGGAAAAGGGAGTTGACTGAATTGTGTAATCAAATATTCATGACAGGAAAATGGACAAAGGACTTTACAGGAAGTATCATAATACCTACAGAAAAGAAAAAGAACAGCAACAAGTGTGAGGAACACAGGACAGTGAGCCTGACATCGCATACAGCCAAAGGAAGATGTATGTTGTGTTCATTGATCTTGAGAAGGCTTTTGACTGTGTCAGATGGGACAAACTGAGGGAAATCCTAAGGAAACATGGAGTTGACTGGAGGGATAGATGGATAATTAGAAATTTATATTTTAACCAGAGAGCAAGAGTAAGAATAGGAGATGTGATGAGTGAAGAAACTGAACTGGGAATAGGTGTAAGACTATCACCAACACTGTTCAGTATCTATCTGGAGGAAATTATTAATGAATGTTTCGATGGAAGGAGAGGAGTTTGTATAGGGGGTCGGAGAGTGGAGTGTATAAGATTTGCAGATGACATGGTTGTGATGGCAGAGAGTGCAAGAGAGATGGAACAAATGTTAGATGATCTAAACATAAAATTAGAAGAATATGGAATGAAGATTAACAAGAGGAAAATGAAAAGCATGGTAATTGGAGGAAAGGGGAGAAACTTCTATATGAAAATAGGGGGAGAGGAAATAGAGCAAGTGAATAGCTTCAATTACGTGGGAAGTGTTATAATGGATGATATGTATTGTTCAACAGAAATTAGGAAAAGAACTGCAATGGCAAAAGAAGGATTCAAGAGGAAACAGAAATTACTTCGCGGACTGCTAAACAAAGATCTGAGGAAAAGACTTGGCAAATGTTACATCTGGAGCATTGCACTGTATGGTGCAGAGACCTGGACATTGAGGAAGGAAGATGATAGAAGACTGGAGGCACTAAAGATGTGGATCTGGAGAAGAATGGAAAAAGTGAAATGGGAAGACTGTGTAAGGAATGAAGAAGCGTTAAGAAGAGTTGGAAAAGAAAGAAACATGCTGAAAGTCATCAGAAAGAGAAAACGGAACTGGATTGGACATTGTTTGAGGAGGGACTGTTTATTGAAGGAGGTAATAGAAGGTATGGTGGAGGGGAAAAGGGGAAGATGTAAGAGAAGATATCAAATGCTGGACAATGTCAAAGGAGACAAATATTCAGAAATGAAAAGACTGGCTATGGACAGACAAGAGTGGAAGAGGCTTAACCCATGACAAGACCTGCTGTAAGGCAGAATACCATACTACTACTACTACTACTATCATCAGGGAATTGAATGACTGGGAGAATGGGACAACTGTTAAAGAGACTTCCTGACTGTTAAGAAACAGTGTCATGTGTCTGTGTCACTTTGAAGTACAGCGCAGCATTCCATAAACATTACCTGGTCTGCCATAATGAAGTGTAACTTACTTTTTGAAGCCCACTCGTATTTGCTAACAACACTGCAGTATACAGGAAAGTGTCATCATTGAATGACTATAGGTGGATGCGGGATGACTGAGACAGAATTGCCATTTGGTGTGATGAATAGCAGCTTGCTCTAAATGTATTAAAATGTAAGATAATGCAAATGAATAGGTAAAATAAACCTGTAACATTAGAGCCAGTACTGGTGGAGCTCTGCCTGACAGTCACATTGATAAATATCTAGGCATAACACTGCAAAAGTGAAATGAAATGGAACAAGAATATAAGGGGAAAGGTTGACCTTTTTTTATTGGGCGAATTCTTGTAAAATGTAGGTCACTTATAAAGGAGTCCCATATAGAACACTTGTACGACCCACTCTTGAGCACAGCTCAGGTGTTTGGGATCCTCACCAGGCAGTTTAAAGGAAGACATCAAAGCAATTCAGAGGCATACTGCTAGACTTGTTACCAGCATGTTTGATCAACCCTCAAGTACTACAGAAATGCTCTGTGAGCTCCAATGGGGAGCCCCAGAGGGAAGATGATGTTCTTTTCGTGAAATACCATTGGGAAAATTTAGAGAACCAGCATGTGAGACCGACTGCTGAATTATTCTACTACCACCAATGTACCTCTCATGTACAGACCATGAAGACACTATGAGATAAGTTAGGGTTCATAGAGAGGCAACATACATTTTTGTTTTTCCCTCACTCCATTGTCAAATGAAACAAGAAAGGGGATGACTAGCTGTGTTACAAGGTACCCTCTGCCATGCAACATATGGTGGATTGCAGAGTATGTATGTAGATGCAAATGCAGATCCTTATTATGTGCTAGTAATGTGTTGTCTACCTTTATTGGTGATTAATTCAGAGTACTAGTTCATTGCTCCTGACATATAGTGTACCCTGCTGTGTCGTTCCAGGAATCATCTATTGACTTCAATGCTCAAGTTTTTGATGCAGTTGTCATTTTAACGCAAACAACTGCAAGTTCATTGGGTAATGTGCCATGAAAGAGAGAAGTTTATGACAAAATTTACCACTGTACAGCAGATGTCTTCCAACAGAACAACAAGAATAATTACTGTATGAAGAAACACTTCTGATGACTATCGCAAATACGTGAAAAAAAAATTTATGGGAAATAACAAATGAACATTCATGAGAAATTATTGGAGAAACAATTATACATTAACAATCATGCATCAAAAATAGACTACCCCAAATATAATCAAACTGTTAACTCCTATTTAATATTCAGACAACTGCACACACTTTACTTCCAGAGACTTAATATGATAACCTTCACCATAATGTATTGATCATATGTCAGTATAACAATTTTCTGCAATAGATCTGACACAAGTATTTCTTATTATTCCATATTATTACAGAAACATGAAACAAGAGCACTATGATAACATAAGGTAACAAGGAAGCCCTGAAACAAAATCCACCCTATTAGATACACCTTCACACAAAAGCTGGTTTTAGAACTGTACAGAAACTGTGTTAGAAGGAAAAAGTGGAAGTTATAGTTAAAATAAAGTTTTCTAAATGAAGCTATGCCTCAGTTGGCTAGGCAATAATGCTTCTTGGGAACTTTACTAAGTAGCAAGTAGGGCAACAAGCTATCTTGTTCAAAATGTTATAAAATTGACTACTGATTTCATGTGATTTCATTACAGGGCGTGATGCTTGAAAAAATGTCTTAACATTTTTTATGGTACTTAAGATTTAAATTAAATACCCCTGTGCAGGCTCCCAAACAACTGTATAATGCTTCAAAGAAACATGCCTATTAAAGAGTTTAAATGAAGTTAAAGCAACACATGCAAAAGGCAAAGAAAGCCTTGTACTTTAGTTAGCACAAACACTGTTGATTTCAAGCAACAATGAAAAAGTGTAAAAACTTTGTGCAAATAATGTAAGCATAAGCTTCAGCACACAATATACCACATCAAAAAAAGGTGAAAATTTTTTATTTCAGTGTCTCAAACAGCACCTTCTTGCCACAAAACTCGCACTGTGTGGTGCGGTGGAACTGTGTCCTCACAAAGTCATGCTGTTTGTGGCCCTCCTCTGCAGGTAATGAACGTGTGGCACTTTGCTGCAACTTGACGGTGGTAGACATGGGCGCTTCTCCACCACTTGTAAATTTAAATGACAGCAATATATCCCCAAAGCAGAGGCAGGGCTCAAAACCAGAGTGAGATGACAGCTTGTGACTTCGGCTAAGCACATCAGAAACACACAGCTTACACAAAATGAAGAAAACAATTATTTTAAACTTAAAACACAGTGATTATAAAGTTCACAATCTTGATTAATTAAAACAACAAAAAGAAAAAAATCATTTCTGTCATAATATTCAAAAGTTCACAAAGATTTTGATAAGTCATAAAACAAGAATTCAAACTGCCTGAAGTCTCACTTTTGTCAGATATTACACCAAAGAAATTTGATAAATACCCTACAAAAGAGGAAAATAACAAGGTATTGACCTCTAGTGTACAAAGGCAGATGGCTCAATAATACTATATGATGAATTCTTATTTGTGTTCTTCTGTTTGTTGCACCATAACCTGTTGTATTATTGTGAATACAAAATTATAAGAAACATCAAGTACTCATGAGAAATAGGTATAGATACAGGAAGCATGAGAGGTAGTATGTAAGAATACTACATTTAGGCTAAGAAGCTATCCTACTTATAAACTTCAAGATAAACAAAACTAATTGCAAAGCTATTTTGTTCATGCAATTTAAGCTCTTCTTGGTTTTGGTCACAGCTAGATAATCATAACAACTTGCCTAATTACAAATTATGTTTTGCAGAAGGTAAAATTATCAGAAAATGTTACTTAGGATCTATAATAACTAATAACTCGTGTGTGAGTAATAGACTGGTATGGTTTCATCCCAAGATGAGCTAATCAGTCTCTGCAAATGTCTTGACACTTTTCATAAAATCATTTTTAAATTACAGTAATTGTGCGCACGACTACACACACACACACACACACACACACACACACACACACACACACACACACTAAAGGTGATGATCTCATGTGACTCATTGCTTGGTAAAAGCCGTTCATAGCTGATGCCACGTGGGATGCTTACATGTCATACGTACTACGATTGTCCGTCTAATATTGGTGATTGTAATAATTGTGCTTATGGTATAGTGTTGTGTTTTTTCCGCTGGTGATGAGAGAAGGGAGAAGACGAACCTGTTGCAGCCACATTTCCTGCTCATTACAAACAGCACTGATGTGATCATCAAATGTACCATTCCCATGCGGACGGACACAGATAGATCATTATCAATACTGTAACATGCCGTTGCTGTATAAGACACTGAAGAAGTTTGGAAGTTAACTCCAGACACTGGGATAAAGTAAGCCATCCCAGCACTGCTCCACAGGACACGGGCACTGAGGGGTGTCCATCATTTCACTTGTGGGCAGGTGCAGGTTGTGTAGGCTACCCGACATGCAACCCTAACGCAGGCATTGTGCGCATGCTCCAACCACCAACAATTGGCCTTGCTTCGACAATAATTCACACCTCAAAGAGGGTCAGCACCGACAACAGTTTGTAATGTTGGTAGTTACGACCTTGGCAACAATGACAACATTATTTCAGAATGGCACAAAAGTCTGGGAAATATACTTGCATCAACTACAAAATCACTTTACCACTTTCAAGGTAAATGATCCTGATCTTCAGAAATTGTTCTTTTTGTCTCAGGAGGTAGCATGTTGTCTTAGAAAAGTAAACCATCTCTATGATACCAATTAGTTGTCACTTTTCAGGATCTGTCAAGTGCTTTCAGAGTATTATTGTTGCAAATCACATAAAGTGCTTACCAGATCAGAATTCTACCATCAGGCAGGATAAGGCGCTGCTGTTGGCAACACTATATAAAACAACAAGTGTCTGGAAAAGTTGTTAGATCAGTTACTGCTGCTACAGTGGCAGGTTATCAAGATTTAAGTGACATTGAATGTGGTGTAATAGTTGGCGCATGAGTGAAGGGCACGCATCTCTGAGGCAGCAATGAAGTGGGGACTTTCCTGTACAACCATTTGACAAGTGCATCGCGAATATCATGAATCTGGTAAAACATCAAATCTCCAACATCACTGCAGCTGGAAAAAGAACCTGCAAGAAAAGGACCAACAATGACTGAAAAGAATCATTCAACGTGACAGAAGTGCAACCTTTCCACAGACTGCTACAGATTTCAATCTTGGGCCATCAACAAGTGTCAGCGCGTAAACCGTCCTACGAAACATCATCAATACGGGCTTTCAGAGCTCAAGGCCCACTCATGTATCCTTGATGATTGCACGACACAAAGCTTTACTCCTTGCCTGGAACCGTCAACACCGACATTGGACTGTTGATGACTGGAAACATGTTGCTTGGTCGAATGAGTCTCATTTCACATCGAGCGGATGGACATGTATGGGTATGGAGACAACCTCTTGAACCCATGGACCCTGCATGTCAGCAGGGGACTGTTCAAGCTGATGGAGGCTCTGTAATGGTGTGGGGTGTGTGCAGTTGGTGTGATACGGGACCCCTGATATGTTTAGATATGACTCGGACAGTTGACACTTAAATAAGCATCCTGTCTGATCACCTGCATCCATTCGTGTCCATTGTGCATTCCTACAGACTTGGGTAATTCCAACAGGACATTGCAACAGAATGGCTCCAGGAACACTCTTCTGAGTTGAAACACTTCTGCTGGCCACCAAACTCCCCAGACATGAACATTATTGAGCATATCTGGGATGCCTTTCAATGTGCTGTTCAGAAGAGATCTCCACCCCTTTGTACTCTTATGGATTCATGGATAGCCCTGCAGGATCCATGGTGTCAATTCCCTCCAGCACAAGTTCAGACATTAGTGAGCTCCATGGCACATTGTGTTGTGGCACTTCTGCGTCCTTGCAGGGGCCGTACATGATATTAGGCAGGTGTACCCGTTTCTTCGGCTCTGCAGTGTATGTGTGGTGCCTGTTATTTTGGACATTTCTGAAAGAACAGGCACCACACATCTATATATATGCACCTGATGACGAATAATGATACCTTCAGTACAGGTGCACATTACATCTAAAGTCTTGTGGGAATCAGGTGAAGCTGCGAGTAACAAGGATAATGGACAGTGGGCACTACATTTGTAGTGTGCAGCAAGTTGAGGATCTGGGCTGGGCAGAAAGTGTACTTGGATAGCTGAAGCAGATAAGGTGACAGCCTGCGTAAAGCAAGAAATCCAGGTTAGAGTCCCAGTCTGGCACAAATTTTCATTTGCAGCCATTGGATTTATTACAATGCCTGATTGCGGCTGAGGTCTGAAATTCTCTTACCTTCTCCAGTGCTTTGTTTGGATTCAGAATCTTCCCTCTAGTGATTCTAATCACAGTATAGCATTTCGTGCTCACCAAGTTCGACTACTGTCTTATTTCAAGCATTTCATATGGTATCCATGCCATTGGCATCCTAAGCATTTCAAAATGTTTTTGTATTGTGAGAAATGTGCCCATTTAACAGTATTTGCAATTCTTGTGCATCTCTCAAGGCCAAGAAGCCACACAACAGTAGATCAGTGTCTAAAATTCAATCTTTAGTAAACTCCCATATGGGAAATCCACAAAAATTGTTTACAGATTTACAAATCTTAGACAAAACTACAGTATTTCAGGTGGACACAGAAGTTTCTGCATTTTTTATCAATTTAAATATGCACTGCCTTACAAACACCTGGAAGAGACAGTCAGATATCACAATTAACTCCATACGCATACACTCCATCGGTGAGTATGTAAATAGTTAGAGCTGCTGTACTCTGTAACAGGTAGAATGCCTACCAAAATTCATTAGTATTGGTAGAACTATGTGTTGTTACAATGCCTGGAACAGTATATAAGCAGCATAAATGGTCTCAGAAATTCAGTGATCACTGTGAAGGATACAGAGATGCTATATACTTGTGTGAGACAGCATTATCAGCATCTGATGAGAGTTTGAAAATAGCCTCCTTGTGGGCCCCCAGTTGGCCAGCTGGTCAAATCCAGATTTGTGGGGCATTCGGATGTGGCAGTGGCCCCATGTTGGACTGCATGGGAACATGAGGGCAATTATTGCTGTAATCTCCACCAAGCATATCTTAACCTCTTCACATCTGGGCCTGCCACCTGAGAACAAGTAATGGACTCCCTGCCAAATACTGTGTCACCTCACACCACTTATAGAAGACTATCAGTAGCTGGAATAGGGAATTAATGTCCTATGCATATGCTGCAGTTAACACAACACAAATGGTTGCATTTGGAGTAGTACTGTGTGCTGGGAAGCATGGACTGCTGATGGGTGGTGTCGCATTGTGTTCCATAATGAATCACAGTTCTGCACTACGCTGCATGATCATTTTTGGTGAATATGGGGGCGATCTGGGGAGCATTCCCATTCTTATAATGTTTTGGACAGGAACAGCAATGTTACTCCTGGCACCATGATGTGGGTAGCCATTGGATATGACTTCAGGTCATGGCCAGGAGTGACTGAGGGAACTCTGATGGCACAGTGGCACGTCATGGACATCCTGTTTCCTCATGTGTTCTCTCTCATGTGGCAGCATCATGGTGCCATTTTTCAACAGGACAACACTTGCCTGCACATTGCAAGTATTTCTATGAACTGTCTGTGTCATGTTGAGGTACTCCCATGCCCAGCAAGCTCCCCAAATTTTCCCTGATGGAACACACGTGGGGCCAGCTCACATGTTTACTCCATCTCCATGCCAGTATCCAGGATATCAAGGAACAGTTACAACAATTGTGGGCGAAATGCCTCAGGGGAGGATGCAACGTCTTTATGGCACCATTCCCAACTGAATCAATGCACACATCTATGCCAGAGAGGGTGCAATGCCCTACTGACAAATGGGCTCATACTGCCAAGTTCTTTGTTAATTTGACTCAAATTTGTATCACCCATCCAAGGGGGTGCGGGCTGGATGTCATGTGTAGTATCATTTGATGTCCCCCTTTGAGCTTACAAAGCTGTCTTACCCAATATTTTTACTCGATGCACAGTTTTCGAGATAATCTCATCTGAAACTTCAGATAGATCAATGTGTATATCAGAAACTTCCATAGATACTGCAACTTACTAACATGAGTTGAGAGCTTTGTGCACCTGTGCATGTAAGTGTGTGTTTTAGCTAATTATATGCTCCATAGATTATAATTGCTATCTCTTGTTATGAGATGGAGTGAGCGCGTTTGCAATTATAAGGCATTTTCTAAGGGAAAAGTACTGTAACACGAAGTTAAATTAAATTAATTATCAATTATAGACTTTACATATCTGGGTGAGAGGTCAAATATTTTTATAGCTGAGTTCCTCACTCCTTTCTGTGTCACACTAATGCTGGATGATAGATAGTGCAAGACATTTCTCCTTGCTATTATTTTATTTATGAATGATACTGCTGTTATCAAACTGTGATCAACTGTTGACAACAAACTTCATACTGGCGAAAATATATTGTGAAGCTGTTATCAACATGCCCAACTGAACTGCTTATAGATGTTGACTCTGAAATTATTGGTATATCTGAACACTTCTTAAATAAGGAGATAATTCAGAGGCTTCCTTTACCAGGATACAGGTTGGCTGGCAGCTTTTCGAGGAGCTCTTTGCGGTGTGGGGGTGTAGCCATGTATGCGAAAAACGACATCCCATTTGAGTCAATTGATGTTTCAAAGTACTGCACTGAAAAGGTGTTTGAATGTTGTGCAGGTGTGGTTAAATTTAACGGAGCTAAACTTCTAACTGTTGTTATTTATAGATCCCCAGACTTCGATTTCACAACATTTTTGCTAAAGCTAGAGGAGGTTCTTGGTTCACTTTATAGGAAATACAAAAAGTTAGTTATATGTGGTGACTTGAATATTAATTGTATAAGTGATTGTGCAAGGAAGAGGATGCTGGTAGACCTCTTTAATTCATATAATCTTATGCAAACCGTGTTCTTTCCAACGAGAGTGCAAGGGAACAGTAGAACAACCACAGACAACATTTTTGCTCATTCCTCATTACTAGAAGGGCATTCTGTTAGCAAAAAGGTGAATGGCCTTTCAGATCATGATGCACAAATTTTAACTTTAAAAGATTTTTGTGCTGCAACACGTGTTAAATATAGTCATCAGCTCTTCAGGAAAGCTGATCCAGTTGCTGTAGAGACCTTTGTAAACCTTATAAAGGAACAAGAGTGGCAAGATGTTTATAGCGCTGATACAGTAGACGATAAATATAATGCTTTTCTCAAGACTTTTCTCATGCTCTTTGAAAGTTGCTTTCCATTAGAACGTTTAAAACAGGGTACTAGCACAAACAGGCAGCCTGGGTGGCTGACTAGAGGGATCA
The DNA here is from genome assembly GCF_021461395.2 of Schistocerca americana. Lineage (NCBI taxonomy): Eukaryota > Metazoa > Arthropoda > Insecta > Orthoptera > Acrididae > Schistocerca > Schistocerca americana. Next base: position 763,482,246 of record NC_060130.1, on the reverse strand, counting down.
GAATATCTTGTAGAACAAAGTGGCAATTATATCAAAACGTTAGAAACAGTCAAAATCTAAATGCAGCAGCCCATTACAAACAGTATTGTAAGATGCTTAGAAATGTTATTAGGAAGGCAAAAAGTATGTGGTATGCAGATAGAATAGCTAAGTCTCAGGATAAAATTAAAACCATATGGTCAGTCGTAAAGGAAGTTGCTGGTCTGCAGAGACAGGTCGAGGATATAGAATCAGTGCGTAGCGGGGATGTCCGTGTTACTGATAAGTCGCATATATGTACAGTATTTAATAATCACTTTCTGAATATAGCAGGTGAACTAAATAGAAACCTAGTCCCAACAGGGAATCATATAGCGCTCTTAGAAAAAAGTGTTCCGAGACTGTTACCTGAAATGCTCCTCCATGATACGGACAAGAGGGAGATTGAGTTAATAATTAAATCACTAAAGACAAAGAACTCTCATGGATATGACGGGGTATCTAGCAGAATACTGAAGTATTGTTCTATTTATGTTAGCCCAGTTCTCAGCCATATCTGTAACTTTTCCTTTAGGAGTGGTCGGTTTCCTGACCGATTAAAGTACTCGGTAGTGAAGCCACTTTATAAAAAGGGAGACATTGATAATGTTGACAATTTTAGACCTATTTCTATGCCATCGGTGTTTGCTAAAGTTATCGAGAAGGTTGTATATGCAAGGTTACTGGAGCATTTAAATTCACATAATTTGGTGTCAAATGTTCAGTTTGGTTTTAGAAATGGTTTAACAACTGAAAATGCTATATTCTCTTTTCTCTGTGAGGTTTTGGACGGATTAAATAAAAGGTTTCGAACGCTAGGTGTTTTCTTTGATTTAACGAAGGCTTTTGACTGTGTTGACCACAAAATATTACTGCAGAAGTTGGACCACTATGGAGTAAGGGGAGTAGTTTACAATTGGTTCGCCTCTTACTTTAAGAACAGAAAGCAGAGGGTAATTCTCTGCAATATTGAGAGTGGTAGTGATGTTCAGTCTCAATGGGGCACTGTTAAATGGGGCGTTCCCCAAGGATCGGTGCTGGGGCCACTGCTGTTCCTTATTTATATAAATGATATGCCTTCTAGTATTACAGGTGATTCAAAAATATTTCTGTTTGCTGATGACACCAGCTTGATAGTGAAGGATCTTGTGTGTAATATTGAAACAGTAACAAATAATGTAGTTCATGAAATAAGTTCATGGCTTGTGGGAAATAATTTGATGCTAAATCACAGTAAGACTCAGTTTTTACAGTTTCTAACTCACAATTCAACAAGAACCGATATTTTGATCAGACAGAATAGGCATATTATAAGCGAGACGGAACAGTTCAAGTTCCTACGCATTCGGATAGATAGTAAGCTGTTGTGGAAAGCCCATGTCCAGGATCTTGTTCAGAAGCAAAATGCTGCTATATTTACCTTTAGAACAGTATCTGAAATAAGTGACACTTCAACACGAAAAGTAGTCTACTTCGCATATTTTCATACGCTTACGTCGTATGGTATTATTTTTTGGGGTAATTCTTCTGATTCAAAAAGGGTATTTTTGGCTCACAAACGGGCTGTTCGAGCTATATGTGGTGAAAGTTCGAGAACCTCTTGTCGACCCCTATTCAAAAATCTGGGAATTCTGACATTGCCCTCACAGTATATATTTTCTTTAATGTCGTTTGTTGTTAGCAATATTAGCCTATTCCCAAGAGATAGCAGCTTTCACTCAGTTAACACTAGGCAGAAATCAAATCTGCATGTAGAACACACTTCCTTGACTCTTGTGCAGAAAGGAGTACAGTATTCTGCTGCATCCATTTTCAATAAGCTACCACAAGAACTCAAAAATCTTAGCAGTAGCCCAAACACTTTTAAGTCTAAACTGAAGAGTTTCCTCAAGGCTCACTCCTTTTATTCTGTTGAGGAGCTCCTGGAAGAGCTAAAAAATTAAGCAAATTCCAGTGTTACATTGTTGATTTTCTTTATTTAAACTTACGACTTGTCACCTGAATATGTTTTTTTATATTTCATTTTATCGGTTTCTAATATCATGTTATAATTTCATGTATTGACTTGTTCCATGACCATGGAGACTTCTCCTTAATTTGGTCCCACGGAACAATAAATAAATAAATAAATAAATAAAATAAAAACTGTTTAAAGAGATGTCTTACAGAAATTCTGCAGAGGACATTACATCTTACCTTTACTACATACTTCAGTCCAACATAATGATGAATTACCACAGAATATGATGTCTTAATCAAACAGTAAATGAAAACAGGGAAAATAAGTCAATTTTTTGACATTTTCCTATCAAAAAAGTTGTAGAACTTGGATATTTATAAAGATCTGTGATATGTGATTTCCAGTTGAGGTTCTTATCAATAATTCAGAACATTCTATTTCATTTATTGAATTACCCTCTGCATTATTTAAGTCACTGCATTCCACTTGCAGCTGTCAATTTTGCTTCATTTGTTGTACTAATGTACAAATTCGTGTACTTATTCGGCCATAAGACATTTTCAATCATCTAGATAAAAAGAAGTGATGTGAATTCAGTGCATCAAAAATTATATTAAAATTAAATTCAGTGGCAAACCAAATCATATAACATGCTAATCCTGCACATTAAGAGAACAAGAGTGGGTCAAGTATTGATCCTTGTGGTAATACACACACCAAAAAAAAGTTTTGCATCACCCCAATTCCCAGAACTCCTGAAGATACATGTCGACTGTGGATACTGTATCACAGACACAGACCCTTTGACTGTTCAGAGACGTCACTAAACCTGCCAGAGGTGTAAACAACCTTGCATGAGCAGCGCCTATTAGGCGGAGGGGGTGTGACAGCCTATCAGTTCCAGTCATTACACCAGGAAGGAGGTACACAGCTCATGTTGTCTGTAGTTCAACCATGCCTAGACGGTCAATACCGCAGTTCGATCGCGACTGCATTGCTACTTTGTGGCAGGAAGGGCTCTCAACAAGGGAAGTGTCCAGGCGTCTTGGAGTGAACGAAGTGATGTTGTTCGGACATGGTGGACATACAGGGAGACAGGAACTGTCAATGACATGCCTTGCTCAGGCAGCCCATAGGCTACTACTTCAGTGGATAACTGATACCTACGAATTATGGCTCGGAGGAACCCTGACAGCAATGCCACCATGTTGAATAATGCTTTTTGTGCAGCCATAGGACGTCTTGTTATGACTCAAACTGTGCGCAATAGGCTGCATGATGCACAACTTCACTCCCGATGTCCATGTCAAGGTCCAGCTTTGCAAGTATGACACCATGCAGCGCGGTACAGAGGGGCCCAACAACATGTCGAATGTACTGCTCAGGATTGGCATCATGTTCTCTTCACCGATGAGTGTTGCATATGCCTTCAACCAGACAATCGTCAGAGACATATTTGGAGGCTACCCGGTCAGGTTGAACACCTCGGACACAGTCCAGCGAGGGCAGTGAGGTGGAGGTTCCCTGCTGTTTTGGGGTGGCATTATGTGGGGCCAACGTACGCCACTCGTGGTCAAGGAGGGCCCTGTAATGGCTGTACGATACGTGAATGCCATCCTCCAACGGATAGTGCAATCATATCGGCAGCATATTGACGAGGCATTCATCTTCATGAATGACGATTCGCACCCCCATCATGCACATCTTGTGGATGATTTCCTTCAGGATAATGACATCACTCAGCTAGATTGGCCAACATGTTCTCCAGACATGAACCCTATGGAACGCCTGGGATAGACTGAAAAGGGCTGTTTATGGACAACGTGACCATCGACCACTCTGAGGGATCTACGTCGAATTGCCATTGAGGAGTGGGACAATCTAGACCAACAGTGCCTTGATGAACTTGTGGATAGCATGCCTGATGAATACAGGCATGCATCAATGCAAGAGGATGTGCTATTGGGTATTAGAGGTACCAATGTGTACAGCAATCTGTACAGATTCCGGAACTCTCAGAACCGAGGTGATGCAAAACTATTTTTGATGTGTGTAGTAATTATCCCCCATTCCGAAGATACTGTCTTGTTGTGTACGCTGTGCATCCTTTTAGTTAGTCACTATAAGAACCAGTTACCAGTAATATCACTGATACCAGAACACTTGATCTTCTCAGCACATTCAAATGCTTCAGACAAATGTTTGTTTATTTTAAAAGCTTTAAGAGTTTTCACTCAAAAAATTTTGAGGCATTATTTTTCTGCGTGACCTCTGAGTATTTTCCTGCTTAATACGATATTTAGCAGCTAACGTCCCAACCTCTTGTGTACAGATTCTGTAACTATGAAAGCAACAATATGCTCTGTTACTCTCCTTTCAGAGGGTGATCATCATTTTTCTCTTTACAAACTGTGCTTTATATACAAATGTCAGCTCTTTTTTTGTTTAAGCTTCAGATACACAGAACTATAAGTGCAACATTATATTAGTAAAACCATATTTGTCACCTTATGTTGTTTCAGTTACAATGAAATCTTCAATTTTTGGAAATTTTAGTTAAGACAGAGGATAATCCAAAAGAAACACTTTTTAAATGAGACTCTAGGGACAGAATGTACTCTTGATATGAACTCCATCGTTACTTCAACCCTGGGACATTCACTTGAAAACAATATTTCATAAGAACTGCACACTTCTGGGAGAATAAACCATTTGAAACTCATTTTACACACTCACGCAGACTCAGTGCAGGGTGCATACAGAATTTCAATACATATGCTTATCAGTACAAAAATTGACACGTGTGTTTTTGATCTCTAATACCTTGGCCAAACCACCATAAATGTTATTTCATCTCAGAATCCTACATTGATAAACTTATAACAGAAAGTCTAGTCAGAAATTGTATGTTTTGTGAGGCTTCTTAGCAGGGTACATGTGGATGCAGGTATAACAAACGGACAACTGCAAATTAAACAGATCGCATAATTGCAGTATCTCATGACATTTTATCAAGAAAGCGCTGTTTCCTTTTGGCTCAGGCCTTAATACTCAACTGGCTGCAAATCCATTTGTGTTGAACAAATGGTCAGATTTTAGTAAGAATGTAAATGAATCTGCCACAGTTTTGATGAGAGGAATCATCCTAGCACTTACAGTGATTACAAGTATGATATGTATCTAAAACCAAAATCAAGATCATTAAACCATGATTTTAAATCAACCACTAATCAGACCAATTTGTGTTACAAGAGTACCCTGGGTCTTACATAAAATAAATATTAAACTCTAAAACAATGAAATAAATTAATTCCATTTAAAGAACTAACCTAGTGAACAGTATCAGCAATCTTCTCGCACAATAATGGCATTCTGAGAATATGCCCTTTTTTCTGTTTTCTATGGTATAAGGGATAATTCCATGCAAACTGTCAGCAGTACAGCAGACAATATTTTGCAAGCATGCAGCATAATAGAAAGATGCATGCTTATATTTTACAGTAATTACAAATTTTGTAGTAATTACAACCCTATCACAACAAAAAGATCTCTCACATAAAAAATATTTTCATTGTTAATAAGGCTAGTTTCACCCAACTGTTAAATTATCACTGCTGCAACAGCCACCAGCACAACTCCAACTCCAACTCCTCCTCCTCCTCCTCTTACTACTATTACTATTACTACTACTACTACTACTGCTGCTGCTAACAGTAATAATACTAATACTAATAATCATAATCATAAACATGAATTCATACATTAGGCAGTTTACACATACCTCATAGCAGTATGTGGATCAGGTGGAAGCAAGGCACACATCCTAGAATGGTGACGTTGTTTTGAAGCTGTAATCACAGATTCAAGTGGAACACTTACATGGCCCAATAGTGCTGTCTGACTGATTCCCTTTCCCCAAACACTAATGTTCAGATACTGATGTCTTTCAGTGATAGTGAATTCAACTGTTTCACTAAATGCAAGGACCTGAAATATTTACAAAATATCTGCAAGTCAGAAAAAATAAGTTATTTGGAAGATGGTTATTTATATTCATAATATGATTATTTCAAAGAACAAAATCTAAGATAGATAAATTTTAATCATAAATACTTTGAGAATATGGTCATTATTTGTATAAATCACACACACACACACACACACACACACACACACACACACACACACACTCACACTCTCTCTCTCTCTCTCTCTCTCTCTCTCTCTCTCTCTCTCTCTCCATGAATCTCCTCAAAAGCAAAGGTATGGGAAGATACAGAATGACTGATGTGAAAGTTAAAAAATTCTTTTTAAGCACTGCAAAAATTATAGTTGATATACAGAGTAAATATCTAAAAAGTACACCAAAAAGTTTTTGAAGTATGTGTCTTCTAATTATGGACTACTACTGATACATGTCTAAAAGTGAATCAATATTGCAAGTATTAAACTTTGAGGAACAGCACAGAAAATATATTGCAAGTATTAAACTTTGAGGAACAGCACAGAAAATGTTGACAGTACCAGCTGTATGTGTACATCACCTGGGAATAAAATCGATATGAACACATCACATGTTAAGATATAAAGGCTAAGATTCTCACAACTGATTTGTGATAATCTATTACACATAAAATACAATGTGGCATCAGAAAAGAAAGGCAATGATAATAACACCACAAAAAATCCTGACAACAAGTGACTAGAATTATATGATATATATGACTGATGTAAAAACAAAATAAAAACACCAATTCTTATTAATTTAAGCAGTCACATAATCAGCAATAGTTACTTATCCAAACACAAAGTCCAATATACAAATTCCATACCTTTGCACTTCTAGAAGACACTACCAACAGGAACAGCTTCCATCAAAAACCAAAGTAAATTTTCTACTAATAAACCTACATTGCATTGGGTATCTAGCACCACTGTCAGATCTCAACACAAATTCTTGTAGAGAGAGAGAGAGAGAGAGAGAGAGAGAGAGAGAGAGAGAGAGAGAGAGAGAGAGACAGAGGGTGGGGGCGGGAGGGGGGGGGGTGGGGGGGAGACAGATGGAATCAAATTAAAAATATTTGGAGACAGTCATTTATACAATCTTTCAAACTTTCTATCAAAATCTGCTAAAGAGATCATGAGTGTGTCAGCTGTTGTTAAGCCTGGAGTGAAGTTTGAAAATGTGAGCACCAGAAAAGAACATGCCAGTTCTGTCAGGTTTACTACAATTAAGGGAATGCATTTATAAAAAATTTTTGGTCATCATTACCTTGCAGTTGCTATCTACTACAAATATTATACTGAAGAATCTACTGGTGAAATTTGGTCTGGTGGACTGGTCTTGTGTGAATAGTAAAATTTGATAAAAGCATCAAAAATTAAGACACTTCTGTTGAGAGTTAGAAAACATTCTTGATATCAACAAATATGCAAAAGCTAGTTTTACAAAGCATGGACTACACCTAAATTGATCTGGTAACAAGAGGTTTGCATCAGTCATAACAAAGCTGTTGACAAAAAAAGTGCAAAATTAGCTCTAACAACAAACAAGCCATCACCCTTAACGGTCATATGCAGGGAAATAAGGAGCCAATTTCAACAGGATCTGGTGCCACATTTGCAGTCCAGGACAAATATTCCACACACAAGTGGAAGTTCCTTTTTCTTGTAGTCAAACTACTTTTAATGATGCTTTACCTGATAATATGCAGAGAAGTAGCAATTTCATTATGGATTTGAACACTGGATGTCTCTTTGAAGAAACAATCACCAAGCTTTAGGATATACAAATTCTGTTAGAAAGTATGAAACAGACAGTAAATGTAATATGACTAAATGAACATTGGGTTAAAATTGAAATTATTATTCCCCTCAATAAACTTAGAGGCTACAAGCTGGCTACCAATTTTTGTGGAGCTAATGGATATAGATGCTCTTGCATCTTAGTTAACTCCTCAGTAAACTATGAAGTCAGACAGTATTTTAGCCATCTAAATAAACAACTTACATTTGAAAGTATAAGGGGCAATCAAAAATTTTCCATATAAAGGGTACACAGTCCAGAATTAGTATACCAATCAGGCAAAACCACTGTGAGTATTGAGGCAATCATCCAATTGATGCATCATGTTGAAGTTATCTGTTTGGTGAAACACTGTGTCCTGCTATGTGGAGAAGTCCATAACTGCCTGCTGCACGGCCTCATCGGACAGGAATCACTGACCCTTCAAGCCCGCTTTTTAAGGGACTGAAGATAATTGCATACGGTAAGGTCAGGATTATAGGGTGGGTGCTCAAGTATCTCCCTCTTGAGTTGGTGTAATTTCTGTGTTATGATATTTGTGATATGGGGACATGTGACATCATAAAGTACCAGCACCCCTTGTTGCAGTTTTCCTTGACATTTCACCTTAACTGCTGCCCCATACACATTCTTCATTCTATAATGATGTCTACTCGTATTTGTACTTTGGCAGCCAAAAAATGAACAATAGTATGTCTGTCCAGTTTGGACACTTACCACAGTTCACATTTTCGCATGTACCACATGCACATCGGGAAGACACAAATGCCACACTAATCCCTTGCCTATATGTTGGTGCTTATATACCCACACTAGAGTTGCAATACACTGCATATATGCTGCAGCAACACTCCCAAGCAGAAACTTTTTGATTGCCCGTTATTGTTGTATAAAACTTAAACCAAATAACAGGTTAATAATCAGTATATATCGCATCCCTGTGCACCATATAATGTATTCCTAGGTTCATTTGAAACACTGACACATAAATTAAAAAGCAAAAAACTGCATAAAAAACTAGTTATATGAGCCCACTCAGTGGGTTCAGATGAAGTTCCCACCAGAATAATAAAAATAGTCTCCAGACCGACTAAAATATGCTGAACTTCAGTCAGTTCATAAAAAGAGAAAAAAGGTAAAATGGGGAGCTATAGATCTAGCTCACTGTTTGTTTTCTAAAAAATATGTGACAGAGCAGAATATAATCAGATAGAAAATTATAATTTATCCCACAGCATTATTTTATTCAATCAGTGTGGTTTCAGGAAAGGCTGCAACAAAACCACACAATAAATGAATTGGTCACAGAAGTTAGCAGATGTCTCGATAATAGAATTTGTATATCAGGCACCTTTTGTGACCTCACGAAAGCTTTTGGTACTGCTTCTCTGCACATTACTGAGGTATGGTTTTCAATGAAGATCTCTTATTTGGATATCATTGTACTTAGCTAACAGAAAACAAAGAATACTTCATCATAACAGCAGCAACAAATTCCCCTCTGGCTGGAAACACACACAATTAAGTGTTCCACAATATTTGGGCCACTACTATTTTTGTATTATATCAGTGATACGCCATACCATGTTCAGTTCGATACCATCCTTTATGCAGACAACCCAACAGTAATAGCGTGCCATAAAACTGATACTTAGTTAATCTTCCATATTGAGCAGACACTTGGGGGAAGTAGAAACATGGGTCAAAATAATTATCTGAAATTAAACTTTGCAAAAACAGAAATTGTTCATTCCACCACAAAACAATCTGTGCTACATGTAGATGAAATACACTATATGGATAAAAAATAGGACATAGTATGCTGTGTCAAATTCCTTGGTGTACTAGTAAATAAGAATATGCCATGGAGTAATCATGTGGACAGCATACTGAATTGACTGAACAGTCTCATTTATATCATGAATGTATTATAAAACATCACTAATTTAGTTGTAAAAAGTGTATATCACAAATATTTTGTTTCAGTCATTCGGTATAGTATATTTTTCTGGGGATCTGAGGAAATTACCTTACTTAATGTAACTTTAAGAAAAAGTATGAAAGTCTCCTTTTTCACAAAGAGAAACCCACAACTTTTTGAGGACAAGTGCTTCTTGTATTGGTATGAGGTAAGGCATACAAGAAGTTACATGTTATCTAGCCATAAACTAAAATTACGTGAAAAAACTCTATATTATATGGGCATGAAATTTAGGAATAAAATCTGGGGTGTGTGGAGTGTGACCCAAATCTAAAAAATACAGAAGGAGACCTGGAAACATATCTGAAAAGTAATGCTACTATAGCGTAGAAGATTTCTTGGATGACAAAAATGTGTGTGTGAATGTATGTATGTATGTATTTATGCATGTACGTGTGTGTGTGTGTGTGTGTGTGTGTGTGTGTGTGTGTGTGTGTGTGTGTGTGTGAATTCTGCTGAGGTCATTGGTCCCTAGACTTACACACTACCTAAACTAAGAACAACACACACATCCATGCCCGAGGGAGGACTCGAACCTCCGACGGGAGGGGCTCACAATCCGTGATATGGTGCCTCAAACCGCGTGGCCACTTTGCACGGCACTTGGATGATGACCATGTAAAATAGTATGTATCTAAAGAAGTAACACCGTATGTATTATAATCATAGATTATTATTTTTTAATGATAATCCTGTAAAACAGTACCTGTCTGAAGAAGTAACAACATATGTGTTGTACTTGTAACCTTAGATTAACTTTATTGGTCTGCATATAGTGTTGGGGGGGTGGGGGGGTAAATTTGTGTCTGAAGCACAAAGTACTACTGTGACTTGAAAATTTACCGGCAATAAGTAACAACAGTCATGGCATCTTAGTACACAATTATTTTGGTCTACAAATGTGTCCTCAAGCTGTGGCCAGTTTCATAAAAAATATGTTCTTGGGTTTCACCAGACAATATCATGTACAGCAACCAACACATAAAGGATGAGACTGATGAAATGAATTTGTTTAGCTTGCCACATACCTTAAATTACAGGTGATTCCCTACTAAGTGAAGTACATTTCAATCCAGATATATCTGCATTTATTCCTTTCACTGCTCAAAAGATACATGTGTGTCATTTTCCATGTGGCTGTTTAGTAGCGGAAGAACATGTCTGCAGTAAATTGCTAGTTTACTGCTACTGAGTTTATCAAATCTGATGAACTTTGTCACAGCATGAAAATAAATTCAACTGTGAAAAACACCCTGATGACAGCAGACACATATCACAGTGTGGACTACAAAAGACACTGAAAGTGTTGGAGAGCCATCCTGATCTACAAGGGTGAATCAAATATAAATAGGATTTTATTTATTTATTTTTTAAATTAATTTATTGAAACACAAAATGCAGTTACTATGTATTCTTCCACATAGTTTGCCAATTTAGAAATACATTTTTCCCAGTGATAAGGAAGGTTTTTTATCGCAGCATCACAGAATGAAGCTTGATGCGTCAGGAGCCAATTGCACACAAATTCCATCATGCCCTCATCTTCTTCAAATTGGTGCCCCCCTAGAGTCTCTTTGAGGAATCAAAACAAATGGGAACCACAGAGCAATAGGTCTGGACTGTAAGAAGGATGATCAAATTGAGTCCAGTGTATTTCCTGTAGTTTGGAGACTACTAGAGCAGCAGTATGAGGCCTAGCATTGTCACACAGGAGGATGACCTATCGAATTGGTTGGTCTTGTCTTTTGTGGCAACATGCAACCCTCATCTTCTTCAACAGCTCACAGTAGTATGCAGCATTGTGTGTTGCTCATGTAAAAACTCAATGAGTAAAATGCCTCACTGGTCAAAAAACATGGTTGAAAGAGCCTTGCCAGGTGACAGTCATGTCTTGGCTTTCACTGAGGCTCCCTCCCCTTTCCTCCATCACTCCTTACTGGCTTGTTTGGATTCAGGACTGGAGTGGTGGACCCACATTTCATTGCAGGTGATGATCCAATTGAAAAAATGCATCACCTTCGTTTGCAAACCTTGCTGTAAGCCTCTGATAGACCTCCAAATGCCTGAACTTCTGATTTTTGGTCAAAAGGCGAGGGACCCATCTAGACCACCCTTTATGGAACTGTAGGTCATTTGCGATGATTGTTTGACACCTCTCATAACTTATTATGATATGTTCTGTAATTTCTGATACTCTTGCCCCAACTATCACCTTCAAGAACATCTCGAACCACATGAATGTTTTTGTTTCTAACGCCGGTCCGAGGACACCGACTGTGTTGCTAATTGTCCACATGCTCTTGTCCTTTCTTGAACTCTTTATATGCAAACACACACATCCTTGACAATGTTTGCTCACCGAGCTGTGCAATCAATCTCTGGAAGATTTCAATTGTTTGAACTCCTTTGTGAGCAAGAAATTTTATAATTGTGTGCTGTGCAAGAGAGGAGTGCACCTGTTGCCCAACACTGTGAGTATGAAGCTTTTGGGAATATGTAATACCCAGCTCTCCACTCCTAACAGTCACATCAACAATACTACAAGTGTGGGTCCAGTCCTATAAACTGTTGATGCTCAGGAACAAAAATCCAATTTTTTATTTGATTCACCTTCATATCACCATTAACTACTCCCCACAAATCACAGTGTTTGGTCACAGCTATGTCCACATTATGCACATCTAACCTCCCAAACACAGTCAACAACAATGAGTTCAGGTAACCTGAGGGGCTAAACAACCTACATGTCCACATTGTGTTTCTCAAAAAATTCTGGCACAAATGTGACAGACTTACCAGGAACCTCATTACATTTCATGCAAATATCTTCCACATGAGGACACATCCACCACCTGTCTGACAGACCCTTTTGGGAAAGAAGGAGGCATCACCGCATGTAGTTAGCAAGGTTCTTGTACTGTTCCATTGGGTTGGATCAATGTGTACAGTAGCTCATTAGTCCAGACATCCTTTATCCAGGTATCGATCATTCAGTGGTGGCGTACCTGCACTGATGTTAATCTCTGTGCCCTGTGGTGGGTGGTGAGCACAGATACACACATGGGGCAGTGGCTTCCATACATCATTGTGAAGTGGTTGTTCTGCACGATATAGTATGTACAAACATACAAGGTGGCATTCTGAGATGGAGTGCCCCATGCTTCAGACACCTATAATCTGGCCATGATGAAATGCACTGATAGTCCAGATCTTGGTGATTTTGTGCTCAATTGTCACATCAACAGTCAATACAGAGTCTGGTGCAATAAATGTCTCATGTCACAATAAACTATTCAGTTTCCTGGTTCATGATGAGTATTTTTTATTTTAGCTGTGGAACTTCAACATTGAAGAAACAATGTATTAGCTATGGATTCACAAATGAAATTCTCTTTTGAAAACTATGGAGAAGTTATGCATTTTTATCTATGAACTATTACAGCTGTCAGTTTCTTGGTTAAGGGCAGAGGTCTGTATTTACAAGAAAATTGTCTACACATTCATCACCATAAAACTGTTTTTTTTTTTCTAACATGACATGTTAGTCTCCTCTAATTATGCCAATACAAATTAAAACTATTGAAATGAAATTTGCCATATAAAATATGGGGAGTGATAGGATATTTACAACTTGTACAGAAACCAGATGGTAGTTATAAAGAGTCAAGGGGAATGAAAGGCAAAGGGAGGTGAGAAGGGAGTGACACAGCATTCTGGCCTATCCCTGAGGTTATTCAATCTGTACATTGAGTAAGCAGTAAAGGAAACCAAAGACAAATTTGGAGTAGGGATTAAAATTCAGGGAGATGAAATAAAACTGTGAAATTTGCTGATGATACTGTAATTCTGTCAGAGACAGCAAAGGACTTGGAACAGTAATTAAAACAGAATGGATGGTGTCTTGAAAGGAGAATATAAGATGAACATAAAATAAAGTAAGACTAGGATGATGGAATGTATTTTAATTAAATCAGGTACTGATGAGGGAATTAGATTAGGAAATGAGACTCCGAATGTAGTAGATGAGTTTTGCTATTTGGGCAGCAAGATAACTGATGATGGATCAAGTAGAGAGGCTATAAAATTTAGACCGGCAATGGCACAAAGAATTTTTCTGAAGAAGAGAAATTTGTCGACATCAAATATCGATTTAAGTGTTAGGAAGTCTTTTCTGAAGGTATTTGTATGGAGTGTAACCATGTATGAAAGTGAAATGTCGGCAATAAACTGTTTAGACAAGAAGAAAACAGAAGCTTTTGAAATGAGGTGCTACAGAAGAATGCTTAAGATTAGATAGGTATATCATGTAACTAATGCGGAGGTACTGAATAGAATCACCGAGAAAAGAGATTTGTGGCAAAACCTGACTAGAAGACGGGATCAGTTGATAGGACACATTCTGAGACATCAAGAGATTATGAATTTAATATCAGAGGAAAGTGGTGGGGGGTAAAAATCATAGAGGGAGACCAAGAGGTGAATACAGTAAGCAGATTCGGGATGCAGGTTGCACTAGGACTGTTAATATTTTTAAAAATATCGGGAATCCGATATATTGATATTTTGTCTGCACATTGTATATACACTGCCAGTTTTAGAGCTGTATATTTAACTATTGATGTATTACTAAATATTCTGTACATCAACAAGCCAGCAGCCTGCTTATCCCCCCTTAGAGCAAGAACTGAAAGGAAAACAATGCCCACTCACACCTGGCAGTAACCACATTGCTAACAATGGTAACTGCAGGTAAGTGGCACAACAAAAGGTGTCCAATGGGTTTGTCATTCAGTTTCGCCACATACTGGATTTGTCTGGAACACTTCATGTTGACTTCCCTGTTTTTTTCATTTCTGCAAATGCCAGTGAGCTAGCAGTTATTGTGTGAAAATTGCATGGTGGAGTTAAACACAGCAGTTTCTGTTGATAGCACTGAGCACTGATTACATCATTATTTACCTCACACATCTCTGCCCACCACATGGACCATTCTTGTCATTTAGATTTTTGTTCATGAGTTTCATTTTCAGAGAGAACAACTGTTTTTGAAGAATGCCGCAGATATGAAGAAATAGCACACTAGTTGCATTAAAAAGTAGTAAGATTCCTTCACACAGTGAAAGTAAAATTTATGTTCTACTCCAATTTCAAAAGAACAATGACAAATGTTTATTGAAAATTACAAAAAAATATAACAAAATAAAAATATTGGCACTCAATAGTGCCATTTTGGTATTGATATATCAGTGAAAAAAATATCATCAATACATATTGATACTTTTGTGAAAAATATTGATGTATCAATGACAGCTGCTAACCCTTCCACCTCTGGCATCTGTTAGCACTTGGCATGCATGTATAACAACATCACAGAGGTAGAGGCCGACATCAGAAATGTGGCCTGTTGAGCAGTTGAGCAGCAGACAACTAAGTGAAATGATTTTCTAGGAAGTTGTTAAGGCTCTGGTGGGAAGTAAAAAGAATCTGTTCACCTTGGATCCATATCATGAGGACACCATTAATGAAACTACACCACAGGACTGGTTTATCAATCTGGTAAGTTCACTAAGATTAAAGAATTCTGATGCTTGTCTACGATTCCTGCTTCACTGTTATCTGGAATGCTGCTCTTTAATCAAGACAGTATCATCTTGTGCACAAGGCTCTCTCATGCCTGTAACATTGTTGCAAATGACATATCAACATTAAACATATTGGCAACTCAAAACTATATACTGCATTATAATCAATATTCATTACAGCACTGAGTACAGTAGTACTAAAAATAACCCATGGCAAAGCAATAAGCACTCATGTGGTATCCTCTCAACATGAACCTGTTCATGGCCCACTAGCATCCTTACAGCTGACTTGTAATGACCTTTAGATTTCACCAACACATTTAAAATAAGAAGAATCTGCTATATCCGCATGTAGGCACTGATCAGCACATGTGTCAGAACCCAGGAGAGAAATGGACGAAGCCGAAGGGGGAAGAGCCACCTTCAGAAGAGAACACAATAGCAAGTGGTAGTCAAGCTAAACATGGTTGACTGATGTCAGAAAAAACACAGACCAGGACAAGCCCAAAACAACCTATGCAACAACCAAGTGCAAAGCAAGAACCTTTGCCACAACAATGTCAACGGGCCAAGAACAAAGAGAGAGACTATCCAAAATTTGACCAGGATTGTTATTTAATAGTCCGTAGTACAGTAATTATAGTAACCAACAATAAGAGACATGAGTACAGAACTGACTGACTGTTTGCTAGGTGGCCATATTTATACCGGCCATGAGGAAACTACTGCCTAGTATATTCAGATAGTGAGATGGATGACGTGCTCACTATGCAAGTGCAGTGTTGCAGTGATCCTACATCCTCCAATGGCCATCAAGGTCCATTTCCTGCACTAGCATACAACATCTGCAGAGCCCAATATCTGATCACTCCCCTATGAAATAAGTACATACAAGTGGAAATGCTCTGTACAGTGCTGTGGGGGGCTGGAATGGAGGTACAGCAAAGACCCAAGCCCTTTGACTACTGGCTGCAGGAAGGTCGCATATGCGAACTGTAACTTTTACTGAGCTCCAATCACATGACTGTGGGAACATATTTGCCCTTGATTCATTTGATTTGTGGCTTTAATATTCAGGACAATGTTTTGTCAGTGTCTGCATTCAATGCAAAATACAGTGTAGCTAGCTTGCTGAAAGAATTCCCTGAACTCTTTTCTGAAGGTTTAGGCAAGGCTAACAATTTTGTTGCACATTTTACTATGAAATGCAATGCTCAGCCAAAATTTTGCCGAGCCAGAACTGTTCCCATTGCATTACAAGACAAAGGGGCTACGGAACTTAAAGAATTGCAAGATAGCGGAGCTATTGTGCCCATACAATCTAGTCAATTTGCAACTCCACTGGTTTTGCTACCCAAACCTTCAGGTCACATTTGCCTCTGTGTTGAATTTAAGTCTACAGTCAACCCACAAACTGTGATTGATACTTATCCATTGACACGCCCAGAGGATCTCATGGACAGACTAGGTACTGGTTGTTACTTTTCAAAAATTGATTTGCGAGACACACATCTTCAAATACCACTACATGAAAAATCTCAAAAAGCATGTGTATTGTGAACACTCATTTGGGCTTCTTTAAATATTTGCATTTGCCTTAGGCAATGCTCCCAAACCCACAATTTTCCAATGGTATTTGGAACAGCTAACTGGTCAAGTACCAAACTCTTCAAACTATTTGGACGATATTGTCGTAGCAGGTAATACACCTGAAGAACACAGTGAAAATTTGTGTGCTTTGTTTCATGTGTTGTCCGATACAGGACAAAAGTGCAGACTGGACAAGTGTGAATTTTAAGCCCGAGTTACGGTATCATGGCCTTGTCATCAACAGTCAAGGTGTAGATCCTCTTCAGTCATATTTGTTAGTCATCGGTGACTTGCCAGTTCCTCGTAATGTCACAGAATTGCAGTCAGTCTTAGGCAAAATGACCTACTATATTCAGTTCATACAGAGAGCTGCACAAACTGTGGCACCATTGCATTGCTTGCATCGCAAAAAAGTCCCCTTGGTGTAGACAGGTGAGTGCCAAGAAGCTTTTCAAAAACTTAAAGGTGCATTGCTCAGGGATTGATGCTTAGTTCACTTTGATCCTAACAAACCAATTGTACTGCACATTGATGCTTCCTCTTACGGAATCGGTGCAGTGCTTTCACACAGAACTGGTGATAAAGACAGGCCTATTGCTTTCGCATAAAAAGTGTTATCCAAAGCTCAGTGTAACTATTCACAAATAGAGAAAGAGGTGTCAGCTAGGGTGTATGGTGTCACCAAATTCCACCAAAATTTGCATGGCAGAAAATTCTACTTAGTAACAGATCACAAGCGACTGCAGTCCTTGTTTCATCTGATGAAGCCGCTTCCTGTACAAACTGCCCAAAAATTGCAAAGATGGGCTTTATTGTTGTCTCAATACCAGTACAAAATTCTGTATAATCTGACAACTCAACTTGGTAATGCAGACACACTTTCATGTCTTCCGACTGGCCTTGATACAGACTTCCACGCTTCTCATCCATCATGCTGTCACATCAATGCTCAGGCTTCTGAATTGTTTCAGTCCTCTCCTCTGACCTATAGGAAAATTGCACAGGCCACAGAAGCTAATTCTGATTTGAACATTTTGCAAAAATACATTCGCACATCTTGGCCTCACTCGTTGCATAGCATAAAGAACTCTATAGTGTGCTGATACTTTGCACGTCGGCATAGCCTTGCTATACAGAAAGGTGTGATTCTTGTTCAAAATGACAGTGGACAGTCACATGTGTTGATCCCCACAGCTTTGAAAAAAGAAGTGTTGCAGATACTTCACCAAGGACACTGGAGATTGTTCGTATGAAACAGTTAGCGCATCGACACTGTACTTGGCAGGGTATGGACACGCAAATAGAACAGATGACGTAACAGTGTCATGCATGTGCAGAAAATCTGTCCGCTCCACCACAAAAATTCTCTGCTTGGCCTAAGTTGCAATCACCATGGCAATGTGTGCACATAGACTTTGCAGGACCTTTGGGGAACATCTGTTGGTTGATTGTGGTACTCTTACAGAAAGTTTCTTTTTGCTGTGCCAATGAACTCAACAACCTCATGTAGCACAGTTCAGGTACTGTCATCTATTTTTTGCCTCGAAGGTTTGCCTGAAGTCATAGTGTCAGACAATGGTCCTCAGTTCATGTCGAATGAATCTGAAACATTCTGTGAACACAGTGGCATACAGCATCTAACTAGTGCACCATTCAATCCACAGTCAAACAGCAAAGTAGAATGTTTTGTCAGAACCTTCAAGCAGCAGATGGGCAAACTTCACACTGCACACACCAGGGATCAAGCATTGCACCTGTTTCTCACCTCCTATCATTCACACCCATGAGACAGACCATCGCCAGCGGAATTGCATCACAGTCATCACCATTGGACATTGCTCCACACTCCTCAGCATCCGGCACCAAAGTAAGGCCACAAGTATCACTTCATGCTGCATGATTATATGTTTTTTAGGGTTTTTAGTAGTAGTAGCAGCAGCAGCAGCAGCAGCAGACGGAGTGCACAAGGCAAGATCCTTCATCGACTTTGCACATGCATGTACCTCATTTCAGGCCCCGACAGACTGCAGTGCTGACATCACAATCAAATTTGCCACTGTTATGTCTACGCTGATCCTTCTGTATCTCTTCCCCCAGATTCACGGATCCCATGGACAGTGTGGCCACAGCAGCCACCAGAAGATGTCAGCACAACACCACACGATGACCCCATGGAGACGGAGCCTTCATCTTCTCCGTCTCCTCTCGTCCTACCGATGGAGCTGGAGCCACCCACACTGCAGCAGCCAATGCCTACTACATCTTGCTGTGGGCCTCAGGAGGTGGATTCGTACCCATCTGGTTGTTTTCCAGGGGATGTTTCCACCACAGTGAAGGCCGGATGGTGGGGTACGGCCAGATGCCTGAAGTCTCCTGCAGCTACAGCTTCCTCCGGTCCAGCACAGCATCCATGATCCTGCCTCACCTCCCCTCCCATTGTCGAGCTCCTTACACGATGATGGTCTGTCACTTTGGAGGTGAGGGATGTTCTCGTGTAAAGCCAAGTGCCGACACACCAGGAGGGAACATTAGAGCAGAGAGGTTTCTGAGATGATGTCAGCTAATTGCAAGTGGACCAGCCCCTCTGCAGGACAACAAAACAACGGCATTGCCCTCTACATCAAGAGGACATAACTGCTGTGCCACCTGGCCTTGGCCCAGTTCGCCGAGTTCCACAGCAGCAAGTTTAAGAATAGCATCAAGACTAGTCATTTCGCTTCTACTATGTAACAGTGTCTATACTGAAGAGATTTCTTATTTTGTCTGTCACCCTTTGCTTGTAACACATCTGTATTTCTCAAAGTTATTTTCTGTAATAAAAACTCCATTAATACTACTTGCTTGAATTGTTGTCTAGTGATCCAAGAATGCAGGTTCCCTAGGCACCTTATATTTGACGAGTAGGCAGGATACAACAACTATCAACACATCACTAAGTTTGAGTGAGGTCAGGTAGTAGGGCAATGAGAAGCTGGATGTTCCTTCTGCATTACTGCAAAAAAACTTGGCAGCAATGTAGCAACTGAACATGATTGCTGGCAGCAGTAGTGACAAGAATGTATGGTCACAAGAAGACCATTTTCTGGACAGCCACATCACACTACCAAGAGGGAAGACCATTAAGTTCAGCATATGGCTCTGGCACATTGTACAGCATCTGCAGCAACAATCTGAGCAGCAGTTGGCACCACAGTGACACAATGAACTGTCACAAAGTCCTATAGCATGCATTCCACTAACCCCAAACCACTGCCAATTCCGAATTCACTGGTGTCAAGCAAGAGCTCACTGGAGGGCAGGGTCGAGGTCTGTAATGTCTTCTCATGAAAGCTGGTTCTGTCTTGGTACCAGTGATGGCCGTGTGTTGAAGAAAGCCAGCTGAGGGTCTGCAACCAAACAGTCTGCATGCTAAACGCATTGGACCTGCATGGTCTGAGGTGCATTTATGCAGGACAGGAGGAGCACTCTCATGGTTATCCCACACACCCTGACTGCAAATATGTACATCAGTCTGCTAATTCGACCTGCTGTGCTGCCATTCATGAACAGCATTTAGGGGGGTTTTCCAACAGGTTAATGCTCACCCACACACCGCTGTTGAAACCCAATATGCTCTAAGAGTTTCGACGTGTTGCCTTGGCCTGCTCAATCACCAGACCTGTCTCCAATTGAAACTCATGGGACATCAAATGACAGCTCCAGCATCACCCACAAACAATATTAATTGTTCCTGTACTGACAATGACAGCTCCAGCATAATCCACAAACAATATTAATCGTTCCTGTACTGACAGACCAAGTGCACTAGGCATGGAACTCCACTGCAATGATAATCACTTAAGTATGTCACATGGACAAATGTATTCCCAAAATTTCATTACTCTTCATTAATTGTTTTTTGGTGTTGTGATTTTTTCTTCTGTCAGTGTAGATGCAAATGCAGTACAGACATTATCCAGCTCCTGGAAAGGGACTGCAAGTGATATAACATTGACTTCATCAGAGAGGGACTTGCACAGCTTTGATAAAATGCTTGCATGTAAAGGATCCAAAGCATTCTGGACATACTGCTTGGAGTGAGCAGAAAATCACTGTGGCCACGAAGGGAGCAGCCCCATGGCCATCTACGAGATATTGGACAATGATAAATCAAAGTGCTGCCGCAACCTGGGGTTTGTCTGCAACCTGCAACACGGGGTGGAATGCATAGTTGCACATTAACTGCTGCAGAAGAAGAAAAGAGATTAGTGTTTAACGTCCCGTCGACAACGAGGTCATTAGAGACGGAGTGCAAGCTCGGGTGAGGGAAGGATGGGGAAGGAAATCGGCCGTGCCCTTTCAAAGGAACCATCCCAGCATTTGCCTGAAGCGATTTAGGGAAATCACGGAAAACCTAAATCGAGACGGCCGGAGACGGGATCGAACTGTCGTCCTCCCGAATGCGAGTCCAGTGTGCTAACCACTGCGCCACCTCGCTCGGTGGTTAACTGCTGCAACTTGGGGGCTTCACCCTTCATTGTTCATTACAACCTGGGCAATTTTGAATGAGTGTGCGATGCGGATGATGTCCTCCAACAATGGGTTATCCAATTTCACTGCCATTGTACAGACCTCTTGATCAGGTGCAAACTGAACTATGACATCACAAATCATGGAGTCCATGTACAAAACCTTGCAAGCCTTTATAGGTGCAAGTGAAATTGCATTTGCAGATGAGACCTTGCACGTCATTGACCCAGGAGCAGTATGATTGTCTCAACTTTTTATGGTACTGGGGAAACTCAAGCATGTGGACAACTACATGATATCTCTAGGTATAATAATTAGTCAACAGACTGCATATATCCTGAAAGAAGAGTGTGAAGGAATCAGACAGAGGTGCTAATTTTTGAAGCAGAAGAAATGTGTCTGGGGATGCCCACTATAGAAATAATGATCAGTGCAATGAATCATCCGTGACTCGAATCACCATGAAATGTTGCATCAGTTGATGCAAATAAGTGTCCCATTCATCCGTAGCATTACTAGAAGGCAGGTAACGGTGGAGGACATATGGCATGGTGGGGGCATCAACTGTGAGGGAGACTGAGGCCGGAGCAAAGTGACTCAGCCTCTCAGAGTTTGTCCATCTGAGGCTGAGGTGACTTTTGTAAACAAATCTATCAGTAGCTGCTGCAACAGAAAACAACTTCCTTTGTCCTCATCACCAATGGTATATCCAGTTGTAGCTGCATATCAGAGGACATGTCACAACCCACAAGAGAAAACAGGTGAAGCCGCAAGGCACAAGGCCTACCTGTGAAGAGAACACGATACCAAATAGCAGTCAAGCCAAACATTGCTGATCGACAGCTGACAAGACACAGACCACGACACACCCAAAACCACCAATTCAATAATATGGTGCAAAGTGAGAACCTTTGACACAATGATTTCAAGCGGTCAAGAACAAAGAGAAACACAAACTAATATGCGGCCACAGAGAAGAAACAAGTCACAAGTGAGGTTGTTATCAAAAAGTTCTTATTACAGCAATGACAATAACAAGAATATCAGATGTGAGTACAGAACTAACAGACTACTTGCTGGGCTGACATTTTTATACTGCCCATGAGGAACACTATTGACCAGCATATTCATGTGGCGAAATGGGTGGCGCGTTCACTGAGAGAGCACAGCACTGCAGAAATACTACGTCCTCTACCAGCCATCTGGGTCCATTCTTCAGATGGACATTCAACTTCCATGGAGCCCAATACTGGAGAATCCTTTCCAAATATTCCACAAATAAATTTTCCATGCAATATCATTTCATCCTCAAGAAATTTTCTGCACTGCCATAACTGAGTACTTTCCTTGCAAGCACCATCCATGTATTTACCTTGCTGAAGGGTAGTTCTCTTGTCTTATGTATCTGCAATGAATCAACAGATGTTCCTCCATCCATAATAGAATCCAGAAGTAACTTCTGACCGTGTACAGGACTTGGCTGTCTGGAATAATCTGTTGTCTTTGCAGGCGAACCTGCAAATTATAAAATAATAAGAATAATATTTTTTTCTCAAATAATAGTTATGAAAATTATACAATGTACAAAAAATCTCCTTCACAATAATAGATTTTTAAAATTTTATTTTATAAGGAGCTTGTCATTATTTACAGTGTCCAAGGAAATTCTCCACATGTTTCTTTGTCTCAGACTTATTTTGTATATAGTGATGTGTTTGAAAGTATTCACACTAAACACTCTTCAAAGCACATGTTTTTCCAAACAGCAGTTTCTAACATAAGTGACAGTGATAGCTGTACATTCTGCTAGTTTACTGATGTAGTTAGAAATATAATTACCCTCTTCAAAATTATATCTGAACATTTCTATCAAACTTTTTCAAAGTGCTGTAACCTCTGCAATAAATCTCTTTTGGTTTGGGTGTTACTTCTCTTTTAATAAATCTCTTTATTTTGCATAAAATGTCAGCACCACTTGCACTTTTTTTAAAGCATAACCAGTTTAGCCCATCAAGACACTCCACATGCTGTACAAGGAAAAAATCTTCCTCTCTCAGTTTATACTGTCTTTTAATATGCTGCATTTTGTTTAATCTGATTTCAGTCCTGCATTCTGTTTAGATTGGTTCAATGAAGTGCATCTAACAATGTACCAAAGCTACAGCATATGCAAAATTATTGCAAGTAATATATGAGTTATTCTGTCTTTTATGACTATTATAAAGTCTTACTAGGACCAGACATGTTTTGCTTTTATATAAACCTTATTCAGTGATGAGTTGTTTTAGCTCCTACAGTATTTCCACATGTTGTTCCACACATAAGCATTGGATTATTAGTACACTGCATTGCACTAACAACAATATTTTCTTGTCTTCTTGTCTTCATGTTATTATCTGGATGGGTGACCATTCGGGCTGCTACGCACTGTTGCCATCTTTTGGGGTGCACTCAGCCTTGTGATGCCAACTGAGGTGCTACTCGACTGAATAGTAGCAGCTCCGGTCACAGAAAACTATCATAACAATTGGGAGAGCGGTGAGCTGAGCACACGCCCCTCCTATCGGCATCCTCAGCTGAGGATGACACGGTGACTGGATGGTCCCGATTGGCCACTTGTGGCCTGTAGATGGAGTGCTTTCATGTTATTATCTATCCACGTTCAACTCATGTACTTTTGAGGACATGAGGTAAATGTGGATAGAAAATAACATGAAAATGAAAAAAAAAAAAAAATTGTGTGTCAATGCAATGCACTGTGCTAATAATCCCGTGCCTGGGAACAGAACAATGCACAGAAATAATGTAGGAGCCAAAAAACTGGCCACTGAAGATGTTTTGGATAAAGGCAAAATGCACCCAGTCCAAATAAGATTTCGTAACTCTGGTATCTCTGCCCTGCATCTGAGAGAGGCTGCCAGAGAGCATGGAACTGGACCTCGTCAGCTAAACCCATGACTGCTAGTGTAGCTGGCCATGGTTCAACATATCATTCTGCTGGCCACTGTATAAGTTCTGTATGCAGCAAGACCGGACTCAATGGTGTATTTGCTACACTATCATCTAGCTGCCATGATGCACCACTGGTTCTAACTTTGCTATGTCCCAGGTTCTCTCTCTCTCTCTGGGTTACTAAATGGACATAATTTATCTATAGTGCTGTCTCCATTTGTCCATTTTATCACTGTTTATCTTTCTCTTCACACTGATTGACCCATTGTTAACGGTCCCATGCTAATCTGTCCAGCCGTAGCGGGTTTCTTTAGACTTGTCCCTGACATTTGGTCAAATCCCAGTTACAGTATTTACTGTCACAAAATATGGAATAACTCTCATACTACTTACAACTGCAGAATAGATGTCTCTAAAACAAAAACAACGTGTCAGTATTGGCTGGCAGATCTCTAGATTATTGAAGATTATTGAGCACGCACACGCACACAAACATACACTACTCCAGCATCTCTTTCACTCTACCAAGGGCGCCTCTTTCGCATGATTTGGGTAGTTGTTGCCATTGTTAGGCTCGTCGGTATTTCAGATGTGTAAATTTTCTGTCCAAGACATCCTTTGTTGACACCACTTGTGAGGCATGACAGAGTTTTTCATATTTCTTCCTCCTCATCCCTACTTTCACATCTTACATTATACCTTTCTTTTTCTACCAACTTTTTACCAACATTGACCCTCATTTTTCTTTTTTTAAATTTATACTTCCTTTTTTCACTTCACTTATGTCCCTGTACCATCTTTACTAATGCCTCCATCCATTACTAGTTTTTACTTGAATTTTATTTCACTTACCCCAAAATCTTTTACTGTGCTTTCCGTCATAACACAGTTGTATCCTGCCAGGTTCTTGAATATTCACCGCTCTTATTCTTACTCTACTCAAGCCTGCAGAGTTAGAATCTCTCTCTCTCTCTCTCTCTCTCTCTCTCTCTCTCTCTCTCTCTCTCACTCTCACTCTCTCATTCTGCTTTCATCTTCCCCTTTTCTTCCTACGATTAATAGTAATACTTGCTCACTAACATTTTTTTTTATTATTCTTCATACCATTATGCTTTCAGTACGACCCCAACATTAGACCTGTCAGACTCGATACAAAGTACCTATTACCTCCTACTCCAGTCTGTAACACTATCAGTAGCCCAAACTCAGTATTCCAGAGGAAAAAAAATAAACAATATTCCTTTCCTTTCAATTTCTCATCGAGGAACAGATGCTGCATGTTAGTTTGGTATGTAACCAATTTATACATCTTTAAATGATTTTATTTTTGGCTGTTATTTCACGAAGCGTACTGTAACATATACCACAGAAAAAAATATTAACTCCTTTGTATTCAAAAGTGGGAATTTGGCAGAAGGGAACATCTGAATCATGTTACATACAGAAATGTGCAGTTGTTTAAAAAATTAAGTTACTAGTACACAGATAGCAAACCTGGTACCGAAGCAGGATTTGACACACTGCTATCACTCTGCTCAGACAGCTTCCGATGACGCAGACCTTCACTGTTCTTGCGCTGGTCTGGAAGTTTTAATGTATCCTGTTCCTGCAGAGTAAAATCTTTTTGAAGGCCAAAATCATCTTTCAGGGCAGAGTACATTACACAATTTTGTAATATCAAGGATGGAATGCAATAATATACTCACCATGTAATGGAGACACTGAGTCAAAGGCCCAACAAAAAGACTGTCACACAGTTAGCTTTTGGCCAACAAGGTCTTTCTCAAAATTACACACACACACACACACACACACACACACACACACACACACACACACACACACACAGAGAGAGAGAGAGAGAGAGGAGGCTGGGGCAGGGAGAGGGAGGGACAGTAGGGTGAGGGTGGGGGACTGTAAAGTGCTGCTGGGGGTGTGCAGGTATGCGGTGGAGAGTGGGGCAGATAGGTGCAGTTGGGAGGTTGGATAGAGGGTGGGGGAGAAAGGGGGGCGGGTTAGTGGAAAATAAGAGAAGTAAAAAGACTGGGGGGGGGGGTTAGTGGAAAACGAGGGAAGTAAAAAGACTGGGTGAGTTGGTGGATTAGAGGGCTGTGTAGTGCTGGGATGGGAACAGGGAAGGGGCTTGACGGGTAAGGACATGACTCACAAAGGTTGAGACCAGGAGGGTTACAGGAACATAGGATATGTTGCAGGGCGAGTCCTCACCTGCGTAATTCAGGAAAGCTGGTATTGGCTGGAAGGATCCAGATGGCACTGGCTGTGAAGCACTGATTGAAATGAAGGACATCGTTTTGGGTGGTGTACTCAGCAACAGGGGGTCCAGTTGTTTCTTGGCCACAGTTTGTCAGTGGTCATTCATGCGGACAGACAAGTTGTTGGTTGCCATACCCCATACCCACGTAGAATGCAGCACGATGGTTGCAGCTTTGCATGTAGATCATATTACTGGTTTCACAGGTAGCTCTGCCTTTGATGGGATAGGTGATGTTTGTGACCATACTGCAGTAGGTGGTGGAGGGAGGATGTACAGGACATGTCTTCCATACAGCCTCGCCATCTGTAGTGTTGAGTGGTCCTTCTCAAAATATACCGAGGATCTCACTGAAGCCTTTACAGATCGTAATTACCCTCCCAACCTTGCACAAAAACTGATCTCTCATGCCTTATCTTTTCAGTCACCCAACACATCCCAAACCCCACCATCCAGCCACAGAGGAGCGTTTCCCTCATGACTCAGTGCCACCCAGGACTGGAGCAACTGAATTACATTCTCCACCATGGTTTCAACTACCTCTTGTCATGCCCTGAAATGAGAAATGTCATGCCCACTATCTTTCCTACTCCTGCCACACTAGTGTTCTGCTGCCCACCAAACCTACACAATATCCTCATCCATCCCTACACAACCCCTGCTCCTAACCCTTTGCCACATGGCTCATATCCCTGTAATAGACCTTGATGCAAGACCTGTCCTGTACATCCTCCCACCACCACTTACTCCAGTACTGTCACAAACACCACACCGTCACTCTCTGTCTAAGCCTGTGGTCATGTGTGTGTGTGTGTGTGTGTGTGTGTGTGTGTGTGTGTGTGTGTGTGTGTGTGTGTGTGTCTAATTTTGCAAAATGCCTCGCTGGTCGAAAGCTAACTGTGTGACAGTCTTTTTGTTGTGCCTTTCTGCAACAGCATCTCTGCTATATGAGTAGTAGCAACCACCCTTTTCATTATATTGTTACAATTACAATTTTGTAATATTCACTCAATATGTGCTGTGTGTAGCATATGTAGCGAGCTATACAAGGATCACATCAAAAATTTTTGAGAAAGTACTGCATATATCATGTTTTACATAAAACTATCTTCACATCTTCTCAAAAATCTCTTCCTTGAGTTGAATGAACTAATGTATACACCATCCACAGAGTAAATGCTCCAGAATATGTTTAGGAATACTTTCTGGGCAGGTATACACACTTTTCCAATTAAAGCCAAAGCTGGCAGATGGTTTTACCCCCACCCTCAATGAAAAGCAAAATACACCATATTGAATCATGTCTTGGTATAATGATGCATACAAAATTGTCTCCATTTGAGACTTAGTATTTTAGCCACCCAGTAAGTAGTCAAATATTCAAGTTGCTAGAACATCAGTTGACAACAATTTGCATTTGGTAAGCTACAGGTTCTTCTGGGAAGTACAGGAAGGCATAGAGAGAGGTGGTGGGTTGGTTTGAAAGAGGGGGGAGGGACCAAATTGCTACGTCATCGGTCCCTCATTCCACTTAAATTAATTCTACAAGGGTGGGAGTAAAACAATCGGGAGATACAAACCACAACTGGAAGAAAGCCAAAAACCACAGGAATAACAGAAGGGCAACAAACACTAAAATGAACAAAATTGGGCAAGAAAACCACAGAGAGATGCAACAAAGAGGTAGAAGAGATTAAAACAAGAAAGCAGATTACCATGGCTGCCTGACCATGAGAAAAAAAAGGAGAAGCCAGCCATTCTGCAACACATTAAAACGTCTATCCTAAAAGCACTAGGGTGGGGGGCACAGAGGGACAAAGGACATGTGCTAAAATTTAGATCAAATGATAAAACCCACAATCATGAATAAAACATAAAACTAAAGCTGCTGTTGAGGCATTGCCGCCCAACACCAAAGGAAGGGTGCTGGGAAAGTTAAAAGTCCGCCGCAGAGTGGCTAAAAATGGGCAGTCCAGCAAGAGGTGGACAACTGTCATTTGTGAGCCATAGCGACACTGAGGTGGATCATCATGACGGAGGAGGTAACCATGTGTTAGCCACGTATGGCCAATGTGGAGCCAACAAAAGACAACTGATTCCCTGCGAAAAGCCTGCAGGGAAGACTTCCACACATTCGAAGTCTCCTTGATGACATGCATTTTGTTGTGCGTACTGTTATGCCATTCCATCTCCCAAAGCCGAAAAACCTTGTGGCGTAACACAGAACGCAGGTCAGTATCAGAGATGTCCATCTCCAGAAGCGGTTTCTGGGTAGCCTCTTTGACCAGCCCGTCAGCAAGTTCGTTGCCTGGGATTCTGACATGTCCTGGGATCCACACAAACACCACTGAACTCCAGGGCAGAGATGAACTCCTGGATGGTAACTACCAAAGGATGGTGAGGGTAGCACTTGTCGATAGCTTGTAAGCTGCTCACGAGGTCAGAACAGAGAAGAAATGACTCACCAGAACAGGAACGGGTGTACTGAAGTGCACAAGATATGGCCACAAGCTCTGCAGTGAATACACTGTAGCCAGCAGGAAAGGAATGCTGTTCAATATGGCCTCTGCAGACATAGGCGAAGGCAACATTACCATCAGCCATCGAGCCATTGGTGTAAACAATGTCAAGGATCGAGGTGTAGTGACAGCAGAGAGCCGTTTGGTTAACAGAGTCCTTAGGTCCATGCAAAAGGTCCAGATGAAGCTTCAGGTGAGGTGTACACCATGGAGGTGTACATGAATGGACCTCAAGTAGAAGTGGTAAAGGGAAGGACTCCAGTTCAGATAGAAGGGATCGCATGCAAGCTGCAAGCATTAGCCCTGACCTGGGGCACCAATGCGGGAGATGGGACTGCCGGGGCTGGGGAAAAGGAGACGCTAATTCGGATGCTCAGGAGAACTACAAATGTGTGCAACATAACTGGCAAGCAGTTGTGCACGTCGTATCTGCAATGGAGGGACTCTGGCCTCCACCAGGACACTGGTCACCGGACTCGTTCTAAAAAGGTCGTCGCTAGGCGAACGTCACAGTGGTGCAATGGGTCGAGTAAATGCAACACTGAGGGTGCCACCAATCCGTAAACCAGCCTGTCATCGTCAAGGTGGTGTTGAACAAGGGCTCTGAAGAGTTGCAGCAGCATAGAGCGATCTGCACACCTGTTGGTGTTGCTGCCAGCACTTCCGCTTAAGTTGACGAAGGTGAGGTAAAAGTCAATCGGGCATTGAAAACTGGTCCTAAGAATCGATATATCTCCACTACAGTGAGTGGATCATCATTAAGGTAAAGTTCTGTTTCCAGATGAATGGTACGATGCCGACAGATGTGCATGACATACGACTTCACAGCTGAAAACCGGAAGCCGTGGGCTAGCCTTGTGAATGGCTCCCTGTAGGCACCGCTCAGCAACACCAGTATTGGAGGAGCAGTACAAAATGCAGAAGTCATCCCCATACAGAGAAGGTGAGACAGATAGCCCTACAGCTGCTGCTACACCATTAATAGCCATTAAAAATAGACACACGCTCAATACAGAGCCCTGTGGAACACAATTCTCCTGGATATTGGGGTGTGGGGGGGTGTGGGGCTATGGGAGGCACTAAATTGGACACAGAAGACACATAGAGGCAGAAAGTTTTGGATAAATATCGGGAGTGGGCCCCGGAGACCCAACTCATACAATGTGGTGAAGATATGATGTCGCCAGGTCGTGTCGTATGCTTTACGTAAGTCAAAAAAAGATTACAACCAGGTGTAGGCGTCCGGAATAGGCTGTTTGGATGGCAGACTTTAGAGACACAAAATTATTTATCAGTGGTAGAGTGACCTTGATGGAAGCCGCCCTCCTGACATTGAGCCAGTAGACACATGACTCCAGGACCCAACCCAACTGCTGACACACCATATGTTCCAGCAGCTTACAAAGAACATTGGTGAGGCTGATGGGCCGATAGTTATCCACATCCAGCAGGTTTTTACTGGGTTTCAGCACCAGAATGATGGTGCTCTCCCACAATTGTGATGGAAAGACGCCATTGCACCAGATCTGATTGAAGATGACAAGGAGATGTCACTTGTAGTCGGACAAAAGATGTTTAATCATCTGACTGTGCATCTGATACGGCCCAGGAGCTGTGTTGGGGCAATGTGCAAGGGCGCTGAGGAGCTCCCACACTGTAAATGGGGCATTATAGGGTTCACTGTGGCATGTAGTGAACGAGAGGACTTTCTGTTCCGTCCACCATTTGTGGGTGCAAAAGCCTAGGGGGTAATTCTCTGACACAGAGGCTCGAGCATAGTGTTCTGCAAAGTGCTCGCAAGCGCGTTTGCATAGGTGGATAACGCGTCATTGATGCTGACACCAGGGACACCTGTTGGGGTCTGGAACCAAAAAACACGTCTGAATTTCGTCCAGACATGGGAAGGTGACGTATGGCACCCAATGGTCGCCATGTGCCTCTCCCAACACTCCCATTTCCGTCAATTTATAATCTGGCGAGCACTGGCATGAAGCCGCTTAAAAGCTAGTAAGTGCTCTAGGGAAGAGTGCCTCAGTGACTTCTGGCGACCACCAAGTTTTTCACCGGGGGATCCCTAAAGAATGAGGGATTGCGTTGGTCGCTGCAGAAACAATCGTTATAGTGACCTGCTCAACCACAACATCGATGGCACCATGTGGGGGAGATTCAACAGCGACTGCAGAGGTGAAGGCTACCCAGTCTGCCTTGTTTAAAGCCCATCTGAGTAGGCGTCCATGGGCATGATGGCAGGGGAGTGACAGGAAGATGGGGAAGTGCTCACTACCACACAGGTCGTCATGAGCTCTCCTGTGGATAGATGGGACAGGGCCAGGACTGCAGATCGAGAGATCAATGGCTGAATATGTGCCATGTGCCACACTGACGTGTGTGTGTGTGTGGGGGGGGGGGGGGGGGGGGGGGGGGAGGGGACCCAGTATTTAAGAGGCAGAGGGTAAAGTTGCAACATCTCTGCCTCAGCCAGAAAGCACACAAGGGGTTATGAATGTTAAAATCTCCCAAAAGTAGGAAAGGTGTAGGGAACTGATCAATCAGTGCAGCCAAAGCATTCAGGGATACTGCACCATCTGGAGGAAGATAAACATTGCAGACAGTTATTTCCTGTGTTGTCCTTATCCTGACAGCCACAGCTTCAAGAGAGGTATGAAGGGGCACAGGTTCACTGCATACTGAGTTCAGAACATGGGTGCAAACTCTACCTGACACACTATTATAGTCGCTGTGGTTCTTGTAATATCCCCTATAGCTGCGAAGGCAGGGGTCTGCATTGCCGGGAACCAGGTTTCCTGGAGGACAATGCAGAAAGCAAGTGTGAGGTCTAAGAGTTGCCGGAGCTCAGCCAGGTGGTGAAAAAAACCGCTGCTATTCCACTGGAGGGTGACGTTCTCGTGTGATTGGGAAGGCACGAAACACTAAATGAGTCTCTCTCTGCCTCAGGGTCACCTGCTGCCACCAGATGAGTACCTGTGCGATCAACTTCCATTGCATCTGAGGATCCAGAGAGATCTAGGGTCTCAGCTGATGTCAGAAACTCCACTTCATCCTCAGACGCAGAGCTTGTAGGTAGCAGTGGTACGGGTGCCACTGCAATGTCTGGGTTTATGGGGGTCTTCCTCTTTTTGGTTTTCTCTCGCTGCACCTTTGGCTGTTCTGGCTGGGAGGACTTCACTCAGTCAGTCTCAGAGACTGAGGAGGACCATGAAGCCCTACGAACAGCTACCTGTGGCTGCTTCAGCCACTGGCGGGTGTCCACTGGTAGGATCATTGGGAGAGAGTCATCCAAAGGACCCTTTCCTAGCGAGAGGAACCGAAGAAGATGTACGCTTCTCTGGCTGAGAAGTGGGGACTGATGTCCCTGATGGTTGGGGGTAGGGGGGGGGGGCTGTTGCTCCCAAAGTAAGTGGTGCAGGAGCAACAGAGAGGGAAATGACCCCCACCATTAAAGGGACAGGTGGAGACTGACGGCTCTGAGAGCCAAATGCACACGGTGGAACGGAAGGTGCTAGAACTGTTGTCATAGCGGCAGTGTAAGTGGATGTAGCCTCTCATATTTTTGCTTAGCCTCAGTGTAGGTCAGTTGGTCCAGGATCTTATATTCCATGATTTTCCTCTCTTTCTGTAAGATCCTGCAGTCTGGCAAGCAAAGTGAATGATGCTCTCTGCAGATGGCACAGACGGAAGGTGGGGCACGTGGAGTACTGGGATGTGATGGACGTCCACAATCTCAACATGTGATGGTGGAAGTACAGCAGGAAAACACATAGCTGAACTTCCAGTTCTTAAAGTATCACATTGGGGGAGTGATATAAGGCTTGACATCACAATGGCAGGCTATCACCTTGACCTTCTCGGGTAATGTGTCACCCTCAAAGGCCAAGATAAAGGCACCAGTGGCAACCTGATTATCCCTCAGATCCCAATGGAAGCTCTGGACAAAATGAACTCCTCACCACTCTAAATAGGCGCACAGCTCATCATCAGACTTCAAAAGAAGATCCCTGTGGAATATAATATCCTGGACCATATTTAAGCTCTTATGGGGTGTGATGGTAACAGGTACATCCCCCAACTTGTCACAAGTGAGTAATGCCCGTGATTGGGCAGAGGATGATGTTTTTATCAAGACTGGCCTTGACCGCATTTTGGACAAGCCCTCTACCTCCCCAAACTTGGCCTTTAAATGCTCCACAAAAAACTGAAGCTTCACTGACACGAAAGATTCCCCATTAACTCTCGTACACACGAGGTACTGGGGCGAATAAGCTTTGTTGCCATCCTTAGCCTGGCATTTCTCACATGGTGTGGCCATGGAGGGAAATGATTTGGGGTTGTATTTCTTAGCATTGAAGTTAGACTTTGACCGCTTAGCTACTGCTGGTGGTGGACCACCAGCAAGAGATGACGTACTATTCTTCATGGCATGTCATCTGCCCTGATACCACCCACTCCAACACA
Source organism: Schistocerca americana (assembly GCF_021461395.2). NCBI lineage: Eukaryota > Metazoa > Arthropoda > Insecta > Orthoptera > Acrididae > Schistocerca > Schistocerca americana. The sequence continues at coordinate 763,448,584 of NC_060130.1, read as the reverse complement.
GGGGCCCTCCCCATGGGTGCCACCCAGCCTCAGCAAGGGCCAGCTGGCAGGCTGGCCATTGCCAGGAGTCCCGATGCCCCAGGGAGACGGGCATCTACTCCCTGGCATACATAGGGAGTTAACAGCGCAGGCATCAGTAGAGCGATCCCTGTGTAGCTGTGTAGTCAGGGGCTACAAACAGCAGGGTACATGGTGGCCTCACCACAATGGACTGGCTACCATGCTGGATATGAGGTGCAAAGAAGTCCACGGACATCATCGGCACAGAAAACGACACTGCATAGTGGATGGAGGAAAATGCACCCAGGAAGGTGTCCTCCCCCAAGAGATGGAGAATGAGCATGACTGCAATGCCACAATGAGAAAGTGGACTAAAGATCTATATGCACGATGGACATGATACACCATGTAAGGCGCCCTTCCCCAATTGGCTCACTATTCAGGAAAATTTTGAAAAATGGAGGTTAAACCCTACAGGGGACCATCAGATGAAGGCCAAAACATGTGAGACTCCTTTTAGTAGCCTCTTACGACAGGCAGGAATACCTCAGGTGTATTGTAACCCCCCGACCCACAGGGGGGGATGTAGAAGGATGGAGGGAGAGGGGGGAGTGGAGTAAGAGGGAGAGAGGGAGGGGGAGGAGAGGGAGAGGGAGAGGGAGAGAGATAGAGATAGATGGAGAGAGAGAGAGAGAGAGAGAGAGAGAGAGAGAGGGGGGGGGGGAGTTATTACTGACTTATTTTCTGCAAAAGTGATTGAGACACAGGGCCCATTTGTAAACAAAGAAATTGCCCATCACGTTGTTGCCAACATTCCCAGGTCTCGTCACTTTTGTTTGGTAGACCCACAGTCTGTTGCCAACTGTGTTTTGATCTTCCTGACATGGAGACTCAGTGGAAGATCTTAAAAATAGATATCAAATCAATTATAAGAGTACACTGAAAGTGTAATAAGTGCACAGGATGTCTATCAATCATTTACCACATTTAAAGTGTTTTCTCAGACTAAGACTATTCCTAGCAGCCTGAAAAGGTTGTAATCTTCAGAAGAATTTCTTTTGTGGCTGGCTTAATTTCACAAATAAAATACCATGGCCATCACAAGAGAATAATTTCAAAGGTGAAATGTAATTGATAAAGGATCACAATCACATGATTTTTAAGGGCAAATGTAATTCCAGTTTATCAATTTTGCTGAAACAAACTGAACATGAATATTTCAAAATCTGCATACATGAAACTATTCCACAGACCAAATTGACACTTAGGCTTATACTGTACAACACAAACCAGTTCTAGAAAAATAAATTTACCGATATCAGTAACAATTTTCCCTCATTCTCCTGTGCTAATGTACGAAAGATTACAAAAAAAAATCAATGACAATTTTCCAACAAAATGTGGAACAGTTATGTAGTAAAACCAATCATAAACGTACCTATTATATGATATACAAGGAATAAAACATGCAGATATTTTAGCTTCATAGACCACCTAGTCAGTACCACCACCAGCTTTCTCCATGTTGCTATCTACTGTTTTGTATTGTATAAATAAAACTGTGAGATCCAGGAAGAGAAGTGTTAGTAAGAAATAGTGTTTAACATTGCAATTGATGAGGAAACATCCAATCCAATACCGAGAAAAAGTAGCAGTCACATATCTGAGGCACGTATTCAATTATGTTTACCCAAGAGAAGTGAAGGAGGGGAGGAGGAATTTCCATAAAAAGGAAGCACATATTTTAAGCTCTAAACATTTAGGAATAGTTGCTAAACAGCATTTGGTAGTGTTCTGTGCACAACATGGTTACAGCCACTTCCTTCACCAAAGCAAGTTGGGAGAGGTTTTCTGCATTCAGGTCACGTTTTATTATTCTGTACCTCCAGCCACATTTTTTCTAGTCACACATAATCTCACATGAAAGAAATAAATTCTGCCAGGGTTAAATTTATGTAAAATCTTTGTCACCTATACTAGGTAATAATGAAACCACAGAAGGCTGCAGTAGACAGTAGTTTGCAAATAAAGAGTTAGTTTATGCAGTCTACTTTATCCATGTTCTTTTTCATTGTTATCTCTTACACAAAACTCATACTTTTTTTTTCTATTTTTAAGTGGTAAGACACTTACTATGTTTCATGCGTGTCATGTACAATGACAAATATTTAAAGCACCCTTTTTATATCTCTTAATTTAATAACCTCTAAATGAATTTTTTTCACAACAAACAGTTTTTGGTGTACAAATTCCATTCCAACAAAATTATTTTCTTTCATGCCATGGACACTTGTTTTAAACTTTTGGGAATATTCTCATTGATGTGTGTAATACAGCAAGTCATATTACATGATTATCTGTTTTTGTCCTTTTGGGCCATACTCTCTTCCTTACCTCATAGCAATATGCACCAGTGACTTAATATTCTTAAAGCATGTGTACAATGTAACATTCTTAAGAATTATAATACATTGGAAATACTGTTGCACAACACTGCAAATATGGCCATATGGCTGTATGAGGTTTTTCCTGGTATATTCACTCTGTAACATCAGTAGGCAGCTGTTTCAAGTCACCACCTGATAATCATACAACCTCCGCAGATTTCTGCTAGCAGCTGCTTCAGCATTACACCGTCAGGGGCCTGCATTTCAGTGGAACCATAATTCAACAACCATGACTGTTACAGAAACCTGAGATGTCACTTCAGCATTATGAAGGAGTGACTACATGACATCTGGGCCGTCCACATGACAACATGCTGGGTCAAGGTGTGTACAAACAGCAACCATCCAGCTGGCAAGAGCACTGAGTCAGTGAGCACTGTAGGGCGGGCTACCACCGTGGGACCTAAGATAGCATCACTGCTCAATCACCATTTGCCAGTGCAGTCATCAGCATTAGTCAATATCATCCAACATGGCCACCTGCCATACAGTCCTGTACCTAATACAATGAGCCTGAGTGGCTAATTGAGACCCTACTCACCGCCACCTGCTTAGCAACTACTGTTGCTGGATGCTGCTAGACAGACATCAGAAGATAGAGTTTGCACCCAAGGTGACACCACATTCACTGCAATATTGTGATGGGCCAGCTAGTGACACCACCAACCCACCAACCATGTGGCTATGAAGCACTGCTGCACTGCCAACACTGACTCAGTGATCAGCTGACATTGGGCTGTCTGCCTAGCATGAAAGCTCCACTCTGAGCCACACTACAGTGTTTACACCCATGACCATGGATCTGGAACATTGCTGTGCAGTGTTCAAATCTAATAAATGTATATGGTTTACACCATGAGCATAGCTGAATTGGCTCCTGCTCCCCACCAGTGAAATTGTATGTACCAGAAGAGGAGGTCAGAATGGCCACTCTGACAATCCTACACCTGCTCCCCCAACCTCCAATGGGAGTACTCTACCTGACACTGCCAACTTGGTTACAGTTTGGTGTCAAAAGAAAAATGGTTCAAATGGCTCTGAGCACTGTGGGACTTAACACCTGTGGTCATCAGTTCCCTAGAACTTAGAACTACTTAAACCTAACTAACCTAAGGACATCACACACATCCATGCCCGAGGCAGGATTCGAACCTGCGACCGTAGCAGTCCCCCCGGTTCCGGACTGAGTGCCTAGAACCGCTAGACCACTGCGGCCGGCATGTCAGAAGAGCTAATGGGGGTACACTGATGACAGTGACACTGATGCAGCTTAGCTTCTGGCTAAATTTTACCTCAAATCACTCTTTACTTTCTTCTTAACTACCCTGATTACTTCCAAGCAGTTAAAACCCTTTGTTGTATAAGTGGACCCCATGCATGGCAATTTGATACCCCATTTGCCAAGTTCCCATTCTTTGTTTGGCTATGAAAAGTCAGATGAAAACCATTTGTGCATTTTATAAGAAGCCACATTTTCATTACACTCAAACATTCAGCCAAAAACATGAGCCACTGCTACACTGGTTAGTGATACTGTGCACTTGCCATGTGACCATGAAGCACAGTTGCAGTATCAGCATTGTCTCAGTGGTCAGCTATTGCCAGGCTGCCTGTCTAGCAATAACACTCCATTCCAAGCTATGCTGCACTCTTTACAACCATGGCTGGGACTCTGACAGAGCACCAGTGTCAAGGACTGCAGGTTTCACACCCATCCTGCCCACTGGCCCTGTAGTATTTCTGTACCCTGTGCAAATCTCATAGATATATATGGTTGCAACTTGAGCTCTGCTAAATGTGCTTACTCCTTCGCACTGGTGGAACTGCATCATCAGAGTGAGGAGGTCGGAAAGGGCATCTTGACAAACCTACATCTGCTTCCCCCTCGTCCAATGGCAGCAACACTGCTTAATCTGTCAACTCCATTAAAAAACACAATAATACACACTACTTACCATACTACAGTCAATCTTCAGATTACTGATAACTAAATGTTAATTTTCTTAGGCATTATAGTGCATTACTCATCACAATTTTCTGTTTATATGAAACTCTGTCAGAAGGACCTGCCACCCACACACTCCTGTTGGCCAGCTCATGGGCCTTGTGTTTAGCTTGACCACTCTGAGATGATAATTTTTGTCTACTTGTGATGGAGTTATGCACAAAAATCTCTATGATAGTACTATTCTATGTGGGCTTGTGTGGTTTTTGGGCAGGCTATTGAAATATGCTACTGACATGTGCTACTGCTACACTGTGAAAATAAAAAATATCTAGCCATCTGACAATGTCTGAGAAGAACTCAGCTTTAAGCCCAGGAACATTCAACCATGGAACATGACTGGAGCCTTTGGAACACACTACTGATTTATATTGCTATAAGACTTTGTATTAATACAGTCTTAGCAGAAAACAGTGAGTTCTTTCCTCCATCACATTTAGGATTCTACAGCTTACCTGATCTTGCAGCCAAACTCTGCGTTCCACTCTCAGGGTTATTTTCTCACCAGCTGCTTTCAGCAGGCGAGCTACTTGAGAGAGAGAGGTTACTTTTTTTCCCTCAATAGCAACAAGCACATCACCAGGCTTAACATCTGCAGCAGCAGCTGGTGACATGGATGTTACTGTATCCACCACGATACATGCCTGATAACGGTCAGCAACAAATTCTTGTCGAAATATTAATCCTAATGGTTGTGTACCACGATGTTCAATATTCAGCTCCAAAGATACATAGTGTGAATTTTGAGTTCGTACCATCTCCACCCAAGCGAATGCATCTGTCAAAGAGAGAGACCAAAATGAGAAAAAAGCCAGTAATTTCAACAGGGAAAAGTTAGTTCATAAGTGAAATAATAAACAACATTTTGAAACTCAGTACTCTAGAGCAGTGCAGATAATAGTAGTTCACTCTATTAATAATAATCCATCACACACACTCCTTAATCCAGTACACACCCAACAGTCTCATCCTATTTCAGAACTGTAAAATCCACAACAAATTATAGGTATGCAAGGCATCATCACATCAGGTAAAAACTTAGCATGATAAGTTTTTTCCACCAGTTGCCACTGAAGGGCATTAAATGTGAATAATAAGCATCTGGATATAACATTTGGTCATCAAGAGTCTTATCAAATATGTAAAGGACCTTACATGTACTAGAGCAGGCTCAGCATGATGTATACAGCACAGAGCCATGTGTACAACATATGGATGTAGAGCAGAAAACCATTTGTTAAGTAGGTCTGCCCAGCACAAGAACAGAACTAACTAGTTCATTACTCGACACTAACTAGTTGGTTTTGTTCTTGCGCTGGGCAGACCTGCTTAGCCAGTTATTTTTTGCTCTACATCCACATGTTGGACATATGGCTCTGGACCAAACTTGAGGTCCTTTGAAGACCAGATGTTATATCCAGATGCTTCTCATTCTTATTTAATGCTCTTCAGTGGTGACTGATCAATGAAGCTTTTCTTACTACATTTTTACATAATCTGATGATGCCTTACAAAGGTGAAACGTGTAACTGTTATTAATAAATAGAATTTTGCAGCTGAGACTGTTTTCATTTGCAAAAAAAAAAAAAAAAAAAAAAAAAAAAGGCATTACTGCAATAACTAAACTAAACTTTCAAAACATAGCTATATAATTTGCTTATTGTTACAGAGATCACACGTTGGATTGTGATACAATGTAACTGCTACTCAAATTTCAAATTATTAAACCCTCTCTGATAATGATATTAATGAGGATAAAAGGGGTTTCAGGGCTACTATAATATGATTCTAGAGTGGTTAGTTTTACTTCTACTCTGACATTTATCTCAAAATGAAAAACAAATACCTGAAATAGTATGAGTGTGCTAAAATAGTGCAAATGTGCAGAGATAGCATAACTTTGTAAGTTTGTTGGTGTGTGTGTGTGTGTGTGTGTGTGTGTGTGTGTGTGTGTGTGTGTGAGAGAGAGAGAGAGAGAGAGAGAGAGAGAGAGAGAGAGAGAAGAAAAATTGGATTATGGACTTTGATTAAAATCAGCCACATAATAAAGAACAAGCTGAACAGCAGCTTAAGGTGTTGTATGATGTAATTTTTAATGGAATCTTTCTGTTTACACAGGTCACAGGTCTGACACTGTTAATCTGGTGAAGACATCACTTACCAACTAGTTGGGAATAGGTTATACACTCCTGGAAATGGAAAAAAGAACACATTGACACCGGTGTGTCAGACCCACCATACTTGCTCCGGACACTGCGAGAGGGCTGTACAAGCAATGATCACACGCACGGCACAGCTGACACACCAGGAACCGCAGTGTTGGCCGTCGAATGGCGCTAGCTGCGCAGCATTTGTGCACTGCCGCCGTCAGTGTCAGCCAGTTTGCCGTGGCATACGGAGCTCCATCGCAGTCTTTAACACTGGTAGCATGCCGCGACAGTGTGGACGTGAACCGTATGTGCAGTTGACGGACTTTGAGCGAGGGCGTATAGTGGGCATGCGGGAGGCCGGGTGGACGTACCGCCGAATTGCTCAACACGTGGGGCGTGAGGTCTCCACAGTACATCGATGTTGTCGCCAGTGGTCGGCGGAAGGTGCACGTGCCCGTCGACCTGGGACCGGACCGCAGCGACGCACGGATGCACGCCAAGACCGTAGGATCCTACGCAGTGCCGTAGGGGACCGCACCGCCACTTCCCAGCAAATTAGGGACACTGTTGCTCCTGGGGTATCGGCGAGGACCATTCGCAACCGTCTCCATGAAGCTGGGCTACGGTCCCGCACACCGTTAAGCCGTCTTCCGCTCACGCCCCAACATCGTGCAGCCTGCCTCCAGTGGTGTCACGACAGGCGTGAATGGAGGGACGAATGGAGATGTGTCGTCTTCAGCGATGAGAGTCGCTTCTGCCTTGGTGCCAATGATGGTCGTATGCGTGTTTGGCGCCGTGCAGGTGAGCGCCACAATCAGGACTGCATACGACCGAGGCACACAGGGCCAACACCCGGCATCATGGTGTGGGGAGCGATCTCCTACACTGGCCGTACACCACTGGTGATCGTCGAGGGGACACTGAATAGTGCACGGTACATCCAAACCGTCATCGAACCCATCGTTCTACCATTCCTAGACCTGTTCCAACAGGACAATGCACGTCCGCATGTATCCCGTGCCACCCAACGTGCTCTAGAAGGTGTAAGTCAACTACCCTGGCCAGCAAGATCTCCGGATCTGTCCCCCATTGAGCATGTTTGGGACTGGATGAAGCGTCGTCTCACGCGGTCTGCACGTCCAGCACGAACGCTGGTCCAACTGAGGCGCCAGGTAGAAATGGCATGGCAAGCCGTTCCACAGGACTACATCCAGCATCTCTACGATCGTCTCCATGGGAGAATAGCAGCCTGCATTGCTGCGAAAGGTGGATATACACTGTACTAGTGCCGACATTGTGCATGCTCTGTTGCCTGTGTCTATGTGCCTGTGGTTCTGTCAGTGTGATCATGTGATGTATCTGACCCCAGGAATGTGTCAATAAAGTTTCCCCTTCCTGGGACAATGAATTCACGGTGTTCTTATTTCAATTTCCAGGAGTGTACTATGTTTCCAAATTGATATTACTCGAGTTCAGTCCTTGTTTCAGAACTGGAAACTGCAATAGCTGTTCTTTTGTGGGTTACAAGAAAACCGAGATTGAGGTTACCTTACACAATAAAAAATTCCAGATTTCAGTGGGATGAATAAATTTTTGGTGCAAATGGAATGTTTTAATGCTGTGTCAGATGGACAAGTGAACGTACATATGATAAGCACAAGACACACTGCATGCACAACAGTGGTGCACCATCAGAAGAAAGTACATATTCTGAGGTTTCTGCAGACACAGTTCTGCTGTGTAGAGACAACAGGTACATCACAGTGGGTGAGCAAAATGGCATGGCACTGGAAAAATATTCCAAAGCTGAAGTATGCAGGACAGTATGATTCTTGTGGGCAAAATGTCTAATCTGCACACAGATTCAGCCTGAAATTCTGGTGGTATATGAACCAAATGCCATGTCACATGCATCCATAGTGAAATGGTGCCAACAATTTAACGAAAACCCAACAGATTAGGGTGATACCAATCAGGTAGGAGGCCATCAACACTGATGACTGACGATAATGTCCAGGCAATAGGCAAGCTGAAAGAACATTTGGTGGAAAAGAGATTTTCCAATAATGAGGGCATTCACACAGCAGTTATTGAATGGCTCCATGACCAAGGAGCAAATATCTATCACTGAGGAATTAAACAACTGGTAGAACCTTCTGATTATTGTTTACAATGACTTGCTGACTATGTTGAAAAAGAGTGTCCTGTATCTGTGTATATTTGAGATGTAGTGAAGCAGTCACCTGCCATAATAATGTGAGATTGATCTTACTTTTTGAAGTCCCCTCATATATAACAAGGGTAGCCACAATGTGGTTCATGAGTCACACAAGGCTCTTGGCTTGATTTAGCATGGCTGCTGTTAATTTGTTTATGCTAAGCAAGCACAGCCTTCTTGTCACCTTGATACACTGCACATGGCATATATTTTCAGTGTCTACGTGTTATGTATGTAGTCGTAAAAATGTCAACTACATCCACTCAAACAACAAATCACACCAACAGTCGTAATCCTTCATTAAAAAAAATGAAAAATGTTGGTCTTCCTGACACTGTATCTCAAGATTTCTTAGTGAGATGGTTATCAGTAGGTGGTGTTCCAGGCTGATTTTTCCAGTTACTTGATCTAATTGAAAAATTTATGCAAATTTATCCCTTAGCTTCATGACCCACAGTGGTTGCTAGATATGGCTTTTATTACTGAAGCTGATCAGCATTTACAAATGTTAAACATATCATTACAGAGGAGCAGAAAAACTTATTTCTGATTAAGAACAGATTATCTTCAGCTTTCATAACAAATCACACAACCATTCTGGAAAGACGTTGAGATTAAAACTTTTGCTTATTTCAAATGTATGAAGAAAATAATTGAAATCCTTGCTGAAGTTCAGATGGAAAGAAAATTATTAATGTGAAATGTCTTGCCTTGATTGCAAAATAAATGGCACATTTAATTATTATACGAGATTTAGGTCTTTATTTTCATTCCTGGAAAGTCTGATTTGCTGTTGTGGGGGATGGCTGTCATGTTTAATCACCAATTATAAAAAGATTCAGCTGCTGCAGAGTTGGAACTTCTGGAACTGCAAAACAGCAAAGTACTAAAAGGACTTAAAAATTTGGTGTTCTAATACTGAATTCCACAAGAAAAATACCCACTAATAAAGGAGTTTGCAAGGGACTTCAGTTCTCGGGAACACTAGTGTGTGAATCACTGTACTCAAAATTAAAGTTCATGAAATCTAAATAGCAATCTGAAATAACTGATGAACATTTAACTAGACTTGTATGAACTGTGATCAGCAGTTGTCAGTCATTTTTCAAGCAGCTCACAGTAAAAATGAACAACTGAAAAAGGAAATCACGAAAGTGACTTCTTTTTTTTCTTGTTGTTTACTGATACGATTACTGAAATAAGAAGTAAATGTTGCTTCAGTAATGAAATAGAAATGATTCTCCATTAATGTTAAATATCAGTCTCTAGACAATGTGGCTCTATTTGACTCAATTTCACAAATTTGGAACTCCTACAGGTATGATTAACAGCTACCCCTTCTTTGTAACAAATTAACAAGAAAATCGCTCACACATTCCCAGTTATGACAACCATCAGTGCAGATCTTGCCAAGAGAAAACATTTTAAATTATAGCCTGGTGTGTCAGGACTCTCCAGACTATAGACTAAGTATGGAACAGAATGGACACAAATACTAGTTGCAGTGTGCTGTTGGAGAAGTGAGAAGCTGACCTGAAAAGCATGGCATGACACAAGTTACTGGTGCAGTGGAATGCAAAGTGTGCAAACTACAGTTCTTCTAAATTAATCACACAAAGCACAAAATTGTATTCTAAAAGACCCTTGAAGAAAGTTATAGCAACTATGACATGCTGTAGGCTTCCTTATTTAACATTTTTGTGTAGAAGACTGAAGTTTGCTTCCTGGAAAATTCTGTACAGGTACTATTGTCTAATTCATTTATTTACTTATTTCCTTTCGCAAAATCAAAGTTATAAATAAATCACTTCATCAAATTAAAATGACAGCCTAATGTATGTAGTTAATATCTTCAGTTCAGAGATAGAATAATTGAGGTGTGAAGAGTAGAATGGGTGGCACCTCAGAGCTAAATTGATGGTTAGAGGCCCATCCTCCCACCTCCACCCAACAAATAATGGTGTTGTCTTTAAATATTGTTGTAATATCCACTCCTCCATAAGATGTGGCGAACCATTAAGTTCTACTCAGAAAGGCAGAGCTCCACAGTTTAATTGTAAAAGTACAGATGTGGCTTGAATTAAACATGAATCATAGAAAAAAATAGTTCTAAACTATTCAGAAAAGAAAACAGGATCATCTGTCTAGACATCATGGCCTGTAGGGGTTCTACAAGACCTTCTGATAGTCATTACATTTATAAATGATCTTTTTGTGTGCACAAGCCTAAAGATAAAATTGACTTTGAAAGTGATTGAAAAAATAAATATCAGCAGCACAGCAAGCTTAATAAACTCAGTATATGGAGAGGTCCTACAATGGATTACTGCAAACTAGCTTGAAGGCTTAATATTAACAACATATAATTCACACAGTTCCACAGCAAAACAAAAACAGAATGTGATAAAAGGGAATTAATGGCAGTCAATACTCTTTAACTCCAGGGCCTACATGTGACCATATTTTCCAGCAATCAATCTCATGTAAAGAAATAGTTTGCCATACAAAACAGAGGGATGAGAACTACGTGCGGAGTCCATCCAAGGATTTCACACAGAAACTTATTTCAACAGTTTAGCATCTGCAACATCCCAGTACATTCCTTCCCTCTTGTACAATGTTATCAAAATTTTACACTGTACAAAATGAAGTAACTTGCTGGCCATTTACACAACATAATTTTCTGTATACAGGGTGCGTAGAGCACAAAAAGGTGTACCACTATACCCAGAAGCAAGTCTAGCTCTTTTACATTAGGAACAGTGGAGTGCCAAACTTGACGATTTCTTCGCAATTTTTTGGTCTCAGTGAAAGTGGTCTTCACAAAAGTGGCTCTAGCACCTCAATCACGTTACAGTTGAGACTGAAACTTTGCATATGTTCATGTAGGGCCCTCAGGTACATACTGTACAAATTTCATCAAAATTGAAGATGGTCGAGCTGGGAGCATCTTCTACACTGGGACACTTCACATGGGATGATCCTATTGTGAATTGTGCTTTATTTGTCTCATAACATACAGAATCTAAATCATTTTATTCAAGTACAGGAGACACATCAAAATTGCAGTAAAATTTCACCATAAACAGAGAACAGCTGATGTTAACAAACAGCATCATAATAATAACAGTTTTGTTATATATACATACAATAATGTCTAACACTTAATTACCTCTTGTACAAATTATCATTTCATTCTCTATGAATTCTTCTACTGAATAGTAGCATTTCTCCCGCAGAATCTGCTGTAGCCTCATTTTTAAAATTTCTGGCTTCATATTAAATATATTTTGGCCCATTAACTTGTTTACATATTATCATCCCTATACACTGTGGAGTCTGTGCATATAATTTCAACTGGTGTGTGGGTAGTATAAAATTATTTTTATTTTTTTTGTTATATGTGTGTTTAAGATGATCCTCCTTAAATAATTTTTGTCTGCTGTGTAACAAGATTATAATTTCATAAATGTAAATGGAGGGAACAGTTAGGATTTGTAGTTTCCGAAATAATGGGCAACAACGGTCTGTTTGCTGTGCAGTACACACGTATCGGACAATTTTCTTTTGTAGTTTCAGTATTCGAGATACACTACTTCCCCAGAAGATTATCCCATATCTAAAGACAGATTCAAAATAGCTGTGATAAGCAATTTTTCATGTACTCAAGTCAGTGAGATTTGCTAGTATTTGCATTGCAAATGCAAAACTGCTTAGTTTATTTGAGAGTAAGTCAGTATGTGTATTCCAGCTTAAGTTCTTGTCCACATTTAGTCCCAGGAATTTGACCATGCTAAATTCTTTCATAAGTTGACTGTTACATTGTATTTTAAGTTCCACACATTTTGAATGTTTTGCTCTGAAATGTACCATATGGGTTCTTGCAATTTTCAGTTTCAAGTCATTTAACTGGGACCAGTTTTCTAAAGTATCCAGTGTTCTTACAATGGAGCTCGAAATTTTTTCTGCATCATCATCTTCAATTAAAACAGAAGTATTGTCTGAAAACATAACAGATGGGGAATTTATGTTTATGGGTAAGTCATTTACATAGAATAGGAACAGGATTGGCTCCAAAATGGAGCCTTAAGGCACACCCTGTGATAGTGTACTCTATTTAGAATAAAATTCATTGCATCTGAGTTGATAGTTACCCTTTATTTTGTGTTGTGTAAGTATGATGTTAACTAATTTAGAGCATTGTCCATAATCCCATATTTGTCTAATTTGTAGATAAGCAAGTCATGGTTCACAGAGTCAAATGCTTTTGTGGGACCACAGAAGATACCTGAAACTTTACTCCTCTCATCCAATGATTTGCCTATATTTTCAAAAAAGTTATTCACTGCATCCACAGTGTTTTTTCATCATTGAAATCCTAATCGGTTACTTACAAAAAATATTTTTTACAATAAAGTTTTTGATCTGGTTTTCAGCTACTTTCTCTAACACTTTTGACAGGATTGGAAGAATAGAAATAGGTTGATAGTTTGCCATAACTGCCCTTGACCCTTTCTGGAACAGATGTCTGGCTTCGGCATACTTCAAAACATCAGGAAAGCATGCCTGTTCAAAAGACTGGTTGAATATTTTAGGTAGATGAGGTGCTTTTGTGCCACACACTGTTTTAATCACTTATTGGGTATCCCATCCCACCCATCAGAGTTTTTATTTTTTGAAGATAATATAACATTTTCCACATCCTATACTGTGACTTTTTTAAAATCTGTAAGATACTCAGCTTCTTGGTGGATTCCAAAGAGATTTATTTTACTCTGATACTCTGCTACATCAACACATTTCCAAACATGGGTTCCTATTCTAAATATTATGTACTCACTCCTCTCTACAAGTCCTAGAAGTTTGTAACAGGAATTTCCAAACACCACATAAAATTGTCTACTGACCCAACTATTAATATCATTTTTTATTTATAATGAAACTGTTTTATGTAAGGACCAAAACATTATAATATCAAGTACAGAACTATTTACACACTGGAAAATCCTGAACGGAATTACACTATGAATTGGGGCAGATTGCTATTAGCCACATTGGGGAGCAATTCAACAGCAGGCAAGCAATCAACACCACCTCTAAGTGATGAGTAGCAGTCAGTCCATCCTAATTCATATTGGTACTTCATTCCTCATTTTCCATTGTCTGAATTCACTAGGGGTTTCTGTTACATTGTACAACTCAGTGCTGTTTTCCTTGTCACTGGTCTCTATCCCATCACATTAATCAACATCTGTCCATTTCTTTCTCTATTTTCCTTGTTTCCTTGTTGCCTCCATAACCATACATTCTTTCCACCCGCTTATCACACACCATGTGATACAATGACTTATATGCCACCCTAAAGCAATGGTCTTGCCCATTTACAGTACATAGCAACATGCTTGCATGGATCATAGGTGCAGTGACCTGTATTCTATATTCTCCCTACCATTATAATTATCTCTGGACCTTAAAATGATCACACCACTTCCCATCACCTATGCATATTATCAGTATATACTCATACCCTAATAGCACAATCCTCCCACATATTCATGTGTGTAACATACTGATCTTGTTGCTCTTTCTCTCCACTCATATCTACCCACCCATATACACCCCACACAATTACTATCTTTTATTTCTATTTTGACTTTGATCTCTCCCCATTTTCACATTAATCTTATTTCATTTTTGTCTCATTTTCTTTTTGCTATGCTTCATGTTGTTCATCTTTTATGAGTTCTTAAAAAAAAGATACTCCCATAAATTTTACATTATTTTTTTTATTCTTCACTATGAATCCTCACGCCTTTCCCTAGCCAGAATCCAGTCCTCCATACTACTTCTATGTTGTTACATAGCACAAGGGATCCCCCAAGTTCTGTCAGTTCATAGTTCTCACCAAAAATTAAATATGTTTGCCTGCTGCAAAACACCTCCTTTATGTTATGAGTAACTTTTTATCCTAATTCATATAACAAGACAAATTTATTGTTTGACATGTTCTACAGTCTTGTGGTTTAGTTCACTTATGGATGTATGGAACATAAAGTAAATAAATGGATAAATCAATAAAAAAATAAAAATCACCACAGAATACCAACAAAACACTGATTAAACTTAACATGACTGCTGAATTACAAGCTTTCTGGGCCCAGTGAATTACCGTGTGAAATTCATTACCAAGGTGATTGATGTGTATCTACTAAACAGACCCCACAATAAACGCATTCCTTATTACTTGTGTGACTTGCTCAACTTCCTCAGGCGCTTGCATTAGCATCAGCTATACAGCATGAGTTGCTACATAAACAGTACTCTTTTCTTTATCAGATGATGTTCTCATTCCAAGTAAAGTTCAGTAATGGGATATAAGAATTATATTTCTACTGACAAAGTTTGTTGTACATACTGTAATCATTCACGCAATAATATTTTCAACATATACTTGCTTCAGTATTGGCTGCTATTTTGATCCCCCAATTTTACTTCATTTCATGTAGGAACCACGAAGATAAGGTATGAGAAATTAGGGCTCATACAGAGGTATATAGACAATTGTTCTTCCCTTGCTCTATCTGCGAGTGGAACAGGAAGAAAACGACTAGTTGTAGTGCAGGCTACCCTCTGCCATGTACCGTATGGTGGCTTGCAGAGTATCTATGTAGATGTAGATGTAGATGTAGATGTTACTAGAACTGCACAGTGCAGAAAAGCTACTGGCTTACCTACAGCCACTGAACAATAAACACTGTCACAAGGTGGTGTCTGCGTTAATCTTGTGATTTCCTGAACTGTGACCCGTAATTTTCCAGGAAGTACATTTGGAGTCCCTCCATCTTCTTCTGGAACTAATTTTACAAAAAAAGGTTTGTGTCGTATCTTGTAATGAGGAAGTGTATGTTTCTTCCTGACAGCCTTGCGTATCTGTGAGAGAAGGAAAATATTTCAGTTTCATTCACAGTTCACAGTTGATCAACAACAGAAAAATAAAATTCTTAAAACAAGTAGCTTTTCATGTGTTTTCAACTAATAAAATTTGTATAAATACATCTTGTATGTCTTTCAGTTGGTTTCATCATAATTTCACTTATGTTTCACTTCGAAATACACATATTAATGTTTTTACTGGCCTATTAAGACAGCTCAATATGCTATGCAGACAAGTAGTTGAGCCAGAAGCATGAGCTTGACTATAGTGAATAATATTACATTTCAGTCAACCTAGGCATAGATTTTATGAGAATTTTCACACACATTACAATTCATAACAAATTAGTTCTACATTTCTACCAAATAGGCATAATACAAAAATACTATGGCATGTAAACACAGAAAAATACAGCTTACATGATTAATAGTGCTTTCAACATAGGACAAATTTACTGTGGATGGGACACCTACATCACATTTTTTTAAAAATACAGTAGCTGAAGAAGCTAGTATACGTATCAATACCTTACTAACAGATTCAGAATGGGGGAGGAAAGAAAAATGAGAAATCTTTATCTTCGGCAATTCTGGTGGAGCTTAAAACTTCTATTACTTACAGAAAATCAGAAGCAATTATACAACATGGCCCTCAAACATTATGTTATGCACATCTGATATAATGTGACAATAATAGCTGCAGAAGAAAACTCAAACCAGTGGCAACTTTCGCATGCTGTATAATGAATGCTTAAAATGTTGCAAGTCAATGGTGAAACAAACAGCTAATTTAAACGTAGAGATAATTAACTAAAGGACTCCAAACCACTGGGAAAACACAGGAAAACAATACAAATAGAGGAGGTTGTATCTTTCACTTTAGCACTTCTTGGAACATATCTGAAAGAGTGGGGTTCTTGACAGATCCAAATAGCAGAACAGACTGAAAGATTCCTGAGACAATCTTCAACATTTATTTCATAGTGATTTTATTTAGTCAATATGGGTATATTACAATTAAAGTCAACAAACTTGGATGAGGGACTCTGCAAAAAAGGCACCACGTTTCCTGCAAAAACTAGTTTTACTATAGCAGTACATTAAACAAATTCTTCCACAGTCACTGTTCAGACATTTTTGTTTCTTTATAGATATGATCAGTTTCAAGACATTCAATCTCACAATCAAATTTTATCATTAATGAAATTCCAACACATTGGAACAAATTGCAGTACTTTCTTGAAAGACACATATGAAACAAACAAACATCAGTTCACTTTAATATATGGATTTTCGTTAATGATAATATTTCTTAATAATCCTAAATGTCTCAAAACCAGTCACATCTATAAATAAAAAAGTCCTAACTGCCACTGCCACAGCTGCAGACCCCCACAAACATAACCAAAATGAGCAGAAACCTCTCTTCTAACAGCATTGTCTGCTGTTATGTGCCCTAGCTTTTATTAGAGATGAACATGACGATGGTGGGGTGGTGAAACAGGGAAGCTACATATATGTTTAAAGTATTGGTTTCAATGAACAACCCACTTGATGGCCAGGCAGCTGGTAACTAGTATCACAGGAATAAAAAGGTTTGTTGAATTTACATATGAGGCTGTGGATTAATAGATATTTATTACAGATAAATAACAGTGCAACTCCTACTAACTTACATACGCCTCTTTCAAGAATGTTTACACCAGAAACTCTTTCATCTTGTACAGCATGATATGTGTCAACTGGGAGCACAAGTGACATCAAAAATGAAGAAAGTGCAATTGCTTTGGAGCAAATGATTTGTTACATATTATTTCAAATGTGTGTCCACAACACATAATAAATATGTATCCGTCAATACTGTTAGTAATAACTGCAGTGGATTTGGAAATATTTTATCAACAACTTGTGATATTGAAAACAAGTTCCCAGGCTAAGTTACTCACACTTCTTGTTTCAAAACATCAGTGATCATGGTAAGATAATGCTTGCCCAACACATTCACTCCATGACATACATATGTTGAGAGTCGTAGGGAACACTCACCTGTACCTTCATGGGAGTTATGCCTTTACAGATGGCATTGTGAAATCTATAGAATGCCAATATTATAGCCTACTACAAGGATCCCTTCACAGCTTATGTTTCCCTCATCACCTTCTTGTAAGACAACTGCCCATGGCTCAAGTACAGAATAGTGCTAAAGGAGTTTCAAGAGCAGCATCATGAATTCTAATGTATGTCATGGCCATCTACCCTACCAGATATCTCTCTAATCAAACAGATCAGGCTTGTTTTCAAGCACCAGATCAAAGCCCATACAGCACCAACTTATTATTTATGGGAATTGTGTGACCTGTGTATGAAAAATCTGGTGCCACCATCCTCCACACAAATGCTAGATGCTTATCAATTCCATAAATGAATAATTAACATTTTTTCTTGGAAAAGGGAAGGAGCATGCTATTAGAGGTTTGGTCATTATGTTCTGGTTGATTAGTGTACCTTGTGAAAGTATCAAAGCATATTTCTTTTTCCTTCTTTCCATAATGCACACGGATTGTAATGATAAAACAGGGGTTGAATGCATCTATTGAAATAGATACAACCATTCTTTCCAAGTTATAGCCATGACTGCAATGTGAATGTAGCCAAATGACCTTACTGCTTTGTATCCATTACCATGGTAAGTTCTATAGAATAAATATAGAAACAGAAAACAGCATAACAACTGCTCTATAAAATAGTTTTGCTTAGCATTTGTGGTGCAATTACAATATGAAAGTATTTTTATGCAGTAAGTCGTCCACTAATAACTGAAAGTAGCTAAAAACAACTTCTCTCTTTGTGCTGTAACAGTTATCATGCAAAATATTGGCTTTTACTACTTAGGCTCAGTGAAGACAAATTCTGTAGCACGTACATACAGAAAAACAACTTTCATTCATGTACCTTGACTAGTTTCTCTCTTTTCTTTTGTCATCAATAATTGTTAAGCCTAAAATTTTCTTTTGACTCAACATGCATGTTAGGCTAAAGCATTATGATGTAGCTGCTTTGCACAGAGCTTAGTTTTGCTCATTTGTTAAAATTTTAAACTGGTGTAAAGCTCCAAAAGCAGGTTAGAAATAAACAAAAATACAAATTTTACCTCCATGAATGAGATGATCCATATGAGTATTTGAGAGAATACATACTATCATTTAGGTCTCCAAAAATGATCAGTATTATAACCTGACAAAACATAAAATTGTCTCAACTGATATTGCAAACATCTTATAAGAAACTGCAATAAGTTCTGATTATAGCAAAATGTTAACAGACCAGCAGTAGCAACTGGTAAAAATAATAAAGCATTTCCTTAAAAGTAAACTACTCTGATTCAGAATTTCTTATGACACCAAATATCAGTACAAGATATCTTACAGAATAAAAATATCTGTAGTAGATAAAATCCAGAAATTAAAAATATTTCCTATGAGGCAACAATATGTCTTTAAAGTTAACAGTACACTTAAACTATACAATAATACAATACTGTGAAAGAAGCAACATATGTAAAACATTACCTGGTTAATGATAATTGAACTTATGTGAGGCAAGGGACGACCCTGCAGCTGTGATTCCACCTGAAGTTCTAGGAGAGGTTCACTGTAGAAACTGAAAGACCAATGTGTATAGGGCAAACGTGTGAACTGCAGCTGTGCTTGGCCAATGAGACGATTTACTGAAAAATCAAGAATTACAGTGCACAAAATTCAAGAAATGTGAACTTCTACACAAGTAGTTTAGGTACAAACCCACAGACAGAGAACAATCAAAAATTGGGAGAGGAAATGAGGAACAGGGAGGGGGTGGGGGATAAGCAGGAACACAAAGGGGAAAAACAGATTTAACAGTGGATAACACAAAAGTAAAAAGGAACAGTAGCGGTAGTGACAGAGAGGGGGAGGGGAACAAATAATACATACTAGCATACATAAGCAAACAAAGAATTGAAAGACTTGAAACTGTTGACAGTAATAATTATCTTTCTTTATTCTTGTGCCTCACGTTCTGGTGCAAGCATTTCCTGTCAATGCAAACCTTGCAGATTGAGTGTAAAGGGCTAGAGGCAACCACTCACAGTACAGTTGATGTGTCATGTGGTTGACAAGGCCCCACAACTGACAACACTGATGAACTTTCAGACAAGAAGCAATTTAGGGAAATCACAGAAAACCCAAATCAGGATTGACGGATGCAGGTTTGAACCATCGTCCTCCTGAATGCGAGTCCAGTGTGCTAACCACTGTGCCACCTTGCTTGGAGAGAATTTTGTCTGAGAGCTCAGTTATATTTGCAATCTTGTTTGTGTGTACTATTCAATGTGGAATGTGGGGTAGGGAGGGGGGAGCAGTGTCAAGTTTTTGTTATTGGTGGTGATAAGACACAGGTTGGAAGCCACTGCCAGTTCCTTACTGAGACACTACAAGAAATTTCTAATTTAATCGAGGACTCTGACAAAGTCTAATGAAGAAAATTTTTTTCAACACCAGGTTTTGAACTATTTTCCTATGAGTAAAGTACCACCATGCAACACTGGTTATTGAGTCAGGGAATAGTAATAATGTAATAATGACGACGATGATGATGAGAATAGTATGATACAAATTTCAGATTGATACAGTTCCTTCAGTTCTTAAGAAACTCCAAAAGACTTTTACAACTGTTACTATTATTACATCAAATTTACCAGCAATGATGCATGTTGTTCACATTATCTCATGACTCAAAAGAAATCAAATGTAGTAACATCACATCCCCATACAGTAAGTTGGGCTACCCAATATTTCACTTTAACAGATGCAACTGCTGGTACAGATGATAAAAATACACAAAATAACACACGCCTGACCTATTTTTTGGAAGCAAGAACAAGTAAGGACAGGGGAGGTAATAAAGATGAAACATATCATTCAGACTGCATGTTAAGTGGAATTTATGAAATGAATGAAGGAAGGGAGGTCAGGAGATATTGCTTGGTCAAACTGATACCACGGCCCAACTAGATTATGAGGGTAATGTTTCTGGACTGTTTAGATCTCCAAAAAGAAGGAAGTAAAGAAGCAAGCTTGGGGGATTTACATACCACCAGCACGAAGGCCAACAGAGATGGAGCACAAGCTTGGAATGGGCATGGATGAAGAAGGAAATTGGGCATGATGATTCCAAAGGAACCATCCTGCTATTCAGCTGATTGGTTGGTTGGTTTAAAAAAGGGTGGGGAAGGGACCAAACTGCGAGGTCATCGGTCCCTTGTTCCTGGTAAAATAATTACACAAGGGAAAGAAGAAAAGAAAGGAGACATACGAGAAAGGAAGAACCTAAGAATGACAGAAGGACAACCAACACTACCATGGACAAAACAGGAAAAGAAAACCACAGAGACAAGCAAGAAACATGCAGAAGGGGTAAAAACAAGAGAGCAGATGACCATGGCTGGCCGACCATGAGAATAAAAAGGAAAAGCCAGCCACTCTGTGACACATTAAAACATCCACCCTGAAAGCATTAGAGTGGAGAACACAAAGGAGCAAAGGACATGCGCTAAAACTTACACAGAATTATAAAAGCCACCATCACATACAAAATGTAAAACTAAATTTGCTAATGAGGCGTTGTCAGCTAAAATTAATGGCAACGAGTCCAGTAACTGAAGAGTTCATTGCAGGGCAGCCAAAGGAGGACAGCTCACCAAGATATGGACCACTGTCAGCCAGGCGCCACACCAACACTGAGGTGGGTCCTCATAGCACAGAAGGTGGCTGTGTGTCACCCACACGTGGCCAATGCAGAGCCAGCAGAGAACCACAGAGTCCCTGCGAGATTCCCACATGGAGGACTGCCACGCATTCGTAGTCTCCTTAATGGCACACAGTTTGTTGTGCATGCTGAAGTTATGCCATTTCGTCTCCTAAAGATGCAAAACCTTGCCGCATAGTACTGAATGCAGCTCAGTTGCAGAGAAGCCGATCTCCATAAGCGGTTTCCATGTAGCCTGTTTGACCAGCCTGTCAGCAAGTTCATTGCCTGGGATTCCGACGTGACCTGGGATCCAGACAAACACCACTGAATGGCTGGACTGTTCCAGAGCATAGATGGACTACTAGATGGTCACTACCAAAGGATGATGAGGGTAGCACTGGTCAATAGCTTCTAGGCTGCTCAAGGAGTCAGTACACAGAAGAAACAACTCCCAAGGGCATGAATGGATGTGCTCAACAGCACAAGACATAGCCACTAGCTCGGCAGTGAAAACAATGCAGCCATTGGGCAAGGAATGCTGTTCAATATGTCCTCCATGGATATATGCAAAGCCGACGTGAGCATCAGCCATCAGGCTGTCGGTGTAAACCACTTCATCGCCTCGGCACGTGTCAAGAATCAAGAGGAAGTGGCAGCGGAGAGCCGCAATGTTAACTGAGTCCTTAGGGCCATGTGAAATGTCCAGGCAAAGCTACAGCCTAGGTGTACACCATGGAGGTGTACGTGAATGGACCTCAAATATAGGTGTTAAAGGCAAGGACGCCAGTTCAGAAAGAATGGATCGGACACGAACTGCAATTGGAAGCCCTGACCTGAGTTGCCGATGTGGGAAATGAACTGCCATGGGTGGGAAAAGCAGACAGAAATTCGGGTGCACAGGAGAACTACAAACATGTGCAACATAATTGGGCAGAAGTTATGCATGCCTAACCTGCAATGGATGGACTCCAGCCTCCACAAGGATGCTGGTCACCGGACTCATCCTAAAAGCTCCTATTGCTAGGCGAACACCACAGTGGGTCGAGTAAACACAAAGCTGAGGGTGCCGCCGAGCCATAAACCAGACTACCATAGTCAAGATGGGATTGAACAAGGGCTCTCTAGAGCTGCAGCAGCGTAGAGCGATTTGCACCCCATTTTTTGTTGCTCAGGCAGCGGAGGGCATTGAGGTGCTACCAGCACTTCCGCTTAAGCTTATGAAGGTGAGGTAGCCAAGTCAATCGGGCACTGAAAACCAGTCCTAAGAACTGATATGTCTCTGCTCCAGTGAGTGGATCATCATTAAGGTAAAGTTTTGGTTCTGGATGAATGGTACAATGCTGAGAGAAGTGTATAACACATGACTTTGCGGGTGAAAACTGGAAACCGTTGGCTACAGCCCACGACTGTGCCTTGTGGATGGCTCCCTGTAGGTGCTGGTGAGCAACACCAGTACTGGTGGAGCAGTACGAAATGCAGAAATCGTCTGCATACAGAGAAGGTGAGACGGATGGCCCTACAGCTGATGCTAGATCATTAATGGCCACTAAAAATAGAGAGACACTCAATACAGAGCCCTGCAGGATGCCATTCTCCTGGATATGGGGGGAACTATGGGAGGCATCAGCTTGGACATGTAAAGTACAAAGTGACAGGAAATTTTGGATAAAAATTGGGAGCAGGACTCGGAGACCCCACTCATATAATGTGGCAAGGATATGATGTCCCCAGGTCATGTCATACGCTTTTCGGAAATCAAAAAGATGGCAACCAGGTGTTGGCACCTGAAAAAGGCTGTTCGAATGGCAGACTAGAAGGACACAATATTATCAGTGGTAGAGCACCCCTGGCGGAAGCCGACCTGACACGGAGCCAGTAGGCCACATGACTCCAAGACCCAGCCCAACCGCCAACACACCATATGTTCCAGCAGCTTACAAAGAGAGTTGGTGAGGCTGATGGGCCGTTAGCTATCCATATCAAGCAGGTTTTGACCGGGTTTGAGCACCGAAATGATGGTGCTCTCCCACCACTGCGATGGAAAGACCCCATCGCACCAGATGCAATTGAAGATGACGAGGAGATGTCGCTTGTAGTCAGATGAGAGATGTTTAATCATCTGACTTTGGATTCGATCTGGCCCAGGAGCAGTGTCGGGACAATGTGCAAGGGCACTGAGGAGCTCCCACTCTGTAACTGGGGCGTTATAGGATTCACTACAGCATGTAGTGAACGAGAGGACTTTTCCTTCCATCAGCCGTTTGAGAGTACGAAAGGCTGGGGGTTAATTCTCTGACATAGAGGCTTGAGCATAGTGCTCAGAAAAGTGGTCGGCAATCGAATTTGCATCAGTAGATAACACACCATTTATGTTAACACCGGGAACACCTGTTGAGGTCTGGTGCCCAAAAACACGTTTGATCTTTGCTCACACTTGGGAAGGTTATGTATGGCACCCAATGGTCGATACATCTCTATCTCAACACTCCTGCTTCTGTCGTTTGGTAAGTTGGGATTTTACGCACCGTGATCATGGGTATGTCCAATGTTCGGGCAATTCTCTGTGCTCTACACATCTGCACACCACCACTTGTCCCCTCCCGCATTGCTGTGGCCACTGCATCCACTGACGTCGAATCAGTTTGTTTCCTCCCACTACGAGGTTGCACACCAAAAGAACACGTCTTTTCAAACATCCTAATCATTTTCTCCAGACCCATGGCAGTCATCGGACCAATGCCAGTGTCTAGAACTTCTGCAGAACAATGTGTGCACAGTCATCATTCTTGTAATACAGCTTTACAAGCAACACATGATCCTGCATTGAGACAGTCATGGCAAACAAGGAGGAAAAGCCATGTACCTGGTGTGTTTATGCCAACATCAATGGGTCATGCGCATGACAGGTGTTTTCATTTACGTATTCTGACACATACAGCGCCATCTATTGATCAACTTTCACACTATTTTTTTTCTTCTGCAAATGTTTTCCCCCTTCTCCAATAATATTATGCTGCAATTTGATGTCATTCTGACAAGTGGTGTTATTTCTACATTGTTTTGAAAATTTAACTTTGATTATAATCACTCTGTACACAAGCTATACCCGCAGATCGCTTTATATGAACTGTCTCAGCAAGTGTTTGTCATTAAGAAGCACATGGACTTCTTCACTTTTCTCTGTTTTCCTTTTTGTAGTGCATCCACACCAACAATTTTCCAGCACTATTTGGAACAATTAACTGCATCTGTGCCTTCGTGTACAAATTATGTAGGTGATATAATGGTACCAGATCACACAGCAGATGAGTACCTTATTAATTTCTGCAGCCTGTTGCAAGGGTTATCAGAGGCATTAAATGCAACAGAGACAAGTGTGTGTTTATTCAAACTGAGATTGAGTATTAGGGGCATGTGATTAATTCTCAAGATGTTCATCCAATGCAGTTGCACTTGCAGTACATTCGTGACCTCACACTTCCAAGGAATGCTACTTAATTACAGTCAATGCTAGGGAAGCTGACGTACTACAGCCATTTCAATCTTAATGCAGCTCAGACTGCAGCACCACTGCACTGCCTTCACCCTCAGTGATTGTTGCATAGTTCATTTAGATCCTTCAAAACCTGTAGTCTTGGCTATGGATGCCTCTTTTTTATGGCACTGGTACTGTACTCTCATACATTATTGGTTCTGATGACAGACCAATAGCCTCCAAATTGCTTATCAAAGCTCAGAGCAACTATTTGCAAATGGAGATGGTTGGTTGGTTGGTTTGTGGGATGAAAGGGACCAGACTGCTATGGTCATCAGTCCCTTTTTCCAAAACTTAAAAACACCCACACAGAATAAAAGCGAACAAGGAAAAGATCACAGACGACACAGGACAAGAGAAACTTAGACAAAGACCAGACAAAACGAATTAAAATCACACAGAGTGTGACGGTGGTTGGCCGACCAGAAAGAAAAAAAAGGAAAAGCCAACCACCGAGAAACGCATTAAAAACTCAGTCAAAAACCGTAGGCTAAATGCCAGACTCAACACAAAAAAGGACAAACACTTGGATTAAGTGATAAAAGCCCCCTGCCCGAATAAAACGCAAAACTAAGCCTGTCATGGCAGTGTCATCTGTTAAAAGGGCAGGGAGCATCTCAGGCAGCACAAATGTCTGCCTGACCATAGCTAAAAGGGGACAGGCAAACAAAATGTGGGCCACTGTCAAAGCCGCCCCGCAGCGACATAAAGGATGGTCCTCCTGATGCAGTAAATAACTGTGCATCAGCCGGGTGTGGCCAATGCAGAGCCAACAAAGGACAACAGTCTCTGCGATTGGCTCACATGGATAATCACCACACAGTCATCGTCTCCTTGATAGCATGGAGTTTATTGGGTGCAGTCAGATTGCGCCATTCAGCAGCCCATAGCGCAAAAACTTTGCGGCATAAGAAGGCTCGCAAATCAGTCTCCGGGAGGCCAACGTCCAGAGATGGTTTACCGGTGGCCTCTTTCGCCAGGCGGTCAACATTTTCATTGGTGGGTATCCCAACATGGCCTGCGGTCCACACAAAGACCACAGAGCGGCCGCAATGGGCAAGAGCAAGAAGGGACTCCTGGACAGCCATCACCAGACGAGAGCGAGGGAAACACTGGTCGATAGCTCGCAAACTGCTCAGGAAGTCGCTACAGATAATGAAGGACTCACCTGAGCAGGAGCGGATATACGCTAGGGCACGGAAGATGGCGACCAGCTCATCAGTGAAAACACTGCAGCCAGTCGGCAAGGATCGTTGTTCGTAATGGTCCCCTAGAGTTAGAGCAAAACTGACACGACCAGCAACCATCGAACTGTCAGTGTAAAACACGCCAGAGCCCTGATACGTGGCTAGGATGGAATAAAAGCAGCGGCGGAAGGCCTCCGGAGGGACTGAGTCCTTCGGGCCCTGTGCCAATTCGAGCCGAAGGCAAGGGCGAGGCACACACCACAGGGGTGTACGCAGAGGGGCCCGGAAAGGAGGTGGATGAGGGAAAACCCCAAGTCCGGAGAGAAGCTCTCTGACGAGGACAGCGATCATACAACCCGAACAAGGCCGACGTTCTGGGAGATGGACGACTGACTGCGGGAACAGGAGACGATAATTAGGATGCCCGGGCAAGCTACAAACATGTGCAGCATAAGCGGCCAGTAAATGTTGGCGCTGTAACCGCAGTGGAGGGACACCTGCCTCCACAAGTATGCTTTCCACAGGGCTGGTCCGGAAAGCACCAGTGGCAAGTCGGATCCCACTGTGAAGGATTGGGTCCAGCACCCGCAATGTAGATGGGGATGCTGAACCATAAGCCAGGCTCCCATAATCCAGACAGGACTGGATTAACGCCTGGTAGAGCCGTAAGAGGGTAGATCGGTTGGCACCCCAGCTGGTGTGGCTCAAGCATCGCAGAGCATTAAGATGGCGCCAACACATCTTTTTAAGCTGCTGAATATGAGGCAGCCAAGTCAACTGGGTATCAAAAACCACACCCAAAAACCAATATGTCTCCACCACAGCAAGACGTTCGCTGGCACGATAAAGCTGAGGCTCACGGTGAACTGTGCGTCGCTGGCAGAAATGCACAACGCAGGTCTTGGTAGCCGAAAACTGGAAGCCATGCACTACAGCCCAAGACTGCGCCTTGCAGATAGTGCCCTGCAGCTGACGTTCAGTAGCTGCAATGCCAACGGAGCTGTAGCAGAGGCAGAAGTCGTCAGCATACAAGGATGCTGAAACAGACGTTCCCACCGCCACAGCAAGCCCGTTAATTGCAATTAAAAACAGGCAGACACTTAAAACAGACCCCTGAACTCGGGAGGAACTATGGGAGGCCGCAACTTGCATGCGGAAGGTACGATGCGCCAGAAAATTTCATAGGAAAATCGGCAGTGGACTCCGAAGACCCCAATCATGAAGCCTAGAGAGGATGTGGTGGCGCCATGTCGTATCGTACGCCTTCCGCATGTCAAAAAAGACAGCGACGAGGTGCTGACGGCAAGCAAAGGCCATACAGATGGCTGACTCCAGGCTCACCAGATTGTCGGCGGCAGAGCGGCCTTTACGGAACCCACCCTGAGACGGAGCTAGAAGGCCTCGAGACTCGAGTACCCAACTCACCCGCCAGATCACCATGCGTTTGAGCAACTTGCACAGAACGTTGGTGATGCTAATGGGGCGGTAGCTGTCCACCTCCAATGGGTTCTTGCCAGGTTTCAAAATAGGGACAACAATACTTTCCCGCCATTGCGACGGAAACTCCCCCTCAACCCAAATGCGGTTGTAGAGGTCGAGGAGGCATCGCTGGCAGTCCACTGAGA
The DNA here is from genome assembly GCF_021461395.2 of Schistocerca americana. Lineage (NCBI taxonomy): Eukaryota > Metazoa > Arthropoda > Insecta > Orthoptera > Acrididae > Schistocerca > Schistocerca americana. The sequence goes on along the minus strand of NC_060130.1, from coordinate 763,420,697 downwards.
GGTGTTTCAGGATCTGGCAGTGGATGCGATCTGGCCCAGGAGCTGTATCAGGGCAAGCGGCTAGGGCACTGTGGAATTCCCACTCAGTGAATGGGACATTGTAGGATTCAGGATGGCGCGTGTGAAATGAAAGGCTGCAAAGTTCCAACCGCTCTTTAATGGAGCGGAAAGCCAGTGGATAATTCACAGATGCGGAACTGAGAGCAAAATGGTCTGCTAAGCGGTTGGCAATTATGTCGGATTCAGTACAAATTGCCCCATTCAGTGAGAGCGCAGGGATGCTGACAGGGGTCCGATAGCCATAGAGGCGTCTGTCTAATCTTTGCCCAGACATGCGATGGAGAGACATGGACGCCAATTGTGGAAACATACCATTCTCAGCACTCCTGCTTGTGTTGGCGAATGATGCGGCGGGCGCGCGCATGGAGCCGTCTAAAGGCGATGAGGTTTTCGAAAGATGGATGCCGCTTGTGATGCTGGAGTGCCCACCTGTGATCTTTAATCGCCTCGGTGATCGCTGGCGACCATCAAGGTACAGTCCTCCGCCAAGGGGACCCAGACAAACTGGGAATGGCAGATTCTGTGGCAGTAACGATGGCGGTGGTGACTGAGTGAACCACCGCATCAATGGCTTCATGAGAAACAGGTTCAATAGCGGCAGTGGAGGAGAACAAGTCCCAGTCAGCATTATTCATAGCCCACCTGCAAGGGCGCCCAGAAGACTGACGCTGTGGCAGTGACAGAAAGATCTGAAAGTGGTAACTACCACACAGGTCGTCATGCACTCTCCATTGGACAGACGGTAAGAGGCTAGGGCTGCAGATCGAAAGGTCGATAGCGGAGTATGTGCCGTGCGCCACACTGAAATGCATGAAGGCACCATCATTTAAAATGGAAAGATCGAGCTGTGCCAATACATGCTCAATGGTGGGACCTCGACCTGTTTCCACTGACCCACCCCACAGAGGGTTATGGGCATTGAAGTCTCCCAGTAACAAGAAAGGTGGCGGCAATTGGGCTATCAGCACAGCCAGGACATGTTGGAAGGTAAAGACTGCAGATGGTAACAGCCTGTGGCATCCACACCCGAACAGCGACAGCCTCTAAAGGTGTTTGTAGAGGGACAGACTCGCTGTGAAGTGAGTGAAGGACATAGATGCAGACGCCACCAGACACCCTTTCATAAGCTACCCGGTTCTTATAATAACCCAGATAGCCACAGAGGGTGGGGGTTTGCATCGCTGGAAACCAAGTTTCCTGAAGAGCAATGCAGGCTGATAAGTTGTCGGAGCTCAGCTAGATGGTGGAAGAAACCGCTGCAATTCCACTGCAGGATGATATTGTCCATGGCTCAGAAAGGTGTGAAGGGACTGGAGAGGCAGGTTATGCCACTGGGTCATTTGCTGCCACCGATTCAGTATCCGCACGAGTGACATCCATTGCATCCGAGGGTCCGGTGAGATCCAGGTCTTCAGCAGACGCCAGAATCTCGACCTCATCCTCAGACGCAGAGCTTGTAGGAAGCAGTGGGATGAGTGCCACCGCAGTGTCGTGATTCTTGGGAACCTTCTTCTTTTTCTGCTTCTCACACTGTGCCCTCGGTGGTTCAGGCTGGGAGGGCTTCACTGGGTCAGTCTCAGGGACGGACGACGACCGTGAGGCCCTACGACCAGCAATTGGTGGTTGTTTCAGCCACTTGTGGGTGTCCGCTTTTCCGCTGGTCGGAACTTGCAAAGGGAGGTCCCTAAGGGACCCCTTCCTGGGGAGAGTAGCCGAAGAAGTCTTACTCTTCTCCGGCTGGGAAGTGGGAACTGGTGTCCCCAATTTTTGGGGGGGTGTTGCTCCTGAAGTAGATGGAGCAGGAGCAACAGGGAGTGAAGTGCCCCCCCCCCCCCACAATCAAGGGGGCCGGTGGATTCTGACCGATCATAGAGCCAACCGTACGTGATGATGGGAGAACTGTTGTTGCAGCAGTGGCGTAGGTCGACATAATTGGCACAGGATGGAGCCTCTCATATTTCCTCTTAGCCTCGATGTAGGTCAGGCGGTCCAGGGTCTTATATTCCATTATCTTTCATTCTTTCTGGAATATCCTACAGTCCAGGGAGCAGGGGGAATGGTGTTCTCCACAGTTAACACAGATGGGAGGCAGGGCTCATGGAGTATTGGTATGCGAAGGATGTCCACAATCTCGACACGTGATGCCAGAAGTACATCGGGATGACATATGCCCAAACTTCCAGCATTCAAAACACCGCATCGGAGGAGGGATATATGGCTTCACATCACAACGGTAAACCATCACCTTGACCTTTTCGGGTAAGACATCACCCTCGAAGGCCAAGATGAAGGCACCGGTGGCTACCTGATTATCCCTCGGACCCCGATGGACGCGCCGGACGAAGTGAACACATCATCATTCTAGGTTGGCGCGTAGTTCATCGTCGGACTGCAGAAGAAGATCCCTGTGGAATATAAATACCCTGGACCATGTTTAAACTCTTATGGGGCGTGATGGTGATGGAAACATCCCCCAACTTGTCACAAGTGAGCAACCTCCGTGACTGGGCAGAGGACGCTGTTTTGATTAGAACTGACCCAGAGTGCATTTTGGACAAGCCCTCCACCTCTCCGAACTTGTCCTCTAAATGCTCCACAAAAAACTGGGGCTTTGTCAACATAAATGATTCCCATCAACTTGTGTACACACGAGGAACTGGGGTGAATAATCTCCACTGCCTTCTTTAGCCATATGTTCCTCCCATGGAGTAGCCAGGGAGGGAAATGATCTTGGGTCGTATTTCTTACCGTTGAGGTTAGACCTCGATCGCTTAGAGACTGCTGGTGGAGGCCCACCAGTGAAAGATGATGTACCACGCTTGATTGCGGGTCATCCGCCCTGATGCCACCCACTCTGACCAGGGGTTCTCCCCACGGGCGCCACCCAGCCACAGCAAAGACCACCTCGCAGGATGGCCTTTGCCGGGAGTCCTGATGCCCCAGAGGGATAGGCATCTACTCCTCAGCATACATGGGGAGGTAGCAGCTCAGGCATCAGCAGTGCGATCCCTGTGTAGTCAGCGGGCTACCACCAAGAGGGTACATGACGACCCCACCACAATGGACTGGCTACCGTGCTGGTAGTCGGGTGTCGAATATCCATGTATATAGGGAGCAAAGACGGAAGTGCACAATGGAGGGAAGGCATGCTACCCGGAACACACTGCAGCCGATGTGGCCAGAAGCTCAGCGTAAGTCCAACTCCATGACATAACGAATGTGCCAGATCTTAAGGCAAGATGGATATAGAATGCACCACGTAAGGTGTCCTTCCCCAAATGGTACGCACTAATGGAAAATTTTGAAATGGGGTGGTCAAACCCCTTAGGGGACCATCACATTAAAGGCTGAAACAATTGAGACTCCTTTTAGTCACCTCTTATGACAGGCAGGAATACTGCGGGCCTATTCCTACCCCCGAACCCACAGGGGGGCAAATAGAGATGGTGGCTCTTGTCATTACCTATAGAGTGACTGGGAGCACTTGTATTTGGATTTTGCTGGAACCTACTGGTACACTCATTAGATGATTGTCATCAATGCCAATGCCAAGATTCCTTAAGTGGTTCCCATGCATTCTGCAATGCCATGTTGCACCCTTCAAGCTTTTGAGTCCATCTTTTGCCTTGAGGGTCTACCCGAGTTGCTTGTGACTGTTAATGGACCTCAATTTGTGTCTGCAGAATTCAAGGAGATCTGTACAGCTAACTGGATTCATCACATCACCAGCACGCCTTTTCATCCATAGTCCAATGGAGGAGCAGAATGCTTCATTCACACTTTTAAGCAGCAAATGGATAAACTACACACCCACAACACGTGGGACCAAGCTTTGCTGCTCTTCTTCTGGTCCTACGACTCCAAGACTTGCCATGGTGCATTGTCAATGAAATTGCTTCATGGATGGCACCACTGCACCTTGTTCCAGTTGCTGCACCCACCGGGGCAGGCGGCGACTACTTCGCCCACTCAAGCAATGTATAAACCTAATGACAGTCCCCCCTTTTCTTCCACATCATACAGCAGTCTGAAGCACAGGGAATGGGAACATCACCATAAAGATTGTAGTATCACAGCTTATCAATATTGTCAGAGCCAGGGCCTTGAAGACTCCTGTGGCCACCACAAGCAACACTTGGAACATCAGAAAAGCCTCCAGACCACTACGACGAATGAAGACTGCCTGGATGGTGTTATAAGCAGTGAGCACTATGGCACCAGTCTTCTAGTTCAAGAATACTTCTAGTTGCAAGTTGCTAGCTGCTGCTGAACGTTACACTGAGTTGTTGATGGTTAGCTCTACTGGTGAACATTCAGTGTACTTAGACACATGCCCATGTCATGCCTCTGCTTATAGCTAGCCAAGTCTGCCACAAGTGTAGCAGTTCTTCACCCACAAGTTGAGTACGATATATTTATTTTAAGTGCACTTGTGCCAACCAATCTTTTGCTTGCCTATCCATATTCTTACGGAGACTGATCCCATTGGCCACTATAGTTCATATATACAGTCTCACACACACACACGCACACAAACAAACACAACACACACACACACACAAACTGGAACAGCTATTGTTATTTTAGTTATAGTACCCACCCATTTATCACTAGTAGCTAGGAATTAACATTTGGTTCCTTCAAATGTAACAGTTATCGATTTGCATCATAACAAGTGGAAAGGAAAACTGAATCAAACTGGGGATGAACCCCAGACATCTGGATCTGAAGCCTGGCAGCTGACCACAGTGAAAGGTTTGTGTGGATGGAATCACCTGCAAGTGCAACAAAAGCTGCCACTTTAAGTAAATGGATCAAGATTTTTTAATTCAATCATGGGAGACGGTAGATGGATCAATGTTATTTATAACAGAATCACACATTCGATACATTAATAAACATTGAGCCACACATCTTATCCCACGATATAATTAAAAAACTTTGATCCACTTACTTAGTGCATTCGTACAGATCGATTTCATAACAACACAGAGCACAGAAATATTTCACTGCTTTTACAAATATATCATGGGTTGCAACACTGTCCTTAATTTGCAGATACTAGCACAGTTTACATAGCTGTGACTCAAATAAGGAGCAACTGAGTTTAAAATCCTTGTTTACAGCAATATTTAACCATTTTTCCTCAATCTATTACTTCAAAACACATTTTTTTTGCCTGCTGCTCTCTGACTGGCTGTGTAACACAAACATCTCATATATGCTCTTTTGTTCCCATCATATCTCATGGCAAACACTGACAACATTCCTGCATGAAACACATAAGTACACCACTGGCTTAATTCTAGACTTTTACTGACAATTTGATACAGATGTAATTACTTCAATAATTAATACCAGTATGTGTTGATCTTCAAAAAAATGCAGTTTTATTGACATTAAAAAAACTACATGAACTCTTAGCATAAAATTAATGCTATTTCCCAAAATTAAATAATGTTAATTAGTTCATGAAAGCACTATAATCACAACAACATACCTTTAACTGACACATAAGCTGCTTTGCCAAGCACCATATTGGCATCAATAGATAACTGAAATCCACCAGAATATTCAAGATCTAAGCACAATTCCAATGTGTCAAGGTGCTTATTGACTTCATCAAGCACAACATCCTTTACCAAAATACTCTTCACTTCTGGAAAATGTGTGCCAAGATGGATATCTCTAATCTAGAAACAAAAAATTATATGTTCTTTTACAACAAAGATATAGTTACAAAACTATTGAAATTATGAATGCTATGAGACAGTCATGGCAACAGAGTGTCATCAGATTTATATACAGTGCAGTCGTTTAGGAATGCACAAAAACATACACAATCTGATTATAAATATCCACACACCTATTAGCGGACTTTAATATGGTATGTGTCAACCCTCTGCAGTCATGATGACTTGAACCCTGCTGCGGACACTTCCAATGAGGATTCTGAATGTCTGCGGAAGAATAGCAGTTCATTCTTGCTCACAAGCCGAAGCCAGGGAAAGTAATAATTTACGGCACTGGGGCCTAGAACAAGGTCAACATTCTAGCTCATCCCAGAGGTGTTCCATTGGGTTCAGGTCAGGACTCTGCACAGGCCATCCAATTCAGGTATGTTATTGTCCAAACCATTGCCTCAAAGACATTGCTTTATCAATGTCTCCACACTGTTTCTCTACTGTACACGGTATACAATCCTGTAAATGTGTTCACATCCTTCCACATTTAGTGTTTTCTTAAGCACAATAAAAGACCACGCCCTAACCAGGAAAAATGTCCCCATACTGTAACACTATCTCCTTCATGCTTCACTTTTGGCAATACATATGATGGAAAGTAATATTCTCTTGGCATTCACCCAACATGAACATTTCCCTCAGTTTGCTACAGGGCACAGTGTGATTCATCACTCCATATCACTTGTTTTCAGTGATCCATTGTCCACTGGTGTCACTCTTTCATCACCTCAAGCAGCACTTAGAACTGACAACAGAAATGTGTGGCTTATGAGGAGCTGTTCAACCACTGAACCTCATATTTTTAACTTCCTACACACAGTCACTGTGTTAGCTCAACTGCTAGTATCACCACAGAGTCATGAGTAATTCCTTCCTTTGACTTCATGCGATTCTTTTTACAGCCCCCCCCCCCCCCCCACCACCCCCTAATCTAAATGTTCAAATGTGTGTGAATTCCTTAGGGACCAAACTGCTTAGGTCATTGGCCCCTACACTTACACACTACTTAAACTAACTTACGCTAATAACAACACACACACCCGTGCTGAGGGAGGACTCAAACCTCCGGCGGGAGTGGCCACGCACTCTGTGACATGACGCCTCCACAGTCTCTGACAGTTCCTGACCATCAGTACATGAGGTCTACCTTGTCTTGATTTAGCTATGGTTGTTCCTACACATTTCCGCTTTGCAATCACAATGTCAGCAGTCAACTTTCAAGTTTTAGAAGGGTTGAAATATCCCTGATGGATCAGTTTCTCAGGTGATATCCAATGAGTATCCACATCTGAAGTCACTTAGCTCTGCTTACCACCCCTTTCTGCTGTTACTCTATTCGACTGACAAGACATTACTCCCCACCTCCTTTTATAGTGGTGAGTATGTCCCGTGATATCTAGTGGTCAAATCCGCATTCCATAAATGTGTCTGGATAGTTTTTATCTGATAGCGTACCTCTTACAAAGCTGCTTATGGCAAAATGGAACATATGTACAGTTCTTAACTGGGGCATACCTACTAGAAGGCTGAGTCATTATGTTTAAAACTGTGTGGACATTCAATTTGTCAGTCCACAGTGAGAATCTGTGCTGCATAATGATTATTCTTTTAACACACCAGACCATGTAGTTCCTTCATACTCACGATACAGTTCATAATGACAGTGACAAACAAGAAAAATAATGCCTATTTTCCATATCAAAGGTCTAGTTGCTGTCACAGTTTAACATCAGAGGGCAAATGATTAAGAGGATAAGCAGTATGTCTGGGTATTTAAAATACTAATATGATGCAAGCAATGTGTATTTGTGGATTCTAAATGATCAGAAGGGAGTTATGTTTGAGAGTGTCCATGCAGAAGTGAGCCCATCTGCGAAGATGATATTGTAAGATAAGGCATATTTTCTACGCTCACCCTAAAATGCATCAGCAGGAAGTGTTTAATAATTGACAGCAACAATGTGGGCAAGAAGGATCTGGTTCCATTCCTAAAGGGCCGCATTGAGGGCACTGGCAGGAATTTACTTTGGTCAAAGATAACTTTAGCTGCCCAACAGTGGTCTTTTCTGTTGGTAAAAATGAGAAAAACTTGAGGTGACTAAAATAGGTTAACAGATTAATCTACTGAAAGCACATATTAGGAATTTCAGCACAGGCAGAAGCACTGGCTGGAGGCTCCTCCAGGCTGGTATTGCAGGGATAGTCCCTGATTCACACCCACTCTGACACTGCCATGGAACTGAAAAGGCTATTACAGTCTGTGATAAAATCTGCTTTCCCTCATAAAACACAACATTCATCTAACAGCTGTCTCATTATCTGCAAGTACAAACAGTATTGTAGTGTTCAACATTATTTCCCCCCTCAGTAAGGCCAAGGTGGCAACACTATGAATGTGCTGACTACAGTTATGAGAGCACCACCTCATATCAGCATGGTTCCTCTCATAACAAAATAAAATCACAACAGTGCCTAGTGCCACCAATTCATAGTCTTATCTACACACATACTCTACGAGCCACAATATGGTGCTTGGTGGAGGGTACCTTGCACCACTACAAAACATTTGCAAATGGTACGACAGAAAAGCAACTTTCTACATTCCTCCATAGGTGCCCTAATTTCTCTTATCCTGTCATTGCGGTTCTTACACAAAATGTACATTAGCAACAGAAGAAGTGTTCTGCTGTCAGCTGCAAATGAGAGTTCTCTAAATTTTTTCAAAAGTGTTCCATGAAAATAGTGTCATCTTTCCCTCCAGAGATTCTCACTGGAATTCATGAAGTACCTCCATAGCACTCCCATGTTGATAGAACCTACCAGCAACAAATCTAGTAACATCCCTCTAAATTGCTTCTATGTCTTCCTATAATCTGACATGATGGAGATCCCCAGCACTCGAGCAGTACTCAAGAATAAGTTTAAGTAGTGTCCTATATGTTTCCATCTTTATAGATGAGCTACACCTTCCAAAAATTCTCCCAATAAACTGAAGTCAACGGTTCACCTCCTCTATTACCATCCTCACGTGCTAATTCCATCTCACACCACTTTACAATGTTACGCCTAGATATTTTATTGATGTGTCTGTGTCAGGCAACACACAATTGTTTTTCCAGCTCATCTACACAAACTTACATTTTTCTACATTTAAAGCAAGCTGTCATTCATCACAACAAATAGAAATTGTATCCAAGTGATCCTGCATCCTTCTACAGTCACTCAATGATTAAACTAAAGCAGACTGACTAAATATAGTTTTCAGTAATTCCTTCACGAAAGAAGATGAAGTAAATATTCCAGAATTCGAAACCAGAACAGCTGTTAGCATGAGTGACATAAAAGTAGATATCTTAGGTGTTGCGAAACAACTAAAATCACTTAAGAAAGGCAAGTCTTCTGGTCCAGATGGTATACCAATCAGGTTCCTTTCAGAGTATGCAGACTAAATAGCACATTTCTTAGCAATCATATACAACCGCACACTTGATGAAAGGTCTGTTCCTAAAGACTGGAAAGTAGCACAGGTCGCGCCAATATTCAAGAAAGGAAATAGGAATAACCCATTGAATTACAGATCCATATCACTGACCTCAATTCACAGTAGGATTTTAGAGCATATATTGTACTTTAACATTATGAATCACCTTGAAGAAAATGACTTAGTGACACATAACCAACACGGATTCAGAAAATATCATTCTTGTGCAGCACAGCTAGCTCATTATTCCCATGAAGTCATGAGTGCTGTTGACAAGGGATCTCAGATCAATTCCATATTCCTAGATTTCCAGAAGGCTTTTGACACCGTTCCTCGCAAGCGACTATTAATCAAACTGCATGCATATGGAATATCGTCTCAGTTGTGTGACTGGATTCATGATTTCCTCTCAGAGAGGTCACAGTTCATAGTGATAGACGGTAAATCATAGAGTAGAACAGAAGTGATATCTGGTGTTCCACAAGGTGGTGTCATAGGCCCTCTGCTGTTCCTGATTTACATAAATGATCTATGTGATAATCGGAGCAGCCCACTTAGATTGTTTGCAGATGACACTGTAATTTACCATCTAGTAAAATCATCAGATGATCAATTCCAATTACAAAATGATCTAGAGAGAATTTCTGTATGGTGTGAAATGTGGCAATTGGCACTAAACAAAGAAAACTGCGAGGTCATCCACATGCGTACTAAAAGAAATCTGATAAATTTTGAGTGTACAATAATTCGCACAAATCTAAGGGCTGTCAATTCACGAAAGGAATTATAATTTTGAGCAACTTAAATTGGAAAGACAATATAGGTAATATTGTGGGGCAGGCGAAACAAAGACTGTGCTTTGTTGGCAGAACACTTAGAAGATGCGACAAACCCACTAAACCCACTAAAGAGACATCCTCTGCTGGAATATTGCTGTGCGGTATGGGATCCTTACCAGGTAGGATTGACGGAGGACATCAAAAGAGTGCAAAGAGGGGCAGCTCATTTCATGTAATCGCGCAATAGGCGTAAGAGTGTCACTGATATGATACGCGAGTTGGGGTAGCAGTTACTGACACAAAGGTGGTTTTGTTTGCAGCGAGATCTATTTATGAAGTTTCAATCACCAACTATCTCTTCCGAATGCGAAAATATTTTGTTGACACTCACCTACATCAGGAGAAATGAACGTCATAATAAAATAAGAGAAATCACAGCTCGAATGGAAATATTTAGGTGTTCCTTTTTCCCCACGCGCCATTCGAGAGTGGAATGGTAGAGAAGTAGTATGAAAATGGTTCGATGAACCCTCTGCCAGGCACATAAGTGTGAATTGCAGAGTAACCATGTAGGTACTTTAGGAATATACTATAGCGTCATCACTCTAACATTGCCTCTACAGACACCAATACACATAGTTTTGAAGCTGGTATATTAATGGAGTATGGAGATGAACAAACATTTGACAGCAGTAGGGTCTCTATTCTCCTTTAGTCTGCACATATCTCAGGGTGAACTGCATATCAAGGTGACACTTGACAAGTGATCCATGTGTGCAGTTTAGTGAAGGAAGCTGGGGAGTAATTTTTTAAAAATTTTCCCATATTACACTCCAGTTGGCCTACTGACATTAGGACAGTTCATAAAAAGCCTATATCACTGGTTATGAAAGGTAACAGGATGAAATGGAATGTTTGACACCAGACAGCTCATTATTTCATCATTCAGGAGCAGCTGATAGCTTCAGACTTGTGGCAACAAGACATCTACTTCTGCTAGAATGTTGTTGACTGATCTCGTGCAATGCACTGTAGTCATCAGCTACACATTACTATGGCAAATGGGAGTAAGCAAGCCAAAAACTGACACATTCATAGCTCAGCCAGAGTTAAATTCAAGACTTGCAATCAGGTCACTGAGGAACCAGTGTGTTAGTGTTAACTAGACAGTTGGTTTTCAGTTGGCATAGATGTTGACAGCCATGCATAATAAAAGATGCAGCCTCTTACAACAATTTATCACCTAAGCAGAACTTGGGACAGGGGTGTAGTCCCACAGCATGCAAAAATCCATTACACAGGTTTTGAAATGAGATAACTGAAAACAAAGCTTCATGGTCAAGTGTTGTGCCTTACACATGGCTCACTGGAGATGAAGTTCAGTAGCATCCATTGTGTGTCACTGTATGGTAGGCAGCAATCAGCCACATACAGTGATAATGAAAAATATAGACTACAATGAACATGATTCCACTGATCAGAGTATTGAAAAGGGCGGTAAACAGACCCAATTACTCGGCACTTGACTCTCACACATATGTCAACTTGAGAGTATCACTCCAATATGAATGTTAAACAGCCAAGAGGAAATATTGGCAAGCACATCCAGGAGTCCCAATCCTGGGGCACAGAGAGGGTGTGTGTGTGCCAAGTGGTAGTGTCCAGTTTTGAAAAATCAAAGTGTGCAGTAATTAAGTGGCAGCAAGACTTTAAGAGCTTTTGGACTGCAAAGATCAAGCACAATGGGTGGTCAGTGGTATATCAAAAGTCCCAAAAACCACTTTGGTACTAGAATAGGCATTATAAGGATTCAAAGTATCAAACTGTTGCATGTTCACCATCCTTCCAAATAGTTTGCACAGCCTCGTCATCATTCATATTGGTCCATAACTGTCCAGAAAGCTAAGGTCCTCTCCAGCTTTCAAAACAGGAATGATAGTTCCCTGCCAATGGGAAGGAAATTCTATTTCTTGCCATATATGTTTGAAAATTTGAAGAATTTATGTTTTATCCTCATTGATGAGATATTTCAGCAACTGGTTATGAATTCTGAGAGGTTCTCAAGACATATCTGATCACAGTGCTAGTGCACTGTAAGGTACTCATTCACAGAAAAGAATATTATGTGGCTTCAGGCACTGTAGGCCACATAACAGGCTGACAGACTCTGCTATGTATTTTTAGGTCAGGGTGCCATCGTTGGATGAAGACACTTCACTAGAATGCAAAGCAAAGTGCTCAGCAATAACATGTGGCTTGGTAACAGCTTCATCTTTAACAGAGATTTCTGATGCTGTTGTAGACAGCTACAGGTATCACAACAAACCCTAGTCCATACTTGAGAAGATAGAGTATGTTTTCCTATGACTGGCAGACCACTGGCTCATGTCTGACAGTGCCAGTTTTGTTCCAGAAAGAGGCTACCAGTAGCTCCAGTTTCAACAAACTTGTCTGCAATTTGTTCAACGAAAAATAATGGTTCTTTCCTCCTACTAAACAATTTGCTGTTGCTCCTAAGGAACATTAGATACAGACCAAACTGTTTTGCACCAATTCTTCTCACCTGACCTTTCCATGAAATGGTCTAGGATGTTAGTGCAATGGGGTTTAAACGCTATTTATTGTACATCACGCCACTCTACTACCATTCACTCCAAATTGAGGCTCTCTCCATGGGTGACACCCCATCACGCCAACAGCTCCCTCACATGATAGCCACAGCTCAGAGTCCCAGTGCCTATAACCATAAGATTATGCGACAACTGCCATCACTTCCCATTCCATCCTTCAGCTGGCTGGTAAACTTCCTGGACAATGGGTGCTTGGGGCTATAACACACAGAGGATGGAATTTGTGACCTGTATCTGGCTTCGCCCCAAATTGCCCACACGTATGTAAATTTGGAGAAAAAGTACTTGCATCTTAATCTGGAGACCAAACATGTTAGAAGTCAAAAGAGTAGGGATGGTATTTTAGTGTAATAGAATACAGATGGCTGCCCTAGCCATGGCTGTGCCGCTAGCTTTGGAAATTCACCTTGGATGAGACAATCATCACAATGTTTTCCTTCTAATCATCTTTTGTGACAGACAGGGGCTACCATGATCCTATTCTAACCCTTAGCCCCAGAGAGAGCAAGCTGCATTAGAAATACTGCAATGAAGACATACAGTCAACAGTGGACAGTTAAGTAACTAATTATGATTACTTCAGAAATTAACACCAACAAGTGTAAAGATATTTCTAATGAAGATGATAAGATACAATGGCTATTGATATGTAGTAACTTAAGAACCAAAAGAAGAATGAGATGTTCATTAGCTTTCAAGAGCTGTCCAGCAGCATAATGCCCTCACATAAAAGGCATTATGTGGTTTGATGAATGTTGCTGTGTATTTCAAACAATGGTCTAGTAATCATGTTTGTCCAATTTAAGTTGATTCAAACACAAACAACATCCAGTGCAGATATTCTTTTGAGTTCATGACCTTCCATGTGTAAATACTAAGGAGCTGTGTGCAACAGAGCAGTGAAGTAGGAGTAGTCACAAAGGGGATAGATCATGTGAGAGGAGAGATCTGCAGATATCAAAACGAGGTAAATCAAGATTTTTCCTTCCAAATAGGAATGTTAGTGCAATGGGGTTTAAACGCTATTTATTGTACATCACGCCACTCTAATACCATTCACTCCAAATTGAGGCTCTCTCCATGGGTGACACCCCATCACGCCAACAGCTCCCTCACATGATAACCACAGCTCAAAGTCCCAGTGCTGGTAAACTTCCTGGACAATGGGTGCTTGGGGCTATAACACACAGAGGATGGAATTTGTGACCTGTATCTGGCTTCGCCCCAAATTGCCCACACGTATGTAAATTTGGAGAAAAAGTACTTGCATCTTAATCTGGAGACCAAACAAATAGGAAGGAAAAATCTTGATTTACCTCGTTTTGATATCTGCAGATCTAAATTAACAAAATTAAGTTTGAAATGTATTTTAGAATTACACTAATTAGCTTTCAGATATCATGAGATCGACAGTGTGTCAGTTCTGCAGTACCACCCCATATTCAGTGGCTAATTATGCATTAGCTGTGGATTTATTGTAGTATATGGCTATGGTTCACTAACATTACACACCATAAAGTGTAAAACAAAACTGTCTGTCTGCTTCACAGTGTATTCCCTACTGAGCAATTCTGAAAATCAAACAATCTTATACCCACAAAAAACCTACAGATAAACTGTAAATTTACTGTTGGTAAGGGTGTGTTAATCTCATGATCAATTTTTGAACAAATGCAGGAAAAAATCTGAAAACTCATCAGAAATCGTAAAAGTTACTTACCAAATCTACTGATACAAGCACAAAACAATTACCTGCAACTAGCCTACATAGCTCAAGGCTCCATGATCAGGAAGTAAATATGAGAGAAAACTGTGCAGAAAAAGCAGAAGAGTATTGCAAGAAGTCCATTCCAGAATGATGTCAGAAGAGAAACAGGAATGAAGCAGAGTTGCAGGTCTAGGTCACCTTGGATACAGCCCTGTGCAGATGGAAATCATCTAAAGTGTATGAAGGTGGAAGGAGATGGTTGTAGGAAAACATATCTATCTTTAGAATTCACAAATAACGCTGCATTACTGCACTGCGTTCATTCAAAACAAAGTTAAAGTTTAATATAAAATTTGAATGACAGTGGAACCTCATGTTTCTTTCACATTCAAACAAATGTAACATAAGCAAAACTGAGGTTGCAGTAGAAAGACATTCTTAAATTAACTGGGTAAAGGACCTTTGGATCTGGCACTTAGACAATCAGCCTAACGAACAGCAAAACAGAAGGTGGCTGTCTGTAAGAATAATGAAATTGATGACAGTGAAAACTTACAACCTACACAAGGAGGTACCATATAAATTTAACAAAACAAAGTAAAGCTGTCCTCAAACTGATTGTTGATTTGAATACTGCAGTGCTATACTATGTATGGTCCTGCTGAAGGTGGTATGACCTTTCCCTCCTCCAAAATTCAACTGACTTGTCCTGCCACTCATAAGGAGACTAATAATTTAATATGTGATTTGACCACTGTGCAACTTGGAATTTTTCAAATTAACAAATCATTGCCAAAGGCTAAGGGTGTAAGAACTATTAGAAAATATCTACAACTAGTGACTGAATCCCAGACCTCTAGATTTAAAGTCTGGCACTTACCCAGTGAGCCCCACCAGGTAAGCATAACATTTTCCATTAAACTAACTAAATCACACAGAATTCAACATACTGTTATACTGTCAAAAAGTTTTCCAGTTGTTGTCCTTGTTAACAACTCTTCAAACTCAAGGCTCAGCTTCCGCAGAAACCATTTTTGAACCTCCTTTGTGTGCCTAAGCTCTTTGAATAGGAACTGGAATAGCAAATTAAGAGCAGCACAGTTTTCTTTCTTGAATGTGTCATCTTGTTTCAGTAGTTCCTCCAAATCCTGTGAACATAATACAGATAAATATTATTGAAAAATGAAACTGGCAACCAAAGGCAAACAATTCCTTGGACACAAAGAACATACTGCATTACACAGAAAACATCTGGAAAAGGGTTTGGTTATGAACGTAAGCACAAGTAACAAACATTTGCTATACTCCAACAGAACTGGAAGTCAAGGGCATAATAGAATTTCTAAAGCACCAGTTTATACACATTGCAACTTGAAATCAAAAGCTCAGAATGAAAACACAACACTCCCTCTGTGTAATCTATGTTGTTAATTTCCATAGTTGGTGTAATCATTTGCACGTGTCTGGGGGTAAGGGGGCGGGGGATTAGACAGTTTACAGCCGTTATGTTACTATATGTGCGGTATTTGTAAAATATGTGAGGTACTAGCAGAAAAATGCTCCTATTAGAGCACAAGAAAGACAAATATGCTCCTGTTTAAAAGACTCTGACTGAAAAGTGGGGTACCAGCTGCCGCATCCTACCTTCTTCAACACCTTGAAAAATTTTCCCAAAAATTTTGACATACAAACATATTCAAGCTCTTTTGAACATGCAACTCACCTCTCACTACCCCAAGCTCCCCTAACTATAACTTGCTCACATCATTGGTCCATTACTGTCAGCCACTCAAATCCATCCACTCCCACTTTCCCAATCTCACTCACTCATTCAGCCCAACTCGAGGACATTATCTCTTTGTGTCTCTCTGGCACTGTCTCCTGTCTCACAGCTACAGGCTCCTTTGTTCTCTCCTCCTCCTACTACTACTACTTCTGCCTCCCCTCACTGTCACTGTCTCCCTCTTCTTCTCTATTGCTGCTACTATCTTATTCATTCCTTCCCACCGCTGCTGTCTCTTCTCATTGTCACAACATCCCTCTCTCCCTCACTGTCACTGTCACACACTCTGTCTCTTATTACCACTGGCTCTCACCCACTTCCACCTCCTCCTCTTTGTTCCTCTCCCACTGGCACTGTCCCATTCACTCTTTTCTTAGCACTGTTCTGTCATAGTCCACTATGTTCCACAGCCATCATGTTCCTCTCTTTCTCTCTCACTTCCATTGTCTCCTCCACTCTTTCTACACCAATGCCACAACCACTGTCTACTATCTTACAGTATTTATTACTTTACCATCTCTTTCCCACTTCCACTGTCTCCTCCTCTCCATTGACAAAAAAGTGCATTTATGTTTGCAGGGCAAAATTTTTAGGAAAAGTTTTGAAGGTGCTGAGGAAGGCAGGATGAGGTAGGTGGTACCCCACTTTTCAGTGAGAATCTTTTAAACAGGAGCAGATTTGCTCTTTTTGTGCTCTGACAGGAGCATTTTTCTGCTGGTTCCATTCTTTTCCCTTCCACAGAATAGCATGTCACTCATATGAAAGGAACTTCATGGTTTAGTAAACTTCTGATAGTTTTTACTTATGTGAAATTGAAATAATGTAGAACAAATTTTACACCTCAGACTGGATTTTATGAGACATCTAGAAAGTAGGTTTCCCAATGTTTATTCCTTTAAAGTAGACGTATTTATCCAGGAAATTTGTGCATGCACAACAGATCTCTGATGTGAGAATCAAATGCCAGCCAGGCAGGTCCCACCTAAAGCCAGTAACACAGCAGCAGTGCCCCGAAATAGCATCTCTTATTCGTCCACCTGCTGCCTTAATGCATAAAACATAGCATTCATTGAAATTCATTGTCAGCTCTGCCAGGACTATAGAATATCATGAGCAAACAGACGGTCCAACGGTGGTGTAGACTTTTTTCTGAAAGTTGTCAAATTGTCCATGAGGAAGAGGCAATGCTCATCCCTCATCAATGATCACCTGGTTGAGCTGGCACAGCAGCAAACCCTGGAGAACTGTCACTTCGAGTTTATTGAGCTCAGTAGCCATTTTCTGCAAATATTGTGATGCTTGTTGTGGGAAATTGTCACTATGCACCTGCTGTTCAAGAAATTGTGTGTCAGGTGGGTGCTGAAAAACTTGACACCCAACCACAAAACGAAACACTTTGGAGCAGCACTGGCATTTCTGCAGCAGTATCATGATGACAGCGATGAGTTCCTCAACATGATCGTCATGGGCGACAAGACATGGATTTCTCACTTGACCCCAGAAACCTAGCAGCAATCAATGCATTGGCATCACAGTGGATCTCCAGTCAAAATGAAATTCGAACAGACTGTATCAGTGCAGAAAGTGATGTGCACAATGTTCTGGGCCACCATTACTGTGACACAATGTGGAAACTGTGACATGCCATTTGGAACAAGAGGCATGGAATGCTTACTGCAGGTGTTGTGCTGCTCCATGACAATGCTCATCGTCATACAGCTCAGCAGTTAGCAACTGTTTTGCAGAAATTCTGCTGGGAGCTGTTTGATTATCCAGAATACAGTCTAGATTTTGCTCCCAGCGATTTTCCATCTTTTCTTGCACCTCAAGAAATTCCTGTCCTTCAGTCAGTATTCTGACAATGATGAAGAGCTGAAGAAGACTGTCACATGCTGGTTCCATTCACAGGTGGCAGACTACTATGACACAGGAATACAAAAGTTGATCCCATGATATGATGAGTATCTCAGTTCTTTTGGTGACTATGTCAAAAAACGGCCCAAAAATTTCTTTGCCTGTTACCAATAGAGATTTTCATGTAACTATGTTGTCTCTGTTTTTAAAAAATAGGATAACTTACTTTCTGGATGCATCTTGTACATGCACAAAAATTTTGTACGTGCTTCAGTGCTACAACATGGGATTCCCAGAACCCTTCAGATGATAATGAGGACACTTTACAGCATATTTCTCCACATTACTTTACTTTATAAACTACTTTTTCACCTCAAAGCAGATTTTACGTGTGTATTTTTTGCGTGCAAATAGAGTAACGAACTTCTGTATTTCGGGGACGGTTAGAAATATTG
The DNA here is from genome assembly GCF_021461395.2 of Schistocerca americana. NCBI lineage: Eukaryota > Metazoa > Arthropoda > Insecta > Orthoptera > Acrididae > Schistocerca > Schistocerca americana. Next base: position 763,402,203 of record NC_060130.1, on the reverse strand, counting down.
AGAATAATTTCTAGGTTGTTCGAGATAGGGATTTTAGGAAATATCATAAATGTTTCAGCCATTTACAGTGCACAGCTGTCTTTAAATCCATGGCTCAGTTTTGGTACCCAAAAACCATGTTTTAGGTGTGTTTCTCGATAACAGAAAAAGATCTTTGAAAACGGGATGATGACACTTCTACACTCATGTTCATAAATTAAGGATAACTGCAGAATGTGGTGACACAGATCTGTAAGTCCACGGTATTGACGATGTGTTGAGAAAACCGCCCCGAAACACATGTGCTGCAAAACGCCACTGGTTCCTGCACATGTACCCCGACATCAGTATGGGATATGATCACCATGCACACATACACAGGTCGCAAAATGGGTTGGCATACTCTGGATCACGTTGTCAAGCAGTTGCTGGGGTATAGCCTCCCATTCTAGCACCAGTGCCTGTCGGAGCTCCTGAAGTGTTGTAGGGGTTTGAAGACGTGCAGCGATACATTGACCATGAGCATACCAGACGTATGAGGAGAAGGGAAAGGATGGTAGGATCCCTGTTAAGACATCACGAAATAACTTCCGTCATAATAGAAGGAGCGGTAGAGAGCAAAAACTGTAGAGGAAGACAGACATTGGAATACATACAGCAAATAATTGAGGACATAGGTTGCAAGTGCTACTCTGAGATGAAGAGGTTGGAACAGGATAGGAATTCGTGGCGGGCCGCACAAAACCATTCAGAAGACTAATGACAAAAGAAGATCTGATTATGCATAAAATTTGTTAATTTTGTCTCTATTTGTTAATGCCATATGGGAACAACACGCTAATTTCAATTCCACCTCTTTTTTACTCCAGAAAAAAAAAACGACGCACCACGAAGGAGTTATCCGAATGGGACGACGTAGGGTTTTATAAGCACGAAGACAAACAGCAGATACTCTTTTTTTTTTTTTTTTTTTTTTTCTTAGAGTGTATTTCAGCTTTCCACTGTATCTCATTTTCTTTCTTTCATCAGACTACGTCTTATTTGTTCTCTTACTGCTTCTACCTAGGAATTCTAATTTTACACTTCCTTCTGGAAATGTTTATTTCTATTGCTTTTCCTTCTCCTTTCATTTCGTGTACATACACATTTTTTTTTAACTTCTCCGGTCAAGGTTGTTTCAATACCTTGTGTCGGAGATATTTGATCCGGTTTTGTTACCCTACTGACGTGTATTCTCCACAACTGCCCAAAAAATATCAGTCTTCTTTGGTTCATTGTTTGTTAGTTTTCACACATTTCATGCTATTTTACTTACTGAACCCAACATTTTCTTTCTCACACTTATCCTTTCTCTTACTCTTCGTTGGTCTTATTTATTCTCGCTTCCCGAGCACGGGGTCTCGGGTCCGATTCCCGGCGGGGTCATAGATTTTCGCCTGCCTCGAGATGACTGGGTGTTTGTGTTGTCCACTTCATTTCATCATCATACCTGTAAGTGGCGAGAGTGGACTGAGCAAAGGTTGAGAATTTGTACGGGCGCTGATAACCGCGCAGTTGAGCGCCCCACAAACCAATCATCATCATCATCTTATTTATGACTCAGTGCATGACACTTAAGGGAGTACCAGTGTTTTGGTTTCACTTCAATATTTTAATGCGTTATTTTTGATTTTTTCAACGTTATTTATACATGTTTCAGGTTTTCCATGTCATAAATGTCGGAACAAGCCAGGGTCGTTCAAGATACTAGACAAATTTTGTTACGAATTTGTGTCATTTCATGTTAGATGAACGAGGTGTCCACATGTTATCCTATGTTTCTGAAGACTATTACAGCCACATCAAACAAGGGTCCTCGAGATTTATTTCCATGTCTCTTTTACTTTCCGAACAGAGGTGGGTTGAAGCTTGCAGTATTTGTATGGAGTGTAGCCGTGTATGGAAGTGAAACATGGACGATAAATAGTTTGGACAAGAAGAGAATAGAAGCTTTCGAAATGTGGTGCTGCAGAAGAATGCTGAAGGTTAGATGGGAAGATCACATAACTAATGAGGAGGTATTGAATAGAATAGGGGAGAAGAAGAGTTTGTGGCACAACTTGACTAGAAGAAGGGATCGGTTGGTAGGACATGTTCTGAGGCATCAAGGGATCACCAATTTAGTTCAAATGGTTCAAATGGCTCTGAGCACTATGCGACTTAACTTCTGAGGTCATCAGTCGCCTAGAACTTAGAACTAATTAAACCCAACTAACCTAAGGACATCACACACATCCATGCCCGAGGCAGGATTCGAACCTGCGGCCGCAGCGGTCACGCAGTTCCAGACTGAAGCGCCTTTAACCGCACGGCCACACCGGCCGGCCCACCAATTTAGTAATGGAGGGCAGTGTGGAGGGTAAAAATTGTAGAGGGAGACCAAGAGATGAATGCACTAAGCAGATTCAGAAGGATGCAGTTGCAGTAGGTACTGGGAGATGATGAAGCTTGCACAGGATAGAGTAGCATGGAGAGTTGCATCAAACCAGTCTCAGGACTGAAGACCACAACAACAACAACAACAACAACAACAAATGTCGATATTTTAAATACATGTGTATATATGGCAAGTCTGAGCAGCTGGACATGTGTTGGTAGTGCCGGTCACCTCAGCCTTCAGGTTTGCTCGTAGCTCGGCACCACTGTGAGTCGTACTCGCTGCCAGGAGGGACAACGGGGCCGGGCGCGCCTGCTGCACGTTTCCACTACGCGACACTCTTGTGCCATTTCTTCCAGAGCTGTGACGACGAAAGCGAACGTTCTATGAATGTTAGCAGGAGGGGCGTACGTTCTTCTGGACAGACGCGGAACAAGCCAGGGTCGTTCAAGATACTAGATAAATTTTGTTAGGAATTTGTGTCACTTCATGTTAGATGAACGAGGTGTCCACATGTTATCCTATGATTCTCAAGTTTACTATTACAGCCACATCAAACAAGGGTCCTCGAGATTTATTTTCATGTCTCTTTTTACTTTCCGAACAGTGGTGGGTTAAACCTTATGACAGTGTTCAGGCCGTGCGGGGTAGCCGCGTGGTCTATGGCGCCTTGCACTGTTTGCGCGCCTCCCCGTGTCTGAGGTTCGAGCCCTCCTTCGGACATGGGTGTGTGTGAGTGTGTGTGTGTGTGTGTGTAGTATTGTGTAAGCCTACGGACCGATGACCTCAGCAGTTTGGTCTCATAGGAACTTACCACAGTGTTCAGTTTATTTGCGAATGTTATTACCAATGCGGACTATGCGCGTTCGTAACAGATATACTTTGGGAGTGAACCAAAGATGATATGCCGAGTTAAAACTCTTGTATTGCATGCTGATAATTGCTTCCCCTTGCTGATCGAGAAAGCTTATAAAACTAAATTTCATTTGATCTCGCTCTTACTTCTAGTGTTTGCTTCGTCTGTTAAAGACTTCCAAGAGAAGGTACGATCTGTAATCAATAGTAAAAATAAATCAGTGTCTACCAGATATTTTAAATGCATGATTTAAATTATCACGTCAGCACGTAAGTTGAATTAATTAGTGATGCATTTCTTTCACTCATTTCCACAAAGCTGGAAAGCTCAATGATCACACATGAAGGTCGCTGTTAAAAACTGAAAATAAAATAATATAAAGTGGGCAATACTCTTTGTGAATGGAATTAGAAAATGTTTTCCTGAGACTTAATGGAGATTCGAATGATATTTATAATGTACTGAAGGGCTGTCCACAAGATTTCAACTTGTGACATTGTAGGAAGAATAATACACTCCTGGAAATTGAAATAAGAACACCGTGAATTCATTGTCCCAGGAAGGGGCAACTTTATTGACACATTCCTGGGGTCAGATACATCACATGATCACACTGACAGAACCACAGGCGGATAGACACAGGCAACAGAGCATGCACAATGTCGGCACTAGTACAGTGTATATCCACCTTTCGCACCAATGCAGGCTGCTATTCTCCCATGGAGACGATCGTAGAGATGCTGGATGTAGTCCTGTGGAACGGCTTGCCATGCCATTTCCACCTGGCGCCTCAGTTGGACCAGCGTTCGTGCTGGACGTGCAGACCGCGTGAGACGACGCTTCATCCTGTCCCAAACATGCTCAATGGGGGACAGATCCGGAGATCTTGCTGGCCAGGGTAGTTGACTTACACCTTCTAGAGCACGTTGGGTGGCACGGGATACATGCGGACGTGCATTGTCCTGTTGGAACAGCAAGTTCCCTTGCCGGTCTAGGAATGGTAGAACGATGGGTTCGATGACGGTTTGGATGTACCGTGCACTATTCAGTGTCCCCTCGACGATCACCAGTGGTGTACGGCCAGTGTAGGAGATCGCTCCCCACACCATGATGGCGGGTGTTGGCCCCGTGTGCCTCGGTCGTATGCAGTCCTGATTGTGGCGCTCACATGCACGGCGCCAAACACGCATACGACCATCATTGGCACCAAGGCAGAAGCGACTCTCATCGCTGAAGACGACACGTCTCCATTCGTCCCTCCATTCACGCCTGTCGCGACACCACTGGAGGCAGGCTGCACGATGTTGGGGCGTGAGCGGAAGACGGCCTAACGGTGTGCGGGACCGTAGCCCAGCTTCATGGAGACGGTTGCGAATGGTCCTCGCCGATACCCCAGGAGCAACAGTGTCCCTAATTTGCTGGGAAGTGGCGGTGCGGTCCCCTACGGCACTGCGTAGGATCCTACGGTCTTGGCGTGCATCCGTGCGTCGCTGCGGTCCGGTCCCAGGTCGACGGGCACGTGCACCTTCCGCCGACCACTGGCGACAACATCGATGTACTGTGGAGGCCTCACGCCCCACGTGTTGAGCAATTCGGCGGTACGTCCACCCGGCCTCCCGCATGCCCACTATACGCCCTCGCTCAAAGTCCGTCAACTGCACATACGGTTCACGTCCACGCTGTCGCGGCATGCTACCAGTGTTAAAGACTGCGATGGAGCTCCGTATGCCACGGCAAACTGGCTGACACTGACGGCGGCGGTGCACAAATGCTGCGCAGCTAGCGCCATTCGACGGCCAACACCGAGGTTCCTGGTGTGTCCGCTGTGCCGTGCGTGTGATCATTGCTTGTACAGCCCTCTCGCAGTGTCCGGAGCAAGTATGGTGGGTCTGACACACCGGTGTCAATGTGTTCTTTTTTCCATTTCCAGGAGTGTATTTTCCGCTTTACTTTTTGTTTCCTTTCAGTTTCCGAAAAAAATGCTTCGTTATGTTAAAGAGATACAAGAAAAAAACAGGAGCTTTATGCGACGGGATAGATGTTTATTACTGCTTTTAAAAAAAAAAAAAAACAATCGAGATAGTGGTTCAAAGGGGTGCTTGTGATCCTGTGGGTTACGTTCAGTGCCAAAGAGAGGGATGCAAAGCGTTACTCGTGTACAAGGGAAGCATCACGAGCATGAAAAGATCTTGCCGTCTACGAGAACTGTCTCTCGACATATACAAGATATTACAGATCAAGTGAGACGTGAGATCTTGCCTCAAGTAAAGAAAGATATTGACCAGAAGAGTGTTCTACGACGTGCGATCTTCGGAGCGACAGTTATCGCAAAATACATTATCTGTCGCATCTAGTATTACTGTAGACTCTGAGGACAGGTGTGAACTGAGAAACAATATGCTCCTCACAACGAAGTTTCCCGACGTTCCATAAACGAGTGAAAATATTCTTACAGAGTTACACCAAAAATTATGTCTCCTTTGGGAGTAAAGAAAGTGACGTTTGTGGCGGATCACAGAAAGCTCTTCAACACCATAACGTGCAGTGTATAAAGACAGTGTTAAGGCTCATATTGCACGATAAGTTCGTTGCTGAATAAAAGCCTGATATTTATGAATCCATCCAGGCAGTGCGTAGAACTGTACGACGTGTGAAACGCTACGGTTTGGTGGCAAGATTACGGGGGAGGGGGGGGGGGGGGGACACCATTACATCAAGATGTTGATACGAGATGGAATACCATCTACATGATGGATTTGTTTCATTCACAAAAAAAGAAAGAAATTCCGAATTTCCTGCTGGAAAGGAAAAACCAGGAAATGATATGTTCGTATAAGCCTGATTTAATGGAGGGCGTAATTAAATTCCTTGAAACTTTTAAAGAGGCCACAAACGATCTGAAGGGTGAAACAGAACCGACCCTGCCTTTTGTGGTGCCGTGAAATTTACTTGATACAAACCACACTGAAGATAGCAGTGCAGTAGTTAAATTGCTAAAAACCGTGCAGAAAGCTAGTTAAAAGAGAAAGTAGTTAACGAGCTACAAGATTCTCATTACATTACTACAGTTTTTCACCCTTATTTCAAGGAACTCTTAGTACTCAGTGAAGAGAAGAAAGAAATTATTTATCAAACTGTTCGTCAGAAGCTAAATAGTGTAGTTGTGGAAGAAGAGAAAGAAGATCCCATTCCCTCTCCCTTAAAGAAGTTCCGATGCTGGCGTTCATCAACTTCTAAACGTAAAGATGAACTTTAGAAATATTTGGACATGGACGCCCCAGGTGATAATGTCAAGAACGCTTTGTCATGTGAAAGGCCAGTGCCTCTGCCTTCCCCAAGTTCTTTACAGTGGCGAAAGAAATCTTCTTCGTTCTCGCTAGTAACGCTGTAAGGGAAAGAAATTTTAGCTGAGCAGGCTTAATTGTATGCAAGAAGCGCTGCAGTATCGATTCAGAACGTGTCAATGACATTTTGTTAATTCATAACAATAGAGGGCCAAGGAAATTATTTTCATAAAGACAGTCATATCATACGAGATGATATACTAGTAATCTGCGTAAATAGCCTCCACTTGTATAATACAAATGTAACATACGGTTTGCAGTCAGAAGTTTGTTACCAATAGATTTTTGTATTCTAGACAGACACATTTCATGAACTGTGTTACGCTATCTTCAGCCTCTTCTTCATTAACTGATTCCATTTGCTCATTCATTACTGTAGTAGTTTAAACCTTATTTTTCATTTAAATTACTTCTTACATTAAACTGCCATGAAATGACTTGATAAATTGAGTCTGATTACAGCAGAGAAAAGTTTTACTACTAGGCACATGCTCAACGAACAAATAGTGTGACTACTTCCTGCTTCGATGGTATTTATAAACAAGAAAGCACGAAAATGCAAAGATCAAAATATTATAAAGATTAAATAATGAATTCACCAAACATGTACACATCATACGTGCAGCTTTCATCGCAGGCGCCTTATTATCACATTTGGCCGATTTCCCTTCCGATAAGAGTCTCTCCCCCTCCCCACCCCCCCAAGAACCATGGACCTTCTTGCCGTTGGTGGGGAGGCTTACGTGCCTCAGCGAAACAGATAGTCGTTCCGTAGGTGCAACCACAACGGAGGGGTATCTGTTGAGAGGCCAGACAAACGTGCGGTTCCAGAAGAGGGGCAGCAGCCTTTTCAGTAGTTGCAGGGGCAACAGTCTGGATGATTGACTGATCTGGCCTTGTAAAACTAACCAAATCGGCCTTGCTGTGCTGGTACTGCGAACGGCTGAAAGCAAGGGGAAACTACAGCCGTAATTTTTCCCGAGGGCATGCCGCTTTACTGTATGATTAAATGATGATGGCGTCCTCTTGGGTAAAATATTCCGGAGGTAAAATAGTCCCCCATTCGGATCTCTGGGCGGGGACTACTGAGGAGGATGTCGTTATCAAGAGAAAGAAAACTGGCGTTCTACGGATCGGACCGTGGAATATCAGATCCCTTAATCGGGCAGGTAGGTTAGAAAATTTAAAAAGGGAAATGGATATATTAAAGATGGATACAGTGGGAATTAGTGTAGTTCGGTGGCAGGATGAACAAGACTTCTGGTCATGTCAATACAGGGTTATAAATACAAAATCAAATAGTGGTAATGCAGGAGTAGGTTTAATAATGAATAGGAAAATAGGAATGCAGGTAAGCTGCTACAAACAGCATAGTGAACGCATTATTGTGGCCAAGATAGATACGAAGCCCACGCCTACCACAGTACTCCAAGTTTATATGCCAACTAGCTGCGCAGATGACGAAGAGATTGATGAAATGTATGATGAGTTAAAAGAAATTATTCAGACAGTGAAGGGAGACGAAAATTTAATAGTCATGGGTGACTGAAATTCGGTAGTAGGAAAAGGAAGAGAAGGAAACGCAGTAGGTGAATATGGAATGGTGGTAAGGAATGAAAGAGGAAGCCGCCTGATAGAATTTTGCACAGAGCATTACTTAATCATAGCTAACACTTGGTTCAAGAATCAACAAAGAAGGTTGTATACATGGAAGAGGCCTGGAGATATTAGAAGTTTTCAGACAGATTACATAATGGTAAGACAGAGATTCAGGAACCAGGTTTTAAATTGTAAGACATTTCCAGGGGCAGATGTGGACTCTGACCACAATCTATTGGTCATGAACTGCAGATTAAAACTGAGGAAACTGCAAAAAGGTGGGAATTGAAGGAGATGGGACCTGGATAAACTGACAGAACCAGAGGTTGTAGAGAGTTTCAGAGAGAGCATTAGGGAACGACTGACAAGAATGGGGGCAAGAAATACAGTAAAAGAAGAATGGGTAGCTTTGAGAGATGAAATAGTGAAGCCTGCAGAGGATCAAGTAGGTAAAAAGACGTGGGCTAGTAGAAATCCTTGGGTAACAGTAGATATATTGAATTTAAATGATGAAAGGAGAAAATATAAAAATGCAGTAAATGAAGCAGACAAAAACGAATACAAACGTCTCAAAAATGAGATCTACAGGCTTCTGAAGGTGGCAGGGGTAAAATACAGGGAGCCAAAGGCTACTTACAATTTGTACAGAAACCAGATGGCAGTTGTAAGAGTCGAGGGGCATGAAAGGGAAGCAGTGGTTGGAAGGGAGTGAGACAGGGTTGTAGCCTATCCCCGATGTTATTCGATCTGAATATTGGGCAAGCAGCAAAGGAAACAAAAGAAAAATTTGGAGTAGGTATTAAAATCCACGGAGAAGAAATGAAAACTTTGAGGTTCGCCGATGAGATTGTAAATCTGTCACAGACAGCAAAGGACCTGGAAGAGCAGTTGAATGGAATGGACAGTGTCTTGAAAGGAGGATATAAGATGAACATCAACAAAAGCAAAACGAGGATAATGGAATTTAGTCGAATTAAGTCGGGTGATGCTGAGGGAATCAGATTAGGAAATGAGACACTTAAAGTAGTAAAGGAGTCTTGCTATTTGGGGAGCAAAGTAACTGATGATGGTCGATGTGGAGAGGATATAAAATGTAGACTGGCAATGGCAAGGAAAGCATTTCTGAAGAAGAGAAATTTGTTAACATCGAGTATAGATTTAAGTGTCAGGAAGTCATTTATGAAAGTATTTGTATGGAGTGTAGCCATGTATGGAAGTGAAACATGGACGATAAATAGTTTGGACAAGAAGAGAATAGAAGCTTTCGAAATGTGGTGCTACAGAAGAATGCTGAAGATTAGATGAGTAGATCACATAACAAATGAGGAGGTATTGAATAAAATTGGGGAGAAGAGAAATTTGTGGCACAACTTGACTAGAAGAAGGGATCGGTTGGTAGGACAGTTTCTGAGGCATCAAGGGATCACCAATTTAGAATTAGAGGGCAGCGTGGAGGGTAAAAGTTGTAGAGGGAGACCAAGAGATGAATACACTAAGCAGATTCAGAAGGATGTGTGTTGCAGTAAGTACTGGGAGATGAAGAAGCTTGCACAGGATAGAGTAGCATGGAGAGCTGCATCAAACCAGTCTCTGGACTGAAGACCACCACAACAACAGCAGCAGCAGCAGCAGCAGCAGCAACAACAACAACAACAACAACAACAAGAGTATGACCGAGTCGCCTCCCCTGTGAGTTTGAGTCGAGCCTCGAGTTACTCGCTGCCCAACTTCCGAGCAGCTGCCATGCTCGCGAGTAACGAGTGAGCTTGATGAGCGTACTGACTGACTCTAGTTAACCGTTTATTAACGTTAGTATGTACTTTACAATCCATGTTGCTCCTGCTTCAGGAACTGCAACGGCGAAGCGCTTCACAGAAAACTTGGAGAATAAATCGAATTATTTTCCCGATTATGCTACTGTAATAGGAGGATACTTCAATTTGCCAGCTATAAAATGGGGCGGTCATGCAATTAAAATTGGTAACCGACGCAGGGATTTGTGACTGTTGGAATGTGGTACATTTATATTTATATTATCGACAGTGCTGAGGGGACTCTCAACAATGAGTATATATATACAACCGTTGGTTAGTTCCGTACTCAGAATGTGTTCACAGTGGAAAGCGAGATGAAAATTGTATTTTAATTATTATTTAATAAATATTGTTAACATGGTAGCACTTCGTGGTTCATCACTAAAACTAAGATTTTGCTTGGAAAAGTAGTGATCGGCTTGAATTAAAAAGAAGACTTATTCGAAAAGTGTGCTTTGTGAAACTGGTTCAAATGGCTCTGAGCACTATGGGACTTAACATCTGTTGTCATCAGTCCCCTAGAACTTAGAACTACTTAAACCTAACTAACCTAAGGACATCACACACATCCACGCCTGAGGCAGGATTCGAACCTGCGACCGTAGCGGTCACGCGGTTCCAGACTGAAGCTCCAAGAACCGCACGGCCACACAGGCCGGCTTGTGAAACTGGATATGTCTGACATTGGTGTTTGATGGAGAAGACTACGAGAACTGAAAACAGAGAAAAGGAGGAAAAAAAGGCAAACAGGGAGTTCCATAAGATCTGCAAAATGCACTCAAATGCGCATTTTCTTAGTGTGGATTTCCTCCTAAGGTGCAACTACATAAAACACGGAATGCATCTGAACAGAAGTGGCAAAAGACTATTCAGTGGAAAAACTGCTCAAACATTACAAAAACTCAACCCGCCAGGAAACAGTCTGTACAAACCAGCCATCCCAGTGGGGTACACGGCAACAGCAGGGCAGCCTTCTTATCAGAGCAGGCATCAACAGTAACTACAAAAGCTACAGTAACTTTGATTCCACAAGGAACTGTTGTGCACAGCGGCTGTAAGGAAGGATAGGAACACAGCAGTCCGTCGCAATTCCATAGCTTTTTTTAATTATTCTTGCATACCCAGATTTCAGCTATAAATGCACTGAAGATGGCTACTTGTAGCTGAGATGTGGATATGCAAGAATAATAAAAAAGCTGATAGTATTGTTAGTGACTGCTGTGTTCCTATATTTCCTTATAAAAGCTACAGTTTCAGCATCACTTACAGCAGTACCAGCGGAAGGACAAAAGACGTTCAAATTGGAAGAAACGGTGTCAAATACTGTGCACAAGAGGAAAATACTGCCGCCTTCCACCTTGAATGGTTTCTTTGTCGGAGGCAGTTGGATGTGGAAGTACACAAGATAAGTGGTATGTGTGAAAATAGTATATTAAGTAACAAATTTAATAAGTTAGACAACAGAGTAGGAGTGCCATCTCAGTGTCACAAAAGAATACAAAGCAAACATCAGGTAGAAAGACATTCAGTGTAGTTGACAAAATAATAGCTGATAAGGGTTATAAAATTAAAGTACTAGGCAGAATTACGAGAGAATTCACTTTTCTTGATAATAACTGGTGATTTTAATGTTAATACAGTGAGAGAAAATGTTTGTGCAAGAAGCTTCCTTGATATCTTAAGCTCATTGAACCTGCAGACACACACAAATATACCAGAAACATATACAGATACAGTAGGCACTATCATAGATCATGTAATCACTAACATATCTGAGAACAGATTGAATGTACAAACCATAAACACAGTAATTGATGACTATTACGGCCAACCAATTGAACTGTATGATAATGTCATGAGCAATGAAGATGCAGACAGATCAAAGTAGGAAACCTAAATTTCTGGGAAGTTTTACTGAAAATAGGAAACCAGGAGGGGTTGGAAGTGAAAAAATGTAGAAAGAGTTGGGGAAATTTTCTGTGAAACTATGAATTATTATATAAATATATAAAGCAATAAAAGATGTATATAAAGATTATCAGGGGGACAAATGGTTAGCAAGGAGTGAATTCTATACACACGTGAAGGTGGCTTGCAGTAGAATGATAAGGGAGACAAAATCCAGCTATCATAAACGTAACTGTAGCTTTTTCAAATGTCTCCAAAATTGTATGGGCACACATATACTAGCATGAGAGAGACAAACGAGTTAACATCACACTTACGAAGGATAGAACTCTACTAAATGATTAATATGAATTATTTGAAATTATCAATCAGTACTACATAGATGTAGTGGATGAGACTGTCAAAAATCAGATCATCCAAGTAGTAAATAACATAAAAGGCTCCAGGACGATGACAGATTGTATATTTCTATCACTTATAGATTAGTCAGAAATCATAAATATAACTGCATCCTTAAAAAACAAACATTCAGAGGGATGCGATGCCATGTCTTACTTCATTGTGTTGTATATGAATGTCATGACAATCTCTCTGTTCGACATCACTGTAAATCGAGAGCATATCTGCCAACGTCTTATTAAAGTGTCCTAAGTATTCTGTGAGGCGGTTCACCTGTGGATGGTAGGCAATTGCCAACTTGTGGGTGATGTAGCAATGTGAAATAATAATAACCTGTGATACTGGTCCCAGCTGGAAAACACTTCCACGATCAGGGAGCATCACACAGGGTTTTGCATGCTTCAAAATGATGTCTGTTACAAAGAACATTGCAATTTCCGGATTTTCGACAGTCGACACAGCTTTGGTGACAGCACAGTTCGTGAGGCAGTGAGTGCAGACAATAATCCATCGAGTCCTGTTCGCCGACTTCGGGAACCTTCCGAATAGGTCGATTCTAATTCGGTGGAACGATCCTGCTGCAGGCGGGATTGGTATCAGAAGCCCTGGACGTAAATACGGCGCGTTCTTCTGCTCGTTGCATTCCTTACAGTAGTTCACATATTGTTTAACAGATCAGTAAAGACCTGGCCAGTGATACCTGCCTCTGATTCTGTCTAGAATCTTCACGAATGCAAGGTGAGTAGATGTTGCAGCAGTGTGGAGAAACGTCAGGACAGCTAGCTGTAGATGAGCTAGGATTATAAGCAGCAATTTTCATTCCACTGGATCATAGTTCCCCTGGTATAATGTTCCGTTTAATAACTGAAATCCTCGTTTGGTCCGTTTCTCCTCCTTAAGGGCTTTGATGGTTTTCAGCAGTGCTGGCTCTTCCCTCTGTTCTGCAACAATGACATTTAGCGCAGCGATGACAGATCTCATTCAAGCTGCTGTGTTCCACCAAACGATTCCTTGAAAGGCAGTTGATGTCCTTGTGTTTGAATATGTTGTTTTATGCCACTGTGACATCGTGCTCCTGATACCTCGGTGCTACTCTTGACAGTCGATCTGACGGATCCTTCAGGCTAGTCAGCCAACACAGAGAATGGTGAACCATCACAACAATAAATTTTCTGCCAAATTAATATGGCCGGTGCATGCTAATGACCCAAACAACTGCAAGGCTCTCTTCCACGGTTGTAGATTAGTTCCTCTCAGACTTCGAGAGTACTCTGGGAGCAACTTCCTGAATTTTTACTAGAATTGCACATATGCCAAACCGCTAACATCGCTGTGAAATTCTGTTTCGACATTCTTGTCATACAATGTTAGGACTAGATAAGGTGTTGGTGCCTCCTTAAGTGCAAGAAAAGATAATTCTTGCATTGCATTACAACAAATTTTCTTCTCGAAGTAGTTCTTGCAGCTTGTGCTATTCTGAAATAGATTTCTGCAGCGTCGCTCGGCAATTAGCTCTTTGCCGGACTGCAAGTAAGAGGGAGAATTTATGCCAGCAGCGGCGAACACACACGCCGTGGCCCACCTTGGAACATCTGCGCTTTGTAAATAGGTCTTTGCTCCTGTCCGGCCACGTCAGCAACGGTGCCTTAGTGAACACATATTTCGAGAGGAATTCCTCAGGAGGCAAGTGTGAAAGGAATGTTGCCAGCTCATGCATGCGAGACCCAAACGGGCATCTGTGCATCACTTTCTGGGGGGTGTTGGTACATCCCGACTTCTGGGAGCATGTACAGTAGCCTCCTGTGCGGTTCAATGGACAGGGGGTGGCGGGCAGAGTGTGCGTACGTCGTTAGCATGTCTGTTGTATTATTTTGTGAGCAGGTCTGTAGGCTGCGCTATGCTTTATTTGGACAGTTTACGAGTACTGAGCGTGTCTACACATCAGTGTACTGCATTATTTAGGACTCAGTATGTCCGTACTGAAATTATTTCGGTAAATTAGGAGTTGTTTGGGTGACAGCAGAGCATTATTTAAGAGTAGTTTACAGGTATGTGGGCTGTGTGGCGCGAGCCCAAGAATGTCAGAGCGTGTGTTCTGCATCAGCGTGATAAATATACTCTATCCCTACATAAATTGTTCCAAAATAAATAAAGAACAGTCCTTCCTAACTCTCTCCATCAACCTGGCACAGGCTAAGTCATTTTCGCACCATTTTCCCCCTCCAGACCACCCTCTTGGATTACATTACAGGAGGGATGACTGCACCCTGTGGTGGCTGTACTGTGTACTAGGTCAGTTTGAGTCTAGATCTCGTGGTGGAGACACTGCCTGCAAAATAAAGACTTATGTCCAGCACAGGCAGAGTCATTTTCCCCACCCCAGACCGCCCTCTTGGGTTACGTCACAGAATGGATGACAGCACTCTGTGGTGGCAGTACTGTGTACTAGGTTAGTTGAACTCCGGACCCCATGGCAACCACACTGTTTCCCGCCATTTCCCCCCGCCATCTTGGATTACATCACAGAACGGACAACAGCACACTCTGGTGGCAGTACTGCGTACTAGGTACAAACCTCATTGTGAACATATTGTTTGCCGCCATCTTGGATAATGGTACTCGCGTTGTCAGCTGACTTCATGGCTGCCATCTTGGATTATATCATGGAATGGACAACAGTGCCCTCTGGTGGTGGTACTGTGTACTAGGTCAGTTGGGCTCTGGACCTCATGGCGAACATACTGGATGGCAGTAGTGCATCTAATTGTTTAAATAAAATAGTGCATGCAAAATAATAATGACTTATGTCAAGCACAGGTCAAGTCCTCTCCCCGCCAATCCCTAGGAAGAGGTGGCGACTGGGTGACACAGGTAGCCCAACTGCCCCTTCTTTCCCGCCAGTTTCTTCGGTTAGTAGAGATAGCCCAAGTGACCTTTCTTTACTGTCAAATTCAAACTTGGCGCCAGTTCCTAGTAGGAGGTGGCAGTCAGGCGACTTAGGTTAGTGGAGGTACCTGCCATTTTCTTAGGTTAGTAGAGATAGCCCAACTGACCTTTCTTTACCACCAAAGCTCAAACTTGGCGCCAGTTCCTAGGAAGTGGTGGTGGTGGTTGGGTGACTTAGGCTAATGTAGGTAACCCAAGTGACCTTTCTTTCCCACCATATTCTTAGATTAGTAGAGGTTGCATTGTCCTGATGGAATTTGAACATCTCGCCAATGGGGGCATGGCACTTTACCGCCATCTTGGCTAACGGTACTTGCGTCATCAGCCGACGTCACAGCCGCCATCTTGGATGACGTCATCAACTGACATCAGATGATATCATCGCCGCCATCTTGGATAACAGTACTTTGGAGCCTTATCCCCTTGGCCCCAATACTTGGGTGATGTGTAGTGTATGTTGTCAGTGCTGAGAGAGTTGTGTTGGGTGTATGGTGTGTGGTTCCTGGGGTGTCATCTGTGGTGTGTCACGTGGTGTGTTGCCTGTGGTGGACTGTGCTGTTTGGTGAGTGGTGTGTTGTGTGCGTATTGTGTGTGGTGTGACTTGTGGTGCATTGTCGTGGCTGTGTATGGTGTGACTTGTGACGCAGTGTGGTGTATGTCTGTGGTGTGGCTTGCGGTATATAGTTTTTGGTGTGTGGTGTAGGCAATGATTTGTGATGTGTGTGGTGAGGTGTGATGGGTTGTTAATGAATTTGATGCTGCTTCTGCTACACCACACACATTATAAAAGTAACTCTGTATTGTCTGCACGCCTTCATACATCGAACTGTGGTGTATAACTTAATCACTGTTATATATCCACTCATAAATGGAACAAAGAAAGAATGACAATGTGCCTCTGTACAAACTGCTCTCTGATAAGTTGGAGCATAAAGTTACCATTCCTGACTTCTGGCCAGTGTAAAATACAGTTCTGAGATGTCACCGCATGAGCAAAATTAGGATTTATGATCAGATTGAAGAGAACACCAGTATTTGTCAAAATGTCTGTGGAACTCGCAGTTTACTTGCTGTTGTGATATTGGATCTGTCAGAGAAATGGCAACACCCTAACATGACAATTCAGTGACTAACATTACATTTCAGTGGACAGTACTGCCACGTGTTATTCGAAATACATTCAAGGATTTTCTGTATGCATGTCAGCTGTCTCGATTTACAGATCCCATCAGGACGTGTGATGTCATGGAGATGCGACTGCAGAACAGTGATCTGCAATGTGTCCACTAGGTTATAGGAAGACCACACTGTGGATCTCAAAATCAGGAAGCAGGTTGTGGATTAATTGCATTTTACAACAGTTTGTTTGCTATAAAGTTTAACTTACATGTAGACACTGTGGAACTCAATTACACAGACTCCAAGACTGTGACTCTTGTCAAATTACCGAATTTATAAAGTGCCTGAAAGAGAGATGATAAATGGTCTACAAGTTCAAAAATTGCACATTTCAGTCCCTTTCAGCACACCAAGAGCTCATCAGATTCATGTGACATAGAATCACTGCATTGTATTGGGTGTGAAAAGAGGTTGACCAACACACTAGTATGTAGGCACTCCAATTTTCACGAGCTGTGATATGTTGATGCACATAACTAAAGGTCTATATAAGTACTGTTAGTAGACCATCCAATTCTGATGATGAATTTGGAATGAATAAATGTCGTAACCAACATTCTCATCTTGTGTAACACAGAACTGACACTGCATTGTGTACCAAAATGCCATTCAACTGCCATTCCCATTTTTCTCATTTCTCGTTATATTTCGACATCTGACTTAGATATCCAGCGTGTCTGCCATATCACCCCTTAAAAAACATATCCTGCCATTAAACAAGAGTCCCACCTCCCATCAAACGATTATGATCATGGGCACTTTAACGGTTACAGTGGCATAGTCCCTAGGTTTCGTAAAGTACAGCTCTTATCATACAGTAGTACACAATAAAGGATGGATGCTACATTTTGCGTGACAAATACGAAATGTGTCAATGCCATCAGGAACATTCTCTTCTTGTGTAACACAGAATCGATGCTGTAATGTATACCGATAGCCATTCCCACTCCTCAAGAACTGACTGTAAATCTCATGTGTTTCCTGACCACTGTGGTAACGATATCGCTTTGCTCGCGGTATTTCGACGTCTGATCTACAAATCCAGTGGAAACCTCTAATGGAAGCCTTAGGAAAGCGACTATGTATACTCTGCAAGCCTTTATGCGCTCCATTTACCGAAAATGGCTTGTGGAGTCACGTAAGGTGCTGCAGCACTCCGGGCAAGAGCACGTCACGTCGCATGAATCAAATAGCTGTGATGTATTTATAGATGGAAGAAGGTTTCTCTCCTGCACTGCTAGCCCGATGGAGTTATTACATGGTCTGTGCTGGAAGCTCTTGACTGCATATTAGTAGATGGTGCGAGAATCGGCTGGTGATTGTGGCTCAGTTTGTCGTCGTGAAATGTGGTGTGCAAGTGCAGTAATGACCAATATTCTCGTAGAAAATGTCATACTTTCCCATCATATGTATTTACTGCACTTTTTATGGTTCAAATGGCTCTGAGCACTATGGGACTCAACTGCTGAGGTCATTAGTCCCCTAGAACTTAGAACTAGTTAAACCTAACTAACCTAAGGACACCACAAACATCCATGCCCGAGGCAGGATTCGAACCTGCGACCGTAGCGGTCTTGCGGTTCCAGACTGCAGCGCCTTTAACCGCACGGCCACTTCGGCCGGCGCACTTTTTATGACTACGAGTAAACTTGTAAATAAGTATAAGCACATTTGATTCTCAGATGCTGTTGCTACCGGCCTGGTACATGTAAGTTCACGCGTTTGACGGCTCTGTGATGTTGGTCATGTTACAGTCGATGAAACAGCCATGGTCCACTCCACACACAAACTGATGATGTATTTTACAGGCAGAGTACCTCAAGCTATTTCAGTTCATCTTCAGAGCCACGATCAGGACGATGAACGTGCATCTCTTTGTTTCTTTTTTTTTTTTTTTTTCAATTTGGGCTATACGTCAATTTTCGTGCTTCCTGCATTTTTCAAAATGGTTCAAATGGCTCTGAGCACTATGGGACTTAACTTCTGAGGTCATCAGTCCCCTAGAACTTAGATCTACTTAAACCTAACTAACCTAAGGACATCACACACATCCATGCCCGAGGGAGGATTCGAACCTGCGACCGTAGCGGTCGCGCCGTACCAGACTGAAGCGCCTAGAACCGCTCGGCTACTCCAGCCGGCTGCATTTTTCATATTTTCTGTCATTTGGCCTCATGTCATAGGGACCGTGGTTGTAGTTATGCTACACACCATTTAACATTAGGTTACCAAATCGGTAGTACATGTGTGGTGAGTCTCTGCATGGTGCTGGACTGACTACCGGCTGCTGGACTCTTTACGTCTTTGCAGGATGTTGATCTAGGTAGCTGATAGCCTTGCCTAACCTTCTGGAAATAGCATGGTGTGCAGTGACTCGGCCATGGGAAGTGATCTCTTCCTGAAAATGTACTTGTGTAAATAAAAAAGCAAGTGTTCCTAATATACAGGATACAGTTTGGACTGGGAATACGTTGGGGCTGGGGCCTGGGGCCATGTACACAAGGCCCTTTATCTCACAGTGTTTGTTTGGATAAAAACGCTAGTGGAGAGATCTAAACTTAGAATTAGGAGAAGCAATGACCATAAACTTCTGAGTGAGTAGTAGCTTGGGGAAACATGACAAGCAACATATCCTTTGTCCACTAGAGAGGCCTGGACCTGCACAAACATCCTTTGTCTCAGACGTCATAGAGCCAGGGCCAGTATTCTAGAACTTTGACTGACGTAACAGATCCAGGGCCATGTTCGATCGCCTTGTTATATTCTACGTCAGCCATCTTGGGTTCTGACATTATAGAGCCAATGTCAGTATCCCAGGTGTTGGATTCCGACATCTAGGGTCAGGGCTGATATTCCAGATCAGACATCTTGCATCGCCATCTTGAATTCTGATGTCATAATGCCTGTGTCAGTGTTCCATGTCACCTAGCATAACGATACGCCATCTTAGGATTTTGAATTTTCCGCCAATTTATACTCACGACAACAGTCCTACTTAGACGGAAGTGGGGAAACAAACTTGTGTAGCTGGGCTATTTTTTTTTTAATTTCTCCCCATTTTATTCATACGGCAATTGGCCTTTGTCAGACGTGCAGGAGGGTGGAGGTGGGGAAATCACATGACTCATCAGCAACATCATCAGTGACCGAAACCTACCCAGAATACCTGTGACATTAAAACATATTCAGGCTTTGTGCACTGGATGTGGTTTATAGGGAAGGATTGCTAGGTGGTGGTAGCTGGGTGCAGTGACACAGTATAAGTGTGACACAGTATTTTTGGAATAAGAAGGGGGAACTAATGGTAACACCATTAATGAATATTCCACAGATTGTTCCAGAAATCAGATAGCCACAGATAGGATGAAGCCTATCCCATAACAGTAATGATAGTATGGTGGTGATGTGGGGTGCAAGCAGAGCTCACAATTTGCAACATTGTTCCCACATTTGATTAGGAATCTGTGGTTTGGAACGGAGTGGAGGGAGTCATTCAAAGGCTTCGTCGACTCTGTAATGGCCTTGGCTGCATATTTCTGACTGTTGTATCTACATCTACATCTACATTGATACTCCGCAAGTCACCCAACGGTGTGTGGCGGAGGGCACTTTACGTGCCACTGTCATTACCTCCCTTTCCTGTTCCAGTCGCGTATGGTTCGCGGGAAGAACGACTGTCTGAAAGCCTCCGTGCGCGCTCTAATCTCTCTAATTTTACATTCGTGATCTCCTCGGGAGGTATAAGTAGGGGGAAGCAATATATTCGATACCTCATCCAGAAACGCACCCTCTCGAAACCTGGCGAGCAAGCTACACCGCGATGCAGAGCGCCTCTCTTGCAGAGTCTGCCACTTGAGTTTATTAAACATCTCCGTAACGCTATCACGGTTACCAAATAACCCTGTGACGAAACGCGCCGCTCTTCCTTGGATCTTCTCTACCTCCTCCGTCAGACCGACCTGGTACGGATCCCACACTGATGAGCAATACTCAAGTATAGGTCGAACGAGTGTTTTGTAAGCCACCTCCTTTGTTGATGGACTACATTTTCTAAGCACTCTCCCAATGAATCTCAACCTGGTACCCGCCTTACCAACAATTAATTTTATATGATCATTCCACTTCAAATCGTTCCGCACGCATACTCCCAGATATTTTACAGAAGTAACTGCTACCAGTGTTTGTTCCGCTATCATATAATCATACAATAAAGGATCCTTCTTTCTATGTATTCGCAATACATTACATTTGTCTATGTTAAGGGTCAGTTGCCACTCCCTGCACCAAGTGCCTATCCGCTGCAGATCTTCCTGCATTTCGCTACAATTTTCTAATGCTGCAACTTCTCTGTATACTACAGCATCATCCGCGAAAAGCCGCATGGAACTTCCGACACTATCTACTAAGTCATTTATATATATTGTGAAAAGCAATGGTCCCATAACACTCCCCTGTGGCACGCCAGAGGTTACTTTAACGTCTGTAGACGTCTCTCCATTGATAACAACATGCTGTGTTCTGCTTGCTAAAAACTCTTCAATCCAGCCACACAGCTGGTCTGATATTCCGTAGGCTCTTACTTTGTTTATCAGGCGACAGTGCGGAACTGTATCGAACGCCTTCCGGAAGTCAAGAAAAATAGCATCTACCTGGGAGCCTGTATCTAATATTTTCTGGGTCTCATGAACAAATAAAGCGAGTTGGGTCTCACACGATC
Organism: Schistocerca americana; assembly: GCF_021461395.2. Taxonomy (NCBI): domain Eukaryota; kingdom Metazoa; phylum Arthropoda; class Insecta; order Orthoptera; family Acrididae; genus Schistocerca; species Schistocerca americana. The sequence continues at coordinate 763,381,046 of NC_060130.1, read as the reverse complement.
GCTGTTTCCGGAATCCATGTTGATTCCTACAGAGTAGATTCTGGGTTTCCAGAAATGACATGATACGCGGGCAAAAAACATGTTCTAAAATTCTACAAGAGATCGACGTAAGAGATATAGGTCTATAGTTTTGCGCATCTGCTCGACGACCCTTCTTGAAGACTGGGACTATCTGTGCTCTTTTCCAATCATTTGGAACCCTCCGTTCCTCTAGAGACTTGCGGTACACGGCTGTTAGAAGGGGGGCAAGTTCTTTCGCGTACTCTGTGTAGAATCGAATTGGTATCCCGTCAGGTCCAGTGGACTTTCCTCTATTGAGTGATTCCAGTTGCTTTTCTATTCCTTGGACACTTATTTCGATGTCAGCCATTTTTTCGTTTGTGCGAGGATTTAGAGAAGGAACTGCAGTGCGGTCTTCCTCTGTGAATCAGCTTTTGAAAAAGGTGTTTAGTATTTCAGCTTTACGCGTGTCATCCTCTGTTTCAATGCCATCATCATCCCGTAGTGTCTGGATATGCTGTTTCGAGCCACTTACTGATTTAACGTAAGACCAGAACTTCCTAGGATTTTCTGTCAAGTCGGTACATAGAATTTCACTTTCGAATTCAATGAACGCTTCACGCATAGCCCTCCTTACGCTAACTTTGACATCGTTTAGCTTCTGTTTGTCTGAGAGGTTTTGGCTGCGTTTAAACTTGGAGTGGAGCTCTCTTTGCTTTCGCAGTAGTTTCTTAACTTTGTTGTTGTACCACGGTGGGTTTTTCCCGTCCCTCACAGTTTTACTCGGCACGTACCTGTCTAAAACGCATTTTACGATTGCCTTGAACTTTTTCCATAAACACTCAACATTGTCAGTGTCGGAACAGAAATTTTCGTTTTGATCTGTTAGGTAGTCTGAAATCGGGTCCTTAGTAGGTCAGGGGTGTACTACAAAAAGGAAGCAGCTACTCAGCAGAGTACTTGTGAAACGCACAGGGTTTTTTTTGCACTAGGCAGTAGTTTGAGGCACTTTGATGAACACTCGCCAGTCGAAAGGCAGACAGCGAAATCAGAGTGCGTTCAGAGTAAAGAGACTTTCGCTGTAAAAATGTTGTCAGTAAATTGGCGGAGTATTTATAACAAAGTTGCCGAATTTACTTCCCTCTAGGAAAGTTCTCGCGCTAAGATTACCCTTGGGACTGAGAGCGGCCTGAAACTCAAAGCAGAAAGCTCTGAGGTATTTAGCAAGTCATGGAACGTTTATCGGAGAGAGAGAGATTAGACGCCATAGGATGGAAAGTGTTCACTGCAGTTCACAACAATATTGTCTCTACTGAGGTAAAAATTGAACGTGGCACTCTAGTTATATGGTCACGTATAACAGGTCTAGGTGAAACCAAGTTAAAGTTTTTAAATCTCGCGTTTAAGAAATCTTTCACGCAGGAGAATCGTACACACATTCCGCGGTTTGGCCAGTGCTTTAATAGGCATCCATGGCGCAGAGAAACAGCTGAAAGAATTGAAAACAGGTAAGTCGCCAGTTCTCTCGCCTAGCGCAAAGTCCCAAACGACTGGAAAAAATCGCATGTGACTCCTGTTACGTAACAAGGATAAAATAATGGACCAACAAAACTGCAGACCAATATCCTTAACATCGGTTTGGTGCATAATTCTAGCACATATGCTGTGTTCGAATATAATAAAATTCCTAGAGACTGAAAAGCTTATGTCCACGAATCAGCACTGTTTCAGGTAGCATCACTCGTGCAAAACTCAGCTTGCCTTTTTCTCACATGATATACTGAGAACTATACATGAATGGCAACAGGTAGATTACATACTTCTAGATTTCCGAAAAGCATCTGACCCGGCGCCCCCAGAGCAAACTGTTAACGTAGGTACAAGAATATGGAAAAGGTTCTGAGATATGTGAGTAGCTCGAAGACTTCTTATAGAACCAAGTGTGTTGTCCTCTATGGGGAATGTTTATCGCAGACAAGGGTATCATCAGAATCGCCCCAGGCAAGTGTGATTCGATCAGTATTAGTTTCTGTATACATACATAATCTGGCGGACAAGGTGGACAGTAATCTGCAGTTATTTGTAGATGATAATGTTGTGTACAGTAAGGTGTTGAAATTGAATAACTGTAGGAGGATGCAAGATGACTTAGACAAAATTTCTAGTCGGTATAATGAACGGCAGCTAGCTCTAAATGTAGAAAAATGTAAGTTAAAGCAGATGAGTAGTAATGTTCGGGTACAGCATTAGCAGGGTCCTACCTGACACAATCACATAGTTTAAATATCTGGGCGTAATGTTGCAAAGCCATATGAAAAATTGAACTAACATGTGGTAGGGAAGGTAAATGTTCGATTTTGGTTTATTAGGAGAATTTTAGGAAAATGAGGTTCATCTGTAAAGGAGACCTGTTCTTGAGTACTGCTCGAGTTTCCGGGACCTGCGTCAGGTCAGATTAAAGGAAGACATTGGAGCAATTCAAAGGCATGCTGCTAGATTTGATACCGGTAGGTCTGAACAACATGCAAGTATTATGGAGATGCTTCTGGAACTTAAATGGAAATCCTTGGTTGGAAGACGACTACCTTTTTGAGGAACGCTATTGAGAAAATTTAGAGTGTTGGCGTTTGAAGCTGGCTGCAGAAGGTTACTACTGACGCCGACATACATTGAGCGTAATGACCACAAAGATTAGTTATGAGGAATTAGGATTCATACATTGGCATACAGACAGTCGTTTTTTCCCTCGCTGTATTTGAGAGTGTAACAGAAAAAGGGTAATGGTACAGCGAACCTTCCTCCACGCACCTTACGGTGGCTTCGGGAGTATGTATGTACGAGTATATGTAGGTTTTCCCATTCATGACACATGAGATCCTCGGCACTCCTCCTTCCTCTGTGTTATTCGATAGGACACCATTCTCCAGTATTTTAAATGTGATCATGTGGAAGATTGAGAAATTGTGTTTGTATTACCGAAGAGCACATCGACGAACTCTTATAACTGTTGTTACTTCTTTAGATACGTTTTTCCACCATGGATGACATAAAAATGCAGCGCTTATAACCAGTATAATTACAGCCCACTAATATCATCAGTTACAGTTTTTGGTAGACTTCATACACTGCTCTGTAGCTAAAAAAAAGACTAATTTGCTTTTCGTAGTACCAAACACAGTGGATTCTCTACTGGTTTGCGGTTGAGAAGAAAGAAGAAAACTGGACAAATCGGGCACAATGATCATGGTTTAACGTCCCATGATCGATAACATCATTAAACAAGAAGCACAAGCTTGGAATGGACAACAAAACGGAACGAAATTGACCATGTCCTCAAAGGAACTATCAGGGCATTTACCATGCGCAACCTGGGGAAGCGCACAGAACCTCAATCGGGATGGTTGGACACAGATCTGAACCCGCTCCAGCTGAATAAGAGACTAGTACCATAATCACAGAATCACTTGACTCGTCGACAAATGTGCAGCTCAGTAGTTAACTGCTATATCTATTGATCTCTTTTAGACGCTCTTATAATGATTGACAGCCAACCACTCCCCCCCCCCCCCACCCCAGCGGTGTGCAATTTGAATCCCTCAACAATGGAAAAAGGAAAGGGAGCTGCCAGCTGCAACATTAGACCAGCCACAACTTGGTATGTAAATCTTCTTTCTGGCAAGACGTTCTACACTAGGCTGGCTGGCTGTTTTGAGGAAGGAGACCAGACAGCGAGGTCATCGGTCTCATCGGATTAGGGAAGGACAGGGAAGGAAGTCGGCCGTGCCCTTTGAAAGGAACCATCCCGGCATATGCCTGGAGCGATTTAGGGAAATCACGGAAAACCTAAATCAGGATGGCCGGACGCGGGATTGAACCGTCGTCCTCCCGAATGCGAGTCCAGTGTCTAACCACTGCGCCACCTCGCTCGGTTACACTAGGCACTGAGCGGCATTTCACAAGAGACATCATCTGATAAAAAGTATCCAGTCACCTATTAGTGGACACTAATTAGGAGTGTGTCCAAGTTTCGGCTTTATGATGGCGTGAACTACGCTGCGGACACAATGAGGTCTCTCAATGCCTGTAGAGGAATTGCTCCCCATTATTTCTCAAGAGGCGAAACCAGAGAAAGTAGTGATATTGGACGCTTGAGTCTGGAGCGAAGTTGATGTTCTAACTTATCCCAAAGGTGTTTGACTGCGTTCAGGTCGGGACACCAGGCAGGTCAGTCCATTACTGGAATGTTACTGTCCACAAACCATTGCCTCCAAGAAGCTGCTTTATGAGACGGTGTATTGTCATGCTGATATAATCGATCTTTTTCTCTGAACTGTTCCTTCAATTTACACAATAAAAAAAGTTATGAAATGTGTTCATATCCTTCCACATTTAGTGTTCACTTGAGTGTAACGACGGGACCACACCCTAATCACAAGAAACGCCCCCATACTGAATCATCGACTCCGTACTTCACTGTTGGTAATACACATGGTGAGAGGTTACGTTCTCCAGGCATTCACCACACCCTAACACTTCCATCGGATTGCTGCAGGATACAGTGTGATTCGTTACTCCGGATCACTCGTTTCCGGCCCTCCACTGTCAATTAGCGTCACTCTTCACATCACGTAAGCGTCACTCAGCACTGACTAAAGAAATGTGTGGCTTATGAGTAGCTAAAAAAAAATGGTTCAAATGGCTCTGAGCACTATGGGACTCAACTGCTGTGGTCATCAGTCCCCTAGAACTTAGAACTACTTAAACCTAACTAACCTAAGGACATCACACACATCCATGCCCGAGGCAGGATTCGAACCTGCGACCGTAGCACTCGCACGGTTCCGGACTGCGCGCCTAGAACCGCGAGACCACCGCGGCCGGCTATGAGTAGCTGCTCGACCATTTTACCCCATTATTTTTAACTCACTACATATAGTCATTGTGTTAGCTGGACTGCAAGTAGCACTTTGGAAATCATGAGTGATTCCTTCTGCTGATTTCATGATATTTTTTACAATCACCCACAGTAACGCTCGACAGTCGCTGTCCGTCAGTACATGACGTCTGCCTGGTCTCGGTTTGGCTGCGGTTGTTCCTTCGCATTCCCAATCCACGATTAACTTAATCAACGCTCGACTTCGTCAGCTTTAGACGGGCTGAAATGCTCCTGATGGGTTTCTTACTCAGGTAACATCTCTAACGTCTTGTCCACATTCAAAGTCATTGGGCTCTACTGACCGACCCATTCTGCCATTACTGCTTCTCTGCTGAAAACAAAATACTCTCTGCCACCTTTTATTCACGAGGGTCCACCTCTCGTGACATCTAGTGGTTAATATCACATTACATATGGGTTTCCCAATATTTTTCATCAGACAGCGTATATAGGCTGGTGCTAATAATGAAGTGTAGGGTTATTAATGAGATACGCCTGTCGGGTGCGAAACACAACTTTCATACTTTTACCTTACCAGACACAACATGCAAACCCTTAATATTTCCATTTCGGTATCTAGATGCATTCAATCACTAAATAAATCTTAACAGGAAGTGTGCAGAACTATAATACTCTGTACTATTAACACAGTTTTTGCCGAATACCTCGTATTTATAATGGAGAAACAGAAATCTACTTGACACCAAATTTCTTTTAATGACGATGTAAACATCAGGACAGAACGCAATCAGTAGTCCAAATTTTCTGGGTGATTATGTTTCACACTAATTATATCAGTTTTTCTCTTTAACAGTAAACTGTCTACGCTTGTCATAAATTACTGCTATTTTCGAGTTTGTTATGCGGGTGAGTTAGTGGGCATAAGCTTAAAAAGATCAAGACGCAAATTTAGCTACAGAAAATCAATATTTTTTTTCCATTAACATCAGCACTGTAGCTTTACTTCTCAAAGAGGAATTTGCAATCTCTGTGGCGTAACGGATCCTGAAATCTGTGATCACTACAGACAGAAATGCATGCTCTGCAACGTGCTCCCATACTGACCACAAGGATGGTAAGAAATTCTTGTGGTAAGGCGTTCCATTCCTCCATCAGTGCAGTTGACAATTGCTGGATGGTCGTTGGTGCATGTGGACATGCTGCAATACGTTTCCTCAATGCATCCCACACATGCTCAATGGGATTTAAGTCGAGGGAACGGGCAAGCCAGTCCATATCTTCTCGTTGCAAGAGCCCCTCCACCTGTGCTGCTTTTTGTGGTCACACACTGTCATTCGTAAATATGATTAGGGCCAAATTCACCACTGAAAAGTCGCATATGGGGAGGGAGTCAGGGTAATAAAGATATGGAGGTCAGCATGTCCATGCGACATTATGCCTCCTCACATCGTAACCCCTGGACTACCAAAACGATCACGTTCGAAAATGTTCCTGGGTATAATACATGTTCCCACTTCTCGCCGTATAATTGTATGTACGGCCCTCCAGATCTCTGAATACAGCACATTCACCGATCAAAGTTATTGTGACAGTGGAATCCTTACCCATGTGCGTCTTTTCAGGGTTCATTCGGCTCTGATTCCATTTTTATGGATGAAAATGCGACAATGCGCGATCACATCGAACAGCACAGCTGGAAGAACGGAAACTGAGGGTAGAAAATCGTAGACAGAAATGCATAACTCCATTTTAAACTATTTCTTTCTAGAAAGGAAATTCGAGTACTGTCCCAGATTATTTCTTGCACTACTGCAAAAATGAGTGAAACGGATATTAGTTTTTGAAAAAAAAAAAACACATTTTGTCAATGGAGTGAGTGATTATTTTGTAAAATTTATTTGTTTATTTATAGCCGCAATCACATTCTTATGACACAGTTACAACCGGTTTCGGCCTTACAATCACCATCTTCAGATTCTATAAAAAAAGAAAATTTATATTAAAACCTAAAAGTAAGTGCAATATTAATCAGGCTTATTAGTAATCTAACTGAATTTATGCGAAATATATATAGTTCACACCTAAAGGCGGCATACACTGAACACAGGTTCATGCGTTGTCAAACTTGCTATAAAATGTAAAACACCGGTCTTTTCTTTTGTTATAGAATCTGAAGATGGTCATTGTATGGCCGAAACCGGTTATGACTGTGTCATAAGAATGTGATTGCGTCTATAAATAAACAAAAAAAATTTACGGATATTAGTGGCAGTGCATTCAGAGACATCTGAAATCACTAAAATTAAACACGGCCTCAGGGTCCAATAGAGTCTATGTCAGATTCTACACTAAATTTGTAGCTTCGCGGTTTCTGGGATGCTCGTTCCTTGCTACTACTGCACGGTCCAGTATCACTCACATCCACCTGTTGTAGAATTTAGACATATTATGAGTTTAAACGTAATGATTTATCTTGAACAGAATGACCTCCTCCATGACAGCCAGGATGGATTTCGAAAACGCCAGTCACGCAAAAATCAACTTGTGCTCTTCTCACCTGACATCCTAAAAGTTATGGATCAGGGGATTCAGGCAGATACAGTATTTATTGACTTCCAAAAAACAGAACCACACTTATGACCCAAAGTACTATCATATGGGATATCAAACGACATTTGTAACTGGACTGTCGGTTTTTTGGCAAGGAGGGCGCAACATGTTATCATTGATGGAGTGTCAACAGATTTAATGGTAACTTCAGGTGTGCCTCAGGGAAGTGTGTTACTACTCTTACCTTTCATGGTGCATACTAATGAGCCGAAACACAACATTTATAGTAACTTCCGACTGTTTACAGATGGTGAAGTTACCTATACTGAAGTACCATCAAAAATAAGATGCACTGATATTCAGCCAGTGGCATGTTTATTCAAATGTTCAGAAACACAAAATTGTGCTATCAACAGACCTCAGTATTCTGTCATTACAATAGGAATAACACATGTCTACTCATACAAATACCTGGTTGTAAGTGTCTGTAGAGACATGAGATGAAATGATCATGTAGGCTCAATCATAGGTAAAGTAGACGTTACACATCAGTCCATTTGTAGCATAAAGGAGAAGTGTAGTCAGTCTACAAAGAAGATGTCTCCCACCCAACAATATTGCTTAAGTGTGTACGACCCATGCCAAATAGGACGAACAGAGTATATCAAGTGTATACAACAAAGGATAGCCCAGGTGGTTACAGGTTTGCTTGATTCATGGGGACAGCGTCAGGGAAATATCAAATGTAAACTGGCATACAGTTGAATATTGATATCAACTATGCAATGAAAGCCTACTGACAAAGTTTCAAGAACCGGAAATCTAGAAACATCCTACAGCCTCCTAGATACAGCTCCCCTAGGTGCTGCAGAAACGAGATCCATTTCAGTACACACTAAAGAGCATGTCTTCCCAAGCTCCATACACGAATAGAGTGGAAGAAACCCTAATATGTGATACAACTCGAAGTACTTTACAGTACGTATGATTTTGGATAGGGTCCGCCTTTAGCAAAACACAGTTTTGTTTTTTAACCCAAACATGTTTCACTGCAGTTGCAACATCTTCAGTGGGCTTTTAAAGATAAAGAGTGTTCTTTACAGTATACATGTAACTATTAGTTTTTCAATGGTAATTACAGATATTTGAAAAAACATAAATTATGAATTCATACCTTTTTACCTCATGGTGTGGTTTTACTGATGTGTTGTGTTTCTACAGTGACTATTTTGTTCCACAGTTTGTCATCTGCAACCATTTACACCTTAAAGTAGATCCATCGTTTAAGCCAAAATTATGATTAATGCCGCGCGTGTGTGTGTGTGTGTGTGTGTGTGTGTGTGTGTGTGTGTGTGTGTGTGTTTACATTATGTTTCACTTACATTTTCTTTTTCTCCATCTTCATTACTGTCAAACACTATATATTGAGTTGCCACTGTCACTGTTTCACTGCTTACCAGCTGTACAAACAAACATGGCGGCCAGTGAAACAGTTGAAGGTGTAAAAACAAGATGGCTGACAGTGGAACAGTTGAAGATGTTCCTGGCCGTTGTTCTGAATCTTTCAGAGGTGTCTGTGATTTTTATGTCACGTTTCAATGAGTGTCGTACCCATCATCTTCTGGCGTAGTGTTGGGATGCTGCTCCTGCTGCTCTCATCTGTTACTTTCCCCTCTTTGGGGAAGTGTTTTGGGGAGTTTGTAGCCTTGTGGCTTTTACTCCACTTGGTACTTGTGTGTGTGTGTGTGTATATTTCTGTGATTTTGGTTGTCTGTGGGATGTGATGATTGTTCTGTGTGTCTCTGGTACTTGCGTGGGGTTGGCGAGATGATTGATATTGTGGGGAGGTGGGAAGAGGATCAGGAATTGGGTGTGGGGATTTTCTCTTCGACTTAGACGTCGAAGATCGTCATTGGGCGTTTGTGCTTGTCACGGGACATTTCATACCGACCTAGGGAGTGGATAAGGACGTTTCCTGACCTTAAAGAGCTTTCATCGAAGGTCCTTGCCAGATCTTGGAAGCGCTCTTTTAGGAGTGGGATTTCAGCAGTGGCGTGCAGATCGTCAATAGGGAATCCGAGGGGTAGGTGCAGTGCCCTCCTGAGGGCGCGGTTCTGCAACCTCGGGAGTATCCCCAGACAGGGCATGCATACTCCATTACTGGCCGCATCAGGGCCTGATATACGTGTCGGGATGCTGCTGCTGCTCTCATCTGTTATTTTCCCCTCTTTTGGGGAAGTGAGAGTGAGAGTTTGTAGCCTTTCGGCTTTAACTCCCCTGTGTACGCGTGTGTGTGCTTATTTCTGTAGTTTTTTGGTGTCTGTGATATGTGATGATTGTTCTGTTTGTGTCTGATACTTGCCTGAGGTTGGCGAGATGATTGGTGTTGTATGGGAAGGAGCAGGATTAGGGATTGGATATTGGGATTTTCTCTTCGACTTAATTGTCGAAGATCGTCATGGGGCGCTTCTGCTTGTCGCGGGACATGTCATACCGACCTAGAGAGTGGATGAGAGCGTTTCCTGATCTGGAAGAACCCTCATAGAAGGCCCTTGCGAGATCTTGGAAACTCTTTCTCAGGAGTGGGATTTCAGCTGCGGCGTGCAGATCATCTATGGGGAATCCAAGAGGTAAATGCAATGCCCTCCTGAGGGCGCAGTTCTGCAGCCTCTGGAGTTTGTCCAGGTGCTGCTTTGCCGTGTATCCCCAGACAGGGCACGCATATTCCATTACTGGCCGGATCAGAGCCTGGTACACATTTAATGCTACTGGGAAGGGAAGGGAGCTGGTTGAGTTCAGGATTGGGTATAGGGTGGACATTCTGGCGCAGACCTTCGTGTGGACCTCGTCTATATGGGGTTTCCACGTAAGACGAGAGTCCAAGGTTACGTCAAGGTACTTGGCGGTTCTGCGCCAGGGGAGTTGGGTTCCTTTTAGGTGAAGGTAGAGGGAGGGGGGGGGAGGACGTTGAGGAGGTTCGCACCTTCCGAGCCTGCAGGTAATCAGCATAGCCTGCGTCTTTTCGGAGCTGATGGTGATACGCCAGTGAGGGGCCCAAGTTTGTGTCATCTAAAACCCTTTGTAGCCTACGGATGACCAGGTCCTTGTTCGCATTTCTCATGTAGAAGGCTGTGTGGTCTGCGTACTGTGCAGTGTGCAGCAGAGGGGCCGTTGGTGTGTCCGCAGTGTACAGACTGTACAAAACGGGCCCCAGGACCGATCCCTGTGGCACCCCAGCACGAATACTCCTTTTGGTGGAGGTGGCAGTTTCTACTTTGACGGAGAAAGTTCTATTCATGAGATAGCTTTTGATCAGCTTAACTATACTCCTGGGAAACCCTTGTGTGTACAACTTGTAGAGTAGCCCTCTATGCCATACTGAATCAAAGGATTTGGCTACGTCTAGTAGCACTATCCCACAGTAGCCTCTGTGGTTGAAGCCCTCTGTGGCTGCTTCCACCACTCTCATGACCAGTTGTGGGGCAGAGTGGTTCTGCTGGAACCCGAATTAGAAATCCAGCAGAAGTTGCTCTCTGGTAACATGTTCTTAGCAGGAGGGGCTCATAGATCTTGCTGAGAGCTGGCAAGAGGCCAATCGGCCCATAGTGCTGCGGGAATAGAGGCTCTTTCCCTGGTTTGTGTATCGCGACCACTTTCGCATGTTTCCAGCAAGCTGGGAACTCGCGGGATCGAGTAATCTCGTTGAGGACGTTCGCGAGGTGTGTGATCGCCGTGGGTGGGAGATTTTTTACTAACTGATTGGTGACACTGTCGTGTCCTGGCGCCCTTTTTGTAGGAAGGGACCTCATTACTTTTGCCACGTCCTCGGGGGCGAAAAGTGTGGGTTCATCCTCTGGGTCCTCCTCAGCTTTGAGGAAGACGGCCAGTTGACAACTGACTACCACTTCATGCTCCTCATCCTGGGGTTCTGCCGCTTGAAACTGCTTCTCAAAGGAGTCGGCGAGGGCGTTGGCCTTCTCAGCATGGCTGTAGACCAGACCCCGCTCGCTGTGCAGTGGCAGCATCCTAGCGCTTCTTTTTGTGAACTGTTTGGTTGCTTGCCATAGTGTATGATCGTCTACTTTGAGAGCTGTGAGGCGGTTTTGCCATTGCTGGTTTCTGTGCTCATTGAGCGCTACCTTCATTTCTCTCTGTAGACGGTTGAGCAGCCTCCTGGTGGCCTGATTTCTGGTGATCTTCCACTCTTTTGCCACTCTGTTCTTATGTCGAATTTGAGCTAGCAAGTGTTCCGGGAGTTGTATTTGCGGCAGTGGGCCATCCCTTTGTGGAGGGGTGGCCTCTTCCGCTGCCTGCAAGATGGTGCCTGTTAGGTCTTGTAGCGCTTGTTCTACTGTTTCGGCAGTAGGTGGCGGAGCGCGAGCGATATCAGAGGCGACAGTTTCTCGGTATCGCTCCCAGTCTGTACGTTTGTAAGACGTCTGGTACTGTGGGAGTGCTACCCATTCTCCCACATCGACCTCTAGGATCACTGGGTTGTAGTCGGAGGACATTCTGTTGATTGTCCTTGCAGGCACAAACCCTGTGATCCTCCAAGTGAGAGCTATGTCTAACACGTCGGGCCTGCCTCCATTTTTTGGAAAATGTGTGGGCTCGACCGGACCCCATGTTTCGAAGTGGTGGATGCGCGCTAGTTGTTGCAATTTGGCGCCTGCTCTGGGGGTTACTCTACAATTCCAATCAAGGTGTTTGGCGTTGAAGTCGCCCCTATTATGAGTATGCCTTCAATTTGCCCTAGAGCAGCTATGTCTCCATCTATCTGGTCTTGTGGGGGTCGGTAAATTGCAACAACTGTTAGGGGTCCGGTTGCAGTGGTTACTTCCACCGCCACTGCTTCGATTTTGTTGGTAGCTGGTAAGAATACCTGTTGGTGGGGGATCCCTCTTTTTACGTATATGGCCACTCCTCCACCTTGGGTTGGCCTGTCTTTACGGTAGCTAACGTAGTTGGGAACTGTCGCTTTTATTCCCGGTTTTAGGTGGATTTCCCCCATCATGCATATGTCTATAGAGAACTTCTTCACGAGTTCTCTGAACTCGACCTCTTGACTGACAATGCCGTCTGTGTTAAAGATGCACATTGTCAAGCCTTGGATATTTCGTTGTCTATTCATGATGGGGTTTTGAAACTACTGAGGAGGAGGTCGCAGAGGGGAGCGAGTGCTGGACTGCTGCCTGAAGGGCAACGAGGATCTGTGTGTTCTGCTTCTGGACTTCCTTGAATTCCATCATCATTTCCATGACGAGGTTCATGGTCTGCACCATTACGCCTAACAACTGATCCACCGGAAGATGGGGTGGGGGGGGGGGGGGGAGATGGACTGTGTGTGAGGTTCCCTAAAGCTTTCTCTGTCATGGTGGACCTGGTCGTTGTTGCTGTGTATTTCCCGGTGTTGTTCTTGTGATGGTGTCTGGTGTTGTGGTGATTGGGCCACACTTTCATGGCTTCTCAGAGGAGAAACCACTTCCGTGTAAGTTGCCCTTGGTGTGTCCGATCTTGGTTTTACCCAGGCCTTGTCCGTGTGTGTTGTCGTGTTTTGTTTTCTTGTGTGGCTGGATGGGTTGGTGGTGTTTTGTTTGCGTTGTGGGAGGGGCGGCCTTTGAGCCCTTTGCCTGCTGTGTGTGTCGTTTATGGACCTCACAACCTTGGTAACCCACTGTGTGGTTTTTGCCACACAGCACACACCTTATTTGTGGGTCCGTGTGTTGTAGTGTACATGTCCTTGTGTTGTGGGCCCAGCGCACTTTCTCCATCTTATTGGCATGGTGTAGTAGGCAGCGATGTGGTTTAGGCCCTGACACCTGAAGCACTGCACTGTCTCGTTTTTACGGCGCAGCAGTTCAGTGGTGACAGGCTCAACCAGGACCGTTTTTATCTCCCTTTTGTTTTGGGGGATATCAGGGAGTGTGACCTGATATAGTGGCCACTTGCTGTTTATGTCGGGATGCTGTGTTCTGCATATCTATGTAGCTGCTTGGCCGTCGTCCGCTACTGTAGGCCGGCCAATCACGTTCCTCCGGAAGGGGATACCGTGTCGGTACTGGTAGTAGGGGGGGGGGGGGGGGAGGGGCCGCGGCGCGGACCAGCGTCGAGACCCGGTGGCTATCCAATCTGTCTGCAGACGCCGCTGCCTTAGATAGGAGCGTTCCTGACGTATTTTATCACTTGTGGGATTCCACACTGCACTGAGTTGAAAACCGCTATCCCTGTTTACTAAATTGTTGTGCAGACGTATTTCCATTGCCTCTTTGAAAATCGAGTCCCAGAAACCGTTGGCGCTGCACAGCTTCGTTTAGTCGAATTCGAAGGTGTGTCCCTCGATAATGCTATGTTCTGCTACCTTCAGTACAGCGCTGGGAGATACATCGTTGTGTCTGCCCGATGTATTCCATCCCACATTCGCACTCAATACTGTGAATGCCCGGCGTCTGCAACCCCAGTTGGTCTTTGGTTGAGCCAAATATATCTGACTTTTTTCGGTGTACGAAAGATGGTCGTTATTTCGTGCTTCTTTAATATTCTTGCGATCTTGGCTGTTGGCGGTCCAGCAAATGGCAGAAACGCCACACGTATTGCTTCGTCTTCTTCTGGTTTCTCCTCCCGCCTCTTGTCTGCACGCAAGGCGTGTCTTATTTGTGTCTCGGTGTAGCCATTCTTACGGAAGGTTTCCCGCAGATGTGTTAACTCACGCGGCAAACTCTCGCTGTCACAGTTCGACCTGGCTCTTTGTACTAAGGTGTTCAGTACTGAGTTACGTTGTGCTGGATGGTGGCAGCTCCGAGCATTGAAATATAAGTCCGTGTGCATCTTCTTCCTGTAGACCGAGTGTCCCAAAGTACCGTCTGGATCTTTCTTGGTCAAAATATCCAAGAAGGGAAGGCAGCCATTCTCTTCTACCTCAATGGTGAATTTGATGCTGTCATGTATGCCATTGAGATGGCGTAGGAACTCCTGTAGTTTTTTCTTGCCATGGGGCCACACTACAAAAGTGTCGTCTACGTATCCTTAGAACACCTTTGGTTTATGGTGGGCGGTGTTCAGTGCCACGTCTTCAAAGTGCTCCATGTACAAGTTGGCAATACCTGGGGCCAGGGGGAAACCCATGGCAACACCATCTGTTTGTTCATAGAACTTCCCACCACATTTCAAGTACGTTGTGGTTACCACGAGATGAAAGAGTCTGACTGTGTCATCACAGTGATCTTCGAGCAGGGCTAAGGAATCCTCCAGTGGCACCTGGGTGAAAAGAGAAGTGACGTCAAAGCTGACTAGTAGATCCTTCAGCAACATTCCATCACTATCTTCGCATCTTCTTTAGGGATTCTGCGTATTCTTTAGTGATTTTTGCCATAACTTTGTGTTTGAACCAAAACTTTTCAGTGTTTTGCGGGTCTTTTCTGTTGCCTATGTTTGCAGGTGCATGGACACTGATCAGTGTGTACTTCTTGTTGGTGCATTGTATGCACATGGTCATGAAGTGGTTATTTACAGGAGACACATCTCTGAGTTGGCTATATTTTTGTGTGCCACTAAGGTCATGCCCAGAAGCAGAAAGCTGTTAGTGACTTTTTCTGTCTTTCTCTTGAAGATCCAACAGTTACTATCATCAATTGTGTTTTCATCAGAGCCCTGTGTGTTTTTTTTTTTTTTTTTTTTTTTTAGGTCTACTATGAAGATTTTTTTGCTCACCAGTCTCTATCACTAGGGTGTGTAATTTTTCAGGTTGTCTTAATGTGCTGATGTTGAAGGTGCCAACACAAGTGTGAATTCTAGCTGCAAATTGGCCAGAGAACTCCAGCTTTCTATGTATTAGTGATTTCGTGAGTCCACCGTACAAGTGTCCAATTGCTGTCTGTCGATGAGTGGAATGGTTACCACCTGGAATAATACTGATTTTACTCTCACAATCATGATAGCTTGTGACTGTGTCTTCAATGTTTCCATTCGTTACAACCAGATTTTGTCAGTTGAGGAGCTGAGAGGCAGCCGAAACCACATGATGAACAGATGCTGCCCAAATCATCAATAGCTTTCACTGCACACACATCACTATTGCCTGAACAATTATGTGTCGCTACTGTGTCTCCAGCAGATACAAATGGCCTCATTTCACGATACTGTCCAAGCTCTCTGTGAGACATTTCAGCATACTGATGTGTAGTATTTTCAAAAATACCCAATATTTGTAAAATTCTGTAGCTCCAATAACAACATACTAATTTTCAAATAAAAACCATGTAATTTTTTCTATTTAGTTGTGTTTGTTTTCAAAACATACCTATGTTTCGTAGTAATAACAAATAATTATACAAAGATGGAAAAAACCGTTATCAATCACTGTAGACTACAAAGAGGACAAACAAAGCTTTTATGTATACACAGGGTGAGTCTTGTAAGACGGAACACACGTTACTTCGTGCCTGCTTCCAGCCATCGAAACGAGGTTTGTGGCAAATGATAGTACGCTAAGAGCCACGTACTATGTAATAAAAGAGTCCTTACTCTTGTATAGATCGAAATATCGAAGCAAGTATGATTTTTAAATACAATTATGTACTTTAACAGCATCCAATAGCGCTTGAAAAGGTGAGTACAGTGATATTACTCTTCTTAATTTTGATGGTGATAGTCTTCGCACAAGAATCTGAGAAATATTCTAAACTTGAAAGGCGAGTCGGCGGGAATCGGCTATTGTGTTATTAACCCGCTCATGCCAGGCCGCGTCATCATATCAAACCTTTCGACTGTTTACTTCTATGCATTCCAGAAGTAGCAGGAACTGTGTCGTCTATTGGCAGGAATTTCTGCTTCAACATTCCTTGCATGCAGACATTTAGACATGCTACATTTATATAGTGAATGGAAAAAAAAGTTGCCGAAATGGTACTGCAGCACAGGGAAATGTATTGTGATCATCACTGTCCACTGCTCCAGGCAGCTGAACGAATTATTAGGTCACTAGTGCGAACACACAGCTTCAGCGTCAAACAGAAGACACAGACTGCAACCAACAGAGCATATGAAGAAGCATGGTAGTGTTAGACGTACTGCCATGGAATTTGGAATCAACCACACAAATGTCACTCACACCTTCCATAGACATAAATTCACCCTTTTCATCTGTCACTCCATCACTCACTCTTCCACCCTGCTCTGCAGCACCTAGCAGACAAAACTACATTTTTCCAATGCGTGCTCTTTACCGACAAAACCACAGTAACATAAATTTACATAACATAAAAATCCACCAACGACTGTGGAGAATAATTGTATGGCGCGGCATTATAGGAAATTCCATTGTGGGACCTTACTTCATTCCAGGGGTGTTAAATGGAACTACATATGCACACTTTCTTACGAACTTTCTACCACACACTTTCTTAGGAAAATTCTACCTGTTGTTCTAGATGAGGTAGCACTGAATAAGCAACAGCATATGTTGTTGCAACATAACGCCTGCCCAGCTCACTCTTCCTATGTTGCAATGCAAATACTAAATGAAAACTTCCCTGACAACTGTACAGGATGGGAGCTCCATTACAATAGTAGTTATGGTATAAACAAATTATCTATGATGTTGATGAGGCACAAGTTTCCCCCAATCCACTCCGTCTCTGACACAGACAAATTGCCTTATGTATATAACGACAGGAGATTCAAATTTTGGCAGAAAATTTTAAAAAAAAAGCCCAATTATGCTAGTGTGTTTCCTACGGTAGCAGAGTTCGTCCAAAGTATAAATTGGAAGTAAATTCAAAATTGTGCACTGCCTTGGAACACTAGCCTGGCTCTGTGATGTCACAATCCGAGAATTGGAATATGTGCACCAGGCTAACTATGACTTCAGAATTCAAGACGGCTGACCTAGAACACAAGATGGCGATCGAACATAGCGAACAGGGCAGTCTGACACAGCCCTCTGATAGCGAAATCCAACTCAGACTTGTTGCGTTCTGTTCAGTGTGGAATTCCGGCATACTGGTCCACACTTGAGATGCTGCACTGTCATGCTAGCTGATTTGGAATACTAAAGTGCGCGTCATTTATGACGGCGGCCGAGAGTTTAGGTTCGTTCTGCGCACCTGACGTCACAAAACACAGTCAACCAATGAACAGAGAACGACGTTGCCAGAGCTCGACTGCAGTGCAGAGCATGGGACGAGTGTCTTCAGTTTTAGAAACATTCAGTCATAAATAAAGTAATTGAACAAAAGCAATGTCTTGATAGCAGACTTTCTTTTATACAAAGTTTGGAAAAAGCATTCTTTACACCAATTGCTTCATATTCTATTAATTAATTAAACCAAACAAGCAATAAGCTTCCTAATTCAGGCGATGGCAAGGAAAGGTGTTTGTATCATTCTCACTAACCGCTTTTTCGCAATAAAGAACAGCGGTAATTGTTATTTCCTATTGTACTTCGACGAAACGTGAGTAATTCACAGTCATACCAACAGTTTTTGTCGGTATCTTCCGTGATATTTTAAAGATCTCCGGGTGATGCATTGAACGATGAGCTGTGTTAGCGTAATGGATAAAGTGTATGGCTGCTAAATGGTTCAAATGGCTCTGAGCACTATGGGACTTAACATCTATGGTCATCAGTCCCCTAGAACTTAGAACTGCTTAAACCTAACTAACCTAGGGACAGCACACAACACCCAGTCATCACGAGGCAGAGAAAATCCCTGACCCCGCCGGGAATCGAACCCGGGAACCCGGGCGCGGGAAGCGAGAACGCTACCGCACGGCCACGAGCTGCGAACTGTATGGCTGCTACGAGAAAGGTTCTGAGTTCAAACCTTGTTCGGTGCTTAATATTTTCTTTCTTTAAAAACAATATCAAAGTGTCTTACTTCATGAATTTTATTCGTTTGAATGTAATTTTTTGAAATTTCTAGTGGCAACTAAAATCGACCATATGGAAAGTATACGCTATGGACTTTTACCTCTGCAAACTCTTCAAAATTTCGTGCAATGGTTTACTACATGTAATGCTGCACAATAACTGCGTTGAATATCGAAACAAAATTAAGTCATTTATGGGGGGAAGGTATCAGTCAAGAGGATGTGTAAAAATCAAATTTTTGGGCCAAATAGTTTTTATGAAATCGAATGATAAAGTGTGTCAAAGCAGTCGAAACACCATGTGTCTGCACAGGCGAGCAACGCAATGCTGACAAAATCGCGGAATGCGGGGAGCACGTCTCTGTAGCAGCGAAAGGGTTAATGCGGCCGTGGTGACTTTACTTCATAAACTGCGCGCTCCCGCCTAAACCCAAGTTCGCGAACTATACTATGGCGCTGCTTCTCTTGGCTCGTACAGCTGGCAACGCAGCAATCTCCCGCGTCTGGGCGGGCATGCGCGAACCGCCAAGATAAAAGAATTGAATTATAACACTGGCTCTATGATGTCACAAGCCATCTCAGACCTGTCAGGCTATTTATGATGCAATATAATTCTGGCATACTGGCCCAGAGCTGGAATACAAGAACAGCGTACGACATCACAATGTTGTTCAGATCTTTTGAGATATTTATAAGCCTGGAATTCCAGCACTCTGGCCCAGATTTGAGATACTGGGACAGGCCCTATTACATCAGAATCCAAATTCTGGAATACTGGAACGATGACATATGAGAAAAAAGGACTGGGCCGCTAAGTTCGTCAGCTATGGACCGTGCAGGGCCAGGCACACTGCTGCCACAACTGCCTCACCAGTGCTGTATCGCGCTCTTTGCCGTCAAGAGATGGAGTATGCTACCACAAACCTCAGTAGTTCCACTGCACGTGTTGTATTCACAACTGGTCGCTAGAAGCTCCAGCAAGCAATTTGGTCCTGGGTGCCCTGTCACTTTCACCTGCAGTAGATACGTATCTGACCTTGCAGGCATCATGTCACACCAATAGGAATGCGGACAGATATTTGTGCTTCCTATTTCTACACTGCTACTTCCGGAGGTCTGAGGCTGTGATGTCAGCTGTCTTGTTGTGTAAGACATGGAATCTCACTAACGCTGGAGTAGTGTCACCCTTCACCAGTGACAGCTCCAAACAGAGAGACACCTAACATGAAATGGAGTGTAGCAGCATTGCAGCCACAGACCGTGTGACCATAGTTACTCTCTGAAACTGGAAAGCCGGCCGCGGTGGTCTCGCGGTTCTAGGCGCTACAGTCCGGAACCGCGCGACTGCTACGATCGCAGGTTCGAATCCTGCCTCGGGCATGGATGTGTGTGATGTCCTTAGGTTAGTTAGGTTTAAGTAGTTCCAAGTTCTATGGGACTGATGACCACAGCTGTTAAATCCCATAGTGCTCAGAGCCATTTGAACCATTTGAAACTGGAAAAAAAGAAGTGGAGGTACTATGCTTGTAAAATTCACCAATAATTTTTGTGTATGGAATGGGCAACAGTAACATAACCAACATCACAGAGCATACACAACTCTGTGCCACCAATTCCTGTGTTAAAATCCAAATGGTATGCTCAAACACCAGGAGAGTAAGAGTCTTCGAGACATGCCCCTGTACCGCTGCCCCAACCTATTCTCCTGCCCTATGGTAACTGCTCAGTGCCCGGCCGTAGTGTCTACCGCACCACGCTAAGCCACGAGTCTCTGGGACTGGACATGCCCCTGCGTCATCTACAAACAGAGGTTATATCACAGCTTTGTCACGCTAGCAAAGCTGGAGGTAGAAACCCACATGCATCTATAAATACATTGTGGTCGTATTGATTCACACAATGTGATTTACTTCTGTATGACTATCCTTATGCATCTACACCACCCAGCATCGGTGCAATACGCGCCACTGATCGCCCACCTGTCTGTAGTGTGGGTGTGACCACTATAATCAAAATGGTTCAAATGGCTCTGAGCACTATGCGACTTAACTTCTGAGGTCATCAGTCGCCTAGAACTTAGAACTAATTAAACCTAACTAACCTAAGGACATCACACACATCCATGCCCGAGGCAGGATTCGAACCTGCGACCGTAGCAGTCCCGCTGTTCCGGACTGCAGCGTCAGAACCGCACGGCCACCGCGGCCGGGTGTTGTACATGGGACATCCAACATATGCATCAGATTTCTTATGGTACTGTATTCTGAGTGTGAACGCGTTGATGATGAGCTTTAACGCCATCTAATGGTCGTTAGATCCATATCATAAGTACACTATTGGCCATTAAAATTGCTACACCAAGAAGAAATGTAGATGATAAACGGGTATTAATTGGACACATATATTATACCAGAACTGACATGTGATTATATTTTCACGCAATTTGGGTGCATAGATCCTGAGAAATCAGTACCCAGAACAACCACCTCTGGCCGTAACAACGGCCTTGAGACGCCTGGGCATCGAGTCAAACAGAGCTTGGATGGCGTGTACAGGTACAGCGGCCCGTGCAGCTTCAACACGATACCACAGTTCATAAACAGTAGTGACTGGCGTATTGTGACGAGCCAGTTGCTCGGCCACCATTGACCACACGTTTTCAATTGGTGAGAGATCTGGAGAATGTGCTGGCCAGGGCAGCAGTCGAACATTTTCTGTATCCAGAAAGGCCCGTAAAGGACCTGCAACATGCGGTCGTGCATTATCCTGCTGAAATGTAGGGTTTCGCAGGGATCGAGTGAAGGGTAGAGCCACGGGTTGTAACACATCTGAAATGTAACGTCCACTGTTCAAAGTGCCGTCAATGCGAACAAGAGGTGACCGAGACGTGTAACCAATGGCACCCCATACCATCACGCCAGGTGATACGCCAGTATGGCGATGACGAATACACGCTTCCAATGTGCGACCGCGATGTCGCCAAACACGGATGCGACCATCATGATACTGTAAACAGAACCTGGATTCGTCCCAAAAAATGACGTTTTGCCACTCTGGCACCCAGGTTCGTGGTTGAGTACACCATCGCAGGCGCTCCTGTCTGTGATGCAGCGTCGAGGGTAACCGCAGCCATGGTCTCCGAGCTGATAGTCCATGCTGCGGCAAACGTTGCCGAACTGTTCGTGCAGATGGTTGTCGTCTTGCAAACGCCCCCACCTGCTGACTCAGGGATCGAGACGTGGTTGCACGATCCGTTACAGCCATGCGGAGAAGATGCCTGTCATCTCGACTGCTAGTGATACGAGGCCGTTGGGATCCAGCACGGCGTTCCGTATTACCCTCCTGAACCCGCCGCTTCCATATTCTGCTAACAGTCATTTGATCTCGACTAACGCGAGCAGCAATGTCGCGATACGATAAACCGCAATCGCGATAGGCTACAATCCGACTTTTATCAAAGTCGGAAACGTGATGGTACGCATTTCTCCTCCTTACATGAGGCATCACAACAACGTTTCACCAGGCAACGTTGGTCAACTGCTGTTTGTGTACGAGAAATCGGTTGGAAACTTTCCTCATGGTTGCACGTTGTAGGTGTTGCCACCGGCGCCAATCTGGTGTGAATGCTCTGAAAAGCTAATCATTTGCATATCACAGCATCTTCCTGTCGGTTAAATTTCGTGTCTGTAGCACGTCATCATCGTGGTGTAGCAATTTTAATGGCTAGTAGGGCAGTACTGCATTGGTCTGCAGAACACACAAAACTTCAGTCATCCCTCGTGAATAGTTGATAGAAGCTTTACACTGTAGAGTATTCCGTGCAAGCAGATCACGATCGCATTATGATAGAACCATAGCTCTGACATGGTGATCTCACAGATACAGTACATTAGTAACCCCAGGTCACAGTAGTGCAGACAACTGTGATAGAAAGTACCAACTTGTGGATCAGAAAGTATTTGATCCATCGTCAGTCATAGGATTTTTATGTGTCACTTACCGTTTCTTACGATTCAGTTCAAATGGTTCAAATGGCTCTGAGCACTATGCGACTTAACTTCTGAGGTCATCAGTCGCCTAGAACTTAGAACTAATTAAACCTAACTAACCTAAGGACATCACACACATCCATGCCCGAGGCAGGATTCGAACCTGCGACCGTAGCAGTCGCGCGGTTCCGGACTGTACGATTCAGTAAATGGTTGTCTGTGTACAGGCAAACAGTGTAATTCTAAATCGTACTCTATTGCTGTCTCCTTCTTTAGTCAGGCACTTCATAAATTTTGTAAGCTGGCAATAGAGTCACTTACAGTATAGGAATCTATGTAGTCGAATTCCACGTAGTCTACATGTCAGTTAACCACTATAGCAGCGAATTGCTGTAAAATGCAGTTAGACCACCAGTTTTAAAACTCGGCAAACAGCTACCCGGCTTCTAGACGCTCACTGTGGTCTTCTTATAACTCAGCGGACACATTACGAATCATTTTTACCCAGTGTATATCACACTGATACAAATCCTATGACTGACGATTGATCAATACTTTCTGCTCCACAAACTGGTACTTTCTATCACAGTCGTCTGATATAACTGCCTGCACTACTGTGAGCTGGGGTTACTAACGCACTGTATCTGTGAGATCAGCATATAAGAGCTATGGGTCTATCATAACGCGACCATGGTCTGCTTGCAAGGAATACCCCATAGCGTAACGCTCTATCAAACAACTATTTAGGAGGGTTGACTGGAGTTTTGTGTGTCCTGCAGAGCAATGCAGTACTGTTCTACTGACTGTACTTAAGAAATTAATCTAACGATTGTTCCTAAGGAAATGCAATCCGAAAACAAAGGAAGTAGGTTACAGTACGCTAGGTTCGCCCACTACTTGAATACTGCTCAGCAGTGTGGGATCCGTACCAGATAGGGTTGACAGAAGAGAGAGAGAAGATCCAACGGAGAGCAGCGCGCTTCGTTACAGGATCATTCAGTAATCGCGAAAGCGTTACGGAGATGATAGATAAACTCCAGTGGAAGACTCTGCAAGAGAGACGCTCAGTAGCTCGGTACGGGCTTTTGTTGAAGTTTCGAGAACATACCTTCACCGAGGAGTCAAGCAGTATATTGCTCCCTCCTACGTATATCTCGCGAAGAGCCCACGAGGATAAAATCAGAGAGATTAGAGCCTACACAGAAGCATACCGACAATCCTTCTTTCCACGAACAATACGAGACTGGAATAGAAGGGAGAACCGATAGAGGTACTCAAGATACCCTCCGCCACACACCGTCAGGTGGCTTGCGGAGTATGGATGTAGATGTAAATGTAGATGGCGTTAAATCATCACAACACGTCCACACTCAGAATACAGCACCATAAGAAATCTGCTGCATATATTGGATGTCCCATGTATAAAGTAAAACACTTATCGTTTCAGTGAGGTCATGTCAGCTGCATTCATATGTGTCTCATACTATTTGCTTCTTTTCTTGTTCTCGACGTTACTGCACCATACTGTAAATTCCGACGTCAAACGGACCTGTGCTTCACACGACTATTTCTGACAAGGAATTCACCTAAAGCTTTTGCAGAATGATAGTCATGGCTTCGGAATGTGATTACAGTATGTGCTTCATTCATTGGATAGTGCGGAAGTATCTTACATCTGCCTGTGTCTTGTGCACCAGAGGACGGAGGATAGCTGGCAGCGTCCATAAATCCATGCCATCATACACACACATGACAAAACGGTGTTCTATAGTTTGACAGCCAGTGGACTTCCCATCATTTTACACTTAGGGTAAGTGCATTCTCTCACCAGCTGAACTTACAGTAGCTGGTGTGGAAGGGTAAACTGTGTTTAAACAGAGAGGGTTTGAAGGTGTGATGGTGTACAACACAAGTGAACTTGGGGAAATGAGGCCGCACAGGGCAGAGGGGCCTTTCACTCACCAGTGGAGAGACAAACTTAAGGGTTAGGAAAACCAGTATACAGCAACCATACGTCTCTGAGGGTCAGGATACCAGAGCTGGATTGTGCCACCGTAGACCCAGTTCCAGTAATCCAAATCTTGTATTCCAACGCCTCACAGCCAACATTGCAGGTTAGTCCTCTTGCATCCCTGTCTTCAATTCTAATGTCATAGACCAGTTGAAAAGTCTGTCATAATTTGTGTAAAACATACTAAACCATGGAGTACCGATATTTTAATGTGGTCCTTACATGGTTTGTGAGTACATGGTATTCTTGTTGTTGACGTATTTTTCGCTGTCCTTTGTTCTTACACATTGCAATCCAGAAATATTATCAAAGCTAGATAGCTGATTATTGCAGTTATTTGAGCTAAATTATAATCCTGTACTATTTTATACTACAACGAACACACAAATTGGTAATGACACATGTTCTGTACTGGAAGAAGCCAGTACGATCACTTTTAGAGTGCATGACAAACAGATATCGAACGAAATCGTTGACATCCTGTTAGAATCGTAGCATTTCTATGTAGTCCAGACTAAAGCGTAGAGGTGTGAACCGAAATTCACTTCAGAAGCACGTGACGTATGAATCATACGACCGCAATGTATTTATAGATGGTGAGGTAGACGCTACAGTTACTGTGGTCAGTTACTGTGGGGTAGCGGGATAGGGGCATGTCTAGAAGACTCTTCCTCTCCTGGTGTTTGAGCGTACCGTTTGGATTTTAACATTGGATTGGTGGCACAGAGTTGAGTATGGTTCTGTGATGTTGGTTATGTTACTTTCGTCTATTCCACACAGAAATTATCGGTGAATTTTCAAGGATAGTATCACAACTTTTTTTGGGGGGGGGGGAGGGGAGGGGAGGTTTCAGAGCGTAAATAAGGTCACACGATCTGTGGCTGTCTGTGTGAAGTTGTCACCAGACCTGGGTGACGCAACTCCAAGGTTAGTGTGGCTGTATGTCCTACAAAACAAGACAGCTGGCATCACAGCCTCAGCTCCATGGAAGTAGCACTGGAGAAATAAGAAGCGTAATTATCTGTCCACATTCCAAATGGTATGACTGATGCCTGCCAGTTCAGATATGTACCTACTGCAGGTGAAAGCAGCCTGTCACACAGGACCAAGTGGCTTGCTGGAGCTTCTAGCGACCAGCTGTTAATACAATATGTGCAGTGGAACTACTGAGGTTTGCAGCAGCGCACTCTGTCTCTTGGCAACAGGGAGCATGATACAACACTGGTGAGATGGCTGTGGCAGCTGTGTGTCTGGCCCTGCACGATCCACAGCTGGGGAACTTAGCGGCCTGGACGTTCACAAAGTCGTTTGTCTCATATGTCATCGTGCCAGTATTACACAATTTAGATTCTGAAATCATAAAGCCTGTCCCAGTATCTCAAATCTGGGTTCCAGTGCTGGAATTCCAGACTGTTATAAATATTTCTGCAGATCTGAGCAAGATTGTGATGTCGTAGACTGTTCTTGTATTCCAGCTCTGTTCCAATATGCCGGAATTCTACTACATTATAAATAGCCTGACAGATCTCAGCTTGACTGTGACTTCATACAGCCAGTGCCAGTATTCCAAGTCAGCTGGCACGACAGTGTGTCATCTCAGGTCTGGACCAGCATGCTGGAATCCCACACTGTTATATAAATAACCCAACAGGTTTGAGTTAGTTGGTTGGTTGGTGCTTTAGGGCATCAAACTAAGGTCATAAGTACGCGTATCATAACATATGAAAAAACAAGTACTAAATAAAAACCTGAGGCGAAAAAGGCAATCACCCAATCAAACAATTTCAAAACAGGTTCCGCTAACGACAAGGACTTCCCTAGGAAAAATGTCTCAAAATATCGTTCACAACGTGGAGGTCCCGAGGGGGGGGGGGAGGGGGCAGGTAATGAAATTTGCTTCGCCGTACGGCTGTGGCGAATAAAAAGTAACACGCGATTGACAGAAAATGTGTCATCCACTAAAACATGTCACAGTGATGGCAAACACAGATATAAACATACACAGTTAAATAATGGGCTTCAGATCAGAAAAAGTGTACTGTCAAGGGTTGAGAGCAGTAGGCACAGAGTGGGACACGGTCGCCAGTTAATAAATAGCGGTGACTAAAATGACAGTGTCCTACATGCAGCTAAACTGAAATGACTTCTTCACGGTTGGTTGGTTTGGGGGATTAAAGGGACCAGACTGCTACGGTCATCGGTCCCTTGTTCCAAATACAAAGAACACCCACAGAGGTGGTGGTGGTGGTGGTTAGTGTTTAACGTCCCGTCGACAACGAGGTCATTAGAGACGGAGCACATGCTCGGGTTAGGGAAGGATTGGGAAGGAAATCGGCCGTGCCCTTTCAAAGGAACCATCCCGGCATTTGCCTGAAGCGATTTAGGGAAATCACGGAAAACCTAAATCAGGATGGCTGGAGACGGAATTGAACCGTCGTCCTCCCGAATGCGAGTCCAGTGTGCTAACCACTGCGCCACCTCGCTCGGTCACACCCACAGAGAATAAAAACGAGGAACAGAAGAGATCACAGACAATACAGAACAAGAGAAACTTAGACAAAGAAAAGACAAAACGAACTAAAACCACACAGAGTTTGACGGTGGTTGGCCGACCATAGAAATAAAAAAGGAAAAGCCAACCACTTAGAAACACATTAAAAAATCAGTTTAAAATCATAGGCCAAAGGCCAGAATCAACACAAAACAATAAAATAAAACAGAAACACTCAGATTAAATGATAAAATCCCCCTGCCCGAATAAAACGTAAAACTAAGTCAGCCATAGTGAAGTCGTCTGTTAAAAGGGCAGGGAGCGTAGCAGGCAGCGCAAATGTCTGCCTGACCACAGCTAAAAGGGGGCAGGCCAGCAAAATGTGGGCCACTGTCAAAGCCGCCCCACAGCGACATAGAGGAGGGTCCTCCCGGCGCAGTAAATAACTGTGTGTCAGCCGGGAGTGGCCAATGCGGAGCCGGCAAAGAACTACTGAGTCCCTGCGAGTGGCTCGCAGGGACGACCGCCACACAGCCGTCGTCTCCTTGACAGCACGGAGTTTATTGCGCATTGTCAGTTCGCGCCATTCATCGTCCCATAGCGCCAAGATTTTGCCCGCAAATCAGTCTCTGGGAGGCCAACGTCCAGAGATGGCTTACTGGTGGCCTCTTTCGCCAGGCGGTCAACATGTTCGTTACCCAGGATACCGACATGACCGGGGGTCCACACAAAGACCACAGAGCGGCCGCAACGGGCGAGAGTATGCAGAGACTCCTGGATAGCCATCACCAGACTAGAACAAGGGAAACACTGGTCGAGAGCTCGAAAACCGTTCAGGGAATCGCTACAGATGACGAAGGACTCACCTGAGCAGGAGCGGATATACTCAAGGGCACGAAAGATGGCGACCAGTTCAGCAGTGTAAACGCTGCAGCCATCCGGCAAAGAACGTTGTTCGGAATGGTCCCCTAGAGTGAGCGCATATCCGACACGACCAGCAACCATCGAACCGTCAGTGTAAACAACACCAGAGCCCTGATACGTGGCCAGGATGGAATAAAAGCGGCGGCGGAAGGCCTCTGGAGGGACTGAGTCCTTAGGGCCCTGTGCCAAGTCGAGCCGAAGGCAAGGGCGATGAACACACCATGGGGGTGTATGCAAAGTAGCCCGGAAAGGAGGTGGAACAGGGAAAACCTGAAGCCCAGAGAGAAGCTCTTTGACGCGGACCGCTATTGTACAACCAGACCGGGGCCGACGTTCTGGCATACGGACGACCGACCGCGGGAACAGGAGACGATAGTTTGGATGCCCGGGCGAGCTTAGAACATGGGCAGCATAAGCGGCCAGCAAACGTTGGCGTCGGAACCGCAGTGGAGGTACACCTGCCTCCACTAGTACGCTGTCCACAGGGCTGGTGCGGAAAGCACCAGTGGCAAGGCGTATCCCGCTGTGGAGAATTGGGTCCAGCACCCGTAACGCAGATGGGGATGCTGAGCCATAAGCCAGGCTCCCATAATCCAGACGGGACTGGATTAACGCCTGGTAGAGCCGCAACAGGGTAGAGCGGTCGGCGCCCCAGCGGGTGTGGCTCAAGCATCTCAGAGCGTTTAGATGCCGCCAACACGTCTGTTTAAGCTGCCGGATATGAGGCAGCCAAGTCAACCGGGCATCGAAAACCACCCCCAAAAACCTGTGGGTCTCCACCACAGCAAGGAGTTCGTCGGCAAGATAAAGCCGCGGCTCAGGATGGACTGTTCGGCGCCGGCAGAAATGCATAACGCGGGTCTTGGCTGCCGAAAACTGAAACCCATGCGCTACAGCCCAAGACTGCACCTTACGGATAGCGCCCTGTAGCTGACGTTTAACAGCTGCAATGCCAGTAGAGCTGTAGTAAAGGCAGAAGTCGTCAGCATACAGGGAAGCGGAGACAGAATTTCCCACGGCCGCAGAAAGCCCGTTAATGGCTATTAAAAACAGACAGACACTTGAAACAGAGCCCTGTGGCACACCGTTCTCCTGGACGTGGGAGGAACTATACGAGGCCGCGACTTGCACGCGGAAGGTACGACACGACAGAAAATTGCGGATAAAAATCGGCAGAGGACCCCGAAGACCCCATCCATGAAGCGTAGAAAGAATGTGATGACGCCATGTCGTATCGTACGCCTTCCGCATGTCGAAAAAGACAGTGACCAGGTGCTGACGGCGGGCAAAAGCAGTACGGATGGCCGACTCCAGGCTCACCAGATTGTCGGTGGCGGAGCGGCCCCTACGGAACCCACCCTGAGACGGAGCCAGAAGGCCCCGAGACTCCAGTACCCAATGCAAGCGCCGGCTCACCATCCGTTCAAGCAACTTGCATAGAACGTTGGTGAGGCTAATGGGACGGTAGCTGTCCACCTCCAGAGGAGTCTTTCCCGGTTTCAAAACGGGGATGACAATGCCTTCCCGCCATTGCGACGGAAACTCCCCCTCGACCCAAAGACGGTTGTAAAGATCGAGAAGGCGCCGCTGGCAGTCAACTGAAAGGTGTTTCAGCATCTGACAGTGGATGCCATCTGGCCCAGGAGCGGTATCAGGGCAAGCAGCTAGGGCACTGCGAAATTCCCACTCACTGAATGGAGCATTGTAAGATTCCAGGTGGTTGGTGCGAAACGAAAGGCTCCGACGTTCCAGCCGCTCTTTAATGGAGCGGAAGGCCTGGGGGTAATTCGCAGAAGCGGAACTCATAGCAAAATGCTCTGCTAAGCGATTTGCAATGACGTCGGAGTCAGTACAAACGGCTCCATTCAGTGAGAGCGCAGGGACGCTGGCAGGGGTGCGATAGCCGTAGACGCGTCGAATCTTGGCCCAGACCTGCGAGGGAGTGACATGGAGGCCAATGGTGGACACATACCGCTCCCAGCACTCCTCCTTGCCTTGGCGGATAAGGAGGCGGGCCCGCGCACGCAGCCGTTTGAAGGCGATAAGGTGGGCTAAGGAGGGATGTCGCTTGTGACGCTGGAGCGCCCGCCGGCGATCTTTAATCGCTTCAGCGATCTCAGGCGACCACCAAGGCACAGCCTTCCGCCGAGGGGACCCAGAAGAACGGGGAATGGCAGATTCGGCGGCAGTAACGATGCCGGTGGTGACCGATTGAACCACCGCATCAATGTCATCAGTAGAGAGAGGCTCAAAAGCGGCAGTGGAGGAGAACAAATCCCAGTCAGCCTTATTCATAGCCCATCTGCTAGGGCGCCCAGAAGAGTGACGCTGTGGTAGTGACAAAAAGAGTGGAAAGTGGTCACTACCACACAGGTCGTCATGCACACTCCATTGGACAGACGGTAAGAGGCTATGGCTACAGATGGAAAGGTCAATGGCGGAGTAGGTGCCATGCGCCACACTGAAGTGTGTGAAGGCACCATCATTTTAACAGCGAGAGATCGAGCTGCGACAATAAATGCTCAACGATGGCGCCTCGACTTGTGGCCACTGACCCGCCCCACAGAGGGTTATGGGCGTTGAAGTCGCCCAATAGCAAGAAAGGTGGCGGCAATTGGGCGACCAGTGCAGCCAGGACATGCTGCGAGACATCACCATCCGGTGGAATGTAAAGACTGCAGACGGTAACAGCCTGTGGCGTCCACACGCGTACAGCGACAGCCTCTGAAGGCGTCTGGAGAGGGACAGACTCGCTGTGCAGAGTGTGAAGGACATATATGCAGACGCCACCAGACACCCTTTCATAAGCTGCTCGGTTCTTATAATAACCCCGATAGCCACGGAGGGCGGGGGTTCGCATTGCTGGAAACCAAGTTTCCTGGAGAGCAATGCAGAAGAAAGGGCGAAGGCTGATAAGTTGGCGGAGCTCAGTTAAATGGTGGAAGAAACCGCTGCAGTCCCACTGGAGGATGGTAGCGTCCATGGCGGACAAAGGCGTGACGGGACTGGGAAGGCAGATTACGCCGCTGGGTCACCTGCTGCCTCCGATTGAGCACCCGTGCTAGCGCTATCCATGACGTCTGGGGGACCGGCGAGATCGAGGTCCTCAGCGGACGCCAGGATCTCCACCTCGTCCTCAGATGCAGATCTGGAAGGTGGCGGTGGGGTGGCTGCCACCGCGAGTTCCTTGGGCTTAGAGCTCTTCTTCTTTGATTTCTCACGCTGCTCCTTGGGTTTAACTGGCTGGGAGGGCTTCACCGATTCAGTCTCCGGGACTGAGGAGGATCGTGAAGCCCGTCGACCAGCTGATTGCGGGCACTTACGCCACTGTCGGTCGTCAGCCTTCCCACTGGTGGAAACCTGGGAAGGGAGGGACCCGAGGGACCCCTTGCGAGCGTGAGAAGCCGAAGAAGTTGGACACTTCTCCGGCTTAGAAGCAGGGACGGACGTCCCTGATGGGGGGGATGGTGTTGCCCCTGAGGTAGGTGGCGCAGCAGCAACCCGGTGGGTAGAGCCCCCCCCCCCCCCCCCACTGTACCACTCAGCGATCCGGCCGGAAGTCGCGAAACTGATGGGGCGAGCACAGGTGTTGTAGCAGTGGCGTAGGATGATGTCATTCTCACGGGATGTAATCGGTCGTATTTCCTTTTGGCATCAGTATAAGTCAGTCGGTCCAGGGTCTTATATTCCATGATTTTGCGTTCTTTCTGGAAGATTCTGCAGTCTGGCGAGCAAGGTGAATGGTGCTCCCCGCAGTTGACACAGATGGGAGGCGGGGCACATGGAGTATCGGGATGAGACGGGCGTCCGCAATCTCGACATGTGAGGCTGGAAGTGCAGCGGGAAGACATATGGCCGAACTTCCAGCACTTGAAGCACCGCATCGGGGGAGGAATATAGGGCCTGACGTCACATCGGTAAACCATCACCTTGACCTTTTCTGGTAACGTATCACCCTCAAAGGCCAAGATGAAGGCACCGGTAGCTATCTGATTTTCCTTTGGACCCCGATGAACGCGCCGGACGAAATGTACACCTCTGCGCTCTAAGTTGGCGCGCAGCTCGTCATCAGACTGCAAAAGAAGGTCCTTATGATAAATAACTCCCTGGACCATATTTAAACTCTTATGCGGTGTGATCGTAACAGCAACATCCCCCAACTTGTCACAAGCAAGTAACCGTCGTGACTGGGCAGAGGATGCCGTTTGGATCAGGACCGATCCAGAGCGCATTTTTGACAAGCCCTCCACCTCCCCAAACCTGTCCTCTAAATGCTCGACGAAGAACTGAGGCTTTGTGGAGAGAAAAGACTCCCCATCAGCTCTCGTACAAACTAAGAATCGGGGCGAATAATTGCTACTGCCATCCTGAGATTTACGTTCCTCCCACGGCGTGGCCAGAGAGGGGAACGTTTTCGGATTGTACTTTTCAGCATTAAATTGAGCCCGAGAACGCTTAGAGACTGCTGGCGGCTGGCCGCCAGCGAGAGATGATGTACCACGCTTCATTGCGGGTCATCCGCCCTGATGCCACCTACTCCGACCAAGGGCCCTCCCCACGGGCGCCACCCAGCCGCAGCAATAGCCACCTGGCAGGACGGCCATTGCCGGGAGTCCTCATGCCCCAAGGAGATGGGCATCTACTCCTTGGCACACGTGGGGAGTTAACGGCGCAGGCATCAGTAGAGCGATCCCTGTGTTGTCAGGGGGCTACAACCAAGAGGGTACATGGCGGCCCCACCACAACGGGCTGGCTACCGTGCTGGATCTTAGGTGCTAAACTGTCCAAGGTCGTCGTCGCACTTAAAAGAAACACTGCAGATTGCAGCGTGGGAATCGCACCCAGGGACGTATCCTCGCCCAAGAGATGGAAAACGAGCGGGACCCCAGTGCAACGACGAAAAAGCCGGCTAAAGGTCTCAACGCACGATGGATACAGTGCACCATGTAAGGCGCCCTTCCCCAATTGGCTCGCTCTTCGGAATAATTTAGAAAGATGGAGGTCAAACCCGAAAGGGGACCATCACATAAGGCCGAAACATTTGAGACTCCTTTTAGTCGCCTCTTACGACAGGCATGAATACCGCGGGCCTATTCTTATCCCCGAACCCGCAGGGGGAACTTCTTCACGACGTGAGGGCTGAGAGGAAGTCGACCATGCTATTGGGAGAGGTTAAATGTTCTGGAGCTGATTGTTCCCATGTAGAGAAGACTATTGAGCACTTGTAAGTGGTGCTACATGCTGACAGACAGCAACACTAAGTTCATCAGAGGGAACAGAATGACTATCAGGTGAAGGGGGGAGAAATGCAGCCTTAGCACCACCACCAGCAGCAGCAGCCTTGTTCCGTGGCATGCTGACGTGACCAGGAACCCACAGGAACACCACATTAGCTCCCCCACAGTAAGCGAGTGGAGGCAGTCTTGGACCCGTTGTACTAAAGGGTGGACTGAGTACAGTGCATGAACATTTTGAAGAGCGATAAGAGACGCTGAGCAGATGACATAGTTTTGAAGGCGATGTCGCCGGATGTACTGGGTGGCTTGATAAAGGGGATAGAGCGCCACAGTAAAAATCGAGCACTGGTCAAGATGTCGATATTGAAAAGGATCATCGTCAAGTACAAAGGCATACCTGACACCATGGTCGCTCTTGGAACCATCGGTGTAGACAAAAGACACTTTCACGAAGCACCGTGTGAAGTGAGAGAAACTCGCTACAATCCACCAGGTCACAAGTAGTGTCCTTGTGAATGGAGTTCGAAACGAACACATACACCAGGACGAAGCCAGCGTGGTGAAGAACTCACACTCATGGGGAACATGGCACGGAGTGTAAAGCAATGCAGTCGAAGCAGTAAACGAAAGCAAACTCCGGGAGGCAACAAAGAAGATGAATGCAGCCCACACTGCAGGGACCATAGGATAGGTGACCGGACACAGAAGACAGACGGCTCATGTAATGACTGAGGAGAACATCCTACCTTTAGGACAACTGTAAGTCAGCAGTTTCCGCACAAAAACTCTCTACGGGAGTAGTATAGAAGGGACCAATGCCTAAACATATCCCACAATGGCGATAGTGTTAAGATGATGTAAGACAGACGGACGTGCATATGAATGTACAATACACCCGTAACACAGTTTCAAACAGAGAAGGGAATGGCATAGACAGAGGAGGATGGTTCGATCCACTCCCCATGAGGTACTGCATACAACAAGTAGAAGACTGACTACAATGAGCTGCCAGGTAAGAGACATGGCAAGACCAGCGCAAGTTGCTATCAGACATGAGACCCAAGAATTTCGTTGTGTCAACGAATGGAAGAAGGGATGGGCCGAGATGTAGGGACAGGGGAAGGAACTCACAGCGCCACCAGAAGTTCATGCAGACAGTCTTGTTAGCGGAAAAGTTGAAGCCATTGTTGTTACTCCACAAGTAAGGATGATAAAGACATCACTGAAGACGCCACTCAAGCAGACAGGTTCGTTGAGAGCTGCAGTAGATTGCAAAGTCATCAATGAAATGAGAGCCCGATATACCTGGCAGGAGACAATCAATAATACATTTAATGGCAATGGCTAATAAGACAATGCTGAGTACAGAACCCTGAGGCATCCTGTTCTCTTGAATAAAAGTTTCCGACAGAACCAAGCCGACACACAACTTAAAAACACAACCTTCAAAAATTCCTGGATAATAAGGGCCATGCGACACCAGAAGTCCCTTTCGTACATAATACGGAGGATACTCGTTCTCCAGCAGGTGTTATATGCCTTTTCCAAATCAAATAGCACGACCACAATTCAGTACTTCCGCAAAAAATTGTTCATAATATGAGTTGACAAGGTTGGGTTGGGTTGTTGTAGGGGAGGAGACCAGACAACAAGGTCATCAGTCTCATTGGATTAGGGAAGGATGGGGAAGGAAGTTGGCCATGCCCTTTCAAAAGAACCATCCCGGCATTTGTCTGGAGCGATTTAGGGAAATCATGGAAAATCTTAATCAGGATGGCCGGACGCGGAATTGAAATGTCGTCCTTCCGAATGCGAGTTGACAAAGTGATGAGATGAACAACTGCAGAGTGGTGCCTACGGAACCCACATTGGGTGTCAGTGAGGAGATACAGAGACTCAAGCCACCACACTAGTCGACCACTAATCATACACTCCATCACCTCAAACATGCTACTGGTGAGGGAAATTGGGCGTTACCTGGAAGGGAGGTGTTTGTCCTTACCAGGCTGAGGTATAGGAATGACAATGGATTCGGAAATGTGCCGTCTACCGAACTGTGGTTACATGCATGGAGGAGAAAGCATAAGCCCTCATAAGATACGTGTTGCAACATCAAAATGTGAATGCCGTCCGGTCCTGCAGAGGATGACTGGGACCAAGAGAGTGCATGCTTAAGTTCACTCATAGTAAAACCAGTATTGGAACATCCACGATTCTATGAAGAGAAAGATATCATCCTTGCCTCCGCTGCCCGTTTCCGAGCATGGAAGGGGGGATGGTAGAGGGTGGACCTCGAAATGTCTGCAAAATAATGGCCCAAGGTATTGGAGATAGCAAGAAGTTCAGCAATGACACTGTTCGCTATGGTCAGACCAGTAACTGGGGACTGAACCACGCTTCCTGAAAGCTGTTGGAGATGACGCCAAACAGAAGAGGGAGTAAAACTGTTAAAAAAAAGCCTTGAAAAGAAAGCTAACTAGCTTTTTTGGCATCCCTGAAAATGAGACGACACACAGATATAGTTCGCCATAGTGGGGTGGTGTTTAAAAACGCACAGAGCTCCTTTACACCAGTGGACTGCATTGAGGCATGCCTCAGTCCATCCAGAGGATGGGGGCACGTTGCAGCGAGGAGGAAGAGACGCGAGATATGGATAGTGTTCGTAAGTAATTCTACCTCGTCATCAATGCAGGGGAAATGGTGTTCATCGAAAGTGAGCAGAGAGAAGTAGAGCTGCTAGTCAGCTTTGCAAAGCTGCCAGTTGGTTGGACACACAGATGGGATGGGCACTAGCAAACGAATGTGACAGGGACAATGGTCACTAGAGTGTGTGTTGAAGAGAACGGACCACTCAAGACGACGAGCAAGCTGAGCACTACAGATCGAAAGGTCCAAATGGGAAAAGGAGTGCATGTAATCGGTAAGAAATGTAGGTGTACTATGTTCGAACAGATTAGATTGAGGAGAGAGCCTCTCGGACAATGGCGTAAAGGGCCCCAAAGGAGATGATGGGCATTAAAGTCCCTGAGCAGCAAAAAGGGAGGAAGACGTTGAGCAACAGGATGCAAAATGTCTGCCCTGGTGACAGCAGAAGACGAGAGCGAGTGGATGTTGCAAAGAGAAAAGGTGAAACTGGGAAGGAAAGATGGACATCAACAGCTTAAAGGTGGGTGTGCAAGAAAATGATGTGACTACAGATATTGTCTCAAATGAGCAAGATGACTCCCTCGTGATCCAGACTCTCCATCTCAGGTGGAAGGTCCAAACAGACTGAAAAGTGGGAGGTGATTGTTCCACTGGAGAATAACCATATCCAATGAGACAGGAGATGGGTTAAACAAGGGGGAAGTCACCATGGTGGCTGCAGAGTGCCAGAATTCAGACGTGCACAACGACCAGGTTCGGAGGCTGGAGGATCCTGGTCCATTAGTTTGACAGAGGTGTCAGTATTCACCTTCGGTTAGCCAGTGGACTGGTTGTTAGCGGTGTATCACAGTCAAACAGAGGCAGGCCCGTTGCAGAAGAATGTTGAGGTGGAGAAGGGGAAGATCATTTGTCTTTGTTTGACTGCTTAGAACCTTGGTATTTGTCACGTGCAGACCCATACATTGGCTGACCAGATGCGTGCAGAAAGTCATCACGGGAGTACTCCTTTTTGGATCTCTGTGCTTCTGTTTCCAAGGCATGTGATTTCGCTGGCGCAAGTGAAGGTCTGTTGGTATAGAGTGCACATAGCAGGCGAAGATGAGAGTGTAACGTTGAGCTGGATGATTTTACAACCATGATACTAAACTGTTAGTTGTAAGTCCACATTGTCATGTCCTTTGTAGGTCTGGCTGTAGCGAAAACTGTTCTATAATCGCCAGATGGTGGTGTACAAGGTTTGCAGCTAGCCAACATTTTCTGAGCAATGTGAGTAGAACGAAGCAGCATGATCACCCTTGCAATTGATACATTGAAGGATAGGAGGTGGACACTCACCCTAACGAGCATTCCTGCCGATTACGCATTTGTCTGCATTTTCGCAATATTCATGGGCGTGGTTGTAGCGCAGACATTTATAGCAATGCATGAGATTTGGGATATATAGTCTGGCAGTAATAGTTTGTAGCCAGCCTTAATTTTTGGTGGAAGTACCACACGCTCAAATGTGAGGAACAGAGTGCGGGTTGGCACTAATTCTTTATCAACCCCCTCCATGACGCAGTGAACTGCAGTCACTCGCTGGTCAGGGAGATGGGCTGTTATTTAAGCCTCGGTCAGCCAATCAAGCAGCCAAGTGTATATGGCACCATGGGAGGAATTCAGAGCTCGGTGGGCCTCTAATAGGACAGCTGCACAGACGTTTTGCATTAAGTAGTCTTCAAAACCAAGGCCCCATTACGCAGCCGAGAGCAGAACCAGCAGTGGCATCTACATCCTTCTAAATAACAAATGGATTAACTGTCGTGAAATTGTGACCATCATCTGTGCATTACACCATGAGGTATTGAGTGTAGCCAGGAGAGGGGCTAACTCTTTCGTCTCAACCTATTTACATTTTTGAGGTGAGGAACTCATCACAGAGAAACCCTCCATGACTGCCAGCGTCTCCGATGGTACGCACCTTCCTGCTGTGGGACCCCCTCGGGGGTGGGGGGGTGGGGGTGGGGCGCTCACCTTCCTTAGACAATTATCCACACCTCAGGTCACACCTCCCAGACTCCAGACAGAGGAATTAATCGGCATTGAGAAAGGTACTAGCTCAGGCAACCGCCTGTCCTTGGGTCTGACCTTTACCAGCCCTAATGGTTGAGCCGGGCCTGGGAATTATGCATAACCCAGTCACATTTTAAAGTCAAATGCAAGGGAAGAAGAAGAAAAGGAAAAAAGAGACCACATACGCCAAAGCAGAGGAATGGCAAGAAAAGGAAGGACAGGGAAAGAAAGATGGGTGGACAGACACATACATACACAGTTTTACCAACAAGTTCACTTTCCCAAAGAAGGCATACGACTCGATCCCCAAGGAGACATGCAGCACAGAATGGGAAGTGGTGCTGCAAAGGCTGGGGCCTTGTGGTAGCTGAGCACATACTCACGAAAGAGTGGAGAGCCCCCTGAGGGAGTGGGGGGGGGGGGGGGGGGGGGGGGAGGAGTGGGGTTCTGAGCTGGATTGCGCCATCATAGAGCTGTGCCACAATGCCCTAGTCGCCACGTTCGATCGCCATCTTGTGTTCCAGGTCAGCGTCTTTGCTTCTAACATCATAGTCAGGCTAATGCTCGTATTCCAAGTCCTCGACTGTGACGTCATATGCCCATGTCAGTATTCCAAGTCAGTCAGCATGACAATGCACCATTTTGAATTTCTCGCCAATTTATACATAGGACGATGCTCAGGACAGAACACTGAGGCACACAGTTTTCCTGGATAAAGGTGTCCAACAAGGCAGACCACCACATAACTTGAAAACTCGGTCTCTTAAAAATTCCTGAAGAAAACTGGGCACGCAGTCATGGAAGCCCCATTTGTAGACAGCACGGACGATACCAGTCCTCCAGCGGGTGCTGAAGGCTTTCCCCAAATCGAAAAACACGGCCACAGTCTAGGATTTCCACAGAAAACCATTCATAACATGGTGGACAGAGTGAAGAGATGGTCAACTGCAGAACGGTGTGCTCGAAATTCACACTGTGCAGTGGTTAGTAAATAGCGAGACTTAAGCCATCATACCAACTGGGCATAAATCATATGTTTCATCACCTTGCAAACACAGCTGGTGAGAAAATGGGGCTGTAGCTAGAAGGAAGGTGTTTCTACTTACCTGGCTTGGATATGGTATGACAGTGACTTCATGCCAGCGTCTGGGAAATGTGCCCTATGCCCAGATTCGGTTGTACGTATCAAGGATTGGTTGGTTGGTTGGTTTAAAAGAGGGGGGAAGGGACCAAACTACGAGGTCATAGATCCCTTGTTCCTAATAAAACAATGTCACAAGTGAGAGAATAACACAGACGAGACATATAACACAAAAAGGAAAGAAATGAAAAATAACAAGAACGAAGGCAAGGCAACGAACACTAAAAGGAGCGAAAGGGAACAAGGAAACAACAGAGAGACGCTAAAAACAGAAGAGAGTAAAACAAGAAAGCAGATTGCAGTGGCTGGCCGACCACGAGAATAAAAAGGAAAAGCCAACCACTCAGCAACACAATAAAACTCCCACCCTAACAGCACTAGGGTGGAGGACACAGAGGGACAAAGGACATGCGATAAAACCTACATAGAAGTATAAAACCCACTCTCATGGATAAAACGTAAAACTAAAGCTGCTACTGAGGCATCGTCACCCAACACCGAAGGTAGGGAGCTGAGAAATTTTAAAGTCCGCGAAAGAGCAGTTAAAAGTAGGCTGTCCAGCAAGAGGTGGACGACTGTCATTTGCGAGCCACAGCGACACAACGAGGTGGGTCCTCGCGACAGAGTAGGTAACCATGCGTTAGCCATGTATGGCCAATGCGGAGGCAGCAGAGGACAACTGATTCCTGTGAGAGGACCGCATGGAAGACTTCCACACATTCATTGTCTCCTTAATGACACGCAGCTTGTTGTGTGTACTGTTATGCCATTTCGTCTCCCAAAGCCTGAAAACCTTGCGGCGTAAGACAGAACGCACGTCATCTTTGGAGATGCCCAGCTCCAGAAGCAGTTTCCGCGTAGCCTGTTTGGCCAGCCTGACGGTAAGTTCATTGCCTGGGACTCCGACATCTCCTTGGGTCCACACAAACACCACTGCACAACGGGACTGTTCCAGTGCATAAATGGACTCCTGGATGGACGCTACCAGAGGATGGCGAGAGTAGCACTGGTCGATAGTTTGTAGGCTGCTCAATGAGGCAGTACACAGGAGAAATGATGCGCCAGGGCATGAGCAGATGTGCTCAAGAGCACGATATATGGCCGCCAGCTCTTCAGTGAAAACACTGCTGCCATCTGACAAGGAGTGCTCTTCAATATGTCCTCCATGAACATATGCAAAGCCTACATGACCATCAGCCATCGAGCAGTCGGTGTAAACCACGTCAGAGCCCCAGAACACGTCAAGAATCGAGACGAAGTGACAACAGAGAGCGGCAGGGTTAACAGAGTCCTTAGTACCGTGCAAAAGGTCCAGACGAAGCTGCAGCCAAGGCGTACACCATGAAGGCGTATGGACTGCAAGTAGAGGTGGTAAAGGGAAGGACTCCAGTTCGGAAAGAAGGGACCGCATGCGAACCGCAATTGTTAGTCCCGACCTGGGCCGCCGATGTGGGAGATGGACTGCCGCAGGCGGGAAAATGAGACGGTAATTCGGAAGCTCAGGAGAACTATGACTGTGTGCAGCGTAACTGGCGAGCAGTTGTGCACGTCTGATCTGCAATGGAGGGACCCCAGCCTACACTGGTCACTGGACTCGACCTAAGAGCTCCCGTCGCTAGTCGAATGCCACAGTGCTGCACTGGGTCGAGATGCTGAGGGTGCAGCCGAACCATAAACCACACTCCCATAGTCAATTCGGGATTGGACAAGGTCTCTGTAAAGCTGCAGCAGCGTATAGCGATCTGCACCCCAACTGGTGTTGCTCAGGAAACGGAGGGCATTTAGGAGCTGCCAGGACTTCCGCCTAAGCTGACAAAGATGAGGAAGCCACGTAAATCGAGCGTCGAAAACCAGTCCTAAGAAAGGATATGTCTCCACTACCCTGAGTGGATCGTCATGAAGGTAAAATTCTGGGTCTGGATGAACGGTATGACGCCGACAGAAGTGCATGACACACGAATTTGCAGCTGAAAACTGGAAGCCGTGGGCTAGAGCCCATGACTGCGCCTTGTGAATGGCTCTCTGTAGGCATCACTCAGCAACACCAGTAATGGTGGAGCAGTACGAAATGCAGAGGTCGTCTGCATACACAGAAGGTGAGACGGAGGGCCCCACAGCTGCTGTTAGACCGTTAATGGTCACTAAAAATAGAGAGACACACAGTACAGAGTCCTGCAGGACCCCATTCTCCTGGCTATGGGTGGAACTATGGGAGGCACCAACTTGGACACAGAAAGTACAGATCGACAGGAAGTTTTGGATAAAAATCGGGAGCAGGGCCCAGAGACCCCTCTCATACAATGTGCTAAGGATATGATGTCGCCAGGTCGTGTCGTATGCTTTACATAAGTAAAAAAATACTGCAACCAGGTGTTGGCGTCTGGAAAAGGCTGTTCCGATGGCAGTCTCGAGGGACACAAGATTATCAGTGGTACAGCTACCCTGGCGGAAGCAGCACTGACATGTAGCCAGTAGGGCACATGACTCCAGCACCTAACCCAACCGCCGACACACCACACACAAAAGCAGCTTACAAAGAACGTTGGTGAGGCTGATGGGCCGACAGCTATCCACATCAACTGGGTTTTTACCGGGTTTGAGACCGGAATGGTGGTGCTTCCAGCCACTGCGATAGAAAGACGCCATTGCACCAGATCCAGTTCAAGATGACAAGGATATTTCGCTGGTAATCAGATGAGAGATGTTTAATCTCTCTGGCTGTGGATCTGATCTGGCCGAGGAGCTGTGTTGGGGCAATGTGCAAGAGCAATGAGGAGCCCCCACTCTGTAAATGGGACGTTATAGGATTCACTGAGGCATGTAGTGAATGAGAGGACTTTCCCATCCAGCTGCCGTTTGAGAGTGCGAAAGCCTAAGGAGTAATTCGCAGATGCTGAGAATCGAGCAAAGTGCTCATCAAAGTGCTCGGCAACTGCGTTTGCATCGGTAGACAACACGCCATTTTCATCTTTGTCCAGACTTTGGAAGGTGACATATGGCATCCAATGGTCGAGACGTATCTCTCCCAGCACTCCTGCTTCCGTCGTTTGACAAGTTGGCGAAGGTGGGCTCAGAGCCATTTAAAGGCTATGAGGTGATCCTGGGAAGGGTTCCGCTTATGCCGCTGTAGAGCTTGCTGACGCTCCTTAATTGCCACAGCGACTCCCGGCGACCACCAAGGGACTGCCTTACGCCAGAGACACCCTAAAGAGAGAGGGATCGTGTTTTCTCCCGCAGAAACAATTGTTGTAGTCACCTGCTCAACCATGACATCGATGTTACCGTGTGGGGGAGATTCAATGGTGACAGCAGAGGTGAAAGTTTCCCAATGCACCTTGTTTAAAGCCCATGTGGGCAGGTGTCCATGGGCCCGACACCGGGCCAGTAACAGGGAGATGGGCAAATGGTCACTACCACACAGGTCGTCATATGCCCTCCAGTGGATAGATGAGAGAAGTCCTGGGCTGCAAATTGATAAATCAATGGCCGAGTAACTACCATGAGCCACACTGAAATGTGTGGCGGCCCCTGTATTTAAGAGGCAGAGGTCGAAATGAGACAGTAAAGTTTCGACATATCTGCCTCAGCCAGTAAGCACAGTGCCACCCCACAAGGGGGTTATGGGCGTTAAAATCTCCCAAAAGTAGGAAAGGTTTAGGGAGTTGATCAATCAGTGCAGTTAATACATTCAGGGGTACTGCACCATCTGGAGGAAGATATACATTGCAGACAGTTATTTCCTGCATCATCTTTATTCTGACAGCCACAGCTTCAAGAGGGGTTTGAAGGGGCACAGTGTCACTACAGACTGAGTTTAGAACATAAACGCAAACTCTACCTGACACTCAATTATAGTCGCTATGGTTCTTGTAATATCCCTTATAGCCGCAGAGGGCAGGGGTACACATTGCCGGGAACAAGGTTTCCTGGAGAGCAATGCAGATAGCAGGCGCAAAGCTTAACAGTTGCCGCAGCTCAGCCAGGTGGTGGAAAAAACCACCGCAATTCCACTGGAGGATGACGTCATCGTGAGACTGGGAAGGCATGTAACATTCAATGAGGCCGTTTACGCCTCAGAGTCACCTGCTGCCACCGACTTTTTGCCTCAGCAGTCTATATCCATTGCGTCTGAGGGTCTGGCGAGATCTAGGTCCTCAGCAGACGCCAGAATCTCCACCCCATCCTCAGATGCAGAACTTTTAGGTAGCGGTGTGTGGGTGCCACCACAATTTCCGTGGTCTTGGTGGTCTTCTTTTTGGATTTTTCTCGCTGCTCCTTGGGTTTCCCTGGCTGGGAGGACTTCACTGGCTCAGTCTCCAGGACTGAGGA
The DNA here is from genome assembly GCF_021461395.2 of Schistocerca americana. NCBI lineage: Eukaryota > Metazoa > Arthropoda > Insecta > Orthoptera > Acrididae > Schistocerca > Schistocerca americana. Next base: position 763,337,913 of record NC_060130.1, on the reverse strand, counting down.
TGAGCGTGAAGCCTTACGACCAGCTGCTTTTGAGCTCTTCAGCCACTGGTGGGTGTCAAGCAGAAACCTGGGAAGGGAGTGACCCAAGGGACCCATTCCTAGCGAGAGAAGCTGAAGAAGCCTTACACTTCTCCGGCATAGAAGTGGGGACAGACATCCCTCATGGTTGGGGATGTTGCTCCTGAAGTAGGTGGTGCGGGAGCAACAGGTAGGGAAATGCCCCCCAACATCAAGGGGCAGGTGTAGTCTTCTGGATCTGAGAGGTGACTGGGGTTGGTGGAAAAATGGTTCAAATGGTTCTGAGCACTATGGGACTTAACATCAGAGGTCATCATTCCCCTAGAACGTAGAACTACTTAAACGTAACTAACCCAAGGACATCACACACATCCATGCCCATGGCAGGATTCGAACCTGCGACCGTAGCGGGCGCGCGGTTCCAGACTGAAGCACCTAGAACCACTTGGCCACACCAGCCGGTGGGTTGGTGGAGCTGATGGTGCCAGAACTGTTGTAGCAGTGGCGTAAGACGATGTCATACATACAGGATGCAGGCGTTCAAATTTTCTCTTTGCCTCAGTTTAGGTCACTAGTGTCTTGTACTCCATGATTTTCCTTTCTTTCTGGAGAATCATGCTGTCTGCCGAGCAAGGCGAATGGTGCTCTCCACAGTTGACACAGATGGGAGGCGGGGCAGATGGAGTATTGGGATGTGATGGGCGTCCACAATCTCGACATGTGATGCTGGAAGTACAGCAGGAAGACATATGGCCGAACTTCCAGCACTTAATGCACTGCATCAGGTGAGGGATATAGGGCTTTACATGACAGCAGTAGACCATCACCTTGACCTTCTTGGGCAATGTATCACCCTCGAAGGACAAGATGAAGGCACCGGTGGAAACCTGATTATCCCTCAGCCCCTGGTGGACACGCCGGACAAAATGTACACCTCGCTGCTCTAAACTGCCGTGCAGCTCATCGTCAGACTGCAAAAGAAGGTCTCTGTCAAATATGATACCCCTAGACCATATTTAAGCTATTATGGGGCGTGATGGTTACAGAAACATCCCCCAGGTTCTCACAAGCGAGTACCCCCAGGTTGTCACAAGCAAGTAACGTCCGTGACTGGGCAGAGTACGCTGTTTTGCCAAGACTGACCCAGATCTCATTTTGGACAATCCCTCTAACTACCCAAACTTGTCCTCTTAATCCTCAACAAAAAACTGAGGCTTCATCATCATGAAAGATTCCCCATCAGCTCCTGAACATTCATGGTATTGGGGCGAATAAGATCCGCTGCCATTCTTAGCCTCACGTTCCTCCCATGGTGTGGCCAGGGAGGGGAACGATTTGGGGTCATACTTCTGTGTGTTGAATTGAGCTCGTGAATACTTAGAGACTGCTGGTGTTTCACTACCAGCAAGAGATGATGGACTACACTTCACCGCATGTCATCCGCCCTGATGCCACTCACTCCAACCAGGGGCCCTCCCCCCTGGCGCCATCCAGCTGCAGCAAAGGCTACCTCGCAGCGGGGCCATTGCCAGGAGTCCCAATGCTCTAAGGGGATGGGCATCTACCCCCTGGCATACATGGGGAGTTTACGGCACAGGCATCAGCAGAGCGATCCCTGTGTGGTCAGGGGGCTACAACCAACGGTGTACATGGCAGCCCCACCACAACGGACTGGGTACCGTGCTCGATATCAGGCGCAAAGAAGTCCATGGTCATCGTCGACGCACAAAGCGACACTGCATAGTGCATGATGGAAGGTGTGGAAGGTGTCCTTGCCCAAGAGCTGGAGAATGAGCGGGACTGAAATGCGACGACGAGAAAGTGGGCTAAAGGTCACAATGCATGATGGACATGATGCACAATGTAAGGCGCCCTTCCCCAGTTGGCTTGCTCTTCAGGAAAATTTTGAAGAATGGAGGTCAAACCCTACAGGGGACCATCACATAAAGGCTGGAACGTGTGAAACCCCTTTTAGTCGCTTCTTATGACAGGCAGGAATACCTCGGGCCTATTCTTGCCACCGAACCCACAGGGGGGTATGTATGAAGGAGAAAGTGCTTGCTTGCAAGAGGAAAGTGCTGCAACAGTTGAATGTGAACATCGTCTGGCTCTGGGGTGCAGGATTGGGATGAAGTGAGAGCATTATCTAGCTCCCTCATAGCACTCATTATTCTCAGAAGAGTATCGCTCGAGCCTTCTCTCCTCATTTCCGATGGAGGAAGGCAGAATGATAGTGGGAGGAGCTCGAAATTTCCGCAAAATGGCGGCCCAAGGTGTTGGTGGTAGCAATAGAGTCCACTATGACAGTGTCTGCTACTGTCAGGCCGGAAATTTGGGAATTGACGTTGGTCCCAGAGAGCCGTCAGAGGTTGGCTCACACAACAAAAGTGGGAGATGAACAGTTGAACAAACTAGTAAATGAAATCCAGCTAGCTATTTTTGCTAGTCCAAAGAATGTGAAAACACTGTGCACACAATCGTTTATAATGAATGCAGTTTGCCATTATAGGAAGACTGTTAAAAACGCAGAGAGCACGTCTCCACGCGCAAATGGTGTCGTGGCACACCTCAGTTCACTAAGGGACCAGGACATGGGGCGGTAAAGAAGTAGTGCGAGGAATGGAACGCTCTGTGGCAGTAGGGATAACGTTTGTAAGATATTCTACCTGGCCATCGCAATTCGGGAAATGTTCATCGAATGTCGCCAGGGAGGAGTAGAGCCTCCAGTTAGAAAGCTTCCATTTCGGTGTACACATAGGTAGGGTATGAGACAGCAATTGGATGGCACACGAGAAATGGTCGCTCCAGTGCACGTCAGAAAGAATGGACCACTCGAGATGATGGGCAGGCTGGGCAGTGTGGAAGGAGATGTCCAAATCGGAATAGGTGTGCGTGGTGTCTGAAAGGAATGTGGGTGCCGCTGTGTTAAGGCAAATTAGGTTAAGGTAAATTAAGTCAAGAGGGCACCTCTCTGACAGGTTCTGGACGGGCCCCAAAGGGGAAGTGTACATTAAAGTCACCGAGCAGCAGAAAATGGTGAGGGAGTTACCCAATAAGCTGGAGGAAGTCTGCCCTGGTGACACCAAACGACAGAGGGATGTAAACAATACAAAGGGAAAAGGTGAAGTGAGGAAGGAAAATGAGGACTGCAACAGCTTGAAGCTGGGTAGTCAGGGAGCTGGGTTGACTATGATCATCATCCCAGATGAACAGCACGACTTCCCCATGAGACAGATAACCATCCTTGGAGGGGGGGAGGAGGGGGGGGGAGGTCGAAGCAGACTGGGACGAAATACGACAGCTCAAAACGGTTGTGGGAGGCAATTTTGTTTTCTGGAGGCAGAGTACAAGTGGACGCTGCGATTCTAAGATCATCTGTATGTCCTGCTTGTTGGATCTATGGCCACGACAGTTCCCTTGGAGAAGAGTCATGATGAGGAAAAAATGAAGGGTGTGTCACGTCGCTGCTACAAGGCACAGAGGCAGAAGGATCCTGCTCCATGAGGTCGACAGAGGTGTCGGCATTCTCTTTCTGTCGGTCTGTAGAGTCCAGGGTAGAAAAACGGTTGGTGGTGCGCGCTGGTGACACGGAGGTCGGCCCGGGCGATGGTATTACGTGGCGACACCGTCGAAGAGGATCTCCGAGTCGGTGAAGGAGAAGATCGTTTCCCTTTGTTTGACTTCTTGGAGCCTTTCCAGTTGGTAGATGGAGACTCAGATGTTTGTTGGATGGAGGGACATAGGAAGTTTTCGTGGGATTATTCCTTCTGTCCTTTCCGGCTTGCTGGTTGTGTAGCAGGTGACATCTATATCTACGTGATTACTCTGCTATTCACAATAAAGTGTCTGGCAGAGGGTTCAATGAACCAACTTCAAGCTGTCTCTCTACCATTTCACTCTCTAACGGTGCGCGGGAAAAACGAGCACTTAAATTTTTCTGTGCAAGCACTGATTTCTCTTATTTTATCGTGATGATCATTTCTCCCTGTGTAGGTGGGTCCCAACAGAATGTTTGCGCAATCGGAGGAGAAAACTGGTGATTAAAATTTCATGAGAAGATCCTGTCGCAACGAAAAATGCCTTTGTTTTAATGATTGCCACTCCAATTCACGTCTGATGTCTGTAGCACTATCTCCCCCATTTCGCGATAATACAAAACGAGCGGCCCTTCTTTGTACTTTTTCGATGTCATCCGCCAGTCCCACCTGATGCACAGCCCACACCGCACAGCAATACTCCAGGATAGGTCGGAAAAGCTTGGTGTAAGCTGTCTCTTTAGTAGACATATTGCACCTTCTAAGTGTTCTGCCAATGAATCGCAATCTTTGGTTTGCTCCACCCACAACATTATCTATGTGATCGTTCCAATTTAGGTTTTTTGTAATTGTAATCCCTAAGTATTTAGTTGAATTTACAACCTTCATATTTATGTGACTTGTCGCGTAATCGAAATTTAGCTGATTTCTTTTAGTTCAAATGGCTCTGAGCACTATGGGACTTAACTTCTGAGGTCATCAGTTCCCTAGAACTTAGAACTAATTAAACCTAACTAACCTAAGGACAGCACACACATCCATGCCCGAGGCAGGATTCGAACCTGCGACCGTAGCAGTCGCGCATTTCTTTTAGTACTCATGTGAATACTTTCACACTTTTCTTTATTCAGGGTCAATTGCCACTTTTCGCACCATACAGATATATTATCAAAATCATTTTGCAATTCGTTTTGGTCATCTGATGACTTCACAAGACGGTAAATGACAGCATCATCTGCAAACAATCTAAGACGGCTACTAAAATTGTCTCCTATGCCGTTAATATAGATCACGAACAACAGAAGTCCTAAACTCCTCCTTGGGGAACGCAGGATATTACTTCCGTTTTATTCGATGACTTTCCGTCCAATATTACGAACTGTGACCTTTCTGACAGGAAATCACGAATCCAGTCGCACAACAGAGGCGATATTCCTTAGGCATGCAGTTTCATTAGAAGACTCTTGTGAGTAACGGTGTCGAAAGCCTTCTGGAAATCTAAAAATATGCAATCAATTTGACATCCCCTGTCGATAGCGCTCATTACCTCATGAGTATAAAGAACTAGTTGATTTTCGCAAGAACGATATTTTCTAAATCAGTGCTGTGTGTCAATAAATCGTTTTCTTAGAAGATACTTCATAATGTTCGAATACAGTATATGTTCCAAAACCCTACTGCAAATCGAGGTTAGTGATACGGGCCTGTAATTCAACTGATTACTCCTACTTCCCTTTTTGGGTATTGGTGTGACTTGAGCAATTTTCCAGTCTTCAGGTACGGTGAGCGAGCGGTTGTATATAATTGCTAAATATGGAGCTATTATGAGCATACTCTGAGAGGAACCTGACTGCTATACAATCTGGACCAGAAGCCTTGCCTTTGTTAAGTGATGTAAGCTGCTTTGCGACACCGAGGATATCTACTTTTATATTTCTCATCTTGGCAGTTGTTCTTGATTGGAATTCAGGAATATTTACTTCGTCCCGTGAGGCGAAAGTTTGGTGGCTTGTTGCACAGCTGGAGGAGGAGAGGGGGACGCTACCATAACGCTGGGCAATTTTACAACTGCGGTGCTAAATTTGAGGTTGCATGTCTGCTTGGCCATCTGCTCCGTGGAGCGAGATATAGCAAGAACATTACTGTAGATTCCAGATGGTAGAACGCAGGGTTTCCGACTAGCCAACAACTTGCGAGCGACCAGGTAAGGCAATATTTCCTTCACCCGGATCTCCTGGACAGCCCGCTCCTCGAGATACACGGAACAATCGCGAGAGGCGGCGGCATGGTCGCCATCGCAGTTGATATAGCGGGGAGAAGAAGGCGGACAATCGCCCTTCTGAGCATCCCTACCACGTTGCACATTTGGGTGGGTGTCGAAAGTACTCTCGAATGTGGTTGTAACGACGACAATGGTAGCAGCGCATTGGGTTCGGAATGTACAGTCGCACTGTGTTAATTTCATAGCCTTCTTTGATGGAAGAACGACTCAAGTTTGTGTGGGCACTAAAGATGAATCCACTTTTTTCATCTCCTGATGGACAGCAATGACACCCTAATCAGAGAGGTAAGTTTCGATTTCTGCCTCAGTCAGACCATCGAGCAGCCTAGTGTAAATAACACCACGGGAAGAATTCAACGTTCGATGGGCCACGACACGAACACGATGGCCGTGGAGGAGCGAAGTGACAAGCAGTTGTGCTTTAGAATCAGAAGAAGTCTCCAAAAGCAAAGTGCCATTTCTTAAACGAAAGCAGGATTTCACAGGGCCAGCAACTGCATCAACACCTTTCTTAATAATAAACTGATTTACCGTAAAAAAAAGGACAGACCGACTTCCATATGTGAAATCACGAGGAACCGTGGTACAGCTGGGAGGGTCTAGGAATCGTTAGCCTCATTCCGTTTATGTTTAGTACATGTGGACTGAGATTATGATGTTTGACTCACTGCGAGAAAATCCCCATGACTGCCAGCATCTCAGATGGTGCGTTCCTTCCTACTGCCCCCCCCCCCCCCCCTTTACAAAGGGCGTGCACCCGCCTTAGGTGATTTTTCACACCTTAGGTCGCACCTTCCGAACATCTGACAGAGGGACCAGTCGGCAATTTAGGAAAGTAACAGCTCAGGCTGTCAGTCCTTCCTGGGCCTGGCCTTTACCATGGGGTACATGCGAACCCTACCTGTCAACCCGGGGCTGGGAATTACGCGTTACCCAGTCACCTGTTACGCGGCAGACGTCTGGGCTGGCCTTCAGGAGCGCACAGGGACGAAGAAGAAAAAGAGCAACGTTAAACGCCGAAGTGGTGGAAGGATAGACGGAGGGGAATGAAAGAAGAAAGAAGGAATGAAAGGCAGTGGAGAGACTAAATATGCAGAACACATTTCCAACAACATCAAAATGGTTCAAATGGCTCTGAGCACTATGGGACTTAATATCTGAGGTCATCAGTCCCCTAGAACTTAGAACCACTTAAACCTAACTAACCTAAGGACAGCACACACATCCATGCCCGAGGCAGGATTCGAACCTGCGACCGTAGCGGTCGCGCGGTTCCAGACTGAAGCGCCTAGAACCGCTCGGCCACACGAGCTGGCCTCCAACAACATCCCAGACATGTTCCCCAAGGGACGGGAAGAAGAATAGCAAGAGGATAGACATGCGGCACGGAAAGGCAGGGGCCCGTGGTAGCCGAACACGAACACGCCAAAGAGCGGCGAGCCCCCTGTGGACACAGTCGACAGTTAAGTGAACAGTACAACTATGTTTCGTTAAGAAAATTAATGCGTGGATGAGATGTCATTCATTCTGAATAAAATGTTTAGTTTATTCAATGTGTATTCCGTCCAGTTACAGTTTCAAGTATTATCAATAGACACATATGTTTCACTGTGGGTGTTTTACCTCTCTCAATCATTCATGCGTCTCCAGGCAAAGACAAATCAGGTATTTTTTTACAGTCTAACGAAATCAATAGGTAGTTTATTTATCGAGAATAGGTCTGTTTATCATTATGAAGTGTAAAAGACCGACGATTCTGTTTCGGCTTTGACAAGTGAACAGCAATGGGGAGGGTTTAAATGGAAAATTGCCTGACGAAACTGGAGTTTTTTTTTAACAACAATCTGGAAACAAGGGTGGATTTAAATGGGGGAGGGGGGAGGGGGGGGGGGGGGGCACGAGGACAAGAGCCCGCAACCGCCCCACCCAGACAGACAGACAGACAGACAGAGAGAGAATCTCGGCACAATCAGAATTTTTACCTACGGGCAGCCCATGTAACTGAGCTTAAAAAATAAATAAATAAATAAATAACAGAAAGCCTGGAATTAAAAAGTCCGACTTCTTACGTTATGCCCCAATTTCATTGTTTCTTTTTTCAGAATTTACGATAAAAGTAGAATAAAATACGACATAATTTATTGTTTCGTGACTGCGTAGCAGATAAATGAGTTATTGAGTAGGTTTTACTCACTATGAAAGTAAACTTTAGATTTTTACTTTTTGAAAAATTTGTAAATTTTTAGGGCTGCGTTCTGGTTCACATATTCAGACATTTTCGGTAAATGCTGGATTCTTTTCCTAGTTAGTAAGAAATAGTACTGCCGCCAGCTTTATTTGAAGCTACACGTTTCGATTTTCCATCATCGTCAGGCTACTTGCAAGCAATACTTTTTTTGTTCTATGCACCTTCACATTACGCCCAAGTTATCTTGAGCAAATTGTACCTTGTGTCCTGCTTGGCGTTTTTATCAGGAACCAGCATATTTCAGTTATCATATAGCGCTTCTATCAGGAACCAACGTATTTCAGTTACCATATAGCGCTTCACTTCATGCTGAAACCAGTAATCCGTAAAGTACCAATATTATGAATGTGAAAGTAACTCTGCCACCTTTTCACGGCTGAATCACCAAATGAAATTTGGCTAGTTGAATACATTAATAGACATACACTATAATTAATCGATGAAGAACTTTCGGAAATGCTTACACATGGCGTTCCTTTTAATTAGTGATATACAGCTATGCTTTGAACAAGCCCAGTCAGTAACACTACGAGGGGGTTTGAAAAGTCCGTGCAAAGTCCGAGAGATGGCACCACCGGCGCGTATCGAGGTCATGTTTACTTAGTAGCATCTTTGGAAAGAATGCACACCAAGTTTTAGCCATATTATTCTGTTTCTTTGTGTTTCGAATTCGTGTGAATCAAGGAAGTCGAGTGACTGTCAAAAAATGGACGAAGAAGGATTTCGTGTGGTGATTAAACATTACTTTATGAAATGCAAAACGCCTCAGAGGACTAAAGAGAAGCTTGATAAACATTACAGTGACTCTGCACCTTCGATTAGAACAGTTTATAAGTGGTTTCAAAATTTACAGAGGGGCCATATGGGCACAAGTGGTGCTGAACGTTCTGCACGCCCTGTGGAGGTTACGACTCCAGGAATCATTGATAAAATCCATGATATGATGATGGATGACAGAAGAGTTAAGGTGTGTGAGATTGCTAGTGCTATGGGCATCTCGAGTGAACGGGTACATAATATTTTGCATAAACATTTGGACTGAGAAAGCTATCCGCAAGATGGCTTCCGCGATTGCTCACGCTTGACCAAATACGGAATCGTGTGAAGTGTTGCAAGGATGGTTTCCAGCTGTTCAGGAAGAATCTGCAGAACGTTAAGCATCGTTTCGTCACTGTGGATGATACATTGCTACATTATTATACTCCTGAGACCAAACAACAACCTAAACAGTGGATTACCAAGGGAGAATCTGCACCAAAAAAGGTGAAGAACAGTCCTTCGGCCGGAAAGGTTATGCCGACTGTCTTTTGGGACTCCCAAGGGATAATCCGAGTCGAGGGGCAAGAAAGGGAAGCAGTGGTCGGGAAGGGAGTGAGACAGAGATGTAGCCTCTCCCCGATGTTATTCAATCTGTATATTGAGCAAGCAGTAAAGGAAACAAAAGAAAAATTTGGAGTATGAATTAAAATCCACAGATAAGAAATAAAAACTTTCAGGTTCGCCAATGACATCATAATTCTGTCAGAGACAGCAAAGGACCTGGAAGAGCAGTTGAACGGAATGAACTGTGTCTTGAAAGGAGGATATAAGATGAACATCAACAAAAGCAAAACGAGAATAATGGAATGTAGTCGAATTAAATCGGGTGATGCTGCGGGAATTAGATTAGGAAATGAGACGCTTAAAGTAGTAAATGAGTATTGCTATTTGCGGAGCAAAATAACTGATGATGGTCGAAGTAGAGAGAATATAAAATGTAGACTGCCAATGGCAAGGAAAGCATTTCTGAAGAAGAGAAAATTGTCAACATCGAGTATAGATTTAAGTGTCAGGAAGTCGTTTCTGAAAGTATTTGTATGGAGTGTAGCCACGTATGGAAGTGAAACATGGACGATAAATAGTTTGGACAAGAAGAGAATAGAAGCTTTTGAAATGTGGTGCTACATAAGAATGCTGAAGATTAGATGGGTAGATCACATAACTAATGAGGAGGTATTGAATGGAATTGGCGAGAAGAGAAATTTGTGGCACAACTTGACTAGAAGAAGGGATCGGTTGGTAGTGCATATTCTGAAGCATCAAGGGATCACAAATTTAGTATTGGAGGGCAGCGTGGAGGGTAAAAATCGTAGAGGGAGACCAGGAGATGAATACACTAAACAGATTCAGAAGGATGTAGGTTGCAGTAGGTACTGGGAAATGTAGCAGCTTGCACAGGATAGAGTAGCATGGGGAGCTGCATCAAACCAGTCTCTGGCAGAAGACCACAACACACAACAACACAATCCTCATTGACTATCAGAAAAGGGTAAAAATATTACAGGTGCATATCATTCATCGTTATTGGACGGTTTGAAAACCGAGCTGCAAGATGAACGCCGGAGATTGTACCGCAAAAAGTCCTTTTCCATCACGACAATGCACCATCACACACCTCAGCAGTTGTGGTCGCAAAATTAATGGAAACAGGATTCCAACTCGTTTCACATCCCCCCTATTCTCCAGACTTGGCTCCCTCGGACTACTGTTTGTTCCCCAGTTTGAAGAAATGGCTGGAGGGACAAAGATTTTATTCAAATGAGGAGGTGACTGCAGCAACTAATAGCTATTTTGCAGGCTTGGACAATTCCTATTATTCGGAAGGTTCAAATGGCTCTGAGCACTATGGGACTGAACATCTGTGGTCATCAGTCCCCTAGAACTTAGAACTACTTAAACCTAACTAACCTAAGGACATCACACACATCCATGCCCGAGGCAGGATTCGAACCTGCGACCGTAGCAGTCGCGCGGTTCCGGACTGAGCGCCTAGAACTGCTAGACCACCGCGGCTGGCTATTCGGAAGGGATCGACGAATTAGAGCATCGTTGGACGAAGTGTATCAGTCTAAAAGGAGACTCTGTCGAAAAATAAAAAAGGTTTACCCCAAACACGTAAGTAGTTTTTATTTTTGCACGGACTTTTCAAACGCCCCTCCTATTACTAATAGTTGGAGAACTTTCGAAAATGCTTAAAGGTGGCATTCCGTTTAAGTAGCGATGTAGAGAGATGCTTTTAACAGACCAACTGATCCAATTTTGAGATACAACCGGCAGAAGAGTATTACCGTCTATAATGGTTCATACCTTTTCTCGGTCATTTGTTAAATGAAATCTCACTTAGATCCTTTAGCTACAAGGAATTGGACATCTACAAAAATTGCTGCCTCAGAACTTTGGTGATAAAGATATAGGGCATGTTTTGCAAACTGATGAAGCATGCAAAGACGATTTCCCTCGTTTTGCGGCTTTGAACAGAGAACTATGAATTTGGCTACAAATGGGCGAAAATATGTCTCCAGTTGATGCCTATAAAAGAGAGACGGCGCTGCCAAATATTAGAACCTCGTGTCAGTTGTTGTGAATATTTTCTGTAACAGTCAGCACTGCAGAGATATCTTTCTCAACCTTACGCCATCTGGAGGCCCATCTTCGCGGCAGGATGACATGTCTTTTAAATGGACTGGCACTAATGCATATCCATCAAGATATTGCATCAATGATGACCGCTGAGGAAGTGTTAGATATCTCCTGCAGGAAACAAAAGAGGGAACTTCCATTGCATCATATGTAAGATAAAATTAAAACTGTAACCAAATTTTATATATATCTGTGTGTGTGTGTGTGTGTGTGTGTGTGTGTGTGTGTGTGTGTGTTTTAAAATTAGTCTCACAAAGCCTATAGTGACATGTTCACCCTTCTGAACCTTGTGTCCCGTCCCCTCCCACCCAAAAAAAAAAAAAAAAAAAAAAAATCTGTATCCGCCCCTGCCTGGAAATGTGCACACACATGATGAAATCGTTTTCCTAAGCCCCATTTGATGTTCCAGCAGCTAGCATATGCTGTAGTTCCATACAAAAAATTATAGCTGAGCCTGTATCCGTGTTGTAAAGGAAAAGAGGTTTCATCTTACAAGGGAAGGTCACGATGTGTTGTAGCGTATTATATTCATACATAGCGCAGTTAATAGAGCAACAAAATAGACATACACCATAAAAATTGTGGCTGATTTGGACCATTAGACCAGGAGATCTAGTCGTCACAGTTACGATGAGAATACTGTAAGTATGAGTGATTTATTACGCAAAAGGATTGTTTAAGACAAACAGTCAATAGTTTGATATGAAACACTGTCTCTCAGAGTTTACTTACTGGAGTACACTACCGGAAGCAAAAATGAATGCAAGTCAGCAATAACAGCAGAGTCAATGCATAGACAGTTCTCGCAGTGTGCACATATCATGAAAGCAGGTTGGTCACATTACTCACAGCAACACTCTTCCGTTAACTGTTCTTCGAAGAAGTAATCCAAGTGTCTCATATACACCAGGGAAGTGTTTGGAGTAGCGACTGTAGCCGCGTGGAAAAAAGGCAAAGTTGATTAAGTTGGAGAATCGTGCCGCCGAGAACTGGATATACACAACGATTGAAGGCGTAAGAATTGGTCTCTACGCCATATGTTAACGTCATTGTCAGAAGATACTATAATTGTATCTGTGATGAACTTCAAAAAGTCTTGTATGGACCGACAAAGAAAATGTGGGCAGCTTGCGCAGTGCCTGTGTACTTTGCTGCAGTCAACTTCTTGATTAATTCAGCCCCTCTAGGAACTGCATAGTAGCACACTTCGTCATATCTATTGGCTGCCCACGTGTCAACCAAATGAAGGGCTTTAATTTTTATCTTGTATATCTGGCCACATACTTGTTATGGGAATACTTTTAAATCGCTCTTCGTCATATTAGCAGATTTCCTAGCAAACGCCTTGATGTTCGGTAAATTTATATTCATATTTGTAGGAAAAAGGCCGGTGGGCTCCGATACAAGGACACACACATGAGATAGCGGCGTACCATCCATCACAATCCCAGGTATTATAATAGAAGAGTGCGTGGTTGCCGATATGGATCCAACCACACCAAAGACATGCTCGTTTCCCTTCACTGCGAGAGTCCGTCTAGATCGTAGCTTGTTACCAAATCTTGATTGGTTGGTATTTTTATTTGATCTGGTGACAGATGTCTTTTTCTTGGTGAGAGACGTGATTTCTCTCACAGAATGATAAGCTTTTTGTTGAATAATGGCATCCCCTTCAACCAACCACTTGCTAACTGTGTGGGCTATTTTGCGAGAGACAATCTTATTCCTACTTTTAAATTTCTTTACCCAGGAGCTGGAAGCTTTGAACTGCACTGAACTGTGAGGATCATTTCTTTATTTTCAGTGCCCAAAGTCGCAATGTGCGGTCATCTGTCATTGCGTTTTCCTGTCTCTTTGCTATAAAATGATCGCGTAATTCACGATTTATCATATCCTACAGATTTTTTTGGGTTTGACGAATGACGTCGTTTTAGCCTGTTTTTGTAACACAATCCTGGTCTTAATTTTCCTTTTCTGTGCCAACACTGTTTTAATTTTCAGGCGCAGTGTCATACCAATTGCTAATCCAGGAAGACACATACGGGGAAGATCAACATTTACATCTTTATCCCTTGGTTGTTTTGTCCATATCTTGCACGCATAAGCCAGATTCCTTCTGGAAATTTCGTTCGTTTTCTTGGAGGTGATGGTAGATAAGATGGAGAGCTGCTTGCCGTGAAATCAGCCACTAGTTACATAGCTTCATCCCTCACTCACAAGGGGAGGCCACTACGTTGGGATCACGGAATTACTTCAAACTTTGTACATTTTTAGCTGGCCATTAAAACATCATGATGTCCAAGTGGTAACGTGTACTGCTCTGGAAATTGTGAGAAAATAGCAAGAGAAGTTTTACGCGTCTATTATTTAACTGACGTATCTGTGCGCAGGTACCGGACGTTAGAGCTCGTGGTGGTCAAGTGGTTAGCGTTCGAGTTTCGTAAGACAAACATGTATGAAGCGACGGTTCAAATTCCGCTGAAACCTTCATTTTTGTAGTACAAGTGTAAATTGTGTGATATTAAAAAAAAACTGCACCTACATTATCCGTTCTTGGTACATCAGCAACGTCTCACCGCTACGCAGGTTAACTGCCAAATAGGGCCTGCCTCTTGTCCACAGCTCGAAGTGTCGAGGTGCAAAACAGTTCACCTTACCAGATTGCATGTATGTGTTTCTTAATTTAATTGTCTACAGGTATAAAAATGTCAGTTCTAATAATTAAATTTAATTAAAATAGTAAGTAGTCCAATACCATGCAAATACACGTGGTTTTATTAACTATATTACCTCTCAGATATCCTATAAATTTAATAATATGACTTGTGATGAAAAATGGAAATGGAAACAAGAACACATTGACACCGGTGTGTCAGACCCACCATACTTGCTCCGGACACTGCGAGAGGGCTGTACAAGCAATGATCACACGCACAGCACAGCGGACACACCAGGAACCGCGGTGTTGGCCGTCGAATGGCGCTAGCTGCGCAGCATTTGTGCACCGCCGCCGTCAGTGTCGGCCAGTTTGCCGTGGCATACGGAGCTCCATCGCAGCCTTTAACACTGGTAGCATGCCGCGACAGCGTGGGCGTGAACCGTATGTGCAGTTGACGGACTTTGAGCGAGGGCGTATAGTGGGCATGCGGGAGGCCGGGTGGACGTACCGCCGAATTGCTCAACACGTGGGGCGTGAGGTCTCCACAGTACATCGATGTTGTCGCCAGTGATCGGCGGAAGGTGCACGTGCCCGTCGACCTGGGACCGGACCGCAGCGACGCACGGATGCACGCCAAGAAAATGGCTCTGAGTACTATGGGACTCAACTGCTGTGGTCATAAGTCCCCTAGAACTTAGAACTACTTAAACCTAACTAACCTAAGGACAGCACACAACACCCAGCCATCACGAGGCAGAGAAAATCTCTGACCCCGCCGGGAATCGAACCCGGGAATGCACGCCAAGACCGTAGGATCCTACGCAGTGCCGTATGGGACCGCACCGCCACTTCCCAGCAAATTAGGGACACTGTTGCTCCTGGGGTATCGGCGAGGACCATTCGCAACCGTCTCCATGAAGCTGGGCTACGGTCCCGCACACCGTTAGGCCGTCTTCCGCTCACGCCCCAACATCGTGCAGCCCGCCTCCAGTGGTGTCGCGACAGGCGTGAATGGAGGGACGAATGGAGACGTGTCGTCTTCAGCGATGAGAGTCGCTTCTGCCTTGGTGCCAATGATGGTCGTATGCGTGTTTGGCGCCGTGCAGGTGAGCGCCACAATCAGGACTGCATACGACCGAGGCACACAGGGCCAACACCCGGCATCATGGTGTGGGGAGCGATCTCCTACACTGGCCGTACACCACTGGTGATCGTCGAGGGGACATTGAATAGTGCACGGTACATCCAAACCGTCATCGAACCCATCGTTCTACCATTCCTAGACCGGCAAGGGAACTTGCTGTTCCAACAGGACAATGCACGTCCGCATGTATCCCGTGCCACCCAACGTGCTCTAGAAGGTGTAAGTCAACTACCCTGGCTAGCAAGATCTCCGGATCTGTCCCCCATTGAGCATGTTTGGGACTGGATGAAGCGTCGTCTCACGCGGTCTGCACGTCCAGCACGAACGCTGGTCCAACTGAGGCGCCAGGTGGAAATGGCATGGCAAGCCGTTCCACAGGACTACATCCAGCATCTCTACGATCGTCTCCATGGGAGAATAGCAGCCTGCATTGCTGCGAAAGGTGGATATACACTGTACTAGTGCCGACATTGTGCATGCTCTGTTGCCTGTGTCTATGTGCCTGTGGTTCTGTCAGTGTGATCATGTGATGTATCTGACCCCAGGAATGTGTCAATAAAGTTTCCCCTTCCTGGGACAATGAATTCACGGTGTTCTTATTTCAATTTCCAGGAGTGTAGATTAAGTTTGAGCGGGAGTCGAACCATCGCTTCATAAACGGTCGTATTTCGTAGCTGGAACGCTAATCACTTCATCACCAAGAACTCTTAACGCCCGGCAACTACGCACAGATAGATCAGTTACATAATACACGCGTAAAACTTCTCTTGCGGTTTTCTAGAAAGTGCCAAAGTAGGGCACGCTACTGCTAGTACATTATGTTGTTTTAATGTCCTACTGAAGGTGTGCAAAGTTTGGAGGAAATCTGTGATCCCAACGTCGTAGCCTTCCTTTGTAAGCTTCACTGTTACTGCCTGCCTCACTGGCCACACTTCTACACCACAAAACACAAACCCATCTGATGTATTGTGACCAATTTGAGAGCGATACGTAAATGGAGGGCTATAGCAGAAAGGGAAAACTCATTATCGCCCCACTTTTTCCTCCCTCCACTGACAAAGAATTTTTCTTTCTAGTCAGTAACAAAACAAAAACAATTTTGTTCTATTGCTGACAACTACCGTGACGTTCCCATGTTAGCAGCATAGGCCTGTCTCGCTGCATATAGCGACGGAGTCTGGCTTGAGTGATTCGTTTGGCAGTGTTTACACAAAATAGCCGACTCTGACCACATTACTTTCCAATTTTTGGACATTTCTCGGTTTTTTTCCAAAAGGTTTCAACCTCAATATTAACAAGCGCTATATGAATTTATCTTTCCGAAAGCTATTGAATGCAGTTACGAAAACTATACGGTTCCACTAATAAGACTTTACACGCTCCTCCGCATATTATCAACTGCGATAAGCCTCGTTTCGATATCTGGAACCGTTCACGAAATAAAACGTGTGTTACGTCTTACCTGACACCCTGTATATACAGGGTGACAATTATTGAACTATATGAAATAAAATCACCATATCTTCTGGACGGTTTGTGTTACGACGTTCAAACTGCACGGTTGGCGGCGGGGCACGATGGGAATTAATGTGCGCATGCATGGTTTGGTTTAGCAACGAAGCCCACTTTCATTTGGATGGGTTCGTCAATAAGCAAAATTGGCGCATTTGGGGGACTGAGAATCCGCATTTCGCGATCGAGACGTCTCTTCCCCTCAACGAGTAACTCTGTGGTGTGCGATGTCCAGACACGAAATAATCGGTGCGATATTCCTGGATGGCACTGTGATTAAAGAACGGTACGTAAAAGTTTTGGAAGACGATTTCATCCCCATTATCCGAAGTGACCCTTATTTTCACAAGATGTGGTTCTTGCAAGACGAAGCTCGACCCCATCGAAGCAGGAGAGTGCTTGATGTCCTGCAAGAGCACTTTGGGGACCTCATTCTGACTCCGGGGTACTGGGTGGCCACAGGCATGGGCCTCGATTGACCGCCATATTCTCCAGCTCAGAACACATGCCACTCCTCTCTGTGGTTCTATATTAAAGACAAGGTATACAGCAATAACCCCAAAACCATTGCTGAACTGAAAACGGCCATATCATAATCTACATCCGAATATCTGTAGCGACGCTTACATGGTGAATAAAGTGTGTGCACACCGCAGTTTATGATTAATTTACGTTTTTTATATGGTTTAGTAATTGTCACCTTGTGCACAGAATCACACACTGAAACGTTATAAGCACCGGTGTAATAGTGTGCTAGTCCCGCTTCGGAACGCAATACAGCTGCGATTTTGCGTGGAGTGGATAGGCAGGTTTCCAGGGGTATGTGGCACCAGATTTCTATGCCGTAATAGCAGAAGGAAGGTTCCATTTTCGATGACTATAAGCAACAAGATCAAATGGAGTACCAAATTTCCCGAGGAATGGCACATCTAAACTCGAAATATAACGTTTTTTCTACCCTCCTATTTGACAGTCACCTCCCAATCGTTCCGAGAGACACAGGTCCATATTGATATGGATTTATCCCACATAACTCGACAGTAAATCAGGTTTTCGATCTGAGACAAATCTAAGGAAAGAAACTGTATTTGTTATTGGAACACACCACTTATTCTACAATTTTAAAGCAGCTTATAAGGTATGAATAGAAACGGAACTCCGTAGATGGAACGAATTTTGTGAGAAGTGGGTTGGTTGGTTAGTTACATGTTTCATAGATCATTTGAACGATTCTTTTATCGAAGTGCGGTGGAACGAGTCACTTTCACAGTACACACGATTAGTGTCAACATTAATGAAGACATTTTTTAGTCCTACTCGTGCCACTCCAATACAGTAAAGGTTTCAGAAATATTGTCAGAGCCTTTGGGTATCCACAACGGTGTACACTTACTTGACTTCTTTTTAATGTAGCACTGGAATATGTAGTGACAAAGCTAACTTGTCGAGCACAGGAACAAATTGGTATTATTAGTGTCACTTAAAGATTAGAGCATAGTTATAGGATCTCAGAAGGGTATTTGGGAAGAAAGTTGGATGTATGTACAGGTGTGTCGCAATAGTGTGTGAGAGGATGAGATGTGTGTGGGATGAGATGTGTGATTGTGCAACTGTTGGTGAGAGACCAAGTGAGTGATGGAGAGAGTGAGACACAAGTGTTGTGGTGGGATTGCAGTTATTCGGAGGTGGAGTGATGGACTGGTGTTTGATGTGGGGAGACATGAATGAGGGTCAGTGCGAGATATTTGTTTACTGGGAGAGGGGAAATGGGTGTGAGTTCATGACAATTGGCACACTCAGTAAATATGACTTCATCAATAACGATCATGCAACATACTTTGACACAAGATCGCCTCTTGTATGAATACTAATACCAGTTGACGCAGAAGGGGTAAAGAAATATCTCAATAAACTGATTCCGAGGAGATGAGAATCCAATGTAGGTTCTGTATTGAATACAGTCATCAGTTATGAACAATTTCAATGGACTTGTCCCTGTCGGGCACTGCGGGGGATGGTTGTAAAAACTCCATGAAATCAGCAGAAGGAATCACTTGTGCGTTCTAAAGTTCTACCAGCCGCCCAGCTCTCAGAATGAATATGTGTAGGGAGTTAAAGTGATGGGGTAATATGGTTGAGCACCTCCTCATAAGCTACACATTTCTTTAGTCACTACTAGGGGAGGCTTGAGGTGGTGTATAGAGTGATGCCACTAAGACAGAGAATGACTAGAAACGAATGATTTGAAGTGATGAATCGTGCTACATGAAGTACAGAGTCAGTGATGTTAAGGTATGGCGGTGTTTTTCACAGTTAGGGTGTGATCCCCTAATTGTACTTAATAAAACATTAAAGCGTAAGGAGGTACACACATTTTACAACACTGTGTACTGTGTAAAGTAGACAAACAGTTCGGAGATGATGATTGACTATGTCAGCATGACAGTGCACCCTGTCATAAAGCAGCACCTGTGAGGCACAATCAAATGCCTGAAGTGGACTGGCCTGCCCAGACTCCTGACCTGAACCCAATGGAACACCACCTGCGTAAGTCAGTACATGACTTCGCTCCAGACCAAAGTGTCCAATATCACTATCATTTCTAGTTTTGGCTCTTGTGGAAGAATGGTCTGACATTCCTCCACAGACATTCAGACACCTCATTTAAAGTGTCACCAGAAGAGTTCAAAGCTATTACAAAGGAGAAGAGTAGACACATCCCCTATTAAGTCCACTAATACTTTTGATGAGATAGTGTATTTGTGGTCTGAGGCAGGATGACATTTTTGTTGCATACTTATCTCGGGGCAGAAAATGACATGTTCCAGATAGTTCTTTCTCAGCTTCTGTGTCCATAGCAGAATGAAACTGGCACTGAGAATTTATGGTTTCAGTAAAACTGCCAAGATTGTCACTTCACTGGTTGCCTACTCTTCTCACTATGCGACATTGGAAACAAGCCTACTCAATGCAGTTATTTACACCTTACAAATTATTGCTATTGAGACAAATAACAATATAGGTTCACGAGAACACCAACTAGCGTCAATGCTTTATAAGTAAATATAAGGATAAATGTATGAAACAGTATTTACTAACATCATGGACAAAGTTAAACAATGTTTTTCACATTTAGATTACATGATGTAACGATGTTAAAATATAAGAAAATATCCACTGACATCTCTTCTGTTTCAATATAGTTAAGAGAAATAGCATTTTTCCCTTCACTACAAGTGTATTATGACAAACAGCTCTTTTAGAAGCATTATTTACTAAACATTCAGGTAACCTAACATGGAGTAGAAGCATGTTGGGTTACGATGTTTGATGAATGAAATATAAGAAAATACATTGTAAAGGGCAGGATATTTTATGATTGGTATGTTTGGATTAAATGAGAGTACTGTATAAAGAATTATTGATGACTTATTCTGAATGATTATGAAACAAGAACAGGAAGCTGACAAAATTCCCGTAATAAGCAAAAACAATGTACTGGGGTGCCCAGTTATCACCTTTATTTAATGATTATGATCAGATGACATTTTCTGTTGCACACATGTCCAAACTGTGAACTGAACATGGAGACCGAATGAAAAGACTGATTTCAGTGGCTTACAGGACAGAGTGTTTAATGTCAGTTACATCAAATGACTGATAAGCACCTAAAGGACAGCATTATATTCTGTAAACCCTTTTTAAAAAATGTTATAGATATTTGAGAACATTACTTTGGCTAGAATGTCAATGAAAGAGAGCGATGGGCTAACGTGGGAATTGCTATCTAATACATGCAACAAGCAGCTCTTTGGCAGCATTTTTTGTATATGCAAATGATGATAGTGATGGAGTAATGAAGAGTTGTTGGTAAGGAAACTGGAACCCACCCTAATTTTCCACTGTTGTCTGAAACAACATCAGTCCTCAGTATTCGACATATAATGCAGTATACACTACACAAACGAAATGATTACAAACATCCAGTATCATTCAATAGTAATACAAAAGATTACAGTGATGGTTGTTTTTGTAGCTGTCTTTTTATTTGCTGCTGCTGCCACTGTTGTTTTTGTCATCATAATTGACATAACAGCAAACAATTTAGCCCACCCAGGAAAATGAGTGCTTACGACAACAGCATGTTCTGAAACTACTATACTACATGAGCTGCTGTACACTCATTGCACTGTTGTTCCTTAACTTTTACATTCATTTCCAAGAAGGAGAGAGTACTATAGCCAGTATAAGGTTGTACTTTGCATTGATTTTGTCACCTGTCCTATGTTCAAAGCAAAAGAAATAAGCCACAGACTTTTTTAAAGGAGCCAATTTAGGATTTGACAACAATAAATTGGTAAATCCATAGAAAATTCAAATCTAAATAGTCATAGCAGCAGGAGCAGTAATAGAAGTAGTATGATTCTGTGTGTTAGTGAAGTTGCCAACTACAGGAACTATGGTGGTACAATATACCTTAATAAGCAGTATCAAGTTATTAGAAAACAGTTATTCTAAAATGTTTCAGAATGACTGGGTTCTTGTCCACTGGTGCATTTTTTCATGAAAGCAGCTTATGATTTAACCTCTTGCTACAAGATATAAGAAAAGAATGTCAATGAAAAGTAGTCAAAGCTCTATCACCACAATTGACATAGTATTTGGTGAACACAAGCTGCTTAAGTGGAATGAACACATTTCTGCATAATGATTTTTATGATCCCAAAGTGAGTGAGTATTCCTATCACTGGCTTATGCATTTGCAATTGGCAGTCTTCTTCCTCCTTGAAATGGACTCTAGTTGATCAATGAATTCCAATAAGGGATTCTCTTGAAATCAGTTGTTATACCTGGCAAAAACTGCTAAAAAATCATGTTTGAAGAATGTGTGATGAGAATGTCCCATACAACTACAAGCACATTCATTAAGCTCTTGTAATGCTCTAGCACGAGCCTCAACACCAGATTTGTATAAGGCTAAGAGTATGTAATCCCACCAATAAATACTTCACAGATTTAAATGGCTCTGAGCACTATGGGACTTAACATCTTAGGTCATCAGTCCCCTAGAACTTAGAACTACTTAAACCTAACTAACCTAAGGACATCACACAACACCCAGCCACCACGAGGCAGAGAAAATCCCTGACCCCGCCGGGAATCGAACCCGGGAACCCGGGCGTGGGAAGCGAGGACGCTACCGCACGACCACGAGATGCGGGCACAGATTTAACTGAAGTAGGTGAAAACCTACATTTAATGTAGAAACTAGTATTATAACATGACTGTACGAATTTCACCTGAAAACAAGTTGTAGTAATGCAGCTGGATCTTTTTCAATAACTTTTGTTAAAACTCAGATAACAGCTGGGGGTAAAGCTGATTCCTGCATGTGGTGCCTCTACATCAGTACCAGCTCTACAAATTCAGGTACTGAACTGAACATCAGCACTCTAGAAGCAATTCAGTGATCAACATTGTTTATAAAAAAACAGCTCTTTTCAGAGCCAAAACTGACCATCATCTAAATCAATACTGACGGACTGTCACCAAACACGGAAGAATTACTAAGTCAGGAGTGTCATGACCAGAACTGTGATTTAATATGCATCATGAAACTAATAGTGATTTGGATCTTGTTGTTCCAAAATGAAAGTGATAAGCCTGGTGACTTAACATCACCATCGACAATATGGCAATGCCACCTTCATCTAGCTTAATATTCAGTTTCTCAACATGAGAATATCAGTGGAGGGTGATATAGAAATTCTCACAGTAGAGGTGGGTAATTGTTCCATAACATCTGTTCATAAGCCCTCCCCCCATAGGCACTGAATTCAGATTTGTGGAACCAAGAAACTTCCAGCATCAATATATCAAGTTTGTGGTTGGCAACTTCAGTACCCATAATACTATATGGGGCTATTCAAATACTGACAAAACTAGAGACACTGTAGCAGAATCAAAAGATCCATGTGACCTCAGCTGCTAAATGATAAACATCAAGCATCATTCAACAGTGCAAGATAGAGATGATGTCATTCTGATCTCATCTTTGTGAGTGAACAAATATCTGTTATTTATGAAATTACTGGAAGAGGCAATTACCCACACACAACACCATCCTGTTGTATGCCAGATGTATTCTGCAATCCAACCACCAACAGTTCCTCTTTGAAAATGGTATAATTTTAAGAAAGCAGACTGGGAGAAGTTCACCTCTACACTGAAAAACAGCATCCTTAGTACTGAACTAGTTCCAGAATCATAAGACAACTCTGCAAACATTTTGGAGCATTGTTTCCATGCCTCAATCCCATCAGGCTGCAAATCACAATACAAAATAGGATCTAACTTCAGAAACTCATGAACATGAAAACTACCTTGATAATGATGCTTTTAGTGAAGTGACCTTGTCAGTCAGAGAAGATCTATTAACAGTGATATCGAAGAAACAAGGATGATGCTTTGTGTAAATTGATGGGAGGAGATAAATCTGAGCACAAGCCACCATGAAGTTTCGAGTCGTCTCAAGCACCTGAGTTGACCAATCAGAAAAGAATATACAAATGTAACATCAGACTAGAGTGCCTGTCAACTTGTAAATAATGGTGAACTGGACCATCCTAAATCTAAGTCATATTACAAAATTGTACATGCAGAGGTAATGAAGACTAGTGAACTTTTACAGTACTTTCACATGGAAGAACCGAATGGCTGGCAAGGTAGCATGGCTAGATGACATCACAATGGAGCGGAGCACACACTTCGGCGATCAAGTGCAAAAGTGGATTTTGGCAATTTTCATTAACTGCATAAAAACCTGTAATATCCCCAAATATGAGTTAGTCCTAACTTAAAACCTGAAAAATCATCAGCTAAGCCAGAAATTAACAATATCCTTATTGCGCTGTCTGCTCAAAATCTTCAAGTAAATTTTGCTGAATTGCTTGACGAATTTCATGGAGCCAGTTCTAAAACAACAATAATGTTTCAGACCATGAAAAAGCTATACGTCTCTGATCCTCAGTCACTCACAATTTATTGACAATGATTAGTAGCTGACCCAAAATGTATCTGGTGTAACACAACACGTGTAAGTGCCTGGAATATTCTCTTGAGCAATGTGTCAGTGAACAAATCAGAAGGTGACACACAAATATAACTGTTGCTGTTAAATAAGGCACAAAAATTAAAAACCAAACTACACTAAATGTGTAGAACTCTTTGAAATCAATCATTCTGGTAATGCTGGAGACAAACAGAAAATTCTCAAAAGACAATGTACACAGGTCAACTGAAGGTACCATTACCAGATGACAGCTTTGTTCTTCAACATAATGATGATGTGACAACATAGTGTGCAAACAGAAAGAGAAAAGAGCGCTGACAATATTTCTTTCATATCTGTATTAGTTTTTGGGACAGAGATTGCAAAGAATGGTAAGTAGGCCTAAGGTCTAGGTTGGAAGGTGACATTTGGTTGTAAGTTTACAAAGCCATGAAATGTGAATACAAAATCTTAGATGTGGTGACATGATGATCTGTAGCATATTCCAAGGTTGAGGCTACTTTGAAATGTGAGTGTGTGATTGACTCAGTGGTGTGGTATCAAACACTCCAATTAAGCCACATGATCCATGAACACCACTTCCAAATAATCTACTTTTCAGAAGTTTTACAGTGCATTAAGAATCCATCCAGGATGAGTCAATGATGAAATTTGAATAGTCAAATACATCAGCCAGGGTAGCCAACAATTGTACTTTTCAGAAAATATTAATATAAAACAATAAAAAATATATTGCTATAAACAAAAACTACTAAGCTTGAGTGTGGCAGTATCTCCACCCTGTCTTCATTTACAAATTCAGGAGTGCTGTGATAGATCGGTCTATATTCCTGATAAAGTAACGCTTACGGAAGAAAGTTTTAAGACAGTAAGCATCAGTGACCTGCTTTAAGTTCCAAAAGGTTTACTGCAGAGTTAAAATAAAATTGTGCAACACAAATCATCTAAGACAATATCTCCTCCCTTATCTGTCACTACAATTTGAGGACATGACAATCACTTGTTCACTCACCCACATGTGTTTCTGCTGGTAATTTAGCTACAAAATAATTGGGTGGAACTTTTGAGTTGCTTTGGGGGAAGAGACCAAACAGCGAGGTCATCGGTCTCATCGGATTAGGGAAGGATGGGGAAGGAAATCGACCGTGCCCTTTGAAAGGAACCATCCCAGCATTTGCCTGGAGCGATTTAGGGAAATCACGGAAAACCTAAATCAGGATGGCCGGACGCGGGATTGAACCGTCGTCCTCCCGAATGCGGGTGGAATTTTTCTGGAGGGGTAAAATGAATAGGAAGAAGATGGTTGGAGAATACAAATACAAGTAACCCCACATAGTATTGAAAATGTATCTAATACAACATAAGAATAACTCCACTGGCCTTCTTACCAAGTATAAACAAGTGTAATAAGGAAGTACTGCTAAACAGAATGTGAAATAGGACAAGAAGAAGAGTATACAGGGTTTTCATACCCTATGTAAAATAGAGGGCGACAATTTTACTTGACTTTCTACAGTATTCTTTCAACCACTATGTGACATTCCCATTAAGAAAACAGAAACTACCAGTGGTTAACATACAATTTGGGAAACTTAATACATAAGAGTGAAAACCAAATACACTAAGGCAGAACGCACTTTCTGAACTCCTCCTGCTGAGTCAGGATTATATCTGAAATGTGAAATATGCATGAGGCTCTTTTGCCAGCAGACCCCTTCTGGGAAGTTCAGCCACCTGATATGTCTTTTCATCTGATGCCACTTTGGTGACTTGGGCGCCAATGAGGATTAAATAATGATATCTCTCTCTCTCTCTCTCTCTCTCTCTCTCTCTCTCTCTCTCTCACACACACACACACACACACACACACACACACACCGAGTTGGTTTGGAACTGAGCACAGGGCCCCATGAATAAGAGTCAGTAATGCTAACGACAAGACCACAAGCTGCTGACTATTGTACCAGAATAATTCAGTGTCTATCAAATTAATTATCTGAAGCATTGACTTCGGTACAAACCATTTTCAACTCAATCGTAAACAGGATAAATCAGACAACTTACTGAAAGCAAACAATACTACTTTCACTCCATTGGAATTAAGAAAATAAAAGTTCATATTATGCCTCAGTGGTGCAAACTTTCATGCTGTAAGGTTTCAGAACAGAGAATTTACTACTCTTTCACATGAAATACTTACACAAACAAGTAAACAAAATGTATACTCATTTAAATCCAGTTCAGTGCATTAGATGAGGGGGGGGGGGGGGGGGGCATGGAGAAAGAAAGAAAAGAGTCAAGGGGAAGTGCATATACTGTTGTGCGAAAAATTGCTGAAATTACGACAATAGTTCTTGCGTTCAGTGTAACTCCAGGAAAACTTAGCAAAATAATGGAGGCTCTGCCAAGATCATTTTTCCCAAATTTCCAGCACAAAAATATTACACAAGAAGAAAATTATGAATCATGAAATGGAGAGGTCACACTAAATGCTTAGGCTTTAGCAAGCCACCACAAGATAAAATAAAATAGTATAAAGACAGAAAGGGCATGTACTGCTACATTACTTAACCCTTAGACATAGTTCATCAAATGACAAAATTTACTGTTAGCTCTTCTTCTACAAAGATAACAGAAATTAGAACCACGCCCATTTCTGCTCAGCTTATACACAACAAATTAAACTACTGCAGAGACTTACGAAGAATTTGCCATAATTAGACAACTCAAAATCTTGCCCTGTGTTCCTAGAATAAATAAAAGTTTGCTGTTCAAATGATCAACGTTGTTTAAGAAGACACAGTTAAAAACTATCGCGAAACATATTCAATAGGATACTGTAAAACTCGTCATGTTTGCTGAATACATGCACAATCGAAGATCTACACATTCTGCCAATGCATAGGGTGTGCGCCTCCATATGATAAAATTGAACAAATTTCTATCAACGGCAATATAAATATATCAAAAGTACTTTCACACACCTGTGGAAGTCTAAAAGGATCTGCTTCTGTTGTCTCCGGAGGTCCGACGTAAGGAAGAGTTTGTAAATATCTACGAAAAATATACCACTGAACACTAAGGGTGATGCATATGCCGGCCACTAACGATATGAACCCTACGAACAACAACAATAACCACATATTCCTGCAATTCTATTCTTTTGTAATCAAATCATCTCCCTCGTTTCTTTACTAGGATTGTAATCATCATCGAAATCTTCTTCTTTCCATGTCGTCGTCTGCTGTTGTCGGCACCGCACTGAATCAATTACAAGCCTTCGAAACAAATTATATGACGATGAGTGCTTATAGCGAACTCATAACTAGTATACAAAGAAGAAACATTACGCACACGCTAAACATTAATTGCTAAACAAAACACCTTGTTTGACATTCTCACTACCACAATACACGGAGTTGACAATGCGTCGACCACGTTTTGTGTAACATCCTTGGAACCGAACTTCAAAGGTGTAGTGAGAACTACTCCACTGCTTACGAACCATAAAAAATAATTCAGCGCTCGAACAACTCCTACGAAGAGCACCTACAATATAATTCGCAATTGAATGTTTAATAGTTATGTCTTGTTAATGCTTTGAACCAGGTACTTAGTTTATTGAGTTAAATACACAGCTATAGCATGACAGTTAATTGTAGGAGCGTCCATAGTCTGTAATTTCGCAGTTGAAAGCCAATTCACATGGTTTCGCGAAAACAAAGTTTCCACGGCTCGCGTCATCTGCCCCTTGTTTATCACGTGACCACCAAGCTCATTTCCTCCAGATACACAACATCCTCTGTACTTTGTTTCGTCGTGCTTCCATTAGGTCGTGGTTGATATTAGTAGTTATTCTAAATCTTTGTTGTTCGTTCTTTGTTATTTTTTGTTGGTGTTATAAATTATTTCGTTTAGTTAGGCCACAGTTATCAACGTGATGATGCGAAAGTACTTCAAAATATTGCCTTTCTGTATCCAATGACTATAGCAGAAATAATACATACAATCAAGATGGTTGGTTGGTTGGTTTGGGGAAGGAGACCAGACAGCGTGGTCATCGGTCTCATCAGATTAGGGAAGGATGGGGAAGGAAGTCGGCCGTGCCCTTTCAGAGGAACCATCCCGGCATTTGCCTGGAGTGATTTAGGGAAATCGCGGAAAACCTAAATCAGGATGGCCGGACGCGGGATTGAACCGTCGTCCTTCCGAATGCGAGTCCAGTGTGTAACCACTGCGCCACCTCGCTCGGTACAATCAAGACACAAAATACAAAACATCCTGTGGTCCGCATGGTATCCCAGACAAGGTCATTGAAATTCTCAAGCTAAATAAATTCTCTGCTACCTACCATTGTCATTTATTACAGGAATGTTCTCAACAAGCATAACAATCAGTATTGAGACTAAGGCAACTTCACAAAAAAGATAATACTGAAGACGTGTGAAACTGCAGATCAGTCTCACCATTATCTAGCTTTCCTAATATCATTGGGGTAATAATGCTTGGAGGTTTATGTAACTTTTTGACTGAAACGCACTAGTTATTGCTCAAAATGGTAAATCTACTGACGTCTTGAAGCATATTCTGAATTCCGTGCTCAAGATGAGTTAAACTGTGGTCAGTTTCTATTATATGTAAAGCCTTTGATCTGCTCATCCATAAACTTCTGCTTACAAGGGAACCTCCCCATCGCACCCCACTCAGATTTAGTTATAAGCTGGCACAGTGGAGAGGCCTTGAAAAACTGAACACAGATCAATCCAGAAAACCGGAAGAAGTTGTATGGAACTATGAAAAAAAAGCAAAATATACAAACTGAGTAGTCCATTTGCAACATAAGCAATACAAGGACAATGCTACATCAAGAGTGCCTTGGTCCCGTGGTTAGCGTGAACAGCCCCTCAAGTGAAAATTTTACTTACTTTATTTTCGCAAAGTTATGATCTGTCCGTACGTTCATTGACGTCTCTGTTCACTGTAACACGTTTAGTGTCTGTGTTTTGCGACCGCACCGCAAAACCGTGCGATTAGTAGACGAAATGACGTGCCTCTCCAATGGGAACCAAAACATTTGATCGCAAGGTCATAGGTCAACCGATTCCTCCACAGGAAAACACGTCTGATATATTCTATACGACACTGGTGACGGCATGTGCGTCACATGACAGGAATATGTTGTCGACCCACCTAACTTGTACACTTGGCAAATGGGTAAAAAGATTCTTCTACCTTGCCCGATTTAGGTTTTCTTGTCGATGTGATAATCACTCCCAAAAAAATGATCGCATCGGACGGACGGACAGATAATAATTGTCTGAAAACAAAAAATTAAAACTTTTCACTCGAGGGAAGACTTGAACCAAGGACCTTTCGTTCCGCAGCTGCTCACGCTAACCACGGGACCATGGCGCTCCTGAGCGCACATTGTCCTCGATGTTGCCTATCTTCTGATGGACTACTCAGTTTGTATATCTTGCTTATTTTTTTCATAGTTCCAATCAACTTCTTCCTGTTTTCTCAATTGATCTGTGTTCAGTTTTTCAAGGCGTATCCACTGTGCCAACTTATAACTAAATCTGAGAGGGGTGCGATGGGGAGGTTCCCTTGTTAGAAAATGTTACAAACATGGTATCTGTGTAGTTGCCTATAACTTGTTTGAGTCATATCACTCAGACAGACTACTGATGACAGAAATGTGTTGAGGAGGATTACCGGGTTGGTTGCACCAATAATGACATCCATTTAGCAATAGTTCATTCATTAACCTTAACAATACAAGGATCACAAAGAACTGGCTGAACACCCAAAGCGCCACATAGCCCCCCCTCCCCCCCGCAATACGGAGTACTCTTCAGGTGCCCGGGGGGTGGGGGGGCGGGTGACTATGGCGTCGGCAGGGGTGGTCCGCGGGAGCCGGACCACGGTCAGCTCGACAGCGTCGTCGGGCAGCTGTGTGGGTAGATGTCGCGAATGAAGTTCGGCCACCGAATCTGGAAGTCGTTGAAGGGAGCCGGGCGTCGTACTGGGCATGCTGGTCGTGCGGCAACAGGTAGGCTGGCGGTTTGCGGGTGGAACAGAGCGACGACGACGATGTCTCCGGAGGGCGTGGCGAACACACGAAGCATGTCCAGGTCGACATCGGGCAGGAGGGGAACACATTTCACCAGGTGGCAGGGAATGGCGGAGGTTGTGTCATGAGCACAGGATGAAGAGAAACACACGACGGACAGTGTATAATCACACAGTATTATTGACATGTCGTGGATTATGTCCGGGGGACAGGCACAAACACCTCGAGTGAGGGCACATTCAAGATGGGGGGCGTGAGAAACCTCGACAGGTTGAGGCAGGCGATGGTGGAGAGTTCAAAGGGATCGGCGAAGGGGCCGGCGGCGAGGGCGTGATCGTAGGTAAGCTCGATGTGGGGAACATGTGGTTACTCGACGGAGTGCGTGAGACCAGAGTAGAGGGCGAGGTCGGAGGAGAGCTCGACGATTGGAGCTGGAAATCACTCAATCGAGTGTGTAGGTCCGACGTGGAGGGAGTGGTCGGAGCATCCTGAGCCACGACAGTGAGTGGCGTGGTCGTGGCCTGAAGGGGGTAGAAGAAGGCTCAACATGAGCAGGCTTAAGTCTGTTGAGAGAGACTGTAACAGCTGAATCTTTCATCTGGATGTCATAGGTGTTGGCTGAGCTCCGGAGAACTCAGCACGGGCCGGTGTATGGAGCACGGACTGTGTCATCTCGGAGCATGACGTACTTGCAATTGTCCAGAGATTTCGGGATGTGAACCTTAGTGCGGGAATGGCTGGCAGGTGGAGGGATATGGAAGTTGATGAAGTGGCATCTGACACGGTCCGCGAAGGAAGGTAAGTCAGACTGAGGGTGAGAAGCGGAAGGGCTCACAAGTCTGGCAGGGAGAACAATGTTATGGCCGTATACGAACTCGGCTATTGTGCCTTTGAGGTCTTCCTTATAAATCGCACGAATGCCGAGTAGCACAAGGGGAAGGGCCTCCGTCCATAGACAGTCGTGGCATCAAAGAGCCACCTTGAAAGTGCGGTGCCAGCGCTCGAATAGCCCGTACTTCGCGGATGATATGCTGTGGTATGGATGCGCCGGATGCCGCAAATGTTACAAATCCCGTTGAACAGGACCGACTCGAATTGTCTGCCCTTGTCAGTCGTGATGATAGCTGGATATCCGAAATGCAATACCCATGACTCGACGAAAGCTCGAGCAACAGTTTCTGGCATAATATTAGGGAGAGGGACAGCCTCGACCCAGTGAGTTGTTCGGTCGATAGACGAGAGAACATAACGAAAGCCATTAGAGGGGGAGAGAGGGCCGACAATGTCAATATGAATATGCTGGAAACGCCCAAGAGGGATCGAAAACGCGCCGAGGGGGGGGGTGAAGTGTGCTTGTGTAATTTGCAGCGTTGGTACGCAACGCAGGAGTGTGCCTCTTGCTGCCAGTCATTGTTGACACTTCTCCATACAAAGTGCTCCACTATGAGGCGCGTGGACGCACGAACACCGGGGTGGGCTAAATTATGCAATGCGTTGAAGACAACTCGACGGAGCATGGTTGGGATGAGGGGGTGTAACGTGCCCATACTGTCGTCGCACCAGATCTCACCAGAAATGCCAGGGAACGTGGTGCGGACGAAGTGTAGTGAAGAAGTAGAGTCTGAAATCAGGTTTTGTGTTTCCTCTTTGGTGGGTTGGAGGTTAGGCAGTTCAGAGAGCTCTAACAGCGAATGGACAGCGTCGACTCGTGAAAGGAAATCAGCAACCATATTGTCAGCACCCTTTATGTGTCTGACATCAGTGGTGAACTGAGATATGAAGTCCATGTATCTGAAGCGGCGAGGAGGCGGGTCAGTTGGCAGGTTTGTAATGGCCGCAGCCAGAGTTTTGTGGTCCGTTAAAACATAGAAAGAGCGTCCCTCAACGTCAGTCTTAAAATGCTTGATCGCTTTGTAGGCCGTGAGCAACTGCCTGTCAAATGTGGAATATTTCCGTTGTGCATTGGTGAGCTTGCGCGAGAAGAACTGCAGAGGCGAAGTTTGGCCATCGATTGTCTGGCTAAGGACAGCAACGATGGCAGTATCGCTCATATCTGTGGTGATGAAAAGCTGCGCATTGGGATGAGGATGCGCGATGGTGCAGGCCTCGGCAAGAAGATTTTTGAGGGCAATGAAAGAGTCAGTCATAGCATGGGTACATGGAATGGGCCGAGATCCAGAGGTGTTGGTGCCTGCCAAGGTGTCTGTCAGTGGAGCCTGAATGTCCGCAGCCTGAGGTAGATGTCTGCGATAATAATTAACCGTCCCCAGAAAGCGCCAGAGCTCGTTGAATGACGAAGGTCTGGGTAGGTTTAGTATTGTTTGTATTTTCACAGGGGGCGGTTAAATGCCATCAGCAGAGACCCGAAAACCAAGAAAAGTGACAGCAGGTTGATTTAGCTGTAATTTATCCTGGTTGGTCTCGATGACTGCTGCCGCGAGAGTGTTCATAACAGTTTGCACATGTCGAATGTTGTCCTCGACGGAGGAGCTGAACACAAGAACGTCATCAAGATATGCAAAGCAGAATTTTAGGTCGAATAGCACTTCGTTGATGAAGCATTGCTAGGTCTAGGTTGCGTTTTTCAGACCGAAGAGCATGAATTGAAACTGAAATAACCCGATGGGGGTGGTGATTTCTGTCTTCTCGATGTCTTCAGGTGCCATGGGGATCTGGTAGTAGGCCTGTTTGCAATCAATGACAGAGAACGTGGTCGCACCTGCGAGGGAACTGGTAAAGTCGGCAATGTTGGGTATGTGGTAGGTGTCCATAATTGGTTGGTTTTGGGGAAGGAGACCAGACAGCGTGGTCATCGGTCTCATCGGAATAGGGAAGGATGGGGGAGGAAGTCGGCCGTGCCCTTTCAGAGGAACCATCCCGGCATCTGCCTGGAGTGATTTAGGGAAATCACGGAAAACCTAAATCAGGATGGCCGGACGCGGGATTGAACCGTCGTCCTTCCGAATGCGAGTCCAGTGTGTAACCACTGCGCCACCTCGCTCGGTCTGTCCATAATTGTTTGTGCGTTTAGTCGATGGTAGTCTCCCCACATGCGCCACGACCTGTCTTTCTTGGGTGTCATACGTATGAGTGTAGACCAGCTACTGGCAGAAATCTGATTTTTAAGGTCAGAGAGGCGCTCAGGGCAAAGTGGACTTAGTTTACTGGAGATCGGTGGACCTGGCGTGAGGCAAAGTTTGTGAACCATGCCGTTGGTGATGACAGAAATGTTGGCGGCGGCACGGGAGGCGGTTTGTTTGCAACGTGTGGTGGGTGGGACAGGTGAGGCATGGTCGTGGAGTTCGGAGCCACTCAGCTGATCCGACGGGAGTCGAGGCGGCAAAGTGTCCCAGGAGTCAACACGACAAGATGGCCGCCAGCCCGAAGCAGTGGCACTGTGGTCGGGTGAGCTCGGTAGAGCTCGTGAGCCGTTAGTGAGCCCACTGTCCGAGGGTGCGGCCTGTGGCAGCACGGTCGCAGGCGAAACGCTTGGTATGAGTGCACTGTTTGTGTTGTCAGTGGCGGTCGCACGGCGGCGCACAGGAGCCGAATTTGCATAGTTTGAGATGCTGTCTGCGAGGGGTGGGGTAGGAGCTGTCAGTTCGGGAGCACGTGACACTCATTGCGCATGTGCACTTGTGTCTGGCTGAGTGTCAAATGCTGCCATGTTAGGAGAGTGTGGCCCTGCGGAACTGTCAGTACATGTTATGGCAGTCTTGATAGCACAGTTGCAAGGGGTAGCGGGAGGTAAACACACGGAGGCTCGATTGCTGGGACTGCAAGCAGGTTCGGTGCACTTACTGATCTTCCTTTGTCCTTTCCGTAGTGTCTGAAATTCCTTCGCTGCATCGGAGAGCTGGAGCTGTGTTTCGTGGAGCTGGAGGGAGAGCTCGAAGTTTTCCTTGCGTAGGCGAGCGATGTGTTCAAGCTCGCCAAGGCACTTGTGCATGGTTTCTTGTAACATGGTCGACAGAGACGAGCATGTATGGATGAGATGAGCCCGGACTGATGTGTCACGGGGGGTTGCTCGACAGAGCGCAGGGGAAGTGAGCTTTGGACGGATGATGAAACACGGTGTTTCATACTAGGTCCGGTGAACGTTTGTGGTGTCGCAAGAAGTCAATGCCTAGTATAGGTTCGTCAATTTCGCACACTAAAAAAGTCCACTCGAGTTTGCAGTTTACGGAGAGTGAGACGACGTGGGAACTTGAACCTGAGCATTGTAGTTTAGTTGAATTCATGGCTTGCAGTGAAGTATGATGAGGGCGGATGTTCGGCGGCGCTAAGGACGTAGGCAGCAGCGAAACATCGGCGCCTGTGTCCACTAGGAAAAGGTATCCCGACGAAATGTCTTTAATGTACAGTCGTCCGCAATTATCCGGTCGTTCCTGGACAGAATGGAGTACTGGGGGGTGCCTGCCATGTTGTGTGCAGGAGGCAGCACCTGGACCTACCTGCGATTGGCGTTTGGGAAGTAGCAGGGTGGCCTGCAGTTCCGTGCCGCCTCTCCAAACAGTGTGTGGAAGTAACAGTACAGGTATTGCGGCTGCATTTCCTGCGGAAAGTTCGTTGCCAGAGGTGGTGGCTGAGGTTTGGTGGCCGCAGCAGGGTCGGTTGCAGGAGGGAGCGTGACTGTGGGCAGACCTGGTGACGTCCCAATTGCTTGTTTACTGCTTACCGGAGTGAGCGGAACGGTCGGCACAGTACAGCCCCGGCCGCGTCCGGCCGCAGGGTGATGAGCCTAAACCTGAGACTTGTCAGGTAGGCAGTGGCTGGCGAAATAGAGCAGTGATGCATCGTGTAGCTTGTCAGCAGTTGTCATTCTTTGCTCGAAAGGTTCAGGAGACCTTTGAGCCAGAGCAAAGTGGATGTGAGGAGATAGTTTATCCGACCAGATGGCGAGGAGAGCTGTGTCAGAGAATAGATCGGCGCTGACCAGGGCACGTAGCCGTCTCCAGAGCTTGGAAGGTTTGTCGTTGCCTAGTTGCTCGACGTGGAGCACTTGCCGTATTGCTGCCTCAGTTGAGCGTGCAAGCCGACGTAGAACTGTCTTTTTGGCTAAAGTGTACCTGGTAGATGAGTCTGGGGCGTCGACCAGGTCAGCAATCAAGTCCTCCTGGTCGTGCAGGTGGGTGATGAGGCACAGAAACCTGGTTGACTCGTCGAGTTCGTAATGGTCAAACACTTCGTCCAAAATTTTGAACCAGGTTGTTGCTCTGTCGGGATTAAATGGCGGCAGCGTCGGTAAGCGTTGTAGAATGTTCGGAAGAACAGGTTGAGTTCGTCGGGGCCCTGCCTGAATCGAGCTGTTGTTGCTGTAGTACTCCAGGAGAGTGTGCCTCCAGGGGATATGGCAACGACGGCTGTTTGGGTGCCAGCGTGAAGGTGACACGTTGTGGTTGAGCGCGATCCGTCGCGACGCAGAAGGCCGACGCGGGTAAGACATCGTAATGTGTTGATTGCGGTAGCGGAAGCTCAACACGTTACGGGTGTGTTCAGATTGACGCGTCGCGGAAGACCGACGCGGATGAAGCACCGAGATGTGTCGAGAACGGTAGCGGAAGCTCGACTGGAGCCGGCGCAGGGGCGACAGGTAAGAAAATTTCAAAGTTTGAGAACGCGTGTTAGTCCACGGAAAGCAAGACGTATGATCAGCGCCGGGGCCAACTGTGTTGCAGGGAGGCTGCGGAGGTGCGGGCTGTCCAGAAGCACAGTGTGGGAAATGATGTCAAACGTGGGACGGAATGTGTGAATGTTCACTGTTCATAGTCACTTCACTCAAAACAGTGTGCGGATAAGGTGAATGTCTTGGCACAGAACACTGAGGCGTAGCAGTGGGATGGAGGTGGAGGTCAGGTACAGATAACAAGTTATTGTTCATATTGCAGGTGGAGGTATCGAAGCAGGAAGGTATGTGCTGATGCTGAACCGAGGCAGGAGCAGGCGTGGTCGGATGCTGAGGAGGTAGACCTGTGAACAAAGCAGTTCTGGCCACGTGGTAGGCATCCGCATGGTACTGCAAGGATTGCGGCGTGGCAAATCGTTGTCCTGGCGGTAGTAGGTTGTCCAACGAAGCATTTGCAGAAATCGGCATTGATCCCGCACTGCACAGAGATCCGTGAGAGATAACTGCACAGTCGATGAGGGAGGGCACAAGTGGTGGGAACAAAGCCGTTTGATAACCAGAGTCAAGTGCACTCCTACCCTCACTTATTGTTGCAGGCTCGAAAACGTCCAGAAAAATTCGGCGGGAGCATCGTGTGAGAGGCATTGTATTGCAGTCCTAGCAGGTGTACATCGCCCGCAACATGATGCCTGTCGATCACAAAATCCGGCGTTACGTGCTGGGCCGAAGTCATTGTTCGAATGCTGTGTCGATGTAATACACGCGAAAATAACAGACGCAGAGGTCGCGGACACAGTAAGACGGCGAAAACGGAAGACGTTACAACACAGGGTCACCAGTGAGGAGGATTACCGGGTTGGTTGCACCAATAATCACATCCATTTAGCAATAGTTCATTTATTAACCTTAACACATACAAGGATCACAAAGAACTGACTCAACATGGCGGAACAGCCAAAGATAAAGCTTAGAGTCCAAAGATGAATGCATATCGCAGTTGGTGTCGATTTCATCAGCGCCACAGTGTCATCAATATAAAAATTACTTTTCAGAACATGGGAATATTGCTTGTAGAGTACCTCATGATTTTTTATAACTCTTTTACCATGCCACCTGCCTACAACAGATTCAGTGTTATTCACTAGCCTCTTAACTAAGGGACACAATGAAGCTAATTTATATTGTACACTCCTGGAAATTGAAATAAGAACACCGTGAATTCATTGTCCCAGGAAGGGGAAACTTTATTGACACATTCCTGAGGTCAGATACATCACATGATCACACTGACAGAACCACAGGCACATAGACACAGGCAACAGAGCATGCACAATGTCGGCACTAGTATAGTGTATATCCACCTTTCGCAGCAATGCAGGCTGCTATTCTCCCATGGAGACGATCGTAGAGATGCTGGATGTAGTCCTGTGGAACGGCTTGCCATGCCATTTCCACCTGGCGCCTCAGTTGGACCAGCGTTCGTGCTGGACGTGCAGACCGCGTGAGACGACGCTTCATCCAGTCCCAAACATGCTCAATGGGGGACAGATCCGGAGATCTTGCTGGCCAGGGTAGTTGACTTACACCTTCTAGAGCACGTTGGGTGGCATGGGATACATGCGGACGTGCATTGTCCTGTTGGAACAGCAAGTTCCCTTGCCGGTGTAGGAATGGTAGAACGATGGGTTTGATGACGGTTTGGATGTACCGTGCACTATTCAGTGTCCCCTCGACGATCACCAGTGGTGTACGGCCAGTGTAGGAGATCGCTCCCCACACCATGATGCCGGGTGTTGGCCCTGTGTGCCTCGGTCGTATGCAGTCCTGATTGTGGCGCTCACCTGCACGGCGCCAAACACGCATACGACCATCATTGGCACCAAGGCAGAAGCGACTCTCATCGCTGAAGACGACACGTCTCCATTCGTCCCTCCATTCACGCCTGTCGCGACACCACTGGAGGCGGGCTGCACGATGTTGGGGCGTGAGCGGAAGACGGCCTAACGGTGTGCGGGACCGTAGCCCAGCTTCATGGAGACGGTTGCGAATGGTCCTCGCCGATACCCCAGGAGCAACAGTGTCCCTAATTTGCTGGGAAGTGGCGGTGCGGTCCCCTACGGCACTTGCGTAGGATCCTATGGTCTTGGCGTGCATCCGTGCGTCGCTGCGGTCCAGTCCCAGGTCGACGGGCACGTGCACCTTCCGCCGACCACTGGCGACAACATCGATGTACTGTGGAGACCTCACGCCCCACGTGTTGAGCAATTCGGCGGTACGTCCACCCGGCCTCCCGCATGCCCACTATACACCCTCGCTCAAAGTCCGTCAACTGCACATACGGTTCACGTCCACGCTGTCGCGGCATGCTACCAGTGTTAAAGACTGCGATGGAGCTCCGTATGCCACGGCAAACTGGCTGACACTGACGACGGCGGTGCACAAATGCTGCGCAGCTAGCGCCATTCGACGGCCAACACCGCGGTTCCTGGTGTGTCCGCTGTGCCGTGCGTGTGATCATTGCTTGTACAGCCCTCTCGCAGTGTCCGGAGCAAGTATGGTGGGTCTGACACACCGGTGTCAATGTGTTCTTTTTTCCATTTCCAGGAGTGTATTTTATTGATCCAAGTAATCATAATATTCCACAATTTCCACATCTGATACCGGGCATGCCAGAATACAATTACAACTAATTTTTACAATACTATTGTACAATTTTAATTGTTTAGTGAAAGTTTGTTGTTCAATATTACAAGACAGTAATAGGCATTATATTGTACTTTCATTTGTACGCACTTGAAGGAAACATGTAGGTACTATAATAAGCCCACATGACACTTTATTAAGAAATTAGTTAACATTTGTATCATTTTTCAAAAAAATCATTTACTGTGTAAAAGTTTCGTTATAAAAGTTTTTTTTAAAATTTATCTATGAAAACACTTGGGATTTCTATTTTTTTAAATTTCAGCTGGCTATAGTACATCCATATCCTAACATGTAGAACACTTTTTAGGTACCGGTAGCCAGTTGTTCTGGACTGAAACATATGTAGATCAGACTGCTGCCTTGTATTGTAGTTATGAATGTGTTCATTTAATATTAATGGTCCGTCTTTGCTGCTAGATAGGTTTTAACCAATGATATAATACTATAAATGTAAACAGAGGGCAGTGTCATAATGCCAAGTTTCTTGAAATGTTGCCTGCATGATTCATTATATCTCAGATTGTATATTGTACATATACGTTTTTTTTTAATTTTAAAGAAATTTACAGTAGGTCTCTGAGACAACAAAATTAGCAGAAAGTTGATTTAGAGGGACTTAAATGGAAATAAATGAGAAGAAAATTGTATGAATTAGCTTTAGATACATAAGAACAAAATCCAGAAGTAATGCAATTCTTGAATTAGGTGGCTTTAGCTTTGAATAAAAATCTTGTACAAAGTTTCAAGTGGTTTGTTTACATGAACTTTTAAGATGGTAAGAACATGTTAAACTTTTGCACAAAAAGTTGAGTAAATACTGGTATGTCTTGAGGATGCTTAGGGATTACTGGAAAACTGAAACATTACTACACTACTGGCCATTAAAATTGCTTCACCAAGAAGAAATGCAGATGATAAACCGGTATTCATTGGACAAATATATTATACTAGCACTGACATGTGATTATATTTTCACGCAGTTTGGGTGCATAGATCCTGAGAAATCAGTACCGAAAACAACCACCTCTACCTGTAATAACGGCCTTGATACGCCTGGGCATTGACAAGCAGAGATTGGATGGCGTGTACAGGTACAGCTGCCAATGTAGCTTCAACACGATACCACAGTTCATCAAGAGTACTGACTGGCGTATTGTGACGAGCCAGTTGCTCGGCCACCATTGACCAGACGATTTCAATTGGTGAGAGATCTGAAGAATGTGCTGGCCAGGGCAGCAGTCGAACATTTTCTGTATCCAGAAAGGCCCGTACAGGACCTGCAACACGCGGTCGTGCATTATCCTGCTGAAATGTAGGGCTTCGCAGGGATCGAATGAAGGATAGAGCCACAGGTCGTAGCACATCTGAAATGTAACGTCCACTGTTCAGACAGCCGTAAATGCGAACAAGAGGTGACCGAGACGTGTAACCAATGGTACCCCATACCATCACGCCGGGTGATACACCAGTATGGCGATGACGAATACACGCTTCCAATGTGCGTTCATCGCGATGTCGCCAAACACGGATGCAACCATCATGATGCTGTAAACAGAACCTGAATTTATCCGAAAAAATGACGTTTTGCCATTCGTGCACTTAGGTTCGTCGTTGAGTACACCATCGCATGCTTTCCTGTCTGTGATGCAGCGTCAAGGGTAACCGCAGCCATGGTCTCCGAGCCGATAGTCCATGCTGCTGCAAACGTCGTCAAACTGTTCGTGCAGGTGGTTGTGGTCTTTCAAACGTCCCCATCTGTTGACTCAGGGATCGAGACGTGGCTGCACGATCCGTTACAGCCATGCGGGTAAGATGCCTGTCACCTCGACTGCTAGAGATACGAGGCCGTTGGGATCCAGCACGGCGTTCCGTATTACCCTCCTGAACCCACCGATTGCATATTCTGCTAACAGTCATTAGATCTGGACCAACGCCAG
This sequence comes from Schistocerca americana, assembly GCF_021461395.2. Lineage (NCBI taxonomy): Eukaryota > Metazoa > Arthropoda > Insecta > Orthoptera > Acrididae > Schistocerca > Schistocerca americana. The sequence continues at coordinate 763,297,642 of NC_060130.1, read as the reverse complement.
CAGCAATGTCGGGATAGGATAAACCGCAATCGCGAGAGGCTACAATCGGACCTTTATCAAAGTCGGAAACGTGATGGTACGCATTTCTCCTCCTTACACGTGGCATCACAACAACGTTTCACGAGGCAACGCCGGTGAACCGCTTCTGTAGCACGTCATCTTCGTGGTGTAGCAATTTTAATGGCCAGTAGCGTATATGGTGACTATACAAATGTGAAGAGTCTCTTACAATGTGGGCTGATGTTCTGGGGAAACAGAAGTTTTGGAAAACAATCATTTAATATTTAAGAAGCTACAAATAAGAAGAATGACAAGTGTTATTAATAAAGAATTAAAACATGCAGGAATACATTTCATATTTTGACTTTTCCAGAATTACCATACGTAAATATACGTATGGCAGTAAACACTGGGAAGGGACAAATGTGCTGCTTTGAGAAATTGTACAATAAAGTTTCAAAAAATGTCAGAATTAAGATATTTCAAGTGTGTCCAATGCAATTTTTTCGTTTTGGTAAGACACTGTTTTCGCGTATGTCTACGGCAATGGCATATTCATAAAATGGTAAATTCTACCCAAAATTTTATTCACTTGCAAAATGAATGTAAGAAGATGGGTTAGCAGTATTTACTCTCAGGGCGAGTTAACAAGACATTGCTGCAAAATCTCTCAAAAAGACAAATTTAAAAGTTTTGTCTTTCAGTTTTTGATACTAAGACATGCAATAACAATTTCTGCAGTGATCAAGTGTAACAACGTTTTAAAAAATGAAATGTCGTGTGGCGAGGGTCTCCCGTAGGGTAGACTGGTCGCCTGGTGCAAGTCTCTTTAGTTGACACCACTTCGTCGGCTTGCAAGTCGATGAGGATGATATGACGGCGAAGACAACACAACACCCAGTCCCAGAGCGGAGAAAATCTCTCACACAGCCGGGAATCGAACCCGGTTCCCGCGCATGGCATTCTGCCGCCCTGATCACTCAGCTATGGAGGCGGACGTAACAACCTCAAAAAGTAACTAATGATTCAGTACGGCATAAAATTAATTTTATTGCCACATTCATGACTTTTATTACTTCAGAACTTGACAATACATTCAAATAAAGTTTACTAACACTTTAATAAAATTAAACTGAATTAATCTTTTATCAGACTTAAGTAAACAAATCATCACAAATCCCAGTAAAGGAAATGCAACACGTTTTAAATTAATGTCATACAATGCTAATTATGAAGCACAGCACTTTCCTGGTTCATACTTTGTCAGCAGCCTTATCATTTTATAAGTAACTCAATTTATGTCCGACCATATTTCTTAAAAACTAACAAACCTTGTTAGTCACGTCCTTCTCCTCTTCTTTCCCTTGGCGATGTGATGAATTTCCTTCTGCTTAGATACGCAGCAGGGATCCATCTTAAACAAGAAGGAATGTATTTCAATTTGCGTCCTTTAATAGGACAAGGTCCATTGCATTCTGTTTTAAGATTGTTTGGTAATGGTTTACCGCTTAAAGGCTTTCGACCTTTTGGTAGAGAAATCTATTGTAGTCAGCCATTATGTGTACTGTATTGTACTGCACATTACTCAAAGTAAAAAACTGTCACATTTGCGACCCTGTAATTGTTTCTCATTGGGAGGCATAAGTTTGGAACTTGACTCAAAGGTGCCTACAATCTTCCTCTGTGATGGTGCACAAGCGTGGCAAGGTGTCGAAACACGCGAAAAAAAGAAAAGGCCGCAACTCAGAAGTGCATGTGAGCTGTATGATGGGTTATTGATGTCACATTAGCACTAAATTTTTCCACAATAGTGCTGAACGTCATCGTGGGCGTGGTACACGATTGTAAGGTCGTCACACCCCTTCTTACCCACATGTCACCCCTTCTTTTGACGCCTCTGCTCTGGAGGTAAGAACCGCGATGTCCAGTGTTGGAATCACGTGGTTTTCTTATGATTTGCCAATGAAAACATTTCAGAAACACCGCCGCTCAGAACCGACACGAAAAGCAGTCAGGAGATGGTGTAAAGGGCGTCAATGAAACTATCCCTTCACTTGGGGCCCAGACAATTTGTGGTCGAAAACGACAGTTTTCTGCAAAGCGAGCAACAGTGCGACGTTATTGACAATGTTCGATACTGCTAACACCAGTCAGACAATTGAACCCTACTCTAAGAACATCGTGGAAATGCAACTACAATGAACGTGATCTGACCACTTAGGTGTGTAGTGTGACCACAATTTTTTGCTTTGGTATACAGGGTGAAACCACTAGGTACGATTCAAAAGCATTCTACGAAATTTGACTTTATTCGTAGCCCAAAGGGTGTTCATGCTTTTTCAACCAACCTGTATCACTCTCTCCTGTGTCATGATCATGAAGTGATGCAAAATTGATATGTGCATGAATAAAACGCCAAATGGTCATTCTGTGATTCCTCTGTTTGGTAACACCCTCAGTGTCAAACATACACCATTGTTGAGCACATTAAAAATGTATTTGTCAGAGACTTCGACAAGCAAACAGCTGAGTGGTGCCTCGTGGTTGCTCTAGTGCCTGAGGGCAGGCAACCCCAACAACCTCAAGGAGTGTCAAACGGGTTAGCTACCTCACATACTAGAGCAGACATGAGGCACCACTTGGCTGAATGGTCTTCACAAATAACGTAATAGTATAAATGAAAACAGATGGTGACATCACAGTGCCAAATCTCTTGAAATGATGCCTGCATAATACATTATATCTCACAGTGCATATTATACGTATTATCTTTCTTTGCACTTTGAAGATACCTCTGCTGGAGGTTCAGTTCTCCCAAAATATAATTCCATACTGTAATATGGGGTGAAAGTACGAATAATATACTTGTATAATAATAAATTTGATGTCTGATTTGCTGAGTACCCTTATAATAAAACACATAGATTATTTGAGATATAATTGACATAAGTGTTTCATTTAAGATTTTCTTGAAACCATATGCCAAGAAACTCAACAGAGTGCACATTGGACAGCCCATGGTTGTCTAGGAGCATGCCAGGAATTTATCGTTTTGAGATGAAAGGCTGAAACTAATGTGAGGTTCTTTTTACATTTATAATGATATTGTTCTAATTGAACCTTTCGCTCAGTGATGAGATAAGTCGTTTAATCTTTTGATCATCGTCACTTTTCTCTGAACTTGTTATGAGAGTATGTGTGTCTTCAGCAAATAGTGTAGCATGCCCTTAAGTAAACTTCGTGTTTACGTTATCAATATGTAGCAGAAACAGTATGGGCCCCAGGACTGAACATTGTGATACACCATATCTAACAGGCATTATCTCAGAGGAGTGCCCTGATGAACATTAGTGTTCTTTTTTTCAGATTATATTTCAATATTTTGTTCACTGTTTGATAGATATGGTTCTAACCATTGGTTTGCAGTTCCTCTTACACCTTTTTTTAACTAACTTTCTAAGGAGTATGCTCAATAACATCAAAAGCTTTACAAAGATCTAAAAAATTCCAGTATTACTTTATTATCGAATTATTTTAAGGTTGTGTGGACATATTTATACACTCGTGTGGTTGTTGCTTCTGCTTTTCTAAATCTATACCAGTGCTTCAATGTTAAAGAGAATTTATTAACAAAAAGTTCCTCTCTGCTATAAAACAATTTCCCAAATCTTTTTGAAAATGTGTTCAATTGTGCTAATGGCCTGTACTACACAATTTTTAGGTCCCTTTTTGTAGAGTGGAGAAACTTCATCAACATTTAGGAGGTCAGGGAAAACTCCATTACTAAAGGATGGATTAATTATATAAATTGGTGGTTCTACAATGTGCTCCCTAGATTTCTTTGTAGTTAAATCTGGTATGCTGTCACTGGCACTGGAGTATTTAGTTTTTAGTTTTTTAATGGTGTTTGAGGATTTCTGGTGAAACATTGATGGTTTTGTGGCTTCCACATATGTTGCATGTTCAATGTCAGCTTTGACTGACATTAATAAATGGTTTAAGCTAATTCACTGTCATTAAATTTTGAAAAGACTCACTATATGCAGTTCAGAACCTGTAAGAGATTTTCTTCCAGCATCTATATAACATATAAAGACATGCAGATCGAAGAGGTTGACAGTTTTAAACTTCTGGGATTACAACTTGATCACAAAATTCAATTGGGAATGGTATACCACAGAGCTGCTGAAGCGCCTAAACAAGTGTGTATTTGCAGTGACAATGCTGTCAGATGTAGGAGACATAAGTATAAAAAACCTTTACACTTTGCTTACTTTCATTCTATTATGTCATACGGGATCAAATTCTGGGGTAACTCATTAATGAGAGCAAAAGTTTTTAGAGTGCAAAAGCATATAATAAGAATCAGCTGTGGTGTAAATTCAAGAACATCATGTAGAAACCTGTTCAAGGAATTTAGCATTCTAACTACTGTTTCTCAGTATATTTATTCCTTAATGAATTTTGTTGCAAGCAATATTCCTCTATTTCCAACCAATAGCTCAATACATAGTATCAATACTAGGGATAAGAACAGTCTACACACAGACAGAAAATCATTTACCTTGGTCCAAAAAGGGGTCCAGTATTCAGGAACACACATTTTCAATAAATTGCTAGCAACCATTAAAAACTTGGTTTCAGATGAAGCACAGTTTAAAGATAGTTTGAAAGACTTTTTGATAGGCAACTCCCTTTGCTCTACAGATGAACATCTCTACAGGGACTGTTAGACCAGCTTACGTAAAAATGTGTGTTAGATTTAATTTTTGACAGTAATTGGTCACAACAGTCAAGTTTAGATGTTTTGTGCATGATAGATTTTTTAAATGTGCGTAACAATGTTTCATTCTAACTGTGTATTAATTCTTTAAAAATTAGCAATTCCAGTTTACTGTAATGAATTCACCTGTTCTAACAATCTTCTGACAAATGATAAGAGTAGCAAGTAGTGTATCCAAATGTTTTAGGTTATTATGTCATTCTTTCTGACATGTTCCACACCCACGATAATCATCTCATTTTTGGGTCTGTGGAACGAAAATTGAATCTAATCTAATCTAATGTAGGGCAGGTTTTTTCATCAGTTTTCCAGCTATTTCACTGAAATCGTTATTAAAAGTAGTTACTATTTTTTTCTGATACTGGTTTCAACTCATCATTTAGATTTAGTTTTATAGTTTTGTTTATAGCATGCTGCTTGTTGTTACTTTCATTTTTCGCACCTTTCCAAATTTCTTTTATTATTAGATTCTTTTATTAATTTACTACAAAATATTAATAACTGAATAGACTGTAGTATTCCTGCAGAGAATACTAGTTGCACGCACTTTCTTGTATTAAACTTACCTTTATTAACCACCCCCTTAGGTTAATAAATAAGCTGTTTCAGTGCAGAGAAGTTATAGAAAAAGCCATGAGTTAATCGAGTTACCTTGATTGTCTTCTTTCTTTGGAATGTTTTAAGAACTTCTTTCTAATGACCAGGTCCATAAGCCATCTGATGATATGTCCTTAAGGGGAGCCGGAGGTGCCTATGCTGCCCATGTTAAAATCACTATGTTTGAGGAACATTTGAGAATAAACTACCAAATAGAAAAATATGAATTTTTTTTACATATAGAGTGGTTTAGTATTGCAGTAATGACAGAGGGATTTTGGAGTATCTTTTCTAGTTTCCTTCCAATTATTTTTTTTATTAATGACCCAAATGTTTTACAAATAATTGCTTTATAATTAAACTGAAATGAAACTACTGAACATATTGCCAAATGGCTGTGTTACAATGTATGTTTGACCACTAGGAGTGCTATATAAAAATTTCATCTCTCTAGCTTGAGTGGATTTTGAGAAAATGTTCCTTATACTCGAAAAATTCTAATTTATGGGAAATGGCTATCAAAGTTTCTCAATACATTCCTGCACTATAGGATGGATTATCAGGGTCTTCTTCTTCATCCTTCAAAAGCTTCCTCTTCTGTCTTCTTTTCTGGTCTGTTGTTCCATCAACTTCATATGCCTTTCTCTTCTTTCTGCTCCTCTTATCCTTTCTCTGTGAATATTTCTTAGTGCTCGTACAGTGTTCACCCCAGCTGTAAATCCTAATGCCTTCAGAACTTCACACTTCACACTGTTCCCTTGGTTGTAGGTTGCTATTGCATCATAAATGCCAAAGTGCAGTGTTTTTATGCTTACAAACACCCTTTTAGGAATCACTTTCCAAATCAAATTCTTTACGCTCTCATTAGAAATCTGCGTCTTTCCGTGTAGACATTTGTGTAACAATTCTGGCTGTGCTAAGTCATGAAAAATTGGTTTTATTGCATTTATCATAGCTGCTGGCAAACCATATTTGTGATCATAGTACTTTTTTGCATTATATTTGCACCAGGAATCTTTTGGGCACAGGTTGTGTTGAGGGTATTCATTGGAAGAGGCAGTATGAAGGAACAATGCCTACACTGCTTTTCGCATGTCACTAACATTACTAGTATTTTGCCTTATAGCATACCCATAGTATCTCTGTAGATGTTCAATCAACTCATCAGCAAGCCTGCCTCTCCCTCCTATTGTCTTTCCATCACTGAGCTTACTTGAACCCAAAGTTTGTTTGAGCCTTTGAAGCCGTGGACCCATTCGCTTTTGCACATGCCCAATTCATTCCAACTTTTCAACTACAAATTCATTTCCATATGGTTTCAGTTCCTCTATAGTCTTGAAGCCTTTGGAGTCACCATCCCAAGGTAGTATTTGTACCTAACGTTGTATCTGGGAACTGAACGTTCAAAAATTTGTTTCACTCCAATCACTTCCATTGCTCCACTGAAATTTGCCTCACAGGTTCCACTGTGGCCTCCTTTGATTTTATTTTTGCACCTACAATGTTTTGATGATATTGCAACATCTATCAATTTTGCACTATCACCACAAGTAGCAGTTACAACCCCATTCATGGATTTATGACCCCTCTTTTGCCAGGAACCATCTAATGCCACTACCAAATCCCTAGAACCACCGTTCATTTCTACAGATTCCTCCACTGCTTCCTTCATGGTTTTCAAAGCCACATCTTCAACAGAGGATCCTACCAGTTCACAGTAGTACCCAAATTTGCTTGGAGGCAATGGCAAGTTCATAATACCACAAAACAGTTACCAGCAGCAGACCCTTTTCCAATGGATCGAAGACCATACACAAGTCGAATATTCACATCAAACACTCTAGATCGTCCATTTTCACCAAAGAGAAAGGCATGTGAATTGTAGAAAGTCACTTGATACTTGCAACATGCACAGATTATCTTCATCTCACAAGCTAAACCAAAGTGCTTTGTTATCTCTAGTCCCACTCCTACACTTGAACACATTTTGCACAGAACACTTTCTTTCAGCACAGAAGATAATAATCCATTATTCAGTACTTCGTTAATATCATCACTGTCACTAACATATTCACGAAATCTGTCACTTCCACCAGTTAGCTTCTTGCTAGAAGGTGTCACAGGGCTATGGCCGGCCATGTGTTGCTTAGCAGAAGAACGCACTGTTTCAGTAATTGTAGTATCGCAACTTGGTATTAGTGTTAGTTTTCTTTTCCCTACGTTCTTCCTCTTCTTATATACACGGTTACTAAAACGTGGCATCGTAACCAGAACAACACTTTACACAAGAAGTATAATACTACCAACAACAGGCGCAACACTGAACTAATTCGAAACGGTAAACAGCAGAGAGACGATGTTCCGCGCTCTTAGCGCTTCATTTGTCACAGAAAACAATGTAGCCAACCCTTGCACTCTCGCTGTATGCGTAACATAAGGCGCTGTATGCGTAACAGGCCGAGAAAATCCCAAGCGGTTCGCCAGGAAGTCACGAGAGGGTGTTAGATGCATTCAGCGGCCGTCCATTTCCTCTGCAGGCGTGGAGGAAAATGGTAATAACTCCACTTCTAGAGCGAGTAGAACAATAATTGAAAGTTTATATTACAGAGGAATGTTCCAATTAATTTTCGGTATAAAAAAAATCGTAATTTTTTGGATTTGACCACCTCCGGCTCCCCTTCAATTGATCTCTGAATAGCACGCCTTGTCAATCCTGTAGAAAGTTGTGCTTAATGTGTTTAAGACGACCAGTTCTTGTTTTTTTCGGCTACTAATGTCTCAAACTGCCATCAGTTTTTTAGCTTTGATGTCATTCTTTTCGTAATACATGTTTAAACAGCTTGCTACTTCATATGATCCTCTTTTAGCTACTTATTCTTCCTAGACGAAAAAATATCCTCGATCACATACACATGAATGGAAGCTAAAATTGTAGCAGTATATTTTACACTTGTACAACGTTAGCCCTGTGATGGATATAGGTGCAGGTTGTGTCTTTTGCAAATCATATTTTCTTACATGAACATATCAGTCTTGTTTTGCTATTGTTTCTTGCAGACTGTCCATCTTCTCCTTTTCGATGGTGCACCTCTTGCACTATTCGCAACAAATGTACTTCAGTTTAATTTTTACAGTTTTCAGCATGTTTGATTGCACCATCAACTGGCAGGTGTCTATTTTAGGATTCTTGAAACTTAGGTTTTACTCCCCTGTAAATATCCATCCAACTTGTATGCAGAACTAGCTGTTTTGTTTGTCAATAAACGTTTTTCAATATACACTAAAGAGTCAGAGAAACTAGTACAGCTGCCAAATATTGTGTGGGGCCCCAGAGAGCACGCAGAAGTGAGACAACACGACATGGCATGGACTCGACTAGTGTCTGAAGTAATGTTTTAGGGAACTGACACCATGAATCCTGCACGGCTGTCCATAAATCCGCAAGAGTAAGAGATGGTGGATATATCTTCTGAACAGCACGTTGCAAGGCATCCCAGATATGCCCAATAATGTTCACGTCTGGGGCGTTTGGTGGCCAGCGGAAGTGTTTAAGCTGAGAAGAGTGTTTCTGGAGCCACTCTGTAGCAATTCTGGACGTGTGGGGTGTCGCATTTTCCTGCTGGAATTGCCCAAGTCCGTCGGAATGTACAATATACATGAATGGATGCAGGTGATCAGACAGGATGCTTACGTATGTGTCACCTTTCAGAATCGTATCTAGACGAATCAGGGGTCCCACATCACTCCAACTGCACACGCCCAACTCCATGACAGAGCCTCCAACAGCTTGAACAGTCCCCTGCTGACACGCAGGGTCCATGGGTTCATGAGGCTGTCTCTACAACCTTACACCTCCATCTGCTCGATACATTTTGAAACAAGACTCGTCGGACCAGGGAATATGTTCCAGTCAGCAACAGTCGAATGTCAGTGTTGACAGGCCCATGTGAGGCATAGAGCTTTGTGCTGTGCAGTCATCATGCGTACACGAGTGGGCCTTCAGCTCCGAAATCCCATATCGACGATGTTTCGTTGAATGGTTCACAAGCTGATGCTTGTTGATGGCCCAGCACTGAAATCAGCAGCAATTTGCGGAAGGGTTGTACTTCTGTCACATTCAACGATTCTCTTCAGTCATCTCTAGTCCCATTCTAGCAGGATCTGATGTTATACCAGATTCCTGATATTCACAGTACACTTGTGAAATTGTCATACGGGAAAATGCCCACTTCATCGCTACCTTGGAGACGCTGTGTCCCATCGCTCGTGTGCCGACAATAACTCCACATTCAAACCAACTTAAATCTTGACAACCTGCCATTGTAGCAGCAGTAACCGACGATTGTACTGTGAATATCAGGAACCCAGTAAAACATCAAACCTCCGACATCGCTGCAGCCGAAAAAATATCCTGCAAGGACGTGACCAACAATGACAGAAATGCAACCTTTCTGCAAATTGCTGCAGATTTCAATGTTGGGCCATCAGCAAGGGTAAGCATGTGAACCATTCAACGAAACATCATCGATATGGGCTTTCAGAACCGGAGGCCCACTCGTGTACCCTTGATGACTCCATAACACAAAGCTTTATGCCTCGCCTGGGCCCACCAACACCGACATTGGACTGTTGGTTCAAAAGTTCAAATGTGTGTGAAATCTTATGGGACTTAACTGCTAAAGTCATCAGTTCCTAAGCTTACCCACTACTTAACCCAAATTATCCTAAGGACAAACACACACACACCCATGCCCGAGGGAGGACTCGAACCTCCGCCCGGGACCAGCCCCACAGTCCATGACGGCAGCGCCTTAGATCGCTCAGCTAATCCCTCGCGGCAGACTGTTAGTGACTGAAAACATGTTGCCTGGTCAGACGAGTCTCGTTTCAAATTGTATTAAGCAGATGGATGTGTAGGGGTATGGAGGCAACGTCATGAATCCGTGGACCCTGCATGTCAGGAGGGGACTTTTCAAACTGGTGGGGGCTCTGTAGTGGTGTGGGGAGTGTGCAGTTGGAGTGATATGGGGCCCCTGATACATCTAGATACGATGATATGGGACCCCTGATATGCCTAGATACGACTCTGACAGTTGACACATATGTAAGCATCCCATCTGATCACCTGCATCCACTCATGACCATTGTACATTTCGACGAACATAGGAAATTCCAGCAGGACAATGCGACACCCCATACGTCCAGAGCTGCTGCGGAGTGGCTCTTGGAACACTCTTCTGAGTTTAAACACTTCCGCTGGCCATCAAACTCCCCAGACATGAACATTATTAGGTATTTCTGGGATGCCTTGCAATGTGCTGTTTGGAAGAGATCTCCATTCCTCGTACTCTTACGTATTTATGGACAGCCCTGCAGGATTTATGGTATCAATTCTTTCCAGCACTATTTCAGTCATTAGTTAAGTCCACACCACATTGTGTTGCGTCTCTTCTGTGTGCTCATGGGGGCCCTACATTATATTAGGCAGGTGTACCAGTTTCTCTGGCTCTTCAGTGTATTTAATTTGTTCACACTGTGCATACAAGACAATGTGTTACAAATTAACCCTCCAGGATCCACAACAATTAATATTAATTATAGGTTGTTCTTAGCAGAGTATTAATTACAGTTACCAATATGTTGGAGGATAAATATACAACTTTCAGCTTTTTTCATTTTTGAGTCACTTTTTACAATGCATTACACATATGTAACATTGGGATTCAAGGTAACAGTATTGGTATGGGTAAGATAAATGTATAATCACAGTTTTGCGTTCTGAATCGGTTTATTACAGAAGCTCATACAATAATGTAACAATAAACGTATTTACGTACATTTCTTTCAGTAGTGGAATCTTCTGAAGCACTTTCTGTCTTTGCTGACGCACAGAAAATTCTTTGCATTTTTGGCATTGAAGAAAAGTATTCTCTATGTTGCAAATTTTGCACCTTCTTCATGTGTTATTCGGCTGAGGAAAGTGGAGAATTTTGTCCTTTTGGCATTCTAGCACTGGAGTTACTGTAATAGCAAGTTTCTTGAATTTTTTGGACATATCTTCAGTAACTGGACATCCCCTCTTGAATTTTCCTTGTCCAGCAGATATCAATGCACTTGCAAGATTAGCTTGAAACTGTTTGAGAGAAACATGTTTTTCAGACAGGGCTTTGCAGTATTCTGTATATTTCAGCCAGCTGTTGACAATAGCTATTGTTATTGTGTGCTAGAAGATATACAAATACCATCTTCTGGATTTTATACGATATTTGTATAGCGATGTCAATATATCATGAAGATCTACTCCTCCCATATTACAATTGTACAATTGAACAATAGATGGTCCTAGGACAAGAATATATTCTTTCTTAGTCCTATCCCATCTTTTTGTCATGTCCTTTGGCTCTACACCTGTTAGCGCAGATAGCAATATAACACATTTGTTATCATACCACTTCACAATGATGAACTTGCCCGTTGTGTCAACTTGTGATGCTATAGTACCTTGTCCTTGCGCTTTCATCTGCTTTTGGTCGGGAAGAGTACATTGCTTGAATCTTCCAGTTTTTATTGTGCCTGTATAATAAATACCCCTCTTAAGTAGGCTCTCAGCAACATGATACGATGTAAAGAAATTGTCTGCATAAATTCTAAGAAAGCGATTGTCTTCCAATGCTGCAGTTAGCTTCGTCACAACATTGTAACCAACACTTTTTCCAGGTACATGCTTTGTTGCCTTAGAAGCTGTACCTTGGTAAACGTCAAAATCATACAAATATCTTGAGGAACGAGCTTTAGCCCACATTTTGAATCCCCATCTTGTTGTCTTGTTTTGTATATATTGTTAAAGACTACAGCATCTTTTGAAAGGGATCATTATTTTGTCTACACACTGATTCTGCTCAGGCAGTTTTCTCAGACAAGCTTGTGGGAACAAAGTAAGCCAACGTCGAATTTTCCATAGCTTATCTTCTTTCTGTGTTAATTCAGTAACAACAAGATTGTCCTGGAAATGCAACAGAGATACTAGCTTCTGAAAGCGGCTTCAAGCCATTATATCAGAAACCAGATTATATGCCACATGTTTTTCCCAATAACATTGCACACTAGGCATTTGACCCAAGCCCTTCGCAAATAAATACCTAAAAGCTGCTCCAGCTCAGCTAGAGTAATGTCAGTAGTTGTACATAATTTATGAATACTATAAACATTAGTTTATTGAACACAGAGTTCCAGCATTTCACGTGTCACAAGAGATCTGAAGTACTGCAAAGGGGTGAGCACTTCTTCAGGTTTGTCTTCCAGAAGCTGCACAAAAGGATGAATTTCTGGAGTAAAGTCACCATCGATCCATGACAACTCTGTATCTTCTGGAACATCCTCATGATTTACTGAATGAAAAACAGCTGACTCTTGCAACAACTCTGGAGTAGATGTTTCCCCACCGTCATGATACGTGCTATCATCAGTCAGAATTTTATCATCATCCTCATCACCAAGTTCAGAAAAATCACTTTCATTGGGATTATTTACAACCTCAAGAATGTCATCAATCGTTAACTGGAAGTAAAAGAAAATGCCTAAACATCACAATACGAACATTCATAATCATAACCCAAAATGCCCATTGTTACACATGTGTAACATTAATTCATTTCAACATTCCTAGGGTATTTGAATATACAGAAACAAAAGAATGCAAATAATTGGGCCACTAGTACTTATTTAAAGAGAAAATATTTAATATATACTGATTAAAAACATATTATCCACACAAACAGAGGATCCCACATACCATGTGCGACATGATGGCGACCAACTTCTGCTCTGGAGCACCTAAGACGTTACAAACATGGTCAAAGATAATATTTCTACAGTAGTTCCAATTATTCCTCACAGAATGCGCTGTATGGCTTGTAGAAATGTCTAACAGTGGGCACTGGTGAACTAGCATTGGCTAAAGACCTGTAAAACCCATATAAAATTTATGTTACATATATGTAACCAGGGGTACTAGAGGGTTAATGTTTTAGTGCCGCATGGTATCTTTCTAACTTGTTAATAAGTACAACGAACTGTGTGAACCAAGTTTAGACAGGGCTAAAGAATCTGAAGCCCACATTAGTGTGAAAGACAATGTACATTTGGCGATTTTTTCGCTCACGGCCTGCCTTCCATGCTATACGTGAGTAAGTTGTTCAGGAACTACAAAGATGGAAAACCAATGGGGTTATCCCGCCTGTTCCTGCAAGGCAACGGCCATCAACCTTGGTCATTCTAAAGAAGCCTTCGTGGTTTACGACCGTGTGCTGATTTTAAAGCAACAGTAAACCCATAAATAGTCATTGATTCTTTTCCTACTCCACATTCGGAGGAACTGATGGACAGACGGATTGGGCTGACGCTTTTCAAAGGTTGATTTGCGTGAGGCATATTTACAATTACCACTGTCTAAGCAATACTTTGTGATAAACACTGATCTTGGTTTGTTCCAATTCTCAAGACTGCTGTTTGGAAGTGACACAGCTCCTTCAATTTTTCAACGGTTCTTGAACCGTTAGCAGAGAAATTCCCTTCTTGTACTAACTATCTGGACGATATTGTCATTGGAGGTGGTACGCCTACTGAAAATTTAGCAAATTTACGCTGTTTGTTTCCGGTTCTTTTTGCAGCTGGCTTGAAATGCAGCAAAGGAAAGTCCTCCTTCTTCCAAGATGAACCGAACTACTTAGGTCAGGTCATAAATGCAAAGAGCAATTATCCTACCAAATCGCACTTGGCTGCGATTAGAGATCTGCTCGCGCACTGTAACATTAAGGAGTTCCAATCATTCATGGGGAAGCTCACCTAGTATATCAAAGTTATTCTGCATTGCTTAGCCGGCAGTGCCAGCAAAATGTTCCTTTTGAGTAGTGGTCCAACGACTGCCAGAACGCATTTCAGCAATTAAAGGACGCATTGTTAAGACGTTGATGTTTGATTCAATTTGACCCAAATAATCCCGTCGTGTTTCTACGTCTCCATTTTCCATACACACTCTGCAGGCCTCCGACGGTGCGTGGCGGAGGCTACTCCGTACCACTACTAGTCGTTTCTTTTTCTGTTCCAATCGCAGACAGAGCGAGGGGTAAACGACTGTCTATATGCCTCCCTATGAGCCCAAGTTTCTCGTATCTTATCTTTGTGGTCCTTACGAGCAATGCATGTTGGAGACAGTAGAATTATTCTGTTGTCAGCTTTAAATGCCGGTGCTCTAAATTTTCTCAATAGTATGCGTCGAAGAAAATGTCGCCTCCCCCTCCAGGGATCCCTGTTTGAATTCCCGCAGCATATCCATGACACCTGCATATTGTTCCAACCTACCGGTAAAAATCTACACTCATGCTCATAAATTAAGCATAATGCTGATACGTGGTGAAACAACACTCTGGTGGGCGGTTTGCAGATTTAAATCGCCTCGGGGTATGACCATGCAGTGCATTTGACATGAGGTCGTTGCACGGTGGCGCTGGCAGCAGTCCACATACGCAGAGGTGTATTGGTGCATGTCAGAGTACGGTGCAGCGAATAAGTGTGCAGACGTTTTCAGACGTGCTAATGGTGACTGTGTGTTGAAAATGGCTCAAAGAACGTTGATGACGTTATGAGAGGTAGAATACTAGGACGACTGGAGGCTGGTCAAACACAGCAGGTCGTAGCATGGGCCCTCAGTGTGCCACAAAGTGTGTTCTCAAGATTATGGCAACGATTCCAGCAGACAGGAAACATGTCCAGGCGCTACAGTACTTGACGTCCACAGCGTACAACACCACAAGAAGACCGATATCTCACCATCAGTGCCTGCAGACAGCCACGGAGTACTGCAGGTAGCCGTGCTCGGGACCTTACCATAGCCACTGGAACATTTGTCTCCAGACGACATGGTTAATTCGCCCAGAGACCTGCAAGGTGCATTCCACTGACCCCTGGTCACAGGAGAGCCCATAAAGCCTGGCGTCGAGAACACAGTACATGGTCATTGGAACAGTGGTCCCAGGTATAGTCTGAACAGTGATTCTCGCTGGGTTTACACCTGGCGTGAAGCAGGAACCAGATACCAAACCCGTAATGTCCTTGAAAGGGACCTGTATGGAGGTTGTAGTTTGATGGTGTGGGGTGGGATTATGATTGGTGCACGTACACCCCTGCATGTCTTTGACAGAGGAACTGTAACGGCTCAGGTGTATCGGGACGTCATTTTGCACCAGTATGTCCGCCTTTTCAGGGATGCGGTGGGTCACACCTTCCTCCTGATGGATGATAACGCACGGCGCCACCGAGCTGCCATTGTGGAGGAGTACCTTGAAACAAAATATATAAGGTGAATGGAGTGGCCTGCCTGTCCTCCAGACCTAAACCCCATCGAGCACGTCTTGGATGCTCTCGGTCGACGTATCGTTCCACGTCTTCAAATCCCTACGACACTTCAGCAGCTCTGACAGGCACTCGTGCAAGAATCGGAGGCTATACCCCAGCAGCTGCTCGACCACCTGATTCAGAGTATGCCAACCTGTTGTGCGGCCTTTGTACGTGTGCATGGTGATCATATCCCATATTTATGTCGGGGTACATGCGCAGGAAACAGTGGAGTTTTGCAGCACATGTGTTTCGGGACGGTTTTCTCAACTTACCACCAATACCGTGGACTTATAGATCTGTGTCGTGTGTGTTCCCTATGTACCTACGCTGTTAGCGCCAGTTTTGTGTAGTGCCACTTTGTGTGGCAACACATTCTGCAATTATTTTTAATTTATGAGCATGAGTGTAGCTGCGTGCCTCTGAAATACTTCGATGCCTTCCATTAATCCGAACTGGCGCGGATCCCAAACACTCGAGCTGTACTCAAGAACGCGTTGCACCAGCGCCCTATAAGCAGTCTCTTTTATCGACGAATCAGTTTCCTAAAATTCTCCCAATGAAGCGAAGTTGATCATTTACCTTCCCTACCGCAGTCCTCCCATGCTCGTACCATTTTATATAGCTTTGCAACGTTACGCGCAGATATTTAAGTGATGTGACTGTGTCAAGCAGGATACTGCTAACGCCATAGCCGCGAGGTCTCAGACGCCTTGCCGCGGTTCGAGTCTTTCCTCGGACATGGATGTGTATGTTGTCCTTATCGCAAATTAGTTTAAGCTAGATTACATAGTGTGTAAGCCTAGGGAGCGATGACCTCAGCAGTTTGGTCCCAGAGGTACTTAAAGCTACTAATGCTGTATGCGGACATTATTGGTTTGTTTTTCCTAATGGTTCAAATGGCTCTGAGCACTATGGGATTTAACTTCTGAGGTCATCAGTCCCCTAGAACTTAGAACTACTTAAAACTAACTAACCTAAGGACATCACACACATCCATGCCCGAGGCAGGATTCGAACCTGCGACCGTAGCAGTTGCGCGGTTCCGGACCGAAGTGCCTAGAACCGCTCGTCCACCGCGGCCGGCTGTTTTTCCTACTCACCCGCATTAGGTTATTTTTTTTTTCATTTCGAGCCAGCTGTCGTTCATTACACCAACTAGAAATTTTGTCTAAGTCATCTTGCATGATCCTACAGTCATTCATCTTCGACATCTTCCCATACACCACAGCTTAATCAGCAAACACCTGCAGATTGCCGCCCACCCTGCCAGGCAGATAATTCATGTATATAGAAAATATTAGCGGTGTTATCACACTTCGCTGGGACACTCCTGACGATACCCTTGTCTCTGATGAGCGCTCGCACTCGCCGACGAGGACAGCAACTGGGTTCTACTACTTAAGAACTCTTCGAGCCACTCACATCTCTTGGAACCTATTTCATATGCTCGTACCTTCGTTAACTGCCTGCTGTGCGGTACAGTGTCAGATGCTATTCGGAAATATAGAAATATGGAACTGCCTGTTGCCCTTCGTCCATATCGCAGTAACCATGTAAGAAAAGGGTAAGCTGCGTTTCACACAAACGATGCTTTCCATCCTGCTGGGGTGGCCTAGCGGTTCTAGGCGCTACAGTCTGGAACCGCGCGACTGCTAAGGTCGCAGGTTTGAATCCTGCCTCGGACATGGATGTGTGTGATGTCCTTAGGTTAGTTAGGTTTAAGTAGTTCTAAGTTCTAGGGGACTGATGGCCTCAGAAGTTAAGTCCTATATTGCTCAGAGCCATGTGAATCATTTTTTTGATGCATTCTAGAAGCGTCTGATTCGTGGAAATAACGTTTTCTGTCTCTGGGAAATTTATTACATTCGAACTCAAAATACACTCCTGGAAATTGAAATAAGAACACCGTGAATTCATTGTCCCAGGAAGGGGAAACTTTATTGACACATTCCTGAGGACAGATACATCACATGATCACACTGACAGAACCACAGGCACATAGACACAGGCAACAGAGCATGCACAATGTCGGCACTAGTATAGTGTATATCCACCTTTCGCAGCAATGCAGGCTGCTATTCTCCCATGGAGACGATCGTAGAGATGCTGGATGTAGTCCTGTGGAACGGCTTGCCATGCCATTTCCACCTGGCGCCTCAGTTGGACCAGCGTTCGTGCTGGACGTGCAGACCGCGTGAGACGACGCTTCATCCAGTCCCAAACATGCTCAATGGGGGACAGATCCGGAGATCTTGCTGGCCAGGGTAGTTGACTTACACCTTCTAGAGCACGTTGGGTGGCACGGGATACATGCGGACGTGCATTGTCCTGTTGGAACAGCAAGTTCCCTTTCCGGTCTAGGAATGGTAGAACGATGGGTTCGATGACGGTTTGGATGTACCGTGCACTATTCAGTGTCCCCTCGACGATCACCAGTGGTGTACGGCCAGTGTAGGAGATCGCTCCCCACACCATGATGCCGGGTGTTGGCCCCGTGTGCCTCGGTCGTATGCAGTACTGATTGTGGCGCTCACCTGCACGGCGCCAAACACGCATACGACCATCATTGGCACCAAGGCAGAAGCGACTCTCATCGCTGAAGACGACACGTCTCCATTCGTCCCTCCATTCACGCCTGTCGTGACACCACTGGAGGCGGGCTGCACGATGTTGGGGCGTGAGCGGAAGACGGCCTAACGGTGTGCGGGACCGTAGCCCAGCTTCATGGAGACGGTTGCGAATGGTCCTCGCCGATACCCCAGGAGCAACAGTGTCCCTAATTTGCTGGGAAGTGGCGGTGCGGTCCCCTATGGTACTGCGTAGGATCCTACGGTCTTGGCGTGCATCCGTGCGTCGCTGCGGTCCGGTCCCAGGTCGGCGGGCACGTGCACCTTCCGCCGACCACTGGCGACAACATCGATGTACTGTGGAGACCTCACGCCTCACGTGTTGAGCAATTCGGCGGTACGTCCACCCGGCCTCCCGCATGCCCACTATACGCCCTCGCTCAAAGTCCGTCAACTGCACATACGGTTCACGTCCACGCTGTCGCGGCATGCTACCAGTGTTAAAGACTGCGATGGAGCTCCGTATGCCACGGCAAACTGGCTGACACTGACGGCGACGGTGCACAAATGCTTGCGCAGCTAGCGCCATTCGACGGCCAACACCGCGGTTCCTGGTGTGTCAGTTGTGCCGTGCGTGTGATCATTGCTTGTACAGCCCTCTCGCAGTGTCCGGAGCAAGTATGGTGAGTCTGACACACCGGTGTCAATGTGTTCTTTTTTCCATTTCCAGGAGTGTATTTTCTAGAAATCTGTAGGAAACCGATGTTAAGAATATTGTCTGTAATTTTGCGGATCCATTCCTTTATCCTTCTTCTAGACAGGATTGATCTATGCTTCTTTTTTCCAGTCGTTTGGGACTTTGCGCTGGGCGAGAGATTCGCGATAATGGAGGTTAATTGAGGGATCAGTGCCGTGGAGCACTCTTTGCAAAACCGAATTGGGATTCCATCCGGACCTACCGACTTACTTGTTTTCAGCTCTTTCAGTTGTTTCTCTACGCGAGGGTTGCTTAATACTACGTCATCCATACGGGACTCTGTACGATGGTCAAACGACGGTATGTTTGTAGTATTCTCTTGCGTGAACGATTTCTTAAACGCGGAATTTAAAACTCTGGCTTTCGTTTTGCTGACTTCAGATGCCACACCAGACTGGTAAATGTATGTCTGTATGGAAGCCGTAGGTCCGCTTAGCGGTTTTACATAGGACCAGAATTTTCTCGGGTTCTCAGGCACATCTTTTGCTAAGGTATTACGGTCGTAGTTGTTGTATGCTTCGCGCATACATTTTTGCACAGTCGCAATACTCTGTACTGACTTTAGCCTGTCGTCATTTGCGCGTTCTCTTTTGGACCGAGAATACAACTGCCTTTGTGTCTTCAGCATTTTCTAAATTTCGTTACTAAACCAAGGTGGGTCTTTTCCCTTTACAATCCCCTTGCTATGCACATACGATTTAGTCTATTTAAACGTTACTCATATCTCTTCTATGTTCATCATATTGAAACTAAATGATAGCAATTCATTGTCTTAGTGATATGCTAACAACTGTTTATCTGCTCTTTCTAGCAGAAACACTCTCCTAGTTCTCTTGACTGATTTATTAACTTTCGTTACCATAGTGGCTATGATGACATCGTGGTAACTAATTCACATCTCTATATTGCCACCATTGATAAGGTCCGGCCTCTTTGTAGCGACAAGGTGTAAGATATTTCCGATACGTGTGGGCTGCCAAACTAGCTGCTCAAGACAGTTTTCGAAAAACGGGTTCAAAAGTACTTCGCAAGGCTGTCTGTCTGCACCCTCTGCATCGAATCCACAGACGTCCCTGTCTATACTCGTTAGGTTAAAGTCGCATCCATCTAGTATTGCATCATCTGGATACTTACGTGCTACTGACCACAGACTTTCTTTGAATTAGTCTAGAACTGTCTCAGCGGAACCCGGTGACCGGTATAAGTAACAACTGACTTGGTTTTATCTAGACCTGTTATACACGATCAGATAACTTCCCTATCACACTCAGTTTTAACGTCAGTAGAGACAGTATTTTTGTCAATTGCAATGACTTCTCCCCCTCCTATGGCGTCGAATCTGTCCTTACGATAAACGTTCCAAGATTCGCTAAATATTTCAGAGCTTTCTACTTCAGGGTCTAGCCAGCTTTCGGTCCCAAAAATAATCTGAGCGCGTGAACTTCCCTGAAGGGCAGCAAATTCGGGAACTTTATTACAAATACTCCACTCTCGCAGACATATGAACACGTTGGCACTATTCCATGGATTACACTTGTCGCGGAGAGCTGGGGTACACTAATTCCGTCCCGGGGGGTACGGGGTGGCGGCAGGAAGGGAATTCGGTCACCCTTTAAAATTAACCTTGCCAAATCCGTTCCTAATCATGCCAACCCTGCGCAACCGCGGGATAAGGCACCAGCAAAAGAAAGACTCCGCCATTTTACTGACAAATTTTGACAGTCGAAGTGTGTCTACTCTGAACATGCTCTGATTTCATTATCTGCATGTCGACTGACGAGTTTTCATCAGAGATCCTCAAACTACTAGCTGGCCTAACAAACCTCCATGTGGACTCAACAAATATCTGCCCCCCGGGTAGCAACTTTCTTTATTTAGTGCACCCCACCTCATCTATCAAGAGGACTCTGATAATATAGAGCTAGAAATGTGCAGCCAAGACGGTTACTGAGTCGACGAAGCCTGTGGCCGTGACCCTCCACTCGGCTCCAAAACAAAGGACACTGATCAACTCTGGGAACAATGCCATAAAATGCAAGTTGTGTTTGCACCTCATGTGTGAGGCCAGCAGCATCCACCACCTCCACCAGCCACATGTATGAACTGACAATGGGCTCAGAATCCATCCAACAGGTGTCGTTAGTGCTGACGTGAGCAACAACTTGCAGACGAATGTACCCTGCATGCTCTATAGCCAAAGGCAAGGCCACCTCCACATCTTGGATGAGGCCTCCAGCAGACATACCGAGCGTACACTGGCTTTCTTTCCAGCCATGATCGCTATCTTTCTAAGAGGCTCCATAATGCGCCAAATATTGGAGCTTCTGATAACTAGCAAGTCTCTGCCCTGTGAAGGAACGGTCACCTGTTTATTGAAAGGTCAAATAGGCTAAGCCAGACGTCCAGCTTCCACACTGGCTTTCCACCTCAAGCAACACAAACACATCACATCCCCCTGTTAGGGTGGATACAGCGCATTGGGTATACTAGGAGGTGCCTCAGCAGCAGAGCCTGTTGGTGAAACCCTCAGCACCGGAGGTCTACCACGCGATGCGCCAGATTCCCCGTCACCGCTATGCCCTTAAGCTGCGGGCTAAAAGCAGCTGACCATAGCCAAAATCACATCCAACCTTTAATGAAGTGTGGTCATCTTCTTCTGCACCCGCACTCAACACGAGCACATCCTAGCAAGACTAACTGAAGAAGTGTACTACAAAAGCTGACTGATCCCTAGGTATGCAACTTCTTACCCGCCTGATGTGTCACCAATGGATGCTGATACCTTAATGAACTGTGTAGCTGGCTCTTCAGAAGAAATGACAACTGAGCTACAGAATGTCTGAATTTACACTTACCAAACGTGAGGTTAAACTTTTTAAATAGAAAATACACTATGTGATCAAAAGTATCCGGATACCCCCAAAAACATACTTTTTTCTTATTAGGTGCATTGTGCTGCCACCTACTGCAAGGTACTCCATATCAGTGACTTCAGTAGTCATTATACATCATGAGAGAGTAGAATGGGGCACTCCACGGAACTCACGGACTACGAATGCGGGTAGGTGATTAGATGTCACTTGTGTCATACGTCTGTATGCGAGATTTCCACTCTGTAAGGGCGCCGTCACTCGCTGCGCGGGAAGCCGCCGCCGTCGCCCCGTCACCGCCGCTCTGGCGTCCATGGACCGAGCAACGAACCACTGCCCCTCAAGTTACAGAGTCGGGACTACAACAGCATTGGGAGCCATCGCCACAGCCTGGCTGTTCCCGTTGTGCTGACCCGGTAACACCGCAACATCCTCCTCTACCATCATCATCGTAAGAGCCTTGTCGGAATCGACGTACACGCAAGGTACGTGCGCCTTGCCGCATACCAACTTGCGCATCCCCAACACCATCATCAACGGGGTGGACTCAAAACAGTATTAATACTAATATAGATGATCCTGTGGCTTGTGGCAGTTCTCTCTTCCGTCCTTTTAGTGAAGGACATCAAGTCAGTGATACCATACCGCAGTTACAATACTCGGTGATTGCAGACAATTTTGAGGAATGAATCTCATTCACAAGGATCGAGAACCCGGCAGGAGGGTACCACGACCCTGTTGTTTTTCTAAGAGCATGCCTTTCTGTATTGGAAACGGAGTTCCTCATGGTAATCAATGATCTGTGGTATCCCCCCATTAAATGCAGTGCAGTGCTTTGCATCGAATTATCGCACCCTCCGCCCCCCCCCCCCCCCCCCCAAGGTTGAGTCTGGTGCTGAGGAGAAAACTCTTCTTATCTTTTTATCTTGGGGGGGGGGGGGAATGGCATGATAACGCGGAGCACGTCAATCGCCGAGTGGTTTTGTAAATCCACCTTCGGTGCTATACTGGCCCGGTTTTCCGAGATGGAGGTCAGAGGGTCAGCTAAAGCACTCAGCCAAATACTACACCTGGACATCCATACACATGTCTAAGATCCGGTAAATGGAGGGTCAAGCTATATATATCAAGCTACCTGAAGATATAGCTAACAAGAGGGCATGTATTAATGTAGAAAATAGAAACGATCAGGCAGCTTGTTTTGGTGGTCAGTTTTGGCTTGCGAAAGAAACTACAATTACAGAGAACAACCTGAGCATCCCAGTACATACCATGTAGGTGATAACATTCGTGGGTGTTGTAGCTTTGATGGTATCGATTTCCCCATCGAGATCAAGGACATACCTAAATTTGAGGGGCAGAATACCGGAATATCAGTTCACGTTTATGGCCTGCAGAAGAAGAGCAAGTCAGATGAGCAATACAAGCATATTGCCATCAGCCCCCTCCATTTGTCAAAATTTGCTGGTGACCATGAGTTGCATGTAGACATGCTGCTCTTCTCTCAAGGTGATAATTATCACTATGCTTGAATCAAAGACATGTTCCAACTCCTATTCTCTCAACTGAATAACGACAGGTCTACAAAGCACATTTGCTTAAGGTACCTGAATGATTTCTCCTCAGACAAGATTTTAGTGGCGCATCTAGTAGACTGCACTTCTAAGGATCCGGTACGTGTTATTATGCCTGCTGAGGAAAACAAATTCATAGAGTTAAAGAATGCTCACCATCGGGAGCGATGCCCGTTTGTAGTGTACGCCGACTTTGAATGCCTCCTCGCTCCTGTGATCCACTGTGAAAGTGACCCTACAGCCTCACATACCACCTTTACAGAAACACACGTACCATATGCAACAGCGTACCAAATTGTATTATCATATGATTCCAGCCTTAACCACCACAAATCTTATGTCGGGGATAATCCTGAGCTTTGGCTGTTCACTGAGCTCGAAAAATTTTCACGGGAGGTTGATATGCTTTACAGCAACAACGTGCCCATGACCAAATCGAAGGAGAATGGAGATTTGTATAATAACGCGGTTGATTGTCATAACTGCGGATTGCTGTTAGACAGAAAAGCGGAAACTCCTCGTAGGGACCACTGTCATCTTACAAGGAAGTTCCATGGCGCAGCTCACAATGCGAGCAATTTGAAGTACCAGCTACCAAGACACATACCCATTTTCTTTCATTTTTTAAGCGGGTATGATGATCATTTTCTCGTTGAGCACTTGGCTGATTTCGGCTTGGAGAACAATCAGGTCAGTGTCCTACCTGAGAGCGTCGAGAAATACATTTCATTCTCCAAACGAATGACGCCAAGAATTAGTCTCTGCTTCCTTGATACGCTACGTTTCATGCAGGCACCACTCCAGAAACTCGTTGAAACGCTACCTCAGGAGGATATGCTTATCACTCGAGCTGCATTTCCCGATGAGGAAAAGTTTCAACTTGTGACTAGAAAGGGGTTTTTCCCATATGAGTATTTGGATAGTATGGCGAAACTCAACGAAACCAGGCTACCCAAAATAACTCCATTCTCCAGCAACCTTACAGGCAATGCCATAACGGATGAAGAGTATGAGCGTGCCGTGAATGTCTGGCGGGAATTCAATATTTCAACTTTAGGAGAGTATGCACTGCTTTACATGGACACAGATGTGCTCTTGCTTGCGGATGTTTTCGAGAAATTCTGGAGGCTGTGCATGGTCACATATTCTCTGGATCCCACCTTTTATTACACAGCACCTGGGTTGTCTAGGGATTCAATGCTCAAGAAAACGAAGTGTAGCATTGAATTATTGACCAATGCTGACATGCTTCTGTTTTGTGAGCGAGGGATCTGTGGGGGACTTTGCCAATGGGTCCATAGGCACACGAAGGCAAATAACCTGCGGATGGGTGACAGGTTCAGTGCATCCCTTGATTGGAGTTACATAATGTACCTGGACGTAAATAACTTATACGGGCATGCCATGTAGAAATCACTGCCGATTGGTGAGTTTCTATGGATGCCCGAAGACGAACGCAAGGGAATAGGTGGAAGAATCATGGGGGGTATGGCAGCTGATTCTGATGTAGGGTATGTGGTGGAGGCAGAACTCACATACACTATTAGTTGGCATCATGTACATGCCGATTTGCCGTTGTGTACAGAGCAACTAGTTCCACGTGGAGGCTCAAAACTAATGACAACGGTGGGGGACAAGTGGAGGTACATTATTCATAATCATAATCTCCAGCAATGTCTCAGCTTGGGTATGGAGCTGGTTAGAATCACCCGGGCTATTTCCTTCAAGCAGTCCCACTGGCTGAAGGAATATATTGATCTGAATACGAGACAGAGAGCTTCCGTGATGTGTGACTTTGAGAAAGATATTTATAAATTAATGAGTAATTAAATTTTCGGTAAAACAATGGAGAATTTGAGGGAACGACGTGAAATTTTGATTAGAACCGAATGGGATGGGTGTTATGGTGTAAGCAAATGCATTGCCAGACCAAATTTTAAGCAGGTCACCATATTCAATAAGAACTTTGTTGCTGTGGAGATGGCGAAGACTGCAGTAGAGTTTACAAAACCTATTTAAGTGGGGAAGTGCATACTAGACCTGTCCAAACTCCACATGTACCGCTTTCATTATGAGTTTGCGAAAACTCATTTCGTAGATTCTAAATTACTTTATATGGATATAGATAGCTTCATCTATTGGGTGAAGAACTGTGATCCATATGACGTAATGAGATGCCACAGTAATGAATTCGACAAATCCTCGTATATGGCTGATAATCCTTATGGTATTATTCCACAGAACAAGGTTATCGGTCTTATGAAGGATGAGGCAAATGGACTGCCGATTGTGGAGTTTGTAGGTCTCCACTTAAAAAATGTATGCATATCGCATGTTGGAAGGTGCCACCCAGAGGTGGGTTAAGTGTGTGTGTCATATGGCATCGAGAGCCCTTTCTATCGCAGACTATTTGTTGTGCCTGTGCAGTTGCGTTCGCGGTGCTGCACTGCAGCCACCGCATGTGCTACGGCAGACCATTATTCGATCGAGAGGACACGAGTTGTACACTGTGCTACAGTCTAAAATCGGTCTGTCGCCTCATGACGATAAAACGGTCATCTGTGATGACGGGAATGAAACTCTCCCATACTAACACTACTCACTTGTAGTGAGAGAGAGGGTGGGGGACTCTGATTGAGTGAGAGTGAGAGAGAATGAGAGAGAGGGAAAGAGAGAGAGAATCTGCAGAGTAGTAGTATGACCCTTTTATCATAGTGTAAGTAATTGTGTATGTGTGTGTGTGTGTGTCGTGTAAATATTTCTGTGTACTATGTACACATAGAGAGAGAAATGTATTGAAAAGAAAGGATGAAAAGAAAAAGACCAAAAATTTATAAGCACACCATGTGAGTGAAAGAAAGAAAAATTTAAAAAGAAGCATAAACAAAAAAATAAATAAAACGAGTAAAAATAGAAAAGAAATTATATATTGATTTATTTGTTCATACGCAATGTATGTGTAGCTTGTAAATATATATACGCACTATGTGCGTCTTGTAAATAGAATAGCTTTTAAATTTTTCACCTGCCGCTAGCCATCCAAGTCAGAATAGTTTTTAAGTGTCTATATATCTATATAGCTCACAGACCATCAGAATTGCTATTGGAAAAACCTTTGCTACTGGTGAATGTTGAAATTAGATTCTAAGCGTGCACAGTCCATCAGAATTAATGCATGCCACTGGGGCTGTGGAATTTTGTTGTAGTAAAGGAAGTATCTCCACAATAGTTTTTAGCGTAGATTTATAAAAAAAATTTCCGACCAGTGTTACTGTTATAGTGTGTAAGTTCAAAGTATTTCTTTATTGGAATAACGGAGTCAATTTATACCTCAAGGATACTATATTGTACCTCAAAAATTACATTGTACTTCAAGAATTATATTGTATCTCAAGAACTATATTGTATTTGTGTGAACTGAATAAACGAAGAAAAAAATTAGTCACCTTACGTCTTTGTTGTTGTTATTTACAAAAAACGCTATCCCCTATTGCATTATGTATGTATATGTATATAAAGGCTGTGTAGGTCTCAAATGACATTAGTTTTGCTGAAGATGAGTGCTATTAAGGAGGTGAAGTTTAAGATGGAAGATAACAAAATATATAGAATGCTCGCATGGAATTACCCCTATCATGCAGCACGAATTCGGTTATGGGAGCAGGAGGCACGTGACCATGTCCACTTCCAAAGATATATAGCAGACATGTCTAAAATTATAACTCCTGTGTTTGAAGAAAACCACATACATAGCATGTGGTTAAACATGTACACTCTCAAAGCAGAAACAGGGTTAGAAAAAAAAGAGAACACAGAGGTTGTGAGATAAAAAATTCATTTATTTCTTATCTAACTTTGAACTAATTTTACATTTTCATAAGCAGACATAGTAACACTATTTTCACACATCTCCTTCTTCTTCTTGAATCGATGGAGAGACAGACACCTGTAAAATGACAGGTCTTGAATAGCAGCAAACTTAAAGATTCGACGCATCAATGAGAACTTCTTCTTCCCCTTCACATAGATGATGTTATCCGTGTGATCGAATAATTTAAGCGTCGTCACCATATCTTTATAGGGTATGCCAGAATCATCCCAGTGAATTCCATGGTAGAAATGTCTTAACCACTTTGCACTCTTCCATGTCTCAGCACATCTCACATACTTGAAAGACCTTGGTGATGCAATGTTTGCTGAGAATGTCTCTAATGTTCTAGCATCTTATGTGTACGCTACAAACTCAACATCTTTAAATACGAACTGTCTACACTCACTGTCGTAGAAACCCTGCGCGTCCGCAGTAATGTTCATTGAGCTGCCATTGTGAAATGCTGTAGGTATGGTGCAGCACCTGTTAATTTATACAGCTCGTTGCACAACACCAGTGAGTGGGCTGTAGTTGATCACACGGTCATGTAGAACTAGAGCATACGCAGCAATATGTTCTGGCAAATTTGTCAAAGATTCAAATTCAATTCGTACATCTATACGTCCAGACTTAATTATCTTGTTCTGTTTCGAGAGGTCTATTACGATCCTTGAACTTTCATGGACTGAGTAGACACCCTCCTCCCTCTCCTTCAGGAATTTCATAGTAAGAAGCACAAAACCTTGCATACATACCATTTTCTAGACTGTATACATTTTCATTCCACTGTAGGTGCAAATTGTCATATGACTAGAATTAGTTAACTTGCAGTTGTCGAAGACGGGGGAATCATTACCTCTTCTATCAGTCTGAAATGCAAGTATGATGTATCTTGGTGTCTCTAGCTGCGACGAGATTTTAATAGCCCATGTTTATCTGCTTGCAGTCGGTAACACTGGGTACTCGAAAACCTCCCATGAGCGAAATGTCAGCGATAGGAATGTACCGGAATTCAGGACTTTTAAAAGCTTCAAATGCTCCTCGTCTGACATACTGATGTGAGGCATTTTCTATATTATCTTGCTGAATGTGATCACATTATCTTCTTGAGCTCCTTGAAAGTATGTGTTATAATCCGTCGCACTCCATACCAGAATGAGTTCTTGTTTAGCGTTCATGATAATCTGTCTCATGTCCTCAAAGTAGCCCATAAGCATTTTTAGAGGTATGCATGCAGTAGCTTTGGTGTGACGTCATAAGCGAGTGACTGCGTGTGAGATCGCTCTCCAAGTTTTTATATATTTTTAGGTTTCAGATACATATTTAGGTTTCAGATACATATTTACTATACAAGTGACTTATTAGTGGTTTCTTCATTCACCTCTGCCTTTCTTATGTTGTGACCTGATATTTGTGAGTGTTTCGTATCGAGCAACGTAGCCTCTTAACCTGTGTTTACATTCTGTGCTGACCAGTTGCAGCTGTTGCGGCGCATCGAAAGCTAAGTACTAATTAATTGTTTGTATATAGTGGTTTATTTAGGAACTTTAGTAGTCTTCAACCGGAGTTTTTGTGTTTTCTGGTGAAATAATTTCAGAAGAACCTTTTGGGAACTGTTTTCAGCTTCGTTACTGTGTCATTAGACGTTTGATTCTCTTTCTGTATTAGTCTTTTGTTATATTCACATTTGTTGTTTATTAATACTGTTAATAATAGTAGTTACTTCCCTTGTAGAGTAAGTTTGTGATTATTGTAGTCAGGTTTTTAACATCTTCTTATTGTGTTAGCGGAACTTAGAAAAAGTAAAATTTTACCATGAGTGAGAAGTGTGGGCTTTGCTGTAGGTTCGTGAGTAGTGGATTGCAGTGTGAGACTTGTTCGAAGTATTTCACTGGGGGGGAATGCAGTGGGGAAGCCAGTGGGCATTCTGGTGAGATCCTCTCCTGGAACTGCAGGTTATGTAGCAAGAGTAAGTTGATAGAGGAGCAAGAGCGTAAGATCTGAGCCCTTCACGTGCAGTTGAAAAACGCACAGGAGCTAGATAGGATGAGGAGCGAGAAGGGGGTTGGGGAACGGGAGCTGGCTGTTGGCAAGAGATCTGCTAGGAGAAGAAGATTTTCAGATAGTTTTACTATTGGTGTTTGCAATAGATATGACCAACTGTCAGAGTCTAGTGGAGAGGAATCTCTAGTAGCTGTAGATGTAGGAAGTATGCAGCCGACCTCAGTAGATACGGTGGCTAGAACAGTTGCAAAGTCGAAGAGGAAGAAGAAGGTTCTGCTGTTAGGTAGTTCTCATGGCAGAGGTGTAGGACAGCAGTTGCAGGAAGTGCTGGGGAGTGAGTACGGGGTCACCACATTGTGAAGCCTAATACAGGATTGGCTCAGGTGACTGTTAACATAGGGGGGTTATACAGGGATTTTACTAAAGAGGATCAGGTAGTGATTGTGGGTGGGGATGGTAATAGTATTGATAGATGGTGACCTGGAAAAGATAGCCACTCAGACTGGCAACACGAATGTGCATTTCGTGGAACTCGGAGACTTCTCCTTAATTTGGTCCCATGGAACAATAAATAAATAAATAAATAAAATAAAAATCGCTTGTACTCTGCAACTGTTCTATCCTCTGGATCGCCTATGAACCACCCCACATATTCTAAACTATGCAAATCCGCGGGTGATGCAGAGGCGAATGTTTTAAGGGTTGATGTTATGCCGACATTGCGTGTGCGGTTGATCTGAGAGCCATTGAGTTCATAGCGTAGCTCTTGGAACAACGTTACGTGTAAGCTTGGATCCCACTGTATCGCTGCCATCGGTTTTCTTGAATGATCCCTCTAGATGTATGAAACTCTTGCATGGAAGCGTCAGTGCGTCTTGGTGCTGGATGACAATCCTAATTTCATTGTTCTTGTTAAATGTGGTTGAAGTGTAAGGTTTATGATGGAAGTATTCCTGACGTATAATTCTCTCATCATACTCTACTGAGCTGGTTATATTGACTGAGGACGTAGTTGCAGGGTTTCAAGCCAACTGATTTAAGAAACTCGTAGTTCGCACGTGTCATCACTTTGCGGTTCGGTAGCGATGTGACGTGCTGTGGATTGCATGCACTTGTTTTATACCGTATGCCCATCCTGCCTATGATGTAATCGTACAATGATCTCCTCACCACGAAAGTCAACAAGTTGATTATTCTGGTCCACAATACGCAGCTCCAAATATTTTAATGTCTGAGCTGTCATTGGAAGTTATATTGCATTGCCAGGGGTCTCAACAATCTTATACGCCGTTGCAACTGAGGGAAAGAATCCGTAAATAGTATGAATCAGACGGTTGTTGAGATAGGAGTTCATTGCTATGTTACACTCAACTCAGATTGTGCTGACAGGGAAGTATGTCCACAGTCTTATCTGACTTGTAAAATTTATTTGGGTCCTTCTTCAAAACCTGCCCTTTTGTAAAACCCAGAAGGCGCCCTACTGAACCTTTCTGGTTAATCAACCGTTGCATTTACTGTTCTTTGCTGTTCTTATTTCAGATTTAAGTGGACTGATGTTTGCACGTAGCTCAATACCTTTTCCAGACTGTTTTAAGACTTCATTTAAATCATTGATATCATATGCACCCGGTTCTATTTCCATAATGTCTTTTTCAGCATTAATACCCAGATGCAGTTTGTTGTTTGTCTCGGTGATATTTGGGTTGCTGTTGTACGTCTCCAGTACAATCAACGCAATACTCCATTCACTAATGCTCAAATCAATTGACGGGAAGTAATTTGCACACAATACAGATAATCATTCTTTTAACGTCAAAGTGTTTAACATTTCATCTGAACCTCAACTGATGAAGGAATGATTAAAGCTCCTCCTATTATAGCATGCTTCTTCTTCCTTGTAATTCTTCTAGCGGTTGCAGGTCACCAAATGAGTCGAAATAGTAGATAATGTCTGCATTTTTCATAACATATGATACCCAATGGGTACCTGGGCCTCCAGCAACATCTAAATTCACAATGTAACATTCATCAGTTTTCCACATAGTCTTCGGTAATGTATCTCGCATAAACACACCACGGAATCTTAGAATGTTGAATTTCTTTCTAACAAAGTTAAGAAGATCAGTATTTGTGATTGGTCGATCTGGTAGGACCGCCAATAGGCTTTTTTTAAAATTTATGTATAGACCAAGCGCTTTCTGTACGGTTTCAAGTATAGTCCTTTTCCGGTGGCAGCGGCTTCCACCATGCAGTTATATCTTCTTGCCTCTTCTAACTGCGCTTGGGAGTTTTGCGCATTCTTGATCGTTCAAGCAATAGCTGTAGGGCGACCAGCGAGTGACCCTACCGCCTAGAGCGCGGAGAGGGCCTGGATGAGAAATGGAAGAAAACCGCCAAATGTCATGGGTATTGGTAGAACTCGAGGTGCTTTAACCGATCCTCTTCTTCTTCTTCCCCCACATTTCCGCTTCAGTGCGTTTTTAGCTGCATACATGGCTGTCAGGATAAAGTTCTTCAAACAGCTCTGCTCCCCGCCTTTGTCCTCTTCTTGTTTAGGACACAACGTGCAGCATTCATAACTCGCTTGAAATTCATCACTCCTAAGCCCAACTTAATTTTTCCTTGCATGGTTTTATCAACTGCAAATTCTGCAATGCGTTGACCTATACTAATATCCTTTCTTCTCCGTATCGCCTTAGCCTTATCAGCTAAAATCCTATCTGCAATGTGACAACTTGGTAGACGCTGTTTATTTTTGGAACACAACCTACGACCAGCTTAGAGACAGAAGTGATGATACTTTCTGCCGGACCTGACCATCATTTTGCAGGACAATGCTCAAACATGTACAGTGCAAGCTGTTACTGCTTTGTTTGACTGATGGGGCTGCTAAGTGCTATACCACCTACTCCACTCCCCTGACTTAAGCCCTCGTAAGTTCAACTCGATTTCTAAACTGAAGGAAACACTTCACGGCATTCGCTTCAGAACTGCTACAAATTCGTAAGGGAATAGACCGCGCTGCTCGAACTGTCAACACAACTGGCACTGCTAAGAGTATCCTACGACTTCCACATCGCTGGCAATGGGTTACACACAATGCTGGTGACCACTTTGAAGGTCAGTAAAACTTTGAATCTATTTACACGAGCTGTAAATAAATAGTTGCCACTATTAAAGTTCCAACCCTCGTAGAAATCCTCCCAAGTTTAAATAAAAATTCAATATGTTAGCTACATTTCGTATACATCAATGTGCAACGTACGGAGGTTTATTGTAAAATCATCGATATATTGAAAAATATCTATTGGTAGTCTTAGAAGACCTTGAGTTGCTATCTGACTTAAGTTGGCTCTGTTTAAACGCGCGTTTATGCCCCCAGTATCATTTGCATCGAAATTATCACTAGACTCTAATTATTAAGCAAAAATATGGTGATTTCTAGCTACTAAATCAATAATGCGGTAATTAGCATATGATAGCAAATTAAGAATTATTCAGAACAGGATGAGCAATATTTCTAACTTAACATGACACTCCAATACACTCACTAACCTAACTAGCCTATCATTGGCACAAAGCATCCTCTTTTCCTAACTACTTAATTCAACACTGAACCCGCAAGTGACTCTATTGAAGTTCTGCCTGAACGCACACAGACTCAGAGAGCGCCAGTCAAAGAGCTAGCGGAATACGAACTCATTTAGAATTACAGTGCCCTACTTTGGCTGATGATTACTAATATCACCGTAATTCTCCTTGATGATTACGACGGTCGGCCCAGCCAACGTCGTGATGCCGTATTTCCCGTGAGCGAGCTTGGCTTTAATCTCCAGCGTGGACGTGGTTTGCGTCCGTAAACTCCTGTACGCAAGTGTTCAATTGCGGAGTCCGTCACTAGTCAATACTCAAGCTACTTGGACATATGCCAAGAGTAGTTGGTCGACTCAAGTGCGCGGCAGGAAAGGTACACTTCAGATTGCATATGAACACCACAAGTTAGTACAAATCTGTTTCTCTCCTCAGAGGAACAGATGATGCTACGTATGTGGAGTCGTATGCTCTAAAAAATGTCAGTAACTTCTCTCCACGCTCTCCAAGCAGGGCAGCCAGACACCGCGACTGCTCTCCTCCACAGCCGACACCAGAGTCCTCCTTCAGAGTTTTTGCAAACCTGGCTGTTCTTCGCCGCAGGGATCCGTGCGCGTTGGTAGCCAATCACTACACAGACTTCCATGTATCCGCGCGTGTTGGTACCCAATCACGACACAGAATTCTCCCGTGGTTACTGTTGCTGCCAAACTTTTAACACGTATCTCTACGCGCTCTGCGCCAATCCCGTCACAGTCTTCCTCAAATTTTCCACTGCGGCACGAAATCATCTTTCTCTCTTCCGCATATAGCTCCTTCTCGCTTCTTGATGTGATGGCCCAGCCTCTCCGAACGTCTTTGGTGGTCTGAAGTGCCAGCCGACAAAGGGGTCCGGCCGCGGCCATCCCGTTGGTTTGACATGACATAAACACCTTCCTTAGGGGTTCCGGCCGTGTTCCAGCCTCTGAGCCCATCTCGTTAGTCTGACATGATACACACAACTTCCTTCTCTGTGTCCATTCTCTCCTACCGGTGGGCCAATTATCAATTATTATTCAGTGTATTAGTACTGATTTAGCATCATGTAAGGTGCAAAATCTGCTACCTTACAAATGTACACTCTAACATTTACCAAATGTAAACTCATGGCGATTGCTATTCTTCATTGCGAACTGCTTAAATTTCGTGCCATACCGCTTCCTAAATGTGAATCCATATTGCTATACCTCAAGAGTCAGAGAGATACAGGTAGCAGGCAGTGCATTTAGGTACAACGGCAGTGGAGAAACTGGTTTTCGTCAACCCGTCCTGTTGTTGGATAAGTACACCCTACAGCTCAGAAGAGATCTGCTGTAATAATAAAAGAGTTGCAGTCGTTCTGATTCACATACATGGATTTTTGCCTGGGGATTGAGTTCATCATATCACAACTTCCCCAACTGTGACATAATGCTGCCCATTTAGTTTCCTGATTTCAGGCTGCATTATGTATTTAGTTCATGTCTTTTGTCTATCGATTATGCAGTCATATGAGCAACATATATCTCTACTGCCCTACTGCCGATATATTTTCTTTTGTCACTGAGAAAAAAAAAAATTAATCATGCCTCTTATTCTGGTCACAGAGCATAGGGAAGTCACAAGTGTCCTTGAAATTCTCTCTGATTTCACTCTAAACAAATGTAGGTTTATACCATAAGTGTGTTGCCTATATTTTTGAGAATCGTATAATCACACTGATATACTTTCAAGGACAGCTTGATTGCCATGCATCGAAAACTAGGTAAAAGTAAGAGTTACGAAACATTTTGTGGATATATTATATACTATGTGATCAAAAGTATCTGAACACCCCCAAAAACAGACGTTATTCATATTAGATGCATTGTGCTGCCACCTACTGTCAGGTACCCCATATCTGCAAAGTCAGTAGTCATTAGACATCGTGAGGGAGCAGAATGGGGCCCTCCGTGGAACTCACGTGGCCAGGTGATTGGGTGTCACTAGTGTCATACGCCTGTACGCGAGATTTCCAAACTCCTAAATATCCCTAGGTCCACTGTTTCCGATGTGATAGTGAAGTGTAAACGTGTAGATGCACGTACAGTATGAAAGCGTACAGGACGACCTCGTCAGTTAACTGACAGAGAGCGCCGACAGTTGAAAACGGTAGTAATGTGTAATAGGCAGACATCTATGCAGACCATCACACAGGAATTCCAAACTGCATCAGCAGCCACTGCAAGTACTATGACAGTTAGGTGCGAGGTGAGAAAACTTGGATTTCATGGTCGAGCAGCTGCTCATAAACCACACATCACGCCAGTAAATGCCAAACGACGCCTCGCTTGGTGTACAGAGCGTAAACATTGGACGATTGAAAAGTGGAAAAACGTTGTGCGGAGTCCAGAATCATAGCACACATTGTGGCGATCAGATGGCAGGGTGTGTGTATGGCGAATGCCCACTGAACGTCATCTGCCAGCGTGTGTAGCGCCAACAGTAAAATTCGGAGGCGGTGGTGTTATGGTGTAGTCGTGTTTTTCATGGAGGGGGCTTGTACCCCTCATTGTTTAGCGTATCACTATCACAGTACAGGGCTACATTGATGTTTTAAGCACCTTCTTGCTTCCCACTGTTCAAGAGCAAACGATCAAGCTACTGTTCATAATCCATGGCCTGTGGCGGAGTGGTTACATGACAATAACATGCCTGTAATGGACTGTCCTGCACAGAGTCCTGAACTGAATCCTATAGAACACCTTTGGGATGTTTTGGAACGCCGTCTTCGTGCCAGGCCTCACTGACCGACATCGATACCTCTCCTCACTCCAGCACTCCGTGAAGAATGGCCTGCCATTCCCCAAGAAACCTTCCAGCACCTGACTGAACATATGCCTGCGAGAGTGGAAGCTGTCATCAAGGCTGAGGGTGGCCCAACATCATACTGAATTCCAGCATTATCGATGGAGGGTTCCACGAGCTTGTAAGTCATTTTCAGCCAGGTTTCCGGATACTTTTGTTCACATATGGATCTCATATTGGTGGAACTCATCCATCATACAGGAACCATGTCCATATTCATGAAGAGAAATGTGTACAAACCATTAAAACAGGATTGGCTGCGGCATGCCCATCACAATGTGAGCACAATGTGCGGACCGAGACTCGTCCTATATCGGCTTTGGTGGATACCTCTCCAAAATACTAGGTACAGTGCGAAATTCAATTAGGATTGCGGTGCAGCATTATTCTGTCGGCACGATTTTCTACAGTTCGGCAGTACCGTGGTTTCAGCTCTGTTTATTCTTCACTGTTTGTTTGTGATATATCAGAATTTCATAGCTCCAGTGGCTGTTTGCACAAGAAGATGTAGTCGAGCAATCTATAATCACAAACCTTTAAAAATGAGTGGAAATAGCAGAAGATAAGGATAAGAATTCTTAGTACCTATTATGCGATACACAGTCAGTAGAATAATTTTGTAGGTTCTGGGACATTAAGTAAACATTAAAATAAATTCTGTATTTTATAAATAATACAACCGATTTTTTAACAATTTTTAAAAATTCAGTTTATTTAATTAACTAATTCGATTTTAAAATGTTAACTAAATATGTAATTTTTACAATAATGCAACTAACTATAATAACAAAAAGATTTATTTAACTTACAACATGATTTGTAGTGCAACAAAAAGTATTAGTTAAAAAATTTAGTTATTTTTAAAAATTTTAAACTGTGAATGTAAGTAAATAAATAAAATGTATTAGTTTAAAAAAGTAAGTTATTTTATAAAAAATCAGATTCCGAAAGCAAGTATATAAATAAAATTTATTAGTTGACAAAGTACATTATTTTAAAAAATTTCATTCTGAAGGTAAGTGAATTTATTAAAATTTATTAGTTAAGACAGTACATTGTATTAAAATTTCATTTTTTATTTTTCCTACCTTTTTTAAAATGTTTCAGGAATGTATATAACATGAAGTTAACACTTTTATAAGCTTTTTAAGTTTTCCATTCATTTATATAGAAGCAAATACTAATAATTAAAAATTTTCAGTAAGTAATCTAAGTTGTGCATCACATGTAAGATTTTTCTTACCATACATAATTATATAAGCAAATTTATCATTTTGTATTTTATCATTAAAAGTTGCACAAAGTTTCATATTTGTTTTTCGTGTAGTTATGAAATTTTTTCTACGTGTTATAACAGTTACATAAATTGGATAATTAATTATCAAACTAAATAGATAAACATAAATATCTTATTTTAGAAAAGTAATTCTTCTAAAATTTAAAAATGCATAATATGCTTTTAGAAAACTATTTGGTGGATTAATATTCCACATTTCTAGAGGAAAAATTTCATTTTTACTGTTTTTAAATTTATGATCAAATAATGATGAGTCAACTAATTGATTATTTTTACTATTTGTTTGAAAAACAACAAAACAAAATATGACTTATCAAATTCTGTGGAATTATAGTAATTTGTTACATCTAGTTCAAAAGTATTTTTACCAGATAATCCAGCAACTTCTTCTGTTTGAAGTTCATAAAAAGAAATCGGAATTTTAGGATTTTCTAAAATATTTTCATATTGTTCAAGTTCATAATTTAGTTCATATTTAACAACAGGTACACGAATTTCCATAGATTTTATAACTATTTTTCCTTCTTTAGGAAGTGTATCTTTTATTTCAAGACCAGCATCATTTTTATCAAACCAATGTAAAATTGCATCTCCAGAAAAAGAAGTAACAGTTAAAACTACAGTTACATTTCCTTCAGAATAATTCGTTTATAATCTTTAAAAAAATCCACCAAGTAATGATAATGTATAAAGTACTTCATTTTTTTACTATTTATTTTTCCTGTATTAAGAATATGTCCTTCTAAACTTATTTTGTCAGTAACAGATGAAGTTAAATGTAGTGAAACTGTTGATGAAATAAAAGGATGTTCAATTCTAGATAATATATTATTTCCTTTTTTTATTGTTATAATGTCAAACACTTTAGTTGCATAATTATCAATAAATTTTTTGTTTGATTCTCCATCACAAGTTAGATAATCTTTACCATCATTTCCAATAATACTAAAATTTGTATATAATTGTGCATGATTTGGATGAAGCCAACCATCACAAATATTTCTTTCAATTTCTGTATCTTTGTTAGGAACATTTAAATTATTACTAGTTTCTTCATAAACAGGAAATGAACAAAAATGATAACTTTCAGTTTTGTTCATGATTTATTAAGGAAAAAATTTATTAAGAAAGTTATAAAATAACTGTTACAGTAGCACCATTGAAGTTAATTAAATTATCATTTTCAACAGTTATAGTCACTTCTAAATCTTGAACTGTATTAAAAATAGGAACATTTATAGAATAATTTGGTTCATAAATTATTGGTCCACCAAACTCTGAATTATGTTTAAATGAAGCAATAATATTAGTTACTTTTTGAAAATGATCATTATGTTTTACATACATTCCATCAGCAAGATTTAATTATATATATTTATTAATTCAAAAGGAATTATTTTAGGAACATTTTTAGCTACAGCTTTTTCATTAACTGGAACAATTTGATTACTGTAACCCAGTAAACTTCCAATACTATCTTCTATATCCATAAATAATTTTACATCACTTTCAACAACAATTCAGTTTAAAACTTCATCTGCATTAATGTGTATGTTGAGTTTCTTCAAATCGATAAATCTTTTTAATTTGTAAAACTATATTCACCCACAGGAATTTCTATTGTTTCACCATCACAATAAAGTTTATTAATTTTTGGTGTAATATTTGGTATTAAAAAGTAGAATAAAAACCAACTAATGAAACATTAGTATAATTATCACAGATTGGAACAGTTAATCTTTTCCTAAATATATAAGATTTATCACTAAGTTAAAATAATCTACTCATTTTGTACTGAAAAATTATTAATAAAAGAAAAAATTATTAATAAGTGAAAATATTATTTAAAAAATGGAAGAAATTATTAAGCAATGAAAAAATTATTAATAAATGAACAAAACAGATTGGGAACCTAAAGTGAGAATTCCAAAAATTCAGTTAAAAAACGAACATGGAAATCTTATACCAAATTCTAATGTTGTGCAATAATTAAAGCAAGTGGTTGTGGAAAAACAACATTAATGATTGTTAATTATATTTTAGGTACAGGATGGTAACATTAGAACTAAATTAAACATTTTTATATTTATTCAAAAAGTTTAGAACAACCAAAATATCAAGAATAGGAAAAACAATGTAAAAAAATTGAAGACAAAATAAATGAGAACATTTTTAGTTGTATTGAAAATAATGAAGAAATTATACCATTAGATGAATTGAAGATAATTCACTTGTTGATTTTGACGATATTATTTTAGAAAAGAGATATTGTTAGATAATATTTTACTAGAGTTAGACACAAAGAAATAGAATGCTTTTATTTAGCTCAACCTTATTCAAAAACACCAAAACATTAGTTAGAGACAATTCAATTTTTAAAAATATTTTTAGACAAGATGATACAAATTTAAATCATATTTATCACGACTTCGTTGTTGCAGATTTATAGTTGCTAGTTTTATGGAATTGTGAATAAATGTTGGAATGATGAATTTGGTTTTTTAACAATATATATGTCTAGAAAACCAAATGAACGTAAATTTAGGAATGAAATAGAACATTTCTTAACAACATATCCATAAACATAATTAATGTTTTTTCTTCATTAATAAATGGTTGCAAAGAATGATTAAAAGCTTGTTAAACAAGCTAAACAAAATATAAAGAAAGCTGAAGAACTAAAGGAAAAATTTAAACTTGGGTAAAGCAACCAAGAACAGAATATGAGAAATATAAAAAGGCAGATAAAACTGTTATTGATGCTATTGAAACAGTAACAGAAGGTATTGAAGGTTTAAGTTATAATGTCTTTAAAGCAATTGAGGAAAATAGAGAAGTTGAAAAACAAATGAATCCATATTACCATATAGAAGATTTTGAAGATTTATCAACAACTAAAAATTAACAGATTGGTCTGATGATATACCAGAAAAATATGATTATACATTAAGTGAAATAGAAGTTCAAGATGTATTAAATAAATACCCAGAAGAAAATGAAAGTAAAAAGATACATGAAAGTAAAAAAATAAATGAAACTAGAAAAATTAATATTAGTGAAAAAATGATAGAGTATATTAATAATAGTGATGATAAAGTATTTGGTTTAAAACCTGATGGTATGTTTAAATATGTTGTTATTTTACTTGTAGAATTTTATGGTGATAAAGTAACAATTGGTAAAAAACATATGAAGGTAGAGATGGATTAATGAGACATTTAACAGAAGATTTGAATCAAAGGTTTAAAGGTGAAGATTTGTCAAATTATGCAGATATATTATTAAATTCAGGAGCATTATATTCTTGATAATCAAAATAAAAATAAAATCAAGTAGAGTTAATCAATATAAATATTCTTAAAACCAATCAGTGATGATTATTTTCCAAACTTTAGAAAAACATTTATATATCCTTCAGATATTGGTTCTCCTGAACAACAAAAAATAGGTGAAGGTTTAATTAAAAAATATACAGATAAACCAGTTGAATATGTTTGCTTAAATAATGTTAGACAATTAACTGATAGAATAGAAGTTATTCATGGTGAAGAATTAGTTTGAAATAAAAATTATCATAATAAAAAAGTTAGAATTGCACAAATGTTAACAAATAAATTAGGTGACTTTAAAATTGATAATCCAAAAGGTATTACATTTTTAATTAGGTTTTTAAATAATCTTCCACATACATTTTGGAAAAGTGTTAAATATGGAAAAGGGTTAGTTAATACTTTAATTCACTAACTACCGTTTTTAAATGCATCTTCCAGATTATAAATTTTGTGGTCCAGGTACAAAATTAGAAGAAAGATTAGCTAAAGGTGATAATGGTTTAAATCCATTAGATGAAGCTTGCAAAAACGTGATATTGATTTTAGAGATAATAAAGATTTAGAAAAAAACATATTGCTGATAAAGAACTTCAATTAGCTCCGAAAGAAAGAATGTGAAAAATGTTGCTTCATTTGCTGAAAAACTTGCAGCAACAGCAGCTAGTGGAATAATGTATGGGAAAAGAAATTAGGTATAGGAATTAACATTAATATTGATGAAAATGATTGGGTATTTATAAAATTTTTATAAATATTTAAACTGTATAAAAATCTTCATACATCTTGAAACTATATAAAATCTCTATATAAATTTTTAACTATTTACAATTGATTATACTTTGCTACCTAGTGACAAAACTAATCCAAAATAAATTGAATTAAAATTAAGTAATGAACAATTACATGCAACTGAAACATTCTGAACTGAACCGCAATAACGAAAGAAAGATACAAATAGTGATGGAAATTTCATTATCACATTAGGTATTCCTGTTAAAAAAATTATTGAATATTTTTTAAAAAAGAAGATGGTAAAGGATTAACACAGTATGAAGGTGGATTTCTTCAATTATTATTAGCTGCATTGCCATATTTTGCATCAATTCGTTAATAAGGTGGATGATCTGCAGCAAATGCAAATGCTATAGTAAACAAAAAAAATGATAAAAAATTAGAAGAACAAAAAGAGATAACTGAGAAATGAAAAAAAGTTTGTACAGAAATAAGGGGAAAAAAATTTAAAAAATTAATTAATAAATATCGTAATGTATTAAGTTACTTTGATATAAAAATCAAACTAAGTAATTAAAAATTTAGAAAACTCTAGTAGTCTATATAAAAATGATGAATTAGTAAATAAACCATTAAAAATTGATAGTCATGTAGTAAATTTAGGTACATGTGATAATCCTGGAACTCATTGAAATTGTTATTATAAAAATAATGATAGAAAATTTCTTTTTGATCCATTTGGTGGTAATATACAAACAACAATTAGTTAACTATTTAGGAAAAAATGAACTATACTACAATACAGAAAGAATACAAAATTTTGATGAGGTAACATCTCGTTATTTATTTTAAAAATGCTAAGTGAGAACTATTATTTTAATGCTATTTTGGCTTTAATACATAGACATTTTTTTAAATAAAAGACATCTAACTAAACAAACTGAACAAGTATTCAATACACATACATAGAATTTAGAAAAATTTTAAAAAATTGAAAATATAATTAAACAACTAAAATCATCAATAGATCAAAAGATAACTAATGTAATTACACAATTAAAAAAATAAAGCTATTTTTAAAATAATTAAGGTTATATTGGTTTTAAAAATAGAAGACTTACTAATATAAATGGTCCAATTGATGCAAAAATCTGGTTAACAAAGTTTATTTTAAAAATGAACTATAAAATTTTGTTAAAAAACCGAAATAGACAAGCATTTTTACATAATTTTATAACTATGTTAATATAGAAAATTATAACAAATTTCTTTCAGATTTAAACAAAGAAATGGTGTTATGGATAGTATTATGGTACATTATAATATAGAAATAAACAATATGAAAAATTGGATAGTATTATGGTACATTATAAGAAAGAAATAAACAATATGAAAAATAGAGTCCTTAATCCATTAGTTAAAGTTGATTCAGTGGAAAGTTACATTAAATCATTAGAATCACAAATTAATAAAAGCTTAGACAAAAAATAGGTGAAAATCTAGAAGTATTGAAATCGTTAGATTAATTTTACCGTTATTAAATTTTTATCTATATAATTTTTTAATCTATTTAATTTTTTATCAAAATAATTTTTAATCTTATATATATATATATATATATATATATATATATATATATATATATATATATATATATATATATATATATATATATAAATGAAACATCGTAGTTCAAATTTAGTTCTTATT
The DNA here is from genome assembly GCF_021461395.2 of Schistocerca americana. Lineage (NCBI taxonomy): Eukaryota > Metazoa > Arthropoda > Insecta > Orthoptera > Acrididae > Schistocerca > Schistocerca americana. The sequence continues at coordinate 763,254,697 of NC_060130.1, read as the reverse complement.
GTTTACAAAGTACAAAATGTACAGAAACACATAATCCACAAAGAATAACAACTAAAAATGGAAAACAAAGAATTGAATTAACTTGTACAATTCGCAGATCAAAAAACAAATTCATTAAAATATTTTTGTAACTGGTGTATTTTTAAATGGATTCTGGTAAATTAAAAGGAATTTCACAAATAAATAAAGATTATAAATATTTATTAACAACAATTGATGTTATTTCAAAATTTGTATTTGCTGTTCATATTAAAGATAAAAAAAGCCAGAAATTTAGTTGACGATTTTCTAAAAATTTGTATAATTGGAAAGCCAAATAATTTACAAACAGATAATGAAAAAGAATTCTATAACACTAATTTAAGGAGGTAATGAAGAAATATAACATTAATCATAATTCAACTATTACAGTTAATATTATAAATAAACTAAATGTATTTTGATAACATAGTTCAATATTATCTCCATATTTAGGATTCATAACTCTATAGTGAAAATCATACATAAATTCTTTAGATAAATCATGCATATTTAATCCAACATAAATAGGTTTATCAAATGCGATTTAAGTTTTATACATATGAATAGCAGTAAGATTTTCATTAAATATTGTCCTATTTTAATGTTTGGTTCAGCTACAAGTTTAACACATTCTATATTATTTGAAACTAATTTCTTATATTGTCTGTCGGTTAGACCGTCAGTGAGAGAGCACTTCGATTTCCTGCTGCTAATAAGGCGAGTACACCGTTCGCTTGTTACACATTTTTACGAGCTTCAAACAGGTAAAACTTATTTTCAGTTATCTGGGTAGTTACTATTTTATTTTTGTAATTTCTTGCGTGTTTGAGTGCGTACTAGACACAACCTTTTATTTTAATAACAGTGTAGTGTACAGTATCGCCGTTGCTACTGACCCTCGTATCGTACAGGCTTTTGTTTGTTTGGTTAGAACAGCTCAGTGTCGGTTAGACCGTCAGTGAGAGAGCACTTCGATTTCCTGCTGCTAATAAGGCGAGTACACCGTTCGCTTGTTACACATTTTTACGAGCTTCAAACAGGTAAAACTTATTTTCAGTTATCTGGGTAGTTACTATTTTATTTTTGTAATTTCTTGCGTGTTTGAGTGCCTACTAGACACAACCTTTTATTTTAATAACAGTGTAGTGTACAGTATCGCCGTTGCTACTGACCCTCGTATCGTACAGGCTTTTGTTTGTTTGGTTAGAACAGCTCAGTGTCGGTTAGACCGTCAGTGAGAGAGCACTTCGATTTCCTGCTGCTAATAAGGCGAGTACACCGTTCGCTTGTTACACATTTTTACGAGCTTCAAACAGGTACAACTTATTTTCAGTTATCTGGGTAGTTACTATTTTATTTTTGTAATTTCTTGCGTGTTTGAGTGCCTACTAGACACAACCTTTTATTTCAATAACAGTGTAGTGTACAGTATCGCCGTTGCTACTGACCCTCGTATCGTACAGGCTTTTGTTTGTTTGGTTAGAACAGCTCAGTGTCGGTTAGACCGTCAGTGAGACAGCACTTCGATTTCCTGCTGCTAATAAGGCGAGTACACCGTTCGCTTGTTACACATTTTTACGAGCTTCAAACAGGTACAACTTATTTTCAGTTATCTGGGTAGTTACTATTTTATTTTTGTAATTTCTTGCGTGTTTGAGTGCCTACCAGACACAACCTTTTATTTTAATAACAGTGTAGTGTACAGTATCGCCGTTGCTACTGACCCTCGTATCGTACAGGCTTTTGTTTGTTTGGTTAGAACAGCTCAGTGTCGGTTAGACCGTCAGTGAGAGAGCACTTCGATTTCCTGCTGCTAATAAGGCGAGTACACCGTTCGCTTGTTACACATTTTTACGAGCTTCAAACAGGTACAACTTATTTTCAGTTATCTGGGTAGTTACTATTTTATTTTTGTAATTTCTTGCGTGTTTGAGTGCCTAGTAGACACAACCGTTTATTTTAATAACAGTGTAGTGTACAGTATCGCCGTTGCTATCGACCCTCGTATCGTACAGGCTTTTGTTTGTTTGGTTAGAACAGCTCAGTGTCGGTTAGACCGTCAGTGAGAGAGCACTTCGATTTCCTGCTGCTAATAAGGCGAGTACACCGTTCGCTTGTAGGGTAAACATAGTCATGTGTAGGGACTGTGGTTGTTGTGAGCGGACGCAAGGAGAATTGGCCACTCTTCGGGGGCAGGTGGAGGCTTTGTCTGTTAGGCTCATCGAGCTCGAGGCGCAGGCGTCGGCTCGTAGTGGCGTTGGGGCAACTGTGGTGAGACCTATGCCTACTTCGGTGGCCTTGGAATCGCATGGAACCCCTGATGTCGCTGCCTCTTCCGGCAGTGAGCATCTTACCGGTCAGCCATCACTCCAGGGTGAATGGCGGACAGTGGTGGGCTCGTGCGTGCCTGGCCGAAAGGCGAAGGTGGGATCTGGCCGCGTGGCAGCTGCCTTACCCCTTTCCAACAGGTACGGGGTGCTTCCTAGTGGTGATGACATCGTTTCCGAGCCACCACAGGATGCCTCGCCTGTTGGGCCAGTGGCCGATTCTCCGGCAAGGTCCCGACAGTCACAGAGGGCGGGCCTATTAGTTATAGGGAGCTCCAACGTTAGGCGGGTTATGGAGCCCCTTAGGAAAATAGCGGGTAGGTCGGGGAAGAATGCCAGTGTGCACTCGGTGTGCTTGCCGGGGGGTCTCGTCCGTAATGTGGAGGAGGCCCTTCCGGCAGCTATTGAACGCACTGGGTGTGACCGGCTGCAGATAGTAGCACATGTCGGAACGAATGACGCCTGCCGCTTGGGTTCTGAGGCCATCCTTGGTTCCTTCCGGCGGCTGGCTGATTTGGTGAAGACAACCAGCATCGCACGCGGAGTGCAAGCTGAGCTTAATATCTGCAGCATAGTGCCCAGAGTCGATCGCGGTCCTCTGGTTTGGAGCCGTGTGGAGGGTCTAAACCAGAGGCTCAGACGACTCTGCGACTATAATGGTTGCAAATTCATCGACCTCCGTTATTGGGTGGAGAACTGTAGGGCCCCCCTAGACAGGTCAGGCGTGCACTACACACCGGAAGCAGCTACTAGGGTAGCAGAGTACGTGTGGCGTGCACACGGGGGTTTTTTAGGTTAGAGGGACCCCCCCTTGGGCGAAACGATAAAATACCTGACGGCTTACCAGAGAGGACATTATCATCGTTGATAAAGAACGTCCGTCCTCAGAGACCAAAAACAGGAAAAGTCAACGTAATATTGGTAAACTGCAGGAGTATCCAGGGCAAGGTTCCTGAATTAGTATCTCTTATTGAAGGAAATAGTGCGCATATAGTATTAGGAACGGAAAGTTGGTTAAAACCGGAAGTGAACAGTAACGAAATCCTAGACACAGAATGGAATATATACTGCAAGGATAGGATAAACGCCAATGGTGGAGGAGTATTTATAGCAGTAAAGAATTCAATAATATCCAGTGAAGTTATTAGCGAATGTGAATGTGAAATAATCTGGGTTAAGTTATCAAAGGTGGGTCAGATATGATAGTCGGATGCTTCTATAAACCACCTGCATCAGCAACCGTAGTAGTTGAGCGCCTCAGAGAGAACCTGCAGAACGTCGTGAAGAAGTTAAGTGATCATACTATTGTAATAGGGGGAGACTTCAATCTACCAGGTATAGAATGGGATAGTCACACAATCAGAACTGGAGCCAGGGACAGAGACTCTTGTGACATTATCCTGACTGCCTTGTCCGAGAATTACTTCGAGCAGATAGTTAGAGAACCAACTCGTGAAGCTAACGTTTTATACCTCATAGCAACAGATAGACCGGAACTTTTCGACTCCGTGAATGTAGAAGAGGGTATCAGTGATCATAAGTCAGTGGTTGCATCAATGACTACAAGTGTAATAAGAAATGCCAAGAAAGGAAGGAAAATATATTTGCTTAACAAGAGTGATAGGGCACAAATCGCAGAATATCTGAGTGACCACCATCAAACGTTCATTTCTGAGGAAGAGGATGTGGAACAAAAATGGAAAAAATTCAGAAACATCGTCCAGTACGCCTTAGATAAGTTCGTACCAACTAAGGTCCAAAGCGAGGGGAAAGATCCACCGTGGTATAACAATCATGTACGAAAGGTACTACGGAAACAAAGAAAGATTCATCATAGGTTTAAGAGTAGTCGAATCATAGCTGATAAGGAAAAGCTGAACGAAACGAAAAAGAGCGTAAAGAGAGCAATGAGAGAAGCATTCAACGAATTCGAACATAAAACATTGGCAAACAATCTAAACAAGAACCCTAAAAAGTTTTGGTCATATGTAAAATCGGTAAGCGGATCTAAATCCCCTATTCAGTCACTCGTTGACCACGATGGCACCGAAACAGAGGACGACCGAAGAAAGGCAGAAATACTGAATTCAGTGTTCCGAAACTGTTTCACTGCGGAAAATCGTAACAAATCTCCTTCATCATAACCAACATGGATTCCGCAAACAGAGAACATGTGAAACTCAGCTCGCCCTATTTGCCCAAGAAATTCACAGTGCCGTAGACACTGGCGAGCAGATTGATGCCGTATTCCTGGACTTCAGGAAGGCATTTGATACGGTTCCGCACTTACGTTTAGTGAAAAAAATACGAGCTTACGGAATATCGGACCAGGTTTGTGATTGGATTCAGGATTTCCTAGAAGAAAGAACACAACATGTCATTCTTAACGGTTCAAAATCTGCAGATGTAGAGGTAATTTCGGGAGTACCGCAGGGAAGCGTGATAGGACCTTTATTGTTTACAATATACATAAATGACTTAGTTGACAACATCGGTAGCTCCGTGAGGCTATTTGCAGATGACACGGTTGTCTACAAGAAAGTAGCAACATCAGAAGACTCGTACGTACTCCAGGAGGACCTGCAGAGGATTAATGCATGGTGCGACAGCTGGCAGCTTTCCCTAAACGTAGATAAATGTAATATAATGCGCATACATAGGGGCAGAAATCCATTCCAGTACGATTATGCCATAGGTGGTAAATCATTGGAAGCGGTAACGACCGTAAAATACTTAGGAGTTACTATCCGGAGCGATCTGAAGTGGAATGATCACATAAAACAAATAGTGGGAAAAGCAGGCGCCAGGTTGAGATTCATAGGAAGAATTCTAAGAAAATGTGACTCATCGACGAAAGAAGTAGCTTACAAAACGCTTGTTCGTCCGATTCTTGAGTATTGCTCATCAGTATGGGACCCTTACCAGGTTGGATTAATAGAAGAGATAGACATGATCCAGCGAAAAGCAGCGCGATTCGTCATGGGGACATTTAGTCAGCGCGAGAGCGTTACGGAGATGCTGAACAAGCTCCAGTGGCGGACATTTCAAGAAAGGCGTTACGCAATACGGAGAGGTTTATTATCGAAATTACGAGAGAGCACATTCCGGGAAGAGATGGGCAACATATTACTACCGCCCACATATATCTTGCGTAATGATCACAACGAAAAGACCCGAGAAATTAGAGCAAATACGGAGACTTACAAGCAGTCGTTCTTCCCACGCACAATTCGTGAATGGAACAGGGAAGGGGGGATCAGATAGTGGTACAATAAGTACCCTCCGCCACACACCGTAAGGTGGCTCGCGGAGTATAGATGTAGATGTAGATGTAGATGTAGTATTTCTTACATTCTCCATTGTTTTTCCAAATACAGATTATTCATTACTTTATAGAAATCTTTTTTCAAAATAATTTGTAGCTTTAGTTCTTAACTGTGTGTCTAAATATATATACGTTTGTAACCAGTTTGTGTGTTTAAACTTTAAAAATTTATGTATTTTTAGGAGTTGCATTCCTAAAGAATAGTATTGTTTAAGATTTCTATAATGTAGTACATAATTATGTTTTTTATCAAAATTACTTACTAATTTACTTTCTTTTGTACCTGGAACAAGTTTTGATTCAGGAGATGATGGTAAATCCTTATGCATATCAAGTAAAGTTTTTGGATATTCTAAATCTACTTCAAATATGTAACCATTTTCACAATTGTTCAAACTTAACTTATTTTTGTACAATAAAAATATTCGGTTCATCCCATTTAAATCCACCATATGGTAAGTATTGGATCATAGCTTAACCATATAAATTATTTTCATCTAGATATGTTATATAATTTGATATTTCTTTACTACTAAAATCTTTTAAAAATATATTAATTGCTTCTATATATCTTTTACAACATTGAGATATTCCTCGCCTCATTCATTTTTCAACCATCAAAAGCATATCATAATCGTATAATAATTCATGTTTTTGTTCAGTAATATTTAACATTGCAGCCCAAGATAAACCTGGCGCTGTATAATACCAAGAAGGATCTAGATTATGTGTTTTTATAAGGGATTTTTTAAAAATTATCCAAAATATAACCTCATAATAATTCATCAGGTTTAAGATACAATTCTAGATATTCACCAATATTTTTTATATTTTATTTTTCCCAATCCAATTTTGCATGTTCTTAATCTTCATTAGTTAAATTACAATCATTTGATTTACTGTTAAATTTTCCTTTTGTTTGTAATTGTAGTTCTTGAAATATCTTCCAAGAATCCATAAAATCATATGGGTAAACACCTTTTCTACTTATTAAAATAAATAATTTTGGAGAAAAATCCTTTTTAATATTTTTAATTGATTTTTCTTTAAATCTGATGAAAGTTTATCAAGTGAAGAAGACATAATTTTAAATGTATCAACAAATCTCATTTTGAATTTTTTGTATATTTAGCAAAACTAATACATTTATTTTCATCTTTTGCTATTACGACTATTTCTTTATTATCATAACCAAGTTCTTTTACAAAAAGACGAGAAACATAACCAGATAAATTATATAAATAAATAGGTACAAAAGCAGGTTTCTGTAGTTTTTAAATTACAATTATTACATAGTCGAGCAATATATTTTCCAGTTAGATGATCATGACCACGAAGTTTTTTATTATTTTTGTATAGTAACATTTATATAATGTACAAAAATTTAAAATTATATGTATTTTGATTTCTTCAAATGTAAATGGTTTCATTTCTTCAATTTCAGAAAATCTTTTTTCAATTTCTTCAACTTCTTGTTTTATACATATAAATGATATAGTTGATATTTTTCATCATCATTGTCAAATAAATAAAGATTAATAGACACATTAATTATGTTTTCTATTTTTTGAATATGATCAACCAATACAGGAATTCAATATTTCAAGTTTTTTTATGACAATTTGGTCCTCTATAAACAACAGGATCTTTATAATTCCATATATATATATGTACATTATATAATAACAAAATCCTCTTAGTTCATGTTTTTGATATTTCATTGTATAAGATTTTTCTTGATTTGGTTAACAATTGTCCATTTTTAAAAGTAAACTTTCAAGTAACTTTTAATGGTTTTGTAGTTAAACAATTTGATGTATGATCACTAATTTTTCCTTAGTATTAAAATGTAGTCAACATAAACCACAAAAGTTTTACTCTTTCATGTTTGGTAATTTGACTTGATACAAGTCTAGATAAATTTCTTTAATACAGTAGTGTGAATTATTTTCTATCTTGAAATAAAGTAGATTTATATATTTTCCTTTTTAGATTTTGTAATTTTTATTTGATATAGTTGATATTTTTCATCATCGTGAAATGAATAAACATTAATAGACATATTAACTATGTTTTCAATTCTTTGAATATGATCAACCAATATAGGAATTCAATATTTCAAGTTTTTTTTATCAAGATCAAGACCAATACTTTTATATTTTGTTATTCTTTCATGATGTTCATCTACAGGAAATAAAGCTGGTTTTATACACCATAAAAACATTTTTCATCATTATTTTTCACATTAATACGAACATTCTTATTTCTAATTTTATTTGGCAAATCAATATAAAATATTCCTGTTAGTGGAATATATTTATTAAATGCTACTTACAAACCAATAATTCTATTTAATGTCCATCATGATGCTTGTGCTTGAAAATTAGTTATTTTTTCTAAAATATCATTTTTACCTTATTTAAAGTTTTTACTAAAATCTTTTTCTGTCAAAATAGTATAGTTACGTGTTTGTTGTTCAAATTCGTTATTTCATTTAATTGTAGTTTATAATCACAATATAAATTAAAATTTATCTTTAAACTATTATGTACTTTCAAATAATCTTTATAATTTAAAAATTATATTTTTAATTGGAGTTAAAAATGCTTAGATTCAAGTATATTTATACTAATTTCAATATTTATAGTTTGTAATCCGTTTTCAAATTCATTATCAACCTAGTAATCTTCAATTATATTTCTATATCTTGCATTCAGTTTTAGAATTATATTTGTAGGAAATGGAAATATTTTTTAATGATTTATTTTCTTTAGTTAGAAAAATATCATAAATATTAGAATATTGTAATTTTTTTCCAAAAGTTACCACTTACTTCAGCGAGAGCTTTAGAACTGCGTTCAGGTATAAAATTTTATCAATATTTATAATTTTTACTTACTTCAGTTATATAATTTTAACAATATTTGAATTATTTTCACCTACTTCAGTTATGTTATTTTTAACACTATTTTTATCATTTTCACTTCAGTTGAATTACTTTTTATAATTATCTTTATTATTTTCACTTACTTCAGTGACAGCTGCAGAAGTCTTAGAACTGCTTTTATATGTATTATTTCCAAAAATAATTGGATGATTTCTAACAATAATTGGAACATTTTTAATAAGAAATCTAATTAAATCAACTTTACATAAATTTGAATATCTTCGTAACTTATTTATTCTACACAATTCACAAGGGCATTTACTTTTAATTGTCGTAGTTGTAGTTCAGTAGCAATGTATGTTTCCATTTTGCTCCTGTATTTATCACTAAAAAATCATTAGTTCTGTAAAAAATATTTTTTAAGAAAATGATTATTTTTTAGAAAAATGTTAATTATTTAATAGATGGATAAGGATTATTATTTAATAGATAATTAATAAAAATCGGAATTAGGTTATTATTTAGTTTTTACAGTCAACTAGTTTTTAAAGATTTAGTCTTTTAAGTTGCTACAACTCAATTTGAAACGTGCGGCAAAAACACAACAACCAATCATAGACTGTGCTCGACATCTATTGAGCATCCCTGAGTGCCACAGAGTGCATCCCAGAGTGCCCCAGAGAGCTACAACACTAAGAAAAATCGCTTCACGGCTTTTACTATTTAGTTTAACAATCAGTTACTTTTAGTATTTTATTTAATTCATTATAAAGGTGATTATTTAGTAAACAATAAATCATAAAGTGAAAGCTTTCTTATTCTTAATATATTGTAAAGTACACTTCCTACATTTATTATCATGATTATCTTTATGTGATGGATTTATATTAAAGCAATTAAAATCTTTAATTTCTTGCCACCTTTTACATTTTTTGTAGAAGTAGAGGTTTCTTCATTTTCAACTTTTTCATTATTCATTGTAGATGTATATTTTTCTTCGTTGTTGATAATGTTTTTGAATGTTCTTCACTTGAATTTCGTCTTCAATGTTCCTTAAATTAATATTTAGTAACACTTTTTCCACATACAGAAGGAATTCGATTTTTATTATAATTTTTACATGATATTTATTTAGACATGGTGTACATATAGTTCTATAACCATCTCTTGTATATTTTTGAAAAGTAAAATAATCAGTTAATTTCTCTGTATTACAATAATGACAAAATTTAGAATTCACAGAAGACTTTTGTTGAATTTGATCCATTTATATATAAAAAATTTATTATATTTGTAAAAAAGTATCTTTTTATAATTTTTAAAACTTTTTACAATTTTAATATACAATTGATTAAAATAATATATTATGCTGCTTCACCATAATATGCTTCTTCATATTGATCACTATATATAGCATTAATATCAATCATTTCAATTTTTTCTGGTACTTTATTTTTAATAATAATTCCACAAGGTGGACAATTTCATTTTTCCTTTAACCATTCATCAACACATTTTTTTATGAAAAATAGGTTTGCAATTTGCTATAGTAAATTGTTTATAATTTTCATTACTTAAACAAATAAGAGAAACAATATCTTTTTCAATTTGCTCAATTAGTTCATAAGTACCTTTATCGTTTCTTGTTATCCATTTATAAGAAATAACTTTTATTAGATTTATAAAAAATAAATAAGAATGATTTTCAGTGAATCATTTACCTACAAGTTCGAAATCACATTTTTAAAAATATTTTTAATACTAACTATAAATTTATTTTTGTAAAACTAATAAAATTTTTTCTATAATAATGGAAACTACTTTAATCAAGAAGGTCAATAATATAAGTATATCTAAAAAAAATTAAAAAAGGGAAATGAGCTAGAGATAAATATTTTATATAATATTGCGAACTGTGAATATTTGTATACTAGATATGGAAAATAACTTTGTCTAGAACTCAATACTGATTTTAAAGTTATATTGCGAAATAGATTTTCTATATTAATTGATTATTTAGATTTTGAAATAATTAAAAGAGGACAAATGAAATTGAAATATAAAGAAATGAAAAACTTAAAAATAGTATTAATGAATTTCATGATATAGAGTTCACAATTCAAAAATTTTTTAAAATTATGTACTATTGTTTTAACTAATATATTTTAATTAATTTACTTATCTTCACAATGTGATTTATTTAAAATAATGTACTTTGCTAACTAATACATTTTAACTAATTTACTTAAGTTTACAATGTAATTTTTTTAAATAATTTTCTTTTCTTAACTATTGCATTTAAAATTTTTTTAAAATAACTTACTTTTTTAACTAATACATGTTATCGCGTTATAAATCATGCTGTAAATTAAATAAATCGTTTGATTATAATAATTTGGATTTTATTGTAAAAAATAGGTGTTTAGTTAATGTCATAAAATCAGTTTAGTTAATTAATTATTCTTAATTTTTAAATTTTTTAAGAAACGCTTGTTTTACTTATAAAATACAGATTTTATTTTAATGTTGTCTTAGTGTCCCAGAACCAACAAAATTTTTCTACTACAGTCACATAACAGATGGGTACCTCAAATTTGTTATGGTATGTCATTACATCATGCAGAAGGAACTGAAAGATTTATTACAATGAACGACAGACAGGATTCACTGTTCTGAACATCAAGGAACACTTTGTGCTAAATTAGAAGGGATGGGGCAGGTGATGGAATTGGTGATAGGAATAGTAAATTTTCTCAAGTCGCATGTATTATTCAGTTGTCAGTTTTCGATGAAACTGAGCATAGAGAATGGAGACTTTGTATATTATTGCAAAGTATGTCAGTTAAGTTAAGGGACATACATGGAGTGAGTTTTTTAATTTAAAACCTGATATTGTTTTTTACTTCATAAAGGAAAATTAGAACATCCAGAATGGATTGCAGATCTCGTATTTTAAGGGAAATTGTTTGCACACTGCCCAGAAGACACCGCTGAATGAGAAATAACTTTTACCTGATTTGACAGAGGTGCATTTTGAAAAAGTGCATTCTGGAAGGAACGAATTCTGATAAAAAACATCGTCCATTTCCTAAGGTCACGGGCCTTAAAGAAAACATGAGGTTTGAAGAATTCTATGTGGCCTTGAAAGAACTGCAAGGAGAGTTTTCTAAATGTTTGAAGCACTCTGCCAATCTTACATTTATTTTTGAGGCACTTTGCCCTCTAGGCTGAAAGCCCTCCTGTTCTTCTGCAGATGGATCTGATTGAGCTGCAGTTTAACTCCAATTCAAAACACACATTCTTTTAGGTTAAAACTATGCCAGAGGTCTATGTCGTTTATCTTGGGAAGAGTTTCCATATCTCCATAATTAAAGAACAAACGTGATGAAATATTTCGATCAACATATGTGTGTGAAATGCTTTTTTTGAGTAAGAAATTAAATAAGTCACGAGTACATGGCCACCTGGTGTGCAAAAATTTTCGAAACTATCTGCAGTTGTGCGTATGTTGATAGTTTGTACAGGATAATAATCATATCTCCAGAGTATCAAAAATAATTAAGTAATACTGAAGATTTGTTTAGTGTGTGATCTAAGTTATTGATAAATATGAAATCAAGTCGTATGCAGCGCGATTGCGTTGCTATTTAAATACGATATTTTCGCAGTTTCCTCCTCTCCCTCTCCCCCTCCCCCCGCTCAGACAGTGTGCCGTGGCAGTGGGGAAAATGTGCAGCCATATGAGGGAGCTATGGCACACAAGCAAGAGCACTGCTTATGTGCCAAATTCTTGGCTGTCTCTGCATTACAGTGTAACACTTTTGATTAGTCTGAGACCTGAGAGTTTGATCAGTTTGGTAGAATTTTGTAAACTCAATCTGATGAAAGAATTGGTGAAATTGTATTGGTGGAACATTGAAAATAATTGTCGCTTCCTTCCCTAGTCTCAGATAAGTACATTTCTTACCTCAAGAGAAATTTTTCTGCAACCATGACCGTAGCAGCGACAGACGTCTCGTTCTGCTGCAGGTATTTCTGCCCAAAGGTGTTTTATGAATATATGGGGACAGGTAGACCGATAACAGGCAAGAAACAGCGTGAATTTTAACGTAATTCATACATATTCTTCAACGCAAATGAAATTTGAGACAGCCTCTCTATTATGGGAGCGACTACTCCACAGTGCCAGACTATCAGTGGAAATAGCCCTGTTGCCCGCAGGAATATATTCAAATGGAAAAAGTATAAAAAAGATAGGAACGTTTGTTTACTACAGCCTGTAGCATATTAAAACGAACGACGAGATTGCAAACTACCATGCTAGCGTATAAAACAAATAAAATTTATGGAATTTCAAATGCACTCCGAGAAGGGATGGGAGCCATGATGGTTCTAGAGATTTCGTTACAAGGGGATGCAAAGACAGTAGCGCTTACCAGTTGAGCGAATTTCGGAAGTGACCGATAGCTCCCAGCGCTGACCCCAAGCGTGCGTGGGCTCAGCTCTGGCGTCCGTCGATACCGTAGCCTTGGCGGCGCACTGAATTAATAGCGAGGTTGGACTCCATCGGACTCCAGGGTAATGGAGTTCAGAGTATGCTGTTATCTAGCGTGGCGGCAGACTGCTGTGCCAATGGTCACTTACACAACCAACGAACAGACCACTGTAAACGAATGAGGAACGAATGAGACATGACTGAGCATAACTTGTTCCACGACTAAAAACGTAATCCGCATTGCCAGCCCTGCAGGGAAGCTGCACTGATCTACCCCGATTACATCTTTTAGGCATGGGTGAGAACATTTTGAGCTGTAGAGTTGTCACTCTCCACGCGGAGCCAATGTGACGACACATAGGTAAACGTCTCCCTCTGCGACCACAAGAGTCACAAACCGAATTTGAATGAAAACAGCTTTTACTAACGGCGAACGCCATATTGGGATTTTTAATTAAGTGATTTATTGCAATCATATAGTTATTCTGACAACATTGTCTGATAGTCCTATCTTTCCACAATACATTGATAGTTCCAGAACTCCTCTCGTAATTACTTAACTGAAAGAAATTTGTGTATTAAGTATATGTTCTTGCTTAATATAGACGTAATTGACCCGTGATTGCGGTAATTAGATTCGTAATTTGATCAGCTGTTAGAAATTGTCGTGGAAATTTAAGCGAATTGATTTATAACATGTTCTTTCTTTGTATAGGCTTGATGTAGCGGCCGAAATTGTATTGTTAACGTGAGCGTGAAACGATCTTGAAAAGTCAACGATCTACAACAGGATATGTCCTTCAAGTGTGAAGTCTTCGTAGCACTCCTAAGAAACACATGTACTGGCGTACTTTGCTCTTGAAATGAAACTGTCTCGGATGAGAATTAGGGCCACCATAAGGATCTCTCTCCACAAACTGAATGGACTGCTATGTGTCCCAAGGGCGTGCCAGTTGAACAGACTGTGTGAATCACTCTCTGGGCTAAACTATAATGCCTCTATAAATGGAGCATTACTCCACTGTTGCTGTGTTCAGTTATGATACATACTGTAACGACCCGTCGTGTGTGAGAGTATACTGGTCAAAAGGAAGCATCAATCAAATCAATGGTCTTCCCGGAGAAGATGTAGTGCAAGTGTGACTGGTCTGGGAGAGCTATTTGTGTTATAGAGAAAGAGGAATGTGGGCAGATATGGCTTTAGAAAATGTTTCTTGGAGGAAGGATATAGTAAAGACTGTGCCACTGTTATTTTCAAGGTAACTGGATAGCTTGCGACTTTCGTATGGATAAGGTTCCAGTCAGCTACACAGTTGATGTGGGAATAATCCTACATGTGTTTGAGGGAACTTCGTTGGTTAGACTTCATCTGTTTCGTATGCTCTATAGGAATTTGAGAACGACTAGGAGGGGATCACTTCCAGCTGGATCAAGGATATCTGGAGTTATTTTGCAAGACAGTTTGTAGTGGAGTGGCTCTGAGGTTGGATTTGCTGAGAAAGGGGAATTTGGTCGCCTTGTAGGATTTATCAATTGGTGTCACATCTCTTATGTTGAATCTTTAAATGAGAAGGTATAGTATGTGTAGACAAATAATTCATAGACTATAGCATGTTTGGAAATATAAATAGCAACATAGGCTGCAGTTAGATTCATTAGAAAAATACTAAAAATTAAGACCTCGAAATGATGGACGAAAAGGGTTGTGATCAAATGGTGATATTTCGAAGATGGCTCTTTAAGCCATAGGTTGGGGCTGTTGGCGCTGTGCAGGGTGACACACTTATTCTGTGATGAGGTATTAGGAATTTTCACTGAGGAAAGATGCATCTGTTTCATGTTGCTGCAGAGTGTGGATGAAGGTTTCGTTAGAGCTGAGCGAACTGGAGTGGTTGGAAAAGGATATGGTGTTGTCATGCCATAGTGAACTAGGCAGTAATGTTATAGGGCGCGGTAGAGTGTTTTATACAGGCCCTCAAGGCAATTGAAAAAGGGATGGTAGAGGGTTCTTGAATAGGTGACTGCACTGATGAGGTAAAAGGCATATCGAGGCACCGAGCAAGGTGGCGGAGTGTTTAGCACACCGCACTCGCATTCGGGAGGACGATGGTTGAAACACGCGTCCGGCCATCCTGATTTAGATTTTCCGTGATTTCGCTAAATCGCTTAAGGCAAATGATGGGTTGGTTCCTCTGAAGGGTACAGCCGACTTCCTTCCCTAATCCGATGGGACCCATGACTGCGCTGTTTGGTCCCCTCCCGTCCAGATCAACCAACCAAGGAACCATATCGAGGTAGCTTAGACTATACACGTATGTGGAGGAATATGCGGGCATTGTAGAAGACAAACACGCACTAAAAAGAAACCACGAAGTTTCAGTTACACGATAAATCACACAACTCTAAAGGCTGTAAACTCAACCGAATACTTAGGGATTACAACTGCGAATAATTTAAATTCGAACGATGACATAAAAAATGTTGTGGAGAAAGCAAACCAAAGACTGTGATTTATTGACAGAACACTTAGCAAATGTAACAAGTTTAGTAAGGAGACTGCTCACACTGCGCTTGGTCACACTCATTTGGAGTATTGCTGTGCAGTGTGGGATCCTCATCAGATGATGATGATGTGTGGTTTGTGGGGTGCTCAACTGCGCAGTTATCAGCGCCCGTACAAATGCCCAAGCTTTGCTCAGCCCAATCTCGCCACTCTCATGAATGATGATGAAATGGTGAGGACCTTAACGTAAATTGTTACAGTTCAAGCTCGATCTACTCATTTAAAGAGGAAATCCAGTCTTCTTAATTTCATTTGCGCAAAAATGTAAATAATTTTCTGCTTGATTTTTGAATGACATCTGCAGAAATTTTTCTCCATTGAAAGCACTGCAAGAGCATTTAGTCTTTCCGATTTTCTAGTGCTTTTTAGAAAAATATTTATTCTTTTCAGTGTTAAAAAGCAGCATTTTGCACTTCATGTAGTTATGGGGACTGTCAAGAAGATTTTATATATTTCGTAATTTCACCGAGGACATTGTCTAGATTTTTTCAAGTTAAGTTTCAGCAGCTCAGTTAATTTGCAATATTCATCAGAATAAGACCTACAAATACTTTTAGTTCACTTCTTTGTCAATGATGGGATATGCTTCAGTTTTCAGTACTATCTTATGTGTAGGATGTTCATTCCTAAAACCAGCGAAGTATTTCTTGTTGAATAATTTAGCAGCTACCAAGATTCGTGGTTGATGGGACACATATACCCCACCAAAGTAATACGCAGTTTTGAGCATTGGGTCGTCTATAGCTCATAGCTGTCTAGTGCTAGTATGTAGCGAGATGCTTTCGGAACTTGGAGAAAAATACTACAGATCATGCGTTGGATATATAGCAGGTTGTGAACGATCGGACTGAGCGGCGTGTGTTTGATTTTTGGTCTACAACTACATCTACATTATTACTCTGCAATTCGCAATTAAGTGCCTGGCAGAGAGTTCATCGAACAACCTTTAATCTATTTCTCCATCGTTCCCCTCTCGAACAGTGAGCTGCGAAACGAACACTTACATCTTTCCCTACGGGCTCTAATTTCTCATATTTTATTATGATGATCATTTCTCCCTTTGTAGGTGGACGCAAAGAAGACATTTTCACACGCTGAGGAGGAAGTTGTTGATTGAAATTTCATGAGAAGGTCTTGCGCAGCGAAAAACGCTTTTGTTTTAACGACTGCCACCCAAATGTGGGTACAGCTCAGAAAGCGTCGACAGATGTGTAATTTGGAGTGGCCAGTGAGGGGTCTCTTGCACTTTGGAGTCGTGATTTAGGAGTGCTACGAGCTCCAAAGAAAAAGGGGAACTGTGACAATGGTCAAACACTAAAGAAAAATTACTGTTGTTATATAGACTCTGTGTCATGGTATATCGAGTTAAGTCCGAACTTTTGGTTTTGGTGAAGCACTGAAAAATCATGTATGAATATGTTGTCTGAAAAGCTTTATTAATTATCAGTTCTTGTAAATTGATAACTTATATGAATGTAGAAGAATCATGGATACAGTGTTTTGTGATTTCGTAGTGAGTTATTTAAATCTAGAAGCTCTCTTACAGACATAGTGTCTCTGCAATGGGAAACGAAGTCAGAAGTTAAATGCACTATGTGATCAAAAGTATCCGGAGACCTGGCTGAGCCGGCCGTTGTGGCCCAGCGGTTCTAGGCGCTACAGTCTGGAACCGTGCGACCGCTACGGTCGCAGGTTCGAATCCTGCCTCGGGCATGGATGTGTGTGATGTCCTTTGGCTAGTTGGGTTTAAGTAGTTCCAAGTTCTAGGGGACTGATGACCTCAGAAGTTAAGTCCCATAGTGCTCAGAGCCATTTGAACCACTTGAACACCTGGCTGAAAATGGCTTACAAGTTCGTGGCGCCCTCCATTGGTAATGCTGGAATTCAATGTAGTGTTGGCCCACCCTTAGCCATGATGACAACTTCCACTCTCGCAGGCATACGTTCAATCGGGTGCTGGAAGGTTTCTTGGGGAATGGCAGCCCATTCTTCACGGAGTGCTGCACTGAGAAGAGGTATCGATGTCGGTCGGTGAGGTCTGGCACCAAGGTGTTCTACAGGATTCAGGTCAGGACTGTGTGCAGCCAGTCCATTACAGGGATGTTATTGTCGTGAAGCCACAGGCCGTGCATTATGAACAGATGCTCGATCGTGTTGAAAGATGCAATCGCCATCCCCGAATTGCTATTCAGCAGTGGGAAGCAAGAAGGTGCTTAAAACATCAATGTAGGCCTCTGATGTGATAGTTCCACGCAAAACAACAAGGGGTGCAAGCCCCCTCTATGAAAAACACGACCACACCGTAAGATCACCGCCTCCGAATTTTACTGTTGGCACTACATACGCTGGCAGATAACGTTCACTGGGAGTTCGCCATACCCACACCCTGTCATCGGATCGCCACATTTTGTACCGTGATTCGTTACTCCACACACAGTTTTTCCACTGTTCAATCGGCCATTGTTTACGCTCCTTACACCAAGCGAGGCGTCGTTTGGCATTTAAAGGCGTGATGTGCGGCTTACGAGCAGCCGCTCGACCATGAAATCCAAGTTTTCTCACCTCCCGCCTAACTGTCATAGTACTTGCAGTGGCTGCTGATGCAGTTTGGAATTCCTGTGTGATGGTCTGGATAAATGTCTGCCTATTACACATTACGACCCTCTTCAACTGTCAGCGGTCTCTGTCAGTCAACAGACGATGTCGAAATGTACGCTTTTGTGCTGTACGTGTCCCTTCACGTTTCCACTTCACTATCACAACGGAAACAGTGGACCTAGGGATATTTAGGAGTGTGGAAATCTCGCGTACAGACGTATGACACAAGTGACATCCAATCACCTGACCATGTTCGAAGTCCGTGAGTTCCACGGAGTACCCCATTCTGCTCTCTCACAATGTCTAATGACTACTGAGTTCGCTGATATGGAGTACCTGGCAGTAGGTGGCAGCACAATGTCATATTTGACAAACGTACGTTTTTGGGGTGTCCGGATGCTTTTGATCACATAGTGCATGTGGCATTGCACAGCAGGATCATAACATCAAGAGAAAACAAGACGGTGACCGGGAAATTCGGAAAAGAAGGTAACTGTTATTGCATAGGAACGAGTAAAGACTTGGTATCTCTTAATATATCGATAACTTAAATTCAGCCAACAAGAAAAACACATCGCCAGCAGCACGCTGTAATTCTACGGGCGTCATGTTATTAATTTCGTTAGTATTGAAAAATCGTCTATTGTGCCAGGTTTGTCAGTATACACTTCGCTTTTTAGTGTTCGCCACAAATTAAAATCACATTATGTTAACCCAGGGATCTTGGGGACCAGAGGCCTCTACTAACAAGTCTCTCTTCAGGGAACGCATTGGTGATGTTGGCCATACTTTGTTTGGGTGTGTGAGCGGTTGCTTCATCTCATTGGAATACTGCATACAGCTTCTCTCCATCTGTTAACTATGCATTCCGTCATGAACCAAAAATGAGTTTAATGTTCTAGCTCTGATGAGAAAATACTTAGAGGAAATATAGCCTATGCCATACTAATACAGGATTTTCACAATAAGTAACGATATTTCAGCTATGTGAAAACGGGTTCGTGCACCAATTTATTGTGTTTTAAAAAAAAAACACTTGTAAAAGTGAGAAATCTATATTTTGCGTGACGAATTCGAAGTATATGGTCTACAACATCCCTGTCTCAGATTGGCTAAAGTGGATTTTTTTAAAGATTTGCGGTCTATGTCGAGGTGTAATTGGTTAGAACTACTGTGTACATCCAAGCTGGGCCTGCTTGACTTGCAGTATCTGCGGACAGCAGCCGATCAGAAGTGACGGCATATTTTCACGTGACCAGCGGGTGCAAAGAAAGGATTTTGGCTACTGGCTAGCTGTGTCTTGTCTGTGGCCTTGGGGACTATCGAAGTAACCAGCATGTTGGGTGGGCGACAACATAAGCAGACGTGTGTGTTGCATGAGAAGATTCAATATAATGGGTGTTTACACTGGACGATTATTCCATCCATGTAAATTTATCAGTTAACTGCTTGGTGACAGTCTCTACAGCCTCTGAGTGTTCGGTAGGGCTGGCGGGTGGATGCCAGGGATCGGCGTGCAGCTGCCAATGCATTTGCGAGTCTTTCCTGACCAGTGCTCAGCGGTGATGTGATGTCTCGGGCGAAGGCGCGTTGTGGCCAGGAACCCAGTGCCGGAGGGCGTGAGGTTACCCCAGTGTGGCAGATGGCGCAATCTTTGCGGTCGCAAGTATGTGTGATGGGTTGGATTTTTTCACCAGATACGTTTAGTGAAACCATTGCGGTGGAGGAGGGTGCTTGTGTTCTCAAACATCGGTGCATACAAGACGTCAGATATATTTAGTGCAACGACCTATTTTTGCGGAGATTTAATTACTCAATCTGCATAAAGTTTGTGCGTGATACTCAAACGTTGAAACTACGTTTGATTGTAAATAAAGATCATTATAAAGTGGTGGCGAGTACTACAAGCAATCTATTTGACTCCTGTAAACTGTTAAATAATTAAATTGATAGGCTAGTGCAAATGGACTATTCCCTCTAGTTTTGATATCCAAATTGCATCACCTCTCCCTTTGTCCCCAGCATTAGCCAATAGGAACAAAGTATCCTGAGGAGAGATGACTATCACCATCTGTGTGTTTGGAGACCTTGGTCCACGCACAAACAGGAAGTAGCCACTTGGGAGAGTGACAGGGAGAGAGAGAGAGAGAGAGAGAGAGAGAACGAGAGAGAGACAGACAGACAGACAGATATATATATATATAGAGAGAGAGAGAGAGAGACACAGCATGTGTTTTGACAGGAACTTCCAAGATATAAATATCAAACAGTTGTCGCCACATGATGCTTTGTCCGACAGGAAGTAACTGGAATGATGAAAGGGAAGGAAGGAAGGAGGGGACTGGAGGGAAGAGGGGTGGGGAGGTTGCTTTTCCCAGCATCCTCTGCTGTTGGTATTGTGAACTACCTCAATCAGTACCTGCACAGCAGGGCGAGCACAGAGAGCAACTGCTTTCACTGACATGGTATGGTAGGTGTTAATTTGACAGCAAAACAGGGAGTAAGTCTGGTATCAAAGGGGCGCTGGCATCTGATGCTTTGTTTGGGGATTGAGTAATAGGTGACTGTGGTCTGCCACCAACATCCAGTGCAATGAAGTGAGCAGCAAGCAGCAGCAGCGCTGGTGGCAGTGCCACACATCCAAGGCAGTAGTTGGAAGAACTGCCATGCAAGTACATAGTTTCATACCATGTGTCCTGAATGGTGTGTGTGTGTGTGTGTGTGTGTGTGTGTGTGTGTGTGTATAAGCTCCTCAGCAGCTATTTGACTTGTAGATTGGTAGAAGGCAACTCTTCCTACACTTCAGTGATAGATTGCTGCCCTATCCCTTCATACAATGTATGTATGTGTGTGTGCCAGTTCCTCAGCAACTATTTCACTTGTAGAAATGTAGGAGGCGACTCTTCATATACTTCAGTATGTCTGTGAACGGATTTTGTAGTATATTTTCGTAGTTTATCTTCATGTTTAGTAGAATGTTTTCGTAGTTTGTGTTTGCGATCGGATGTCGTACTATTTTTTTCATAGTTTGTGTTCAATATTCGTAGTATACTTCCATAGTTTGTGTTTAGACTTTCTATCAACTGTTTTGAGATTCTGGAATATGTCTGACTCAAATAAAATACGTTAACGCACATATGACGACCAGTACAAAAATATCTTCTTATCTTATCCTGATTTTCCACAGAAACATCATAGAATATGAACACAGTGTTTGGCTTCACTTTTTCCGATGGAGGGATATCACTGCTCTTAGTGCTTTCTTCTTGTTGTTGTTGTAGTGTACGTACCCCAGATGCTGCCTGAGCTCGACCACCAGCTGGAGGCTGGGAGAGAGCAGTAGCAGGAAGCTATCCTGGAGCAGCCTCCTGCGATTAATGATTTTCCATTGCAACTGTCCACATGTAAGTAGATACTCTAGTTTAAAAAAATTGTTTTCGTATTACTTTTGTATGTGTTTTTTTTTTCTACATGACTGTTGTTTCTGTATCAGTAGATGATTGAGACGAGCTTGACAATTGGATCTGACACTGATATACCAGAGTGGGTGCAAGAGATGGAGTGAGAGTTTTGGTCACATGATATTGAATCATCTATGCCTGAGTTGGTGTAGGTGGTTGTTAATGCAGAGCTTTGGGATACGATATTGGATGCAGAGCTTTGGGATACTATATCGTCATGGAAGCAGTGAGATTTCAATACTTTATCTACCAATTATTATTTTTTGTAGCACATATAATCAGTGTTCTTTCTTGGCAGCTGCAGGTGAGTTTATAACATGTGTACTTTCCCTCTCTCACTCCCTGTCTCCAACTACTCCTTTACAGCACTATTCCGTAGTGCAAGTGCCAGAAACAAAGAAGGCTTCATCAAAACGTGGTCCTGCCAGACACACGTCACCCACTAGAACGAGGCTTGTGGCTGCATGGGTCTCTGCCTCAGCTCCTGCCACCTCTGCCAAAGTGCCGCTCTGGCAACCATGGACTTCCACCCCTCTGGCTACTGGCTCAGAGCTGGCAGCTGCCAGTACTCCTCACCAAGAGTCATTCCCACAGCCTGGGTGATCACACTAGCCTGATGCAGCTGCACCCCACCATCGGCGGCCTCGTGTGTATGTGGCACCATGTCACAGACCTCATTGCTTCACCCATAGCCAGCCCCACCTACAGGATGGTCGCAGTCCTTGGCTGCTACTAATAGTGATCCTGTAGCTAGCAGCAGTTCCCTCTCCGCCCCCCCCCCCAACTATTATAGACGGACATAAGGTTAATAATGTGTTGCCACAGCTAAACTGTGAGGTGGTTGAGGATGCATTTGAGGAGAGCTTCTCGTTTTCTCATATAGAGGAGCCAGCAGGAGGGCACAGAGACTCGATCGGTTTTCTGAAAGTGTGCCTTCCTGTTCTGGAAACGTAGCTCTTCAAAATCATTAATAATCTGTGGTACCTCCCCCCCCCCCCCCCCCCTATAAATTACTGAGTGGTGCTATGTTGTGAACTCATGCATCCACTCAGGCTGGATTCAGGTATTGAGGAGAAGAGTATCATCTATATTTTGAGGAAAATGGCGTGATATCACGGAGCACCCCAGTCACTAAGTGGTTTCATGATACCATCTTGAGTGCTATACAGGCCAAATTTTCCAAGATGAAAATTAAAGGCTCAGGTAAAATACTCAGCTGAGTACTACATCTGCACATCCTTAAACATGTCTTTGATCCAACAAATGGGAGTCCAGCTATATCAAGCTTCCTAAGGCTGTAGCTGATAAGAAGACATGTATAAATGTCCAAAATAAATTAGACGACTATTGTTGTATATGGTCAGTCCTGGCTTGTGAAAGAAATTATAAGGAAGATCCGCAGCACACATCTTGATATGGTAGAGATATTGACATTCATGGGTGTTAGAAATTTGCCGGTATCGAGTTCCCCATTAAGATCCAGAAGTTTCCTAAATTTGAAGCACAGAATACTGGTATATCAGTTCATGTTTATAGGATGAAGGAGAGCAAGTTACATAAAGAAATTTGTTGGAGCTTTCCATTTCTCTGAATTCGTCGATCAGCATAAGCTGCATATAAACGTGCTGCTATTCTCAAAATGAAATGATTATCACTACATCTGGATCACAGATATGTCCCACTGCTTTCATCTCAACTGAGTAAACACAACTGTAAAAAGTGCTAAATGCATTCTCCACTAGCGACTTATTAGAAAAGCATATTATGGATTGCTCTATTAGGAAACCGGTACATGTTGTCACGCCACTAAGGAAAATAACGCCCACCATCAGGAGTGTTGCCCTTTTGTAGTGTATGCTGACTCTGAGTACCAGGCTGCATGTTCATGATTCGACTTTTAGCCACCACAAATCATGTGTTGGGGAAAAATCCTGTGATTTGGCTGCTCACTAAGCTCGAAAAGCTTTCATGGGGGGCTGGTAAGCTTTACAGCCCCAACATTCCTATGACCAATTTAAAGGAGAATAATGATTTGTACAAGAAGGTGGTTGACTGTCATGTCTGTGGGCTGCTGTTAGACAGGAAAGCGGGGACTCCTCGTATGGACCATTGCCATCTAACTGTGAAGTTCTGCAGTGCCATCCATAACAATTGCAACCTGAAGTATAAATTAGCATGACACACACCCATCTTCTTCCATAGTTTGAGCAGGTATGATGCTCACTTTCTTGTTGAGTACTTGACTGAGTTCGCTGAGTTTCGCAGGATCAGGTCAGTCACCTGACAGACTATTGAAAAAAAAAATTCATTCCCCAAACGAATGATGCTCATCTACATCTACATCACACCTAATGGTGTATGGCGGAGGGTACTTTCGGTACCACTATCTGATCCCTCCAACCCTGTTCCACTCGCGAATAGTGCGTGGTAAGAATGATTGTCGGTAAGCCTCTGTATTGGCTCTAATTCCTCGAATTTTCTCCTCGTGCTCAATAAGCGAGATGTATGTGGGAGGGAAGTAATATGTTGTTTGACTTCTTCCGAAAAGTGCTGTCCCGAAATTTCAATAGTAAATCTCTCCATGATGCACAACGTCTCTCTTCTAACGTCTGCCAGTGGAGTTTGTTTAGCATCTCTGTAACGCTCTCTGACCAGATAAACGATCCCGTGACGAAACGCACAGCTCTTCGTTGGATCCTCTCTATCTCCTCTATCAGCCCTACCTGATAGGGATCCCAGATAGATGAACAATACTCAAGAATCGGGCGAACAAGCACCTTATAAGTCACTTCTTTCGCGGATGACTAACATTTCCTTAAGATTCTTCCGATGAATTTGAGTCTTGTGTCTGCTTTTCCTACTATCTGTTTTATATGGTCATTCCACTTAAAGTCGCTCTGGATGGTTACGCCTAGATATTTTACGGCAGACGCTGTCACCAGCTGTTCGTCACCAATAGTGTAGATGTACAGTGGTGGATTTCTTTTCCTATGTATGCGCAATATGTTACATTTATTTACGTTCAGGGCCAACTGCCAGAGTCTGCACCATTCATCAATTCTCTGCAGGTCGTTTTGTAAATTCTTACTATCTTCTGGCGTTGCTACTTTGGTATAAACAACTGCAACATCTGCGAATAGCCGTAAAGAGCATCCGACGCTTTCTACTAGATCATTTATATACATATTATGAACATCAACGGTCCTATCACACTTCCCTGTGGTACTCTGGATATTACCTTCACATCTGTCGATTTAGTTCCGTTAACAGGGACGTGTTGAGTTCTATCTGCAAGAAAGTCTTGAATCCAATCGCAGGTCTCCTCCGATACTCCGTAAGCTCGTATTTTTTTCATTAAACGGCAATGGGGGACGGTGTCAAGTGCCTTACTGAAATTGAGGAACACGGCATCAGTCTGAGCGCCGTTGTCCACTGCGCTGTGGACCTCATGAAGGAACAGAGCGAGCTGAGCTTCGCAGGATCTATGTTTGCGGAATCCATGTTGATTTTTATAGAGGAGCTGTTCATTTTCCAAGAACGTCATAATTCTTGAGCATAAAACATGTTCCGTAATTCTACAACAGATTGACGTCAACGATATAGGTCTATAATTGTGTGGATCTGTCTTACGGCCTTTCTTAAAAACGGGAATGACCTGCGCTTTTTTCCAGTCGTTAGGTACCTCTCCTTGCTCAAGCGATTTACAATAAATTACTGCTAGAAGGGGAGCAAGTTCTTTCGCATAATCTTTATAGATCCTTATAGCTATCTCATCTGGTCCTGAAGCCTTTCCACTACTAAGCGATTGTAGCTGCTTTTTAATTCCGCAATCGGTTATCTCAATATCTGCCATTTCGACGTTCGCTCGACAATTGAAAGGGGGGACAGTGTTACGATCTTCCGCGATGAAACAACTTCGGAAGACCGAATTCAGTATTTCGGCCTTCTCTCTGTTATCTTCCGTTTCTGTGCCGGTGTGGTCGCTGAGACAATGAATAGATGATTTTTACCGACTTACTGATTTTACAAACGACCAAAATCTCTTAGGGTTTTTACTCAGGTCGGTTGACAACGTCTTACTTTCGAAATCACTGAACGCTTATCTCATTGCTGTCTTTACGCTCATTTTCGCTTCCTCAGCTTTTGTTTGTCAGCTAGGTTTTTACTTCTCATGAATCTGACATGAAGTGCTCTTTGTTTACGCAGCGCTTTTCTAACACGGCTGTTAAGCCATGGTGGATCTTTCCCATCCCTGAGAACCTTACTCGGAACATACTTGTCTAGTGCATATTGAACGATGCCTTCGATTTTTTCCATTTGTTTTCCACATCTTCATCCTCGTCACAGGATATTTGGTGCTGACTGCTGAGATATTCTGAAATTTGTATCCTGTCACCATTGCTGAGCAAATATATCTTCCTACCTTTCCTAACATTCCTTGTAGGACCCGTCCTCATAGATGCTGTCACAACCTTATGATCACTGATACCTTCCTCTACGTGGTTTTTACTGATTCGATAAGTTCAGGTCTGTTTGTTGCCAAGAGGTCTAAGACGTTACCCTCAAGGTAATTTTCGGACAAAATATCCAGAACAAAGCCACACGATTCCCTGCCTCTGGCACCAGTTTTAATGGCATAACACTCCCAATCTATACCTAGCAAGTTGAAGTCACCCCCTATCACAACGGCATGATCAGGAAAATTACTAATGATATTCTGCAAGCTCTGTCTGAAGCATACTACAACTACATATCATGACCAAGGTGGTCTATAAAAGCATCCGATCACCATTTTTGACCGTTCTTTGATACTCAATTTCACCCAGATTAATTCGCATTCGGAATCCCTGATAACCTCGCTAGATTTTATCGAATTTTTACTGCAATAAACACGGCACCATTGGCGACTAACCTATCCTCTCGATAAATATTCCAGTCTGAACTTAGGATTTCGTTGTCATTGACGTCTGGCCTCAACCATCTTTCTGTCCCCAATACTATCTGTACATTATAACCTTCAATAAGCGATACTAATTCTGGGACCTTTCCTTGGATGCTCCTGCAGTTTACTAAAATCATATTAATCTTTTTTATTTCTGATCTGCGAGGACCTAGATTGTCTGAGGTCGCTGTGGCTGATTCAACACGCAAATCGTGTTTTCTCCCAAGGGAGGGGTCCTCTAACCTAAAAAAGCCGCATGTGCACGCCACACGTACTCCGCTACCCTAGTAGCCTCGTCCTGCGTGTAGTGCATGCCTGACCTATTAAGGGGACCCCTACAATTCTGCACCCGATAGCGGAGGTCGAGAAATTCGCATCCGATATCGCCGCAGAGCCGTCTGAACCTCTGGTTTAGACCTTCCACTCTGCTCCAAACCAGAAGACCGCGATCAACCCTGGGTACGATGCTATAAATAGACAACTTAGCCTGCACCTCGCGTGCGTTGCTAGTTGCCTTTACCAATTCAGTCAGCCGCCGAAAGGTGCCGAGGATGGCCTCAGAACCCAAGCGGCAGGCGTCATTCGTGCCGACATGTGCCACTACATGCCAAGAATTATGCTCTTCTTCCTGGACTCATTATGTTTTATGCCGGCACCACTCAAGAAACTTGTTGAAACACTGTCTCAGGGGAATATGCGCATTACTCGAGGTGTGTATTCTGATGACACAGTTTCAACTTGTGATGGAGAAGGGTGTTTTCCCATACGAGTATCTGGATTGTATGGGAAAACTCAATAATACCCGACTACCGACATAACTGCATTCACCAGCAACATTATAGGCGATGCTGTATCGGATGCAGAGCATGACCATGCTGTGAATGATTGGCAGGAGTTTAACATCAGCACTTTAGGAGAATATGCAAAATTTTGCATGGGCAAAGACATGCGTTTGCTTGCAGATGTTTTTGAGAAATTCTGACGTAAATATATGACCACATATGCTCTGGATGCTGCCTTTTACTGCACAGCACCCGGGTTGTCTTGTGGCGCTATGTTAAAAAAAACGAAGTGTGGCATCGAATTATTGACTGATACTGACATGCTTCTTTTTATTTCTACGAGGGATCCATGGCGGACTTTGTCAATGTGCCCATAGCCCTTCAAAGGCAAATAACCCACGGATGGATTAGAAGTTCAGTGCAGCTAACGATTCGAGATACATCATGTATTTGGATGTGAATACCTTGTATGGGCACGCCATGCAACAATCGCTGCCGATTGGCGAGTTTTGATGGCTATCCAAAGTCGAATGTGTTGGATTAGATGGGAATATCCATGGTGTAGGGAATTTCGAGGAGGCGGACCTCAAATATCCCATTAGTTCGCATGATGCACACAGTGACTTGCCGCTATGTCCAGAGCAACTAGTACCGCGAGGAGGCCCCATCTCCAAACTGATCACAACGCTGAGGAATAACCAAAGATACGTCATGCATTACAGAAACCTCCAGAAGTGTCTCAGCTAATGGATGGAGCTGGTTAGAATCATCTATGCTATCTCCTTCAAGCAGACACATTGGTTGGAGGAGTATATTGATTTAAATACCGAGAAGAGGGCTTCTGGTAAGAATGATTTCGAAAACGATTTTTTAAAATTGATGAATAAAGCAATTTTCGACAAAACAATGGGAATTTTGAGGAAAACACAGCGAAATTCTTATTAGATCACATTGGGTTGGCGATGGAGAGTAAGGAAATGTATCGCCAGGCCAAATTTTAAATGGGCCACTTTCTTCAATAAGAGCTTTGTGGCTATGGAGATGAGAAGACTGCAGTCGAGTTCGTGAAGCCGGTATTTGTGGAGATGTCCATGTTAGACCTGTCCAAACTCCACACATACTGATTGCATAATAAGTTTCCGAAAATTCATTTCGCTGATTCAAAGTTGGATGATGATGATGATGTATAGTATAGGGACGTTCAACTGCGCAGTCATCAGCGCCCATACAAAGTTTGACACAGTCCTGTTTTTAACTGAATCCAATCTAGCAACTGTCACAAATGATGATGATGAAATGATGAGGACAACATAAACACCCAGTCCCCACGCAGAGAAAATCCCCAACCCAGCCGGGAATAGAACCCTGGACCCCGTGATGCAGAGGCAGCAACGCTAGCCACTAGACCACGAGCTGCGGTCTTATAGTTTCATGTATTAGGTGAAGGACTGTGATCCATATGAAGTAATGAGGTGCCACATCAATGCATTAGACATGTCTTCCTATGTGGCTGATACTCCTTGTGGGTCTTAGATCCAAAATGTATCTGTATCACACACTGGGCGGTAACACCCAGAGGCAAACAAAGGGTGTCAATCATGCAGCGTCAAGGGCCGTCGTGGTTAAAGATTACTTGCAGTGCCTGTACAGCGGTGTTTGCAGTGCTACACCACAGCTGCAGCGTATGGTACAGAAAATTAGTATTCAATCATGAGGGCAAGAGGTGTACATTGTGCGGTAATGGAAAATTGCTTTGTTGCCTCATAACAATAAAAGGGTCACTTGTAAGGATGGGATCGCAACTCACCTGTACTCACACTAGTCACTGGAAGAGAGTGATGTGAATGAGAGAGAGTGAGAGTATGCGTGAAGAGTGGTTGTATGTGGACTGTTACGACCCATTTGTCATAGGGTAAATATTTTTTCAGTGCAAATATATATGCATACCACGTGTGCTGACATAGTTGTGCACTTTGAAATATATGTGCGCACCATGTGTCCAGTGATAAGATAAACAAACATAAAATCGTGTAAAATATATGTACACCATGTGTGCCAACATTGTTGTACACTTGTTAATATATGCACATCATATGTGCAGCAATAATGTAAATAGACCAGAAATTGGGTAAAATATATACACACCATATGGGCTGACAGAATGCATACTTGTGAATAGCCCTTTAAAGGAGTACACTCACGAATAGTCCCTGCACATCATGCAAATTGAACAGTTTTTTAGTTTCACATGCCACTAGTCATCCAAGTCTCATTAGTTTTTAGTGCAGATGTATTTAACCCCACAAGCCATCGAAAAAATTGTGAATATTTTCAACCAGTGCTACTCATTAAAAAAACTGAATATTTTTAGCCAGTACTTGTATGCCCCAAAAATTGTAAAGGCACAACCTGTGCTACAGTTGGGTGGACTGTAGGTTTTTTTTCGAGTCATATTTATTAGTATTAGTAATAGTGTGTACAAAAAAGTATCTCTGCATCGGAAAATGTTAAGTGAAAAAGAATCATATTGTATCTCAAGTACCAAATTGTATCTATATATCTGTAAGGATTGAATAAATGAATTTCGTTACTACATGTCTTTGTTAATGTTATAAACAGGAAACCTATCCCACATTGCACTGTATATACTGATCAGCCAGAACATTATGACTACCGACCTACTAGCGATATAAACCGATCCAGGCAATAGCTACCTCACCTGGTGAGGGATGACTGGTAGTCAGACACACGCATGGTACATGTAGTGTCAGTGAGCGTGTTGTCCATATGTGGAATGGGGAAGCGCACGATCTATCTGAGTTTGACCGAGGGCAGACTGTGATGGCCTGGATCTCGTCATTGGCATTTCGGAAACTGCACGACTTGTCAGGTGTTCGAGGAGTACTGTGGTGAGTGTCTTCAACACATGGCGAAACCAACGCGAAACCATGTTCAAACGTTGTGGTTTTGGGCAGCCACCGCTCATTATATCTGTCGAATGTCGTAGGCTGAGCGGAATAGTAAAACAGAACAGGCGGCGCACCTTGGTGGAACTACATCAGGCTTTAATGCTGGGCAGAGTACAAGTGTGTCTGAACACAAATTGCACTGTACACTCCTAACGATGTGTGTGCCAGTATCATCACAATGACATTGGCAACTACGACTGCAATGGGCACATGATCATTGGCACTTGATATTGGCGCAGCGGCAGCACATTGCATGGTCTGATGAATCCTGACACCTTCTTCATCATGCCAATGGAAGGGAGTAAATCTGTCGTCTTCCAAGGGAACAGCTCCTTGACACCTGTTCTACGGGGCAGGGACAAACTGGTGGCAGCTCCATTATGGTCTGGGGAACATTCATGTGGGCATCCATGGGTCCAGCGGAGGCACCCTGATTGCCAAGGAGTATTATACACTGGTTACAGACCACGTACAACTCTTCATGACGATCATGTTTCCTGTCGGTAGTGGCATCTTTCAGCAAGATAATGCGCCATTTCACAAAGTCAAGAGTGTGATGGAGTGGTTCAAGGAACACAGTGGCGAGTACCAGTTGATGTGCTGGCTCTCCAACTCGCCAGATCTGAACCCAATCGAACACATTTGAGATGTGATTGAATGTAGCGTCAGAACTCACCACCCCCCTCCCTGGACTTTACGGAATTAGGTGACTCGTGTGTGCAGATGTGGTGCCAACTCCTCCCAGCGACCTACCAAGTCCTCATTGCCTCCATGTTACGATGCATTGCTGCTGTTATCCATGCCAGACGACCGTGTGGAACTTTCTCCATGACAATTGTTACTCCCCTTGTCACTTACAGCGTGTGCAGGACTCATTAGCGACAGATTTTCCACATCAGGAGCAGATTTGTCACTGGTTTCTTCACCAGACAATCATGATTCTGGGATCTGTGTCACCCATCCTATTCGCAGATGAGGCCACCTTTACCCAGAGTGGTATCGTCAACTTTCATAAGTCATCTGTGGGATAGTTATTAGTTAGGTGGTGATAATGTTCTGGCTGATCAGGGCGTACAAGATGGTTTTTTCCACCATGTACAATTTCGAGGCATCGATCGATGAGAGGATACGGAACAAAACAGGTAATGTTGTGTCTGATTCACTTCTCTCGCTGACTCACCTTTTAGTGGATGTGATACAGCGTTGTGCACAATGTTTCCGTATTCGAATCGAGAGCTTGCCGATATAGTATTTGCTTATGGAAGGGAAAATGGTAATGGGTGGAGGGCAGCAAGGTTGTATCAGGAGACCTATCTCCGCCGACAACAACCATAGCATTCAAAGTTTGCCACTGCGTTTCACCGTTTGTCTGAGACAGGGTCGTTCCAGGAAGCAGGAAATCATGAAGGATGGCCCGAAATGTTTGGACACCAGACTTGGAGGGAAATGTGATTAACACTGTGGAAGGTAACCGCCATGTACCTACCAGGCAGTTGGCCCGGAGTACAGGGTAAGACACACGACCGTGTGGAACTTTCTCTATGACAATTGTTACTCCCCTTGTCACTTACAGCATGTGCAGGACTCATTAGCGACAGATTTTCCACTGGTTTCTTCACCAGACAATCATGATTCTGGAATCTGTGTCATCCATCCTATTCGCAGATGAGGCGACCTTTACCCAGAGTGGTATCGTCAACTTTCATAAGCCATCTGTAGGATAGTATGCAGAACCCCCATGGTATGGTAACAGCAAATCATCAGCATCGGTGCAGACGGAATGTGTGGGTTGGGATAATTGTCGACGGTATTTTGGGACCAGTCTTCCTTTCACGTCGTCTAACAGGCCGGAAGTATCAGCGTTACTTGTGGATGACTTTGCGTCTCCCACCGGAAGACGTGCCCTTGGTGATTCGAAGGGTTATGTGGCTGTTACATGATGACACTCCAGCCCACTTCGCTATTAATGCCTGGACACATCTCAATTGTGTTTTCCCTGGTCGATGGATCAGACAAGGAGGTTCAGTTGCGTGGGATTCTCGTTAACTGGATCTCAATCCGAGCGATTTCTGGTTATGGGGCCATCTCAAAAGTATCGTATATGCAGAGCCCATTCCAGATGTGGAGACACGGGAATAGTGTATTCATGCTGCCTTTGACACTGTTCGGATGCAACCTGGACGATGTGAACATGTGAGACAGAACACGATATGGCGTGTACAAGCACCCATTGAGGCACATGGAAACCATTTTCAACACATACCATAACTGTGGCTGCATGGTATATCACAAATTAGATCGCAGTCCCTGTAAGAATGTCTTATTGAATAAATTGTCTCTAGTATGGAAACCGTGCATTTTCGGACGTAAGTTCATTAGACATTTTTTGTTCCGTATTTTCTCATCAATCAATCCCTAGAATTTGTACACAGTGAAAAAACTCACCCATTATAAAGGATATGCAAGACACACGTAACACATTAGTTTTGAACATGTAGGTGTAAGATGGAGAATAACAAAATAAATGTATTGGTTGCGTATCATGTTGTATGTATTGGGTCGCATATTGGGATATGGGAGCAGGTGGCACAAGAGCAACATTTGAAGATTCGATACATTCATGTGATTTTCTTCTTGCCTTTGATGTACATGATGGTATCTGTGTAGTCAGATAATCGAAGTGATGTCACATCTTTGTAGGCTGTACCAGGATCTTCCCAGTGAATTCCATGGAAAACATTTGTTAACCATTTGGGCCTCCGTGTTTTAGCACACTTCACATCCTTGAAATACTATTACACCAGCATGTTCTATGAATGCTATAAATGCAATATCTTTAAATATGAACAGTCTGCTCTCATCATCAAAGAAACCTTTAACATCTGCAATGGTGTTCATACTTCAAGATGCCATTGTGCAACACTCTGGGGTGTGGCACAACACCTGTTCATTTGTGCAGCTCACCGCACAACACCAGTGAGCAGGCAACAGTTAATCACACAGTCATGTAAAATTAGAGCACATACCACAGTGCATTCTGTGAAATTTTCTGAAATTTAAATTCAGTTTGTACATCTATTGGTCCAGATTTCATTATCTCATTCTGTTTTGTGGAGCTATTACGATGACTGGTGTCAGTCCTTGAATTTTCGTAGGGTGAGTAGACATCCTTCCTCTTCAACACCTTCATAATAGGAATCATGGAACTTTGCATACACGTCAAATGCTAGATTAAATATATTTTCATTCCACTGTAGCAGTAAATTGTCATACGGATAGAATTCAGAATTCAAGTTGACTCTGGCACTGGGTATTCAAAAAGCTCCCATAAGCGGAAACTTAATGACAGATATACACCAGCATTCAGATGTTTTAAAAACTTCAAAGCTCCTCATTTTCTACAGAGATGCGAGGCATTTTATTGGTGATGATCTTCTTCTCTTCTTGGGGGTCTTTGAATGTATGAGTTGTTGTACATCGCAATCTGTACAAGAATAAGTTCCTGTTAAACATTCATAATAATTCCCCCCATGTCCTCAAAGTACCCCATAAGCGGTTTTAATGGTATGCATGCATTGAATCTCTTGTAGTCTTCCACTGTCCTACCCACTGGCTCGGGTACGAATCATCCTGCATTTTCTATGCCTCCCAAAGCTAAGTGCGAGGTGGAGACATATGTTTTAAGGGTTGATGCTATGCCTACATTATATTTACGGTCAATCTCAACCCCATTAAGTTCATATCGTATCTCCTGAAACAGGAATGTTAAAGCATTATGTGTAAGTTTCCCCCACTGTAGGAGAATCATCCTGTTTCCTGAGTACCCCAACCAAATATTTGAAGCTCTTGCATGGAAGGATTAAAGTGTCTTTTTGCGGGATGGCAATCCTAATTTGTCATTCTTGTTGAATGTGACTGAAGCATAAGGTTTCTGCGAGAAGTATTTCTGGCGTGTAATCCGCTCATCATATTCCATTGGGACCGTTATACTGAGCGACGTCATTGAAAGGGTCTGGGCCTATTGATTTCGCATGTGTTATTACCTTGTAGTTCCGTTGCGAAGTGCCGTGCTGTGAGTTGTGTGCGCTGATTTTATACAGCATCATATGCCAATGCTGTCTCAGATGTAGTCGCAGAACGATTTCCTCACCACGAAAGTAATGAGTTAATTATTTTGGTCCACAGTACGCAGCTCTAGATAGTCCTATATCTGAACTGTCACTGAAAGGTATATAGCGTTGATGGGAATCTCAACATGGTTCTATTTCCACAATTTCTTTTCTACCATTTTCTTACAGACTCCTTTATGCTTTAGAGCGCTTTTAGCTACATGCATAGTTGTCAGGATACAGTTTTTTAAACGCCCCTGCTCCGTCTTCATCATCATGATTATCATCATCATCTACTTCTTCGTCTTTAGTGGGCGATGTGCTGCATCCATAACTTCGTGAACTTCATCCCAAATCCAACTTTCGAGGGCAGTTCAATAAGTAATGCAACACATTTTTTTCTGAAACAGGGGTTGTTTTATTCAGCATTGAAATACACCAGGTTATTCCCCAATCTTTTAGCTACACAACACTATTTTTCAACGTAATCTCCACTCAATGCTACGGCCTTACGCCACCTTGAAATGAGGGCCTGTATGCCTGCACGGTACCATTCCACTGGTCGATGTCGGAGCCAACGTCGTACTGCATCAATAACTTCTTCATCATCCGCGTAGTGCCTCCCACGGATTGTGTCCTTCATTGGGCCAAACATATGGAAATCCGACGGTGCGAGATCGGGGCTGTAGGGTGCATGAGGAAGAACAGTCCACTGAAGTTTTGTGAGCTCCTCTCGGGTGCAAAGACTTGTGTGAGAACTTGCGTTGTCATGAAGAAGGAGAAGTTCGTTCAGATTTTTGTGCCTACGAACACGCTGAAGTCGTTTCTTCAATTTCTGAAGAGTAGCACAATACACTTCAGAGTTGATCGTTTGACCATGGGGAAGGACATCGAACAGAATAACCCCTTCAGCGTCCCAGAAGACTGTAACCATGACTTTATCGGCTGAGGGTATGGCTTTAAACTTTTTCTTGATAGGGGAGTGGGTGTGGCGCCACTCCATTGATTGCCGTTTTGTTTCAGGTTCGAAGTGATGAACCCATGTTTCATCGCCTGTAACAATCTTTGACAAGAAATTGTCACCCTCAGCCACATGACGAGCAAGCAATTCCGCACAGATGGTTCTCCTTTGCTCTTTATGGTGTTCGGTTAGACAACGAGGGACCCAGCGGGAACAAACCTTTGAATATCCCAACTGGTGAACAATTGTGACATCACTAACAACAGAGATGTCAAGTTGAGCACTGAGTTGTTTGATGGTGATCCGTCGATCATCTCGAACGAGTGTATTGAAACGTCCCCTTAGAAAAATTATACAAGACTGTGCTTAAACTGACACACAATATTTTTAGCACAACGCAATCTGACTTTCAAAAAATCCCTACGAAAGAATGGCCCTGACTAACCTTAACCTATGCGTTTCACAAATCGCTTACCTCACAAAAATCTTGGTTACTCGAACTACTGCAATACAGCGGGCGCCACTACTGCCAGCTAAATAAAAGATTCAAACTATGGAAGGCACTAACTACTGATAGGGATAGTTAGCAAATGAAAGATATTAATAGAGAACAAACAATGTATTTACCTTAATATCATCAAAAGTCATAATATATATAGGAGTTCATAACATCCATTTTTTACAAATATCAAAACTCCGCCATTTCTCTCTCCACATCCACCACTGCTGGCGGCTCACCTCCAACTGCGCAACGCTACGCGCTGTTTGCATCCAGCTGCCCAACACTACAATGGCAGACAACAATGCAAACTAGCCACAGACTGTACACAGCACAGCCAGTGATTTTCATACAGAGCGCTACGTAACGTTGCCAATAAGAAAACATAAACAGCCTACTTAGATAGCCCCCATGCTCCCCACAAAAAATTTTACAAATTGTTTTGGGCAGTGGCCAATAATGATTTGATAAAATTTTTCATAATTACAGTAAGAAAGATATAAAATGCACACACTTCTTGATACAATGTTGGTCAAAAGCTAAAATTTTCTCACAGTCCATAAAGACAGTCCTGATCATTCATCACAGCAACATTGCAGTGTTTTTCTCAAAGTCTGAGTAGTAAAAGAAAATGCACACGGAAGTAGTGGATGTCCATGCAATCTTGAAGAAGTAGTGGATTTCCATGCAATCTTGAAGAAGTAGTGTTGTCCTTCCAACGGAAAGACAGTGCTGACTCTTGACATGCAGACAGGTATTGGTCCACAACAGAGCAAACCCACAGCAGAGTCAGTCGAAATTTTGAAGAGTATTGGTAGGTAGGTCATCACAGAGCAGACCCACTGTAGTCCTGGTAGAGATTACGGTATTGGTGGGCCACCAGAGGCGCAGACCCACTGCAGTCCTTGTAGAAATAATGGTACTGGTGAGTCAGCAAAGACGCAGACCCACTGTAGTCGTTGTAGAAATAATGGCATTGGTGGGTCATCAAAGGTGCAGACCCACTGTAGTCCTTGTAGAGACGGCCAGCAGCCATCTGTCGCAAATGTGCAGGTGCACAGTCACCATCGAAGAGTCTTGCGGACAATATAGCAAGTCCATAAACCACCACTTGTGCCCTCACAAAGTTTTTTAATTGTCCTTAGAACCAGCAATGCTGTTATCCAGTCCCTTGCTGAATTATTAACACACGTGCAAACACTATCAGTCCCTACTTCTCACATATTGTCCATATACTACGACCAACAGAAGCGTGTGCAGGGAAATGGAACTTACAAGTTACTTAATTTGATGACCTGGTGTCAATTACAATTTTATAACATAAGAATACAATTACAAAGGTACAAAATACATCATTAAAGAACATAACAATACAGAGAACATTTGTAGTACAGGCTTTACAAAAGAATCAAAATAACATATACGTCAGTGTTACAGGAATTATGACATGAGAAAATACATAAAAGATCAGAATAACTTTCGAAACATCAACTTCACACATGAGCATTAAAACAAAACAGAATAAATAATGTCTAAACATCTTTACAAAGTAAATAACATAGTATTAGAAAAATTCTACAACATAGCTCTCATCAGCTAAACACATAAAGACAGGAAAAACACAAATACACAAGAGTACACAAACATATAGAGGGATGACACAAAAGGAAAGGACAGGGTTTGTTTTACTGCAGTATTTTGCATGGAGATCTCCCTTTGTTCATCATTATTCCCAAAAGTACTACCTAAGCCTGCTTTCTGTATCCTGTTCACATCCTCTCCATTTTCTTATATCTTCTCAATGCATTTCTTCCAATTCATCATAGTTAGTTTCTTATATAGTCTGCCCCCTCTTAAGCTAACTTAAATCTACTGAGCTCAGATGCTAAACTAAGGGACAAGGCAATGCAGCAGCACAAAACAAGTAACACAAACATCAATGACAAAAAATTCAAACTGGCAAAGCAATTGCAATATTACAACTAATATAAGGCACTGTGCAGCAAACAAGAAAAATAAATGCGTAGTAAACTGGCTTAACAGCGTAATACAAAGTCAAATTCAGTAACATTATGCCTGGCAAACAGCAGCAGCAAATGAAATAACTTATATCTAAACATGACATAGCTCAAGCAGAAAAAAATATTACACTAAAAATGGTCATGTCTAATACCTATGTCACATCTTAACACTAGAGTGATGCATCACGAGAACTTACACTAGCAGATAAGTTACCAAATCGTAAAAAAATTATTTATGCAATTCCTGTGAAGGGAAATGTCTATTTATGTGCCCTCGTTTTCTTGGAAGTAGATCATAAATTTCTTATTGACTGGATCTGTAGGCATAAAATAACTATATTAGTACATATATTAAATTTTATTTTAACCAATGCTGCAGTGCAGCTAGAAACTAGATATTACAGAAAATGAGCAAATATGTACAAAGGACGGCATGAAACATCATTCATTAGCCATATGGCATTTCATAAGGCAGTAAAAATTCTCTCAATTCTCGAGAAAGACGCTTGTCATAATCAGGTGTGCAGATGTAAGTATCTTTCCAAGTAATGAGCGTGTCGTATTTGCGGTGCTTTCTACAAAGGAATGTCAATAGCGAGGATAATGGCCTCCCTTTTTCTTGTCTTTTCTACCTGTGCCTCTGAAATGGCACACACACTAATGGCTTTTTCTCCAGGCGTCTGACATAGCTGGGTGCCCACAACGCATTACGTGCAGGTGGTCACTTAACTTTCTTACGGAAATATTTACGACAGCAGTTTCCGCTACAGTGGCAGTCTCATATAAAAAATTTCAGAGGTCGAGAATTTGCGTTGCAAATGTGTAGATACAAAATCTTATGAATATAACAGTGTCCAAAAAATTTTCGCCGGCATTGTGAAACATTCGCGCATTTACACACATTTCATAACTCTTAAATACGATTCTTGGTTTCCAACATCCTTTTCCACAAACCAGAGTCCCTAACCACTACTCATTATTCCTTACCTTATTCGTTGACACTTCTTCAATATTTCATCATAATAGATATGTAGCATAATCAAATAACTCATACAGCATCAGCTTATTGATCATAAACATACCACAACAGCATAATACACATAGTCATCGTAATAATAACATCATAACACCTCAGTCAACTCTCAAAATCGTCGTAGCTTCCTCCAATAACTTCAAAACCTAAAAAAAATTCTCTGCTCATGTCAAATGTGTCATCTGCCTCAAACATACTTTAAAAATCGTGATCCCATACCAAATATATCATTCAAATCTCTCATAATATCACAATGGGTCTGAAAAAATATGAACAGTTCACAAAGTACAGAAAAATACAATTTCATAAGTGTGAAGTTACCCATCTGTGTAATTGCATAAACATGTGTCACTGATGTAGTAAAAAAAATGTTTATCTCTCAGTTAAATGATCAGATAGCTGTGTAATTTGTGTGTTAGAGAAATATGGTACCGATGTGTAAAGTTGTATAAGCAAATACCATATTAGCTAGGGCTCCTTGTGCTTGCCAAACACATGGTACACAAAGTAGGCGTGTACCCCCTGAGGATTAATGTAATTATACCCTTAGGTGTTACAGATTACAGCAATGGAATGAAATGTATCATGGAAAACTTTCTTTGTAATTCAAAAATCTTGAAAAATAAATGGCTTAAGTACAAAATTAATCTCTCAAATGGGTGTCCTGTAGCGCTAAATGTGCGTCTTGGTGTAAGATAATTCTGTGGATGTGTCGTAGTTATCGTCCTCTGTAAGCAAAGTTCTGCTGAAGTCAATATACTTACCTCATCATAAACGAAAGTGAAATGCTTTGCGTATGGATACCGTAGTTATTACGTACCTTACCGTGATCAAGAAAGTACTATAATGTAACGTATTGTTGTGCTGCGAAAAAGGCTGTCTCATTGTAGCTATACCACAAAAGTTACTACTAAAACATGTTTTACTTTCCAGAATAAAACAGAAAAACTGTGCAGAAAGAAAACAGAAACACTGCAAAAGCAACATTGTATATTGTCACTCATTAATAGCGTCGTGATAAAATCGTGTAGCTGTCACATAAACTAACCACTGTGTCATCTGGTATCTTACAGAAAGTACTTTAAATCCAGAATGTATTTTCAAGTAAACCAAAATGTTGCATTAAAATCTCATTAGCAGTACAGGTAAATGTTCTTAGTATGTAAGCCTTATAGTCGTTACGTAATCGTGCAACTAACAAGCAAGAATGTACACACACAATAACACTGTGACGTCTGTTCACTATAACAATGCATTCGTAATTTCTATTTAAAAAGTTCTCTTGGTTCTTGATTGGATATTCAACTTCAAACATTGTTGCATGGTAACAGTTTCTAAGTCTGACAATGCATACTAGAAATGTGAAGTTAAGAGTTTTATGGCAAAGACAAAGTTAAAAAGCAGATTATCTTTCAATAAACGGTTTTACATGTGAAATGTGGTGTAAACCTTTACTCTTCCTAGTACGCAGAGTTTCAACTTCAACGCAATTATCATGTGGTATACGTCGGATTCTGTAAGGTCCATTGTAAACTAGAAAGAATTTGTGACTCAAGTGTTTCTTCTTATGTGACAATGAATGAGCTTTAATGAGAACTTTCTGACCAATATACAATTTCTTTGCATTTGCTTTACCGTGTAGTTTTCTCCTTTTGTCTGCTGCAGATTTTATATTTTTAAGAGCCAAATCAATTATGTCTTTGTGTCGAAGTTTACGTGTATTCGGGAAAGGTACAAACTCTCTGATTCTGTTCGGTGGTTCTTCATTCTTTAGTACAAGAGTAGGCAGTAAAGCAGTGGAATCATGAGGCATTTCATTCAGCACATTTTGAAATAAGTGTAAATATCTGTCCCAATGCTGATGCTTTCTGTGACAATAAAGTCTGCAGAGCTTATTGATTTCCTTCATAATCCTTTCAGACGGGTTGCAATGTGGTGAGTACAATGAAATAAAAACAGGTTTGATTTTATGATTCCGAAGCATGCGTGACCAAACAGCAGATCTGCACCGGCAACATTCACATTTTGACAAGCGAAAAATGTGTCTTGACTCATTTGAGAAAACGGTGAGAACCCAAAACCTGAGTCTACAGTATTTGCAATATTGTGTTCTGTCATTCCCGATTCTTGAGGCGAGCTGTTGCCGACCGATCCATCGATAATGCTTCCCTGTTCACTACCTGTTTCACTGTCTGCACCATTATTTGACGCCCGCTCCATTTCCCTATGCACAGTTACCAAAATACTACTTTGAATGTTAGTTAATTCATTACATGGTGGCGCTAACACACTGCTTTTGTCTTCACTGTCATTTCTCAGTTTACTTTGGAGCCTAGTATTACGTTTTTCACACGCCATTATTGTCACAATATTTCACACGACAACACAGAAAAGCACAATTTGAAGAGCAAATATAAGAGAACACATTAACATAGCGCTGAAAATAATATCTGGTTAATTGCAGCTGCGAAATACTTGGTGCAAATCTACATGCGTGCCACACCTGTTTTACTGTACAACGATGAAAGACTGCAACTACAAAGGAAATTCTCTCTATAATTACGCGCTAGCAATAAACAATAGCTACACTAATTACACAAACTACAAGAAAAAAATCAGAAGATTCCAGTGAGGTATCCTAGGCTAAGGGTCGACATATGAAACGTCCCCTTAGAAAAATTATAAAAGACTGTGCTTAAACTGACACACAATATTTCTAGCGCAACGCAATCTGACTTTCAAAAAATCCCTACGAAAGAATGGCCCTGACTAACATTAACCTATGCGTTTCACAAATCGCTTACCTCACAAAAATCTTGGTTACTCGAACTACTGCAATACAGCGGGCGCCACTACTGCCAGCTAAATAAAAGATTCAAACTATGGAAGGCACTAACTACTGATAGGGATAGTTAGCAAATGAAAGATATTAATAGAGAACAAACAATGTATTTACCTTAATATCATCAAAAGTCATAATATATATAGGAGTTCATAACATCCATTTTTTACAAATATCAAAACTCCGCCATTTCTCTCTCCACATCCACCACTGCTGGCGGCTCACCTCCAACTACGCAACGCTACGCGCTGTTCGCATCCAGCTGCCCAACACTACAATGGCAGACAACAATGCAAACTAGCCACAGACTGCACACAGTACAGCCAGTGATTTTCATACAGAGCGCTACGTAACGTTGCCAATAAGAAAACATAAACAGCCTACTTACAGTATTCGCACGCTCCGCCATTGCAGGAGTCACAGCTGTGCACGGCCGGCCCGCACGCAGGAGATCAGACAGTCTCGCTTGACCTTGCGGCGATGATGACACACGCTTTGCCCAACGACTCACCGTGCTTTTTTCCACTGCCAGATCACCGTAGACATTCTGCAAGCGCCTATGAATATCTGAGATGCCCTGGTTTTCCGCCAAAAGAAACTCGATCACTGCCCGTTGTTTGCAACGCACATCCGTTACAGACGCCATTTTAACTGCTCCGTACAGCGCTGCCACCTGTCGGAAGTAAATGAAACTATACGAGACGAAGCGGGAATGTTTGAAAATATTCCACAAGAAATTTCCGGTTTTTTCAACCAAAATTGGCCGAGAAAAAAAAATGTGTTGCATTATTGATTGAACTGCCCTCGTAATTTTACAAAGTACGGTTTTTTCAGCTGCATATGCCGCAATGCATTGACTTATACCAATATACCTCCTTTAAGATATTGCCATGGCTTTATCAAATAAAACTCGATCTGCAGTATGGCATATTGGCAGATCTTTTTGTGTGGTGTAGTGTTTCATTCAGGCCTCATGAAGCAGGTTAACCTTTCATCACTGTGCGACAACCGTTTTCGAAGCTTTGTTCCATTGTTGCGGTGGTTATGTCCCAGAATGTGTAATCCGACTGGTAGTTTGTTTAGAATACCACCACGTCTTCTAATGTGTCTCCTACGAGGCATGCTATACTGCTGTTGTGGTTGTGGTCTGAGCACCCTGTTGTATAGCACATCGTCAGCGTCAGTCCACTTGTTTTATGTTGCAGGCCATTTAACCCTCTTCCCTCGGCATGTTCTGACCCTCTCTACGAGAAACACGACTGGTTCTGAGCTTCTCTGCA
The DNA here is from genome assembly GCF_021461395.2 of Schistocerca americana. Taxonomy (NCBI): domain Eukaryota; kingdom Metazoa; phylum Arthropoda; class Insecta; order Orthoptera; family Acrididae; genus Schistocerca; species Schistocerca americana. The sequence continues at coordinate 763,211,582 of NC_060130.1, read as the reverse complement.
ATTCCTCTGTGTAAAAGCATCCTGCAATTTCAGTACCACTGCTGTCCTTTAAGATATAAGTTCTGGATTCATTCTTTGCACCTTGGATACTGTAAATATCTGAGTTGACCAATTTGGTAGGTATTACTTCTCAAATGCTGTCTTGTGTTTCGAAGTACTTACTAACTCACCCAAAGTAAACTTTTGTTTGCATGGATCCAGCATTTTAATGCGATTGTATACCGTACTCAGGAGTCCATTATCAATAAGATCAATTGGTTCTAATGGTTCAAATGGCTATAAGCACTATGGGACTTAACATCTGAGGTCATCAGTTCCCTAGACTTTGAACTACTTAAACCTAATTAACCTAAGGACGTAACACACATCCATGCCCGAGGCAGGATTCGAACCTGCGACAGTAGCAGCAGCGCGGTTCCGGACTAAAGCGCCTAGAACAGCACGGCCACAGCAGCCGGCTAAGATCAGTTGGTCTCATTTTTATTGTGGTATGCTTGGTTCGATTATATTGTTTAATTATTTGTGGGAGAATATCTGTCCATTTGTTTGATTCACGAAGATTAAAATGCTTCGACATTTGACCTTCTATTGTTCTGTTCAGACGTTTCACGATACTCGCCTTCAGGTGGATGAACATCGAGTAGGGGTGTATTCCATATCGCTCCCTCATGGTCTTGAAATATCTATTGTAAAACTCCACCATGATCAGTTTGAAAGTTATCTGTACATCGATTCGTTCCTGTCTGCAACAAACGCCCAAACATCTCTGCAACATCTCTCCCTGTTATTGTTTTGACAGGCAATGCGTGGACAAATTTAGAATATATATCAATGACCATTAAAATATACTTGAAACTTTTATTTGCACTTGAATACTCTCTCATATCTCAAAGAGCAGCTTGTCATAAGTCACCCAAACCTTTAAACATAACTTGTCTACAAGGGTATGTCTTGTGCGCTGGTTTGTGCAGTTCTCGAACGACAGTCTCCATACTTATTTGATGATACCTCTCTCTCTAAGCTATGGAATTATTGAAACAACCTCACTCGAATGAGCTGTATTACCAGTGACAGCTGATGCCATGAGTAATCGATCTATTAGCTCACTGGGATTTTCATAATATATACTGCAGGAATCAATTGTTCCTCTTTCATGGTGAGTGTCAATACCATTACCGCTGTTGATTTCATCATCTAATATAGGTTTTATAATGGTTTCGTATTTCACACTGGTTTGGCTTTTTGGTACTCCATTTGTTTTCTTATGTAGATCAGCCGAATGCAGTATTTCACCATATATTTCCAGGTATTTAGGTGAATAATTTAGGATTTTCGCAGGTCTAGGGAAATAAGATTAAGTAGACCTGATGATCTCTGGAATACTCTATCAGCGATCCATACTGTGTTATCAGTTAACTTTATAGACTGTGTGCCCAGCATGTATGGTTTTATCCTGCTGAAACAAAATATTCTGTCCATGTTAGCATCACTCTGATGGTTTATCAAATTGGCAACAGCATCTTCAAGAACATCATCATCATCATCATCACATAATTTCACTGAGAGCTGCCTGAGAGATCTGGTAACTGTATTAAAGGTTTCTCTTAGTGTTTGATCCCACTCTGAATCTCCTAACCTTAAGGGCTGTAATTTTTCTTGAATGGCCTTCTGGGCCTCGATGACTTTATGTGAAGTTGACATCTTGTTATATACTAGGCAGTGTTCTGTGTAGGGTTTCACCTTACATACATTCTTTTCTATTGTACTGATCTTTACAGTTATGTTGTTTACTTTCTTTTCAATTACATTAACTCAATCATTTAATGTACTGATAGATCTCGTAAGGGTCTGACAATACATCAGTAGTTCCTTACGTATAATCCCAACTTTATGTTCAAGAGCCTGAATTTTTCCATCCATGTACAAGGAAATGTTCTGTCTGCGTATAGCTATCCTTTCAAGTTGAGTGCTCAACATGCATGTGGACTTCTCCATGGTGTGATGTATACTGATGTAGTCACATCTTGTCATACCTCTTGGAAGTTTCGTCTATACCTACCATCATTTAGTTTTTTGTTTTAACAATAACAAGAACCCAACAATCTCCACATATCTTTATAAATTCATTGAATAACATATCAGTTCATACAACTACTTGGTAAATATGTTTTTAATTTAAATTTTCTTGTTTGAAGGCTTTAACGAGGTTTCCATTATCACTCACCAACTGTTTTGAGGTTCTGAAATACGACTGATTCAAATAAGATACATCAACGCCCATATGAGGACCAAAACAGAAATATCTTCGAATTTGATCCTGGTTTTCCACAGCAACATCGTCGAATACGAACACAGTGTTTGGCCTCACTTTTACCATTGGAGGGATACCACTGCTTTCAGTGAATGTTGTGTATGCCACACCATCTAAATCTTCCAATGTCTCCTGTAATACACTCATGCTCATAAATTAAGGATAATTGCAGAATGTGGTGTCAAACAACGTGGCACTACACAAAACTGGCGCTAATAGCATAGCCACATAGGGAACGCACATGACACAGATCTGTAAGTCCACAGTATTGGTGATAAGTTGAGAAAACCGTCCCAAAACACGTGCGCTACAAAACATCACTTTTTCCTGTGCATGTACCCCAACATCAGTGTGGGATATGGTCACCATGCACATGTACACAGGCCGCACAACGGGTTGGCATACTCTGAATCAGGTGGTCTAGCAGCTGCTGGGGTATAGCCTCCCATTCTTGCACCAGTGCCTCTCGGAGCTCCTGAAGTGTCGTAGTGGTTTGGAGACGTGCAGTGATATGTTGACCGAGAGCATCCCAGACGCGCTCGATGGGGTTTAGGTCTGGAGAACAGGCAGGCCACTCCATTCACCTGATATCTTCTGTGTCACGGTACTCCTCCACGATGGCAGCTCTTTGGGGCTGTGTGTCATCATCCATCATGAGGAAGGTGGGACCCACTGCACCCCTGAAAAGGAGGACATACTGGTGCAAACTGATGTCCTGATACACCTGATCTGTTACAGTTCCTCTGTCAAAGATATGCAGGGGTGTGCATGCACTAATCATGATCCCACCGCACACCATCAAACCACAACCTCCATACAGGTCCCTTTCAAGGACATTAAGGGCTTGGTATCTGGTTCCTGGTTCATGCCAGATGAAAACCCGGCGAAAATCACTGTTCAGACCATACCTGGACTCGTCCGTGATCATAATCTGGTACCACTGTTCCAATGACCATGTACTGTGTTCTTAACACCAGGTTTCACGGGATCTCCTGTGACCAGGGGTCAGTGGAAAGCAACTTGTAGGTCGCCGGACGAATATACCATGTCTCTTCAGTCGTCTGTAGACTGTGTGTCTGGAGACAACTGTTCCAGTAACAGCAGTAAGGTCCCGAGCAAGGCTACCTGCAGTACTCCATGGCCGTTTGCAGGCACTGATGCTGAGATATCTGTCTTCTTGTTGTGTTGTACACTGAGGACGTCCCATACTGTAGCGCCTGGACACGTTTTCTGGAATCGTTGCCATAATCATGAGATCACACTTTGTGGCACACGGAGGGCCCATGCTACGACCTGCTGTGTTCAACGAGCCTCCAGTCGCCCTAGTATTCTACCCCACATAAAGTCATCAATATGTGTTCTTTGAGCCATTTTCAACACACAGTCACCAGTAGCATGTCTTAAAACGTCTGCACACTTTCTCGCTGCACCGTACTCTGACATGCACCAACACTCATCTGCGTATGTGGACAGCTGCCAGCGCCACCGTGCGACGACAGCAGGTCAGATGCACTGCATGGTCATACTCTGAGGTGATTTAAACCCGCAAACCGGCCACCAGAGCGTTGTTTCACCATGTATCAGCATTATCCTTAATTTATGAGTAAGAGTGTAGTTGGCATTTGGGCTGAAACAGCGTTTTTGAGATCACACATACATTCTCAAAGCGGACTCCATTTGGGTACGTTAGCAGCAACATGACGACATTCATCTCCCCGCAGCTGAATAGACTTATATTATATTATTGGAAATGATTAGCCTATTCTTCTTCTTCTGGTTTTCTGCACCATCACAGGACCAATCGCATACAACCAACACTTTAATATGAGGATGCTTCACCATCGTGCTATGATACCAACTGCATAAGATATTGATGTTAAGTGGGCTGTTATAGGAACAAAAACACTTCTGATAATACACTCCTGGAAATGGAAAAAAAAACACATTGACACCGGTGTGTCAGACCCACCATACTTGCTCCGGACACTGCGAGAGGGCTGTACAAGCAATGATCACACGCACGGCACAGCGGACACACCAGGAACCGCGGTGTTGGCCGTCGAATGGCGCTAGCTGCGCAGCATTTGTGCACCGCCGCCGTCAGTGTCAGCCAGTTTGCCGTGGCATACGGAGCTCCACCGCAGTCTTTAACACTGGTAGCATGCCGCGACAGCGTGGACGTGAACCGTATGTGCAGTTGACGGACTTTGAGCGAGGGCGTATAGTGGGCATGCGGGAGGCCGGGTGGACGTACCGCCGAATTGCTCAACACGTGGGGCGTGAGGTCTCCACAGTACATCGATGTTGTCGCCAGTGGTCGGCGGAAGGTGCACGTGCCCGTCGACCTGGGACCGGACCGCAGCGACGCACGGATGCACGCCAAGACTGTAGGATCCTACGCAGTGCCGTAGGGGACCGCACCGCCACTTCCCAGCAAATTAGGTACACTGTTGCTCCTGGGGTATCGGCGATGACCATTCGCAACCGTCTCCATGAAGCTGGGCTACGGTCCCGCACACCGTTAGGCCGTCTTCCGCTCACGCCCCAACATCGTGCAGCTCGCCTCCAGTGGTGTCGCGACAGGCGTGAATGGAGGGACGAATGGAGACGTGTCGTCTTCAGCGATGAGAGTCGCTTCTGCCTTGGTGCCAATGATGGTCGTATGCGTGTATGGCGCCGTGCAGGTGAGCACCACAATCAGGACTGCATACGACCGAGGCACACAGGCCCAACACCCGGCATCATGGTGTGGGGAGTGATCTCCTACACTGGCCATACACCACTGGTGATCGTCGAGGAGACACTGAATAGTGCACGGTACATCCAAACCGTCATCGAACCCATCGTTCTACCATTCCTAGACCGGCAAGGGAACTTGCTGTTCCAACAGGACAATGCACGTCCGCATGTATCCCGTGCCACCCAACGTGCTCTAGAAGGTGTAAGTCAACTACCCTGGCCAGCAAGATCTCCGGATCTGTCCCCCATTGAGCATGTTTGGGACTGGATGAAGCGTCGTCTCACGCGGTCTGCACGTCCAGCACGAACGCTGGTCCAACTGAGGTGCCAGGTGGAAATGGCATGGCAAGCCGTTCCACAGGACTACATCCAGAATCTCTACGAACGTCTCCATGGGAGAATAGCAGCCTGCATTGCTGCGAAAGGTGGATATACACTGTACTAGTGCCGACATTGTGCATGCTCTGTTGCCTGTGTCTATGTGCCTGTGGTTCTGTCAGTGTGATCATGTGATGTATCTGACCCCAGGAATGTGTCAATAAAGTTTCCCCTTCCTGGGACAATGAATTCACGGTGTTCTTATTTCAATTTCCAGGAGTGTAGTAAGAATAATAATAAATGTAGCCACTACAGTAGATCGATACATGAAATAAAGCGCTGTTCTGAATCATCTATATAGCAATACCAGTAGCAAAGACATGCAATTAGTACTCACTTTTTCACTCCTTCCCACGCTGCTGGGAGATGCTGGTTGAACTCAGCTGCTGTTGTTGATAACGCCTCATGAACTTCCCACTGATTAGTGATGGTGGCCTGCTGTGCTCGCTTTGTATCTCTGACATCACATTCACATGACAGATGCTATGTTATCATTGGTTTGCACCATTTTTTCCTCCATGACATCACAATTTCGAGCGCCCGCTGGTGGCGGTAATGTGAACTAGGTCAGTCGGTCTCCACACATCCAGATGAACACACAATGAAAATTTTCCAATAGGATAACGCCTCAAAACGCAGAAATGATGAAGTAATAAAGAGAACACTATATATCCTTCTACACAAATAGCTCCGCATAGACTGAGCGTTTCCCGCCATTTTTCTAGGTGGGGGATGGGAGTGGAGGGGAAGTGAGACTGTCGGGAGGGGAGGGGGAGGGAGAGGAAAAACTCATGACATCATCAGGTGACATTATCAGTGTTATGTTGCCAAGTCTACACCAGGAGGAAGGGGTGGGAGGAGGGTCCTCCATCTTGAACAAACTAAAAGTGCACAAGAATCCCCCTTATTCCACTACTGCTGTGGATAACACTTGAGTTGTCGTTCGATGGCGCCCCATATGTGGTCAATTGGAGACAGATCTGGTGATCAAGCAGGCCAAAACAACATGTCGACACTCTGTACAAGATTTTGTGTTACAACAGTGGATTTTAGGCGAACGTTATCCTGTCAGACAAAATGGCTCTGAGCACTATGGGACTTAACATCTTAGGTCATCAGTCCCCTAGAACTTAGAACTACTTAAACCTAACTAACCTAAGGACATCACACACATCCATACCCGAGGCAGGATTCGAACCTGCGACCGTAGCGGTCGCGCGGTTCCAGACTGTAGCGCCGAGAACCGCTCGGCCACTCCGGCCGGCTCAGATAAAACCTGCTGGAATACTGTTCAAGAATGTACGTCTATATCTAAGTGATTACTCTGCTATTCACAATAAAGTGTCTGGCAGAGGGTTCAATGAAGCACCTTCAAGCTGTCTCTACCATTCCACTCTCAAACGCCATGTGGGAAAAGCGAGGACTTAAATTTTTCTCTGCGAGCCCTGATTTCTCTTATTTTATCGTGATGATCATTTCTCCCTATGTAGGTAGGTGCCAACAGAACGTTTTCGCAATCGGAGAATAAAACTGGTGACTGAAATTTCATGAGAAAATCTTGTCGCAACGAAAAACTTCTTTGTTTTTATGATTGCCACCCCAATTCACGTATCATGTCTGTGACACTATCTCCCCTATTTCGCGATAATACAAAACGAGCTGCCCTTCTTTGTACCTCTTCGATGCCATCCGTCAGTCCCATATCGCACAGCAATACTCCAGAATAGGGCGGACAACCGTAGTGTAAGCTGTCTCTTTAGTAGACATGTTGCACCTTCTAAGTGTTCTGCCAATGAATCGCTGTCTTTGATTTGCTCCACCCACAACATTATCTTTGCAATAGTTCCAATTTATGTTACTTGTAATTGTAATCCCTAAGTATTTAGTTGAATTTACAGCCTTCAGATTTGTGTGACTTATCGCGTAATCGAAATTTAGTGGATTTCTTTTAGTACTCGTGTGAATAACATCACACTTTTCTTTATTCAAGGTCAATTGCCACTTTTCGCACCACATGGATATTTTATCTAAATCATTTTGGTCACCTGATGACTTTACAAGGCGGTAAATGACAGCATCATCTTCAAATAATCTAAGAGGGCTGTTCAGATTGTCTCCTATGTCGTTAATATAGATCAGGAACAATAGAGGGCCTATAACACTCCCTTGGGGAACGCCGGATATTACTTCTGTTTTACTCGATGACTTTCCGTCTATTACTACGAACTGTGACCTTTTTGACAGGAAATCACAAATCCAGTCGCAGAACTGAGGCGATATCTATTGGCACGCAGTTTGGTTAGAAGACGCTTGTGAGGAACGGTGTCGAAAGCCTTCTAGAAATTTAAAAATACAGAATCAATTTCACATCCCCTGTCGACAGCACTCATTGCTTCATGAGCATAAAGAGCTAGTTGTGTTTCGCAAGAATGATATTTTCTGAATCTTTGCTAAGTGTCAAGAAATCGTTATCTTCGAGGTACTTCATAATGTTCGAATATAGTATATGTTCTAAAACCCTACTGCAAATCGAGGTTAGTGATATGGGCCTGTAATTCAGCGGATTACTCCTACTTCCCTTTTTGGGTATAGGTTTGACTTGAGCACTTTTTCAGTCTTTAGTTACAGAACGTCCTGTGAGCGAGCGGTTGTATATAATTGGAGCTATTGTATCAGCACAGTGAGAGGAACCTGACTGGTACACAGTCTGGACCGGAGGCCTTGCCTTTATTAAGTGATTTAAGTTGATATGCTACACTGAGGATATCTACTTCTATGTTTCTCATCTTGGCAGTTGTTCTTGATTGGAACTGAGGAATATTTACTTCGTATTCTTTGGTGAAGAAGTGTTTAATAACTCTGCTTTGGTGGCACTGTCATCAGTGACTTCACCATTGTTATCGCGCAGTAAAGGTATTGATTGCGTCTTGCCATTGGTGTGCTTTATGTATGACCAGAATTTCTTTGGGTTTTCTGCCAGATTCCGAGACAGAGTTTCTTTGTGGAAATTATTAAAAGCATCTCGCATTGAAGTACGCGCTATATTTTGAACTTCTACAAAACTTTGCCAATCTTGGGGATTTTACCGTCTTTTAAATTTGGCATGCTTTTTTCGTTGCTTCTACAACAGCGATCTGACCCGTTTTGTGTACCATGTGGGATCAGTACCATCACTTATTAATTTATATGGTATTTATCTCTAAATTGCTGTCGATAATATCTGTTTGAAATCATTCCACATCTTTCCCACGCTTACGTGACCACAACGGAAGGAGTGGAGACCGTCTCTTAAAAAGGAGTTAAGAGCATTTTTATCAGCTTTTTCTTTTTAAATAGATGTACTTTGCGTTTCTTTTTTATGGTTGAGGTGGTACGGTATTCAGCATAGCAGCAACTGCCTTGTGGTCGCTAATCCCTGTATTCGTCATTATACTCCCTATTTGTCCAGGATTGTTTGTTGCTAAGAGGCCAAGTATGCTTTCGCAACCATTTACGCTTCGAGTGGGCTCGCAAACTAATTGTTCAAAATATTTTTTTGAGAAAGCGTTGAGTACAGTTTCGGATGACGTTTAATGCCTGCCGCCGGCTTAAAACGTATAATTTTTCCAGCATATCGAGGGTAGATTGAAGTTGCTACTGATAACAGATCGAATCAATAGACTGACGTATAATTTTGCAGTCAGGATGTGTGTTTACGAGAGTGCTTCTGCTCTCATACAGTACCACATCTCGCTCCATAACTCCAGGTGTAGGTCCACTGTGTCTAGGCTGCAGACAGGTTGGTCGCTGACACTTATCTAGCCTCCTTCTTACCAACACCCAACCTTCACAGGCACCGAAGCAGAAGAGGTTCTCATCAGAAAACAAAACAAACCTGCCTCGACCCTCTAATGCGGTCTCATTTTATACTACTGAAGTCACAAACGGCTGTGTTTTGGGATGCACGCTACAGGTGTCTGGCTCGGAGCTCTCTTTGAGGTGTGTCACTGTTGTTCCAACTGCTGCTCGAATTGCTGCTGCAGATGGAGCATGATGGGCCACATCCTTACGCCAATCACGACGGCCTTCCCTCTCAGAAGTGCCAGGTCTAAACTTCTTGCGACTGCGTCTTTCTGTGACCTCCGCTGCCAGAAATCATGTACAGTGGCTACATTCCTGCCAAGTCTTTTTGCAGTATCATGGAAGGAACATTCATCTTCTCATAGCCCTATTAAACGACTTTGTTCAAAACTGAGTGAGGTGTTAATAACAGCGTCTTCATCGTGTTGAAAGCATTCTTGACTAACATCAACTCGCTACAAGGTAACTAGCTCACGACTGTTCCAGTACATATTTAAAGCAAACCTGGTTTATATCGTTCTCGAGGCGCTACAAGCGTCAGTCTTATGCGACTTGCGAAAAATGTGATTAGATATCATCTTTCAAATGTAGAAACACGCCTACCGACTTTCGTTTAGCCCTCATAACTCCTTCGTGTTGGGATTTTTTCCCACCAGTGTAGCATAATATCAGTGCATGTGGTACAGTAAGCAGAACGATGCCGTTTGCCAAAAGTTCGGTGTTCCACACTGGAGGGGAGAGAGGAATGTAAGACTGGCTTCCTGTTTGCAAACCTGTTGGACATACTGTGTGAGATGAGAAGGATGGCGCCATCTAGACAGGCCACTAGCTACGATAACATTGGGGCAAAGAGAGCTCGGCGCCACTCTGCATTGTTGCCAGATGTATACAAGATGGCGGCGATACTTCATCCAATATGGTGGCGTGTAGACTTTGCATCAGTGCATGGTGTCATGCAAGATGGCGACTATGACAACATTCAAAATGGCGGATTTTGGCAGGAAGTTTGAACTTTGGCAGGAAGATAGTTCATTAATCTAACCCCCTCTCCCAGAAAATAGTGGGAAGTTCAAATTCCATCAGGATAATGCAATGAAACTCTACTAACCTAAGAAAATGGCAGGAAGTTAAGTCATCTGGGCTATCTCTACTAACTCAAGTCATCTGACTGCCACCTCTTCCTAGGGATTGGCTCGAAGTTTGAATTGTGGCAGTCAAGAAAGGTCACTTGGGCTATCTCTACCAACCTAAGAAAATAGCGGGAAAGAAAGGGCACTTGGGCTAACTCCACTAACCTAAGTCACCCAACTGCCACCTTTTCCTAGGGACTGGTGGGAAAAGGACTCGGCCTGTACTGGACATAAGTCTTCATTATTTTGCACGCACCAGTCTTTATTTAAACAATTAGAGGCAGTACCACCATCCAGTGTGGCCCCCAAGGGGTCCAGACTCCAGCTGACCTAGTACGCAGTACCACCGCCAGATGGTGCTCTCATCCATGACGTAATCCAGGATGGCTACCATGATGTCAGCTGATGAGGCAAGTACCGTTATCCAATACAGCGGGAAGCAGTGTATTCGCCACGAGGTCCGAGGGTAGAACACAGTACTGCCACCAGAGTGCACTGTTGTCCCTTTCGTGATGGACGCAAGACTGTGGGGGCAAATGGTGGGAAACAGTGTGGTTGCCACAAGGTCTGGACCAAGTACACAGTACTTTCACCAGAGGCTGGTGTCATCCATTCCGTGACATAAGCCAAGGTGACTGTCTGGAGCGGAAAATGACTCATCCTGCAATGGGCTGCTGGCAAGAGGAAGGAGTGTACTCTATTTATTTTGGACAAATTTATTTAGGGAGGGATTTTGAAAGATAGTGTATTTATCACACTGATACTAAACACATGCTCTGACATCCTTAGGGTCACGCCACACACTACAGACCTGTAAACTACTCCTAAATAATGCACTACAAACAATTCATAAATTACAGAAAAGTTCAGTACACAGCACACAGACCTGCAAACGGCTTCTAAATAATGCAGCACACAGATGTATAGACACGCGCAGTACTCCTAAACTGTCCAAATGATGCATAGTGCAGCCTACAGACCTGCTCGCAAAACAATACAAGAGACACGTGCAAACACCGCCCGCCGCCCCTGTCCACTGGACCGCATATGCTCCCAGAGGTCGAGATGCACCAGCAGCCTCTGCAAAATTACGCACAGGTGCCACAAGCATGAGGTGGCAACACCCCTTTCATAGCTGACACCTGAGAAATTCTTCTTGAAATACGTGATTTCCTCGGCACTGCTGCTGATGTGACCTCACGAGAGTGAGGACTTATTTGCAGAGCACAGATGCTCCAAGGGCGAGCGTGTGTTGACTCCATCTAAAAGACTCTCCAAACACACTTGCCAATCATCCACTTTCTAGATCATGCACTGCACACCCGTTCACAAAATAATACAACAAACATCAAAACAACTACTAAATCCTCGAACCATATTTCATGTCTAACGCTCACAGCGCTTAAACAGCAGGGAAAAATCCAGTGCACAAACACTCAGTGCAAGTAAAAAACGCTTCCGAACTACCATCAACCGCAGATATCAGGGACAGCGAGCGCGAGCCAGCGCAGGAGCGTGTGTTATACTGACGCCACATGTCTGTCTATCTAAATAAACGCCATGTCATCCTTTGGACCGCGCGCGCGTGTGTTCGCCGATGCTGGTGTGAACCCTCTCTCTACCTGCCATCTAGCGAAGACCTAATTGCGTAGCGACTCACCCTCACAGACACTGCAGAAATCGTTTACAAGGTGTCACAGGGTCCATTGTTCCTCGCGTCCCTAACAGAACATGCGAAATGTAACTAACCCTGCTTGCGTACCCAGCGTGGCTCACTCTTTGCGGCGATGTTCGTCCTGCTGTCAATTTAACTCTCAGAAACGTTAAACATTCACACTGCTAAAAGCCTGTGCACACTTGCGAAAACACCCTCAATCATAAAAGCATACTCCTTGTTTGGAAATAGATCACTGTCTAAACACAGACGGGGCGATTCAGAACAATTATGCAAACAGAATTCGAAGCACTGTCATAACGAAGAGAAAAAAAAAGTCCTGAATTTTATGTATCCTACAGCTACAGGTCTAGAGATGTCCTAATATCACAGTGGCGGAAAAGTGACGGCATCCCCGCCAGAGATGGATGGTATGGTTCAACTTGTCTTTGAACACTTGCTTTCTCAGAACACTTCGTGCATACCTTGCATCCATCTTGTTCGAATCAGTTTTTAGGCGCTGCTACATCCTGGCACAAAGGAAGTCTTGTGAATGAATCGAGAATTTAATTGGCTCTTATCGAATTTACCCGCCGAATTACTGATGCCGCCGGAGTGGAAGCACCGTCTGCCTTTTTTCTTCTTTCTGCAGACAAGACTTTCAGCAGCAAAAAACTATTTTACATAGACCGCCATATTGCACCGACAATTAAACCTTGCAAACTGCTCCACTTGTCGTCAAATATGAAAAGACTATTACTCAATTAGAGTGCACTCCGCCGGCCGCTGTGGCCGAGCGGTTCTACGCGCTTCAGTCCGGAACCGCACTGCTGCTACGGTCGCAGGTTCGAATCCTGCCTCGGACATGGGTTTGTGTGATGTCCTTAGGTTAATTAGGTTTAAGTAGCTCTGTGTCGAGTGGACTGACGACCTCAGATGTTAAGTCCCATAGTGCTTAGAGCCATTTTTTGTGACTGCATTCCCACTGAGGACAGGAGCCTGAATATTAGACCGTGAAAGCAATAGCGCAAACACACCTCCATATTCAATCTTCACAAATTTCCATGTGATCACCAAACCTATCCAAAACATACTATCTATTATTCGCTATTCGATCGTCTAGAGGATAAAACAGTTAATCGTCTACTTTTGCATGGCTCCTACCGTTAAGGGGAAACGTGAGTCATTCATGCACAGGTCACCTATGGTGTACGCAATGACAGAATCATCATCCTAAGAAACCACTCTCATATACACTACTGGCCATTAAAATTGGTACACCATGAAGATGACGTGCTACAGACGCGAAATTTAACCGACAGGAAGAAGATGCTGTGATATGCAAATTATTTGCTTTTCAGAGCATTCACACAAGGTTGGCGCCACCGGCGCACCTACAACGTGCTGACATGAGGAAAGTTTCCAGCCGATTTCTCATACACAAACAGCAGTTGACCAGCGTTGCCTGGTGAAACGTTGTTGCGATGCCTCGTGTAAGGAGGAGAAATGCGTACCATCACGTTTCCGACTTTGATAAAGGTCGGATTGTAACCCACCGCGATTGCGGTTTATCATATTGCGTAGCCACGTCTCGATCCCTGAGTCAACAGATGGGGACGTTTGCAAGAAAATAACCATCTGCACGAACAGTTCGACAACGTTCGCAGCAGCATGGACTATCAGCTCGGAGACTATGGCTGTGGTTACCCTTGACGCTGCATCACAGACAGGAGCGCCTGCGATGATGTACTCAACGAAGAACCTGGGTGCACGAATGGTAAAACGTCATTTTTTCGGATGAATCCAGGTTCTGTTTACAGCATCATGGGGGTCGCATCCCTGTTCAGCGACATCGCGGTGAATGCACATTGGAAGTGTGTATTCGTCATCGCCATACTGGCGTATCACTCGGCGTGATGGTATGGGGTGTCATTGGTTACATGTCTCGGTCACCTCTTGTTCGCATTGACGGCACTTTGAACAGTGGACGTTACATTTCAGATGAGTTACGACCCGTGGCTCTACCTTTCAGTCGATGCCTGCGAAACCCTACATTTCAGCAGGATAATGCCCGACCGCATGTTGCAGGCCCTGTACGGGCCTTTCTGGATACAGAAAATGTTCGACTGCTGCCCTGGCAAGCACATTCTCCAGATCTCTCACCAACTGAAAACGTCTGGTCAATGGTGGCCGAGCAACTGGCTCATCACAATACGCCAGTCACTACTCTTGATGAACTGTGGTATCGTGTTGAAGCTGCATGGGCAGCTGTACCTGTACACGCCATCCAAGCTCTGTTTGACTCAATGTCCAGGCGTATCAAGGCCGTTATTACGGCCAGAGGTGGTTGTTCTGGCTACAGATTTTTCAGGATCTATGCACCCAAATTGCGTGAAAATGTAATCACATGTCAGTTCTAGTAAATATATTTGTCCAATGAATACCCGTTTATCATCTGCATTTCCTCTTGGTGTAGCAATTGTAATGGCCAGTAGTGTATATTTTATGCCTGTACTTACAACTAAATGTTAGCATTTCGGTCTCAGTTGAACGACATTCGACAATGAGTGAAGTATCGGAAATACACGCTGTTGACGGCTGTGGCTCTGGAAATAGAAATATCAGTACCATTCTTATGGCTTGGCATACTCTTCTCTTTGCTATCAGAGTACTCGACGTCAAACCTTACCTTCCTTACGAATGGACATAGTCATTCCCTTTTGCACATGTCGGAACACAAACATATACTTAATAAGCCTGATGCTCAAAGCGAACTTATTATGCTCCCCCTACTGCTAAGTATAATACTTCGTCAATAACTGATCGCTGGTGATACGAAATAATACTAACCCAAAATCAGCGATGTGTGGACATTGTCGCAAAAGTTTTTCTTGCGAGTGCTACCACCGTGTCTTAGAAAGAGAGGTTTAATCGACTTCCAAACCGCCAAGTGTTTAAAAAACCCGATCCCAACAACTACTGTATGTTACCATTACAAACTGCCTTGGTTCTACAGGTGCACGCAAGAATACATGTTAAAAGGTATACTGTCATTATGAATCGAGGTATAGCATTATCTCCTAACGAATTGGTTTTTCCAGACAAATACCGTCACGCTGAATATAGACGGTGTGCTATAAGACCAACATGTCGCCGACGGTGCAACCTCGTGATAAAATTACTGCATTTTGAAAGCGATTCGGCTAAGGAGCGTGGTATGAAATGGGTATTTGCAACTCCCTCACGCCGCCGCCGCTAGATACTTCTCCAGTATTTGTAATGCATTCTGTCTCGATGCAATGTCAGAGGGTCAGTGATATAGCCACTGGGCTATAGGCAATGGTTGATTGAGAAGGATTACAAACGGTAGTAGATGGTGTGACGATTGAGGTCGTAAGAAATGTACACTAGCTTTCCAGATCTCTAGTGAATCGTATTTCTGGCACTCTCATATCTCCAACCAGTCACCTTTCTCTAACGTATCTGCTACAGTAAAATTCCTTCAATCCGTGTAGAAACAAGCGAAGCTGAGTTACTGCGACAGAACTGTGTTTTGACCATTCGATGGAAACGAAGCCCGCTCCTGCAACACGAGGTAGTATAAAAGACAGTACCGCAACTGGGGGAAGGACGTGGATTTTGCTACTGCATTGTGGTGCTTCTCCAAACTGCATACAAGTACTACAGATTCACGTCCATTCACATCTATCTACCCAACATTCTATCTTCGTTATTCTGTACCATCCATCACAGAGAAATTACGAACTATAAAAGCTCAACTACTTCATCCAATAGATAACTAGATAAGATTTTTACCGCATCTCGCTCCTCCCATATATAGAAAACAAATACCGCATGTATGCAGGCATCAAGCACATGTGACGAACCTGTTAAATATGCAGGTACTGACCAACTGCACAGACTTGTTTAAAGTTCCATTGCCTGTACTCTAGGGGGATGTAAAGTACACCAGTGGCAGAAAACAGTCAATATCATCACTGCGCGATAGTGATGGAGATGTTACCGATGATGGTGTCACTAAAGCGAAGTTACTAAATACAGTTTTCCGTAATTCCTTCACGAAAGAAGTCAAAGTAAATATTCCAAAATTCGAAACCAGAACAGCTGTTAGCATGAGTGACATAAAAGTAGATATCTTAGGTGTTGCGAAACAACTAAAATCACTTAAGAAAGGAAACTCTTCCAGTCCAGATGGTATACCATTCAGACTCCTTTCACAGTATGCAGACAAAATAGCGCCTTTATTAGCAATCATATACAACCGCTCACTTGACGAAAGGTCTGTTCCTAAAGTCTGGAAAGTACCACAGGTCACACCAATATTCAAGAAAGGAAATAGGAGTAAACCATTGAATTACAGACCCATATCACTGACCTCAATTTGCAGTAGGATTTTGGAGCATATACTGTACTCGAACATTATGAATCACCTTGAAGAACATGACTTATTGATACATAGCCAACACGGATTCAGAAAATATCATTCTTGTGCAACACAGCTAGCTCATTATTCCCATGAAGTAATGAGTGCTGTCGACAAGGGATCTCGGATCGATTTCATATTCCTAGATTTCCAGAAGGCTTTCGATACTGTTCCTCACAAGCGACTATTAATCAAATTGTGTGCATATGGAGTATCGTCTCAGTTGTGTGACTGGATTCGTGATTTCCTCTCAGAGAGCTCACAGTTCGTAGTGATAGACAGTAAATCATCGAGTAGAACAGAAGTGATATCTGGCGTTCCGCAAGGTAGCGTCATAAGCCTTCTGCTGTTTCTGATTTACGTAAGTGATCTAAATGATAATCTGAACAGCCTCCTTAGATTGTTTGCAGATGACACTGTAATTTACCATCTAGTAAAATCATCAGACGATCAATTCCAGTTAAAAAATGATCTAGAGAGAATTTCTGTATGGTGTGAAAAGTGGCAATTGGCACTAAACAGAGAAAAGTGCGAGGTCATCCACATGGTTACTAAAATAAATCCGATAAATTTTGAGTATACGATAAATCGCACAAATCTAAGGGCTGTCAAATCGACTAAATACCTAGGAATTACAATTGCGAGCAACTTAAATTGGAGAGACCACATAGATAATATTGTGGGGAAGGCGAAACAAAGACTGTACTTTGTTGGGAGAACACTTAGAAGATGCGACAAACCCACTAAAGAGATAGCCTATATTACACTTGTCCGTCCTCTGCTGGAATATTGCTGCGTGGTATGGGATCGTTACCAGGTAGGATTGACGAAGGACATCGAAAAAGCGCAAAGAAGGAAAGCTCGTTTCGTGTTGTCGCACAGTAGGGGTGAGAGTGTCGCTGATATGATACGCGAGTTGGGGTGGCCGTCACTGAAACAATGGCGGTTTTCTTGTGGCGAGATCTGTTTACGAAATTTCAATCGCCAACTTTCTCTTCCGAATGCGAAAATATTTTGTTCACACCCACCTGCGTAGGGAGGAATGATCATCATAATAAAATAAGAGAAATCAGAGCTCAATCGGAAAGATTTAGGTGTTCTTTTTTCCCACACGCCATTCGAGAGTGGAATGGTAGAGAAGTAGTATGAAAATGGTTCGATGAAACCTCTGCCAGGAACTTAAGTGTGAATAGCAGAGTAACCATGTAGATGTAGATGTAGAAGGTGATTGTAACCCGCTCACTATATTGTAAGTCGCAAGAGACGCACCCGGTTTCCCTGTCTCGTTGTTTGAAACACTATTTTTTTCTGCTCTAACACGCTTTGTACACTGCCAAACATTTTGATTTTCTGTCATGAATTCGAGGTTGTATCCGGTTCTAAACTGACATTAAGACATTCTGATCTACTGCCTCTCGCAGACAACAAGGGCATCACCACAAAGTACCATTATCCAAGACGTCGCACCGTGATGCGATGATGTCATTCAGCATAACTGCTGTGACATCAGCTGATGACACGACCGACATCTTTCATTAAGACGTTCTGATCCATGGCTTCTCACAGACAACAAGGACATCACCCCAAAGTACAGTATTGCAAGAGGTCGCCCTTGTTTCGAGTTCTCACGTAAGGGTCCTCGCACATGGGATAAGTTTCTGGTTACTCTATGGCTTATAGCACGCTCCACCTAGCTGGAGATTGGGGTTTGTAGAGGAATAATTTCCAGTCTATATCACGTGAGTGGTACTGCTATGCAGGTGATATTGATATGTGTTTGATATCTACAAGTACCTCGAAAATGTTATGATATTCTAGCAAACCATGCGAAAATATATTTGTTCTTGTAATCCCATACTCTGGAGATGCGTGTAGAAAAAAGCAAGCAGGGAAGCAGGTCCGGACCAGAAACAGTAATGCGTTTGTGCCAAGGGGAAATGTTCCCGAATTTGTAGAACAGTTCTGAGAGTGACTTCAATCCACTGAGAGTGCTCTGGTCACCCATTGTGGATGGATGACTGCCGACCTCGCACGTAAATATCTAATGTTGCGAGGAATGTGTACAGTGCTGTCTGTCTTTGCAGTGTATGTATGAATGATGTAAAAGGGGTGATTTTGTATGTTTACTACATCGAGACGGTACGTGGTGATATATTGCTCAGTTGGAGATTGGTTTCATGCTCTAATATTCAGGCTCCTGTCCTCAGAGGGAGTGCAGTGTAATTGAGTAATAGTCTTTTCGTATTTGAAGAAAATATGTCGGGCAGTTTGCAAGGTGAAATTGTCCTCAGAGGGAGCGCAGTGTAACTGAGTAATAGTCTTTTTGTATTTGAAGATATGTAGAGCAGTTTGCAAGGTGAAATTGTCGTTGCAACATGGCGATCTCTGTAAAATAGTTTTTTGCTGCTGAAAGTCTTGTCGGCAGAAAGAAGAAAAAAGGCAGACGGTGCTTCCACACCAGCGGCATCAGTAATTCAGCGGGTAAATTCGATAAGAGCCAATTAAATGCTCGATTCATTCACAAGACATCCTTTGTGCCAGGACGTAGGAGTACCTAAAAACTGATTCGAACAAGATGGATGCAAGGTATGCACTGAATGTTCTGAGAAAGTGTTCAAAGACAAGTTGAGCCATACCATCCATCTCTGGCGGGGATGCCGTCACTTATCCGCCACTGTGGCATTATGTTATCTCTAGGCCTGTAACTGTAGGATACCGAAAATTCAGGACATGTTTTTCTATTCTGTATGACAGTGATTCGAATTCTGTTTGCGTAATTGTTTTGAGTCACCCCGTCTGTGCTTAGACAGTGATCTATTTCCAAAGGAGAATGCTTTTATGATTATGGGTGTTTTCACAAGCCTGCACAGGCTATTAACTGTGTGAACGTTTAACGTTTCTGAGAGTTATATTGACAGCAGAACGGACATTCCGCCATGAAGTGTGAGCCACGATGGGTAAGCAAGCATGGTTAGACACAGCTTGCATGTTCCATTAGGGACACAAGGAACAATGGACCCTGTGATATTTTGGAAACGATTCCTGCAGTGTCTGTGAGGGTGAGTTGCTAGGCAATTAGGACTTTGCTGGACAGCAGGTAGAGAGAGGGTTCACACCAGCAATGGGGAAAACAGGTGCGCATCGTCAGAGGATGATTTGGCGTTTATTTAGATAGACAGACATGTGGCATCAGAATAATACACGTTCCTACATTGGTTCGTGCTGGCTGGCCCTGATAGCTGCGGTTGATGATAGTTCGGAAGCGTCTTTTGCGTGCACTGAGTGTTTGTGCACTGGATTTTTTCCCCTGCTGTTTAAGCATTGTGAGCGTTAGACATAAAATATGGTTTGAGGATTTAGTAGTTGTTTTAGTATTTGTTGCATTATTTTGTGAACGAGTGTGTAGTGTAATATTTAGAAAGTTGATGATTGGCAAGTGTGTTTGGAGAGTCTTTTAGATGGAGTCAACACACGCTCGCCCTTGGAGCATCTGTGCTCTGCAAATAAGTCCTCACTCTCGTGAGGTCACATCAGCAGCAGTGCCGAGGAAATCACGTATTTCAAGAAGAATTTCTCAGGTGTCAGCTATGAAAGGGGTGTTGCCACCTCATGCTTGTGGCACCTGTGCGTAATTTTGCAGAGGCTGCTGGTGCATCTCGACCTCTGGGAGCATATGCGGTCCAGTGGACAGGGGCGGCGGGCAGTGTTTGCACGTGTCTCTTGTATTGTTTTGCGAGCAGGTCTGTAGGCTGCACTATGCATCATTTGGACAGTTTAGGAGTACTGCGCGTGTCTATACATCTGTGTGCTGCATTATTTAGAAGCCGTTTGCAGGTCTGTGTGCTGTGTACTGAACTTTTCTGTAATTTATGAATTGTTTGTAGTGCATTATTTAGGAGTAGTTTACAGGTCTGTAGTGTGTGGCGTGACCCTAAGGATGTCAGAGCATGTGTTTAGTATCAGTGTGATAAATACACTATCTTTCAAAATCCCTCCCTAAATAAATTTGTCCAAAATAAATAGAGTACACTCCTTCCTCTTGCCAGCAGCCCAGTGCAGGATGAGTCATTTTCCGCTCCAGACAGTCACCTTGGCTTATGTCACGGAATGGATGACAGCACCCTCTGGTGAAAGTACTGTGTACTTGGTCCAGACCTTGTGGCAACCACACTGTTTCCCACCATTTGCCCCCACCGTCTTGCGTCCATCACGAAAGGGACAACAGTGCACTCTGGTGGCAGTACTGTGTTCTACCCTCGGACCTCGTGGCGAATACACTGCTTCCTGCTGTATTGGATAACGGTACTTGCGTCATCAGCTGACATCATGGTAGCCATCCTGGATTACGTCATGGATGAGAGCACCGTCTGGCGGTGGTACTGTGTACTAGGTCAGCTGGAGTCTGGACCCCTTGGGGGCCACACTGGATGGTGATACTGCCTCTAATTGTTTAAATAAAGACTGGTGCATGCAAAAAAATAAAGACTTATGTCTAGCACAGGCCGAGTCATTTTCCTACCAGTCCCTAGGAAGAGGTGGCAGCTGGGTGACTTAGTTTAGTGGAGTTAGCCCAAGTGCCCTTTCTTTCCCGCCATTTTCTTAGGTTAGTAGAGATTGCCCAAGTGACCTTTCTTTACTGTGAAAATTCAAAAAGCGCACCGATCCCTAGGAAGAGGCGGAGGTCAGATTACTTGGGTTAGTGGAGATAGCCCAATTGACCTATCTTCCCGCCAAAATTCAAACTTCCCAAAAAAATCCGCCATATTGGACGACATCATGGCCGCCATCCAGGGTGATGTCATGCACTGTCTACACACTGCCATGTTGTATGTCGCCATCGCCGCCTTCTTGGATACACCTGGCAACAATGTAGAGTGACGCCAACTCCCTTTGCCCCACTACTTGTGGTGGCAAAAATGGCAAGGGTTGTCGCTCGGCCCTGTTCTGCAGACTCGCTAGATAACGCCTTTTGTTTAGAAACATGAAGTGCACAATTCCGAGAGGTCCTCTGGGCATTAAAACTGAGTCTTCAGTGGCACTCAGCCGGCCGAAGGGAAGCTGGAAAACTTTGCTAAATGACAATCATGATTCTTAGGAATGTGACGGCAGAGTAATTCAATACAGATAAAAATCTTATCCAGAGTCTTTGGATTTAAATGTTTGACTTTTGACTTGCGCTCTTGTGGGAGAGGCACTCCAGGCCTAAGTGAGAAGCTGGAGCAGGGAGTTTGAGCATGTATCTGCTTCAAGCAGGAGTGCATTGGATTGGCTCTTCTGTGGTGGATACGCTGGAGCGAATTAAATATTATTGTTAGTTCTTTTGATTGGGAGCTGTGTCTCGCGTCTGCCTCACGACTGACCGTGGGGACGAGAAGGGCGCATTCTCCCAGCTCAGGTGGCGAGTTACAAGGTGAGGTATTTTCTTTCTGATTCCGATGGAGAACGAGTTCAATTGTGATTCCCTTATTCCATGGAAAGAAGTCTTGGTCATTCTGATTCGGGGCTCCGATAAGTCTTTCATCGTGTAGCAGAAAGTGGAGTGAAGTTTGACCATCAGCGCTGGCGCCTTGCGGAGGCCGACTGGGGTAGCAGCCTGCTACGCAGGAACAAAATGATGAGACGGTGTGACTTCCAGCAGCATCGCATCATCTGCATCCGTAATCATCGAACCAGCTGAGGTGACGACAGTGTGCAGTGCCAAGTTGTGTGTCAGCAACATTGGTTGCCTTACTCTTCCCACTTAGTGAAGACTAGAGCAATAGATCCTTGGTCACTTGCTCAGTTGCAGTCTACACAGGGCCTAAGATCGTTGTGGCCCAAAATTTGTATTACAATTTTATGATTTTTCCTTGCTATGCAAATGAAGTCAACTGCGAGGACTAGTTACGGTGTCTTGAGTAATGTTGATTATGATACTGAGCTGATGTTTCAAAATCTAAGGTGCATAGCATCAGTTATTGCTCAGTTACTTGCTTTGCTATTAGCATCAATTTATCGTAGGTCGCTGGAGCAACGAAAAGTACATAGCGCATAGAAAAAATCGCGGGTCATTCCCGTTTTTAAGAAATGTGATTGGACAAATGCTCATAATTATAGACCTTTATCGATGACGTCAATTTCTTGTAAAATTATGGGACATGTTTTAGTCTGACGTTTTATGACATTTTTGGAGAACGAAAATCTCCTCCATAAAAATCAACATGGATTCCGCAAACAGAGAGCTTGAGAAACTGAGCTGTCTCTGTTTCATCGAGAGATCCTCAGTGCTGTAGACATCAGCGCTCAGGTTTATGCTATGTTCTTTGGCTTCAGGAAGGAATTTGACACCATTCCGCACTGCCATTTAGTGAAAAAAATCGAACTTAACCGAGTACTGGACCAGATTTGTGACTGGATTCAAGACAGCCTTGCAGAGAGAACTCAGCACGCCGCTCTTAATGGGACCAAATCGAGATGTAAAGGTAATTTAAGTAATACCTCAAGGAAATGTGGTAGGGCCGTTATTGTCTACAGTATATATATAAATGATGTGGTAGAAAATGTCGGAATCTCCATAAGGCTATTCACAGATGATGCATGCTGTTGTCTACAAGAAGACAGCAACGCCAGAAGACTGTGATGATTTGAAAAAGGATCTGCAGAGGATTGATGAATGGTGCAAGGAATGGCAGTTGCTTCCGAACGTAAATAAATATAACATAGTACGCTTACATAGGAGAAGAAATCCACCACTGTAGAACTACACGATTGACGACAAATTTCTGGAAACACTATCTATCTTTAAATGTATAAGAGTGACCATTCGGAGCGATCTTAAGCGAAATGACCACATAAAACAAGCTGCAGGAAAAGCAGATGCCAGACTGAGATTCATAGGAAGAATCTTATGGAAACGTAACTCATCCAGAAACAAGTGATTTACAAAACACGTGATCGACCGATTCTTGAGTATTGCTCATCACTCTGTGACCTTACCGCGTAGGGCTAAAAGAAGAGACAGATAAAATGCAACCAATAGCAGTGCGTTTCCTCACAGGGTCGTTTGTACAGTCGGTGCGAAAAACTCTAGTAGCAGTCGCTCCTAGAGAGGTGCTATGAACCGCGGTGTGGTTTAGTATTCCGAAAATAATCGGGCAAGTATTACTTCCTCCCACATATGTCTCGCGAAATGACCACAACGAGAAAATCTGAGAAATTAGAGATGATACAGAGGTTTACCGACATTCATTGTTCCTACTGGCCATTCGCCATTGGAACAGGGAGGGGTGGGGGGATCCTAGACTTTAACGTAGGACTCAAGTAGATACAGATGTACAAATATTGAAATAAAATTTTAATATACGTTACCTACCCATGTTACATGGAAGTAAAATACTATGAAGTTCGAAAATATTGTAGGAGCAGAGATGAGCAACTTGGATTGCTCATTCAGAATCCAGTAACTTCACAAAGACAAGTAGTGAAATTACTGGATCCTGAATAAACACTACTACATGTAAAAATACCAGTTATGGCTATTATATATGTGTGCACTGTTGGAAATATATGTTAACCTTTACAACGAAGGTATGGTTTGAGAATGGACAATATCGTCCGAAATTAACCACTGCAAATAAAAATGTATGGACGCAACTGAGACAGAAATCGAAAACAATTAAACTTAGTAAAATAATACGTTTCAAAAAATATGTAGGGACATGCTGCTTAGCAGGAGCCCCGCGTAATCTTAAACTGACGCCGGTAGGCGGAGAGACGGCCGCGGTTGCGGCCTTTGGACACGGCACGGACAGATGCTTGCCGCCGTTGGCACGGCGCCTCTAGCAGTGCACGCACACTCGCGCGCAGACCGGTTGCATAAACTTCCTCTTAGTTGCCAGCGCGGTTCTGCCTACCACATTAAAATTAGTTTCGTGTACACTAGCATCACCAATTGCCGCCTTCTCTTGAGCCACTAATTTGTATGCTGTAGATTTCAGGAGCCATTCTGCTGAAATAATGTGTGCGTAGCTGTGTTGACGCTGGACCGTCTAGTGGTTTACATCTGCATCACTATTCTGCAGTTCACATCCAAGTGCCTGGCAGAGGGATCACAGACACACTTTAAGACTATATCTCGATCATTCTATTCTCGAATGGCACGCGGGAAAAATGAACACCGAAATCTGTACGTGCGAGATCCGATTCCTCTCGTTTTACAGCGATGGTCATTTCTTCCCATGTAGATGGCAGTCAACAAAATTAGAGATTGATACTCAATGAAACGCTCTCGCCGCAACTAAAAACACCATTGTTTTAATAACTGCCACCCCTGCTCTCTTCTCTATTTCGCGATAATCTAAGCTGCCTTCAATTAGAAATGAGCCAGAGGCTGTTAAATGAAAACCGCCGAAAGGTTCGTAATGCCATTGCCACGGAAAAAGGCGTGGTCCCTGTAAGAGCGTCGAGGCACCAAATTCGCCACTAGAGAGACGTGGGCGCGCATCCGCGTCCTGGCACAGCGAGTACGCGCACTCAGTTGTGATGAAAACAGTGAAATGAAGGTGTCAAAAGAAGAGCTAACGGATGTAGTGCGTTTCCTGACAGCGGCAGGAGTACAGGGAACAGAAATTCACCAGGAATGGCACAAGTGTGTTGTGTAAAAGCGACTGAAGAAATGACGGATGTCGTTGGCCAATGACAAATGCTCTGGAATGTAACACTACATTATCGATGCCATCGTTAGCAGTTGGATGTTCTCACTACTGAAGACCGACGAGTTACTACAACAGCCGGACTGCTATGGACATGCAATGCTCTCCGTACATTTGTGCCATTATTTGATGAATTTCCATTCACTGCACTCCTTCCACTGTAAAGGAGCGCGCTAAACCCCTTTGTTCATCTTTTTATGTCCCATTTCTCGGGTTTAAGCACTTCTGAATGCAGTGGATGGTCGACGCCAGCACATGTTCACTCTATTGTCACCCGGGTATGCGCCCGTGTCCTTTTAGCGGTGAGTTGGAGCATCAGCGCTCTTATAGGGACCATTTCTTCTTCTATACCCAATGACTTTACCATCCTGTCAGCAGTTTTCATTGGACAGTCTCCAGGTCGTTTCTTTTTAAATGCATATAATGCAAAACGACTTACACTTCTTACAAATTTTTCGATGTCCTGCCTCAATCCTATCTGCTGAGAATCACGTACAGCACACAAATACTCTAGCAGATGGACAAGCTTAGTGCAGGCAGCCTCTTAAATAGATCTATTGCACCTTCTAAGTGTTCTACCAATAAACTCCAGTCTTTGGTTCGCTTTCTCCACATAGTTTTCTATGTGATGCTTCCAATTTGAGTGGGTTGTAATTGTAATCCCTAGGTATTCATTTGAAGTGACAACCTAGTGGTTCTAGGCGCGCAGTCCGGAACCGCGGGACTGCTACAGTCGCAGGTTCGAATCCTGCCTCGGGCATGGATGTGTGTTAGTTAGGTTTAAGTAGTTCTAAGTTGTAGGGGACTGATGACCACAGAAGTTAAGTTCCATTGTGCTCAGAGCCATTTTTTTTTTTTTTTTTTGCTGAGGCAGTTGTTATATTCGGGATTACTAGCGTCCCTGCCCACCCCCGTTTTGCTCTTGTCCAACGTCGTCATGCTCTCAGCCAGTCACCTCTCTTCATCCTTCTGTGCACATTTACATTAAACATTCAGGTGCTGTGAATACATGTGATCTATATCGTAGCGGCACTACCATTTGGGATAGCAAAAGTCAGTTTTGGTGCAATATTTCTGAGCACCCAAGTTACAGCCAGGTGCGGGCCTGTTTACCTGTTTAGAGTGAGTTACGCTCACCAGCAGTTGCGAAGTAAAATAGAGGCCACAGAGCCGTAGAACTGCCAGGAAAAGTACACATAGTGATTTGCACGACGTAAGTCACTGACAGAAGGGGCCCACTGGCCAACCTAGGTGTTATGAGTATGTGACACAGAGCAGCGCGTTCAGCAAAACAGAGGCTCACAGCCGCATATAAATAGGTGCCGATTCACTAACAAAGCCTTCAAGTGTGAGAGCTCTGCTGGACGGCAGGGTGCGTCACACCACTGGCTACACACAGCAGCAGATGGGGCACCAGCGTTCCAGTCCACGGCGGGTCGCTGGTTCGACCCTCTGAGGCCGACACGGGGTCCATAGCCAGCCAGTGGCGGGCCTCTCCACGGCTCGCTACTGTGGGCAGTCGTCTCGGCTCCAAACATGCACCGGAGACATCCAGGGCGAGGGCGGCAGATTCAGCTGCCAAATCGCGGGTGCTTGTTGTCGCCATGACCCAAGCCACGCCGGCGGGGACGCACGGCGCGGGTTGTCTCACAGTGGGCGGTGCTGAGGTGGCAGAACATAAGGCAGCTGAGTTGGCTGCTGGCGCATCCTGACACAGATGCAACTCTGTGGCCGTACAAGGCTGACACACAGCGAGGACAAATACGGGTCACTGAGGCTGCCATTCCGCGCCAAGCCGTTTTGCAGACAGCGAAGTGGTGTCCTCAGCATTGCAGGACCCGGTGACGCAGGCCAAGAGGAACAGGTAACTGTAGCTGTAAATAATAAATCACTTGGAAAGCTCTGACGAGTCTTAATATGGTACCTTCTACCTCCTCCCACAACATTTGGTGTTGCTATTACATTCAGTGTCAGAAGTTGCTACTACATTTGGTGTCAGAATAGTGGACGTCATCTGTACAGTACAACATCTGAGCCCACCGCCTGCATTACAGTCACAAGATGTGGTGAGTTTTGACTAGTTTGCTTTTGAGTGCTGGACGTTTTCTTCGCTTTTTTTGTGTTTATGAGTATGGCTCATGGCAGGCCATTGTAAATGTTTTGCGTGGGCATAGTATTTTTTGTTGTAGGAGTAAGTGTTACTGTCTTTGGGGCAGTAAGATTTTTTTTCGTGGCATGTAATTACTTTTATATTGGTTTGAGTATGATATTACTGAGTATGATTATACTGAGGTGTAGGGAGTCGGGTTATTTTTGTACTTAATTGTTTTGTTTCGGGATTAACAGGGAACAAAAGCAACACAATGGCGGAGTCAGGAAGGTGAGGTGTGTCAGTACCAGAAGTCTTACGGATTTTGTTGGAAAAGGTAGCACAGTTGACAGCAGACAATACACAGTTAAGGAGTGAATTAACATCTAGATGTGAGCAGGAAACTGTATTGGATCATTCATTGTTGCCTAGGATGCTGCAGCATGAGGTTGGTCCAGTTGCCACGAGGTTGATTATTCCATTTCCTGCAAGGCATCTGAGGATGTGCGTTCGTTTGTGGAGAACTTGGAAACTTCAGCTGTGATGAATGGACGGTCAGATGAACAGTTGTTACATGGAGCCAAGATTAGATTAATGGGTGAAGCGAAGATATATGTAAGGTGTCCTGAGACCTTAAGGAAGGCAGAACGGTTTAAACAGTTGAAGGAGGGGCTTTTACAAAGGCACAAGAAACAGAATAGCGCTCAGTGCATCAGGGAAAGTTTGATTACAATTTCGAAGAGACAGAGGGAGACAGTAGAGGAATTTTTGGGCAGAATAAGAGAAATTAACGAGTATACTTACGAGTTGGGTCAGAGCAATGAAGAGAACGGTGTTCTGTTGCAGGAGGTCGAGCAAAGGGCACTTGATGTATTTTTGAGGGGGTTACCGGCACATGTGTCGCGGAAAGTGCATGAAGGACTCCAAAAGATTTGTATTCGGCCATTCAGTTGGCAATTCAACGTTAGGAAATAGACGTGGCAACGGGGGTATGTGATAGACAAGTAGTGTTTACAGTGGGTATAATATGTTATGAGTATGGTCGTTCGGGACATGTGCAGAGTCAGTGTACCCAGTCACCGAGGAATAGAGGAAGGGGTGGAAATCAGCAGCGTGGGGGATGGAGAAGTGGAGTTAGTAGAGGTGGACAATCGTTAAACGGCAGAGGGGGACCAAGACGCACCTAAGGGAGCTCCCGTTTAATTTCCATGCTACAAATACTAATGCAGAGGTGGAATGTTCAGTGGTAGGATCCATAGGAACTAAAAAGTTTAAGATTTTGTTGTCACAGGGACGCAAGTGTCAGTAGCTACAAGAGTTTAATGGGACGAAGGAAGTTAGACCCACTACGTTATAGGTTGCATGGAGTGGGGGATAAGGAGGTCACACCTTTGGTGTCAGTGACAGTTGAATTTCGCATAGGGGAAGTCCAATTTTATGCATGCATAGAGGTAGTACCATGGGTAAGCGAGGGCTACGTCATGATCCTAGGATTTTATTTCTTGCATCAACATCATGCCAACATTGACCTTGGACAACTAACTGTGGAACTTGGTGGAATGTTATTTCAGCTAGGGGAAACTGTTGTCGATGCAGAGCTGTCACGAGGGGTGTTCAACATAATGATCAAACCAACTGAACCACGTAAATTAGCATTAAGGCTTAATTTGCACTAGTGCGTGTCTGGTGGCACTGGGAAGTCGCTTTGAGTAAGTGTGAAATCGAATCTACCCGTGGGTACAGTATTTGTTACGGAACCATTGGAGGATAACGAAGTTTTGGGTTGTTTTGTGAAACATAGTATTGTGCGCTTACAGGAGGGGAACGACGGGCGAGTAGTTCCCGCGAACGTGGATAATTTTAGCGCTGTAGACGCGAATTTGAGAAAAGGAGTTTTAGTAGCAAATTTGGATGTGTCAGATGACGAAGACTGGTGTTCGAGAGGTAGGCGAAGCGATCAACCACTAACGGCCGATATAACTGCATTGTGTGACAAAATTAAGCATTTGAAAGGAGGAGAAAGAGATCATATGGAAGAATTATTGTGGGAATTTAAGGATTTGTTTTTCCCGCAAGGGCCGTTCCCATCAACTACATTAGTTCAACACAGGATACCAACAGGTAATGAAGCACCCGTTTACCGTAAAACATACAGAATACCGAGGTATTTACAGCCGATTGTGGAGGATTTCATTGATCAACAGCTTGCGGACGGTATTACAGAGCATAGTAATAGTTGCTGGGGAGCGGGCATTGTCGTTGTGCCTAAAAGTCTATGGATGGAACTAAGAAATACAGGTTCTGTTGTCACTACCGATACCTCAATAATAAGACATTAATGGACCCCATTACAAACATATTGGAGACTCTGGATCACTTAGTACAGTGCCAGTACTTTTCTACGATGGATTTGACGAGTGGTTATCATCAGTTAGAGGTGGTTCCAGAGGATTGTCCTAAAACAGCGTTATCTACTCCTCGAGGCAATTACCACTACATCAGAATGCCATTCGGTTTGAAAAACGCTCCGGCAACGTTTCATAAGTTGTTAGACAGCGTGTTGAGGGGTTTGAAACCACGGCAGTGTCTAGTCTATTTGGATGACATTATAGTGTTTTCAAGTAGTATGGAGCAACATAGACAACGGTTAAGGTAAGTCTTTATCAGGTTAAGAGCAGCGCATTTGACGTTGAGCCTGGAGAAGTGTCTTTTTGGATTGGAAGAAGTAAAATATTTTGGTCATATTAACAGTAAGGGCGGAGTGCAAACAGATCCAAGGTTGGTACAGGCTGTACTGGCCAGAAGCTATTTTAGAGTTTTTGCCAAGGCAGAATCTGACCTTGTTAAATCAAACTCTGGAGCCAGGTCTGTTGAGATGTGTAAACCAGTTCATTTTAGAGCAAGAGGGGAGCATGTCAGCCGAACAGCTTGTGCAACATGTCTCTCAGTATAGGGAAAGGCAACGGCAAATAACGATCATTTTGAGCACCTCTGTTTCAAGTATCTTCGCAGCCTTAACTTTGTTATGTGTTGTTTTCATTCTGATCAGGCACAGAGCCAATTCTAAGAGGGAACCAAGGATAGTCCAAGTCCCAGTGGATTGGATACTGAGAGTGTGAGGCGAGTAGGTAAGGGGTTGATCGAGCAGTGCTCATTTTGTTTCATGTCATGTGTTTTAAGGGGCACTAGACCACATATCAGTTTTCTGAAAGTAAGGAAATATGTCATAGGTGCCGACCAAGACAAGTTAGGAGTTAGTTAAAGGTCGACGCGAGGACTGGGTCCTTCTGAAGGGGGCAATAATGTAGCGGCACTAACGTTTGGGATACGAAAAGTCAGATTTGGTGCAATATTTCTGAGCACGCAAGTTACAGCCAGGTGCGGCATTGTTTACAATGAGTTACGCTCACCAGCCGTTGTGAAGTAAAATAGAGGCCACAGGGGCTGGTAAACGTACACACAGCGATTTGCATGGCACAAGTCCCAGGCAGAAGGGGCCCACTGGCCAACCTCAGTGTTATGAGTATGTGACATGGAGCGGTGAGTTTAGCAAAACAGGGGCACACAGCCGCATATATATAGGTGCCTGTTCACTAACAAAGCATTCCAGTGTGACAGCTCTCCTGGACAGTGGGGCGTGTCACACCACCGGCTACACACAGCAGCAGATGGGGCACCAGCGTTCCAGAGTTCGACCCTCTGAGGCAGACGCGGGGTCCATAGTCAACCAGTGGCGGGCCACTCCACGTCTCGCTACCGGGGGCAGTCCTCTCGACTGCCAACACACACCGGAGACAGTCAGGGCAAGGGTCGCAGATTCAACTGCCGGATCGCTGGTGCTTGTTGTCTCCACGAACCAAGCCACACCGGCAGGGATACACGGCACGGGTCGCCTTGCAGCGGGCTGCGCTGAGGCGGCAGAGGTGAAGGCCGCTGAATCAGCTGCCAGCGCATCCTGACGTCGATGCAACTCCACGACCGTACAAGACCGACACACAGCGGGGCATAGCACGGGTCGCTGAGGCAGCCATTCCGCACCAAGCCGATTGCAGAGAGCAAAGTGGTGTCCTCAGCATTGCGGGACCCGGTGACGCAGACTGAGAGGAATAGGGGCACTGTAGCTGGAAGTAATAAATCACTTCGAAAGCTCAGGCGAGTCTTAATACAGTGCACATCTACCTCATCCCACTACATTTGGTGTTGTTACATTTGGTGTCAGAAGTTGCTACTACAATACTATGTGCTACCAATCATGACAATCGGACTGAACAATTGGCGTCTGTATGTTAAAGGTTCATGCTATGACTTAGTAGGAGTATTTGTATGGAGTACTGTCGATAAGGCAGCAGCATGTCTGAGCTTGCAGACCAAGCATTTTTGGAAGCTTCAGACAGTCCTGAGACAAGCACACATGGATTTCTGTTGAGTCACTGATATATGGCAGACTGTGAAGGTATTGACTTACTAAGTAAGCACTTTTGCAAGTCCTAAATTTTTCAGATTTGTGGATGTGAAATTTTGCAGATGGACTTTAAAATGAGAACCAATCTACTGCCATGTATAAAACAGTAAATGTTGAGTGTGTCAATGCCATTACGCTAGCACACTGCATGCAACCAGTCAGCCAGCCAGAGCTTTCTGATAGAAAAAAAAGATTAGGAAGAGATGTAGGTGTGTGTGCGTGTGCGTGTGCGTGTGCGTGTGTGTGTGTGTGTGTGTGTGTGTGTGTGTGTGTGCGCGCGCGCGTTCTACACAATATATTCTGCAAAACGGTGGTAAATTTGTCTAGTAAGGCGGAAGACTCCAATATTGGTTACAAAGCATGAGACTGTTTCTACATTTTGTGCTTGTGAGTTATTAGATGCTTTTACGTTGTAAATTCTACAAAATGGCTGATAATGTTCGTCCATCCACTCCTCTAGGGGAATTTTGTGTGCCTGTGGGCTATTCTATTTAAAAAATTGTACATCTTGCTTAGCCAATGGTCAACAGCATGTACAAATTTTAGAAAATGCATAACACTGCGCTGTCTGTAATAATGTTATTTTACTGGAATCAGTTCGGAATCATCATCAACGACAAGAAAATTATCACAGACGTATCACATGACATATATGCTTTGACATAAGTTACCACAGAAAACCGTAATAGCCAAGAAAAATTAAAAATTATGACAAGATTAAAATATGATGGCACATACAAGATTAAAACACTATTGCATATATGTGCCATTATTTTTAATCTTGTCACAGTTCCGGATATTTTTTGACTTTGTGTAATTAATTTAAAATCGTCATAAATGGATAGACTGCCACCTTTCCAACGCTGATCACTCCACCCCACACATTGCCCTATAAATGACAACTGCCATACTCTGGCGTAGCGTTACTCTACACACCAAAACAACTACACTACTGGCCATTAAAATTGCTACACCACGAAGATGACGAACTACAGACGCGAAATTTAACCGACAGGAAGAAGATGCTGTGATACGCAAATGATTAGCTTTTCAGAGCATTCTCACAAGGTTGACGCCTCTGGCGACACCTACAACGTGCTGACATGAGGAAAGTTTCCAACCGATTTCTCATACACAAACAGCAGCTGACCGGCGTGCCTGGTGAAACGTTGTGATGCCTTGTGTAAGGAGGAGAAATGCGTACCATCACGTTTCCGACTTTGATAAAGGTCGGAAAGTAGCCTATCGCGATTGCGGTTTATCGTATCGCGACATTGCTGCTCGCGTTGGTCGAGATCCAATGACTGTTAGCAGAATATGGAATCGGAGGGTTCAGAAGGGTAATACGGAACGCCGTGCTGGATCCCAATGGTCTCGTATAACTAGCAGTCGAGATGACAGGCGTCTTATCCGCATGGCTGTAACGGATCGTGCAGCCACGTCTCGATCCCTGAGTCAACAGATGGGGACGTTTGCAAGACAACAACCATCTGCACGAACAGTTTGACGACGTTTGCAGCAGCATGGACTATCAGCTCGGAGACCATGGCTGCGGTTAGCCTTGACACTGCGTCACAGACAGGAGCGCCTGCGATGGTGTACTCGACGACGAACCTGGGTGCACGAATGGTAAAACGTCATTTTTTCGGATGAATCCAGGTTCAGTTTACAGCATCATGATGGTCGCATCCGTGTTTGCCGACATCGCAGTGAACGCACATTGGAAGCGTGTACGTCATCGCCATACTGGCGTATCACTCGGCGTGATGGTGTGGGGTGCCGTTGGTTACACGTCTCGGTCACCTCTTGTTCGCATTGACGGCGCTTTGAACAGTGGACGTTACATTTCAGATGTGTTACGAACCGTGGCTCTACCCTTCATTCAATCCCTGCGAAACCCTACATTTCAGCAGGATAATGCACGACCGCATGTTGCAGGTCCTGTACAGGCCTTTCTGGATACAGAAAATGTTCGACTGCTGCCCTGGCCAGCACATTCTTCAGATCTCTCACCAATTCAAAACGTCTGGTCAATGTTGGCCGAGCAACTGGCTCGTCACAATACGCCAGTCACTGCTCTTGATGAACTGTGGTATCGTGTTGAAGCTGCATGGGCAGCTGTACCTGTACACGTCATCCAAGCTCTGTTTGACTCAATGCCCAGGCGTATCAAGGCCGTAATTACAGCCAGAGATGGTCGTTCTGGGTACTGATTTCTCAAGACCTACGCACCCAAATTGCGTGAAAATGCAATCAAATGTCAGTTCTAGTATAATATATTTGTCCAATGAATACCAGTTTATCATCTTGCATTTCTTCTTGGTGTAGCAATTTCAATGACCAGTAGTGTACTTAGGAAGGAAACTTCAGTTATTACAGTTATTTACAGTAACTGGGGATATCTTGTATTCCCCCAACTGTATACAGATTTGTCCATATACGCTATTTAAAATAATTTTTAAGTCTTTTTGCAATTGGTGCTCATTCATGGTAAAGTGTCTTATTGTTGCTTACAATAACATTACTGTCTCCCTGCAAAAATGGTTCTGAGCACTATGGGACTTAACTTCTCAGGTCATCAGTCCCCTAGAACGTAGAACTACTTAAACCTAACCAATCTAAGGACATCACACACATCCATGCTCGAGGCAGGATTCAAACCTGCGACCGTAGCGGCCACACGGTTCCAGACTGTAGCGCCCAGAACCGCTCGGCCACACCGGCCGGCATCTCCCTGCACAAAGATGTTGTGGATCAATATTAAGTAATCACACATATCCATTTTGGTACTTGGTAATCTTATATTCTTATACATATTACAACTGCAAAAGTTTCTGAGTGTGTGTGTGTGTGTGTGTGTGTCATATACAGGGTGTTACAAAAAGGTACGGCCAAACTTTCAGGAAACAGTCCTCACACACAATTAAAGAAAAGATGTTAGGTGGACATGTGTCCGGAAACGCTTAATTTCCATGTTAGAGCTCATTTTAGTTTCGTCAATATGTAATGTACTTCCTCGATTCACCGCCAGTTGGCCCAATTGAAGGAAGGTAATGTTGACCTCGGTGCTTATGTTGACATGCGACTCATTGCTCTACAGTACTAGCAACAAGCACATCAGTACGTAGCATCAACAGGTTAGTGTTCGTCACGAAGGTGGCTTTGCAGTCAGTGCAATGTTTACAAATGCGGAGTTGGCAGATGCCCATTTGGTGTATGGATTAGCACGGGGCAATAGCCGTGGCGTGGTACGTTTGTATCGAGACAAATTTCCAGAACGAAGGTGTCCCGACAGGAAGACGTTCGAAGCAATTGATCGGCGTCTTAGGGAGCACGGAACATTCCAGCCTATGATTCACGACTGGGGAAGACTTAGAACGACGAGGGCACCTGCAATGGACGAGGCAATTCTTCGTGCAGTTGACGATAACCCTAATGTCAGCGTCAGAGAAGTTGCTGCTGTACAAGGTAACGTTGACCACGTCACTGTATGGAGAGTGCTACAGGAGAACCAGTTGTTTCCGTACCATGTAGAGCGTGTGCAGGCACTATCAGCAGCTGATTGGCCTCCACGGGTACACTTCTGCGAATGGTTCATCCAACAACGTGTCAATCCTCATTTCAGTGCAAATGTTTTCTTTACGGATGAGGCTTCATTCCAACGTGATCAAATTGTAAATTTTTCACGATCAACATGTGTGGGCTGACGAGAATCCGCACGCAATTACGCAATCACGTCATCAACACAGATTTTCTGTGAAAGTTTGGGCAGGCATTGTTGGTGATGTATTGATTGGGCCCCATGTTCTTCCACCTACGCTCAATGGAGCACGTTATCGTGATTTCATATGGGATACTCTACCTGTGCTGCTAGAACGTGTGCCTTTACAAGTACGACACAACATGTGGTTCATGCACGATGGAGCTCCTGCACATTTCAGTCGAAGTGTTCGTACGCTTCTCAACAACAGATTCGGTGACCGATGGAATGGTAGTGGCGGACTAATTCCATGGCCTCCACGCTCTCCTGACCTCAACCCTCTTGACTTTCATTTATGGGGGCATTTGAAAGCTAGCTCTTGTCTACGCAACCCCAGTACCAAATGTAGAGACTCTTCGTGCTCGTA
Organism: Schistocerca americana; assembly: GCF_021461395.2. Taxonomy (NCBI): domain Eukaryota; kingdom Metazoa; phylum Arthropoda; class Insecta; order Orthoptera; family Acrididae; genus Schistocerca; species Schistocerca americana. The sequence goes on along the minus strand of NC_060130.1, from coordinate 763,175,718 downwards.
TTGTGGACGGCTGTGATACAATACGCCATAGTCCAGGGCTGCATCAGCTCATCAGGGATTCCATGCGATGGAGGGTAGATGCATGTATCCTCGCTAACGGAGGACATTTTGAACATTTATTGTAACAAAGTGTTTGGAGTCAAGCCGGTACGTTCTGTTGCTGTGTGTTTCCATTCCATGATTAATCTGATTTGAAGAGAAGTAATAAAATGAGCTCTAACATGGAAAGTAAGCGTTTCCGGACACATATCCACATAACATATTTTCTTTCTTTGTGTATGAGGAATGTTTCCTGAAAGTTTGGCCGCACCTTTTTGTAACACCCTGTATATAGGCACACCTATCAAAAGGGTGCACGTGAAAAGTGAAAAAGAAGTGTAGTCAACGACATACGAATACCCATAAGAGCACTTAGTGACTTGCAACAAACTTCATGCATAATATCAAACCTTTACGAAGCTTTTTCTCGCTGACAATTCCCACAAAATTATGAAAGGAGAAAAATTTATCGCTTACTACCTTTTTGCTGTTAATGCAGTAAAACTGCCGCATGAAGCACGACGTTTTAATTTATTACTTCTTTACTGTTAACTGTATTCGTGAGATATTTTGCAAATAGTGTTCACATGTCCCATTGAATGTACAAGCAAAATTATATTGTATGACACATGGTTCAGGAGGAATGAGGTCATAAACACCGAGATGCGTGGAAACTGCTGCATAATGTATGACGTTTAAATTTATTACTTCTTTGCTGCTAATTGCATTCATCGTGTTGAAGCTGCATCGGCAGCTGTACCTGTACACGCCATCCAAGCTCTGTTTGACTCAATGTCCAGGCGTATCAAGGCCGTTATTACGGCCAGAGGTGGTTGTTCTGGGTTCTGATTTCTCGGGATCTATGCACCCAAATTGCGTGAAAATGTAATCACATGTCAGTTCTAGTACAATATATTTGTCCAATGAATACCCGTTTATCATCTGCATTTCTTCTTGGTGTAGCAATTTTAATGGCCAGTAGTGTACATTCAGGGCAACGCCGGGTACTTAGCTGCCTACTACCTCCAACATTTTAGATATCTAGCGTCAGTAATCTTCCATGGTCCCTTATACATGAAGTGAAATAACGAACTGCTGTTCTGCTTATTTCTTTGCCTCATTACTCCCGGAGAGAGCGAAAGTTGCATCTTCCTCTCAACTGCTTACTTTCTTGTCTGTGGTTTACAATAAAGTGATATACCAATACTACTTTTGCTCTAACGGCAGTACCATTTACGACCCCTGAATATTCTGGCGAAACTTTTTTGTTTTTTATCAATACTTTACTCAGTTCTCTTGCTTCATAATGCTCTTATCTTGCCGGCCGCGGTGGTCTCGCGGTTCTAGGCGCGCAGTCCGGAACCGTGGGACTGCTACGGTCGCTGGTTCAGTAAAAACTTCCATCAAAACTTGTCATGTTAAGGGTTTCCCCCAACTCTCCAACAGCACCATCTCTTTTCAAATCCACTAAATGATGAACTTGCATTGCGAATCCTTGTGTTCAGTACTACATTACACACCAATCTGTTTGGTGCTGCACTAACCCGACACTCCGGATGTACTAAGTTTTCGTCATTCCCCCACAAAGCTTAACTTCAATAATTTGAGTAACTACCACATTATTCTTTATTATATTTGCTCATTTGCTTCTTCTAATAAATCATTGTGTTCATCATTTAATTTCTCCTGTCCTAATTATGTAAACTGACTGCATGCTACTAACTGCTTATGAACCTGTAGATTTCATTCCAGAAACGAGCATGCATTTCGCACAGTCTCATTGCTGGCTGATTTGTGCCCACTCTCCTCTTCCACTCATCATCGCTCAGGTAGCACCCATTTCCTCCTATACCTATCTTCTGTGCTTCACTGTGTCTGAAAGCATATTTGCCGCATTCCCAATTCCTTGCCCACTGATTACTGTCTGTTCAAAAAACGTTCAAATGTGTGTGAAATCTTATGGGACTTAACTGCTAAGGTCATCAGTCCGTAAGCTTACACGCTACTTAACCTAAATATCCTAAGGACAAATACACACACACCCATGTCCGAGGGAGGACTCGAACCTCCGCCGGGACCAGCCGCACAGTCCATGAATGCAGCTCGACCGCTCCGGTAATCCCGCGCGGCTACTGTGTGTTCCTCTGCGGTATTACAGGCCACTGTCGTGATTCTTGTCTGATTCGTGGCAGACTCTGTTGTTGTCCGCCTCTGTCGAAGTCCTTGTTTGGCGTGTCTGGCTATATATGCGTCTTTCCTGCGTTGCTGCTTTTTTTTTCTTGTTCCAACGTTTTGACATGCTTTTCTATTAGGTGGCTGCGTAATTTGCATTTGATGTGTATACGTAGTATACATTCTTGTTTCACTGTTACCTTTACTGCGTTTGTTCGACAGTTGCATACTTCGATTAGGAGTCCCTGCACTACCAAGAACAATAGGATTCTTGTCATTCTGTACGTCTAGAAACTGATTTCTTTCAAGTTCTCTTTCCAACAACACATTTTCTTTGTGGTAGAACTTTTTTAAATTTGCAGCTGTGTATGAATTCCACTTGAGGGTTGTTTCCAGCAATTATTGCAGTTTATTCTTCAACAGAAATTCCTTCCAGAGGTAATTTATTGTCCACTACTTGTTCGACGTGTTTTTGCACCGTCTGTTGTACTGCCTGTACAACTTGGTTCACCGTGTGCACTTTTTGTTCTATTTGCGTTACATGTAAAGTTTTTCATCTCGCTTTTGTGTAGTGAACTGCATCTGTACTTCTACATTCCCTGCATCCTTCAATACCGGTTTTGACTGTTGTTCCCTGTTTTCCTTGATTCATTGGATTCCTGTTTCCATCTATGCTACTATTTCTTCAATACTGCACACTTTCCTGTCAACTTTTTTTGTCTGTTTTCTTTGTGTTATCTTTGTGAATGTTGAACAATTGCGTTTATTATTAACTCTACTTCTGTCTTTGCGATTCAGCATACTCGAACTTGCTGTCTTCTTGTCTCGCCTCTACATTTTCCCACTTTACCGTTAGCTCAGTTGTCGCGTTTCCCATATTCCCTCCCGTCGCACTATCTGCTATCAGAAATTTCTTGTTTGTATTGCCTGTTTAACTCTCCTGCCAGTTTTACGCGTTCTCCTTTTGGCAAGTTCTCCTGTTTACTTTAATTTATGGGTATTAATGTCCCCAATTTACTGCTCCATCCTCAAAAAGGTACATAGTGACTGTTACTTCACATATATCGCTTTGGAATAATGATTAAAACTGGTAGCTTAAGATTATTAAATGTTCTGGAGGGAACTAGATCGTTAAGGCATCTGATGTAACGTTAATTTCCCTTCTCGGAGGCAGGTGTGTGAAGCCATAATGACAGACGTGAGCGGTCCCAGCTCTATAAATATGGGACGTCTTAAGCCATCCCCTGGTGAGCAACTTGTTCGCAGAGATGTGGCAATATGTTGGCTGATTTCCAGTGTCCACGAGGCGGCACGGTCTTGGAAGATAACTGGGCGACCGCAGGTCTCCTGAGCATTTTTGGTGTGATGAATCAGCATTTCCCGTCTGCGGTTGCAAATTTGCGACACCGATATTGTGCTGTGTTCATTATGGAAAAATTCTAGACTCCAACTGTCTGGATGTCAGCCAATTCGGAAGGTCATCGGCACAGACACTGTATCGTAAATGTCTGAACCAATGAGTGGTAACACAGCATATTCATTGTTCCAACTTCTGAGCAGTTAATGGACATACTGTAAGCAATAGCTGAGAAGCTTTGGCAGGCTTTTCCAGGGTTTCAGTGTGTTGAGAGGAATTCTTGGTCATCACTGTGGCGAAAGTTGTAAATTTTCCCCTCCAGGCGGTAGTTTCCTGGGACCGGAGAGGAACGTTAATTAGTCGTGGAGTCAGTGCGAGGACACGTGACCGAGAGGTCACGTCCATAGAGGTAAGCGCCTAGCCGCAACCTAGCAATTTACGCTGAATCGATCAGATGTCACCTTTGGAACACTAGCGTGACTTTTGCTCTGAACAATTCAGAATTTGCGCAGTGATTCCACAGTTTGTGTTGCTTTTTCACTGTCTTTACTTGATTCGATATTGGATCCGTTTTTATCTTGTGGTTGCAAGCTGCACAGAGTTTGGAAATCCAATTGCTGTTCCATAGCAATCTTCTCTTCAGTTAGAGGTAACAGAACAGTCGATCGCAAGTGAGCTTTGCTCAAACGATCATTATTCTTATTCTGGGAACATAAACGGGCATTCCAATGTGGAAATCGATTTTGTTAGATTTTTGCTGGGACAATTCGTCTCCTAGTTACCAAGGAGCCCCTTCATTGTGAGGCCGCAAAACACCGATGATGTTTGCGGAATTCGATGCCCCACATATTGTTTACCATGCGACCACAATATTGGCTGCTAATGGCAACAGGAGGCGGGACTGGAGGTAGCCAATGGTGAGCACAGCATGAGGCTACGGAGCATAGTTGAACTGCTTAGTCGACGAGTAACTCACAACTGTGCTACAGTGCTGGTGGTGTTGATACAAAACAGAGCAATTACAATGATAAACAAAGCAAACATTGCTATACCTACAACAGTTGCCGAAGTTGAAATTTCTTCAAAAAGGAACCCAAGGAATTTCACAGTGTGAGAAAGAAGTGGCAGATGAAATATTAGCGTTTCTGCAAAATGAGTCAGTGGAATGTGTCGTGTCGTATACGCTTGATTGTGCGAAAAATGTACACGACGAGTACAATAATGTCGATAAGTTCTTAACAAGTGAAAGTGATATTGAAACGGGTGTTGAGCCATATAGTTCATCATTCTTATAACACAGGGAGCCACAAAATCCCGTCTCCACTTTAACGTAGTAAAGGGTAATCATTGTCCAAGGAGCAGGTACTAAACATAATTATGTACATAGAAGATCATCTGCGGCATAGTAAAAAAACAATTATGAACAGATGTCAAATAAGCCTGCAGCAATATGACCGTTAGTGCATAAGAAAAACTACGGATATTCAAGGTAGGATAAGGCGAACATGTTCCAAAAAATTGTGTTTGCGAGTTTGAAGATGCTCGATACAATTTATAGGATGCATATGATAGTGGCATACTACATTATGCACATCCAATTGCGAGCGACGTAGATTACAGTGTTTTCAAGGGAAGCAGTGGATGGTTGCATGACTTCAAACAGTGCTACAGAATTGGAAAATGTAAGATAATGAAATTTCAAACAAAGTGTCAAGTTGACAATGAACAGCAAACTGCGGAATCTGCCTTAAATTTTGTAGATGAAATAAACAACCTTATCCCACCGCTCAGTAAAGAATTTGTGTTCAGCTCCGGCCAATCGGCGTTTGAAGAGGAAATACGTATGAAAGGAACCCTGGAAATTAAAGGTACCAAGACATCAACTAACATCACTGCATTAACACATAAGTATACAGTTATGTCGACTGTTAATCTGGATGGTCAATTGGCTGCAATGTTATTTATTGTGTTGCGAGAAGTTGGAGGTGCTCTGGTCCCTACGATTCCGCCTCACGTGCATAATTTTACAAGGCAGTAGGGAGTGTTATAGTCACGCAAGCAAGAGTGGGAAGATGAACGTAAGAGAACTGCAACTGTGGCATGAACACTGCTTTTGGCGTCTAGATGGTCAAAATAACTTGCTTTTGTTTCATTCCTGATCTGCGTATAAAAATCATACTCGTTTAGAGCAAACTATCCCTCCTGAAAAGCGTGTGACGTTGTAATTCATACCCCCTGGAACCAATGGACAAATTCAGCCTCTGGATGTTTGTTTTTGCGTGCCTATAAAACATGTTATCGCACTATCTGGAGCTACGTCTTAACTCATTACCCTTTTACACCAACACGATTCTATATGTGTTCATTAAGAGTGGATACCTAGCTGAATATACTATACGTTTTGTAACTCCCACGGAGTTTGCCTTCGATCTTGGTGATGTAAACTTTTGTGATCACTGTGATGCACCATTTTTCATTTAGTGCTCACTGTGCAAGTTAATCGTTTGTTTTGAACATTAATTGAATGTCGATGATGTCGATTTTGTGGACTGTGACAAGTACGTCCCATAGAATGTTGATCTCTGCACCTCATGAACCCTCATTATCTGTCGCCCACTTGATGCGCATTGTGAGTCATTACCAGCTAATTGTCTTTTCCTGTCATAATTGTTAACACAGCGCTTTCAAATGAGCATTACTAAAGACTGAACTTCCGACCTCGCAATCAAGGGTTTCTTTGTGAGCATTAAATAAGAATCTGTTCGAAGATTCTGCTTGGAAGGGAGAGAGTCGGGATTAGTGAAGGTAGTTGGAATTATTTTGGAGCTAACGACCGTTTTAAAACCTTTAAAGTGACATACGCTGTATATGTTGGCGATATACATCTGAGCAAATTAGCTTACCATGCCTATTTTCATTCTCTGCTTTCCTATGGCATCATATTCTGGGGTAACTCATCATTGAGTAAAAGAGTGTTCATTGCACATTAGCGTGTAATCAGAATAATTGCTGGAGCTCATCCAAGATCATCCTGCAGACACTTATTTAAAGAGCTAGAGATCTTCACTGTAGCCTGACTATATATATATATTCACTTATGAAATTTGTTATTAACAATCCGAACGAATTCAAAAGTTATAGCAGTGTACATGGCTACAACACTAGGAGAAAGGATGATCTTCACTACTCAAGGTTAAATCTAACTTTGGCTCAGAAGGGGGTAAATTATGTTGCCACAAAAGTCTTCGATCACTTACCTAATAGCATCAAAAGGTTGACAGATAGCCATATAGCATTTAAAAGGAAATTAAAAGAATTTCTTAATGGCAGCTCCTTCTACTCATTAGATGAATTTTTGGATATAATAAGTGGGTAATTTCCCCAACCCCTACAAAAAATTAATAATATTAAGTGTCCTGCAATATTTTGTGTAATGTAATATCTTGTATGGACACCTTTTATTAACCTGACACGTTCCACATCATTACGAAGTGTCGTATTCATGATCTAGGGAACAAGTACTAATCTAATCTAATCTCTCTAATCTACAGTGCTCCTTGAGTGGAAAGCCACTGAACGATAGATTTACAAAACATTTATTAAACATTATTTAAGGAACTTACATTGGTAGTTACAGCATTCAACGGTATTATTTACATCGTGATTCCAAATCATGACTTGTTTTACTCAAAAAAAGGGCAGCTAACATTACTTGTTGGCAGTACTAAGCCACTTAGAAGATCCTTAACAAAACCAGCAAGTTTTCTTTAATTACATCAAGGCATTAGCCACACATATTAAAAAAAAAAAAACAAGGTAATAATAACATACAATGACATCTTGACCTACAGCCAATGGGTACATCGTCAGATGTGCAAAGTGCAAAGTGGCCACCCGCTATATTATCTTCAGCCTAAGATAAAACCAGCAGCCATTAGTGCATGCGAATAGATAATAAGTTCGCACTACAATGGTTACACAACGCCAAGCAGTAGCGCTTTTAAAATTTATTATATAACTGAGCAAAATCTGTGGACTACAAAACCAGGGCCCTAGTCCGTTCAGCAAAGCATAGGAAGTTTAAAGACAATTTGCTTACGACGAATAAAATTTTTACACCAAAACTGCATGAACACGGAGTCCTTGAAAATTAACGATCTGAAATTTAAATCTCAAATTTAGCAAGATTTCCAAAACGACCTGGGATCTAACCCTTCTAAAATACAAACACATGACCAATGCTGAACTAAGACAAATTTAAACACACATTTTTAGATTTGGACAGTAAATGACAAACTTCGGGCACTAGCCTTCCTCAAAATTTCCTCAAAGCAGTCCAAATCTGTGACACAATGTGGTTATCCAAGATCCAGCAACAGGCACTTTGAACTACAGGTTAATAGGCCAATTTTCCTTAAGCAGTATTACGTAAGTAACAAGAGTACAGATAATTTCAGTTTGAAATTAACAACCACATTGAACAACACAACAAATGTCGGTTAGCTTAAAATTTAACACTTAAATTGGTGCTTTGAGTGTTTGTCATTAAAGATTGATCTTTCAGTCTGAACTCAACAACCCAATTATGTAACATAACAACTGTTTGTTCCTTTTGAAATTTAACCACTTAAGTTCGAGCTTTATGTACCTGAAATACAAAGGAATAACCCACATCTTTACACTTGGAAATGATGTAACAAGAATACGTGATCACTTGCAGTACTCTGAGCCGACAGCCACGTTTACAGCGCTCGGGAATTAAAATTATACAGGGTGATTCAAAAAGAATACCACAACTTTAGGAATTTAAAACTCTGCAACGACAAAAGACAGAGCTAAGCACTACCTGTCGGCGAATTAAGGGAGCTATAAAGTTTCATTTAGTTGTACATTTGTTCGCTTGAGGCGCTGTTGACTAGGCGTCAGCGTCAGTTGATGCTAAGATGGCGACCGCTCAACAGAAAGCTTTTTGTGTTATTGAGTACGGAAGAAGTGAATCGACGACAGTTGTTCAGCATGCATTTCGAACGAAGTATGGTGTTAAACCTCCTGATAGGTGGTGTATTAAACATTGGTATAAACAGTTTACAGAGAATGGGTGTTTGTGCAAAGGGAAAAGTTCTGGACGGGCGAGAACGAGTGATGAAAATGTAGCACGCATCCATAGAATTGGCTGTTCCCTCAGCTCGAACAAGAAGCACAACAATTCATATTTCAGCAGGATGGAGCGCCACCACATTGGCACTTATCTGTCCGTAACTACCCGAACGTCGACTACCCGAGGGGATGGATCGGCCGCCAGGCAGCCCGTGACAGAGCACTTCATCACTGGCCTCCAAGAAGCCCTGATCTTACCCCCAGCGATTTTTTCTTATGGGGGTATGTTAAGGATATGGTGTTTCGGCCACCTGTCCCAGCCACCATTGATGATTTGAAACGAGAAATAACAGCAGCTATCCAAACTGTTACGCCTGATATGCTACAGAGAGTGTGGAACGAGTTGGAGTATCGGGTTGATATTGCTCGAGTGTCTGGAGGGGGCCATATTGAACATCTCTGAACTTGTTTTTGAGTGAAAAAAAACCTTTTTAAATACTCTTTGTAATGATGTATAACAGAAGGTTATATTATGTTTCTTTCATTAAATACACATTTTTAAAGTTGTGGTATTCTTTTTGAATCACCCTGTATTACCCATTCTGTTGCAGACGGTTTACCAGCGCGTTTTGTTGTCAGCATAGAAACCGGCCATCGGCAAGCACAAGCCACCAGATGATAACGTTAAACAAGCATCACACTCAGGACGTTTCCTTGCTTACATATAAACCTTCCTGCTTCTAAAACAGATAACAGAAAGGAACGTTATCCCACGCTGGAACATGAAAGACAGCACCCGCCACATTTCTCAAAGCACGAGCAAACAAAATTTGCAGAATGCAGTTAATGTGCTGGACGGAAGTAGAAGACCGTAACAACTGGAACACTCGTGGTGCACTCCCAGTCGAACACAGGCACCTCAATGGCAAGCTTTCGTCACTCTCCGGCACATCAAAAAAACTGCCGACCATCGACTGCCGTGTCCACTGCACGTGATTTCGTCCAACCAGCTTACTGGAAACCTCTCCCGTTGACGGCCTACAGCTCACTGTTCAAGCACTTTTTTTTTCTTTATTGGCAGCAGCGTAATATGCCGCTCTGCAGCCTACAGAAGTTAAAAACTTAATGAGGAGATAATAAAAGAATAAAAAAACAGACGATAAAACGGTGACTGGTTAAAACTGTAACATGGCGAAACGTTGCGAAGTGAAAATAAAAAAGCAAATGGTCGGTGATGCTGATTAAAACACATAGTAATTAGATAGGCACAATTAAAAAACACAACGACAGTCTGGTTTCTGTTCACAAGAGCTGAAAAACGCACCTAGCGGCAGTATGGTGTCTGTTTGCAACATTGAAAGGGGAGGCACAACACTGAACACTCACTCAATCACTTAAAACTGCTCCATGGAGGAGACACGACGGAAGATGGGGGGGGGGGGGGGGGGGGCTGAGGACCCGGAACGATGAGAGGGAAAAGAAGGGGGGGAAGAAGAAAAGAAAAAACGGCGGAGCCGATGGAGGAGAGGACACATAAAAGGGTGCAGCCGGGCAGACGCGAGAAGAAGTGGGGAACGCAGTGGAGGGGAAAGCAAAAGGACTTGGGGGAGAGAAAGGAGTCAAAGAGAGGGTAGGCAGGGAAAAAAGAAACAGGTGGGAAGGGGGGGGGGAGAGGGAACCTGGGAAATGACAGAGGGAGGGAGGGGGAGGTGAGGATCAGAGTTGATAGGAGGGATAAATGGAGGAAGAGAGGGCATCATCTAGGAGGGGAAGTTGACAGAAGCCACCTTGGGAAAGGAGATGAAGGGTGTAGAGGTGGAGGATAGGAGCGACACAACGGTGAAGGCGTGGCAGTGGCCGGGGTTAGAGAGGAGAGGAGCAACCAGGGGATGGGGGACCTCAAGCTGGCGGGAGGTGTAGAGGACTCAGATATGTTCGAGGAAAAGGAGCAGATGGGGTCATAGAGGATCCGCATGGGGGGTGGGAGGTGTATATGGAAGGCTAGGCAGAGTGGATGGCGCTCGAGGATCTGGAGGGACTTATAGAATTTGGGGGGGGGGGGGGCTTCAAGCACACGGATAGAGGGCATTTTCTATGCTGGGAACAAGAACAACCTCTGACTTCAGTGCACTGATACAACTACACGAATGATTGAAAATGCCAATTGATACACACATATCAGATTCATTTTCGAGAAAGTATTCAATTTACTTGTGAACTAATTTAGGGAAAATAAATCCAGTATTTAAAACAACTGATTCGTGTTTATCCTTTTCTTTAGCCCTGCAACAAATCAGGTCAAGAGGCCCACAATAAATAAATATGACCGATTTCTTTTGCATAAATGAATTGTGCTTTTACTGGGAGGCTTCCCATGGAAAAAGTAGATGAGTAGAAGGGTACTGGGGCCATCACCCCAACATTGATGTCAAATTGATATCCAATTTAATTCAATTGGCCAATTAATTAGCACCCGATCACACCCACCACCACTCCCAGATGATGTCAAGTGTTTTTGTCAGCCCACACGTGGGTCCCAGCCCCTCACCCCTCCCCATTCCTCACCCACATCCTCCTCAACTTACCCCACTGGTGGGAACTTCGAATTTTGGTGGCAGTTTTCAATTTTGGCCGGTATTTCGAATTTTGGTGGGAATTTCTTTGTCATAGGGCTGTGCTGACCTCCCCCCCACCTCACACCCCTCCCTCCCTTCCGGCCATCAATTGGTTCAAATGGTTCAAATGGCTCTGAGCACTATGGGACTCAACTGCTGAGGTCATTAGTCCCCTAGAACTTAGAACTAGTTAAACCTAACTAACCTAAGGACATCACAAACATCCATGCCCGAGGCAGGATTCGAACCTGCGACCGTAGCGGTCTTGCGGTTCCAGACTGCAGCGCCTTTAACCGCACGGCCACTTCGGCCGGCTTCCATCAATTGGCAGGATATTAAAAGCGGCAGTGTCCTTTCTGGGAATTGAACACTGGTTCTCCTGGAAGGAAAGACTAAATGCACCCCTGTAACCCAATTATATCACCAGAGGAGCTTGGAATTCCCAAGAAATTAAAAATGGTGGTACCTTTTTGGGACTCGAACCATGATCCTTCTGGATGCAAACCACAAGTGCAACACTCAGAAAATGGAAACTGCAAAGATGCAGGAGAGAAAGGTGAGGTTAGTGTACTTTATTTATTTTGGTTGGGGAACTGAAGTAAAGATCGCTCCTAATTACGTAAATAATCATACTGATCGGTCCTAATCACACAACTATATGGGTAGCGCTAAACAAAGACTGCCTAAAATCGCAATACAGCTCAAAATTGACGATGCCATACAACTGCTCTTATCCTGATGGGAAACAATTTCAAAATACCACTCGAAACTAGTGGCAGGTGCACTGAAACTCTACCCTTCACCTACAAGCTGGTGGGAAAAAGGTTGGGGTGTAAAGTAATATCATATTTTTTTGTGGGTAACATATTCAACTGACGATATGCTGGTGTCATACAGAGAGAAGTTTAGTAAGTGTATCACCTGTAAACACACAGCTAAGGACAGAAGCTTTCGCCGGCCGTTGTGGCCGAGCGGTTCTAGGCGCTTCAGTCTGGAACCGCGCTGTTGCTACGGTCGCAGGTTCGAATCCCGCCTCAGGTGTGGATGTGTGTGATGTCCTTAGGTTAGCTAGATTTAAGTAGTTCCAAGTCTAGGGGACTGATGACCTCAGCAGCACAGGTAATCGAAGCCAACACACGCTACCATAACTGATGGAAAAAATGCATCACTGTTCTAACTCCATTTCGAAATTGTCATGAGAAAACCAGCACTAGTAATAAAAGGTTATAAAGCATCACATGTGCTTGAGAAAATCGTTATCCCATAAGACTGCAGTGGGGGCGCACAAGAAATAACCAACTTGAAGTTAGTCTTACCCCCTAACCACCCCTTATCCATCCCTCCCTCCCTCCCTCCTCTCACCACTGCAGGTCGAGATAGGTGTCTGTTCTATCTTACTGCTCGTGGTACACAGAGAGATACTTCTGATGGCATTGATATACTGTCTCCAGTCTACGGAAATCAGTCACAGGTAGACAAAAGGCAAGAAGAAAAGAACACTTCCTGCCATCTGTTAAACATATTTCTTGGAAATACCAGCACCCTCTGGAACAACAATGAAATTTCAGAGAACATTCCAGATTGCTTTCCCATCAGTCAGCTGCTGCCGCCACACCATGCTTTGCAGCCTACTGTCCTTCCGGCTTGGCACTAGCTAACCACAGCCACTGTCCGCCTTGAGGCAATGACCCTTCACCAACACCGCAGCATGTATAGTCAAGTAAACAATAGGATATAAACAGGTGCAACTTGTTCATCTAAAATGTAGTGGCATAGCCCCCACACGCCGCTCCCCTTGCCGGAGCGTGGCTGTGTCAAACGACTATCCAGAGCACACTAAAAAAGAATCGCACCTACCTGTGCAGTGAGGCTATGCCGACGTGCAAAATATCAGCGTACTACAGAGTTCTTTATACTATTCACTGAGTAAGGCCAAGATGTGCGAATGTAGTTGAGCAAGATGTTCAAATCTAGATCAGCGTCCACAGCCTGTGCAATTTTCTTATAGTTTAGCGGAAAAGACTGAAACATTTCAGAATCCTGAGCACCGATGTGACAACAAGATGCAGCAGAAGCGTCAAAATCTGCACCAGGGCCAATCGGAAGACGTGAAAGTGCGTCCGGATTACCATGTTGAGCTGATGGACAATACATAATCTCGTACAGGTACTGAGACAACAAGAAAGCCCATCTTTGGAATTTTTGGTCAGTTCGTACAGGAACCGGTTTAGTCAGATGAAACAAGGACTTGTGATCCGTTACTAAGCAGAATTTTCCGCCATACAAATATTCGTAGAATTTGGTGACGCCATACACAATAGCCAAAGCCTCTTTTTCAGTTAGTGAATAGTTACACTGAACTTTGGAGAACACTTTGGATGCGAAATAAATAGGTCTGTCTTTATCACCAATTCTGTGCGAAATCACTTGCCGGCCGGAGTGGCCGTGCGGTTCTAGGCGCTACAGTCTGGAACCGAGCGACCGCTACGGGCGCAGGTTCGAATCCTGCCTCGGGCATGGATGTGGGTGATGTCCTTAAATTAGTTAGGTTTAATTAGTTCTAAGTTCTAGGCGACAGATGACCTCAGAAGTTAAGTCGCATAGTGCTCAGAGCCATTTGAACCATTTTTTTTTTTTTTTTTTTTTTTGTGCGAAATCACTGCACCGATTCCGTAAGAGGAAGCGTCAGTTTGCAATACAGCTGGTTTTTCAGGATCAAAGTGGACTAAGCATCAATCACTGAGCAATGCTTCTTTAACTTTTTGAAAAACTACTTGGCAGTCATCTGTCCAAACAAAGGGCACGTTCACTCGGAGTGGCGTTAGGATGTAACTTCTGAATAACACTGCACTTCCTACCGTGGATAATAGATAGGCAAGTTTCACAGTGCCTGCAACATTGTTGGCGAGTAAATGTGCCTCCGACTGTTGTAACCACTTGAACCACTCTTCTTCTTGTTCACTAAATTGTCGAAAAGGTGGTATAGCAGCTGTAATAGGCGGTGCTCGTTCCGTCGAGGGGGCAGCGTTGGCAAGGAGCTGCTGCACCGTGTTGAGCAGAGTAGAAATCTGGTTCGTCTGAAACTGAAATAACTGCATTAGCTGTGTGGCATCTAACGCTTGTGGCTGTGGCGCCTGAGCAGGGGCGGGACACGATTGGTGGGCATGTTGGAAGACACAAATGCAAAAAATATACAAGGCAAGCAATGTGAAGAACGACAAAATCAAAGAAATGTTCGGCAACGCCCACTTGAAAACACTGATTAGAAAAAGGACAAGAAACTTTTAAAGCAAAGCGATCGCCCCTGCAAAGTAAAGACAAGAAAGAATTAAGGCGCCTGCAAAAATATGGGTATGGCAGTTGGCAAGTAGTTCAGTTGATGACTCGTGTGGTTCAAAATGGCTCTGAGCACTATGGGACTCAACTGCTGAGGTCATTAGTCCCCTAGAACTTAGAACTAGTTAAACCTAACTAACCTAAGGACATCACAAACATCCATGCCCGAGGCAGGATTCGAACCTGCGACCGTAGCGGTCTTGCGGTTCCAGACTGCAGCGCCTTTAACCGCACGGCCACTTCGGCCGGCTGACTCGTGTGGGTTCTTGCCCACACGTCGCTAATAGGGTGACAATCGGTTGCAGCGTTCTCAGAATACAACATTAGTAGTTTTATTTCTAGAAATCAATTGATAATACCTAACTTCGGAGATTTACAAATAGTAGTCGCAAACAAGGAGCAACAAACAATCTCATTTAGAGTCCTTGATATGTGAAATGTTCAGGCAAGTTTATACATGTCACTGATAACTAACATCTGCGATCCAGTGCCAATGTGAGCCACGGCTAGCAGGAGTGGTGCTTATATTCGCTTCTTCTAAGTGGCGCTCTTGGTGAGGTGCGGTTCAATTCCGCGCACCACTGGCTGGAGTTTCCTCACCGCCTTCTCTGCTCTTGCATTCCGCATCTTCGTTCTGGCGCTCGTGGTTACGCCAGAACACTCAAATAACGCACTATGATCGAAGTACTAGTGTAGGACGCTATCTGGTATACTTTGGTGTATATATATGTTCGGGATTAACAATGAATGGAGATACTGCACAGTCTTCTATTTACATTCGCTATCTTCTATATGGTACTCGCAAAATAGTGGAGGGGTGGTTTAGCGATGAAACAGAACTAGGGAAGCATGCTGTCATCTCATTGGTCGGTGTTGAAATTACAGAAAAACTTGAAAAATTGCTAAAATTGATCATGCTATTAGCAGAGGTGCTTATTACAGTAAATCGTCAACCTCTTTTCCATCCCATTTGTCCGATGGTACACCGTTGATTACCACATAATGATTGACTGACATCACTTGTTTGAGATGGAGAGAGAGTCTTAGTGAGAGCATCACCCTCCGAAAATGGGCTGCATCAAAACACTGATTGTGTACAAGACACCAAGACAACTGCTAACACGTCACTGTGAAAGATGACTTTAAATGTAGAGGTCATCAATCACCCTCGGCCAGTTGTTTGGAATCGCTCCACAACGCAGCAAAACTTCACCAGTTTCCATATGTCGCGATGTCTTCCGAAATTTTTGGTTCAATAAGAAACACTGACTTTGTCTTATTTTAATCATTCTGTGTGTATTGTGGAAGCAGCTCCAGTCGCAGGTTCGAATCCTGCCTCGGGCATGGATGTGTGTGATGTCCTTAGGTTAGTTAGGTTTAAGCAGTTCTAAGTTATAGGCGTCTGATGACCTCGGAAGTTAGTCGCATAGTGCTCAGAGCCATTTGAACCATTTTTAGAGGGTGAGAGTGGGTAGGGGTGGAAGTAGAGGAGAGGGTAGAGAGTGGGGAGGGGTGGAAGGTTAGAAGAGGGCAGAGAATGGGGAGAGGTGGGAGGGAGGACAAGAACAGGGAGAGGTGGAATGAGAGGAGAGCACAGTAAATGAGGAGAAGTGGAAGGGCTTAAGGGAGCACAGGAGGTGGAAGGAGCAGAGAGGACACAACCAGTAAGACGACAAAATGTAGGGGTAGAGAAGATACAGAGTTGGCAACTGAGGGGTATGGGTAAAAAAAGGCCAAAAGGTGTAAGCTAGCGGTGGGCAATTAGGTGGGTGAAGATTTGAGGTGTGAGAGGTGATAGAATGAGGTGGTGGGGTGAGAGATGAGGGCATGTTGGAGGGGCAGAAAGTGGAGGGATGAAAGACAGGTGGGGCAGAATGTGGAAGGGCCAGAAAGGGGAGAGGATGGATGGCGAAAGAGGAAGGATGACAAAGGGGGGGCAGATGGAAGAGTGGGAGAGAGGTGGAAGAGGCGAGAGGCACACAGGATGAGAGGCATGAGTGGTATAGGTGAGGGTGGGCGGGATGAGAGGCAAGGGTGCAAGTGGCTACAGGTGGGGATGAGAGGCATGGGTGAGAGTGGTGAGAGGTGTGTGGCCGAGAGGTGAGGCATGAGGCGGAGATGGGTGAAGAGGTGGGGGCATGGGGCAGAGATGGGTGCAAGAGGTGGGGGCTTGAGGCGGAGATGGGTGCAAGAGGTGGGGGCATGAGGCGGAGATGGGTGCAAGAGGTGGGGGCATGAGGCAGAGATGGGTGCAAGAGGTGAGAGCATGAGGCGGAGATGGGTGCAAGAGGTGGGAGCATGAGGCGGAGATGGGTGCAAGAGGTGGGAGCATGAGGCGGAGATGGGTGCAAGAGGTGGGAGCATGAGGCGGAGATGGGTGCAAGAGGTGGGAGCATGAGGCGGAGATGGGTGCAAGAGGTGGGGGCATGAGGCAGAGATGGGTGCAAGAGGTGGGGGCATGAGGCAGAGATGGGTGCAAGAGGTGGGGGCATGAGGCAGAGATGGGTGCAAGAGGTGGGGGCATGAGGCAGAGATGGGTGCAAGAGGTGGGGGCATGAGGCAGAGATGGGTGCAAGAGGTGGGGGAATGAGACGGAGACAGGTGCAAGAGGTGGGGGCATGAGGCGGAGATGGGGGCAAGAGGCAGAGGTGGGGGGGCAAGAGGTGGGGTGCAAGAAGTGGAGGGGAGTGAGGTGGATGTGGAGGGCCAAGAAGTGGAGGGGAGTGGGGTGAACGTGGAGGGCCAAGAAGTGGAGGGGAGTGAGGTGGAGGAGCGTGAAGCAGAGGGCGGAGAGATTGGGGTGGTGGGTGAGCGGCGGCAGTGGTCGTGGGAGATAGGGGTGGTGGTGATAGACAGTGGAGGGCAGCAAGAGGTGGAGGTGGGGGGCGAGAGGCGGAGGTTGGGACGAGTGTTGGAGGTGGGGGGCAGAGGTGGAGGTGGGGGGCAGAGGGGGAGGTGGGGGGCAGAGGCGGAGGTGGGGGGAGGCGGAGGTGGGCGGCAGAGGCGGAGGTGGGGGGGCAGAGGCGGAGGTGGGGGGGGAGAGGCGGAGGTGGGGGGAGAGGCGGAGGTGGGGGGAGAGGCGGAGGTGGGGGGAGAGGCGGAGGTGGGGGGAGAGGCGGAGGTGGGGGGAGAGGCGGAGGTGGGGGAGAGGCGGAGGTGGGAGAGAGGTCGAGGTGGGAGAGAGGTCGAGGTGGGAGAGAGGTCGAGGTGGGAGAGAGGTCGAGGTGGGAGAGAGGTCGAGGTGGGAGAGAGGTTGAGGTGGGAGAGAGGTCGAGGTGGGAGAGAGGTCGAGGTGGGAGAGAGGTCGAGGTGGGAGAGAGGTCGAGGTGGGAGAGAGGTCGAGGTGGGAGAGAGGTCGAGGTGGGAGAGAGGTCGAGGTGGGAGAGAGGTCGAGGTGGGAGAGAGGTGGGGGTGAGAGGTGGGGGCACCAGAGGTTGGGGCAAGAAGTGGTGGTGCAAGAGTTGGGAGGAGAGGTGGGGTACGACAGCTGAGGGGGGGGGGGAAGAAGTGTGCATGAGAGGTCAGGCAAGAGGTGGGGGGGGGCGAGTGGTGTGGAGGCATTAAGTGTTGGGGCAAGAATTTGGGACGAGAGATGTGAGGGGGTGAGAGGTCAGGGGGGGACAAACGCTCTGGCATGGTTACACATGTATTTGAATAACTTCTACTTCCCACTGTACGATATGCAGAGCTCACACGTGATAAAGGGGGGGAGGGGGAATGGGAAAGAGCTATATGACAGATGTACTATTGGTAGTTGGTGCATATGATGTCAACAGAGACTTTTAGAAACTGCCTGAAAAACACAGACATCTAGAATGGTAGCTTGTCCACTTTACTAGGATTGTTGAAGTATGGTTTAGAGGTGATAATGCGATTGTGGAGGAAATAGTAGAGGCTGCCCCTGCCACATGTCCTGACTGTGAAGATGTAGTCATTAAATCTAAACCAGACAAGTGGATTTTAGATTTTGAGTGGACACGAAGGATCCATCTAAGTGGCTCATATATAAGTTAGCCTAGAACAATGCCATGAACATGACCATGCAGGGGTGTACTCAGGATCTAAGCCTAAGGAGGTGTGGACTCACATTAGAAACTTCCTGGCAGATTAAAACTGTGTGCAACACTGGGACACAAACCTTGGACCTCTGTCCTTCACAGGCATGAACTCTACCAACTGATCTATCCAAGCACAACTCACACCCTCCCTCGCAGCATTATTTCTGCCAGTAGGTATTTCCTATCTTCCAAACACCACAGAAGTTCTCTGCATACCTTGCAGGACAGAACTCCTGGAAGAAAGGATACTTAGCCATAGCCTGGGGAATTGTTTCCAAAATTAATTCTCACTCTGTAGTGATGCGCACCTATTTGAAATTTGCTGCCAGATTAAATATGTGTGCAGGATCTGGTCTCTAAACTAGGACCTTTGCCTTTTGTGGCAAGAGCTCTACTGCCTGAGCTATACAAACATGACTCACAACCCACCCTTACAACTTTACTTCCCCCAGCACCTCATCTCGTACCTTCTAGACTTCACAGTTCTCTTGCATAACTAGTGGGCGAAGGTCCCAGGTTCAAGTCCCAGTGCAGCACACAATTTTAATCAGGCAGGAGGTTTTAAATTGTCACATATTCTACTGCACAGTGAAAACTTGGTCTGGTGAGTCTAGTTAGTTTTGCAATTAGTGACAAAATAATGTTTGGATATCATAACAATTGGCTTTTTGTATACTTGCTACTAATAAATACCTGTGTTGCATGTTTCATCTTTCTTCAAAGTGATACTGAATTGACACATGTGTCTCATTGGTGAAGTAGGCTGAGAGCTCCATTTGTAACGATGTCTTTTTCTAGATGAGTACAAATGCCCTCCTCCATCCCTCACTGGATACACCCTTGTATGCAGTGGTGGTGGTGGTGGTGGTGGTGGTGGTGGTAGAGGAGGAAGAGGAGGAGGAGGAGGAGGAGGAGGAGGAGGAGGAGGTGGTTGAGTTGCATTTGCTGTGAGGCAGTCAGTGAGAAAAGTTGTATTCTCCACCAGTAACAAGAGGGTTGGTGGGAGGGACGAGGGGGGAGGGATGTTGGTGTTCAGGGATGTAACATCCACAGTGACAAGTGAGGACATGAATTGTAGAGAGGTGGTGGAGGATGTAATTACAGAGTTCTGGCTGTAGGAGAGGAAACTGGAGAAAATTCATTTGAGATGCTGGTCACTGAAGGCAGAATCCAACTTGAAGAACACATCAAACCTTTATTTACTACAAATGGTTTCAGTATACAGTGTTACCATCATCTGATATCAATACGGGTTAATACACGTGGCCAATTTGAGCTATAAATGTACTCCACATCTTAATTGTCAGGACACTTGATGTAAGATGCATTGGCATGTCAAAGTTAAAACCAGTATATACAATATGTTCAGAGTTAAAACCAATATTTACAAAATGTTTCGCCAAGTACATCTGTCCCATATTACAAATGACAGAGTACATCACTCATGCAAGAGCATCACTGAACCGCTAACAGTTGACTGAGAAGTTGTCTTCCTTCAAGTTGAATCTCTACAGATCACCCTTATTACCCAGCCTGGGCAAGTGAAAAAAAGGCAGTATCATTTATCTGCTTGATTCACTTGGAACACATGATTCCCTTTAATTGTAAACCACCAATCTCACCCAGAAAAGATATTTCTGTTTTAGTAACTGAAACTTGTCACAAAATCAGCCACAGAATAAGCCCACTTGTTGTTTGTGACCAAACTATTTACAAGGCTGATGTAAAATTGAACATTATTTTAAGTGTAAAAAGTCAGTAACGAGAAATACAAATTTTAACTACATACATATGAAAGATACATTAGCACTGGTGATTGCAGGAAGTACGGTTTGGTACAAAATACGATGTCAGCAACTACACTCCTCAGAGACATTCACAAGGTAGAAGCAACCTGATGAGTTTTGAGGTGTAAGGCCAAGAAATTGGCAAATGGGCTAAGGAGGTGAAGATTAAATATGGAGAATCTTGTATATAACTGCAGCAGATTTCAGCACCACAGAAACTTGCAATGCAACACATACTGGCAACAAACTCTGACTACACCCTAAGGGAAGTTCAAGGGAATTAGCATGTAAACATTCAATGGAATTGCTATGCAATTACAAACTACCGTGGATACTAAGTGTGTGAACTGCAGTAGGTAAGGTAGTTCAGGAGTTTTGTGCAGCTGTTGTGACAGGTGGTTTCATTGGGGAAATTGTAGCAGGGTGGGAATTGGGGAAGCAAATGAGACTCTTCCATTCTTTTGCAGGGTTTGCTCAAGAGATAGGATTATAGCTGAACAGGAGGAGAAAATAAGAGCCCTTCAGGCTGATTTGGGCAGAGTGAGGCAGGAACTGAAGAGGTTAAGGGAGGAAGAGGGTAAACAGCAGTGGGAAGTGGTAGCTGGGAACAGGGGCTACAGAAAGAGAACAGTGTCTGACAGTTTCCCAATTGGCACAACCAGTAGATTTGCCTTGCTACAACAGGTAAGTAAGGAAGAGGCTCCAGCAGAAGTAGATGTAGTTAAGATGCAACAGAATCTCACTAGGAAACCAACTGTTTCAAAAAGAAAAGTAGAAAGTAAGAGGAAAGTTCTGTTGCTAGGTAGCAGCCATGGAAGAGGTGTGGGCCAGATTTTGCAGGAAAAATTAGGTGACAGGTACCAGGTCACAAACTTTTTCAGGCCACGTGCATGTCTTAGCTAGGTGGTAGAGGATATAGGTTCCTTGTGCAAGGGTTTCTCAAAGCAGGATCATGTGATAATAGTGGGTGGAGTGGGAAACAGTATTGATAGGGATCAGGGCTACAGTATTGAGTGTGACCTGATGAAAATAGCCTCTGCAATGACCCATACCAATGTTGGGCTGGTGCCTGCTTTCGTGTGGCATGATCAGCCGCAGTTGAACCGCTCTGTCAGGAGGGTAAATATGGAGATGGATCAGTTGCGTAGGGTGGCCACTCTGTCAGACATTGGATTGGTTCCTGTTGAGGCTATTGATAGGGGGGATTTCACAAGGCATGGCCTACATCTCAATAGGAAAGGGAAGGGTACACTGGCAGAGTTGTTAGTGAAATCCATAAGGGGGGACACTAGTACTCATGGATGTACCTCTTTTTTTAGACTAATATCAGTGTCCAATGAGAAGTTCAGGCACGCAGGTGCTAAAGAGGTCCAAAACTCACAAGATCCTCACAACAGTAAAGTAAGTAATAATGTTACCATATTTAACCCAAATATTGGTGGATTAAAAAAAAAAGTAGATTCTCACAAAAGTAAAGAAAAAAATAAGTTACCTTTTTTCACCAAAATACTCCGGGATTGAAGAATGAAGTATATGAGCTTCTGGTTTGTTTAGATGACATTGAATCTGATAATGTAATAGTTACACTATGCCTGTATGAGCATCACATTGTGTCTGATTTGGAAAAGGTAAATATCAGTGGTTATAAACTAGCTCCACTTATGAGTAGAGAGAGTAAGGTGAGAGGAGGAGTTGCCATATATGTCAAAAGTTATCACTGTGTAAAAAGTATAGATACAAAATAGTTTTTTCTAGAGCAACATATGGAAGCATGTGCCTGTCAACTTAAACTGAAGGAGGGCTCTTTTATAATTGTAACAGTATACTGGTCCCCTTCAGGAAACTTTCATTTATTCCTGGAAAACTTGGATGCCTTGTTGTGCTATCTGTCAGATAGGGGAAAGCAAATTATTATTTGTGGGGACTTCAATGCTGATTCACTGAAAGAGTGTAATAGGAAGAATGACCTGGAAGACTTGCTTGGTTCTTTCAATTTGACATCTGTCATTATGTCATTGATTTTCCTACTCGGGTAGTAAAGGACAGCAGCACATTGATAGATAACACTTTTATAGAGCAAGATAAGTTTAAAAACATAAATTTCCTGTTGAGAATGACCTTTCTGATCATGGTGCTCAGCTAGTTACAGTATATGACATAGCTCCATTCAGTAATTCAAAACTACCCTCCAAAGTTGTGCGTTCAATTAATGACTCAACAATTAGAAATTTCAGGGAAAATCTTCAGCAGTTAGTCTGGGATGAGGTGTACAAGGAACCCAATGCTAATTTAAAATATAACTTATTTCATGATACACTTGTAAGAGAATTTGAAAACTGTTTCCCCAAGAAAGTAGTTAAATATAATTATAAGAAACCATGCAAAGAACCTTTGGTTAACAAAGGAATAAAAATAGCTAGTAACCACAAAAGGGAACTGTATCTAACAACAAGAAAGAGTAATGACCCAGAAACAGCCAAATATTATAAAAACTGCTGTGCTACCGGTACATCAAGAAAGGTTATTAAAAAGTCCAGAACCATGTGCATCATGTCTGAGATTAATACCTCTGATAACAAATCCAAGAGTACAGGATGATGGCATTACCATCAAAGCGAATGGAAACTTGACAAACAACAAGCTGGAAGTCGAAAACAATTTGAATAATCATTTTTTAAATGTTCTAGAGAAAATAGGATCTAAATGTTCATTAGAAGAAGCAAGGCAGTTAATGGAAGAGGCCGTACCCACACAATTTGATACAACTGAAATTCCACCAACCTCTCCTTCTGAAATTAGGAAGATAATAAACTCTCTCAAGAATAAAAGCTCACGTGGAATTGATGGCATTTCCAGCAGGATAATAAAAGCTTGTTCCCAAGAGATAAGTGGGATTCTTAGCCACATATGTAATAGCTCTCTGAAGCAGGGTATTTTCCCTGATAGACTGAAGTATTCTATTGTTAAACCACTGGATAAAAAAGGGGATACGTCTGATGTCAACAACTACCGCCCAATCTCTCTTCTGACTGCCTTATCCAAATACTTGAAAAAATAATGTATCGTACAGTAGCTTCACACCTTTGTGAAAATAAAGATTTAACAAAATGTCAGTTTGGGTTCCAGAAAGGTTTTTCAACTCAAAATTCTATATATACTTTCACTAATGAAATATTAAATACTCTGAGTAACCGGAAGTCACCCATTGGGATTTTTTATGATCTCTCAAACACTTTTGATTGTGTAAATCATGGAGTACTTCTAGATAAGCTTAAGTACTGTGGTATGAATGGGACAGTGCTGAAATGGTTTAAATCATACCTAACTGGAAGAGTCCGGAAAGTTGAAAGAAGCAGTTCACATAATATGCAAAAATCTGGTGATTTCTCAAACTGGGGAACAATCAAGAATGGGGTGCTGCAAGGTTCAATCTTGGGTCCTCTGCTGTTCTTAATATATATCAATGACTTGCCATTCTATATTCATGAAGATGCAAAGCTGGTACTTTTTGCCGATGATAAAAGTATAGCTATCACACCCAACAGACAAGAATTAACTGATGAAATTTTAAACGATCTTTTTCAGAAAATCATTGAGTGGTTCTCTGCAAATGGGCTCTCATTAAACTTTGACAAAACACAGTACACAGGGTGTTACAAAAAGTACGGCCAAACTTTCAGGAAACATTCCTCACACACAAAGAAAGAAAATATGTTATGTGGACATGTGTCTGGAAACGCTTACTTTCCATGTTAGAGCTCATTTTATTACTTCTCTTCAAATCACATTAATCATGGAATGGAAACACACAGCAACAGAACGTACCAGCGTGACTTCAAACACTTTGTTACAGGAAATGTTCAAAATGTCCTCCGTTAGCGAGGATACACGCATCCACCCTTCGTCGCATGGAATCCCTGATGCAGCCCTGGACTATGGCGTATTGTATCACAGCCGTCCACAATATGAGCACGAAGAGCCTCTACATTTGGTACTGGGGTTGCGTAGACAAGAGCTTTCAAATGCCCCCATAAATGAAAGTCAAGAGGGTTGAGGTCAGGAGAGCGTGGAGGCCATGGAATTGGTCCGCCTCTACCAATCCATCAGTCACCGAATCTGTTGTTGAGAAGCATACGAACACTTCGACTGAAATGTGCAGGAGCTCCATCGTGCATGAACCACATGTTGTGTTGTACATGTTCTAGCAGCACAGGTAGAGTATCCCGTACGAAAACATGATAACGTGCTCCACTGAGTGTAGGTGGAAGAAGATGGGGCCCAATCAAGACATCACCAACAATGCCTGCCCAAACGTTCACAGAAAATCTGTGTTGATGACGTGATTGCACAATTGCGTGCGGATTCTCGTCAGCCCACACATGTTGATTGTGAAAATTTACAATTTGATCACATTGGAATGAAGCCTCATCCGTAAAGAGAACATTTGAACTGAAATGAGGATTGACACACTGTTGGATGAACCATTCACAGAAGTGTACCCGTGGAGGCCAATCAGCTGCTGATAGTGCCTGCACACGCTGTACATGGTACGGAAACAACCGGTTCTCCCGTAGCACTCTCCATACAGTGACATGGTCAACGTTACCTGTACAGCAGCAACTTCTCTTGACGCTGACATTAGGGTTACCGTCAACTGCACGAAGAATTGCCTCGTCCATTGCAGGTGTCCTCGTCGTTCTAGGTCTTCCCCAGTCATGAGTCATAGGCTGGAATGTTCCGTGCTCCCTAAGACGCCGATGAACTGATTCGAACGTCTTCCTGTCGGGACACCTTCGTTCTGGAAATCTGTCTCGATACAAACGTACCACGCCACGGCTATTGCCCCGTGCTAATCCATACATCAAATGGGCATCTGCCAACTCCGCATTTGTAAACATTGCACTGACTGCAAAACCACGTTCATGATGAACACTAACCTGTTGATGCTACGTACTGATGTGCTTGATGCTAGTACTGTAGAGCAATGAGTCGCATGTCAACACAAGCACCGAAGTCAACATTACCTTTGGTCAACTGGCGGTGAATCGAGGAAGTACAGTACATACTGACGAAACTAAAATGAGCTCTAACACGGAAATTAAGCATTTCCGGACACACGTCCACCTAACATCTTTTCTTTATTTGTGTGTGAGGAATGTTTCCTGAAAGTTTGGCCATACCTTTTTGTAACACCCTGTATACAGTTCCACACAGTAAATGGAATGACACCATTAATAAATATAGACTTCAATCAGAAGTCGGTAGCTTGGTGTATGCATTGATGAGGGGTTGAACTGGAAAAAAACACACTGAAGATCTGCTGAAACGTTTGAGTTCAGCTGCTTATGCTGTTCGGGTCATTGCAAATTTTGGCGATTTACATCTCAGTAAATTAGCTTACCACGGCTATTTTCATTCTGTTTTCGTATGGCATCATATTCTGGGGTAACTCATCATTGAGTAAAAGAGTGTTCATTGCACAAAAGCATGTAATCAGAATAACTGCTGGAGCTCTTCCAAGATCATCCTGCAGACACTTATTTGAAGAGCTAGGGATCTTCACTGTAGCCTCACCATGGGCGTACCCAGAGAGGGGTAGGGGGGGGGGGGCAGTTGCCCCCCCCCCCCCAAGAAGATATTCGCACTTTTTCATTAGTTTACTGTTTTATTTAATAAGAAATGCTGCATGTTTTCTCGGATTGTACAAGTGCATTCTTGTATTTAAAATGTTTATTAAAAGCAGTTTTTCACTGGTTTACTGTTTTATTTAATGAGAAGTGCTGTATGTTGTCTCGACTCCTTGTTTCCTGAGACTAGTATGACCTGTCCCCCCCCCCCCCCCCCCCCCCCCCCAGTTCAGATCCTGGGTACGCCCTTAAGCCTCACTGTGTGTGTGTGTGTGTGTGTGTGTGTGTGTGTGTATGTGTGTGTGTGTGTGTGTGTGTGTGTGTGCGTGTGTGTGAAAGAATTTCTGAATGGCAACTCCTCCTACTCATTAGATGAATTTTTGGATATAGTAGGTGGGTAATTTCCCCACCCTCACCCAAAAAAAAGTGTCATGTAATATTTTTTGTAATGTAATATCTTGTACAGACACCTTTTATTAACCTGACACATTCCACATCATTACGAAGTGTCGTATTCATGATCCATGGAACAAGTACTAATCAAATCTAATCTAACAGTAGTCTTGGCTCTGAGTGTTGTATCAGTCAGGTTGTGCTGCGACACCAGGAATCTACTGCTTGGATGATGATAAAAATTCTGAAATGTAAGAGCACCAAGTGATTGTTCTTAAAAGCCTGCTAGATTTTTATGAGCTGATGAAGATAATTTCTTAAGGTACATAGTTATGACTAAGTGAGTGCGGGCTGCATTAATTTCAACCAGGCGAATCAAATGAGTATGCAACAGTGATACTGATTTTTATTGAAAATAAAGTAGTTCAGTATAGCTTTTCCTCTGGAAAGGTGATGCTTGTACTCTTTTGGGATAACAAAGATGTAACCATGCTACATTACATAACCAAAGAACGTATGGTAAACATCTGAGTCATATTGTGATTTGCCTGATAACATTTTCAAGTCAGTAATTGGATTCAAACACCACAGTAGCATACAATTGCAGTATTAATATGTGTCCCAGACAGCCCAATTAACAACACAAAAATATAGGGATGTTTGTTTTTCGAATATTAGGCGATTTCATTTCAAATCATACAGGTCAAGAGTGAATGTGTCACATTATTATTTCAAAGTTTTCTGAAAAAAAAAGTTGAATTTCTACAAGATACAAATCAAAAACTACAATATTTTGATTTCTGATGATTTATCAAAATGTTATAGACCTCTCTGAATGACAGTATTTGTGAAAATATTATAACGAAAGGGAAAATTTGAAAAAAGTAAATAAAAATTACAAGCGATAAAGAGTTGAAATTATTTTTAGTAAAAACCTTCCTCACAATGCTATTAAGCATGGTTAACACATACGCACGTCATAGCTTTATCCACCTTTAATTTGGAAAAATAAGCTATGAAAATTTGTAACTGTCACCAAACTTCAAAATTATGTTTTGAAAGTATGAACATTCATGGAACATTAACTGCCTTGAGAAGTGATAAAGTGGAAAGACTGATAACTGTCAGTTATGACATTAATGCCTCAAATTCTTAAACTATACACTGATCAGCCAGAACATTATGACCACCTACCTAATAGCCGGTATGTCCACCTTTGACATGTATAACAGTGGTGAAGTGTCATGGCATGGAAGCAACGAGGCGTTGGTACGTTGGTTGAGGCAGTTGGCACTACTTCTGCACATGCAAGTCACATAATTCCATAAATTTGCAGAAGGAGGCAATGAGCTCTGATGCCACATTCAATCACATCCCAGATATGTTCAGTCAGGTTCAGACCTGGTGTGTTGGGGGACCAGCACATCAACTGGAACTCGCCACCATGGTTTTTGAACCATGCCACCACACTCCTGGGCTTGTGTCATGGCACATTATCTTATTGAAAAATGTCAATACCATTGGGAAACACAATTGTCATGAAGGGGTGCATGTGGTCTGCAACCACTGCACGATACTCCTTGGCCATCATGGTGCCAGGCACGAGCTACAATGGACCTACGGATGCCAACATGAACAGAGCATAATGGAACTGCCACCAGCTTGTCTTCATCCTGCAGTACAGTTGTGAAGGAGCTGTCCCCTTGGAAGATAATGGATTCGTGCCCTCCATCGGCATGATGAAGAAGGTAATGGAATTCATCAGACCACGCAACTCTCGGCCATTGCACCATCATCCAGGACCAATGGTAATGTGCCGATTTTAGTCATACTTGCCGAAGTCGTTGTGTTAATACTGGCACATGCAAGGGTCATCAGCTGCAGAAGCTCATCGTTAGGAGTGTTCAGTGCACTGCGTGTTCAGGCACGCTTGTACTCTGCCCAGCATTGAAGTCCGATGTTACTTCTGCCACAGTTCGCCGCCTGACCTGTTTTACCAGTCTACCCAGCCTACGATGTCTGACATCCATAATGAGGGGTGGCCCCTCAATCCCAAGACGTCTGGATGAAGTTTCACCTTTGTTTCACCATGTGCTGAAGACACTTAGCACAGCACTCCTCGGACACCTGATGAGTCATGCAGTTTCCGAAATGCTTGCGCTGAGCCTCTGGGACATCACAATATGCACTCTGTCAAACTCAGATAGGTTGCGCAACTTCCCCATTTTACGCACAGACAGCACGCTCACTGATACTGCATGCTCCATGCGTGTATCTGAGTAACAGCCATTCCTCATCAGGTGATGCTGCTATCACCTGGACAGGTTTATATCAATAGTAGGTGAGTGGTAATAATGTTCTGGCTGATCAGTGTAAAAATATTTCTATATAAAGATGAAACTAAAATTTTTTGATTTTTTAAAATTATTCTCTCTAAAACCCCCAACCTGAACATTCTAAAATTTACATGATACATTAGTTGGTAATTGTACTTATGGAATGTACAATCAGACTGGGCAATATTTTGCGGCATAAAATCTGAGAATTTTTTATATTTTTATATTAGACCTTGCTACTCTAAAGGTCATAAAATACTGGGCACTTAAAAATTTAAATTAATTGCTGATATTGAGTAAATTTAATGCAAAACTGGTATACCTTAGTCAAAATAATTATTTTACAGCCTTATGAATGAGTGAGAAAACAACTGTTCATTTTATTCAAGTGTTTTACAAAGAAATTAGAGATAGAAAATAGCTTTGTGTGTGTGTGTGTGTGTGTGTGTGTGTGTGTGTGTGTGTGTGTGTACATTTCTGTTTCTGATATTACTCAAATTTTTTATTGTCTCCTGTCACGATTTTAATTCTTTACAGTCAACACTGCACGCGCGCGCGCGCGCGTGTGTGTGTGTGTGTGTGTGTGTGTGTGTGTGTGTGTGTGTGTGTGTGTGTGTGTGTGTGTATTTTATCTTTTGCTCCTCACTGAACTTCTAGAGCCGAGCTGAATTTGCAACTGGACAAGGCTGATTCAACAAGAGCAGTACTTGGGAAGTGGGAACTGATGATGATGATGATGATGATGAAGAGTTTCATGTTTCATCGTAAGTTTGATATGCTCTGCACAAATCCAATATCATCTCTTGTAGTATCAACAGCTTCATGCTGGATATTAAATCGTGTTGCTAGATGTTTACAAAAATCTTCTACCCCATCATTGCACTTTTTCCCTGACCAGCTAGCTGCGGTAGCTGAGCAGATCTAGGCGCTTCAGTCCGGAAGCGTGTGACTGCTACGGTCGCAGGTTCGAATATTGCCTCGGGCATGGATGTGTGTGATGTCCTTAGGTTAGTTAGGTTTAAGTAGTTCTAAGTTCTAGGGGACTGATGACCTCAGATGTTAAGTCCCATAGTACTCAAAGCCATCTGAACCATTTTTCCCTGACCCATTGCTGAAAATTTCCATTTTTTTGTCTTAATTCCTGTACAGTTTTTTCCAAGCTTAAAAAGCTGAAAGCAGTTTTTAAAATGGGATGCTGCACCATCAGCCACACACAGATGTTAAAAAAAAAACTATGGCCCCTAGATGCTACGTCATCAATTATCATGCTGACAGCATAGCATGCATGTGCACTGTCATGAATGAGATCATCACTGACAAAAGCAAAACAGTGTGATGCTCCAAGGAAGTGAGCAACATATGAGAATTTGACACTTGTGATGTGTGCCAATAGTAGCTTTGTTTCATTCTCCAAAAGCAAGAGAACAGTTCTCAGCAACGTAGAAATGAAGAACTAATGTGTCAGTATTCTGGCATGTGGCTGATTTTACTTCTGCTATGGCTTGTCTCTGAAACCTGTGGATATGATGGTGAGCTACTCATGACCCAATGCCCAACCTCTGTAACAAACTTCCCTAGCTCCACTGTCTTCTTCATCAACTCCCCCCCTCCCCACAATGCATGGGTTACGCCACTGTCAGTATCCTGAAGCAGTAACGCTTCAATAGCCATCCCTTCAGCACCAGGAGACACCACACACTCTGCCAACCAACATTTATTTTGTGGCTCTTGACACTGAACGTGTCATATATCTTATTACTTTTTTAACTTTTTCACAATTTTCTCTAAGAGATAACATCAGCATGATTAGGACTTTGCCTGCTGCAATATTTGTCATCATTTAGGTAATATTCCAGAGCAACATTAGGTGCAAAATTTTGCAATGGATGCCAACAGTTGGAATCTGAGTATGCCCAAATACCTTTTTCATTCTTTATTTTATGAGCTTTTGAGATTATATAATGTACACATCACACTGGGAGCACATCTCTATCTTCAGGTTCTGCAGCAAGTGCATCTACATTACACATGTCACTAAGTTCTGAAGATGTTGCTTGTGTACAACACATTGAAGGTTCTTCCACTTTTCATTGTACATACCGTTTTCTTCTTGTGCTTCTTATCTTGGCTGGGCATTTAAGGGGGGATATATTGGGGGCTACAAC
This sequence comes from Schistocerca americana, assembly GCF_021461395.2. Classification (NCBI taxonomy): domain Eukaryota; kingdom Metazoa; phylum Arthropoda; class Insecta; order Orthoptera; family Acrididae; genus Schistocerca; species Schistocerca americana. The sequence goes on along the minus strand of NC_060130.1, from coordinate 763,144,736 downwards.
AGAAATGCTAACAATGAACACACAAACAACTTTACACCCAGGAACATAAACACCTGCACTGTTTTCTTCACTTTCATATTCCAGTGATGGTGATCGTTCAGTTGGGTTAGCACTAAATTTCTTGTTGTATTGAGTATAGTGATTCCTGCACAGTGGATGTGATGGTAACACAGTTACTTTAGAACCAAGATATTTCTGTAATACCTCTGACAGATTCCCAACAATTGTGACCTATTTTTCACTTTTCTTAAACATTACCTTCTTGTGTCTTTTTTCATAGTCCATACATCTCACCCTTTCACTGCTGTATTTCCTCACTGACACTGTATCTAACAAAAAGCTCAAACCAAACACAAAACTCTATGCAGAATGATTCACGTGAAAGTTCTCACTTATTTGTTATAAATAGAAGAGAGCTGGAAATAGTGTTGCCATCACACATATTTTACACCAGAAATTCAATGATGTGAAATAAGCAGAATGTTGAAAAATTTCTAACACTTTACACAGAAAAATATTGCCCTCTTTGATTACAGTTACTGCTAACACATTAACAAAACAATATATTGTGCAATTTTCATATGTTTTGTGATGAAAGTTTCTGAGTAATTTATTTGTAAAAAATTTTAAAATGTGATTTTGTAAATTTTTAATAGTAAATATTTACATAAAACAGATAGCTAGAGCAGAGAATATTTTTTAATATCAGTTGTGTCTGATAATATAACAAGAAAGTTAGCAGTCTGTGACTTTCCAAACTAGAAAAAAAAATTTTAATATAAAAAAAATCAAACTTTTTGTATTTTCTTATTGAATTTGTAAAGTTAGGAAGCCCATTTGTGTGTGTGTGTGTGTGTGTGTGTGTGTGTGTGTGTGTGTAAGAAAATGAAGCAGAAGTTCTGGGCCTTCAGAGGAGCTTAACTTGTGTACCGTCTCATATTCATTTCCAGTACCCTGGAGAAATCAGTGGTGAATCACATATTTGTAAACAGCAACATGACTGTCAATTCACAGACACCTTTTTGGTTATTTTATTTGACCAAATAATAATCACATTTCTCAGCCAAATAAAGAGCAGATTAGAGTGTAAGCTTTCGACAACCTCTGCACCCAAGATACTAAAAGGTGCTTTACCCTGCAACCTATACATGAATGACAACATTTTAACCACAGATTGTACTTTATTCGTATTACTTTTACTCTGTTGTACACTGGCGTATTTCTATTTGTACCATAATTAGAGTTGACAAAGCAATATATGTTCATGCCTCTTTAATGCTTCCAGTCGTGTTGGCAAATGCTGATTCTCAGCATCTGACCACTTGAAAATGACTACCGCAAAAATCACAATAATAGAATTTAAATAATAAATTAATGGCAAAAAGCTGTCATTAAAAAAATCAACACTTATATGATGTACAGACATCTGTAGATAACAATCAAAACTGATCACTGTAAGATTAAAGTGATTGTTAGTTGGATAAATAAATAAAAAAAATAAATATCACGGAGCTGAAATGCTTATCCTGCAATATTGTCAATCCCCAACTACACTGGTGTCAAGAAGAATGGGGTTCTGTGGCTGAAATGTTTCTTGAGCAGTCTGAATTTCTTGAAATGTTAAACACAGAATGCATTGCACAATAATCAAGATATTAGGTACAGTTGTGTGCAGAGCTGGTGGAGCACAAAATCACAAAACTTATACCCAGCAAGTTTCTTTCCTATTTCTGCAAGTAATGTAAGCGGCTGAAGTGAAGTTAGGGATAAAGTTTAGATGCAATGACAGCAACATATTCCATAAATTTAGAGCAGGAGGTATACCAAGCTGAACTTCCTACGTGGCACTCTGTAGATAGCATCCTCCATTACATTCCATGAGCAGCAAAATTATGAAGATAACCTTATTAATGATAAAAGGCTTCTAGGTTCTGGCATTATCTGATAAAATAAATGAACACATAATATATAAATACTTCCCCATTTACAAGGCTATACACAACTGATTGTATGAATCAGTGACTGCGATGAGCTTTGAACAAACAATAATCTATACTACTGAACTGCTATCCCACAAGCCAGCACCAGTCGCAGGTTCCATATCTAACAGCTTCCAAGGGCAACAAAAATTTGATTTTCAGTATTTCGCGTGATTGTTGGCCAAATTTAAAAATTTTAAATGATGTCATAATCTACTCATTAACAGGTATAATATCTCAATCAGACAAGTATTGCACTCAGGTACTGTGCATTTGTATTCAGGCAGCGTAACTTATTTTGCACAAATACCTGGACATTATTCATCCACTATTTGAGAATGAGAGCAATTTACAACATACTTTACATTCAATTTCAAATCTTTGTTAAACTGTATCTCACTAACACAACCCACAAAGTTATGAAACATTGCTTACTACATTTTCGCTGTTCATGCAGTCAAACTTCAAAATCAGGCATGGCATTTTAATTTATTTATAATTAACTACTGACTCTATTCACAACACAGTTTGCAGACAGTATCTATATACATCACTGAATGTACTTGCAAAATGAACATTGAACATTGAGATGGAAGAAAAACTAGCTTTTGGTTGAAATGGAATGCAAATTAGCCAGACTATATCCATCCACCATTTCATAATAAAAGCATTTAGTAACTTATAACAAACTTTAAGCATAATTACAAACCTTTTGTAAACTTTTTCTTGCTTGCATGCTCAAAGTCAAATATTTAACACTCCTTTTTTAAAGTAATCTGACATCTAGAGCTGTTTTATACATGGGTGTTTGATTCTTTAAAGAAATGGGGGTTCACTTGTTAAGTAATATTAAAATTTTATGATGAAGGAAATGAGTATGTAACCAAATATTCTGCCTGGGTGTATGCTCTTACTGACTGCTTAGTGCAGAAAGAGTATTAATGAGTCTAGTACTGGCATATTAATAGTGACACAAACTGGTGATTTTCATCAGTAACAGGAACCAAACTCTACTACATGAATGAACCCCGTGCTGGGTAACTGACACCTAAACATAAAATACAGCAATAATGCCACTTACCTTGGAAGGCATCATAAATTAAGAACCGTTATCAAGGAAAGTATATTTACATGCTCAAATTTGTTGCCAGTGGTGAAAATGTTTCAGAATGATTTTGAAGGTACTCCTTTTCAAACTTTTGAGGATGTGTGTGTAACTTCAAAACACTGAATCACCTTGAATACCAAAGTGAAGAAATTCCTCCACAATGATAGACAGTGCAAGAGAATATGTTACTGGAGCATTTCTGTTTGCTGTACATGTCAAGTGAGTATAAAATATATGCCTTTATGTTGAGGAAACAAGTAAAAAGTTATTACTCATCCCACCACAGAGCAATTGTAGCCTTCTGCGTAGTTTCCTGGAAGTAAAGTCTAATTCAATCTGTGGTTCAGAGTTGATCTGTAATTTCGAATAAATACAAGAAACATGTACAATTTTCTCCAAACATGTAAACAATCCCATAAAATACTGGACTTCACAACAACAACATAAGTATAATATGGGTATTGCAATTATGCACTTTCCAACAAAAAGTTAAACACTGCACAACAAAACATTTCTGGATGTTTAATTATACACATAGTAAGTACGAAGAGCCCTAGCTATCAATTGTCACATGGAGAGAAGGCTGCTGATGCAATATTTAGCACATATTTTGTACAAACAGACTAAGTTTTAAAGAATGTATATTAAAAAGTAGCAAGTCTGTAAGGCACCTGTTAGTTACATATGGTTTAAGTTCTTTCTGTTATTGTTTTTTTCTATTCCATTATACTTAAACAGATAAGGACAAATTTCAAAACTTGTGCTAAGTACAACCATAACCATACTTTGTGTCGTCAGTAATATAGTTTATTTACATCAATAAGTGATTACCAGATATCTGTAAAGTGTTTATTAACATTATTGTTATAATTTCATCATTATTACTTCTGCTAGTTTATGCTTTGTACAAACCCCAAGTGGGCGCAGTCTTGAAATATTTGAAACATACATATATATTTTGTCATCACGTACAAAATTTTCCAAAAAAATAAGGCATCCAAACTTCATTTATTTACATATTTCTAACCTCCATATTAGCATTGCACTGCAAGATCTATATTTCAATGCCTATCTTAGGATAAAGAAATACTGTACATTGATAAAATCTGTAACAAATAACAACAGAGAATGGCTCTACTTTTGAAGTGCAGTATGCTTCTATAATTAAAAAGAAAGAAAGTAAAGTAGCTAACCTCTCCAGGAATGCCCAATGGTGGCAAGAATTTTAAAACAAAAAAATCAGGAGCAAAAGGTTGATAATGAAGGCAATGAAGTACATGTGAGCTTCTTGTCTGTATGGTAAATAGCAATGGACTAGACTGGTGATACATATTTATAGGTTGCTACAAAGTGGGCAAAAGGTCATTCAATTAAAAATAAAAAGAAAGCAAACAGAAGTAAGAATAATTAAACAAAAATAAAAGTATTCAAAAAAATTAAAAGAGTAGAATTATGAAAGGAGAAAAGTGAGGAAGCTAGAACAGAACAAAATTGGGGCAACGAGGAGTAAATAAAAAAGAGAAGAAACAAAAGCACCAAAGATAACAAAGAAGACAATGGAAAACTGATGTACAAGCAACATAAAAATAGAAACTACAACTTTACTTCATGGCATGAAAATTTAAAAAGTGACAGACAAAACAGAAGTGAAACTAAAAGTGAGAATCTGGTAGATACAAAATTTCTAACAAAATAACTTAGTACTTAAATGCACTTTGCATCCACCTAGTCAGTGGAGTTTACATTACATTGAAAATACTGCAGAAAAGCAATAAAACTGCAAACTGTAGATGACAAAACCATGGCAGTCTGTTTGTAAAGAGAACAGGTGTGAATAATACAGTACCACTTTCAAACACATACAGTCCAAAAACAGTACCTTGTCACTGTTATGTGTAAGCAAATGAAATTAAAAACAATACCAGATCACTAAGCTTCATGAATTACAAATACTTTAAAATTAAAGAAACTTTGCATGAAAGCAGCCTGGAAGTAAAACACGCATTAACTAAATTTTGTTAGCAGAAGTTGGGTGCAGAATGAAATAATAGTTTTGGAGAGGACTAAAAAGTAGCTAACAGTGCAGATATAATTAAGTACACTACACGAAATCGTATGGGTGTATTTCCACCCCATAAAATCTCTGTGGGGTGACTTTTCTCTAACAACATTATAATTTAGTGTACCCTTCTGTTGATGAGTTAGCCAAAATTATAAGTTGTGTGTGTGTGTGTTATACAAATTTTGAAGTGTCTTTTACTGTTAATATTTCTTTCTTACTTTCCACTCTCAACTTTTTCCCTACACAATTTGAGGATGACACATCATCTTGTACTGTTCTGAAACTACTTTTTGTTACATAACATTCAGTCACTCTTTCTATGGTTTAAATTATGATTTTGTTTGTTTGTTTGTTTAATGCACTCCTTTGTTTTATAAATGTTTCTGTTCATTTACTATTCACACAAGTATTTTCACATTGCTTTTTACTTCATCTGACCGACCCTATATCTTCCTCTACATCTCAAATATACTCAATTTTAAAATTCTTGCCACTGAGGAAACCAAACACATTCTCAGCTGAGAATGATTAATACAACAGCAACAGATTCTCGTTCAAGCACAACACAGGATATTACTCACCACCACCCACTCCAAAAGATAAAGCTACAATTTAAATACTATTTACAAGTAACTCATATTATCTGTTTCTTTTCTTCTATTTTTCCCTTTCAAGAGTTATTCTATATTTGATATTGTCTGTCTGCATCACATGACTTTTCACAACAGCCTATTTCACTAGATCACTGAAATTTGCTGAACTCAACTAAATGCACTTCTATACCATCATCTCAAAAGTTTGAAACAAAGTGAACCAAATTTAACCGAAAAATTCAGAGCACCATGCCAGTTCATGACATTCTTGATCAGATGAATGTCTTTTTCTTAAATACTAATGAAACAGCCACAATGCTATAAATGCAGGATGTTCAAATATTTGTTATCAGAATATAACTGTTCCACAAGTAGCTTAAACAAATACAATATTATAGCCGGTGCATATTGTTTAGATCTCCTGTATATCGAGTCCTTTGTGGTAATTTGTCATTTCGGTGGAAAAGTTCATTGTAAATTAATCTAAAAACAAAAATATGAAATGTTGTTATTCCTAATGCTATGAACACCCAAAACATTGTTGAGAATCCAAGATGATGTCCATGCTTATGCAGTGAAATTATATGGCTATGCAGTGGAGGAGCTGCAACAAAAAAGTAATATATATACATATATATATATATCTGAGAAATGTTAATTCAATTCAGTTCATATTATAAACCGACACTGCTCATTTCAAATTTGAAATCTTAGAAGCATTTCGACTACTGTTTCATACAATATTAAAATATCTTACCTTCTTCTACGTTTTTCACATGTATTGCATGCCTGAGATCTTCCATGTGTTGCTTGTCATATGTAATATACAGTATTGCTGTTAATGGCTCAGTCAGCTTGACCTGGAACTTTGTCTTCTCTGATCTGCAAAAGTGAGTACTGTGTTACATTGTAAGAAGTGGTGGTGGTGGTGGTGGTGGTTGTTGTGGAGAATGATGCATACAACATAAGAGTCATCAAGTTGAATACTCAGATCATTTGTTTTTTAATAATTATTTCTTAATCACTAAACATTTCCACACATGATACTCCAGTCTCTGTTCCATCCTCTTGTTCTATCACCTGACACTGACCCATACATTAACCTCAGTAGTGTATTGCTAATACTTAGTCTTGGTGAAATTTGGAAGAAGCTTCCATGGAGCATTGTGTTAGCTACCGCTGGTTGGTATGCACAGTCCACACTGTGACATGTAGGTTATAGCAACATGTACACAAAAGGATTGTACGATGGGCTAGCTGTGTTCTGCAAAACGTGCACCGTGCAACAGTAATAGATGGAGAGGAAAGGATTGTGTTACCACACCATGGCTAGAATTATGTTATGAGTAACATGACAAGGAGCCGAGGCAATGCAACAAATCACCCCAGAGCAGTGAAAATAACTGTGAATTTTGAGACAGAGGGACTTAGTATCACAGCACAGAAGACCTGCCATCTACACCAGCCACCAGCAGATTCCTGTCAAGAGGCAGCAGGTCACACCCCATGCAAGGCAGTCATCCCTCGTCACTGTGGAAGATGCAAGCCATGCTTGGTCACATAGGGATGGGCATTCAACATCAGAGGGCCATGCAGCAAGAAGAAGGAGCGAGCTGCTGACAACATAGCCTTGGCCTACTGATGGGCCACTGGCTGACCTCCGTGGTATGACATCACCGCAGGATGCCAACGCAAGTACCATCCATCTGGGGTGTTGACCGTCACTGGCATGCTACAATGGATTAGACCATGTCCACCTCTCTGTGATGACAGAGGAATGTTGCGATTAAAAGCAATAAAGTGTCTTTTCAACCACTAGTCTGTCACTGTCCCTCACTGGCCCACCACTCAGTCCTACCCCTGGACAGTTGGACCCGTGTGTGTGTGTGTGTGTGTGTGTGTGTGTGTGTGTGTGTGTGTGTGGTTTTTTAACTCAAGGGCACTCAGTGTCAAGGTTATCAGTGTCCTTATACATATTACAACAATTGAATGTGTATAAAATGACTGACATTCTAGTCACACAATGAGGAGGAATCATATAAAATTATACTCATTCACTTACTCCCACCTCACTCACATTGACCCACACAGTCACTCTATCTGAAAGGTCTTAATACAACGGAGAAGTGTGAAAGGTGCTAGACACAGGATTGAATCAGAAGTAAAGCCACAGAAGAACTAAAATAAAGGCAAAGGGAGATGTGACTGGTTGACCACTTACAAAAAACATGGGTGAGCCAGTCACCCCAAAATTTGTGTAAACAAGTTGGAAAGATCAAAACACCTTAAAACTCTGATCACATTCATTTAAGTGTAACTTAAAGTAGATGGCAGATCTGCCAGAAAATCTGCCACTGCCCTCTCGTCCGAAAATAAAACACAGCCTAGTAAAATATGGTGCACAGTGATCTGTACACCACAAGCACCACACATTGGAGGGTTGTCTCATCGAAGCAAGAAGCTACATGTCAGAGGACTGTGTGTGATCCACGCAAAGATGGGTAAGCAGGTTCTCATTCCATATTCAAGGCTGGAAGGATGTATGCAACAATAGTTGGCTTTACTAAACGCAGCTTACCATTTGACACTTCCAGCCACTTGTCTTCCCATCGACGCATGACTCTGTACCTCAACAGTGAGGATACAGCATATATGGGGATGGCACACTGAAATAACTGAGGATCATGACACTATTCCTTGGCTGCTACATCCACCCTTTCGTTCCCATCAATGCCCATGTGCCCCAGTACTCAGCTGAAAGACACCTCCCTCCCCATCCATTGTAGTTGGAGGAGGGCGTTCTGGATATTCTGGATTACTTTATCTGTTGGGTACAAGTGTTGAAGACAGTGAAGGTCACTCAGAGAATTGGAACACACAAGGAATTTAGCCCTTAAAGCTGACCTAGTTATCCCAGTCCTCACTGCACCAATGACCACAACAGCAAAATGTAAAGAGCATTAATGAAGAAGGAGAAATTAGATTAATAGATGTAATACTGAATAAACGAAATTATGAACCAATCACAAAGACATTTTTTCTCTTCATTCTAGCTCACTTATAGCCTGCCATAGTTTATTATTTTCATGATACTTCTATATCAAGTCATCTGAGATTTGTTAAGATGCTTGATATAATCAGGAACTGGTTTCATTGGACAGATATGTATGTAGAGATCTCCCAAACATTGTATAAGCCACTGAAGGGAAAGCCAAAGACAAAATCCATGCCATGCCATGTCTCAGTTAGCCTCACAACATTTTGTACCAATCTCTCCTGCAGTGCCCTGCTTTAGCAAATTGGAATTGACCTCTTGGAGATGTTTACTAAGCCGACAAATTGGAATAAGGGACAGAAGTACACACTGACAATCTCATGCACTACACAGTCAGGAAGGCTGTATTGGCTACAGAAATCATCAAATGTCTTGTAGAACACAATTTCAAAACATGGGGCACAACTTTTATTGATTTCTGATTGTACAAAAGTGTTTTATTCAAGACTGTTCAAATGGTTCTGAGCACTATTGGACTTAACATATGAGGTCATCAATCCCCTAGAACTTAGAACTACTTAAACCTAACTAACCGAAGGACATCACACACATCCATGCCTGAGGCAGGATTCAAACCTGCGACCGGAGCGGTCGCACGGTTACAGACTGAAGCGCATAGAACCACTCGGCCACACTGGCCAGCTTTAAGACTGTTATCAGAGTTAATTTCATGATACAACTGCCTATCAGTTGCAGGCAAACAGTCTCTAAGAATATTTTAATAAGACTTTCCAGATAAGCCTTCAATGTATCATGACACTGAACAGAGAAACTGGAATAAGATACTGCCAACCATGAAATTCAAATACAACATAAGGAAGCAAGGCACTACAGGCGTCACGTAGTTCTTCCTAATCCATAGCTGAGAAGCTGAAACAATGATGGCTACTTTGTTTCAGTTTCAACATGATGATGCTCAGGATGCTTACATCAAATAGCTCATCAAGAGAACATCACTTGTCAGATGTAATCTATGAAGTCGAGGGTGATCCTACTTCCAGGAGACTAGAGCGCAATGATATTATCTATATCCTTTACATGAAGCATGCAAATCAAGACTAGAGGTTTCCAATACAAAGAATATTAAAACCTGCTCAACTGTCATGATGGCTTGATTTAAGCAACTCCAACTGATTGCAGTGAGCATGTGGATGTGACAACATGACCAAAATGCAACTCTCCACAAACTTTGGGGTACGAAGAACCACTGCCTAGATCCAGATCTGGGAAGCTTTAGACCACTCCGAAACAGCGAGTACCTATTTTAAAAAGAAGGGGAGCAATGCCACATACTGTGGATAACAGGGCATAGTTCATTCATTATGTCAAATGCTAGTGATGGGTGGGTCACTAGTTTGACTCCCACCTCCTGTGATTACGTGGTTTTTAATCAAACTTATTCCATTATGTTGTCATTGTTATTACTTCTTCATTTAACTTTTTTGTATGATACAAAAAATGAACAGTACACACTGTTTTAATTTTAATAACTCTGAGCTTAGATACCTTAATTTCTGATACATAGGACAAAGATTTTTAAGAGATTTACTTGACTTCTAGTAGTTGGTCATTAGTCAAAATTAATAGGCATTTCATTATGCATCTGCGATCTAATACTGCTACAGGTTGTACATTGTTCACTGGTGGTGTGTGGATCACTGGTTTGATTTCCACCACTTGCAATTATTTATCATTTAACATTTATTATGCCAGAAAGTTTCTAGGCCTCAATCATTTATCAAATATTTCTACAATTTTCTAAATTCTATAACTGTATAAACAGAGGCACTTTCTGCTAGGGTAGGCATCTCATTCCATTTGTAGTTTCACACGCGCTCAATAAATACACTTTCAATGTGAAGATTTATTTCTTGTTGGTGATCCTGTCCACACTATCTGACCTTTACATCCCACAGTGGTTTGGCCATCGACTCATGGATTCATCTTCCAGTACAAGAGCTTGCCTGTATGCACATGACACATAACTTATAGTGAAACATATTTTACCTTATTATATGTTATACACTGAAAGAAGAGAGACCTTTAGTTTAAACAGGGATTTGCTCATAGTTTTAGGTAACAATACAATGAGTGTAGTACCTATTATACACATCTGTGAATTATCCCTAGGATGATAATGTTTGCTTTGTGGGGTGCTCAACTGCGCAGTTATCAGCGCCCATACAAATTCCCAACCTTTGCTCAGTTCAAACTCGCCACTTTCATGAATGATGATGAAATGATGAGGACAACACAAACACACAATCATCTCGAGGCAAGTGAAAATCCCTGACCCCGCCAGGAATCGAACCTGGACCCCGTGCTCAGGAAGCGAGAATGCGACCATGATACCATGAACTGCGGACATAAGGTACGAGATTTTAATGTTTTGCAGTAGCTGGTTCACCCTATATGTTACATGATCAACCAGCCACATTCATCTATGTACTTAATTCTACTTGGTATGTGGAATGCTGAGTATCATGTGTATGAACACTGATAATCTTGATGTGGTGCATCCTGCACCCAAATGACAATGACAACACTTGGTCTCCAGCACATTTGGAAAAACCTTTCAAGCCATGGCACAAAATAAGTGTTCCAGATTTGCAGGCAGTGCATTACACATCCCATAAATGTAGTACAAGGCTTTTACTGTCTTATTACCTCATGATAATTCACACCTGTATTTTAGGCAGTATTATGCTTTAAGAATATTGCAATTTTTTCTTCTCCCCTAGTGAAACATACCAAGGCTGGCCACCCTCAAGCATTGCACCAGTCCCTAAAGTGTATTCACAGTTGGTTTTCGTTATTTTATTAACAACAGGACATAAATTTTAGTAATCTTTCTTCAAGTCAGCTCATCGTCATCTTCGTTTCCCCTTGCAGTTGGAACACAATGGTGTGGTTCCTGTTGATTCTCTCCATAGGTGGGATTATACTAGGTACAGGGTGTTTCAAAAATGACCGGTATATTTGAAACGACAATAAAAACTAAACGAGCAGCGATAGAAATACACCGTTTGTTGCAATATGCTTGGGACAACAGTACATTTTCAGGCAGACAAACTTTCGAAATTACAGTAGTTACAATTTTCAACAACAGATGGCGCTGCGGTCTGGGAAACTCTATAGTACGATATTTTCCACATATCCACCATGCGTAGCAATAATATGGCGTAGTCTCTGAATGAAATTACCCGAAACCTTTGACAACGTGTCTGGCGGAATGGCTTCACATGCAGATGAGATGTACTGCTTCAGCTGTCCAATTGTTTCTGGATTCTGGCGGTACACCTGGTCTTTCAAGTGTCCCCACAGAAAGAAGTCACAGGGGTTCATGTCTGGCGAATAGGGAGGCCAATCCACGCCGCCTCCTGTATGTTTCGGATAGCCCAAAGCAATCACACGATCATCGAAATATTCATTCAGGAAATTAAAGACGTCGGCCGTGCAATGTGGCCGGGCACCATCTTGCATAAACCACGAGGTGTTCGCAGTGTCGTCTAAGGCAGTTTGTACCGCCACAAATTCACGAAGAATGTCCAGATAGCGTGATGCAGTAATCGTTTCGGATCTGAAAAATGGGCCAATGATTCCTTTGGAAGAAATGGCGGCCCAGACCAGTACTTTTTGAGGATGCAGGGACGATGGGACTGCAACATGGGGCTTTTCGGTTCCCCATATGTGCCAGTTCTGTTTATTGACGAAGCCGTCCAGGTAAAAATAAGCTTTGTCAGTAAACCAAATGCTGCCCACATGCATATCGCCGTCATCAATCCTGTGCACTATATCGTTAGCGAATGTCTCTCGTGCAGCAATGGTAGCGGCGCTGTGGGGTTGCCGCGTTTGAATTTTGTATGGATAGAGGTGTAAACTCTGGCGCATGAGACGATACGTGGACGTTGGCGTCATTTGGACCGCAGCTGCAACACAGCGAACGGAAACCCGAGGCCGCTGTTGGATCACCTGCTGCACTAGCTGCGCGTTGCCCTCTGTGGTTGCCGTACGCGGTCGCCCTACCTTTCCAGCACGTTCATCCGTCACGTTCCCAGTCCGTTGAAATTTTTCAAACAGATCCTTTATTGTATCGCTTTTCGGTCCTTTGGTTACATTAAACCTCCGTTGAAAACTTCGTCTTGTTGCAACAACACTCTGTTCTAGGCGGTGGAATTCCAACAACAGAAAAATCCTCTGTTCTAAGGAATAAACCATGTTGTCTACAGCACACTTGCACGTTGTGAACAGCACACGCTTACAGCAGAAAGACAATGTACAGAATGGCGCACCCACTGACTGCGTTGTCTTCTATATCTTTCACATCACTTGCAGCGCCATCTGTTGTTGAAAATTGTAACTACTGTAATTTCGAAAGTTTGTCTGCCTGAAAATGTACTGTTGTCCCAAGCATATTGCAACAAACGGCGTATTTCTATCGCTGCTCGTTTAGTTTTTATTGCCGTTTCAAATATACCGGTCATTTTTGAAACACCCTGTATAACCATCACCTGAACAGGAAAGGGAAGGATAAACTGGCTGGGAAAATAGCAGGAAAGTTAAACGGGGGAGGCACTGTCATGAGTGATAAAATACAAGTGGTTATAGGGTTCAGAAAAGACCCTTCTTTAGGGTAGGGAGGGCAGAAAGAAACCAAGTTTTAAGAGAGGTTAGGATTGAGACAAACCTTCAGTTTGAGAAAGAAACAAAAAACATTATTCTACCTTATTACATCAGCATAAACAGCTATAGGTTAAGAATTTTCAACAATCAGCAGAAATTTCAACTCTACCCAATTTTAACTCAGTCAATATGAAATGTCAGCTATCTTTATACCATCAAAATATTCGAGGACTGAGAAATAAAATTAATGAATAAATTATCTGCATAGATGAATTAGAGTCCTCCAACCCAGCTGACATAATCTGCCTCTCTGAACATCATGTGACCACTGGTATAGAACTTTTAAGTGTTACAGCAGTTAGGTTAGCACCTCAATTTTGTACACCAGAAATGGAGAAAGGAAGAGTTGCCACATTCATCAGGAGCTGTCATAATTCTAAGAACACAGACATTCATAAATTTTGCGTAGGACAGCATATGGAAGGATGTGCAACAGAAGTAGAATTTCACAAAAAATCCTTCATAATATTAAATGTATATCGTGCACCTGCAGGTAACTTTAATCTGTTCATAAACCACCTTGAAGCTGTACTGGCCCATTTAACAACCAAAAACAAAGAAATAGTGGTTGCTGGTGACTTCAATGTAGATTTCCTTAAAGACTCTCCCAATAAGAACTTATTTGAGTTTGTAACACTATCATTCAACTTAATTCCCACTGTAAAGTTCCCCACTAGGGTAGCCTATTGCTCACAAACAGCCATTGATAATATCTTTAAGAAAAGTCCAATGAACAAAACTATATTACAAAACCAATAGTCAATGGCCTCTCAGACCATGACATGCAATTCCTTCTGTTAAATGTTTTTATTTATTTATTTATCCTTTGACAAAGTACATTGTATCGATCAAGATATATTTTCATTTCATGCACCGACAAATACATAGTATTTACTGTCAACTGTTTAACAAAAATATAATTTATTACAAAATTATTCTAGGGCTATTTCATATTAAATTAGGTTTTGTATAATTTTGTACAATAATGGTACTGCAATTGTTTTGAACTGTAGTGCACATAAATTCATTTACACTGTAATAACAGTTTTCCATTAGAAAACTTTTGAGACATTTTTTGAAGATATTTTTATTGTCTATTTCTCTCAAGACCTCCCCCCCCCCCATGAACCATGGACCGTGCCGTTGGTGGGGAGGCTTGCGTGCCTCAGCGATACAGATAGCCGTACCGTAGGTACAACCACAACGGAGGGGTATCTGCTGAGAGGCCAGACAGGCAGCAGCCTTTTCAGTAGTTGCAGTGGCCAAAGTCTGGATGATTGACTGATCTGACCTTGTAACAATAACCAAAACGGCCTTGCTGTGTTGGTACTGTGAACGGCTGAAAGCAAGGGGAAACTACAGCCGTACTTTTTCCTGAGGGCATGCCGCTTTACTGTATGATTAAATGATGATGGCGTCCTCTTGGGTAAAATATTCCGGAGGTAAAATAGTCCCCCATTCGGATCTCCGGGCGGGGACTACTCAAGAGGATGTCGTTATCAGGAGAAAGAAAACTAGCGTTCTACGGATCGGAGCGGGGAACGTCAGATCCCTTAATCGGGCAGGTAGGTTAGAAAATTTAAAAAGGGAAATGGATAGGTTAAAGTTAGATATAGTGGGAATTAGTGAAGTTTGGTGGCAGGAGGAACAAGACTTCTGGTCAGGTGACTACAGGGTTATCAACACAAAATCAAATAGGGGTAATGCAGGAGTAGGTTTAATAATGAACAGGAAAATAGGAATGCGGGTAAGCTACTACAAACAGCACAGCGAACGCATTGTTGTGGCCAAGATAGATACGAAGCCCACTCCTACTACAGCAGTACAAGTTTATATGCCAACTAGCTCTGCAGATGACGAAGAAATTGAAGAAATGTATGATGAAATAAAAGAAATTATTCAGATTGTGAAGGGAGACGAAAATTTAATAGTCATGGGTGACTGGAATTCGAGTGTAGGAAAAGGGAGAGAAGGAAACATAGTAGGTGAATATGGATTGGGGGACAGAAATGAAAGAGGAAGCCGCCTGGTAGAATTTTGCACAGAGCACAACATAATCATAACTAACACTTGGTTTAAGAATCATGAAAGAAGGTTGTATACATGGAAGAAGCCTGGGATACTGACAGGTTTCAGATAGATTATATAATGGTAAGACAGAGATTTAGGAACCAGGTTTTAAATTGTAAGACATTTCCAGGGGCAGATGTGGACTCTGACCACAATCTGTTGGTTATGAACTGTAGATTAAGACTGAAGAAACTGCAAAAAGGTGGGAATTTAAGGAGATGTGACCTGGATAAACTGACTAAACCAGAGGTTGTACAGAGTTTCAGGGAGAGCATAAGGGAACAACTGACAAGAATGGGGGAAAGAAATACAGAAGAAGAAAAGTGGGTAGCTTTGAGGGATGAAGTAGTGAAGGCAGCTGAGGATCAAGTAGGTAAGAAGACGAAGGCTAGTAGAAATCCTTGGGTGACAGAAGAAATATTGAATTTAATTGACGAAAGGAGAAAATATAAAAATGCAGTAAATGAAGCAGGCAAAAAGGAATACAAACGTCTCAAAAATGAGATCGACAGGAAGTGCAAAGTGGCTAAGCAGGCATCGATAGAGGACAAATGTAAGGATGTAGAGGCTTATCTCACTAGGGGTAAGATAGATACTGCCTACAGGAAAATTAAAGAGACCTTTGGAGAAAAGAGAACCACTTGTATGAATATCAAGAGCTCAGATGAAAACCCAGTTCTAACCAAAGAAGGGAAATCAGAAAGGTGGAAGGAGTATATAGAGGGTCTATACAAGGGGGATGTACTTGAGGGCAATGTTATAGAAATGGAAGAGGATGTAGATGAAGATGAAATGGGAGATATCATACTGCGTGAAGAGTTTGACAGAGCACTGAAAGACCTGAGTCGGAACAAGGCCCCGGGAGTAGACAACATTCCATTGGAACTACTGACGGCCTTGGGAGAGCCAGTCCTGTCAAAACTTTACCATCTGGTGAGCAAGATGTATGAGACAGGCGAAATACCCTCAGACTTCAAGAAGAATATAATAATTCCAATCCCAAAGAAAGCAGGTGTTGACAGATGTGAAAATTACCGAACAATCAGTTTAATAAGCCACAGCTGCAAAATACTAACACGAATTCTTTACAGATGAATGGAAAAACTAGTAGAAGCCGACCTCGGGGAAGATCAGTTTGGATTCCGTAGAAACACTGGAACACGTGAGGCAATACTGACATTACGACTTATCTTAGAAGAAAGATTAAGGAAAGGCAAACCTACGTTTCTAGCATTTGTGGACTTAGAGAAAGCTTTTGACAATGTTGACTGGAATACTCTCTTTCAAATTCTAAAGGTGGCAGGGGTAAAATACAGGGAGCGAAAGGCTATTTACAATTTGTACAGAAAACAGTTGGCAGTTATAAGAGTCGAGGGACATGAAAGGGAAGCAGTGGTTGGGAAGGGAGTAAGACAGGGTTGAAGCCTCTGTATTCAATCTGTATATTGAGCAAGCAGTAAAGGAAACAAAAGAAAAATTCGGAGTAGGTATTAAAATCCAGGGAGAAGAAATAAAAACTTCGAGGTTCGCCGATGACATTGTAATTCTGTCAGAGACAGCAAAGGAGTTGGAAGAGCAGTTGAATGGAATGGACAGTGTCTTGAAAGGAGGATATAAGATGAACATCAACAAAAGCAAAACGAGGATAATGGAATGTAGTCGAATTAAGTCGCGTGATGCTGAGGGAATTAGATTAGGAAATGAGACACTTAAAGCAGTAAAGGAGTTTTGCTATTTGGGGAGCAAAATAACTGATGCTGGTCGAAGTAGAGAGGATATAAAATGTAGACTGGCAATGGCAAGGAAAGCGTTTCTGAAGAAGAGAAATTTGTTAACATCAAGTATAGATTTAAGTGTTGGGAAGTCATTTGTGAAAGTATTTGTATGGAGTGTAGCCATATATGGAAGTGAAACATGGACGATAAATAGTTTGGACAAGAAGAGAATAGAAGCTTTCGAAATGTGGTGCTACAGAAGAATGCTGAAGATTAGATGGGTATATCACATAACTAATGAGGAAGTATTGAATAGTTTTGGGGAGAAGAGAAGTTTGTGGCACAACTTGACCAGTAGAAGGGATCGGTTGGTAGGACATATTCTGAGGCATCAAGGGATCACCAATTTAGTATTGGAGGGCAGCGTGGAGGGTAAAATTCGTAGAGGGAGACCAAGAGATGAATACACTAAGCAGATTCAGAAGGATGTAGGTTGCAGTAGGTACTGGGATATGAAGAAGCTTGCACAGAATAGAGTAGCATGGAGAGCTGCATCAAACCAGCCTCAGGACTGAAGACCACAACAACTACAACAACATCTCTCAAGAATGAAGGGAGTTTTTCAAGGGCTTTTGGTCTAGCATATGATGGCTTTTTTTGTATTTTGTGGTGTTGTGTGTAGGCTCATGAAAGAGGTTCCATTTTCTTGTGTCATGGTTGTGTTGTGTGTTGTTATCTCTAGTATCAGGAGAATATTTGAATTTTGTCCAACAGAGCAGTTCGTATTGGTATATTCTGTGTAATGTTAGTATTTTGAGATATTTGGTGTTCTCTGCTATGTACTCATCTATATATACATTGATATCTTCACTGTGAGAGTTTTGAAGTCTGAAGTTTACACAAAGTGTTTTAGTAATATTGTTGTGCAGGTTTAATTCAGTAAATCTTTGGGTGGCATTATTTACTACTATATTGGTTTTTATTTCTAGCTTTTGTGTGTCTTTATCCATGAACAGTAGAGCTCTGTCATCTGCATAGGTAACTAAACTACCATACCTAATCATATTGTGATTTGTGTACGGAATGAAAAGTATTGGGCTAAGAATGGAGCCTTGTGGCACAGAGAAGTGTAAAATCCATGCTTTAGATTTCAGTATATTCCCTCCTGTTTGTCAGGTATGAGAGAATACAGTCTCCTGCATTTCCTCTTATGCCATATACTCCTAATATTTCTACTCAAGTTTTGTGGTCTACACAGTTGAATGCCTTTGTTAGATCCATAAATACTCCTACACATTTATTTTTAGAGTCCAAGTTTGTTATGACATTTTCAATGAGATCTATTACTGCACCTATGTTGCATTTATCTTTCTGGAAGCCAAACTGATTCTTGTTGATTATTTCATATTTTATCAGAAAAGCAAAGAGTCTCTGTGGATAAGCTCGTTCAAATATTTTTGATATGATTGGTAAAAGAGCTGTAGGCCTATAATTTTCTGGATTGTATTCATTCCCCTTTTTATGTACTGGTTTTATCAGTGCTGTCTTTAAGCACTTTGGAAAAGTTCCTTCCAGGAATGATAAATAGATTAGTTGTGTAAGAGGTTTCTTAAGTTCCTGTATACAGTGTTTAATTTCTATACTTGATATTCCATCAATTCCACATGACTTTGTTTGATTTAGGTTTTTTATTATCTTTAATGTTTCTTCTTCTATCACTGGGAAAATTGCCATTGTTTTTCCCTGGGCATTAATAAATGTTTCCAGGTGTTATTGTGTTTTTTTATTATTTGTTTTTTTGTTTTAATTTTTGGCCTACTGTGGCAAAATAGTCATTGAAGAGCTTTATGATTTTATTCTGTTCAGCTATAGTTTTTTTTGCTGATCATGAACTGTATTTTGCTGTGTTCCTGTGAATTGGAAGGTTTGCAATTTGTATTTATAATAGACCAGCAAGCCTTGCTTCTATTAGCAGCACTACTTATGTACTTTTTTGCTTCTAGTCGTTTGGCTGCTTGCAGTACTTCAGCATACATTCTTTTATATTTTCTGTAGTACTCTTTAAAGTTTTCATCAATGCTAGTTTTATATATTCTGTGCTTCATTTTTATCTTGTTCCTAGAGACCAAAATGCTTTTTGTTATCCATTTTTTGTTTTTATTTGTGGTTTTGGCATTAGTTTTTATTACTGGGCATGTAATATTGAGGTGAGAGGAAAGTGTGTCAATAAAATGAGTCACTTTACAATCCACTGATGGAGAGTCTTTTTCCAGTATTTCCCATCCTTCTTTTTCAAGTTTTATCCTAAGGGCTGTTAAGTTTTGTTCATTTAAGCTTCTTTTTTCCCATGTTTTTTGTGTCTTTTCATTTGTGGTGATATTATTCGGACATATTTTTTATAGTATCATGGTCTGACAAGGCTGTTTCTATAACCTCACTTTTGTACTGAACGTCCCTTAAATATGTGAAGATGTGATCTACTTGAGTACAGGAGTTTGCAGTTATACGTGTTAGAGTAGCTATTGCATTGTACAAGCCATATGTTTTCATTGTGTTTAGGAGCTCCCTACAGTCATTTATGTCTTGCAACGTGTTTATGTTTAGTCACCTAGTAGTACAAGTGCACAGTTCTAGCTTAGGATGACATGTAAGAGCTCTCCTATGTTTTCAAAGAACGTTTCCATGCACCCATTTGGCGGTCTGTAGATGTTAAAATGTACAGTGAGGAACTACCTAGAACTATTTTTTGGCCTGTTATTTCGACTACACTTTCAATGTTAAATTTTTTACATAAGTCAAGGCTGTTTATATGATTTGCACTTCCATTGTTATGGGTTAGTATAGCAGCTCCAACTCCCTTACTATACCTCCTGCATGAACTACCTGTTACATTGTAATTTGCAACAGTAAAATTTAGAATTTCATGTTCATTTAGACCATGTTCTGTCAGAGCTAGAATGTCAGGAGTTTCTTCATTTAGCATTATTTCTAATTGAGTTACCTTATTTTTTAAGAATTGTATATTCTGGTGCATTATTTTTATAACTGAATATCCTGATTTTATGTTTGTTTTTGTCCTATATTCTTTTTTGTTATCACAGTTTTTTGTGGATATCAGATTTCCTGATTTTTCACCCGCACTATACAATGTTAGTTACCTTTGTTTCTAATGATTTTACAAACTTCTGCATACATTCTGCTGAGTGTTACCGAACCTAATCTATTTAAATGTGTGCATCCTTTCCCAGACAATTTCCATGCAGGAATTTGTTTGGGTCTATGAAGATAGCACCAAGACAATCATGCTCTTGTTTGATGGCACTGTTTATTTTGGATATGTATTTGTCACTCACTGACCTCCTTTTTACGATTCCACTAAGTATGAGCCTGGATCCTTCATAAACACTTGTTGCTGCACGAATCATGTTTCTTGTTTCATTCACTAATTCATCTTCGCTGTTGCTTTTACGCGAGTTTGTTCCAACATATATATAAACACCTTTGTAATTTCGTTTGTGTTTCATGTCCTGTTCTGTAGACGCTAGCTTTGCAATATTTTTGAAAAGTTTGCCAAGTTGTTGCACTCTTCTCCCAGGTCACATGTCGATTTCGCAGACGTTAATACTGAACAGGATAAAAAATCTGTTAAAATCAGAGCTCAAGAGGGTAATCAATAAGCCAAAAATTTATTATTTTAGAACACTCCCCGAGACATTCACTGGAGTGATGTTTACAGTGCTCATGGCATGAATAAAATATATAACACTTTTGCTAATAAAGTGCTTACCTTATTTGAGCACTGTTTTCCCCCAAAACTAACCAAGCTTAGTACAAAGTCTACAAAGAAGCCATGGATTACTCAAGGAATAGGGGCATCTTGTAAAACAAAAAGAAAACTGTATCTGTCAATCCGGAACAGTTCTGAGGTTGATGCTACAGCACATTACAAGAAATGCTGCAAGATATTAATGATTGTAATATGGACATCAAAGCAAATATATTACATGGAAAAGATAGTTGTATCAGATAACAAAATAAAGACAATATGGGATAGTGTGTAGGAGGAGACTGGTAGAACCAGATATGAAGAGGGACAAATAGCATTAAGAGTAAATGATACATTGGTGACAGATGTGTATAGTGTTGCAGAACTTTTTAACAACATTTTATAACTGTCACTGAAAAGATGGATCTGTCAGGTTCTATAGATGCTGCTATGGAATACCTAAGATCAGACATTTCAAGTACCTTCCATAAAATGAATTTGACCCTCATTACCCCAGCAGAAGTAATGTCCATCATAAAATCTTTCAAATCAAAAACATCTAGTGGGTATGATGAAATATCAACAAAGTTAATTAAAGAATGTGATTCTGAATTAAGTAACATATTAAGCTATCTGTGCAACCAGTCATTTATCAGTGGAATATTTCCTGAATGGTTGAAATATGCTGACGTTAAGCCACTGTTTAAGAAGGGAGATAAAGAAATAACATCTAATTTCCGTCCAATTTCACTTTTGCCTGGATTCTCAAAATTTTGGAAAAGGTAATGTACAATGGGCTTTATGACCATCTTATCACAACTAACATACTGTCAAAGTTGAGTTGGGATTTTTAAAGGGTTCTGATACTGAGAAGGCTATCTACACTTACAGTGAAAATGTACTTAAATCATTAGACAAAAAAATGCAGGCAACTGGTATATTTTGTGATCTGTCAAAGGCATATGACTGTGTAAATCACAATATCCTATTAAGTAAATTAGAATATAATGGTGCAACAGGAAATGCTGCAACATGGTTAAAATCTTATATCTCTGGCAGGAAACAAAGGGTGTTACTAGGAAAGAGACATGTACACTCCTGGAAATGGAAAAAAGAACACATTGACACCGGTGTGTCAGACCCACCATACTTGCTCCGGACACTGCGAGAGGGCTGTACAAGCAACGATCACACGCACGGCACAGCGGACACACCAGGAACCGTGGTGTTGGCCGTTGAATGGCGCTAGTTGCGCAGCATTTGTGCACCGCCGCCGTCAGTGTCAGCCAGTTTGCCGTGGCATACGGAGCTCCATCGCAGTCTTTAACACTGGTAGCATGCCGCGACAGCGTGGACGTGAACTGTATGTGCAGTTGACGGACTTTGAGCGAGGGCGTATAGTGGGCATGCGGGAGGCCGGGTGGACGTACCGCCGAATGGCTCAACACGTGGGGCGTGAGGTCTCCACAGTACATCGATGTTGTCGCCAGTGTTCGGCGGAAGGTGCACGTGCCCGTCAACCTGGGACCGGACCGCAGCGACGCACGGATGCACGCCAAGACCGTAGGATCCTACGCAGTGCCGTAGGGGACCGCACCGCCACTTCCCAGCAAATTAGGGACACTGTTGCTCCTGGGGTATCGGCGAGGACCATTCGCAACCTTCTCCATGAAGCTGGGCTACGGTCCCGCACACCGTTAGGCTGTCTTCCGCTCACGCCCCAACATCGTGCAGCCCGCCTCCAGTGGTGTCGCGACAGGCGTGAATGGAGGGACGAATGGAGACGTGTCGTCTTCAGCGATGAGAGTCGCTTCTGCCTTGGTGCCAATGATGGTCGTATGCGTGTTTGGCGCCGTGCAGGTGAGCGCCACAATCAGGACTGCATACGACCGAGGCACACAGGGCCAACACCCGGCATCATGGTGTGGGGAGCGATCTCCTACACTGGCCGTACACCACTGGTGATCGTCGAGGGGACACTGAATAGTGCACGGTGCATCCAAACCGTCATCGAACCCATCGTTCTACCATTCCTAGACCGGCAAGGGAACTTGCTGTTCCAACAGGACAATGCACGTCCGCATGTATCCCGTGCCACCCAACGTGCTCTAGAAGGTGTAAGTGAACTACCCTGGCCAGCAAGATCTCCGGATCTGTCCCCCATTGAGCATGTTTGGGACTGGATGAAGCGTCGTCTCACGCGGTCTGCACGTCCAGCACGTACGCTGGTCCAACTGAGGCGCCAGGTGGAAATGGCACGGCAAGCCGTTCCACAGGACTACATCCAGCATCTCTACGATCGTCTCCATGGGAGAATAGCAGCCTGCATTGCTGCGAAAGGTGGATATACACTGTACTAGTGCCGACATTGTGCATGCTCTGTTGCCTGTGTCTATGTGCCTGTGGTTCTGTCAGTGTGATCATGTGATGTATCTGAACCCAGGAATGTGTCAATAAAGTTTCCCCTTCCTGGGACAATGAATTCACGGTGTTCTTATTTCAATTTCCAGGAGTGTATTAAGCTATCAGGCATCATCCAACTGGGAACTAATTACATGTGGGGTCCCTCAAGGTTCCATCTTAGGGCCCTTATTTTTCTTGCGTATATCAATGACCTTTCATCAATAACATTACCAGATGCTAAGTTTGTTTTGTTTTCCGATGATACAAACATTCAAACATTGCAATAAATAGCAAATCAAGTGTAGTCTTAAAAAGATCAGCTACTAAAATATCTGTGGACATTAATCACTGGTTTCTAGCCAATTCTTTGTCACTAAACTTTGAAAAAACACACTAAATGCAGTTCAGAACTTGTAAGGGGTGTCCCACAACCATATGCCTAACATATGAGAACAAGCAGATAGAAGGAGTGGACAGTGTTAAATTCTTGGGATTACAGCTTGATAATAAATTCAACTGGGAGGAGCACATCACAGAAATGCTCAAGCGTCTTAACAAATCTCTATTTGCAATGCGAATTGTGTCAGACATAGGGGATATAAAAATGAAAAAGCTGGCATACTATGCTTACTTTCATTCCATAATGTCATATGAGATTATTTCTTGGGGTAATTTATCACGCCAAGGTAAAGTTTTCCGGGCACAAAAACGTGCAATAAGAGTTATATGTGGTGTGAACTCAATAACATCCTGCAGAAGCCTGTTTAGGGAACTAGGGATACTAACTACTGCTCCATTAATGAAATTCGTCATTAAAAATATATCACTTTTTCAAACCAACAGCTCAATTCATGGAATCATTGCTAGAAATAAGAATAATCTTCACAAGAATTTAAAGTCACTTACTCTTGCACAAAAAGGTGTGCATCATTCAAGAACACACATTTTCAATAACTTGTCAGCAACCATAAAAAGCTTAACAACCATCGAAATTCATTTTAAGAGAAGACTAAAGGATTTATTGGTGGCCAACTCCTTCTACTCCATTGATGAATTACTCAGTAGAACCAACATTTTGTGTGTGTGTGTGTGTGTGTGTGTGTGTGTGTGTGTGTGTGTGTGTGTGTGTATCTATAAGTACAATCTAACATCTGCACCATTTCAGTGCAGTAATGTGTTAATGGTAAATAAGTATTGTAGTAGTTCTATTATATGTTTATTACCTCATAAATTAAAAAAAAAACTTTTTTTTAAATTCAGTGCATTGATGTGATCTTAGTAAATGAGTGTTTGTAAAATGATCCTTTGATATAGTGTTAAAAAAAAAAAGACGATCATTCCACTTGGGACCCGTGGAAGGTACATTAGCTTATTTGTTTCAGTTGTAAATATTTGTCATGTACTATTGTTTTTTTGACATGTTCTACATCCTGGAGGACCTCCTCACTATGGATCAATTGGAATGAAAGTAAATCTAATCTAATCTAATCTTTATTCCACTCTGGGTCGGGCTGGAACATTTGTGGTACTTCTCTACTTTCCTCTGTCTTTCCACCATTCTTCTTCTGCAATTGTTTCGTTCCAATCCAGACTACTACTTCTCAGATTCATCTGTACTGAGTCAATCCATTTTTCTCTGTCTCCCTCTTGCCTGCACACTTGTCCTCCATCATTTGTTCTGGTATTCTTCTGTCTACCATTCTCTTTATATGTCCAAACCATTTTAACCTATTCTCCTCGATTCTCTCATTCAACTGTTCTACTCCAGTTTTGTTCCTGACATCTTAATTTCTCACGCCCTCTCTCCTCATTTTCCCTAACACACTTCTTAGAAATTTCATTCAATTGGTCTGTTTTCTACTCTCCTCTCTTCTTGTCACTGACCAGGTCTCTGATGCGAGAGTCAGTATGGGTGTTAAGTACGTCTTGTACAGTATTTACTTACACTTCACTGGTGCCTCCTTTCCCCAGACTAAGCCACACACACACACACACACACACACACACACACACACACACACACAGGTAAAATGCAATGCTCTGTTGTACCCTTTTGCTAACTTCTGCCCCCATTCTTGCATTTTCCATTATTGCACTTCCTGGATATTTAAAGTAATCCACAATTTCAATATGCTGTCCTTTAATATTAATTTCCCCCTTGCCTTCTCTGTCTCATCTCGTTAGTACTGTAGACTTTTTTTTCTCCACACTGCATTTCATTCCATATATCTTGATTTTTTTCATTTAAAATGTCTATTTGTTCTGGTACCTCCTTACCGTTGGTTCCCCATGCCACAATATCACCAGCAAATGACAGTAAGTCCTTCCTCTATGAGCTTCTTTTGTCTTTTTCACAATTTCATCCATCATCATTATAAATAATAATGGTGACACCACACTTTCTTGTCTCAACCCCATAACATTTCTAATCCATTCAGTTATTCCATCTTGAGTCTGGAAACAGCTAAAGCTTTTGTCACACATAGCTTGAATGATTTCAACTGTTTGTTTTCCAACTACCTTTTCCCCACAGTTTCCTATAGCTCTTGTACTATAGTAAGACTTCACTACGTCAAGAAATGCCATCACCAGATTTTTCCCCTACTCGCAATGCCTTTCCATCAACGCTCTCGTACTAAAGATTGGGTTCACTATTGATCTACCATGCCAAAAGCCATCCTGCTACTCTTCTAACTGACCTTCCACTTTTTCCCCAGTATTCTTTCCAGTATCCTCTACAGTATTTTTTCTACTCGTGATACAAGTGTGATCCCTCTGTAGTTATGATATATTTTTCCGTATCTCTTCTTGAACTAAAGGTATCATTGTTAACAATACTAAAATTAAAATCACAGCCTACAAATACACATCAACCATTAAGAACAGAGATAGAGGCAACTCCTTTCTGTTCTTCAGGTACACACTTCTGACTCTATACATGTTAGCAATCTATGCAACCACTGTAGCCTAGTAGATCCTGGAGCCAAACATTTTATTGCCATTGAACATAATCACACATGTGCAAGAATGATAGCATATTTATGTACTTTAGTTACTGTAAATGGCCTCGGTGAGACCGAATGTTTATATCATTATTCCATTAGCTATTGTGGTTAAGCTGAGTCAAATCAAGTCTGCAGAACACAAGAATGATGTACTTTTGATGGGGATGGCCATCAGACAATGAAAATTAGGTAGTGGCAGAAAAACTACTAGAGTTAAGTGAAGACAGGCACTTTTTGAGCAGTGCACTCAAGGGAGTGATTCAGAACACCTTTATGTCAAGATCTGGCTGGAGGCCATTACATGACGTAATGTGTGATATTAGGCAGTGTAAGTGATAGATTCTGGGCAGTGAATGGCCACTAAAATACCTTAACTTTCAAAGGAAATTACTTTTGTGAAGTCTGATTGGGCTCTAGCTCAGAACTTTAATTTTCTCTGCTTAGAATTAAAACTTGACAAAGCATGAGTTCATACTTTTTATCTTTGAAGTGTTGATGTGTATATCATCAAGCTGGATGCTGAATTATTTTGGACTGGTGAATATTTTGTTTATTGTGATCACAAAATGTACTTCTTTTCTCACACGTCTTGGATGACTATTTAGCTTGGGAATTCTGCTACCATTCTTGTAACACATTTATGCAATTTCATATTTCTGGTTGTTGTATAAATGGTAATTGTATGAGCACTTTCCATTAATTGGAGATTACTCACTTGAGTAAAAATGTTTCATCCTAATTCTCTGGTGTTGTCTACATCAATTTCAGACATTAGAATAAAACCCTTCTATTAATTATTCATTCATCTTTGACTAAATATTTGTGATTATTTTATTAATTCATAATTCTAGCCAACACATACACTATTTGACTGCAGGATCTCAGGTAGATGTTATTATTTGCACCAAGTTTAGCTGCAGGATACAAAAGCAGATGTATACGGCTAGATCCTATGACTTTATGAAGCCTTCCTTTTTAAACAGAGCCGTGCATAGTCCAATTACCTAGATATATATCAATACGGAGATATAGTTCCACCTTTCACCAGCTTTGTGTAAGTACTTTCCTTTCTCATACTCCTTGTAATTCCATACAGCATTCTTTTACCTGCAATAACATCCTTTTCCAACTAATGTGTGCTTTTCCAAGTAACATGTGAATTCCTCACGGCTTTTCCTCTTTCCTTCCACTACCACTTTCTATAAACCTCTTTTTACTTTCCTTGTATTCCCTTCTATTTTCTTCCTTTTTAGCTCTGTTCCATTTATGCCATGTATGCTTTATTTCACTTTCTTCACCTGCTCATTCCACCTTGGTGTCTTCTTATCCTTTTCTCTTTCAGACATTTTGCCCCAGGTGTTCCCTGCAGAGTTTACAAATGCCTCTTTGACCTTACCCTATTCCTTTTCCACACTTCCACATTCAGTTCCTGGGATTTCATGCTTAAATAACTTCCTGAAATTTTCTTGTACCTTACTATCTTTTGGTTGACAAACTGCCTATTGGCTTCTGTCTCGTGTTCTTCGGCCAACATTCATCTAATGATTTTTCTGACGTTTCTCCAGCACGAGTGGCTAGCATTGTCGAAGCTTCACCCTCCATTGCCGGTGGTGAACTGGAGCCAAGCTCGCGGGCGCAGACTATATGTACCTGGTGCACCAACGTCTGAGGGCTTCTCCGCGGTCATTTCCCGTGTGGTTCTCCTCTTCCTACCTGCGACGGTCGTTCGCTGCAGTACGGGAAGCCAGGATCCGTTTACCTTAAGGCTTTCCTCTTTCTTGTTCAAACTGTTCACGTGTTTTTGTATTTCTACAGCTTCTCTGAACAAGCACGTGTGATAGTGGTTCTCTACAGCCAGAACTTCTGTGTCGGCGAATTTTATTACGTGGTCGGTCTCATTCAGTGCGTGCTCTGCCACGGCCGATTTCACCACCTGCCCAAACCTGCAATGTTGCTTATGCTCTTTGATCCTGGTGTTAATGGATCGTCCAGTCATTCCGACATAAACTTTTCCGCATGTGCATGGTATGCGGTATATTCCCGACATTGCAAGTGGGTCTCTTTTCTCCTTCACCGATCTAAGACACTCTTTGATCTTCCTTGTCGGTTTGAAAATCGTCTTTACGCCATGTTTGCACAATATACGGCCGATTCTGTCCATCTCTCTGGGAATGTATGGCAGAAAGGCTGTACCCGACATTTCTTATTCTGGTTCCTTACTTCGCCGAGTGTTTGGCTCTGTTACACTTCTGATATAATTTGTGAAGTACCCACTGCTCCTCAGGACAGTTTCCAGGTGTTGAATTTCTCATTTGAGGTGTTGCGGCTCACATATTCGTCCTGCATCCAGCTTCTCAATGAAATTTCATTAAAGCTGAAGAAACTGAAACTTGCACCAAACGACATCCTGGTCAGCTTTGATGTTGTTTTGTTATTTACGAATGTGCCACTCAGTGACACTCTGGAGCACATCGGATGCTGCAGTAATATGACAGTTCTTCCACTTTTTCCACCATTGAGACTTTTGCATTCCTTTCTGCTTTCAAAAATGTTGGCTGTCTTCACCTGCTACCCTGTCAATGGGCCCTTACAAGGTTCAACCATTTGGAGACAGATGGACACCCTGCTCCTTCCTCACCATTTGCTACGTGAGGCACAGGACTTGGGATTGGCACTGACAGAGTCACCTATCTGATATAAATGTTAGGTTTTACACTTTGTGAAGTAACACCTGTGACTTGTTGTACATAGTAAACTCTGTGCTTGTTACATTGTTTTGCAGACATTGTTGGTAAGAATTCTGTAATGTTTCCATTTTTTAGTGTACATGTGGCAAAGGGAAGTTGTTACGCCAACATAAATAATGGCAAAAGTTTGGTGCACACGACATAAAAGTAAGGAAACAACGAAGGAAACATAAACCTTTAATTAAGGAAATTTAAGAGATGTGGACTATTTATTGCATACAATATTCATGTGCTTGTGTGTGGAAGTTTCAGGGAAGCTCAGTGTCATTTTTTGAGACTAGCACCAAAGCAACAAATGGACAATGCTCTGATCAGAGTATACAGAATTGTAGCCCTACGTAATTTGACAACACTCAGCATGAAATATAAAAAAGAACAACAAAAGATTCTGAATTGGAAAAGGAATAAGTTACAGTGGGCTTTGAAATAAGGAATAAGGTAAAACAATAAAAACTTTTTCTATACCTTCACACCTATTTCTGTTGCATGTGAATGATGGGGCCTGTAGAGTTAAGAAGTGAAAATGTTTGCAAACTTTAATTGTTTTATTGGCAGGACACTTAGAAAATGTAACAGATCTATTACAGAGACTGCCTACACTACACCTGTCCATCCTCTTTTAGAATACTGCAGCACAGTGTGGGACCTTTCGCAGATAGGACTGACAGAGTACATCGAAAAAGTTCCAAGAAGGGCAGCACATTTTGTATTATCGCGAAATATGGGAGAGAGTGTCACTGAAATGATACAGAATTTGGGCTGAAAATCATTGAAAGAAAAGCGTTTTTCATTGCGATGGAATCTTCTCACAAAATTCCGATCACCAACTTTCTCCTCTGAATGCGAAAATATTTTGTTGACACCTACCTACATAGGGAGGAACTATCACTATGATAAAATTAGGAAATCAGAGCCCATACAGAAAATACAGGTGTTTGTTCTTTCCGCATGCTATACGAGATTGGAATAATAGAGAACTGTGAAGGTGGTTCGATGAATCCTCTGCCAGGCACTTAAATGTGATTTGCAGAGCATCGATGTAGGTGAAAATACCAAACACTACTGAATATTCCCAGGATATAGCAGTTGATAATTTTGAAGGGGAGTAAGTTAGGCTCTGCATCAGAGATTAGTGCTAAGCTGGAACTTGAAAAATAGAAGCAGAGACAGTGATAGATATAGGAGCAAGAAGTGGAGGCAACATGAGTAAGTACAATGAGGACACAGGTTTACAGTCTGTCTTGCAAGCTACAAACCAAATGTTAGTTAGCATTAAGCAGGACTCAAACCAGAATTTTCAAGTGTGAACTCAATTTTTGCTAGCTTTAAACAAGACTCAACCAAAAGTTTTCTAGCATTAAGTAAGATTTAAACCACAAGGTTTCTAGCACTAAGCAAGACTCAGATCAAATGTTTATCAATGACAGACAAACTTAATAAAACTGTTAAATTTTGGAGTTGTAAGATAGACCAGAATATAGGAAACTATAAAAAGACTGTAGTGATGGGATTCAAGTGGGCGGAAATTCATTGTGATGAACACATGAAAAAGGTTGGCAATATTTGTAGTAGAAGGCACAGACAGATAGAGGTGCAGCGTACAGAAATAAATTCATCTCTAAGAAAACTGGTTAATTCAGGTGCATGTGCAGATGCAATGTATGGAAGAGTATTCAAGTCTAGAAGCCAAGTAAGAGCTGAATGATATTAACTGAAATACAGATCAGCCTGTCAGTGTATTCGAGTCTGGGTCATTTACTAGTAAGCGTGTGGCTGTGAAAAATGTTCTAGTTAAGTGAAAATTACTTTGCAAGTTTAACCCCAGGGGGATCAATTCATCCTGTAGATTTTTGAAAGATTTTAGAGATGTTTTACCCACTTACTGGAATGAAAAGAATAAGATATTATTTATCAAGAGACAGTTGAATGCTGAAGCAGTAGCAGCCAAGGTCTGTCAATCAGTTAAGGAATTTGAAGCTTCATTTTTCCACTAGTATCGGCTAAATGAACGCCAGCAGGTACATTCAAACACTAGCTGGTACAATGATGTTGTTGTCCTGTAAGGGGGTACAATTTGCTTCTATGGTATTTCAGAAGTGCTTGCAAAGAGATATCATATGTTTATAGATTTCAAAGTATTTTCTGTAATGTAACAAGACTGAAGAAACAATGAAGGAATTAAACTTTTTACTTAACACACATAGTTCCAAGCAGCATTCATCTTGGGCTATTTATACTCCTGTCCCTGAGAAAATTATTTATAGCTTGTGTCATGAAGTCACAGGATTTGTGACAAAAGCATAGTTTTGATTGCAAAGGTTTTTATTTTCAAATTTATTGAAATCTAAAAATAAAAATCTCCACAACAAAGACTATTTTTATGTCAAATCTTACACTGGCTGGCATATCAACTGCGACGATGGAATGGAAGAAATTCACAGGATTTTTTCCCATGTTAATTTACGTTAAATGAAAAATTGAGTACTTTTACGGAGGAGGTACAATTTTCAGTGATTGTGGACTGGCCTTGCAAAGGAAAGGATTAGTTAAGGAAAGGTTGAAAAGGAAAGTCTGTGGGAGAAAAAGGAGACACGATGAGGTCAAGCTCGTCAGTTTGGAAGTAAGAGACTTAGTTTTGGTAAATAGCAAAAAGAAATCCAACTGAATATCTACATCTACATCTACATCTACATCTACATCCACACTCCGCAAGCCACCTGACGGTGTGTGGCGGAGGGTACCTTGAGTACCTCTATCGGTTCTCCCTTCTATTCCAGTCTCGTATTGTTCGTGGAAAGAAGGACTGTCGGTATGCCTCTGTGTGGGCTCTAATCTCTCTGATTTTATCCTCGTGGTCTCTTCGCGAGATATACGTACGAGGGAGCAATTTACTGCTTGACTCCTCGGTGAAGGTATGTTCTCGAAACTTTGACAAAAGCCCGTACCGAGCTACTGAGCGTCTCTCCTGTAGAGTCTTCCACTGGAGTTTATCTATCATCTCCGTAACGCTTTCGCGATTACTAAATGATCCTGTAACGAAGCGCGCTGCTCTCCGTTGGATCTTCTCTATATCTTCTATCAACACTATCTGGTACGGATCCCACACTGCTGAGCAGTATTCAAGCAGCGGGTGAACAAGCATACTGTAACCTACTTCCTTTGTTTTCGGATTGCATTTCCTTAGGATTCTTCCAATGAATCTCAGTCTGGCATCTGCTTTACCGACGATCAACATTATATGATCATTCCATTTTAAATCACTCCTAATGCGTACTCCCAGATAATTTATGGTATTAACTGCTTCCAGTTGCTGACCTGCTATTTTGTAGCTAAATGATAAAGGATCTATCTTTCTGTGTATTCGTAGCACATTACACTGGTCTACATTGAGATTCAATTGCCATTCCCTGCACCATGCGTCAATTCGCTGCAGATCCTCCTGCATTTCAGTACAATTTTCCACTGTTACAACCTCTCGATACACCACAGCATCATCTGCAAAAAGCCTCAGTGAACTTCCGATGTCATCCACCAGGTCATTTATGTATATTGTGAATAGCAATGGTCCTATGACACTCCCCTGCGGCACACCTGAAATCACTCTTACTTCGGAAGACTTCTCTCCATCGAGAATGACATGCTGCGTCCTGTTATCTAGGAACTCCTCAATCCAATCACACAATTGGTCTGATAGTCCATATGCTCTTACTTTGTTCATTAAACAACTGTGGGGGACTGTATCGAACGGCTTGCGGAAGTCAAGAAACACGGCATCTACCTGTGAACCCATGTATAAGGCCCTCTGAGTCTCGTGGACAAATAGCGCGAGCTGGGTTTCACATGACCGTCTTTTTCGAAACCCATGCTGATTCCTACAGAGTAGATTTCTAGTCTCCAGAAAAGTCATTATACTCGAACACAATACATGTTCCAAAATTCTACAACTGATCGACGTTAGAGATATAGGTCTATAGTTCTGCACATCTGTTCGACGTCCCTTCTTGAAAACGGGGATGACCTGTGCCCTTTCCCAATACTGGATGCTGGAATATAAAAATTCTGGGTGATTCACCATGGTGTGTAAAAGGAAGCAAGTAAATCATATGCAAATGTTTATATGTTGACATTTCCCAGATCACGTAAAGAATGTCTCAGAAAAATAACAGATGTGAATGTGTTGAGCACTTGAGATAGAACGATTAGCAACCCTAGCTTTTGCTACTTCTTTCAAAAACACACACACACACACACACACACACACACACACACACACCAAACTTTCACTCTCATACTGAGAACTTTTCATCTCGTCCTCTGAACAGCTGATTTGCCCATAGAACAGGTGGCTGGTGGGTAACTTTCCAAGTCACACAAAATATTAACTTTCTAATTAAGGGGATAATATCTCGAAAGGACTGCAGTGGAAGTTACAAGACTTTCTATGTCCATAAACAGCATACATTGCACCTCACAGTACCCTTCTGCACATGCATTCCTCCAGGATTCTAGAATTATGTTAAGGAAATTGAAATGAGGAAAATTGTGTAAATAAAATGTCATTATCTGTGCAGGATCCTGTACACAGAGAAGATATCATAACAAATTTGTTAGACTATCCAGGAATAAGGCTGCTTGCTTTACTACAGAACTTGCTATGGTGATTGCTTTCTTGACATCAAACTGTGTTATTACGCTGCCCCACAAGTTTCATCAAAATCTTTTAATTTAATGCCCCTGCACTCCATAGGATGCTAAATGTGGTGGCGTACCAATGCAGCCTCACAGAAAACAATAGGCTGAAAGGTTTTGACTAATGGAAGGAATGAATGCACTGGTGTGTGGATTCAAATGGTTACTACTTGGTGCACACAACTGACTTACCAAATTTGTAGGATTTTCATTTGTGTCAGACATTGTACACCGTGTTTCTAACATAGTCCATGAAAAGGTCTGTACTGTACTGTACTATCTACCCACTGCTATTGAGTTACCCTGATGATGATGAAACTGGCCACAGTACACAATTAAGGGGGAAAACATGTTATGCACTACACATCATTATACATGGTTCCCTAACAATCATAGCAATCTTGCTTCTTTCATGTTGAGATAGTGCATACGGCAACTGTAGTGTCCAGAAATGCACAGTTTGACAAGTGATCGCTACCTAACATTAACATTGTCTGCAACAACATATTCTTAGTTTTAATACCAAATTTTTGTTGTAATGCATAAGCTATAGTACATCAGAACTAAATATAATTAAAATCTCTGGAATGAAATTTTATAATTAGAAAAAAAAGTTTCATACCGTACCTTAGCAAAACTGGAGGGTCCAGGCAACCGGCATCACATCCATAATAATATTTATCACTTCGATCAAGTGCTACATACAGCACAGGTTTGTTGTCCTGAATTTCCACACTTATGTTCACATGAGTTAGGTTTCCATAGCTGATCCGCCTGAGAAAAGAAGATAAACTCTAATACGTTCAGTTACAGAATGACAGAACATGTAACCAAACCTAGATGGGGTGGGGGCTAAGAAAGATGAAATACGGACACGAACACGGACACGGACACACACACACACACACACACACACACACACACACACACACAACACACCACTTGGATTCTGAAGTCTTAAGTTTCTGTCCCTGCCATCATTCAAAAGCACTAAAAATAATAAGTGAAACAGCATTTTCTGAAACAACGACAAAGATCCACACAGTTATGTGAAACAACACGTCCTATAATGTAATACTTGGTATCGCTGGTGTAAATTGCTGGTGATCACTTTTTCTGTTAAAACCTTGATGACTTTTCATTGCAATATAAAGATTAGGGCCATCCAGCTCCTCCTACATCCAACCACACTTCTTCAATGAGTAAACAATATGATTTGTATAGTACATGAGCAATACATAATAATAATAATAATAATGGAAATATTTATAGTAATGAAAACAATGAATTTAAGAATTGTCGGTCTTATTAACATTAAATAATATTCTCATTACGTTCTTGTCAAATGTGGGTAGTCAGATCTAACAGAAAAGTATGACAACAGTACAGATGTATTCAGTATTCAGTTTATTTACCATTGACCACTTACAGCGGAATAGGTCTGAACATTAAATATACAATTAACAATAACTTTACAGTAAAGTTTTTACAATTTGATTCAACTTCTTTTAGGAATATTCTTATATACTAATTTCAATGATTATTTCAAAATATTCTGTTATCTTATAAAATGAGTGTTTGAGTAACCAGTCATAAATCTTACATTTGAAAATATTACTGGTCAGTGACCGAGCAGATGCTGGAAGTTTTAAACTCATTATTTTGTGTGAGTTTGCAGTCTTTGTGAGTCTGTGTCTTGGTATGTCGAAGTCCAGTTTGCCTCTGGTGTTGTGGGGATGTATGTTCTCTCTGGTCTCAAACTCATTTAAGTTGCTTTTGACATAAAGCAGTGCTGTGTAGATGTATAGATTCACAACAGTTAATATCATGTGCTTGATAAAGAGGGTGCGGCAGTGTTCCTTGGGCTTAACTTTGCTCATTATTCTGATTACTTTTTTTTGAATTTTCAGAATTTCACTGAGAAAGCAAGAATGTCCCCATAACAATATGCTGTAGGAAATGTGTGATTGAAACAGGCCAAAATATACCACCTTTAGATACTCATCAGTGACTACATCTGTCAGTCTCCAGATGAGATAACACACTCTTGCTATTCTCTTGCAGATATGGCTAATATGTTCCTCCCGGTTTAATTCTGAATCAATGTGGAATCCTAACAATTTTACTGATTTGCTTTCAACAGCTGTAGTTAAACCCAGAATTAGTTCTTGTGTTTTATCAGGATTACATAGGAGTTCATTAGAAGAAAACCAATTCATTACTAGTTCTAGTTTTTCCTGTGTTGCCTGACGCAGTTGTGTTGTGTCATGGTGTGTATTGAGCAGTGTTGTGTCATCTGCATAACACACAATTGAATTTGCTCCTAGATGGTAAGGTAAGTCATTAATTGCAATAATGAACAGAAAAGGACCACGCCCTGAGGCACTCCAGTCTGAACTTCCTTCAGCGAGGAGCATCTATTTTTAATTGATACAAACTGTCTCCTATTACTTAAGTATGATTCGATTACATCTAAAGATGGTTTGTGTATGCCATAAAATTCCAGTTTTGCAAGTAGGGTGTTAAATGGTATGCAGTCGAAGGTTTTGCTAAGATCACAAAGCACAACTGATCCTAGATCCTTGTTTTCGAATGCAGTTAACATCTGGTTAACAACTTCAGTGACAGCAGTGGTGGTATTTTTACCATGATGATATGCAAACTGTCTGTTGGAGAGGAGATCATGCTTTTCAAAATAGTTATTTAGTTGACTGTACATTAGATATTCAAAAACTTTAGAGAAAATTGGAACAATAGAAACTGGTCGATAGTTTTGGGGCAGATGCTTATCTCTCTTTTTAAAGACTGGTATCACTTTAGCAGTTTTGTGTGCATCTGGGAAAACTCCAGATTCTAAACACATATTAAAAATTAAAGAAAGAGGTTGACAGATAAAGTGTATTATTTTTTTCATTACATACTTAGAGAACCAATAACAGTCCATATTTTGGGAGTTGGTGAACGTTGCCACAGGTTTTACTATATCCTCTGGGGTGACAACATTCCAGTGGAAAGTATATCTGCTATGGGGCACAGCACCAAGATGATCTAGTGCAAAAGTGCCATTTTGCTTGATTTTGTTTTTCAGCTCACTCACTGAGGTTAGGAAGTAGTTATTTACTTCTTCTGGGACCAGCATTGCATCTTGTGTATGGGTTTGTGAATTATTTTGGTTGATGATGTCCCATGCTGCTTTACATTTG
Organism: Schistocerca americana; assembly: GCF_021461395.2. Taxonomy (NCBI): domain Eukaryota; kingdom Metazoa; phylum Arthropoda; class Insecta; order Orthoptera; family Acrididae; genus Schistocerca; species Schistocerca americana. The sequence continues at coordinate 763,107,658 of NC_060130.1, read as the reverse complement.
TTGGGAGCACTTTCAATGTAATGTTCACATGCCTCTTTTTTGGCCAAGGACAGTTTGTCTTTGTAGATTTTTTTACATTTCAGATAAGCTCTATAAGAAGTATTATCTAGCTAAGGTCCTTTTTTACAAGAATTTTTATATATTCTGTACAGTCTGAGCATCTCCTCGCTAGTGAGAGCTAGCTCATCTGTACGCCATTTTAGCTGTTCATTTTTCTGTTTATGCTTAGGGCTACTTTTGATTAATGGTGAGCAGGAGTACCACAAATCTCTGAGTATTTTCAGGAAGTTGTTAAACACCATTTCACCAGCACCCTTCTCCAGTTGTGTGTTGTATACAAAGACCCAGTTAACATCAGATAATCTGTCAATAAATAAATTAATATATTCATCTTTCTGTCCTCTTATCCATGTGGCATTAGACTTGATTCTGACTGATATGTCTGATTTAGGCAACTGATCACAGCAGAATGTTAAAATCAACGATTCACAATCAGCTAGGGCTCCACTGGCAAGTCTGACGTCATACGTATCTCCAGAAAAATTTACTATAATATTATCGAAGCACGCATTATCCTCCCGTGTTGGTGTGTAATTTGTACATTGTAAATTTAGTGATCTTAAGATATTAAAAAAATGTTCATCACTGTTGGCCATTTCAATGTTGAAATCGCCACAGATAATTAGTTTCATTTTAGATTTTAGTATTTTCCTCATAAGCAGCTCAAATCTTTCGAAAAATGTATTTACATCTCCACCAGGTGATCTATATAAGCTAACAATTATAGTATTCTCTGCGTTTAGTCTTATACATCTAAATTCTCCATCTAGTTCTGCACAGTAAGAGCTAACACCTATTTTGGTAAACATTATAGTATCTATAACAAATATTAGAACACCTCCATTCTTTCTTTCACTTCTACACATAATGTCTCCAACAGCATACCCTTGAGGAACAAAATATTGTACTTGATCTTCTGTCAGCCAATGTTCTAAAATACAAACAATGTTTTCAATACTGCAAAAATGTTCTAATTGTAATAATTTGTTCCTAATGCAGCGAATGTTCGTTTGCATCAAAGTAACAGATTTATGTTTATCGTCTGTGAACACTCTCTCATTCGAATGCTGCTTTTAGCACCTAGTTCAAGTACAGGAGGTTTATTACCCACCGATTCACTGACTTTTATACTAAAAAATGATGAACATTCCAGGTATTATTCAAACGACTACATTTGTAGATTGTTTTTTTCCGTGTGAGTCTTTCTTTAATTATTTTGTTGACACATTCGCACACAAACTTTTTCCCTTCATAGTTTAGGTGGTGCCCATGTCTGGTGTGAAGGTTACGCTGCAGTTTACTTATATCGACCACAGCACAAATTTGCGTATTCAGAGAACAGTTTCTTCATTTTAACATTTGTTCTTCGAATTTCTTTATTAACGCACAAACTATAGATTAGATCATGCCTATGAAGCACTGTAGCAACAACTGTATTCCTTGATTTATTTTTTTCTAGAAAGTTCTGAAGCACTTTTATGCAAACATCTGCTTCATTTTTTGCATCATCATTTGATCCCGTTATGCATATGACAAAGTCATTTTCTTGCATGGATTTTGTTTGAATGCAAGTGTCTAAAACGTGCTTAGTTCCTGCTCCAGGTTTGACAACACTGCTCACTGCTATGTCCCGATTTACTTCTCGAAACATACTAAATATATTCCTGCCATGGCTGTCTGTTAGAAAAAGCACACTGTTCTTTTTACCTAATGTTCCCCGTTTATCATCATTTTTCTCAGAGTGATATTCGTTTTCAGCGCATTGTCATTTGAAAGGTCTGGATCATTTACACTATCTTTAACACCGTCACTGGACTGCAGAACACCGTATTTGTTTTTATCTGTAAATGTAACTGCTGTTGCAAAGTTTGTTGTTATTTTTCCAGCTAAAGTCCTACCTTTGTGTCTCACTTCTTTCCACTTGGACGATTTGTACCTTTCGCCAGGTGCCACTTGACTTGATTTGTTCTTCGACCGTAGTTCCCGATTTTCTAAGAATTGTAGACCTGAAACTCATTCTCTTAAATTTGTTATTTCGACATTACAATTCTCGCAAACTTCCTTTTCTAGCACATAACTGTAACTTTTTCTCATATTAGAGTTACAAACTTCTACACTCGTGGCCATCTTGATATAAACAGTAGGCACAATCAAGCTACAATAGCTCATTACAGTGGAGAAAACATTGACTGGTCAGAGGAAGACTGAGAAATGATAGGGTAAGATTAGCAGATAAGATGGAAAGAAGAAAATAGAAAGGGATGAGAACAGCAAAGAGAGGGAAGATACACATACGAAAAAAGTTAAAACTTTAATATCTTGAATGAAGAGTAGTTTTGGATAAGACAAAAGCTGCAGGATAATTTTTTCACAAGCGTGTGGCTGAAAAGGAAAAAAACAAAAATATGGAGAAAGATCTAATGGTGTGCACAGGTACAGTCAAGATGTTGGATGTATCTGATTTGGTATTGTTGTTGTGGAATGGTGATATGTATCTAATATGTGAGGAGAGATATGTGAGGACACCAGTGACTAAGAAACCGATGGAGCGACCAGAGTTTGTGAAAATCATGTGTGTCTGGTTGCATCCAACCTAACTGAGATAGGAAGAACTAATACGATTAAACAACCAAATGTTGCACACATATCATATGCAAGTGCTCACTGATAGTTTAAGTCATCTGGAGTTCACACTATTCGTGCCATCTCGAGCTACAGCACAGAAGTAAAGATTTGGCAGTATTAAAGACTGGACTAATTTTTGTTTGGTTTGATGTGGAAATATTAATCTAAATGTTTGGAATGCATACAGGCTGGAGAGAGATTTCCTATAAGCTGCACCTGTTCAATCTTCCTAATTTAGGTGCTCATCCAAGGTTAAGCCAAGGCCTTTTATTGCTTTCCGAAATGCTAACTGGATACAATTGAGAGGTATTGGAATGGCAGTTTCAAGAAAATGTTCACTGATCAACTTTCAGTGAGATATGAGAATGACCAAGGACAAAACCCTGGGGGACTCCAGAGAACACATTTTTCCACGACGATTTCTCCGACCAGCAGATGATTCACTGACATGTGTTTTTGAGGTAGCAGCACTGCACTTCAGTTGTTTCATTTTAATAAGTAATAAACTGAAATTAAATGTATTAAAAACATTAATGTGCTCAAGCAGTGTTAATTTGTCAGTTCACATCTGTCCATAGCATGTCTAACGTTTTCAGTCACTTTGTTCAATTCAGTTTCTGAGTGTCTTTGGAAGCCCAATTGATGTTTATCACAGATATCATAAATTTTGAGGAACTCTGTCGCCAGAATAATCATATTGACAACATTTTTAATCATACCTAGACTCAACCATCATTATCTACTGCCTGAGAGGAAATTCTCATGACTACTTTCTGTACTGTGTCCACACAAACATGTTTTAAGAAAAATGCATCTGTCCAGAAGGTGCTCTTGTAGCTGATATCTTATCACAACTACAGAATTGACTACTGTTGATAAAAAATAGTTTAGCAGGAACTTGAAACATTCTATCAGATTTTGCCTTTTCTATGCCAAAGCTGCACAGTTTTTCCAACAGTGCTGCAAGATTCAACCTTTTACATAGAACACTCTTAACTTTTGCTCTTTATCTTACCTCCCCACTGTTCCCATTTCTCTCTTTCTCCTATCATTTCATTTGTACATGTACCCTGTGATTTTTTCAGCATTCATCTCTTATTTGACTGTGTGAAGCTCATATCAGTATTCTGAAATTTTAAGTCAGTCTCCTGTTAACATTAACTTCTTCCCTGAATTTCATGTGGCACTCAAATATATTTCTCGTTTGGCATCTGACACTTTTTCAGAAAGGAACGACTATTAAATTCTTGAAGTCCTAGAGTTTGCATCACTCTTGATCAACTTGTTTCATTTTTAGCAATTAGTATATAAATTCTCCTGTTCAAACAAACTCTGAATACAAATAGGTTATTAAGTCACTTGTGTGAACAAGTTCACCATCTGTCACCTATCTCTGTCAGTGGAGCATACACCTGTATGATAAACAGCATATCAAAATATCATATAAAATGTTCCAGCCAATCACTGAAAAACCTCAGCCACAGTTCCACAAATCCATGTCACTAAATAAATTACACATTAAAAGGAACATTAATGGGAGACCTGAAAGGCAATATTAGATACATAATTCTGTCTGTCTGATTAAGATACAACAGAGATAAGCAAAGATTTTCTTCACCAGGAATCCCAAATGTTTCTCACTACACAAAGCTATACAAAGTGTATGTTTCACAACTCCTGACTTATCTGGAAGATGTCATGCTGATACAAAAACCCACAACCGCGCTTTTATATCACAGATTAATTTCCTAATTGGCACATACTGAAAGTTCAGTCATTCAAGTAGAATAAACTTATAAAAATGCTATGTTCTACAAAGTAACACTTTAAGGTTATTTCATCCCATCTGGGTTGTTGTAGGGGGAACATCATGTCACATTTACCAGTCTCAGTTTACTGTTCCTCTCTTCTAAACATCAATTCTTTCAGTAATGTACAGCTTACTTTTAAATGGTGATGTACTGAAGTTCATACATCAATAAAGTGGCACACAGCCTTGGATTTCATACATTACAGAATTCAATGTCATCTTGTCCTGAACTTTTCAGTTTCGTTAACATTTAGGATGAATTTACCTGATGGAGGCATGAAGCATTTTCAAAAAGTAAGGACTATTCAGCTGGGAAAAAGAGAGAGAGAGAGAGAGAGAGAGAGAGAGAGAGAATTCCCTAGAAAAATTTTCAGTGGTGTTATTAAGTTGATACAAACCTACTTCTCAATTCCACATCATCACTGTTTTTTTCAAAGCACTTTTCACAACACTGCACTAACTTCTTCAAGACTTCTGCATAAAAGTTCTCCAACCTGCGAATTAACTGGTTGACAACGACAGTCTTGTGTTCTTTTTCATCTTCAAACCATTGTGCATCAGGTCACTGTCTCAAGTGCAACTTGAGATAACGTTTGCTGGATGCACTTTCAGGGCTGTAGGGTGGATAGTCAAAAACTTCCCAATAGAAATGCTGATTGTGCCACTTGATACAGGCAGGGATTTCCCCTCCTTGATACAGTCAGGGCTTATCAATGTGTGTTGTCATTGATGACGATTACTCTCCTCCTCCTCCCCTCCCTCACGCACACAATTTTTCCATGAAAACCATATAAACAGTGGTGGAGCCAACATGAAAAAATTCAGCCAGAGCATCAATAATCAACTGATGAGATTGCAGTTTTTATTCCCCTTGAAGCACAATTTCATTGGTTCTCACAACTGGTCTGCCACCCTCTGCTATTCATCATCATGCATATTTGTATAGCCACTTTTAAAGTCTCAACACCATTGTTGAACCTTTCTTTTACTCATTTATGTAAGCCATACCTGCAGCTGTACACCCTTTTGCACATAAAATTTTAAGCACTGTACCCACTTTGTACTATTTTTCAAAGTGTTGTTATTTATTTTCATTTACAACCTACTGAATCAAAATGGTGAGTTCTGTAGTTTCATAAACAATCATTGGATTGCACTGCATTCAGGAAACTTTGTTCTCAGTTTTCACAATTTAAATACAAACAAATTGCCCTTATTTTTGCATATGCCTCGTACATGAGCAACTACCTGGAAGATAGGCAGTTGAGAAACTTTCCACCATAATGCATCTCATCTGTTGTGATTTACATAGGATTGGTAAACTTGCTCTGAATGCTAGTCCAAAAGACCAACCACCTCTGCAACTGTTGTGTTCATCTCCAAAGATTTCATGTTCTCTGTTTATGCTAATGTAGCATCAGAACACTCATTTACTATATTTACAAACCTTAAGTTATACTGTGTCAGTATGTACAGCATTGTTCATTAAGATTCTCAATCAGCTTGTACTAATTGTGATTCATCACCTTTGTGAATCATGTCAGTTCGAATACAAAAGAAATAAAGAAAGGTGTAACATTGTTAATATCTGTAATTTGACAAAGCTTAGGTTAGTAACAAGCAGCTCAACAACCTTAGCTTGGCTAAGTTTGTTATGTACGAAGCCAGTTCAGTATGCTTCAGTGGTCAGTGCCACTGCCATGTGCCTGCCACCCTCTACACACTCCCTTCTATTTACCGTATTTACTCGAATCCAAGCCGCACTTTCTTTCCGGTTTTTGTAATCCAAGAAACCGCCTGTGGCTTAGAATCAAGTGCAAAGTAAGTAGAAGTTCTGAAAAATGTTGGTAGGTGCCGCTAAAACTAACTTCTGCCACCGAATATACAACTAACTTCTGCCATCGAATACACAACTAACTTCTGCCATCGAATATACAACTAACTTCTGCCATCGAATATATGTAGCACTACACAGGCATGCTTTGCAGGCAAAAAGATAAATACTGGCGCCAAAACCTCAGCATCAGTAAATAAATTAAAAGAAAACGTAGAAGAATGTAAACATTATGCCATGTATTCTTTCGTGTTTGCTGCTATCTTGTTTAAATCCTGTCTGCCTAATAACTACAAAACTAGAGTGAGACAACAGCAAACACACAAGAATACACATATCATATCATGTTTATATACGTATTATTGTTATGCTGAATAGTGATACAGTCAGAAATGAAGCACAGCAGCTGACTGGATTTTTAAATCTAAGATGAATCTAATTTCTGTGCAGAATTTAATGTACTAAAGAGGCGTCTGAAAAGATTTTCAAACGGAGAAAAATTTTTGCTAAACTCTCGTTCAGAACATCTTCTATCATATGCAGTCTATTATTCGGTTCTTGTTGATCATTATCAAAGAAAGCAGCAGTGTAAGTAACAACAAATAGCAGTCTCTTGCCACTGTTTCGCTTATAAGACAATTTCTCTTTTTTTTTTCTTTTTTTTTTTTTTTTTTTTTTCTTAATTGTAAGCCACAGTAGTGCGCACAAAAGCAAGCCATGCCGCAAGTGGTGACAGGTCGTAAACACTTATTATCAGAATGCAACAAACAAAGCACGACACAGTACAATAATGCATTTTCAGCGTAGAGTGATGTAAACACCTATAACAAAGAGAACGGCACTGATCAGATCAGATCAAAATAAGCAACTAATTCAAACCAGATGAAGCACATGAAAAAGAAAGGGTAGCCGTATAAATATACGGATGGAGCACCTGACACATAGCAATGGTGACTTGGTATAGCTGAACTGTTAAGCTTACGACTTGAACCAAACTACTGTAGTTGAATCTTCACCCGTTCGACCTCAATTGTGTCTCATGTTACAACGGGCCTACTTTGTTTCGATTTGGAGGTGCGGTCTAAAAATTTTCTCTCCCCTTGAATTTCGAGTCTCAAATTTCAGGTGCGGCTTAGATTCAGAAAATTTTTTTTTTTCCTTGATTTCGAGTCTCATTTTTCAGGTGTAGCTTAGATTTGAGTGTGACTTAAATTTGAGTAAATACGGTAGTCCAGTATATAGTGCAGTACTGTGCCTTAATTTGTAGTTCTCAACTGAGTTGTCTCCAGTGTTCAGGGAATTGGGTTTTTATTAATAATTGTTATTCAAATGGATCCCATACCATCAACCGGTGGGATAGAACAACACAGTAAGTGTAAAGAATTACAAGTATCACTAATAAAGAATAATTGAGGATGTTGGAATAATCAGATTTTGATGTCAATGGTCCAGCATTTAATGAGTTTTCTATTGAAGATGACATGTTTGTGGATGAAACTGATAACAAAGGCAACGACAATGACAATGACTGTGTTGGTAATTTTGATGGTAATGGACTGCAAGTGATCTACACCAAGTAGAACACTAACGAGCACAAACCATGACCAAGTCGAAACTGATAACACCCTAACAACCCAAGATTGCATTTACAGGCTACATTCATCCACAGTATATGTTTCATTGACAATATGCACGTGACTGTGTTTGTATTACAAACACACCTTCGAAAGTTATACTGTAATAAACAGAGAGGAGCTTGGAGCTGCTGGTAGGCACAAGGTGTGTGGCATCAGGCTCTGCTGTGTCCACTGGGGGGCTTTGTAGCAGTCACGTGTTAATTCCCTAATAGTGTGTAGTGCTTATGTTTTCTGATAGGAAGAAATCATTGATACATTTATAGTTCTATGAGTAAGCCAGTGTTTCAAAACTTTCTCTGGAAACCGCAGCAGGTTTCATCAGTCCAACAACAAAATCATCTGGCTCCACAGCAATTTGTACAGAATCTGTTTTTTTGGCCTGTGATCTCTTTTATTGTCACCTCGAAAAAGAGCCAGCTACAGATAGTGGCATCATGTTTAACTTCATTGTGAAATTAGAATAATGAAATGTTTGTATGGTATTAAAGGCTGGGAGACTCCACATGGAATGCTCAGCCACCTGGCGCAAGTATTTTTATTTGACACCATTACTTACACACAGGTGCCCGCGCGCGCTCGCTCGCTCACACACACACACACACACACACACACACACACACACACACACACACACACACACCACTAGACACCCATTCAAAAACATAGAAGAAAGTTTTAAGATACTCCACCATTTCCAGAAGTCATATAAAATGGGTTTAATGGAAAAGCTGAAAATTTTTGCACACCACTAAAAGCAGGGGAAAACAATTCTAAATGACAAACTAGATAGTGAATCAGTTAATTTTTTCAAATGTTTCTCCTGTATATAATAGCGGCAGTAAATTACATAAATATGTTCAGTTCTTCATTGACTCTTCTCAACATTTGCAACAAAACAGAATATAAAGCATAATCGATAATGTAAAAAGTCAGTAATGGTAAAATAAATTTATAGTTGACAACTATAAACACACATCCACAGAAAATGCAACACCTCTGACTGTATCTGCATTCTTTGTGAAATCATACTCTCATACTTCGATGGGGTGTTGAAAAGTAATGTCCCCCAGTTTTTTGTTCTGTTCTTAATATCGGTTGAGATGTTACATGTCACGCATATTACTCAGTTGGCTTTTCCACTTTGTTGACAAAAGTTGCAACCCTCTGCCACCACAGGGCTCTGAATTGTAGTGTGTAAGGTGTTGGTGTTTAAAATAACTATGTTGGTGTGTAAGACACCTTGAGAGAACTGAAAGCACAAATTCAAAGAGTTTGTCCACACATGGAGCACCCTCTACTTCAGCATGACAATGGCAGACCACACATGAGCACTGCAACAATATGATGCCTTGGGTTCACTGCCTCATCTGATTTTCATCTGTTTGCAAAACATAAAGAACACCTTCAAGGACTTCATTTGATGGTGATGCAGCACTGCAAGCAGAGGTGAAGTTGTGGCTCTGTCAAAAAAGTCAAACATTCTACAGTGACAGTATCAACAAACCAGTCTCTCATTGGGAGCAATGTGTTCATCACCAGGGTGATCATGCTGAGAAATAAATAAGAAAGGTGTGGAATGTTAATAATGTTTGTTATGTTTAAAAAGCTTTAAGAGTTTCCACATAAGAAACTCAGAGGTATTACTGTTCAGCATGTCCTTGTATCTCTGTAACATATTTCAATTTAAAAAGCAAATTGTGTGAGTGATGGTTTGCATGTGAGTGGTATTCTGCACAATGTAGAAGGCATGGTTTCTTATGACCTCAAGACAATGACTATAGTGGAAAAGAAACAGAAAATTCACATGCAAACATCTCATCTCATAAAATACTTATGTAAACAAATGCACTTGACACTGAGAATAAATTGTCGAAACACATCATGCTAAGCACGAAAAAATATGTAACTGGTGCAGTGTCTCATTATTTAAATCATAACAGTTTACACTGCAATTTAAAGGTATTAAAAATATGATGATAATCTGAGATAAAACAGAGCACTAAATGATTCAGTTTCAATCAAATTATGTGTCTTTATAGTTTCAGATGTTTAATAGTGTTATACAAGGTTTACAATACCTACATAGAACTCATAGAAAATTCAGACTGAAAAAAGATAACAACACGAGAGCAGATCACCAGGAAGGAATAAAAATAATTGCATGGCAAGAAAACAGCTCATCAAATACCTATATACATGGAATTCAGTTATTTGAAGATTCTAACAGAATCAAAGCAACTGAAAAAAATTGTTGTGATGTTTCACACAAAGGACATGAAACACAGTTGTATAAAACATGTTGGCTAAAAAACATATCCATCATATCCCGGTAATGGATGTGTTACAGTTACACAACAATGTGTAATTATTGTTTTATGTAAATCAACAATACACTTCTCTAATAACCGTTTTTGAGATAATTAAGTATGAGAAGAAGCAGTATCAAATCAAACTAATGCTAGGCCATTTTAAAAGGCTGTGCCTATTAATAAAGAGTAACACCAAAACCCTTCTCTTGGATATCACTGGGATGAAAAAGGATCTGCAACACTGTAAAAGGAGGAAAGAAGTAGCACTGTGTATCATGTATCATGAATTAGAACATACTTCAACTCATAAGATAGTGAAAAAAAAGAGGGGGGGGGGGAGTGCTTTTTTATGACGTAATACAAAACTGTATCACAACTGGGATACATATCTCCATTGCTTGTAAAATACGAGAAAGCTCTTTGAATAAATGTCTGATATAAAAGGAATTGTTCACTCCTGGGAATATCTGGAGGCATTCTTGCCTATACACAAGAGAGTAAATAATGACACGGCAAAAAGCGAAATGTACAACAAAAGATTCTTAAATTTTGATACTATTAACCTCTGCGTATCCAACATGTAACTACTTTTAGCGGGTGCATATTATCTTTCATGTTCGTAGTGTAGTCCAGTAAGTATCTGCACACTGATAACTAATCACCCTTATGCATACAGAACATGATAGAGTGAAATTTCTTTATCCTAAGAGTAATTACTTGCAATCTGTCACTTGCATTTGTGGCCAACAACTTTTTGCAAATAGACAGTTTTATAAGTGCAGTGCAATTTACTTACCCCAAAGCATACATAACAACAGGGAACTTTCATTTCAGTAACATGTTGTCAGCAAAAAGTCAAATGATTAGATGAAAAATTATAAAATAACTGTACTTATAAATTGTATTTATGCAATAATCACCTGAAGACATATTCTCTATGAATGTCACTTGGATGCATGTTCAATTCTAAATGCTGGTTGCTAAAGCGAAGGCCTCCAATACTCAAAACCATTGCTTGCATTACACCAGGAGCTCCTGCTTTGAGTAAGTTATGGCAGCCCTAAAACAGGGAACAATAAACAGTGATGGCAGCAAACAGTGAGCTTCACTCGGATGTGGTGCACATATGAATCTGTAAAGCATATATTTTGTAAACAAATTCTTTAGTAACATTTTACATTTACACAACAATTATCATCATTCATATTAAAATTCTGTAAATCAACACTATCACAATGTATTGGAGCACTAAATTTCAGCTGTCTTTCACATATATTACCAGTTATAAATTATAACATCCTTGAAACAATTCAACTGTATGCAATAACAAAAGATGATATTGTGTCAATGCATGAGGCGATAGTGATTCATGGGGTGGGGTGGGGGGGAGGGGGGCACAAGACAAGCTCAAGAATTGATGTTCTAATGGAATCTTCTGGATTTTTAAGTACAGAGGTGAGTGACAAATTTCTAACATATTGGTGACTGTTCAGGGACCTGCGGACTTGCAAACACAAAAGGAAATAGGATCTGTTTCCACCTTCAATCAAGATGTTAGAAACAAAAAATGAACAAATGCATGGCTCACATTTTCTTAACACTGTGTTATAACCCTATTTTATAATTACAAAACATGGAAAAAAAAGAGAACTGTGCAGCAGTGCATCTCAAGCTGAGAAAATTCAGACTGTTGAGTAAAAGCACAAGGGAAGCTAATGCTATGGAAATTATCTTTAAACCTATACTCCACATATCACTACCATTTGTATGGCAGAGCATGTTTTATAAGGTATCATGCGTTAAGGTTTTCTTCTGTCCCTTTCAAAGGTGAAAGGTGATACAAACAATAGCATAGCAGCAGTAGTGTCAGTTGTTTTCAGTCAATTTTATCTTCATGATCCCCCACAGGAATGGTACAGTATGTAGGGAAGGGGCAGGAGGACAACCTTAAATTCTTCCCTAAATACCTGTTTTTGGATGTTTTAATGAGATATTAGGTATCATTCTTCAAGTGAGATTTTTCTGCATTTCTGTTTCTGTTTTCCATGAGACAAATAAGCCAGCAACTATTTTTTGTACATGCAGGATAACCCATGTCATTTCACCCTGATATGGGTCCCACACACTTGATCAATGTCTCAATATAGGACACACAATCTGTGACATGTAAGTGTATTTCCATTCTATCACTGTCTCCTGTTATTCTCAGTACACTGTCATTGATAAATATGCTTTTCTTCCTTCTGAATATGAATGGTCCACAATGTTCAATAATATTATTTATTTATAGCACTGATGATTTAGAGCAGTCTACAGAACCTTTCTACCTTTCTACATGTAATTCAATTTTTGATGTGTTCAACAATCACTCTTCATCTGGCATAATAGTTACATGAACACAGATTCAGTTTAAATTTTTTGTATTATACTGAGGATTAATCATTTCGCAAACACAAGTTTACAATCTGCATTACAAATGATTTAATTTAATATATATATATCAGCCTAAACTTCATTAATCATACAGGCTTCAGGCTCCCAGTACCATGCAAATCTGTGTTCTCAGTGAACAACTTATGTGACTGTTCAACTTCACATCCTCATGCTTTCTCACTGAATATTATTGAAATTTTTACAAGATAACACTTCCTCACAGACAAATGTGTCATCTGAAACATGTCTGAGGTAGTAACTAATGTTATACTGGATGCAATTAACGTATTAACATTAAAAATATCAGACTCATAACATTTTTCAGGGGAATGTCTGAAGTTTACATTATGTGCATAGATAAGGCTCCCCTCAGGGTGTGGTGCATTCTGCCAGCCAGTTCTTGACTCAGTTACAAACCTAACTACATATCTCACATATTTCCTTTAGTAGCCACTAGTGTGGCACTAAATTTTTAAAGTCCAGTAAAACTGACTCCGAGTAGTCCCAGCCATGGGTTTTACAATATAATTCACGAAGTGCACAAGTTGGATTTCACACAATTAGTGTTTTTGAATCAATGTTGGTACTCAAAGAGAGGGTAATTTTATTCCATGTTGGTCATTTTGTTTAAACTCAGAATATGTTATAGACTTCTGTATGATATATATGTGACTGATACAGCATGGTGGTCTTGCAGATCAGTTCCTCTGAGTCTCTCTCTCTGCCCCCCCCCCCTCTCTCTCTCTCTCTCTCTCTCTCTCTCTCTCTCTCTCTCTCTCTCTCTCTCTCTCTCTCTCTCCCCCCCTCTCCCTCCCTCACTACCCGAGCCTGGCCACCTCTTGTAAGATGGCATGAGACCAGTCTTCCTTACCAATAAATGTAAACAATTCTCTAATCCATGGACCTGTGCTAAAATGTGGTTAACAGTGAAACTTTTCATGTCTAAACTCCATAACGAACAGGAGGCGGCATCCATTAGGACCCAGGTGTTTGTTCCCATTAGTAATTTAGGTGCTTTGTAATAGCACTTTTGCTGATCTCTATATAACCCAGCATTGCAGTAGTATTGCAGTTAAGTGGTAGTGATTTCTCTCTGTGAAGGAACACTTAAAGACAAAATTAAATGTTTCAGATTTTTCGACAGCTACTGTGTTTTAATCTGAGCCACTAATAAGTGTCTGGACATGAAATTGTTTACCACTTACAGAGTTAACACAGATTAATAATTTCCTAGCATTCTGGGAGAAGTCTTGCAACAGGACAATGTTGCAATACTTAAAGTCTTTCCACACAGGCTTCTGGCAGCGTAAGGGTATTTCAACTGAGATCTGAATATCTTTGCCACCTTTAGCATTCTTTATTCTGTATGCATTAGGTAATTAGGTCTGAAATTGGTATAATTTGAGGTTGCTATTGAACAGGACTATGAAACTAAGAAATAATGTAGGAACTCATTTGTTGGAGCATTAAAGAGAGAAATTTGAGAATAACGTGGGATTACATATTTATTTTAGGAGAATGAATAAAAGAAAAAATGAAACTTGCAGATGATTATGTTACATTTAATTTGGCTGAATAAACAATACTTGCTCATGGGTTATAAAACAGTGAAACACATAAATAACTGTTTTACATTTTAGAACTACTCTTACGAATCAAATGTAGTTTACTTTTGAACAACGTACAAAAAGACAGATTGCTACTTATTGTAAAGAAGACATGGTAAGTTGTGGACAGGCACAATTTAAAAAAAAAAAAGACATTCACATAAAGCTTTCGGCCACAGCCTCCATCAGCAAAAGAGACACACACACACACACACCATCATACATGCAAGCAAGCACATCTCATGCACACATGACCACGGGTAGCAGCTTCTCGGAGAGGAATGCCTGGCTCGAGATGCTAGAATTGGCAGTCAAGTATGCAAGAGGTGTGTGTGTGTGTGTGTGTGTGTGTGTGTGTGTGTGTGTGTGTGTGTGTGTGTGTTTGCTTGTGTGTATGAATGGTGATGGTGTGTGTGTGTGTGTGTGTGTGTGTGTGTGTTTGCTTGTGTGTATGAATGGTGTGTGTGTGTGTGTGTGTGTGTGTGTGTGTGTGTGTGTGTGTGTGTGTGTGTTTTACTGAGGGAAGTTGTGGCTGAAAACATTACATACGTGTCTTTTAATTGTGCCTTTAACTTAATGTGTCTTCTTTATGGTAAGTAGCAATCTGTCTTTTCCTACATTGATGAGATTCCTACCTGGAGTTTCCATTGTTTGATAGTTAACTTTTGCACAGAAATCTCAGAAACACTGTTCTACACAAATGCTGATATTGTTTTCCTTACACCACCATCTGCTTCACTCTACATATTGAAGCCTTTCTTCCTTCAGTCTTAATATGCTTTACACTACTAAGTTGCATTTACTTTGTTTTTAGTAACTGGAACATCTTCTGGAAACAGATACACAAATGTTCCATTATACTGAAGACATATTGTCTATTTCTCCCCCACTGCCTTCACACAGCCAACCAAGGATTAGATTTTTGCAAATTTTTCTTCATGCAAAATAAATTATTAAAAGAAAGTGATAAATAACTGGATGAACAAAGTTTCTGCCATCACTTTACAGTCTTATGGGCGAATGGATAATTGCTGCCAATATCAATTTTGTTGGTGTTATAATGAAAGAGTTAATCTGGATCAATAGTTTCTGTTGTGGAACAGAGGTAGCTTATTGTTTAGTGGAAAGGGAAGAGACTTCTTGTTGGGACCTCCAAATCAGTCAAGACATGCTCTTTTCTAAGGAATATCATTTCACTCTTTTTCTTTCAGTTTTGAGTTTTTAACAAAAGGGGCAAGCCTTATTCCCTAAACAATTTTTATCAATTTTATGATATATTTTGTCAATATATATGAATATTATAGGGTCTATATTCTGAGTTAAAAGAATAAAAAAACATGCCACGATCTGACAACAGAATTTAGTGTCAAAAGGATTTTTAAAAAATTGAAAAGAACAATGAAACTATGTTGCAGAGAAAGTAAAGTATTATTAATAAAATGTTTCGATTACGAACAATCAATTATTGGGAACACACACTGACATAAAACAAAGAACATTATCCACTTCAGTAAAAATTTACAATTTTTATAAAGAGATTTAAGAATAAAATTCAAAATACAGTTTGGACAAAACTGTTATGGAAGGTATAGTAACAGACCAGTTTGTTAGGAACACATGCATGAATATTAAATGGAGTTCAAGCAGGCATTTTTTAGTGATACAATTTCTTCTTTGATCTGAGAAACCTCTTTCTCATCACTTTCCTTGACGTTTGCTTTCTGATTCTGCAGTTCTCTTAAATTTTCTCTAATTTATTACCCCTTTCTCTCATTTTCTTTCGATGACTTCGCAGCTGCTCATTTTTGCTTCTACTTCACTGTACCTACTATGTGTGATTTCAGAAGCTGTGTAATAACTGCTTTGTGATGGGTATATATCTAACACCCCCATCAACCTTGATAACATCGTGAATAGTACAAAGGGCTATAAGAGAGGCTTCAGTCAAATTTTCAAAAATAATGGAGGAGTTGTCCGATAAATCTCTTTTAAGGCTATCACTGTCATGGAAGCAAATGCAAGCAAGCATGAAAATTTTTTTCAAATTTTCATGTCCACTCTTACCTTGAATGATGATTAACCAAAACTGATTAAAGCGATCATGATCCCCATCAAATTTGTTGACAATTTCCTTTAATGACATGATCTCTAGAAGATTTTGGAACTCACGTGAAATGACATCAGCCTCATGACCACCAAACTGATTTAAGGTAGTGAGATGTGTCAATGTTATGCCTAACCAAGTCTTGACGCAGTCCAAACACATGATGCCCTTCATAATGGAATATGCACTCATTTCAAAACACCAAGATATCCTTCTCTGCTGTACCACATTGAACAAGAAAGTTTTTGGTTCCATACTCGGTGTCCATTTCTAAGGTGCAATAGATTTACGTTGTGTCTCAGGTCTATTTCAGAGGTAGTCTGTTTCTCAAAAATTTCTGGTTTGACAAATTTTCTCAACTCTCTGATCATAGATTGGAAGAAAGTATGGAGTAAAGGAGATGGGGACATCTGGCTGAAATTTAGTCAGAAACTGATCAGTTTGAGCAGCCACAGTCTTTTACCTCATTCTCTTCCTTCTTTACCCTTTCTGCTTCCTTCAGGTGCTTTTCAAAAGCCATTAATACAGTATTTGCTGAGCCCTGATTGTCATCATTTTATTTTCAATCCACGAAACAGCGCAAAACTTTTGTTGGAAGATAGAACTGCCTATAATTTGTTGAAATCAGCTCTGCAGGAGGGAACTTTTTAAATAGATTATATCAAGTTCTCATAGACTGAACAAGGTTCCAACCAGAGCTAGCACAACCCGTCTGAAAGGCACCATCTACTTTATTTAAGCGACATGTCCCAAAGCCCAAATGCACGTGGTCCTCTGGATTACTCTCCACTTTAAGCTTGCTTTTCAGTTGTCTGAGCAATGCCTTATTAACAATGGGTTATCCATGGACACCTGGCTAACTTGCCTTTTCAGAGTTGCCTTAGTCTGAGATGCACCTGCCTCAAATCCTTCAACTAAATCTTTTCCATCACTTTCTCCGAAAAACACTAGAGGGAGGTACCTGGCCCAAACATACTACCCCACAAACATACAAACAGTTCCATCTGATGGTTTTGGCTAATGTTATTCATACTTCCATCAAACCCAAGTGTGATCATATCACAGGCAACAACTGTTGTTGAGTGAAAAAAATTCCAGTTCGGAAAAAATGCTATAATTTACTCTTTAATTTTGAAGCTGCACTTTGGAGGCAATGTCACTGTCTGGAAACGTATCTGGTAATAGATAAACAAGGCTGTCACTGTCCTGAGAAGATTGGTGTGTCACAGCAGTCAAACGACATAAACAATCTCTGCCTTCATCATGGCATCCCTCTTGCATAATCTAGCATTTTCGGCCTTCGTCTAAAAGTTCCTGCAGTAGGTGTCTGATGTAATTGCCACAGGAAAGGAGCTAGCTGTTGAGACATTATGACTATGTGATGCACGTCCAGCCTGCATTTCATAAGACTAAAAGCACACACAGATTAATTATAAATACAACTTTTCTCATTGAAATTTGTAAATTTATTTTCCAGTGCACTTATTATGTCGAGGTCACCATCAGGATTGTCCTTTTGATCAATGTAACTGATGATTGGTTGAGTACATCCAGCAGTGACTGGCAGCACTGCAGGGGCTAGGTCTGATACAGTAGCATCAAGGCCACTGCTATTTGCAGTGCTTAGCAAGGATATAGGCACTATCACCTTCTTAGTACTCTGAAGCTCAGTGTGCTCCTTCCCCTTGCATGACTGGAGAAGGCCTACTTGCCTATATTACCAAGGAAGATGTTCATTTTACAGAGCATGCACCAAACACTGAATTTTTCAGACAGGTGCTCTGCTACCCCCCAAAGTTTGGGTCCACTAAAGGTTGAACTCACACTTCCCATTTTTCAAGTGAATCCTGAATTAATATATGCATTAGACTGGGTCACTCCTAAGCAATATGGGAATATGGTTCATGAAGACAGGAAGTGACTAAACAAAATCTCATGACCTGGACTACTTTCTTGCCGATGAGTAGCCTCCGCATCATCCATTCAACTACATCCCTCCCTGAAGGCAATAATATCTTCCTTCTGTGCAGGTAGCTGAAGGAAGATTATGGTCACTAAGACCTACAGCAGCATCAGGAACATTAGCCAGTGAGGAAAGAAATGACATGAAGGGTCCCCCCTGTTGCCCCACCCTTCTCCTCTTTCTCTTTCTCCTCCTCCTCCTCCTCCTCCTCCTCCTCCTCCTAGAGTCTCCACTACCCTCTGGCCACATATGTTGCAGCACTAAGCTCAATGCCAACTCAACCAACCACAGCATGCGGACAGTCTGCATGCTTGTTGTTGTGCTCTAATGACACTATTTTTGTGCCTACCAAATGGTTCAAATGGCTCTGAGCACTATGGGACTTAAATTCTGAGGTCACATCAGTCCCCTAGAACTTAGAACTACTTAAACCTAACTAACCTAAGGACACCACACACATCCATGCCTGAGGCAGGATTTGAACCTGCGACCGTAGCGGTCTCGCGGTTCCAGACTGTAGCGCCTATAACCGCTCGGCCATGTGCCTACCACTAAAGCTCTATGATCAGTCTTATTCATACACGACAACAATCAGGTTAATAGCTGTTGGTATCTACAACAGTAATTTTTCAGTATACATACAAAACAAACCTATGGTATGCAAACCTATCACACTCTAGTATCCCTTATCCTAAATAAATGGATTCGAATAGGTCGCTAACTCCCCTACAAAGAACATGTCTTTGTCATCAAATTGTGTTAGTAAACAACATTTGAACAGAGGTAAATGTAAACCATGCCATATACTCTTCGCAGCTCTTTTCTAGTCACATCACATCACAAACACACAAAACCATGGCTCAACAAAACATCAGGGAAGTACGACCACGCTGCAGTGACAGGTGTGCAAGCTGTTCCATGTCAACACGCCACACAACTTTCCACAGATAGGTTTAGCACAGCATGGCTGTTGTTTTGGACCGAGCGAGGGAAAAGACTGGGAGATACTGAAACACCACTGGCGGGTGAGCATGCAGCACTGAGCCAAAGGTGAATGGAAAGTGTGGCACTGCACTGAATTGAGCAGCAGGCAAGCAAATGCCTCTGCTCAAAAGCATATGGGGTATCATGCCTTTTCTAGGGTTTTTAGACAAAAATTCATAAGTTCTGTATGTTTTCTAGAACAAAAAATTCCCTGAGTTTTTTGGAACAAAAAAATTCCCAAAGTTTTCCCAGTTTTCCAGGACACCAACCTGACTCTGGGCCCTGCTTCCATGTGCTGCGTAATTGGAATCTAGAGTCTTGGGTCATTAAACTGCCAGTCATGCAAATTTCCACAAACTGTTTTACAATGTAGTCCCTATAAATTGCTGCCCAAGTAAGAAATTTTGTTCTACTATAATTAATTGCACACCTATTTGTGACACACTGTTTCATTACAGCAGAATTGCAAGGTTATATCATGATGAAATTCTTTGTGTCACTTTTCAATTGTTTGGAAAATGGACAGCATATCACATTTGCATGGAATGTGGCAAACATCTGACCACTGAAGCCCAAGATAATTTATGACTGGTCATAGCAAGGCATCTGTGTTGGATTGAGAGCAAAACAATACACTAACAGTATGTTTCTTGGTTCCCCGTAACTTTAACAGACGCTGACGGGGTTATGCATCTTGTGCTCCAAAGCTGCTGAGTAATTAAATTAATTCTTATTTTTCCATCAGAGTTGCTAAATAAGAGTTTTGTTCTAACAGTGGTTATGATCACAAGATCATCTTTAGGTGATATGTGTATCTCTTAAAATTAAATGTCATTAAAAGTAAATGTTAAATTTGTACATCTTATTTGCAATGGTGTTATGAGGGTTTCATTATACTAGTACAGTAATTGCATTGAACTATGATGATGACTGGGGAATATATTCTTGTGTAAAACATGAAGCATAAGACAAGGACAAACACATTCCCCCGACGTGAACAGTTTGTCGATACAATCACTGTAGAGTGTTTGACTTTTTTGACAGAGCCCCAACCTCACCTCTGCTTGCACCACTTCAACACTATCAGAGTGAAGTCCTTGAAGGTGTTCTGTAAGTTCTGGAAATAGATGCGAATCAGATGGGGCCAAGTTGGGACTGTATGGAAAATGATCAATGACAGTGAACCCAAGGTGGCAGGTTGTCACAAATGTTGCAGCACTCATGTGTGGCCATGCATTGTCATGCTGTAGGAGAGGGTTCTCCATGTGTGGACAAACTCTTTGAATTCAAAACATGATTATGGTAAGCTGTTCCTCACACATCGACACAGTTATGTTACATACCATCAAGTTAGACGCTACAATTCAGAGCCCTCTTATGGCAGAACACTGCAAATATGTAAACATTCCTTTTACTTAAAAAGCTTTAAGAGTTTTCACATACAAAATTCAGAAGCATTTCTTTTCAGCATGTCCTCTTACATCTGTAGCCTACAGCTGCTTCATGTATGACATTCCCCTACAAAATGCAGATGATACCTACATCAACAGAAGCAAAAAAAAGTGTACATTGTTACCACAGAAGATTTATCATAACTCATAATTTCCAACAGTGACTTCACAGTCAGCTCAGACAACTACTCTTGGCTTCATTCAAGCCATTAAATGGTATAGCTGAATGATATATCTAAACATTAAAGGTGCAGATGGCAAAAATTCTACAAGAGATGAACTGTGATGCAGAACTCCCAATCTTCTTGAGTACTTTCGGCACAACACTCATTAACAGTACGGATCAGCTGAGATACCCTACATAAACAGCAGCCAGGAATAGCATTCTACCTTATTTACCCACAGGGCCATCAACTGTCCCCTGGGGTGCAAGACGCTTCTCTTCTGGCTACAGGACACAGTGCTCATCTGTGGATGCAGCCACCAATCCAGATGGAAGAAGTCACTTTCCTCAAACTCCAGAGGACTCAAAGATCAACATATTGATATCCATCATTATGTCCCTAAAGATTATCTTCTGGATACAACTGAAAAACCTTACACTTTTAATAATGCAAGTAAAGATCTACAGCATTTGTTAAATGAATAAAACAATTCCATAATAAATCCTTTTCAAAATATTTTCTAATCTGTTATGATGTCTCTTCTCCCTGTTTCTTGCCCTTTTCCTTTCCTACAGTTCTTTCTAATGCCAGCTCACACTTGTGTAATAGTAGCTCAATTCAACAGTTGTTTCAATCAGGCTGTTTTGTGGATATTTGTGACTATCTACCAGTTCACTATTTACGGGCTGCACCTTCAAGTAGGTGTCATCTGTTCTTATTTGTGTGTATCTTACCTACACCAGCAAGTACAGTATTTTTAATCTCACATTTGAGATTTATGTGTTACCAACTACTATTACATACTTAATTGTAGCTTTCCGTTATAACAATCAAACCACAGAGCACATTCCTTGGCCTGTTCAGTTGAGAAGCTGCAATGTAATGGATTCAAGTGCATGGAGTGGTGTATACATTTTAGTTTGATTTTTAATTTAGTTTCCTCATATTTCACTATGCTCCTTTTTCTTGCTTTTAAACAAAACATGTTAATTATGACTTCCTAAGATACTGAAACTGTTCTTGTGTGTGATCTGAGGCTGTGAAATGCAATAAAAGTATTTAAACACATAATTATCACTGTGTTCCCTTCAATAAGTATGCCTTGTCTGTGTAAGCCAAAACACGATTACCTGTACACTACGAAAACAGTGATAGGTTGCAAACATGGTATCGATATCAACTGCCAGTAGCCTGCTGTTGAAATGAGATTCTGCTGCACTAGTGTCTATCTGTAATGGGAATTAATAGCTGGCAATACTGAGACTGAATTAGATGTGCCTATCTCTGGGTATATCCACAGACTGTAGCACTTGCAATGTAATTTGTTGCATCTGTAATACGGTGGTGGCGAAAGGACTATTCATTCTGTTACTATCACACACACACACACACACACACACACACACACACACACTGTGTGTTAAGCACAGCAACAGGCAGTACAAGGGGCATAACAATGGGGACATTCTGTCCTGTTGGTTTGCTTGTTGAGCCACCAAGAGCTTCTGACCCAGTTAATCATAAATTATTCCTCATAAAAATTTAACAGGACTGGCAAACAAATGGATTGTACTGTTCCTTAGCAGGTCAGTATGATGTACACAGACAAGCAACTCAGTTTCGTTACTGAAATTCTATATGAAAGTACATCATCAAGCAATGTGTGTCTCAGGGTTCAGTATCTGGACAAGACATCATAATTCTAGAATGAAATTTTCACTCTGCAGTGGAGTGTGCACTGATATGAAACTTCCTGACAGATTAATACCATGTGCCGGACCGAGACTCAAACTCGGGACCTGAGTTTGTCTCGGTCCGGCACACAGTTTTAATCTGCCAAGAAGTTTCATATCATAATTCTGTTTTCAAATAAATGAATTTTGAAAAAGTCTTCACTAAATAGAGGTATTGGTATCAACTTTACTTTTTCAGTGGAACTGCAGTATTTGCTGCTGCTAGTATCATAGTTCCAAAAGAGATGAATTCAACAGCATTTCCTTCAACAAAATCCAATTAGAGCTTTGGAGAAATTACAATGTTAAGAACATACGATTTATCATTTTTTAACATGAAACCAATTACTGTCTTATGTGGATGTCTGTGTTGCTATATGCGACTGCCTCACCAGGCTGATGGGACGTTCCAGCTTGATGCACTACTTACAAAAGTGGAATAGCACAGAAAACTTTGATTTAAGACTAAAACTAACCAGATTTGGCTACATGTGATTGGTCTAACACACCAACTGGAAGGCAATGGATATGGCATCAAAGGATGGCTCACCAGTTAATTGTAATAACAGTTCTGCTCTTGTTTCTGCCAGAACTTTGCACGTCAAAAAATGAATGAATTTATAAGCAAGGCATTCAGAATTCAGTATAAAGATTGTTAAATAATAACTTTACATCATGGGATTAATCTCGAGATGCGTACTTGCAATAAAAATTACATTAGCAACAGCAACAAAAATGAAATTACAAAATGTGGTTATAAATTAAGTGTTTGAAATGCCCAACGTCCACACCAATACATGTTTGCAGTCACTGGTGCAAGGACTTCTGGATAAACTGAACAGATTCTCAAAATACCACTGCACGTACTGCAACAACACATTGTTTTAAATTCTACTGCATCATCAGAACTTGTGCATAGACTTCATCTCTGAATTTACACCAGAGAAAAAAAGTTAAGTGGTATCAAATCAAGTGCACATGCAGGCCAACTGATAAATCCTTCATGTCCTATCAAATGACCAGAAAAGAGTTGGATGAGTACCTTCCTAGCCGCAAGTGAGTTGTGAGGCAGGCACCCATTGTGCTTGTACCACGAACATTTGCATATTTCAAGCGGTACTTCCTTTAAGAGAGCTGGCAGCATTTCAGTAAGAAGTTGTGCCTTCCATTTAAGCTGTTAAGGTTGCTTTGATGATGTAAGCACTAATCATATAGTTTGAAATAATCCCACACCGAACATTCACTACCTTTGATGTTGAAACTGCCTCAGCCACTCCAGATTCTCAGCAGGCTAATAATGCAATATCTTAAATTCAGCTTTCCATGATTCATGAAGGTATCTCCATCAATAAAGAGAATTCTTTGAAGAAAAGGAACCTATTGTCCTGATGTCTTATCAGAACCGAGTGACAGAATGTCATGCATGTTCTACAATTCTGCCGGTTAATCTGCTGGTGAAGTGACGCATCATATGGATGGAAAATGTTTGCACTTTACACGCAAACAACAGTATGTTGACTTATTCCACTGGCATTCACAGTTTCTCTGGAGATGACAAGTAGATTATGAGCAATAGCTGCCACAATGTTTATTTTGTTTGCTCTGATCACTGAAGGTTGCTCCTTGCCTTCTGTAGAGTATTTCCATCCCATCCAACACCAATTTTTTGCACATGCACCAAACTGTCATTACTGTTGGACATCAACTGTCACAAAACCTTTGTGGATACAATTCAACTGTTCTATTCATGTTGCTCCTGCATTCACTGTAAAGAAGTGTTTCCCAGTAGTGCAACACACTGTTTCCTCCTTACCTGATATGACATATATACTTATTTAGGTATGAAATTACACACTTTTGCATAAGAATGCAATCAGTTTCAATTTCAAGACAGATAAATCCTAAGTTCTAACCACTGTAACTGCTCAGAAACTAGTAATCGGATTTTGAAAAATGAAATGTTAATGAATTTGTATCTTTTGGAACTACAATACTAGCAGCAGAAATCACACTAGTTCCATTGAGAAAGTGAAGTTGATACAGATATCTCTGTAACTAATATAGTCACATAAGAGCTATGAGCACTTGTTCAGTAGGAAGGAGGTGTCTATCAGTAGCAAAGATGAACAAGTGCTCATAGTTCTTAAGGTATTCACTTTAGATCCCATGTTTACTGGACCTTTTTTCCCCCTCTTCTTTGGGTCCATACTACTATCTCTCAAAGTATGGCAAGCAAAGTGCCTGCAGTAGAAGGGATTTGTTTCATGGTATCAAAGATAAAGAACTGCTCATAGTTCATAAGGTATCCATTTTATCAGACTTATTACAGCTGGTGACTAACTAGAGCAACTTCTTCCTTCCTAAGCGATTAGCTGCTGCTGACTAACTAGAGCAACTTCTTTCTGAGTGACTGGAAGTGTGCTCAGTAAGGGTGGGTGGTTGCTTAAATGTGCTGTTGCTTCTAGTCGTTGCTTCTAGTCACTCTTTTTGCTATTGTTTCATGACCATATTCCTCAACAGTAAGGACCTACATCTACATATACACTCATTAAGGCACTGTAGAGTGCAAAGTGAAGAATACTTTCTATCAACATCAACCCTTTTTCCATTCACATATGGAACAAGGGAACCATGCTTCAGTATGTGTTCAAATCTCTATTAACTTTACTTTCATGATTCCTACAGCATACACACAATGGAGGCAGCAGAATTTTCTCTCAGTCTTCAACAAATCCTGGCTCTTTAAATTAACCTAATAGAATTTTGCTAGAACAATGTCACTTCTCCTCCAAAGATTCCCATTTAAGTTCCCTGATCATCTCTGTTACACTTTCATATGAGTTACATCAACCTGTTGCCATCCTAGAGTTGCATCTATTAATTTCTTTGATTTTAGCTGTCATGCCTGTCTGTTAAGAACTCCAAATGCTAGCCCAAAAAACATTCAGCGTCACCTTGCCCGATGATGGTTGAGTCTTTCACCTTTTTTGGCAATTGCGAATTCAGATGTTTCCACTGTATGCTTTGTTCCCTTGCCTTGAGTCATCATGATACATCAAGTACGTGTTCATGGTGGCTAAAATTCTTCTCGTTTCACCTGACATGGCTGCCACATTTCCACTGCTGCCTCAGTTTGATGGTCTTTCAGAACCCAGCAAGTGGTGAAATTCAAAATGTCATGAAGGATGTTGAAAAGTGCTCCATGACTGATTTTTATGTTTTTTCACTATACCTCAATTGTGACCTGCTGGTCTTTGAGCACCAGAGCCTCCTCTTCTCTTATGATTCCCAATTCTTCACAGAGGGATGGTCTGTCACTGTGTTCTTTGTCATCTGTCTGACTACACAGTAAGCATCTATGCCACCCACTGTCATATGATGGCACATTATTGCAATACATTTCCATTAAATCAGCATGGAATGTTGCAGCATTGTTCCCTTTCAAATGCAGAAATGAATTACTGCACAATACTCCACTTTATCAATGGACTGTACCACTTTATTTTAGTTCCTCTAGTGGCATGCTACGGTACTACAGTGAGGGGATTTCAAAGTGTACCAGGATTGCGGACATTTACCTGCAAACAAACAAAATATTAATTACGTAACTTTATTTATTTATTTATTTTTGAGGTGGTAACAAAAGCTTAAGTACTACCCCTGGTACTTCAACATTCTACCTATAGTCCTTAATATTGTGTGAGCGAAGCTGCTTTCTTGGAGAAGACAAGTCCTGGGACTTTCCCATCAATACTAGCAGATTGCAACTACTATTTTGATATTTCCAATCTCTATATCAGACATTGTCTGGTTTCGACACTCCACACAGTTCCAGATAAGATGACCCCAAATAGTCCTACAAATCAGCAATGGGTCTGAGACGACACAAGTGAGGCTAACTGTCTTCACTATATCCACCAATCACCATAAAGTACTGAGAATGGTCTCCTATTCCACACGATAGACATTCTCAGTAGCTACAACAGCAACACTGCAGCTGTTTGTAATTGCTGCTTTCAATTGGTTCCAGGGCGAAATCTTCCACACGGTATGCAATTACTCCTGCAATCCATATCGAGATCCCACTGCACTGATGTCCTCTTGTGTTGCTATTTCCCTAAGACAGGGCAACATCCAACTAGAGTTAAAACTGCCTACAACTAGTGCCTCATTTTTCCCCCCTCAGTGGTTTTCTGTGGATACTGAAGTAAAAACCACAGCAGAAGCAATGAGCTCTAGCTCTGCCTATTTATTGGCAGAAGACAATGCCTCAAATCTATTTGCTATTTGCCACATACGACTTTTCCATGGAGTAGCTCAAGATCTGGGCACAATCCCTGTCCAATATTAAGTGACTATTTGGTGCCAGATTTGGGTTCACTGTGGCATTAGGAGAAATTGTGATGATCCATGGTACATTTGCAACTATATGATACTAGCCTGTCATTCCACCAATGGAGCAACCTGCAGAGGCCCCATCAACCCTGTCACAGATGCCAAATCAGTTTCTAGCTGTATATGGACAGCAGTCAACTTGCCCATCAAGTTCCTGTGACAATAACCACACCTACCATTTCTTCAGGCTGTTCAAGGAGTCCCCATACCCCTTCCTGACTTTGTATAATTGGAGAAATAAATAGTTGTTCTACTGGTATCTCTGTATTGATGCCGATGTAAAGCACCGTTTGTGAAACCATAGATGATGTGGGCAAACATAGTTACACAGTTGAGGAACAATTGGGGCATGTGTGTGAGTGCATGAATATCCACAGACAGAACAAGCAATGACAAACATAATGAGGATGTTTAGAGATGGCCTGCTTCATTGGGAGAAACACACATTTCTATTAGGCAGTGTTAAAGACAGACCATGTAGTGGAGATAAGACAATGAAAGAAGAAACATGTGCTGCTTTTGCTCAATCAGTTGTGCAATCTCCAATGACATATATTCACAAATGAGGAGCTGAACATCAAGTACCACAATCAACAATGCTTGACCATGTTACAGATATCTGAGAATGAAAGTATTTTGACTGATGTTTGGGAATCAGTTATCTGACAATGACATGAAGAAGTGAGTTGCAGTCTGCTGTGCTTTGTTGGTACAATTTCTAACTGCTGTTTCAGACTCAAGCGTATTATTTTAAAGAATGTACCATACATCACAATTCACATGGGAAAAATGTGGTTTTCTGATATAAGAAAAATTCCCCATTATGTGCAAGAAAGTAAAAGGGACGTGCTTCACATTATAGTGTGGGCCGAACTGTTACCATAACGTTTGAACCATATTTCTTGAAGGGTATATGAATGTAAATTCTTATTTGGACCTGTTGCAAACATGATTAATACATCATCTTGAAAACAAGGAAATTGTGGATCACATGTGCTTGCAGGTGGCTGGAGCTCCAGTAACTTTACTATTCAGGTGTGTGCATACCTTGACAACCAATTTCAAGGCTACCAGATTGGGCATGGGTTAGCAACATCTCGAGCCCCATTGAAACGGCCACTATCAAGCACAGATTTTACCACCAGACAACACATTATGGGGGATAATCAAGTCCCATGTGGACTTGTCAGAACAAAACCAATAAAGAATGGCGCAAAAGTGTTAAGGAAGTCTTTGAAAGCACAGCTCCTTGGATGCTCTGAAAGATGTCAAGGAGGGCACGGAGAGACATAGAGCTCTGTGTAAGGCACAAAAGTGCAAATACAGATCTACTGCTCCAATCTACAATATATGATTATGAGTACTTTTTTCCAAATATATTTATTTTATTTTTCTTCTTTTTAATTTATTTTCTACTTTATGAGATTCTGTCCTCCCCTACAGAACTTCTAGGGAACACTGTAATTGTTAAGAGGAAGATGGGAGCTTAGCTGTTGCATGTACAGACAAGTAAATAAATTAAACACGTTACAGGAAACAGTCAAAACACAAACTTGTACTCGGTTCCAACAGAGGCTCATAATACAGTCAGCTACGAACAAGTAAAAAATCAAGTACAGGGGCTACTTTTATGTATCTCTGCTAGTAAATTACTGCCTACAAATCGAACGAAGTTGTAGCACAACTGTTTTTATTCACTGGTCACAAGTTCACATTGGGCTGCCTTCAGGAGCCTCTACATCTTAACAGTTATTAGTAGCAGGTATAAAGAATAGACCAAAATTTTCAGTGATTTAGAGATTTTAATTATTAATGAATAATTTAAAAGCTAGCAATGTAACTAAAAATTACTGATGCTTGTGACACATTCTTTCTTGAAGGTGGGTTACTTACATTAAAATGTAGAATTAAAGACACAATCAGTAGAGTAATGACTAGGATAACAGATAAAGAGAGAACAAGATGAAAAATGGGAAAGTGTACAATTCACTATGGCTACCACTATTATGAAAAAAATGTATGTAGACACAATGGAAAAATATTATAAATAAAATGTCCTACCTGTTTTTCAAGTGTAAGTAACCAATAAGATACTGCTGTGTTCACTTCTTCTATAGACGAAAGGCCTTGCCATAGGTTGTTCGCTTGCCTAAAACAGTTATTATTGTGCACTTACCTAACTATTACACTGACATAAATACTGCACTCTTTGAAACTAAAGGTAGGAAAAGAAATAGAAAAAGAAAGAAAGGAAGACTTGTTGTAATGTTACAAATTTATTGATGTTTAATAACAGTGAGTAGTTGCTTTATTGCGAGATAATTTGAGAAAAGCAGGATTCCTAACATATCTGGAGCGAAAGACAGAGAAGCAAAGGTATTGCATGCAAGATCACAGGTTTCTAACACATTACAATCATCATAATTATTCAAACACTGATGCCAAATTGTAATGCCTTCAAATGATATTAACACCCCCCCCCCCCCCCCCAAACACACACACAAATATTCCAATGACAATACAATATTTTTACTGTAAACATTTGAAACAATTAGTACCTGGTCAAATTCCACAGGGAAACTGGAGTTTAATGGTATCGAATTTGAAAGTGATCACAAAATTTGAACTAATACATCTCAGTAAGATATTATTCAAATGTGTCCACTCAATATGTCTTTTTACTGTAGACTATCCTGACATTTTCACACTAACTGACTAGTTCTCTTAAGATAAATTTTCTCCAATAAATGACAAGTTAAATTATTTGACATTTTCCAAAGCTGAGTCAGCAAGAAATAACCACACAATATGAGACACCACCTTTGAGATAAAAACCATCATATGCAAAAAAGAACAGTTACATCTAGTTTTACTTCCATTCTTTCTCTCCTTTATTTCTTAATTTGTTGACTGGCTTCTATGCAACTTCTAACTTCCCCGTGTTTCAAATTTAGTCTTTTGATGCATGTGAAATCAAGAGACACTAGTTCTGCTCTGCTGCAGCTCTTGAAATGGTCAGCTTTGGATGTCCTGTTACCAAGTGAAGTGACAAAAAACCTAACCACATGTGTCTGTGTGCTGACCTAGTTCAATTTCATTTCTTGTTATACAGACTGTCCATTTATACATCAACTTCTGTTGTGTACCAGTTTCACTGCGCTCTACTACCAGGTTGTGTTCCGTGTTAGTGAGAAATCATGCTCTTTTCTGGATTCATGCATGGTTATTCTTTCTAGTCTTGACCACAGTAATTTGTGTTGTTCAATATACACTATATCCTGACAGTTAAATGGTGAAGATGATATATTCATGAATTATATGAAACAGGAAGGTATTTAGCAATAAAAGAACTCTTTCAGTAACAGGGAAATTCCAGCAGCTCCTTAACATTAACTTTTGATGAAACTGGTGATCTATTCTGACCATACTATTGAAAGAAAAGCCATGTAATTGCAACCAGCTTTGAATTTCACCTGAAGCAGAAGAAACCAAGACAGTTATAAGACATGCATCACCAATCTAATCTCACAAATACCACTTTAACATATTCCAATTAATGGTCCTTTATGTAAGAGGTCCTTGTTCATTTTGCTTCAGATTTGTAAGTTTCTCGTGAAGGAAGGAAGGAAAGAAGGAAGGAAGGAAGGAAGGAAAAGGATGGGGAAGGAAATTGGCCATGCCTGGAGCAATTTAGGGAAATCATAGAAAAAATAAATCTGGGTGGCCGTTGTCATCCTAATGAATGCAACTCCAATGCACTAACCACTGCACCATCTTGCTCAGTGTTTCTCGTGAAGCACTAAAACTGTAGTATTTGAGTGCCATGGGCAGGAAATTAAAAATTCAAGAATATATCAGAGGTAGCAGCTGCAGCATGATCAATTTCTCTGCAGTACACACATTCAGTACCAATTCCATCTACAATTTTCTGCGCTGACCTTGGTCATCATAATTTTCAGCAATGGTCTCTAACTCTGACTGTTCCATGTTGACATGCAGGGGGTACAATCACAGCTTACTACCTTGTCCACATTGCTTCCAAATGCACGAGAAAAGTTATTGCTGTATCAACATACTTCATTTGCATAATATTGTAATAGAGAAAGACATATGGCTCTACTTTGTAACAGCAGGGGCAATCAATCAGCTGCAGACATGGAAGATAGTCACAAGGACATGAACAATGCGTCAACTAGACCTAATTGGAAAACCTTACACACAGAATGTTCTATATTATACTGCACAAACAACAGCTACCAATGTACCTCTAAGTAAACACAGATTAATCAGTAGCTCTTGTAATGGTAAAACTTTAAAAGTCTTCTGGTTTCTCCACCAAGGTTTCTGGCATGTAGTCCCTTACTTACATATAATAACTAACTGATTCCAATTAGTACACTATTGAATTAAAAAGGAATCCACAAGCAAATCGCTCTGTCACATCATTTGTTGTAAATAATTCTACTTCACAAATCTGTATTTGATCCCAATGAGCTCATGCCTTTTGGTACAGTAGTGAAGGTTGTTATTACTATCGTACAAAATGCAATTCTGTTCAAAGTATTGGATGACCTCTGTCAAAGCTTTTGTAACATATTCTTAAATTTTTTGAACTTAAAACAATTTTAGTTCTTATTCTAATAATATTGATATTTGGGCCATTTCCTTCCTAAACAGGGCACAAACCTATAAAATAACATCTCACTTCCGTAGATAACCTACCAAACTCCAGCAATTTAAAAGAACTGCAATGCTTTTCAAGGAAAGTAATTTTTCTTGTAAATTTATTTCTTAGAATATAGACATACTTTATCTCTTAAACAGGCCCTAACAGAGGTGCGTTGATTTTCAAAGGATATCATAATGTGACAAAGTGATCAACCAGCTAAAAAATCCACTGAGGTAATTTCCACTCCTAGTGACTTACATAACTGGGAATCAATTAGTGCTTGCAACAGATGCTTCACAATATGGTGTGAAAGCAGTGATAGCTCATTGAAACTTTGACAAGTTCAAGCTGCCAATCAATTTTGTCTCCAAAATGTTGATCTCCTCCCAAAAGCACCATTTCCAAATCAGAAAAGAAACCTTAATTACAATCTATGCCATCAAAATGTTGCACATATACCTATATAAAAATAAATTCCACCTGCCCATGAACCACAAACATTTATTTCTGGGTCTCATTCATGGTTCTCAGAGAAGAACACTCACAGTCGCCAACAATGGGCTATGTTTTTATGCAACCACAGCATCCATACTCACAACCACTTTTGCTTTGATCATCCTACAGCAGGGTCTATCCATGCAGTATTACCTCTGCAATCCAACACCCCAATGCTTTTGGGTTCCTCTTCACACAGTGCAATCACACCACAGGTGCCACCCACGATGGCACATCCACACTTCGAGCACCCATTGGGCCCATATGATACAGAAGTGCTTCTGGCATACAGTCCCGGGCCATTGTACTTGTCTCCTTACATCAAATGCAACATTGTTCTGATGCCACCAAAGCATCTAAAACCAACACAGTGCCTCTGCCTGAAACCAGTTCTTATGGTCACAGAGGCTCCACTGTCGATAGGCGAAGAGCTCACGTTCAACCCAGAAAAAGTGACAGAACAATGAAGTCAACTGAGTCAGTGAAGACTGGCTAGATACATACAGTGAAAAAAAAATTGGAAAGAAAAGACCATGTGAACGTACCTAATGACAGCTGCTATGACCTTAAGTTTTCGAAAGCTGCCAGTATATGCAGTCACTGACACAACCTCCACTTGGAGCCATCAGTGGGGAGACCAACTGCACAAATGACCCAACACCTCTGACCTAGTTTCCCAAATGGGGTAAGCACATGGCAGCATAAGATACACACTGTCAACACTGTTTCGGAATTAGAACTCACCATACCTCATCCTGAGAGAGCATGTTCAGCATCAGGCAGTGACACATCAGCTCCACAGCGGCCAGAAGCACGGCCAACTTTGGCCACCAGCACTTGGTATGCTCTTTTCCAGAGTGAAGGTGTACTCATCTGAAACTACCTGGTCAATTAAAACTGAATGCCAGGCTGGGACTCAAACCCGTAACCTTTGCCTATTGTGGACAAATGTTCTACTGCCTGAGCTGACCAGGCAGAACTTACAACCTGTCCCCACAGATTTGCTTGCACCAGTACTCTTTTCTACTTTCCAAAATTCACAGAGCGTATCTTGCATACCTCACAGGAACAAAAACCCTGGAAAAATGGATATTGTGAAGGAATGGCTTAGTCACAGCCCAGAGGATTGTTTCCAGAGTGAATATTAACTCTACAGTACAGCATGTGCTGACATTTGGAAATTAAGAAATAAGTACTGGCAGAAGTAAAGCTGTCAGGACAGGTTGAGTCGTGTCTCGAGAGTTCAGTTGGTAGAGTATTTGTCTGTGAAAAGCAAACATTCCACGTTTGAGTCCTGGTCTGTCACAAAGTTTTCATCTGCCCGGAAGTTTCAAACCAGCCCACATTATGCAGTAGAAAAAATAAGTCACTCTGCAAACAACCTCCTAAGCTGTGGCTCAGCCACTTGTCCGCAACATTTGTTCTTCCATGAGTGCTAGTCTCATATGATATGCAAGGCAACTTCTGTGAAGTTTGAAAAGTAGGAGAGAGGTACTGGTGAAAGTAAACCAGTAAGGGCGGGTCATGAGTTGTGTCTTGATAGTGCAGTCGGTAGAGCGTTTACCTGCAAAAGGCAAAGGTTCCATACTCAGTATGTTCCTTATCCACCAAACTTGACGAAGGGACTGGCCTCGTGTGGATTTGTCTAACTTCTATTTTTACCTTGTTTGTCATTCATTCTCTGGTGTGTTATAATGATTGTCCATGAATATGCCAACTTTAATTTCGTACCTGTTTGCCCCTTATGACAATTTGTGGGCCACAACATTGGTGAAATCTACGTAAACGCTGCCATCATTTTGTAAATTTCCCACTGTCAGTCATCAACCTTCTCATATTCTACTGTACTCTTCTGTACTCAGAAGTACACTGTATACAGCATGCTTCACTTTTCATAACACTGTACAAAGGAAACAACTGGTCAGAATGATGTCAGATTTGAATGGAATACTATCACGGAAGGAAACAACACTATGGGAGGGGCGGAATGGAAATTTTACCACTAGATGGTGCTGTAAGCATCATAATGTAAATGGGTTCAGCTACAAATGGCAGATGAATCGCAATATCACACCAATTGTACTGTGCAATGTGCATGAACAAACGAGTTTGGCATTCAACACTTGTCGCACTGTTAGTTAGGTAAGCCCATCCATCATGGTGAGGTCATACCACATCTGATGGGAAAAACTGGTTTTTAATTCTCCTGGAGGCAAAAACTGCATATAAAGCAACAATGACATTAGCTTTTAATTGTTTTGAGGACAAAAGCTGCATAAAGAGCAATAATGAAATATGTTTTTAATTGACCTGAGGCCAAAAACTATGTAAAAACCAACCATGAAATCTATGTTTCATTGGCGCAATACGTGTTCAATATGCGGTCCACTGTTTTCTACCCCAAGTTGAAATTGAAAAACAGCATGCTCCACAGCAGACTGGTGTATCTCAGGGCTCATAATCAGCATGTGTTACGCAATGTATGCCTTCAATTCAAATACGTTTGTAATAAGAGCACTGAACACAGTATCTTCCAGATAACCTCACAGCCATGTCATAAGGATTAAAAGCAGGTGAACTGGATGGCCAGGCTGTAGGGAAATGATGGCAGATAATTCTAGCATTTCCAAAGTGTCTCTGCAGCAGCTGCTTCACCAGCTGTGCAATGTGCGGAGGAGTGTCATCTTCCATGAAAATGATCCTACCCACACATTCCAGCTGTGGAATGGTTTGAAATGGTGTGCAGAAGTCTCTCATAGCATTTACCAATGACAGCACACATAACAGAACCCACGGGACTCACCTCCTCAAAAATGGCCCTAAGATACACGATGCTGTCAATCTGTACCACACAGTTACCTTTGCAGAATGAAGTGGTACTGGCTGAAGTGCATGTGAATTTTGCATTGCCCATATTCTGCAATTCTGTATATTGACATTACTTTGGAGAGGGAAATGGGCTTTGTCTGTCCATAAAATATTCCATGGTCATTCATTGTCCACTTCCATGTGAACAAGAAAGTCTAGGGCAAATTACACAACTCAAAGCAACTCCTGACCGTGGATAATTTTGTATGGATAGCAATGCAGGATGTTTCATAAAATTTTATGCACCATGCTCACAGACATGTCCACAGTTTGGGCAATTCCCCGTGCACTATATGTTTACACACCACCACTTGATCCTTCCTGCAATGCTGTGGTCACATCTTCTACATATGTTGGCTCAGTTGTTTTCCTCCCTCTGCCACATTACACTGCAAAAGAACCTGTCTTTTTAAATTTCATATAATAATTTTCTCTAGACCCTTGGCAGACATCAAATCAATGCCTATTTTCATACCCCTGAGTGTCCAGAACTTCTGCAGAGCAACAAGTGTGCAGTTACTATTCTTGTAAGAGAGCTTTATCAGCACCACACGATTCTGTATTGAGACAGTCATGCCATGTGCTTCAGATGCAGAGGAAAAGCCATGTATCCAGTGTCTTTTGTTTCTGCTACTTTCTGTACCATTTCGGGGTAAAATTTTAATCAAATTTTTAATGCCATTCAAATTTGACATCATTCTGAGAAGTTCTTTTTTACAGCATTTTGAAACTGGAACTTTAATTATAATCACCTTGTACAACTGTCAGCAAACCTGTACTTGTTAATACTTATTTTTAGTGCTTCCATACAATGAAAGAGAATTAGTTACATCAAACAGTAATCTAAAAAGAGTCCAGGGCGATTTTTAGCACAGGAAAAAAAAGTTCCAAGGAACTGAGTACATAAAAATACAAAAAGGTCACCTCCAAACAGAAAGAATACATAAAACATAATTACAATGTGTGATGACCACCAAAACATCCTTCTGCATAAAACAAACTGTTCATCAGTTCAGCTTTCTTTTCCTTTGAAGTTCCATCTTCATGATATGGTGATGCAACATGAGATAGAACATAATAGAATGTTGCATTAATTTTGTCTCCATTAATTGCTTGTGTGTGCTTTGACTGACTTATTGTGACACCAGTGCTCCATAACTGTTTCCACACATTAACATGATCATCTTTCAAATCTGGCTTTACCACAGCTCTTTCCATTATCTGAAAATTTTAGTCAGAGAATACAAGTCTTAATGGAATAACACAAGAAATAAAATATATCTCTAGTTATAATCATACAGGACTTACATTTAATGCTTCCTTCTCAAGAATATCTTTCCTTGTTGCATATTCCACTTTTGTTATAGCCTCAGAATACTTTATTACTGTGAGACACTGAATGGTCTTCGTGCTTCGTGCTTTCATCTGAATAAAATTATTTCACATTATAAACTGAATATAAAAAAACACTAAATCTACTATCCCTACGTACCACAATTTTATAATTTCTAATATTTTCAAGAGATGAAAAACAGTTTTACACAAAATATTAAGATCCAGACATTGGCAATGAAACAAAAGTCTGTGAGAACAGGAAAATGACAAAAATTACTTACACTCCATTTCTTATCTTAATTTATGTCAATACAAAATGATGCAAGATTACCTTGGAACACATTTTCTTATTTTATTACTGTACAGAGAAAGCACTTTTTTATTTTGTTTATAAACTAGTGTTAATCTAGTTACATGAGGAGTGTTCCACTATGGTGACTGTTGGACTCAGTGAATCACTGCATCCTCTGCTGCACCACACTATTCTGCCACTGACAAGTCTTTTGACCTGATTTGCAGCACTCTTGAAAAATTGTTATTGCTCTTGATTTGGAACATCACCATCACAGTGCAATGTGCATGTGCCATCGATTCTGGCTAAAAGATCTGACTTCTCAGAATCCCTGTCAGATCCTATTTGGACAATTTGAACTACACTTCTCTGTGCAACTGTCACAATACACCACTGCACCACACATCAGGTATCAAATGCCCTAGGGCCAAAGAAGACATCAACAGATGGTACTGCTGGTCACTGGTGGTTCTACCTGTACATTCAAGTAATGCCAGTTCCACTTTATTAAAAGAGAGTGAAACTCAAAGTCTTCAACGACAAAGTAATTCAAGGCAGAAGAGAAGACTGGTCCACAACCGGGGATGAAGCTGGCTATGCCCTTCCCAAAAGAACAATCCAATCACTCACTTCATTCAGTTTAAGGAAACCACAGAAAAGCTACATTTGAATGACTGGTCTATTGACTCCTCCCAAATGTAAGACCAGTGCCTTAACCACAGTGCCATCTCACTCAGCATGTCAATCCAAGTCATCTTGTTTGAAACAGTTTGTGACAGCCAAGAATGTTATGGAAACTATAAACTGTAATTTCACCATATAGTAAGAGTTTAAACCAAAGTAAATACAAAATAGGAATATGCTGTAAATTTGATTAAATGTGATGTTGGTACATCTTGAGTAGCTGGTGAAAATGTAAATTAAAACTGGCATACAGATTCTGGAATAGGATCTTTTAATCTGTTTCAACTGTGAAGGACATAAGGGGAAAGGAACAAAATGTAAGAGTTTCACCAACAAGTCTAATATTTACTTTAGTTGTCACATGAGAACATTGGTGCCGCCACCCCTGTCCCCCTCCCTTCCCATTCCCCCGTCTCTGAAGGCATGGATGAGTCTCACAAATATCATAAACTATCATGTTCTGCAATTCAACACTGAACACCAAAGGGATCTGAACATGTCAGTGATGTCATCTTTTTAACGCATCTTATCTGCTACAATACCTCCATGGCCACATGCAGTGAATTTGCAACACTAATTGGGCATTAGAGAAAGTATACTGGACTAGAAAGAAAATAAAGGAGGACAAGATTCAGCACACCAATACAGAAATGAATAAATCACATGATAAATTACTAGTTTTGGTTTGCAGCCAATTGGTCATTTCATTTACACATTATTTCTACAGCTTCCCTAATTGTCTTGGGGTGATTTCCTTGCTTGCTGTTTGTAGCCTGAACAGCAAGCAATGAAATCTATGCTCATCACTTGAAGGAAGAAACCAGGAAAGCTGCCAAAATAATACATTAAGGTAATGACCAACTTGACTAAATTCTGCCACAGTTCACAGTTACAAGTAATCTATCAACTGAATGTTCAAATCAATCAGTATTTTCTTTCACACTGTACGTTTTCTACATAAACATCTTATTCTGCTAGGTTGTAAGAACTGGACCTACATTAAATATCCATTTCCCTTAACATGGAAAACTCTTCTTGAGGCAAATTCTGTCACATAGTCCAGCTAATAATGAACTGAGACTTTATGCAGAAAGAATAATGATCATTATATCAGCAACAAAAATTCCATGACATGTGAAATAGCATATTCACCTTTTTCTCATACACTGATCATGACTGTAAATACCAAACATTCTTTTGACAAATTTAATAAGCAATTGTCTATAAAATTATAACTATACAAGGGATATTTTTTTCAAGGTCTGATCAGTCATAAAATTAAATGTGCAGTGAAACTCTGATGAAGCTTTAGCATATGTCACACTTTTCAGTTCTGAATGCATAGTGAGCACTTAAAGATGCCTAGAACAATACTCCCACCCACCAAGTGTGAATTGTGTGCTGTCATTTGCTTTCTTCATCCTGGAGGATTTTGCCTGATTACTTGCAGTCCACATAACCTAACTGTCATGCGTGACAACAATGTGTGGCAATGGTGCAGGAACTTCACAGCAGGATGTACACATGTTCATGATGCAAGCAGCAGGGAAGCAAGTGAGTATCAACCAATGATATTGTTCAGCAAGTGGATCAGGCGAGTCAAGAAAATCGTCTGCGAGGGGCAATTCTGAGCAAGCTAAGAGGAATGCAGGCATCAGGCATTGTCCTTCTTCATTACACTGTTTGGCCAAACACTGCAGTTGCAATAAAGATGCTTGTGCAGTGTATTTAGTGGGAAGTATCCAATCACTCACCAACAGCCCGGACTTGTCAACCTCTGATATTCATCTCGCTGCCCACATGCACCACTGGCTATCATTTTGGCACAGACTATGAGCTGCAGACCAGTGTAGAGAAATGGTAAAAAGCACAGGCAGCTACTTTCTATAATGAGGATATTGATAAGTTGGTACAACACAATGACAAATGTCTAAGTTGGAGTGGTGACTATGTAGAAAAGTAGCTGGAAGGTATAGTTAAATGTTGCAAATAAAAAATTTTTAATCTTCACTGTAGTTTCCATTTCACAACAGATCATTCCTTGAAAAAATAAAAAAGATAGCCCTTGTGTTTCATCAAAAAAGTTAAGCTACAAGGGGGAGGAAAAACAATAGTATGATAATACCTCAACAGTCTGTGGGATTGACTTTGATACAATTGAAACACCCATTACATTAGCAGTTTTGGAAGGTACTTCGACCATTCCAGTTACAACTTGAAATCTGAAGTTTTCTTTTCCATTTGAAAATCTGAAAAAGAGAACAAACAGTTACTTTCACAGTTCAACTAGTTAGCAAAAATTGCCAAGTGACATAACTCACTGCATAAAATGATTGTGCAAGATTACATTTTTTATTGATTGATAGAAATGGGATTTACATTAGCTGAAAGATAACAATCTATCTTATTACGACACAATGATATGAAAATGTTATAGACAAAAGATGTAGCTCTTGTTAAATAAATCAATGATGGACATGTCTAATATTAAAAACTGAATTAATCTCTATATCTATAATTACTAAGCAAGCATCCCAGGACCTGACGAAAGGAGAAAAGTTCATTGCTTACTACATTTTCACTGTCATTTACCATCCAGTAAAGTCATCAGAAATTCAATACCAATTACAAAATACCTAGACACAATACCTCTATGGTGGGGAAAGTGGCAACTCTCTCTGAATAAGTGAAAGTGTGAGGTCATCTACATGAGTATGAATAGAAATCCGTTAAATTTTGCTTACACAATACATCACACAAAATTAAATGTTGTCAACTAAATACCTAGGAATTACTATTATGAACAACTTAAACTGGAATGACCACATAGTGTTGTGGGTAAGGTAAACTAAAGACAATGTTTTATTGGCAGAATGCTTAGAAGATGCAAAAGGTGTACTAAAGAGACTGCCTACACTACACTTGTTCATCCTCTGCCAGAGTACTGTAGTGCAGTATCGGATCCTTACAAGATAGGATTGATGGAGGACTTCGAAAAAGTCCAAAGAAGGGCAGAAAAATAGGAAAGAGAGTGTCACAGATATACCACATGAGCTGGGGTGTTAATCATTAAAACAAAGGCGTATTTCATTGTAGCAAGATCTCTTCACAAAATTTCAGTCAGTAACTCCCTCTTCTCAATGTGAAAATACTTCACTGTCACCAACCTAGATAGGGATAAAAGATCATTGCAACAAAATAAGATTTAAGTGTTCATTTTTCCCATGCACTGTTAGGGTGTGGAACAGTAGGGAAATAGTCTGAAGGTGGTTCAAAGGACCTTCTTTCAGGCACTTCAGCATTAGATGTGACATTTTAATTTATTATTTCTTTACCATTGACTCTATTCGCAACAGTTTGCAGACAGTATCCACATATACCACAGAATGTATCTGCAATATTATATCACTGTACAACAAATAGTTCAGGCGATATGACATAATAAACATTGAGATGAGTGAAAAAAACAATTGCTTTTGCTTAACATGGAGTGCAAATTTCCCAGACTACATTCATCTAGTGTTTCATAATGAGAGCACTTAGTAACTACTAACAAACTGTAAGCATAATTTCAAACCTTTTCTAAACTTTTTCTTGCTTATATGCTTAATGTCGAATATTTCACACATTAACTCATTTGTAAAGTAATCAGATATTTGAAGCTGTTTTATACATGGGAGTTTGATTCTTTAAAGAATTAAGGGTTTACTGGCACTGGAGCCAAGACATTTCACTGATAAATAAAAAAAGATAGACAAGCATGTAGATGGTACAGGATCATAAGCATAAGGGGAAAAAAAAAACACTCACAACTCTAAATCAAAAGAGAGGTGCATAGAATCACAACTGACATCTTATAATGATAAATGTGGTGGATGATTTAGGCAGGCACAACAGGATCCATATAACTGATAAGAAGAAAGGAGGGTTTAAACAGGAATATGTATACATATTGTGCATATGGTAGAAGTTACAATCCAGAGGATTTTATGAGCCAAGTATTTACTAATAAATGAATTTCTGTATGGGAGCTTCTGAAGAATTGGTGTTGCAAAAACACAATGAATGATGTGAGTGATGAATTTATTAGTAACTGAGCTGATGCATAATATGTTCTGTGAGGAGATATTGTCTGTCAATGAGTTTGTGGGGTGACTTGGTGGTCAAAGCACTGAACTAGAAGTCAGGAGGAGCAGTGTTCAAATATACATCTGGCCATTTAGGATTCGGTTATATGTAGTTCCCCTAAATCGCTTAAGGTAAATGCTGGAATGCTGCTCTTGAAAAAGACACAGCCAAGACCCTCCACATTCTGTCTCAGTGAGCTTGTGCTACATGCGCTACTTATTTCATGATCTTCTCATAAATAGAACGTTAAACCTTAATCTTCTTTCCTTTTTATCTACTTACATTCATTCATCATCAGTGAATGCTTTTCTGGAGTCAGACTCAGGCTTTAAAAAATGGTGGCTTGTGTTTATACTAATTGATATGTATGGCATGAGTTTTTTCATGATTAGCTTCTCCTTCTTGCTGGCAATAAGCCTGTATTAGATAAATTTATGACGGTACAGAAAGCAAATTTGGGGAGGAGATACTCGCAGGAGTGAGAACTGCACAGTTCACTAACACATATTGGGTGTATAGACAATGTAGGCAGTGTAAACCTACTTTGTATGGGTTAGGATGTCATTAAATTGAAGATCATTAAAGAAGTCAATGTTGGCTGTGAAATATTTTAACAAACCCACGTCACAACAGTACAGAGGTATACACGGATATGGCGAGACAAGTAACAACACATTCAATGCCAGAACAGGTTTTCTATTACAAATACGATAAACAGATGGGGTGGTAATTACTGAAATACACATACTGCTGCACAGCAATCATTGCAACAGATTTGAGAAAGTGTAATCAGTACTAGCCAATGTCTCCACTTCTCTTCTGGAGAGATGTGCACATTCACTGGAGTGTCCTGCAAGAGCTGCACAAACTGCATTATCATATTCTCTGCTGAGATTACAGGTGGAAGGCATTCACTTGGCTGAGTTATGAGAGCCAAACAGCAGAGAAAATTTGGACAGTATTATCAAGGAGGAAATGCATTTGGTACATGTATCTAGTAAGGGTAAAGTCACAGCCAAACAACAGGACAAAAATTAAATGTCAACATTTACTAGTGGTGCGGGCATTAAGTAACAAGCGCAATGAACGGTGGAAGACTTA
Source organism: Schistocerca americana (assembly GCF_021461395.2). Classification (NCBI taxonomy): domain Eukaryota; kingdom Metazoa; phylum Arthropoda; class Insecta; order Orthoptera; family Acrididae; genus Schistocerca; species Schistocerca americana. Next base: position 763,064,977 of record NC_060130.1, on the reverse strand, counting down.
TCACTCTTGTGCAAAATTATAAAAAATTGTGTGATCATCTTAATAAGCTTCCAGACCACTGGAATCATCAATCAATAGAGAGACAATATCCGTGGAGATATACGAACAATAATGAAGCAACTACATAAGCTTTTAAAGTTTTCTAATGTTTTTAGATAGTGTGAAGAATGACATTCTGTTACCTACACAAAAAAATCATACCAGTAACTGCATGACTTAAGATATTTTTCTTTATATATATTACTGCTGGCAAGATGCTTATTTGCTGAGACAGCTGGCAAATATTCATGAAATGTTCTCTCACTTTAAATGTTTCAAATAATACATTACCTCCAATTCTCATAAAATTTACAAGCAGCAAAGAGTTGACCCTTTTATACCTACATCCAAAAATTTATTACTACCACACTAAAATACTAAATTCGTTTTCAGAAACGTTTCAAGCTCCACTCAGAAGGAAGTCAGATACCTTTTTGTGGTTCTTGCCATGAGTTTGATCATACAGATATGGTCTAAAGAAATGAGATCCAAAGGGAAACACTCTGTCTCCGACAGTGAGGCGAACTACATTTTTATCGTACCCACTTAAATAAGTTAGAAATCAGCATCTTCCAAAGACAGAAAAACAATACAAAAATTTGGTATAAAAATATATTAGAACCAGTTTGGGAGACACTACAAACTGAATGTGTTTCCTACTGACAGCACCAATGAAATGAGGAACATTCCATTTAATACAAAATTTGTTTCACTCACTTCAGAATTTTTTTTACTGGGCACTAGATGCACATGTAATGTAAACTTCTCCAAATGACATCACAGGTAGTATATCTTGAAAAATACTATATATTGTCATTTTGAAGTAGCTGCAGTTGAAAAATGATACTTTTTATTTCTTTATACCTGATGACAATCACTTGCTGTATTTATAAAATGAATGACTGCTGTATAGTAAAAGAAAAAAATACATTATTTCTTTCACTGTTTGCAGCCCCATGCTTTAGTTAAATAACAAAGACCAAAGAAATTCCCAGTTACCAAGTATTTAAATACATAATTACAATATTAAGAGAAGGATAAAGATTTAACTTACAGTTATGAAATGAAGTAAATTAAATATGGTGTATGTAATATTTCAGATAAGAAGTGTTGAGAAATCATTTGCACAAGACAGTTCCGAACTGAAAACAGAAATTAAAGCACTTGTGTATGATGACAAGTCTAAAAATACTTTCACTCCTTCAAGCTGCAATGCTTCAGGGCATAGAAAAGTGTTCACCTTGAAAAAGCTATGTAACTAACAACAGTCAACAGTTACTGTTAATCAATAATATTCAGAGAGTAAGAAGAATTTTACAGAAACAGCCAAAATGTTCACATTCTGAGACCAAATTGAAATCATAACAAAGATACCACATTTCACCACAACAGAAATGAGAATTGCTACAGAATCATCAGAACCCATTTTCCTGGAAGTGAAGCTGGAGGGAACAACCACAAGACTTTAGAAACGGAAATATTTCCTGTAGCAACATCCGTACAGAAAGCTGCATCTTACTAATTTCACTTGCAGTGAATCATTTTTGTTTAAAGTGATTCCAACTGCACTTGTAATACTGTCATGTCACAGCCACACCCAAGAACTGAAAGCATGTTCACTACAAATACCAATGCACAGGCAGAAAGAATCAAACTTGTGGGTGGACCTGCTGCTATTTATACAAACATCCAATATTCTAGAATGATTCTATTTAAACACACATTGAATATTACAGAATAAACAAACATAAGATGTTTCACAAATTTTCCAGAAAAAATAAATACTAAACAACAAATAATTGCCAACAGTCAGGATTGAACTGACGACCCACACCATGCCAGCCAATGGTGCTAAGTGCTATGCTACAATGCATCCACCACAGGTCACAGTATTGGGCCATTTCCTGCTGAAACAGTGACCAGTTGTTTCGTAAGTTATCACTGGAGTCTACAACACCACCTTGGATCTTGATCTTGTAAAAGGTACTCTGTTGGTGACAGTTGTGGATCCTCACATCCTGGTTGTGTTTTTATATCCTCTTCACTGTGGTAAGCATCGAAGGTAGCCCCTCCCATTGAAGCTTCATGATTGTCGAGTGGGTCTTCTGTTTCCTTGAGCCTCTCATCATCAATTTGAGCCTCTTCATACAAAGGACATGGACAATGTCTCTGCACTTTTGTCTTCTTGATGAAGGATCATAATCCTCAAATACGTATGTCACATTCAACAAACGATAAAGGATATGATAAAACCCAAAGCAGTTCTTTAATAAGTACTTCAATAAGTTCTTCGATAGTCCGACTTCCCTCACAGGTGTAATTATCCATACCATGTCTCCTGGGCTGCATCTGACTGGCCAGTGCTTGACATTATAGTGCTCTTGGCCTTTCTCCTGGGTGTCCATGGTTCATATGCAAGCCAGCCTGTTTTGCTTCTTTGATCTTGGTGATGAGGTGAAACATGAACAAGTGTATCCACTGTCATTTCAGCCACACGACTATGGAGCAGAAAGAATGGGGTCAGGACTGTAGTATCTTGCTTCACTGTGTTGTATGCAAATGTCACAAAGGGGAGTATTGTAACCCAATCTCTCTGATCAACATCAATGTACATTGAGAGCATACCTGCAAATGTCTTATTAAAGTGTTCTGTGAGCTCTTTCATCTGTGGGTGGTAGGCAGTTGTCATCCTATCTGTGATATCACAATGTGAAATTATCTGTGATATTACAGAAAAACTTGACAGAAAAACTTTTCGCTTTAGAGACCATCACACATGGTACTCAGCACTTCAAAAGATGTTGTATACCAGGAACTTTGCAGTTTCTGGAATTTTGGAAGTTGGCACAGCTTTTTGTGACATCGCAGCTGGTGAGGTAGTCAGCGCAGACTATTGTCCATAAATTGCAGAACCTTCCCAAGAGGCCGAGTCCAATGTGGTAGAATGACACTGCTGCAGGCAGGATTTGTACCAGAAGCCCCAGAGATATTTTCCCTCATTGGAATTCATTACAGTTGTTCACACAGTGTCTAATGGATTGGTAGAGACCTGAGCAGTGATTCTTGAATCTGACTTGGTCTAGAGTCTTCATGAATCCCAGGTGACCAAATGTTGGAGTGCTGAGGAAATACTTCAGGACTGCTGGCCACAGATGAGCTGAGATGATGAGCAATCATTTCCACCCCCATTCATAATTCCTTTTCACAATGTTCCATTTATTAACTGGAATACTCCTTTGGTTGGTTCTTCATTCTTCAAGGCTTCTATGGTTTTCAGCAATGTTGGATCTTCCATCTGTTCAGCAGCAATGTCATTTAATGCAACCATGGCTTAGATTTTATCCATGTTGCTGTGTACCACCATAGGATTCCTTGGAAGGCAGTCAGTGTCCTTGTGTTGGCATCCATTTTTGTATATCATTGTGACATTGTATTTCTGAAGCCTCAGTGCCCATCTTGCTAGTCAACAAAATGGGTCCTTCAAGCTAGTTAGCCAGCACAGAGAATAATGGTCCACCACAACACTGAATTGTTTGCCAAATAAATGAGCCAGAACTTGTTGAGGGCCCATACAACTGCAAGGCACTGTTTCTCAGTTATAGAGTACCTCCTCTCGGACTTGGAGTGTAATCTAGCACCTTTTCAACACCTTCCTGAATATGCGCTAAAACTGCCCCTATCCCAAAACCGTGCCAGTGTAAAGTTCTGTCTTCACATTTTTGTCGTACTAAGCTAGAACTGGAGAAGATGTTACAAGGCAAGATCTTTCTAGCACTTCATTCCAGGAATGCAAGGTCTGTTCAGAAAGTTCTAGAACATTCGTAATTTCACACCAATGGTGAGTTGCAGTGAAATGCAGTTAGCATCCCTGCACATGCCACATGCCTCCATTGGTACAACCAACTCCTTCACCACAGAAGAGCAGACTTTTTGAAGGACAGAGGACAACATGCCAGTCTCTTTTCACTGTGGATGCCCTGGACATATTGTGCACTACTACAAAGAAATAATACAAGTGTTTCACAACTATTGGGCCACAAGGCATTAACCATCAAAAAAATCCTATTCATCCTACTCAACTGCAGAACATTCATGGTTGACATGTGTGCCAAGGTCACTATCGTACCCTGGACAAGGTCCCTCCCCAACATTCCACAGCCATTCACCAGTGCCAAAGTGGTGCCAGCTGCTCGCCAAGCTGTTGAATTTAGGAAAGCTAAGCAAGGAGGTGAGGAGTATCACAGATGAAAATCATTGACATATGACAGCTAACAAAATGACAGGAAATTTCAATGATGTCATCCGTCAGTCCAGGTATTAGTCAACTTAGGGGGATTCCTTTCTTCTTTCCTTTTAATGTTAAATGCTTATCATCACCAGCTAAAGAAGAGGATCATCCATGATACAAAAATGATTGTGCTGAAGGTTGCAAATGTGAAATACAGCCACCCAACAGGAACATGTATTTAAAGAATAACTATCAATAACAGAACACAGCCCTAAAAATTTGTCATTTTAATAGAATGTAGTCATGATAGTAATCTCGGGTGGGACTTCTTGCAGGCATCATAAGCAGTAAAGAGTTCCAAACTGATAATGCAATTCCAACAAGAACTGAAACAAAGATTGCTGTGGGTGGTTATTTATCGATGAAAACATTGTTGTCCTGCCTTCATCAATTAGATGTTTGCCCTGATAACTGAGTGGTCAGCATGACGAACTGCCATCCTACTGGCCCGGGTTTGATTCCTGACTGGGCCGGAGATTTTCTCCGCTCAGGGACTGGGTGTTGTGTTGTCTTCATCATCATTTCATCCCCATCCGGCACGCAGTGTGCCCAATGTGGTGTCGAATGTAATAAGACCTGCACCACGGCAGCCGGATCTGCCCCGCAAGGGGCCTCCCGGCCAATGACGCCAAACGCTCCTTTCCATTAATGAGATGACTTTCAGTTGTCAATTGAGATGCTCAGGTAAACTAGAAGCCTTTGCCAATTGCAGAAAGCTACTCAGGTTCACAAAAGAAATGACCATTAACATTGTAGACAAAGAGCAGAACTTGCAATCACTAATTATCATGACCAGCCACAGCTCATCCCTAAATGTATGCACACAGGGACAGTCGAACCAGTCCAGAAAGAGCTGCTTACAAGGAGCCCAACAGCAACTGGATTTCTGTATTTTTTTTTTATACACCGATCAGCCAGAACATTAGGAAAACATCCCTATTGGCCATATGTCCACCTTTGGCATGGATAACAGCGACGACTCATCATGGCAAGGAAGCAATGAGGCCTTGGTAAGTCACTGGAGAGAGTTGGCACCACATCTACACACAAAAGTCACATAATTCCCATAAATTTCAGGGAGGGGGCGATGAGCTCAGACACCACATTCAATCACATCCCAGATGTGTCCAATTGGGTTCAGACCTGGTGAGTTGGTGGACCAGCACATAAATCAGAATTCACTTTGAACCACTCCATTATACTCCAGGCCTTGTGACATGGTGCATTATGTTGTTGAAAAATGCCACTGACATTGGAAAACATGATCATCCTGAAGGGGCGTACATGGTCTGCAACCAGGGTACAATACTCCTTAGCCATGATGGATCCTTGGATGCCTACATGAATGTTCCCCAGAGCATAATGGAGCTGCTGCCAGCTTGTCTCCATCCTGTGGTACTGGTATCAAGGAGATGTTCTCTTGGAAGACGAAGGATCTGCACTCCCCCACTGGCATGATGAAGAAGTTACCAGGATTCATCAGATCTTGCAATGCTCTGCCACTGCACCAACTTCCAGTGCCTATGGACACATGCCCAGTTCACTCGTAGTTGCCGATCTCATGGTGTTAACAATGACACATGCATGGGTCATGGGCTTTGGAAGTCCATCATCAGGAGTGTTCAGTGCACTTTGTGTTCAGACACACTTGTACCCTGCCCAGCATTAAAGTCTTATGTTGGTTCCACCACAGTTCACTGGCTGTCGTGTTTTATCAGCCTGTCTGTTTTTTTAAGGCACTTGAACTTAATACAATGTTGACTCAGAAAAGAAGGCCATCATACCTAACTTTATAGGGCACAATGCTCCACATGCAAAATTCAAGGCTGTAACATCTTATTTTGCTGTTGTAGCCAAGACAGTCTCAAATGAGTGCATGTGAGGATGTTATATCATGCTTGACATGCTTAGTGATGTATCCTTGTACTGAGGAGTGATCAAAGGCACTTTGAAAGAATAACTGTTTATTAACAAAACAAAACTCAATTATAATGTCCTTGGATGAATATCCACAAACTACAAATAAAAGAAATGACGCTGTCCATGATGTGGCTACACGACGAACCCCAGAGTCATAGTAAGTGGTGGTGTGAATACCTATGATGTTACTGGGCTGTTGCCACTGGCATATGACAGCTGACATGATGAACTGGTTCGGATCTGCTGGTGTGGCGCGCTGGGACAAAACTGCTGGTACTGCTGACTTGAGGTGTGGGGCATAACTGACTTAACACAGTTTGGCAGTGGCTTAAATAGTCAGATGCAGATGGAATCTGCATGGTACTGCGAGGGCATGTGACCTGGTGTAGCAAAACAGTGGCTTGCTGACAGTGCTCTCTGCTACAAAAGGAATGCTGCCTGCTGGAAAGGTTGGAGCCCTCAGATACTATGGAGGCAATGTGTAACTCCACGGTAAACAGCCCAGGCTGTACACGGAATAATATTTCAATGCTGATGACAGCCACTCATGCAGGTTCTCCTGAGGCAGTTGCCTGCATGGCCTGCCTGGTGTGTGGAGGAATCGACTACCAGATGAATACAACACTTTGCATTTACAAAACACGAAATTGAGATTCAAACTGACATTGTTGCTTACTCTGCTTATATATGCTACTGCCTAGGATTTCCAATGTTGTTGACAACAAAAATTGTCCAGTATGTTACATATATCAATGTACTATAATCTAAAGGGCAATCAGTGCTTGAAGCATCACATCAAAATTTTAGATGGTCATTACACTTCCTTGTACTCAACAATGGAACAGATATTCAGATTAAAGACCTTCATGACATTTAGGTTTTCTGCTTACAGCTCTGTCCACTTAACATTAGATGACACTTCTTTATAGGTGACTGCCATCTAATGTGGAACTAGGCACTTTAATGAACACACCAAATGAGGCACCGCCTATTTTTTCCCAGGTTGACACATTCCATTTGCCCTAAACGATGCCATTAAAACCAAGTCTGATAGATTACAAGCTTAAGGAGTGTTTCATTCAATTCCAGCTAGTCAGTTGTACTGAGCAAAGTAATGTAGTGTTACAGCATTATACTCACTAAAATCAAGATGGTTTGTTTGAAAATGACATGGTGTATTTTCTTCCCAATCCTTTCCTAATCTGAATTTGTGTGCCATCTGTAATGGCCTCACTGTTGATGGGAAACTAAACCTCAATCTTCCTTCCTTATTCAGTGTGCAAAACCAATAGCCATGAGGAAGGTGGTTGTCATGTTACACATGTATGGCAATTTTACCTTAAATTCAGAAGCAATAATAAGACACACACACACACACACACACACACACACACACACACACACACACACACACACACACTCTTCATACAGAACTCTGAAGAGCTCAGGTGTCCTGCAAGAGTGATTTTTTTTAATAAACTTTAGGCGATTCTTATCTTCAAGTGCTACTATACGCAGTCTCAGCAGTTCACAGTAATTAACAAAATTGCCATACCCTTAAAGCTATGTTCACAAGGGTTGAGAAAAACAATGTGGGCATGAAACATGGTGGTATGTGATGTCATAATATGGACTTTATATGCTGTACAGCATATCTGAGCGTGAACAGTAGGCTCATAAATAGCAAATTTTCCAAACAGGAAGAGGAAGATGAACTAACAAGCTGCAAGAGCATTTGAAACACCAGAGGCAGGGCTGAGCATGCCATGTATGATTAAATTTACTGGAGCTTAAATGTCATAACATTGGTTTATGCACTGTAATCTGAATGCTATGAAAGTATACTGTTTCATGGCACTTGTGCATCAAAGATACTCAAAAATGGCAAGGTACTGGTATAATTTGTTACAATAAAATGTTGAGTAAAGGCATATCAGAGGTTAAAAAATCTACCATTTATTTAAATGCAAAAGTACAGATGAGAATACACACTTATCCATTTTTTACCCACCCAATGGCAGTGTATATATCCCCTGGTTGCATTAAAATGAAATTTTGAACTTTGCAAAAAGTTTCCACAAAATCAATCAAGTTTATGGCATGGATGAGCAGTTTACCACAAACGTATTCTTCAGCTGTGATGACATATTTTGTGTAATAAAAATGATGCAAAATAATTACATAACTGAGACTGACAATACAAATTTGTTTACTTCCCAAACGAATTTTATTAGTGGTTACTACACTTAAAGTAGGACCCCCTGAGTCCAAAAATACCTACATGAATTCCTTTCACGATTCAAAATATTTCTACATGTCATTCTCCACGAGACTGTGCAGGACATCGACCATTTTTGCCTTGGAACAAAGTGCAAGAACATGTCTGCAGCAAACATTCCATCCACTGCAAGCTTGGATTGATTTTAATGAACCTGGCACACAACTGAAAGGTTATCCACTGTCACGGTCACTATCTTGGTCCACTTCAATGAAACGTGTCATGTGTACAACATAACTGAAACTCAACTCAAATAATTCCTCAGCAATGTGAGCAGTTTCATTTCTTCTGTGCTGAGTTAATAGTTTTATAGTTCGCTTTTAAGCATGATTTTCAATGAATTTACTTATATCTCCACAATACTCTTCAGAATTTGCTCTTCCTATCACTGACAGCTGGTAATAAGTAGAGACTGGATTTTATGTAATTACATATTCTGTTCCTTTATAAGTAGTTACAAGAAAAACTAAAATCTCAACAAATTACACTGAAAGGATCCTTATTTCAATGCTTTAAATTTCATATTTTTTACATATTTTGAGATATAATACATATTTCACACTATACTATATAGTTTTACATATTTTAATACTACTGTGCAATTATCACACATTTTTGTAAATCCCATACATTAACATTATAAATGAAGAAAGGAAAAAAAAAGTTTAAGTTTTCTCATTCTGTTCTCAACCTTGTTGCACTCGAAGCTAAATTACACAAATTTGATGCACACAGTGACGACTCATTTTAAATGCTTTCCTTTCTTGTTCTCAAATGCTTCACAATGTGTAACACAGTTGCATCCATGTTAACCATGTGTCTTCATTGTCATCAAAGTTGAAAACATGGATTTCTATTGACAGTGCTTTAACCACTGATGGTAAAACAGTCCTATGCCAAACTTGTGCTAAATGTATAGGATGTGCAGTGAAATCTTAATTGAACAACATGTGCAAAGCTTCTACATATTGGGAATAAACAGCAGGTTTCTTCAAAGAAGCAGGTTCTACTTACCCAGATGCATGGACAACCTACATCATCTACTAGTGAATTTTTCAAATAACTGTGCTTTATATATATTATAAAAATATAGTATAAAAATAAAGCATAGTTTTATATTGGTTGTCAGGAACATATTCTGGAACAACTTTTTTCAAATAACTTTGTTTTGTATTGGTTGCCAGGAACATAACCTAGAACAAATTTCAGGTATGTGAATTTAAACATTTCTTGCATAAATACTGCAATCACAACACTTCAATGAATCCAGTTTCAGGAGGAATTACCTGGATTCTTGCTATATTGACATAGTAGAAAAAAATCAGTGCCGACATTGGAAAATCACCTACACAGATTCCTGCTGATGAGATGACGGATGCTGTATGCCATATCACCGCTAATCGTGGGCAAGTTGGTCTCTTATACTGCATGTAAAACCTATTCAATTTATTGTAAGCTTTTCAAGGCAACAAGTAGTTCAACAGTTGCTAGATTCATTAGTGAGGGATTTAAGATACTATGGTCAAATGGTGTAAAAGAAGAGAGAGTCCTACGGATGTACACAGATGCAGCACCATACATGGTAAAAGTGGGGAAATCGCTTAACGTATTTTATCTAAACTTAGTGCATGTAACATGTATGGCTCATGCATTGCAACAAGTGGCAGAGAGAGATAGATATTAGTTCCCAGAAGTAAATACAATGATATCAGCAACGAAGAATGTTTTCTTCAAATGTCCTTATCAGGTGCAATACTACAAAGAGTGGCTACCTGATGTACCTCTGCCTCTGGAGCCAGTGTTAACAAGGTGGGTAACATGACTTGAATCTGTGATTTTCTAAAGTAAACACTTTGAAGGTGTGAAGTCAGTGCTGGAGAACTTTTCTTCTTATCCTGCAGTATCTGTGTGAGTGGATCCTCGACAGCATTCAACAGTTTTGAACTGCTCAGTTCAGTTTCATACATTGCAAGTCACTTCAGCTGACTTCCTGACAGTGACAAGAAACTGGAGACTTCAAGTATGCTCTCCAAGAGGCTGTGAGAATAATGGAAGATGCAGTTCAGAAGGTCAGTGTTGTACCAGGTGAAGCGGGTGGTGTAGATGCAGGTGAACTTCAATCTGTACAAAATGAGAAGCATGGCTACCCAAATTATGTTATTTTGTCTTGCTTATTTAATGGTGAAACTGTAAAATCCCATGAGAATTTAATACCTAGCACAACCTCTCTGTATAAATATGCACCACTGACTTCTTGCAATGTCAAGCAATCTTTCTCTTTTTTATAGAAACATATTGTCAGACAGAAGACTGTGGATGGCAACATAACATTTGGAAAAGTAAATTATAATTAATTGTGCATCCTGTTCCAGTATGACTTAAATGATTCAATACAAAGACACTTGTACTTCAGTACTTTGTAGCATAAGTTAACTAATTTTGACTAGCTTGCCTGTGAACTTACATTTTCTAGCAAAAATTAAATTTTTGATTTTATATATAATTGCTTCATTATTTATTTATTTACATATTTCACCAATTTTGGTTCCATATTTATGAACATATTTCTTGATCTGATACTACATAAAATATGGGCTCCACTACTAAGGCTAACATGGTTATTTCACAGATTTCTTGGAACATAAAATTTGTTCACAATCTCAAGCTATTAATGACTCCCTCTGTCATCATCATCATCATCATCATCATCATCATCATCATCATAAGTTAGTCCTCATACTAATTCTGTTGAGAAAAACTAAGTTCTCATGGCTATTTCACATATCTTTTTCAAGAACTTACATCCTAATGTGGTTTACTCATCAAATGTTGCCAACAACAGCTGTTAGAGGGCACCACAATCACAGAAAAAAACAAGTTGATGTACACAGACCGCATAAATCAACTGATCATTTCCAAGCATACACCAAATATATTGAAACCATATCAAAGAAATGCACACTGAAGACGCAAATTCTGCGTGAAAAGCAGTCAAGGAACTACAATTTTTATGGTGAAAATGAACACTCATGCAAAGTTGATTCCAAAAGCTGTGGTAGTATCACACTCAGCTGTGTGACAGAGGGGTTCCTAAATACTAATGACCAGTCTGTAAACAAATTTTAAAACACTGTTACACTTTACACATTGTTTTGCAAATCATTCAACAGAGGAATCAGCCACCGATGTTTGTCAATATGGCACTCCAGTCTTATTGTACAAACAGCACAGATCAACCCTTGCTTCTATTTCAATTCAAAATGTGTATCACGTTAAATAAACAAATAAATATATTTAGATTGTCTGTTCAATGGTGTTATTAACACCTGGTCAGTTCTATACTGTCAGTTCTGCAAGTTCTGAGATTGAATTTTTGCACGAGAAACAACTTGTGCTACTATCCATACAAATTGAGCTATGTAGAATGAATTTTTCCTTACTAACAGTTTTTTAGCAGTTGGTAATAACCTGCTTCCAGTACATGATGGTGCATGTTTATTCTTTGTTGCTGTTTTCTAGCCGACAGTAGTGTTCCTGGGCCTCACGGATAACAGCCGTGGAGTCCTTCCCCATATTCATCTTATTTGACCCCAGGAGCCTTCATGCCCTTTCTCAAATTCAAATATGTCTTAATGGGGTGCATTCTGAAAATGTTGAATTGACTCACCAGAATATGATAGCAATTCTAAACAACGTTCATGTCAAAGTTTTGCCAGAACCTTTACAACTGGTGCTGGAAATGTAGATTGAAAACTAACTCAACAATATTATACTTTAAGATCATTTTGTATTTAGAATTTATGGAACCTACAGCATATGTTTGATTTTGCCACAGTAAGGCACTACTATACCCAAGAGACTGAAATTCTATTATGTCTTGATTTTACTTGTTAAAGTAAATCCTGACTTTTCGTGCAACAGTTCAAATATGTCCTGATTATGCTTGGAATTCTCTGCCATCAGTTCAGAACAAATAAACCTTGGAGAGGATACATGACAGACTGTGCTAGGTTATTTCTGCACAAACCTTGTGGCTGATAGTTTTCCATGCACTCCTAAACTAACAATACATAGTAGGCAAGCACAGCACAACAAATGAAGACATAGTCCCTTTAGGCAAAACATTGGTGATATGAGGACTGCCAACTATCAATGCTCCTGACCATTCCAGGAGTTGTGCAATAGGAATGGTATCACTCACCTGTCATTTCAACATTAAACCCACAACTGAATGTCAAGGTGGAACAACTGGTAACAACATTCAAACATTAGTTACCTGAATTCCTAGCCAACAGTACTACAGAGGCAGCACAAACACTCATTAGACACATAGAGGATCTCACATGTAAATAGTCTCAGTCCTATGGGTGTGCTGCATAGAATGCAACCTCAGATGCTACTATATTTGTTGCAGCAAACATAACAGGCAGTCACTGAGTTTCATCTGGCAATTTACCTTCAAGGAAAGTACATCCGGGAATATACACTATGTGATCAAAAGTATTCGGACACCCCCAAAAACATATGTTTTTCATATTTGGTGCATTGTGCTGCCACTACTGCCAGGAACTCCATATCAGCAACCTCAATAGTCATTAGACATTGTGAGAGAGCTGAATGGGGTGCTCCGTGGAACTCACGGACTACGAAGTGGTCAGGTGATTGGGTGTCACTTGTGTCATAAGTCTGCACGCAAGATTTCCACACTCCTAAACATCCCTAGGTCCACTGTTTCTGATGTGATAGCAAAGTGGAAACGTGAAGGAACACGTACAGTACAAAAGCGTACAGGCTGACCTCATCTGTTGACTGCCAGAGGGCCATAATGTGTAATAGGCAGACATCTATCCAAACCATCACACAGGAATTCCAAACTGCATCAGGAGCCACTACAAGTATTATGAGAGTAAGGCGAGAGGTGAGAAAACTTGGATTTCATGGTCAAGTGGCTGCTCATACTCCACACATCACGCCGGTAAATGCCAAACGATGCCTTGCTCGGTGTGAAGAGTGTAAATGGACGACTGAACAGTGGAAAAACGTTGTGTGGAGTGATGAATCATGGTACACAATGTGGCGATCCGATGGCAGGGTGTTGGTATGGAAAATGCCCGGTGAATGTCATCTGCCAGTGTGTGTAGTGTCAACAGTAAAATTCGGAGGCGGTGGTGCTATGTTGTGGTTGTGTTTTTCATGTAGGGGGCTTGCATCTCTTGTTGTTTTACATGGCATTATCACAGCACAGGCCTACATTGATGTTTTAAGCACCTTCTTGCTTCCCACTGTTGAAAAGCATTTCAGAGATGGCGATTGCATCTTTCAACGTGATTGAGCACCTGTTCATAATGCACGGCCTGTGGCGGAGTGCTTATACGACAATGACATACCTGTAATGAACTAGCCTGCACAGATTCCTGACCTGAATCCTATAGAACAGCTTTGGGGTGTTTTGGAACGCTGACGTCATGCCAGGCCTCACTGACCGATATCGATACCTCTCCTCAGTGCAGCACTCAATGAAGAATGGGCTGCCATTCCTCAAGAAACCTTCCAGCACCTGATTGAACGTATGCCTCTGAGAGTGGAAGCTGTCATTAAGGCTAAGGGCGGGCCAACACCATACTGAAGTCCAGCATTACTGATGGAGGGTGCCACGAACTTGTAAGTCATTTTCAGTCAGGTGTCCGGATACTTTTGATCACATAGTTTATATTCAGGCGCAATCCTAAGTGGGCTTCAGGCACTATGGTTTCCTTCCTGAGGAGGAGGGAATCTACATCTATGGTGGCATCACAGCACCAAGCAGTCTAAAGCAACATGAAAAGCAGACATGCTCTCACCATCCAAAAATGTAAAGAGTGTGTCACCCCAAGTTACAGTGATGTGCACATAAGAAGACAGCAGGGCAATAAAAACCTGCACAGAGAGAGAGAGACAGAGACTACCTAGTGGCAGTGCTACGGTGCCTTCTGCCTCCGTCCAATACCTCAAACTCCAGTCATTGTATACCCTCACAACTGGTAACACAGGCATGAGCACTACACCCAGCCACTGTTTCTGTTTCTGACTCTGCCTAGCAGAATTTATATGCTCTGGAAACTATTGTCATCACTAATTAATATAATACTTGCTGGATTTGCTTCATTTCATTCATAATGAACACTATAGTGGCTAAGGAACCTCATCATACATAAAATAACATGAAAATCAATGCTAAATGTTCTGCAAGCACTCTAATGTATGTGCTATGGACAGTCATGGCAGAATGACACTATTGGCTGGATCATCACGTGGTACACTGCTCCTTGTAACTGCGCACTGCCTCACCACCTGTCTTCTTATGTACACCACTATAACTATGCTGTCACTGTCAATGCCATATGACACCAACCTCTCAACCTGCATCAGGGCTGTAAATCTCACCACATGGGTTGGCAACGATGACTGAGTCTGGTACCACTGACACTGCCCAGGGTGCTACAGCTGATTTCATCATTGCCAGAAGGTAATGGAAATGTCTTCATTGATCCAGCCATCAGTGAGCAAGCAGAGATCATAAACCTATGAGTGGCTTTGTCCATCACTGATGTTGGCACCTCACTTTTTGTTTTCTGTTTTCTACACAAAGATACAAACTTTAAAAATGACCTTCATAAACAGGTACTAAGAAGGATTAGTCAAAGTAGGTTCTTCCAATCTGAGGTTAATAAACAGAATGATATAACAAAACGGCTACAGAAACTGATTGCAGTTACCTTCAATTGAAAGGTCAGCCTGAATGCCATAGTATCTTACCACGTGGGATCTCACTGGAGATGATACACCCTTACCTAGTGAACCTGCTCACCCAGCCATTATGGACTGACTTACAATTTACTATGAAATTCAAACAGCATTTCCATTTACCAAATTTCATGTGGACAGAGTATTGCAAGAACTGAAAGTCACAAGTCCAATAGTAAATATAAAGAGATACCAGCTTGAAGTCCAGACTTTCGGTTTAGTAATCTGACAGACAGTCACAACCCACAAAAGTCAAAACTGCTGTGTATTAAAGAAAGTATTTGACAAAGAGCAGATAAGTTAATCTACTAATGACAACAGGTTTCAAATTAAAAGCAATTATATAATAGCCACCATATTTCTTTCACTAAATTATACATGTTTTGAGAATTTATACTACATAGTTTACTAGTATGAGTTGTGTCAGAGTGATTTAAGTTATTACCAGTTTTTTAGATGATAGCTGCACTAATGAAAGGGGACAGTAATAATGTTCAGCTGAGATACAATAAAAATACGATAAATGTTATTTACTTAAAAAATGCCATAGATTACAATATACAACTGAAATATTTCAATCAGTTGCCTTTATTTACGGTGTTTCCAATGGCCTTGCCATGTTGGATACACTGGCCCGCCTGATCACTGAAGTTAAGCAACATGGGGACCATTTAGTACTTAGATGGGTGACTGTCTAGGAGCACAGGGTGCCACTGGCTCAGGGACACACAAGTCATCAAAGTGGCATCCAAGTAAAAGACTTGCACCAGGCCATGTACCATATGACATTAATAGTGTTAGTATTATTTTAATTACCATATGTCATTGATTTCAAAGTTATGTAACTCTTTCCTCTAATGTCCATATGAATATTTCAACTGAACAACATAAATAAAGACAGAACATATATTAGAAGTAACTGCAGATAAACACTCAAAAATTCCATTTGGCTGAAAGGACCAGGAAAACACTGAAGATGTTACAGAAATTGGTACTCAGCAAGAATAAGGATGCACTGGTGTTTGAACTACAGACACTTCTAAGCTGTAGCACATATCAAAACACAATCCCTAAAAATTAAAATTCTATAAACTGATTATTACTGAATTGACTTACGGTTCAACATGTGACACTGCAGTAGGCCAATTAAGATATGTCCCCTGGCGTAGACTGAATGACTGTATGTCATTCGTTGGATTGTTTATTGTTATTTCTTGAACGAAGACGTTCGGCAATGTCCTATGTGCGTAATACTGATGAGACACACTAGTTCCTCGGGGCAAACACTGAATTCTGTGAACAATGCCTGTGGTGTAGTGAACAACAGTAGCTTCATATGCTGCTTCTGCTTGTGATGTAACTGACACTATAGGAAACCAGTATGCAGGTAAAGATAATGTACGTCCGCTCTTGATATAGACGGGACTTGCTGGATCTACAGTCAAGCCAAAAACACCATTTCCCACAAAAGCTAAGTAAGGTTTCTCATCATCTTTGGTTGGATAATGTCTGATATTAGCACTGAATTCTTCTGAATCCGCAGAGAACTGAGCAAGACTATTTGATAAGCACTGTTCGTCTTCACCTGAAAATTGGAATATACAGTAAGAAATCAGTGGAAGTCCATAAAATGAGATATTCATGTTATCTACTCATTCAAAAATCTTGAATTCATTATCACACAATTAGAAAAGCTAACCGAATGTGTGAATTATTCGTAACAGTCCACATTTACCTCGAGGTACTTTTGAGCCATAAAGACATGTTAGTGACCAAATTAATCAGTAGAACTTTCTGTACAGGTGGCCACTATTTATATTCTATTGGTATGTAGGATCAGGCTTAGTGTTACTAAAATGAAGGCTTGGGTGGATATAATGACATGCAAATCCAACAGTAAGTTCATGAACAAGATAATAATACGCTGCATATATTGCCAACATATTTTTCAGTCTGTCATTTATTTTATTTATTTATTTACTTACCTGTTTCTTTATGGTAGCCTTCAAGCTTGGCCTCCTATGTGTCTCAGGCAAGTCGTACAGTACATCAGTACATTGACAATTCTCTACATAATAGGATAAACTTTCTAAAACTCTAATTAAGATACTAAATTATACAACAAAACTTCTTAAGTATATATAAAGAAACCATAAGTAGTTAGGAAGGAAGTAAAATGAAGGTAAGTAATGAAACAAAAGTAAGAGAGATAAATGTTTTATATTATATCTTATGTAAATTTCTCTAGCTATCTCAGTACATCGAGTGTTGCCTGCCTGGAGTAGGAAACTGCCTACACTTCTTTAACTAATTATCCCGTTGTTTACTGAACTGGTAGAAATAAAGAGTGATTACAGTTATTATTACTAATTTATTTACATTAAAACTAAATTACAGTTGCCACCCAACACTTCACTGCTATGCAGTGAGTCTCTTCCTCACCATCAGCACTACTGCCATCCTTTCAAACTGCCTCATAATTTACATATTCCTTCTCATTTATCCTCTCCCTTCTGTTGATGTCTCACATACATGTATTTATGTTTCTAATAGATGTTGTGAACTTGTTTAGTTCACTCCTAGATATGTTGTTCATGCCTATGTTAATAATTGGAAGTGTCAGCATTCCTAATTAGGTATGTAATTTCACCAGTAGGGGGGGGGGGGGGGGGGTCAAATACCGTAGCTTCCATTTGGCAGTGGGCAAGTATAACACCACATGCTCAGGAAATCCTAAATCACTACAGTCACACAACGTTGATGGCCTCTTTCCTATGTTATGTTCATATTGTAGGTAAAGGTTGTGTCCTGTCATAAAGTGATCCATACCTCTGTTGGGGACAATATGATTCATTTGTAGTCTCTCTATCTGATGTTCAGAAGGAGACTCTATAGTGGCATCCTGTATTTCCAATTTTCCAATCCCACTACCATTCATGAAGTGTCTAGTCTTGAAGATCTAACTTATTAGTTACTCTGGAATCCATAATTTCTCGTACTTCATGTTATCCCGCCACAACCAATATGCTGTTCAAGATATCGTACTGTGATGTCAGTGGGACATATTCCCAGAATAATGAGCAGAACCTCTACTGGTTAGTATTGTATACTCCCTTCATCCTTCGGAGAACACCTCACGGATACCTATGTCTTAGTGTGACTGTACTATCAGGTGGAGCTGGTGGGCCCCAGTACTTGTTGCAAAGTCCACAATGACAATCAGTATTTCATTGTGGTACAGTTTTATGAGCCTCAAAGGTTAAAAGCCTCCAAGAATATGTTGCAGTGCCAGTGATGGCAATTTTGTGCATGATTTTGGAAGTCTTCAGGCAGACCATATCTGCATGAGCTGAGAAGTTTCTTCTGTTGTTGGGAAAACTCCTAAATAACTGCATACAGTGCTTCTCAAAAATGGGCTGTTATCTGATCTAAAAGTTGAATTCCTATTTAGGATGGGTTTGTCCTTAAGCAGCACATATAAAGATTTATTTTTAGCTACTGGTAATTTGTTGCTCCTGCACCACTCCTGCATCTTTCAGAGCAGATGATTTGATTTTCTTCAAGCTTGCATTTGGGATCTCCAGACACCACCACCAAGATATCATCAGCATCAGCTACAATTCCATTTGCTTCATCAGTCCCATCCAACTGTTCCAACAATGGCTCAATTGTGAGTTCCCAACATATTGGTCCACATATCGAGCCCTGTGGACAGACCATCATAATCTTTTTTTATTATCTTATGCCGCCCAGTGCTGAGTCGACGGGCATGGAAAGGAAGCAGTGGTTGGGAAGGGAGTGAGACAGGGTTGTAGCCTATCCCCGATGTTATTCAACCTGTATATTGAGCAAGCAGTAAAGGAAACAAAAGAAAAATTATGAGTAGGAATTAAAACACATGGAGAAGAAATAAAAACTTTGAGATTCGCCAATGACATTGTAATTCTAACAGATACAGCAAAGGACCTGGAAGAGCAGTTGAATGGAATGGAGTCTTGAAAGGAGGATATAAGATGAACATCACCAAAAGCAAAACAAGGATAATGGAATGTAGTCGAATTAAGTCGGTTGATGCTGAGGGAATTAGATTAGGAAATGAACACTTACATTAGTAGATGAGTTTTGCTATTTTGGGAGTAAAATAACTAAATATGGAGGGGATATAAAATGTAGACCGGCAATGGCAAGGAAAGCGTTTCTGAAGAAGAGAAATTTGTTAACATCGAGTATAGATGTAAGGGTCAGGAAGTAATTTCTTAAAGTATTTGTATGGAGTGTAGCCATGTATGGAAGTGAAACATGGATGATAAATAGTTTGGACAAGAAGAGAATAGAAGCTTTCAAAATGTGGTGCTATAGAAAAATGCTGAAGATTAGATGGGTTGATCACACAACTAATGAGGAGGTATTGAATAGAATTACGTAGAAGAGAAATTTGTGGCACAACTTGACTAGAAGAAGGGATCGGTTGGTAGGACATGTTCTGAGGCATCAAGGGATCACCAATTTAGTATTGGAGGGCAGCATAGAGGGTAAAAATCATACAGGGAGATCAAGAGATGAAGACACTAAGCAGATTCAGAAGCATGTAGGTTGCAGTAGGTACTGGGAGATGAAGAAGCTTGCTCAGGATAGAGTAGCATGGAGAGCTGCATCAAACTAGTCTCTGGACTGAAGACAACAACAACAACATGTTGCCCAGCAAACCATTCAACTGTGCGACCCTTACAGTAGTCCATGAAACTTATATAAAGGCAATTTAGCATCTGAATACTTCTTACATGACTGAACGTCGTAGACTACCATAAATTATTATTGAATGCAATTGCAATGTTGATCATAATTGAGGGCCATTTTAACAAAACTTGCTTTATGCAAAAAACATATTTTTGCAGGAGACGCATTTATTTAATCAACAAGCAACTTTAGTTTCTTTTTTACAATTAACGAATTTGGTACACTTCTGAATATATTTTAAGACAGTCTTTGCACATGCATAAAATTTTTGATAGTTTATCAACTGCTGAAAGCAGAAAAACAGCTTTCTTTTTCAAACTAGATCAGTGATACTTGAACATTAAATGCCTGATTTATAGATTAAAGTTTTAAAATAATATTTCTTTTTTCTCTTCTCCACAACTTCAGAGGACTCTTCATAAATTCTCCATGAGCTGTCATGATCTTCATATTCCTCATCACTTGCAGAGAGTATGTCATTGTAGAAACTTCCAGAATGAGATTTTCACTCAGCAGCGGAGTGGGAAACTTGCTGCATTCTTAGGAATGGTAAGGAAACACATTAGCTTCATTATATCCTCCTGCTTTTCTGCAATCATATCATTTATCTTCGGAATAAATCCAGCACATTTCATGGCTTTGAATGAAGGAATGTTGTTTTTCAAAACATCACAACATACTTCTGATCCAAAGAAATGCATTGTTTTAACAGCACACTGAATCTTACCATTGGTTTGTCTGTAAAATATTGCTCATAAATTCACCATTTTACAACGCACGGTGAACTTTAATATTTCTTTAGAAATCCATTTGAAGTTGTAGGAAAACCCGTCTTCTCCCCACACCAGCACCTTCCCAAACTTCACTAGAATATTCCTGAATCGACAAAGTGATATGTTCTCTTATTTCTTCTGATATCCCTTCTCAACTCTACTGAATACATGATCCAGTGGAATGAAACTATGTCCATGAACAAGAAAATAGTGGTTAAGTTCATAGAACACTGTACTGTGTTCCATAAAATGTGTCAGCATACAATGCGTTATATAATTCTTGTTCTGGCTGGTACACATGTCTGGAAAAAGCTCAAGTTTCAATCCTCTCTTACCAACATCTCTAGTCCTCTCTTCCTAATAATGTAGGAGAAAATGTTACCTGTGCAGATGTGATTTCATTTGCACCTCTTCCAGCTTCTGTTTCACACCAAGTAAATAATATCAGTACCTTGTTTTGGTTCATGTATCGCCACTATCAGGTTATAGAACAATACCTGTGAAGTGTAGAAGATGTCTACAATATGAAGGTGAGGCAGAGGTTGATTTTGTTGCATTTCAAAGACAAGTTTTCCAGTGCCGTCAGAGTATTTGTTCATGATGCTGTTGAACTTGGTAGTTTTACACACTTCCTGTCATTCTTCGATTTCTGTGACCATTATTTTCAGTCAAATCCCCTTGCATGTCGAACATATATCACTGTGAGATTAACCAAAGCCAAGATTAAAATTCTTATAAAACATTGTCTTAAATTTTGACATGGAACAGCTTGTATTACCTGTTTATCTTTATTCTTTCCAAAAATTTTCCCTCATATTTACATTTAAACTTGGGGGCAAATATGTCTTCTCATTTTACCTCCACTACAACAACTCTCTCTATACTTATACTTCAGAATGTGCTATTTCACTTGTAGGGTCATAACTATGTCGGCTTGAGTTGCTCTTGAGCCATCTCTTCATTCATTTAGTGTTGTCCCATGTTCTTGACAGTGCCAAACAATCCGGGTTAAGCGATCCTGCGATAACCCCCTTTTTTCTTTTTTTTAAATGTAGCAGCATACATTGGTAGTTGGGATCTATCTCAAAGTTTTATCTTATACTTGACAGGCATTGATTTAGAAGCCTTAGCTTCAGTGGGATCTACAACATACCTAGCTGGTGATGAAATATCCATGTATGACAGAAACAATGCATCTTGCTTGCTGTTACCTCCTGAAAAATATGATACATTGAAATATGATAAGTCAGCAAAAGAGATAGTCTTTTCTTCCACAGCTGCTTGCCTTATGCCTTTCAGCATACCAGCAGTCAATATCAGGCACTGAAATTTTCTTTGAATGTTGAGATGATTTTGCTTTGGAGATGTTTTGTTTCTCTTCTTTCATGCTCACCATGTGTTTCACTCACATGAATATTATATTCACCATCACCTTCCATCACTTACTTTCATGAAATGGAGGTAACTGGCAACCAGCTCACATAACAGTTATCAACAACAAAAGCAGTTTAATGCTACCCGTGCAAACTAAATAGTCACCAGGTGCAGTGGCTAATGGGAGCTCCCATCAGCCATTGTGCCAACTGTCAACTGTCAGCTTATTTGGCATGCACAGTAACACAGCCTGCCATCTACCCCCAAGCAAATCAGTTGTTCCAGGAGTGCCATAAAACAGTCAGAAAAGTACTTTTTTCTGACAGCTACTGCACATTAAACAAATTACAAGAAAACTCAGCAATATGTCTAATGTCTTTTGCAAACTACATAGCATAAAGTGCGTTTTGAAAAGACCCCGATGTACGCATGAGGCAAGTTTTGCAAAGATGGGCCGTATTCTCTGTTCTATCAGTATGGAATAAAGGCAGTTTTGCTAAAGCCGGCTGCAAAGACTTTTAGAGGAAGTGGAACAATATGTGTTAAGAAAAAGAAGTTATTTTAAAAAATGCACAAAGTGAGGCTTGCGGAAACGATTCTCAGTTGCAGCACAATATTTACTGTTTGCTCTGTCTACAATTTGAAGAGCCTGATTAATATTGTCATACAACAATTTATTATTTGTGGAAGTCAAACTGACATGCAGAGATACTGGAGCTCTCTGTGCTCTTGAAGATGCTGGCAGAGTAGATGCTCGTGAACTTTTGCTAATGTATTAATTAAACATACAGGTCTACAACTCTTTGGGTCTGCGGGATCTTTATGATCACCACACATACAGATTTCCAAGTCTCTGGTACCCTGTCCTGTCCCAATGCTTCATTCAACAGATGTGTTAAGGATGGCATTATGACTGGAGCTAATTTCTGTATCACTTCTGAGCAGATACCATCTGGACCCAGTGCCTAGCTACATTTAAGCATGGCTATCGCTACTACTACTTCTTCCTGAGCAAATGGGAGTAGGACAACACTGTTACTATATTCAGAACTCATCTGGTTAAGTAGCACTGATTGATGGTTGTTGTCTGTATCTGCAGAATCATATGGCGAAAAGAGTGTTTGATAAATATCTGGTGGAATTCCTTCAGTAAACTGTCATTGTTCCATTGGTCTTGCAAAGGGTGGACAGGATGGTGGGTGCCTTACACTGAGGTGACAAAATTCATGGGATACTTTGGAATGTCATGTTGGACCTCCTTTTGCCTGGCATAATGCTAGGTTCAACAAGTCATTGGAAGTGCCCTGCAGAAATAACCGAGTCATGCTGCCTCTATAGCTGTCCATAACTGTGTTGCCAGTGAAGGATTTTGTGCATGAACTGACCTCTTCATTATGTCATATAAATGTTTCATGGGATTCACAATAGACAATATGGGTGACCAAATCATTTGCTGGAATGGTCCAGAATGTTCTTGAACCAATTGAAAACAAATGCAGCCTGGTGATATGACACACTGTCATCCACAAAAATTTGATTGTTGTTTGGGATCATGAAGTCCACAAATGGTTGCAAATGATTTCCAAGTAGCCGAAAATAACCATTTCCAGTCAATGATCAGTTCACTTGGACCAGAGGACCACTCCATTCCATATCAACACAGCCCACACTGTTATGGCGTCCCCACCAGCTTGCACAGCGCCTTGTTGTCAAATGGATCCATGGCCTCATGAGGTCTGTACACACTCAAGCCCTTACCAACTGAAATCAGGACTGATCTGAGCAGTCCATGGTTTTCCAGTCGTATAGGGTCCAACCTATATGGTCACGAGCCAAAGAGAGGTGCTACAGGTGATGTCCTTTTAATAAAAGCACTCACATCAGTTGTCTGCTGCCACAGACCATTAACATCAAATTTTCTTGCACTGTCCCAATGGATACATTTGTTGTATGTCCCACACTGGTTTTGGGTGATTATTTCAAGCAGTACTGCTTGTCTGTTAGCACTGACAACTCCATGCAAACACCGGTGCTCCTAACACTGTGTCCTAATGGATACATTTGTTGTACATCCCACACTGATTCTGGCAATTGTTTCAAGCAGTACTGCTTGTTTGTTAGCACTGACAACTATATGCAAACATCACTGCTCTCGGTCATTAAGTGAAGGCCATTCGCCACTGCTAGTATTTCTAGAGTTTACTGTCACTGCTCTGATACAGAAGGTTATGACACTATTTTCATTAGTGGTCATATGTTGTTCAACCTCCCAGGATATAAACTTACTAGCCACATCCAGATTTGCCAGGATAATGTCTATACTTGTCTCTGCAATGGTACTATCTGTGAATTTGCTAGGCTGCCCTTCTTTATTGATCACAGTCATGTCCCATTCTTGGATCATGTCTGTCAGCATTACACCACATTCTTCTGTCTTTCGTCTATTGCACAATGCTGCAGCTCTTAATTTGTCAGGGTATGACTCAATCATATGGGAGCACTACATGTATATGTAGGTAATAATACACTTGCATTGAGCAGTACACATCTCCACTATTACAGCAAGCTCACTGCATAATTGTGTTATTTTAGTGACAAGGTATCTCTGATTAAGAATGATGATTGCTGCCTTGGCATTCTGGTGCCCAACTACTGAGAGCACATATGTCAGCAAGGCACATGTATGGTTGCTGGACTAGCACATCAACATCCAGTTCCTCTATGATCTTCCACAGTTCACTCATTGGCAATGCAGGGAGTATAGTGTTGATCTGCTGGAATCTAATGCTGCTACTAGACATATACTGTATGGAAATATCTTATCTGAAGCTAGGGTGTGGTCAAAACAGACTTGTAGATGGGCCTTCACAAAATCTTCATACATCTGTTCACAATCGAAGACTTCATTCCAGCATGTAAAGACTTGTCTGAGAAAATTGCAGAGGTCTTTAATATCTGTAGGGAGTTTATTGTACTCAAAATGTGACCAGCTGCTGATGGCATTGAAAAAGCAATTGTCTTTCTTTTTGGGTTGCAACACATGTTACAAATCTCATGGCTGCTCGAAGAATTATAGTAGCCTCCCGTCTACTTAGCCTGACACTGCTTTCTACATCATATATCTGGTTCAGGTCTGTTGACATCACAACAGCAGTTTTGTCAGTATTTTGTGATTGCAAGGAGTAGAGTGCATAACATCTCTCATTGTGTGCCAAAGGTTCATCTGTTGTGGGCTCTAACATGTTCTCCATTGTTTGGAGGTTCTGAGCACTAGAGGCTCCTGGTACTTCCAATCCTGTGACCTGGTTACTAGCTCCTGAGTCCAGAAGTGAAGAGCTGGAAGTGTGACATTTTTCCGCAAGTTGATGTATGCTATTGTCATGAACAATGCTCCATGAAGCTGGTATTTAAAATGAAACAGATGTTATCATGTCACTGCTCTAAATGCCAGTGGCAGAATTTGTCCCAGTAGGCTTGTAATCTCTGAGAGTACCACCAGGTACGAAGTTAACTTTGCAATATCACAGTACGAATTATGATATTACTGGGTCTTGGGCTGGGAGGTTTTGCTTTCAATGTGTATCAAAATCTGACTCTGATTTGTGGCAGCCATTGAAGCTCTTGAATTCCAATAAGTTACTCTCAGTTTCTTTTATCCTAAATAGATGGTGAACCTGGAAACGGGCCCATTTCAAAGATTTCTTCTTAACTTCCCAAGCTGCCTGTTGTAGGTTTTGTTGTTCCACAGCCCATCTATGTAGTAAATCATTTTGTTGCGAAGGTATTCAACTAAGTACTTAGAGCAGGTGACATCATGTGATATACATTAGATTCTAGAATGAAATTTTCACTCTACAGCAGTGTGTGCGCTGATATGAAACTTCCTGGCAGATTAAAACTGTGTGCCGGACCGAGACTCGAACTCGGGACCTTTGCCTTTCGCGGGCAAGTGCTCTACTGACTGAGCTACGCAAGCACGACTCACGGCCCGTCCTCACAGCTTTACTTCTGCCAGTACCTCATCTCCTACCTTCCAAACTTTACAGAAGTTCTCCTGCGAACCTTGCAGAACTAGCTCTCCTGAAAGAAAGGATATTGCAGAGACATGGCTTAGCCACAGCCTGGGGGATGTTTCTAGAATGAAATTTTCACTCTACAGCGGAGTGTGCACTGATATGAAACTTCCTGGCAGATTAAAACTTTGCGCCGGACCGAGACTCAAACTCGGGACCTTTGCCTTTCGCGGGCAAGTGCTCTACTGACTGAGCTACGCAAGCACGACTCACGGCCCGTCCTCACAGCTTTACTTCTGCCAGTACCTCATCTCCTACCTTCCAAACTTTACAGAAGTTCTCCTGCGAACCTTGCAGAACTAGCTCTCCTGAAAGAAAGGATATTGCAGAGACATGGCTTAGCCACAGCCTGGGGGATGTTTCTAGAATGAAATTTTCACTCTACAGCGGAGTGTGCGCTGATATCGGGCCGTGAGTCGTGCTTGGGTAGCTCAGTCGGTAGAGCACTTGCCCACGAAAGGCAAAGGTCTCGAGTTCGAGTCTCGGTCCGGCACAAGGATTTAAAGTCACTTAGTCTTGTACAAAAAGGTGTGCATTATTCAGGAACACACATTTTCAATAACTTGCCAGCAGCCATAAAAAGCTTAATAACCAATGAAATCCAGTTTGAGAGAAGCCTAAAGGATTTATTGGTGGCCAACTCCTTCTACTCCATTGATGAATTTCTTAGTAAAACCAACTGATTTGTATATAAGTACAACATAACTTCTGCACAATTTCAGTGCAGTAATGTGTTCATTGAAAATGTGTGTGTGTGTGTGTGTGTGTGTGTGTGTGTGTGTGTGTGTGTGTGTGTGTGTAAGTATAATCTAACTTCTGCACCATTTCAGTGCAGTAATGTGTTCATTGTAAATAAGTATTACAGTAGCTGTATTACATGTTTATTACCTTATAAATAAATAAAAAACTTTTTTATTTTAAATTCAGTGCATTAGTATTTGTAAAATGACTCTTAGTGTTCATCAAAAAATGACGATCATTCCACTTGGGACCTGTGGAATGGTATATTAGCTTATTTGTTTTAGTTGTAAATATTTGTCATGTATTGTTGTTTTTCTGACATGTTCCACATCCTGGAGGACCTCCTCACTACGGATCAATTGGAATGAAAGTAAATCTAATCTAATCTAATCTAATCTAATCTAGTGTAGGTAGTCTCCTTAGTAGATCTGTTACATTTTCTGTGTCCCGCCAATAAAACGCGGTCTTTCGTTAGCCTTCCCCACAACATTTTCTATTTGTTCCTTCCAATTTAAGTTGTACGTAATTGTAATTCCTAGGTATTTATTTGAATTTACGGCTTTTATATTTGACTGATTTATCGTGTAGCCAAAGTTTAACAGATTACTTTCAGCACTCATGTGGATGACCACACACTTTTCGTTATTTAGGGTCAACTGCCAATTTTCGCACCATTCCGATATCTTTTCTAAATTGTTTTGCAGTTTGTTTTGATCTTCTGATTACATTCTGTTGATAGTGTCTTGCAATATTTCGCTGGACATGTATGGTACGTCACACAATTAGGCATGGCCATCCTTTTTGAGGGAGTTCACACTTAATGTGTGGAACTTTGTTGGATTTTTCTTGCAGCCTCTCTCAGTCTTTCTGTGATTTGGCTTCTATTATAGCACCACTGGCTGCCCTTATAGACTTATTTTAAAGTCTATTTGTCTTAGGATTAATAGTATGTGTTAAAGGCTTTAGACAATTGCCAATTTCTAAAAAATTCCATCATTGTGTGATGACTGCAAAAACAGTGGCACAAGATACATAAATTAGATTTAGATATTGATTATAAGTAGCCACTACATAAGACAGTGTTAGGTGACTGAAGTAAGCATGATAATTGATATTTGCCTGGAAATGTACATCAATTTTGAAACCTGCCAGGAACTGATATTTTCAAACTATTTAGTTACAACAAAAGTTTACCACAAATGCAGGAACTCGACTACTACCTTGTGTCCTTGAGTATATTTCATCACATAACATGTATAGCTGCTGAAAATATGTTTTGTTGTTATAGTTATCATATGAAAGTTTAATAATGTGAATAACTTGGAAATTTCTGGCAGACACTGTAACTCGTTATCTATTCACATCAGCTTACATAATGCTTGCAAGTTCAGAGATACTTCTTCACATAACAGTATGGTTGTCTACTGTACACTAGTGTACTTGTGGTATAAGTACACCAATTTTTGAGTAGATGGGTACTGGGACGTGCTTGTGAAATGTGCTTCATAAGACTTGGGATGTCCAAAAGGACCTTAGCAAGGTTTTCTCTCAGTATTGCAGTGTGCAGCAGGAAAAAATTACATCAGAAACCGAAAGAGAAAATACAAAGACCACAAAAGAATTTACATATATAAGAAAAGGGAAGAGAAGGGGTTGTACAGTGGTACCTGGTAGTAATTCTGGTAGAATAAGAGGATAATTAGACAGTTTATTGTTGCATGCAAAACTAGGTTCTACCAGATGTCTACTGAGAAAAGAACAGAGCCCTCAGGGAAATGAAGGTCTAGGTTGGTGCAGTAGACTTTGAAAACAGCATAGTTGCTGTGCATATGGTGTAGGGATAGAATTAGATAAAAAAAATAATTGATAAAAAAATAATCAATTCATGTTTATATTAAAATCTTAATGTGAGTTCAGCCAGGTAACAGAAGATGTGCAACGATTTTTAGAGGAAGGCAGGAAGGAAGATTTATTTATCTTGTGAAAAGTTATGGTCATATAACATGGATATAGAAACAAAGTTCCATGTGCCAATGATGTCCAAAGTGGGCACAATGTCTGCCTATGAAGAATAACAGACAAACAGTTCCACAACAACTCCAAACCAAATAACATAAGAAGCAAGTGTTAACCACAACAACTGCTCGGAAGCAAATGGAAGATAGTGCATTCATAGAAAACCTCCATCTGGCTTGGCAGCATTGAAACTGAACTGCTGCTGATTGGTAACTGATGGCCTTGTCTGATGTCTGATGTTTTCTACTTCTGGTGAGACAAGTCACAGAAGAAACTAAATGCTTCCAGCAATGTTTGGAAAGTATTGTGGGCAGCATTATGGTCTGTATGACACTTCTGTTGTATTCTTTTAGACAATTAACTTCCATGGAAAGTACTCATGACTAATTTGATTATATATTCAACCTCAGGAATGACATTCAGATGTATATAATGAGTGTCTTTGCACAGAAGCATGGTATCTTTAAGCAAAAATTAGCCTTGTCAAATTGCTAGAATTTTATGAAAACTGTCAGAAGTGCATGGTTAAATTACTTCCCAGGATCTTAACCAAACTGATCATTTGTGGGATCATCAATAGTGTCTTGTGTTCAAGTAGAGTATCATCCAGCATGCATCATACAACAGCTATGGGAAGCACTGTAAATGCCATGGCTCAGAATAAATGTGGAACTGAATAAGCAACTGAAACTTCCTGGCAGATTAAAACTGTGTGTCGGACCGAGACTTGAACACACAACCTCCTCCTCCTCCCCCCTCCCCCCCCCCATTCATTCACTCACTCATTAAAACTGTGTGTCGGACCGAGACTTGAACACACAACCTCCTCCTCCTCCTCCCCCCTCCCCCCCCCCCCCCATTCATTCATTCATTCACTCACTCTCACTCTCTCTCTCTCTCTCTCTCTCTCTCTCTCTCTCTCTCTCTCTTCAGTACTTCAAAGCAAAGCAGAAGCCCTTGTGCAATGTGGAACTGACCAGGAGATACCACTAGAGGTGGACTAGCCAGTATAAAAGGGGGCTTAGAGTATTGTGTTGTCAGTAGAGAAGCAGTAACAGCAGAATGAGCTGGTCAGGAGAGTTTAATGACTTCAAATGTAAACTAGTCATACAAGGTCAATGAGGGACATTTCAACCTTTCTATAGCTGACAATGTCAACTGTTGATGATGTGACTGTGAAGTGGAAATTTGAAGGAAAAAACCACAGCTGGAGCAAGACCATCAAAACCTCACATACTTACAGACAGGCTTCGATGAGCATTGTGGACATTGATTGTAAAAAAAATTACACAAAATCAGTGGAAAGAATCACTCATGAGTTCTGAAGAGGTACCAGCTATCCACCTAGCACAATAACTGTGCACTGGGAGTTACAAAGAACAGATACAATGGTCAAGCAGCTATTCCTAAGCCAAATATTTCTGTAGTCAATGCCAAGTTACATTTGATGTAGTGTAAAGAGCAATGTGACTGAACATCAGTTGACTGGAAACAAGTGATTTGGGGTGATGAATCATTCTATACGCTGTGGCAATCCAATGGAAGGGTTTTGGGTTTGGCGAATGCCTGGAGATGTTACATGCTGTCAGGTGCAGTGCCAACAGAGAAGTATGGAGGAGGTAGTGATACAATATAGGTGTGTTTTTCATGGGTAAGGCATGGCCCCTTACGAAAATGCTAAATGCAGAAGAATATAAACACATTTTGCAGTATTGTGTACTACGTACAGTAGAGGAACATTTCGGAGATGAGGACAGTTCATATCAGCATGACATTGTAACCAGTCATAACACAGCATCAGAAAGGCAACGGTCTGTAGACATCAACAATCCTTAAATGGACTGGTCTAACCTAAACTGAATGGAGCCCGTGCACCGATACAGCAGGACTGTAAATTCTTTTGCACATTGGTGCCTGGACTGTCAACTTGTCTATGAACTATGGAACTTTGTTTTCTGGACTTTGTCCAGCAAGCAGCATGTGTTTTTCATTCTTCCCAGTCACCATGGACAAATCACCTTTGCAGCTGTGCTGCAGCAGCTGATGGCTCAACAGGCGGACAGTCAAAAACAGATTTACGAGCTCCAGCCCAGGGTACTGATTCAGAAACAAACAGCCAATCCTTCGCTGTATCCCACTGTCACTTTTTCATTTTCTCTGTTTCCTCTTCACCAACATGGACACCACAACTTCCAATGTTTCAGGTTTTCAATGAAACTTTGGAGCCATGTTTGGCCTTCCTACATCAGCTCAAATGATCTTTCGTGGGCCCTCACCATCAATGTGGACTATCGCAAATGACCTCTTCTCCTTGCCTGGTCTGGCACTTTGACCCATCATCTTCTCCTATCCCTTAATCATGGAGTCGACATTTCTTCCCTCTTCTACGATCACTTGCAGGACAAGCTATATGCTCATTACATGGTCCCCACTGTCTCTCAAGCTTCAGCATTCACTTACTCTTCTGCGACATCTTCCTGTCCTGTCAGGTATCCCAAGGGCCTTTGTTCCAAGTTCCGCCACCTGTTGGCACTGGCTCCTTCGAGGTCGGCTCTATTGCCACTCGGTTGTTGCATCAGGCTCCTGCAGAGATACCTTTCCCTCCACCACCCCCAACACTTCCAGCTGGTTTTAATGAGCCCTGCAGTTCTGCCACAGCCCGCTCTATAGTTAACATCAGCACAGCCTCCGTCCATGCTGGCCCCAACACTGCCATCCCTCCCATATCTGCTCCCCTTCTTCAGGCTTCCATTTCTCCTTCGTTCTGTCTTTGTTTTCAGTTTCTCGCTTCCCTCTCCCTTCTGCGCTCTCTGCTCCCACACATCTCCATGTTCCCAAGTGCATTCCCATGCACCTCGGCACATCTTTGGGTCCCACCACAGCTGAACGTGCCTGCAGTTAGTCTCCTTTACTTGCTCCTTGCACCTTAGGTTTTCCATTCCTTTCCAGGAAGCCTTCTCTCTCTGCATCCAGACCCCTTACTCCTTCAGCTGCCATCTTCATTCTTTCACGTTCCTTTTGCACATCCCACAATCTGCATCTTCCTTCGCCATCTCTGCCACCTGCCACAGCGGCCACTGCCAGCACCACCAGGACAGCCTGTGTTGCAACCAGCTCTCCTGCTGTTGTTGGTCAGGCTGACTCTGGCTCTGTCACTGCCAATGCCAGCCCAGTCAAAAGTGGCGTGGCACTAATTGCCTGCCCAGTTGTTCCTGCCGCTGCCATTTCCACTGCTGCTGCAACTGGCCCTGTCGCTGGACTCCACAACCATCACGCACTTAACACGCTCTCCTGCACGCCAGTGCACAACTCCTCACATTCCATCGTACCTTGTCATGCACTTGAGCCCCCAGGGTTCTCGCTGTTTTTCATGTGTTCTCTAGTTTCCACCCCATGCCTCATAGTCTGTCTTTTCTGCAGCTCTCTGGCATCCACACACCATGCCTTCTGCAGGTCCTTGCCCTATGCTGGGCTGCCACAGCCTCCAAGATGGCCACCCACAGCTGGAGCCAGCTGTTTCTTCCAGCACTTTCAGTGCAGCGCTCATAGAAGTTTTGTTGCAAGCCCTCTCCACAAGGCCCGACTGTCCTGTCATTATGACAAAGCATCGAATCCACCCACCACACCCACCCTCATGCTGCCAGCCTCCTTCCTGTCAGTGTCTCATTTTTTACGGGATGGGAGGAGTGTTGTATATGCAGGGCTGAGCCCCTGTGTATTTGAACATGCCTATTCTGACATGACACCTGCATCCTGTGGGCTGCTGGCCCTTGGCCTGCAGGTGCTCCTCCTTCAGAAACTGTCCATGTGCCTAGTCGGTATATCAAGGGTTTGGATTGGTGCTGATTACAAATATTATGTTTACAGGCTTAATGCTAACAGATGCCACCAGGAACCACCACATCGCCCATAGGCAGTGCGTGCAGCAGCAACAATAGCAGCACTGCTATCATGGACTACCTTGCGTCTGCGAGTCACGAGGTCATCAAGGGCCCATGGACATTCTCCACTGTGGAGTACTTAACCCACAGTGCAACCTCCAGCAGCCGTTTATTTAGATTTTGGGTTATATCTGCCTCTGATTGAAGATGCTCAATTGAGTTATTATTGTCTTATGGGAGACTTTACTTTCTGAGGTGATGCTATAATAAAATTAATGTACATTGTGGGACTATCTGTGGAATCACCATTCTTCATTGCCATCATACCAGGTCACACCCGAGATTTGGATATGATATGCTCTTTGGACTTCGCTCTTGTTTGTGTTGCCGATTGATATGCTAAGCTGGGCTAGAATATTGCTGTTGGTGTGGTATCACCTCTAGCTGTTGCTTCCATGTGTTGCTTCCTGTGTAGTCTTGTGTTTGGCTCCATAAACAAGTAGCTGGTCAGCATTTTTCTGTATTGTGTGCTGCAATAAAAACATTTAATTTTTGGGACTCTCTTTGATATTGTGCTCAGGAGATGCTGTTTTGCATGTATGGCATATGTGATGCTGCAAGTGGTGAAACAACAAAGCAGTACTCACACATGCACTTATATAAAACTGTCTGAGTTAAGTTTTAATTGTGTCCTTGAACCAATACTCTGAAACACAGGTGATATCATTAAAATTTATACCTGGGACACTCTTTTATGGACAGCCTGTATTTTGATAAACTTTATTTTCGTAAGTTCTTGAATGTTACCAATCACACATGTTCTTTTCAAATTCTAAACAAAATAATTTTAAAGAACAAAGGGAACTTTACATACAGCTGTTTAAAATACTGCTCTTTCATTTCTAATTGTCATTCATTTGCATTAAAATGAAAATGTCCAATAGAACCAGGAGGATCCATAGGAAATAGTGGTGGTGCAAAAATAACACATTGATTTTGAAGGTGGGATTTTAAAGAAGAAAAGTAAAAAATATGATAGACATGAGAAAAAACAATAGTGCAGAAAGTGTGAAACTGAGAAAATACTACATAGAATGTCTAGGTAAATGTGACTTTGTATGGGTAAAAATTGCTGATTCCTTTAGTTAAGTCATGATACAACCTCACAAATGTAAACATACAGTAAACAGAGATTATCACCATAGCTCAGATATGGGAAGTGCTAGCATATTAGAAAAAGACACTGTATACTATAACAAGCAACAGAATTGCACACAACTACGTAATGGTGGTGGTGGTGGTGGTGGTGGTGGTAACAGTACCAGTAGTAGTAGTAGTAGTAGTAGTAGTTGTTGTTGTTGTTGTTGTTGTTGAGCAGTGAACTGATGAGTTGTGTACTACACTAGGGTGATTCAAAAAGAAGTGAGCGAGAGGCAGTGAAATGAAACTGGTGGAAGGGAGCTTAATGCCATTTCCTACAGAAGATGGTGTAGTCCCTATAAGAGCGCTGAAAATGCAACCTCACTGCTAGGACACAGTCTCACACCCACTAGATGACACAGAGAAAACACCCATATGTTGACTGTCCACTGCACTCTGTAGTGCTGAAAGCAGAAGTGGTGGCTTCAAAAGTAGAGCACAGGGCTGTAGGGTGTTTCCTTACAGTGGAGAGATGCAAGAAAGGAAACTCATTGAAGAATGGCACAAGTTTATGGAGAGCACTGAATGTCAATTGCTATTGACACTCAATCTTACATCTGGAACAGTGGCTGCCATTGTAACTCACTGGTATTCAATAATAAGAGCAACCACATGCTGTTGATGGTATTGGTAATGCCATGTGGCATTCCACACAGTGCATCATCATCCAATGACATCTGCCCCTTTGCAATGTATATGCAGTGTTCTTCATTCACTTGTGCCATACTTTGATGACTTTCCATTCTCTGCACTCCTTCCACAGTCAGGAAACCCACTATACAACCCTGTGCTCCCCTTTTGAAGCCTCTATTTCTCTGTTTCCTGCAAGACTGAATGCAGTGGACAATGTGTGCACGTACTCACATTCTGTCATCATGTGGGTGTGTGCCCATGTCTTTCTAACAGTGAATTTAGGACCACATTGCTCTTATAAGGACCACACCTTCTTCCTTATGTAATGGCATTATGATCCCCTCAGTTTTTTTCATTTATCTGCCTCCAGCTTGTTTCTTTTTGAATTACCCTTATAGAAACTACAACAGTTGACAGCAACCACTGTCATTACATGTTGCTAATGGTAACTGATCTTCAGTATGACAGTCTTCTCTAGATTGAGGAACACACAGCAGACTCTTGACATGAACAGCCCAGTGCCAGCACAACCTTGTAGATGAAGTATACCACTGTTCAAGACCCACTATTATATGCCTGTCCTACCCACAACTGTCATGTTGGTGGTCAATACGAGGTATGACAACATCTGTCACACGTCACAATGAAGAATTTTATTCCCCGTGGGGAAGGGTGCTCCCTCTCCAACACAACAATTACCTCTAATACAACTGCTCACAAGTGGAATTATCAATCCACAATGAATTATGCCTGGTGGCATGCAGTGATTTAAAAAGGAAGACTGAAGAAGTAAACAAATGTAAAATAAATGATATGAGTGGTCTGCACATAGGCTGTGAGGGAGAACATGTAGAACTTAAGAAACAAGTTTTCCAACTAGTTGCCAGCTTTGTTACTATATAATTACAAGAGGCACTTTGTATTCACTTGATTTTACATTTTAACTCACCTTCATTACTAGGCTTTGAACCAGATATCCACTGAGTCATGCTTGGCCCAAAATACCGAAGAAATAAGAAAATCAATATAAACACAATGGCATACCGGCGGTATCTGAAATTGAACATCTTTAAAATATAGCTTTGATACAAAGATAATCAGCAAAAAACTTAAAAAATTTTAGTGCCATTGAAGCATAATAATACATACGTCAAATTCACATGAGCCAATGACCACAGCTTTCGGAACCAGTCAAATGGGTTCATTATGGTTATTTTCCAGTTGACTGTTGCATTCCAAATGGCTTTCACTATGTCCTTAAAAAAAAACAAAGGAATCTTTTTACAATCAATAAGGTGAAGCATACAATACATCAGATCCATGCAAGAAGGATTTGATGTTCTCCGATTTTAATTTTTCACATTTGAAATATCATTAACTTAGATATACTGACTATTCTTGGCATTATGGCCAAATTCAATATCAACTCTGTGCAAACTGTCATGACGTTCATAAAAAGAACATCCTTGGTACTCATGGGATTAAGAAGTCAACGATGAATCTAACACCACTGTGATTTGCTTCTACTGCAGATAATGAGACGCAACAAAAACATGTATGGCACGTAACTAGTTGCTACAGGGTGCATGTCTAAGCAGTGTGATTAATTCATTATTAATCACTTCATTTCTCCTCAAAGGATAACCATTAGAGCTGGGATTTCCATGCAAATGAATACTTTGGCCATCTCGAAAGTACATGCATATTTTGATGATTTTTTCGATGTAATAGCATGAATTTAGATATTTATAATGCATATTATATCAATTTTTCTGACTTCAGTGCATATATTACAATAACTTGGATGATAGCATTTTATTGATTTTTTTATATGAATTATGCCAAAAATGCAGAAAATGACTAATTTTGTGAATTTTTGTTGCTGTCTGTACACTTCATAGCAAGTTCAAACACCATACCTCAGCTCGGTAGAAGTCGATAAACTTCATGCCTTCTCTCACTTCTGCCAATATTTGCTATTTAGGGTGAGGGATAAGAACTACTTTATTTGAGCAACTTGGATTGAAAAGTATGTTGCCAGCACTGCACAAGCTACTTCCCTCAGCACTGCCACTCACCCCGTGCACCGTATCTTCTCACCTCAATCGCCACTGAGGTGAGTTCAGTGTGATATTTACAGACTGTATCCAAACTATTATTTTATAAGTAAAAAATTTAAACAATTATGAGCGGGACGTTGCTTCGTAGAACTATTGTTAAAATACCGCAACAACACGTCAGTAAAACATTTCCAAGACACGTCTGTATTACGTAGTGGACCGACAATAGAACACGTTTTACTGCTGCTGACAAGCAAAACACGAATGTACAATAGAACCACCCCAGCACCCAAGCCGCCGCCGCCACCACCACCACCACCACCTCTGACAAGGCAAGGCAACAACACCGTCAGGACGCAGGTCTTCGCCTCAACCTCATGCTCACGAACATTTGTCGGTGATCCACCAAAAAGTTCACCCCCACCACCACCTGATTGTAACCAGGTCTCCCTAATTGTACAAAGCCCTAGAGAAGTCCACTCTCCCTGTCCACCACAGACCAGTCACGAGAGACAGCAGAGACTGTTACAATACAACTCACGTCATCCATCCGAGTGCTACAGGCCCAGATTACCCGCTAGTAAACATTCTCGCGACAATGACTCAGCTTCCTGCCAACCTCAGATCGGCAGCACAGCAGTCGCCTACAGCAGCGACATCTTCAGAAAACTCCGTCCCCACCATGGACCTAACATTCAGAGTCTCAAAATATGTGCATTTAATGCAGATAACCTTACTCACCAACCCATAAAGTTCAGATAATTCACGCAGGACGAAGACATTGACTTACGCCTAGTGGGTGAACCATTCCTAAAGCCAGGAATAAGAGTTTCTGTACAAAACTACAATTGCTGCAGGAATGATCAACCCACCCACGGGGACGGGGTCACGGAATATGTCAAAATGGGAATCAAGCACCACCAAATGTCCCCCCCCCCCCCCCCAAATCCGCTCCCCGATACAGCAAAAATAGAAACTGCAGCAATAGAAGTAGCTACTGTAACTGGCCCCCTAACAGTCGTTGCAGTGTATCAACGCCGCCCCCCCCCACCCACCCCCACTCCCACCCTCCAGGTTTCCAAAGGCTAGAAGAGGATGACGTAGCTGCATTAAGCCAGATTAGAGGGAAACTACTAATTGCTGGGGACTTGAACGCCAAACACGCTGATCGGACCCCAAGCTTCGAGACATCGAAATCAAGCTGGTCAATAACTGTAACAGCTGGCACGCACACCAGTAACAGGTATGTAGCACAGAGGAACCAACACACTTCCCAAAGAATGGAGGAAGACCGGACGTCCTCGACATCGCCATAACAAAGAATCTGGTAGCTTTGTTAAACAGAATGTCGTCGGACCCTGTGATATGACATGGGAGAACTGCGCTCTACCTCATAGCGCGAAGCGACGTACAGGCACATTAATAGTGAGCAGTTCAGCAACACAGTAGCTGCTGAACTTGCCCAGACCCCGCCTCCAACTGAAACCACAGAACATGCGCTGGACGGCTTCACAAAGGTGATCCTATGAGCTGCTGAGAAAGCCGCACTGTCTCCTCCTCCCCCCTCCCCCCTTCCCCACTCCAGGTAACTCCCTCCGCACTTGCTTGCGCAAATACAGCACAAAAACAGGATTGCCAAAGAGTGGAAGCTCACCAGAAACAGAGGCACACTGAGGCTGCTCAATAGACCACAGAGAGAGCTTAAAGCATATATCAATGAGTATCGCAAGCAGCAATAGTCTGCAGGGCTTTCAGCTCTCCATCTAGAAGACAACAGTTTATGGCAAGCAGCCAGGTAGTTCACGAAAAGATGCACGAAAATTCCACTGCTGCATGGCGAACATGGACTGCAGTTCAGCGCTATTGACAAAGCCAACGCACTAGGGGACTTGTCCATAAAGCAATTCAAACCAGCTGAAGCACAGGACAGAGAACACGTCGCAACTGTCGGCCTACAACTGGCCGCGTATCTCGAAGCGGATGACGAAGATGACTATACACCACTATTCAGTTCTGAGGACGTGGGGCGCTGCATCAAGTTTCTGCCGAACAGAAAGGCGCCAGGACACGACCAGGTCACCAACGAACTACTAAAACTCCTCCCGCTTCTGGCCATCACCCACTTGACCGACATATTTAATGAACTGAAGCGATTGCAAAAATTCCCGAAACAGTGGAAACACGCAGAAGTTATTGCGATCATGAGCGCCTCCTATTCACCCCTATACAGGACCATATCAGAAGAGAGCAGATACTGCCGAAATTCCAATTCGGCTTCCAGCAAAGTTACTCCGCTCCCCAGCAAATTATGGGGATTGGTTGAAGCAGCCACAGGTGGCTTCAATCAAAAGGGCTACTGCGGGCTTGTATTATTAGACGTAGCAAAAGCGTTCCGCTTAAGACTGGCACATCAAGCTACTACACAAGATGTACTCCCTAGGTTTCCCCGGAAAGATCGACCAAATCGTAAAAAACTATATCCCCGGTAGGACTTTCTCAGTCAAGATCGATGGATCCCTGTCGACCAGGACTGTGCAGGCATGCCCCAAAGTTTGGTCCTGGGGCCCGTCCTCTACAATGTGTACAATGGTGATATTCCCACGATGCAGCATGTACACACTGCACAATACGCAGATGACACAGCATTCTTCTCCTGTTCGAAAAACAGGAACATGGTTACCAGATGTCTGCAAACCACCCTAAATAGGATGGAAACCTGGGCTATGCAATGGTGCATAACCGTCAACTCTTGACAAGATGCAAACCATGCTGCTCACCAGTCGCTACGGCAATGCTGCCCACCAAGACAACCCTACCAACTGCTGTGACTGCAGAGCCAAAACCAGCCAAGGAGAAACTCTGTTAAGTACCTCACTGTCACACTAGACAGGCACATAACATGGAAATGTCACATAGAGGTGCTTCGCAGATAACCTCATGCCAGGATGCAGGTTCTCTACCCTGTCTTGAATAGGAGCAGTTCCCTTGATCCCGGAACAGGTTCAGTGGTCTACCAAAGTCTCATTAGGCTGATAATGGAATACGCATGCCTGTACAGGGTTACGCAGCCAGATTGAGGGTAGATAGTCTACAAAATGTCCAAAACAGAGCGCTAAGACGGGCTCTCCATGTCGCCACGTGATTCCCCATGGCAGACCTACAGGAAGCTGCAGGCATTGAAAGGTTAACAAAGCATTTCCGCACCTTGGCAGAAGCCTTCTATCCCATGGCGCGGAATTTGCAGAACGAGCTGATTAATGCCTTTGGCAGTATGACCAAGGCAGAGATAAATACAGATGACTAAAATCACTACGGTACTTCTGCAGTAGCAGAATAGATAAGATAATCTCTCGCAAAGAAAAGGTACGAATGAAAAGAACAGTCCATCAAACACCAAACACAACAGAGAGGGAAATGTCCAAGAGCGGCACCACCATTCACAAGCACAACCTCTTGAGGAAGAGGATAAAAAGAGAGAAGAGAGAGAGACAAAGGAAAGAGGTTGGATTCTGTACCGCCCAGAATCTAATGGGCATTGACAACTGATACATTTGTACTGAATTACACAGGGCGATCCAAAAGTTTCCATTCAAAGGCCGTACAATCCAGAATCGGTATGCCATCACGCAAAATCGATGTTAGCATTGAGGCAATCATTCTACAGACAGACCAGGTTGAAGGTACTCATAGCATTGGGGCAAGGCGATTTCTACCACAAAGTACCGTTATCCTAGATGGCGGCAGTGACGTCATCCAAGATGGCACCCATGACGTCATCTGAAGACGTCATCCAAGATGAGGATTTTGGCGTGAAGTTTAAATTTCGGTGGGAAGATAGGTCTAGCTCCACTAACCTAACACTCTCCTCCCAGAAAATGGCGGGAAGTTCAAATTCCCTCAGGATAATGCAGCCTCCACTAACCTAACAAAATGGCGGGAAAGAAAACCTAAGAAAATGGCGGGAAAGAAAGAGCAGTTAGGGTCAGCGATTCCTGTCAGACGAGGATGTGCAGCAGGCAGTTATGTACTTCTTCACGCAACAGGACATTGTGTTTTACCAAATGGGTAGTATTGGGGCAAGGCGGTTCTACTCCAAAGTGCCATTATCCAAGATGGAGGCGATGACGTCATCCAAAATGGTGGCCGTGACGTCATCTGATAACGCTGTGATGTCATCTGATAACGTCATTCAAGATGGCTGATTTTGATGGGAGGATAGGTCAATTGGGCTACCTCCACTGACCTAACCCCCTCCCCCACAAAATGGTGGGAAGTTCAAATTCCATCAGGATAATGCAACATCTACTAACCAAAGAAATGGTGGGAAAGAAAGGGCAGTTAGGGTACCCCCATTCACCCAAGTCATCCAACCACCACCTCTTCCTAGGGCCTGGCATGAAGTTTGAATTTTGGTGGTAAAGAAAGGTCACTTGGGCTATATCTACTAACGTAAGAAAATGGCTGGAAAGAAAGGGCACTTGGACTACTTCCAGTAACCTAAGTCACCCGACTGCCATCTCTTCCTAGGGATTGGCAGGGAGAGGACTCAACCTGTGCTCGACATAAGTCTTTATTATTTTGTATGCACTATTTTATTTAAACAATTAGAGGTACTACCACCATCCAGTGTTGTCGCCAAGGGGTCCTGACTCCAACTGACCTAGTACACAGTACCAAAACCAGAGAGGGTGCTGTAATCCCTCCTATGATGTAAACCGAGATGGTGGGGGGAAATGGCCGGAAACAGTGTGATCGCCATGTGGTTCGGACTCCAACTGACATAGTACACAGTACCACCACCAGAGGGCGCTCTCATCTGTGATGTACTCCAAGATGGCTGCCATGATGTCAGCTGGTGACGCAAGTACCGTTATCCAAGATGGTGGGAAACAGCGTGTTCGTCACAAGGTCCAATTGGCCTAGTACACAGTAACACCACCAGAGAACGCTGTCATCTGTTCCGTGACGTAACCCAAGATAATGGGGGAAAATGGCGGGAAAAGGCCTCTGACTGTGCCGGTCATAAGTCTTTATTTTGCAGGCAGTGTCTCCACCAAGAGATCTTGAGTCCAACTGACCTAGTAAACAATACTTACACCAGAGTGTGCTCTCGTCTGTGAAATAACCGAAGATCACTTTCTGGAGAAGAAAATGACTCAGCCTGTGCTGGGCTGCTGTAGAGAGTAAGGAAGGAGTGTACTTTATTTATTTTGGAACATTTATTTAGGGACGGATTTTGAGAGATAGTATATTTATCACACTGAAACAAAACACTCGCCCTGATGTGCTTGAGGTCAAAATCCACAGTCTGCACACCTGCAAATTACTCATAAATAACGCAACATACACGATTGATAATTGTAAACTGTCAAAATAATGCATTCTACAGCCTACACACATGTAAACTAGTACACCGAAATAATTTCAGTACACAGCACACAGACCTGCAAACTGCTCCTAAATAATGCAGCACACTCATGTGTGGACATGCACAGTATTCATAAACAGTCCACATAATGCATAGCACAGCCTACAGACCTGTAAACTAACGCTCTGCAGACACACAAACAACTCCTAAATTACCCAAGTAATTTCAGTACAGACCTGCAAGCTGCTCCTAAATAATGCAGTACACTGATGTGCAGACACGAAATCAACTCCTAAACTATCCAAATAACGCATAGCACAGCTTACAGACCTGCTAGTAAAATAATGCAACAGTCACGTAATCAATGCACGCAGGTACCGCCCGCCGGCCCTAACCATTGGACCGCACAGGAGGCTACCAGCAGCCCCCGCAAAGTGATGCAGCCGTCACTCAGCTGTCAAACCACGCACAGGTCCCACAAGCATGAGGCGGCGACATCCCTTTCATAATTGACACCTGAGAAATTCCTCTCGAAATACGTGTTCACCTAGGCACCATTGCCGACACGACCGGTCGGGAGCGAAGATCTATTTCCCAAGTGTACTGATGCCGCCGTGAACCACCGCCAGACGCAAGCCAGTGCGAGCCACCACACTCACGCCGCTGCTGCTCTGGTGACCTGTCAGGGGTGCTTGATCACTGACCTCGCTGGGAAATATCTAGTGCTGCTAGGGGTAGATACAATGCTGTCTGTCTTCGTGGTATATGTAGAAATGATGTAAAAGGGATGATTTTGTATGGTGCAGTATAGGAATTATACGTTTACTACATCGACATGGTACATGGTGATATATTGCTAGGTTGGAGATCAGATTCACGCACTAATATTCAAGCTCCTATCCTCAGTTGGAGAGCAGTGTGATTGAGTAATAGTTTTTCCGTATTTGACGATAATAACAGGGCTTAATTGTTTGTGCAATATGGCGATCTGAGTGAAATAATTTTTTTCCCACTGAAAGTCTCTTCTGCAGAAAGAAAGAAAAGGTGGACAGTGCTTCCACACCGGAGAGATCAATAATTCGCAGGGTAAATTCGATAAGAGCCAATCATAATGCTCGATTCATTCACAGGACATATTCGTGCTGGGATATAGGAGTCTCTTCATAGCAGTGAGAACGTTTGTGTGTGTTGAAAGCAGGAAGGGTAATGTGATGGACGGGATGCTACATTAGGACCTTCAGGAAGAATGCATTTGAAATTATTCTGCACTATTATAGTAAACAGGTTCTGGTAGGGCAAGAATTTCCCTGAATACAAGCTGAGACATCAAGAAAGCGAGCGTTAACTATTTCTGGGCCTCTATACAATTTCTGACTTCGTGGCATTGCGTGAGTCACGCTGGACAGTTAAGTATGGTTAGACGTGTCTCGCATGTCACGCCAGGAACAATGCACCCTGTGCTATTCGGTGACATCAGTATCCCCAGGTATCGCATCAGCAAGGGTAAAACACACGTGCTGCCCAGAGATGTCTCTCATATGGGACTGGCGTGAGTTTTTTGGTTTTGGTTTGAGGGGGGAGTAAAGGGACCAGACTGCTATGGTCATCGGTCCCTTTTTCCAAAGACAAAGAACACCCACAGAGAATAAAACGAGGAACAGAAGAGATCACAGACGATACAGAACAAGAGAAACTGAGACAAGGACAAGACAAAACGAACTAAAACCACACAGAGTGTGACGGTGGTTGGCCGACCATAGAAATAAACAGGAAAAGCCAACCACTTAGAAACACATTAAAAAATCAGTGTAAAATCATAGGCCAAAGGCCAGAATCAACACAAAACAATAAAATAAAACAGAAACACTCAGAGTAAATGGTAAAATCCCCCTGCCTGAATAAAACGTAAAACTAAGTCAGCCATAGCGGAGTCGTCTGTTAAAAGGGCAGGGAGCGTATCAGGCAGCGCAAATGTCTGCCTGACCACAGCTAAAAGGGGGCAGGCCAACAGAATGTGGGCCACTGTCAAAGCCGC
Source organism: Schistocerca americana (assembly GCF_021461395.2). NCBI lineage: Eukaryota > Metazoa > Arthropoda > Insecta > Orthoptera > Acrididae > Schistocerca > Schistocerca americana. Next base: position 763,020,778 of record NC_060130.1, on the reverse strand, counting down.
CCCGCAGCGACATACAGGAGGGTCCTCCCGGCGCAGTAAATAACTGTGTGTTAGCCGGGAGTGGCCAATGCGGAGCCAACAAAGGACGACGGAGTCCCTGCGGTTGGCTCGCATGGATGACCGCCACACAGTCGCCGTCTCCTTAATGGCACGGAGTTTAGTGGGTGTAATCCGATCGCGCCATTCAGCGTCCCAAAGCGCAAAAACTTTTCGGCGGAGGACTGCCCGCAAATCAGTCTCTGGGAGGCCAACATCCAGAGATGGTTTACACGTGGCCTCTTTCGCCAGCCGGTCAACATGTTCACTGCCCGGGATACCGACATGACCGGGGGTCCACACAAAGACCACAGAGCGGCCGCAACGCGCAAGAGTATGCAGGGACTCATGGATAGCCAACACCAGACGAGAACGAGGAAAACACTGGTCGAGAGCTCGTAAACCGCTCAGGGAATCGCTACAGATCACGAAGGACTCACCTGAGCAGGAGCGGATATACTCTAGGGCTCGAAAGATGGCGACTAGCTCAGCAGTGTAAACGCTGCAGCCAGCTGCCAAGGACCGTTGTTCGGAATGGTCCCCTAGAGTTAGCGCATACCCGACACGACCAGCAACCATCGAACCGTCGGTGTAAACAATTCCAGAGCCCTGATACGTGGCAAGGATGGAATAAAAGCGGCGGCGGAAGGCCTCTGGAGGGACCGAGTCCTTCGAGCCCTGTGCCAAGTCGAGCCGAAGGCAAGGGCGAGGAACACACCACGGGGGTGTACGCAGAGGCGCCTGGAAAGGAGGCGGAACAGGGAAAAACCCAAGCCCGCAGAGAAGGTCCTTGACGCGTACAGCGATCGGACAACCCGACCGGGGCCGACGGTCCGGCAGATGGACGACCGACTGCGGGAACAGGACACGGTAATTTGGATGCCCGGGCAAACTAAAAACATGGGCAGCATAAGCAGCCAGTAATTGTTGGCGTCGTACCCGCAGTGGAGGTACACCTGCCTCCACTAGTACGCTGTCCACAGGGCTGGTGCGGAAAGCACCAGTGGCAAGGCGTATCCCGCTGTGGAGAATTGGGTCCAGCACCCGTAACGCAGATGGGGATGCTGAGCCATAAGCCAGGCTCCCATAATCCAGACGGGACTGGATTAATGCCTGGTAGAGCCGCAACAGGGTAGAGCGGTCGGCGCCCCAGCGGGTGTGGCTCAAGCACCTCAGAGCGTTTAGATGCCGCCAACACGTCTGTTTAAGCTGCCGGATATTAGGCAGCCAAGTCAACCGGGCATCGAAAACCACCCCCAAAAACCTGTGGGTCGCCACCACAGCAAGGAGTTCGTCGGCAAGATAAAGCCGCGGCTCAGGATGGACTGTTCGGCGCCGGCAGAAATGCATAACGCAGGTCTTGGCTGCCGAAAACTGAAACCCATGTGCTACAGCCCAAGACTGCGCCCTGCGGATAGCGCCCTGTAGCTGACGTTCAACAGCTGCAATGCCGGGAGAGCTGTAATAAAGGCAGAAGTCGTCAGCATACAGGGAAGCGGAGACAGAGTTTCCCACGGCCGCAGCAAGACCGTTAATGGCTATTAAAAACAGTCAGACACTTAAAACGGACCCCCTGTGGCACACCGGTCTCCTGGACGTGGGAGGAACTATACGAGGCCGCGACTTGCACGCGGAAGGTACGACACGACAGAAAATTGCGGATAAAAATCGGCAGAGGACACCGAAGACCCCATCCATGAAGCGTAGAAAGAATGTGATGGCGCCACGTCGTATCGTACGCCTTCCGCATGTCGAAAAAGACAGCGACCAGGTGCTGACGGCGGGAAAAGGCAGTACGGATGGCCGACTCCAGGCTCACCAGATTGTCGGCGGCGGAGCGGCCTTTACGGAACCCACCCTGAGATGGAGCCAGAAGGCCCCGAGACTCCAGTACCCAATTCAAGCGCCGGCTCACCATCCGTTCAAGCAACTTGCAAAGAACGTTGGTGAGGCTAATGGGACGGTAGCTGTCCACCTCCAGAGGGTTCTTTCCAGGCTTCAAAACGGGGATGACAATGCCTTCCCGCCATTGCGACGGAAACTCCCCCTTGACCCAAAGACGGTTGTAAAGATCGAGAAGGCGCCGCTGGCAGTCCACTGAAAGGTGTTTCAGCATCTGACAGTGGATGCCATCTGGCCCAGGAGCGGTATCAGGGCAAGCAGCGAGGGCACTGCGAAATTCCCACTCACTAAATGGAGCATTGTAAGATTCTGGGTGGTTGGTGCGAAACGAAAGGCTCCGACGTTCCATCCGCTGTTTAATGGAGCGGAAGGCCTGGGGGTAATTCGCAGAAGCGGAACTCATAGCAAAATGCTCTGCTAAGCGATTTGCAATGACGTCGGAGTCAGTACAAACTGCTCCATTCAGTGAGAGCGCAGGGACGCTGACAGGTGGCCGATAGCCGTAGACGCGTCGAATCCTGGCCCAGACCTGCGATGGAGTGACATGGAGGCCAATTGTGGACACATACCGCTCCCAGCACTCCTTCTTGCCTTGGCGGATAAGGAGGCGGGCCCGCGCACGCAGCCGTTTGAAGGCGATAAGGTGGGCTAAGGAGGGATGTCGCTTGTGACGCTGGAGCGCCCGCCAGCGATCTTTAATCGCTTCAGCGATCTCAGGCGACCACCAAGGCACAGCCTTCCGCCGAGGGGACCCACAGGAATGGGGAATGGCAGATTCGGCGGCAGTAACGATGCCGGTGGTGACCGATTGAACCACCGCATCAATGTCATCGGTAGAGAGAGGCTCAAAAGCGGCAGTGGAGGAGAACAAGTCCCAGTCAGCCTTATTCATAGCCCATCTGCTAGGGCGCCCAGAAGAGTGACGCTGTGGTAGTGACAAAAAGAGCGGAAAGTGGTCACTACCACACAGGTCGTCATGCACACTCCATTGGACAGACGGTAAGAGGCTAGGGCTACAGATGGAAAGGTCAATGGCGGAGTAGGTGCCATGCGCCACACTGAAGTGTGTGAAGACGCCATCATTTAACAGCGAGAGATCGAGCTGCGACAACAAATGTTCAACGATGGCGCCTCGACCTGTGGCCACTGACCCACCCCACAGAGGGTTATGGGCGTTGAAGTCGCCCAATAGCAAGAAAGGCGGCGGCAATTGGGCGACCAGTGCAGCCAGGACATGCTGCGAGACATCACCATCCGGTGGAATGTAAAGACTGCAGACGGTAATAGCCTGTGGCGTCCATACGCGTACAGCGACAGCCTCTAAAGGCGTCTGGAGAGGGACAGACTTGCTGTGCAGAGTGTGAAGGACATATATGCAGACGCCACCAGACACCCTTTCATAAGCTGCTCGGTTCTTGTAATAACCCCGATAGCCACGGAGGGCGAGGGTTCGCATCGCTGGAAACCAAGTTTCCTGGAGAGCAATACAGAAGAAAGGGCGAAGGCTGAGAAGTTGGCGGAGCTCAGCTAAATGGTGGAAAAAACCGCCGCAGTTCCACTGGAGGATGGTATTGTCCATGGCTGAGAAAGGCGTGAAAGGACTGGGAAGGCAATTTACGCCGCTTGTTCACTCACTGCCACCGATTCAGTACCCGTACGAGAGGCATCCATGGCGTCTGAGGGACCAGCGAGATCAAGGTCCTCAGTGGACGCTAGAATCTCGACTTCATCCTCAGACGCAGAGCGCGAAAGGTGCGGTGGGGTTGGTGCCACCGCAAGTTCTTTGGCCTTAGAGGTCTTTCTCTTGGACTTCTCTCGCTGAACCTTGGGTTTCACCGGCTGGGAAGGCTTCACCGATTCAGTCTCCGGGACAGAGGAGGATCGTGAAGCCCTACGCCCGGCCGCTGGTGAGGACTTATGCCACTGGTGGCCGTCATCCTTCCCGCTGGTGGAACCCTGGGAAGGGAGGGTCCCAAGGGAACTCTTACGGGCGAGAGTAGCCGAAGAAGTTGGACGCTTCTCCGGCTGAGAAGCAGGGACGGACGTCCCCGACGGGTGGGAGGAGGTTGCTCCTGAGGTAGGTGGTGCAGGAGCAACCGGTTGGGTAGAGCCCCCCACGGGCAAGGGGGCAGGAGGAGTCTTACTGCTTATCGAGCTGGCTGGAAGTCTCGAAACTGATGGAGCTAGCACAGTTGTTGTAGCAGCTGCATAAGAAGATGTCATTCTCACAGGATGGAGTCTGTCATATTTCCGTTTGGCCTCAGTATAGGTCAGCCGGTCCAGGGTCTTATATTCCATGATTTTGCGCTCTTTCTGAAAGACTTTGCAGTCAGGCGAGCAAGGTGAATGGTGCTCCCCGCAGTTGACGCAGATGGGAGGCGGGGCACATGGAGTATCGGGATGAGATGGGCGTCCGCAATCGCGACATGTGAGGCTGGAAGTGCAGCGGGAAGACATATGACCGAACTTCCAGCACTTGAAGCACCGCATCGGGGGAGGGATATAGGGCTTGACGTCACATCGGTAGACCATCACCTTGACCTTTTCCGGTAACGTATCACCCTCGAAGGCCAAGATGAAGGCACCGGTAGCAACCTGATTGTCCCTCGGACCCCGATGAACGCGCCGGACGAAATGAACACCTCTACGTTCTAAGTTGGCGCGCAGCTCGTCATCAGACTGCAAAAGGAGATCCCTATGGAAAATAACACCCTGGACCATATTTAAACTCTTATGTGGTGTAATAGAAACGTTAACATCCCCCAACTTGTCACAAGCAAGTAACCTGCGGGACCGGGCGGAGGATGCCGTTTGTATCAGTACTGACCCAGAGCGCATTTTAGACAAGCCCTCCACCTCCCCAAACTTGTCCTCTAAATGCTCGACGAAGAACTGAGGCTTTGCGGAGAGAAAAGACTCCCCATCAGCTCTCGTGCAAAATAAGAATCGGGGCGAATAACTGTTACCGCCATCCTGAGACTTACGCTCTTCCCACGGCGTGGCCAGGGAGGGGAACGTTTTCGGATCGTACTTCTGAGCATTAAATTGAGCCCGAGAACGCTTAGAGACTGCTGGCGGCTGGCCGCCAGCGAGAGATGATGTACCACGCTTCATTGCGGGTCATCCGCCCTGATGCCACCTACTCCGACCAAGGACCCTCCCCACGGGCGCCACCCAGCCACAGCAATAGCCACCTGGCAGGATGGCCATTGCCGGGAGTCCTGATGCCCCAGGGAGATGGGCATCTACTCCTTGGCATACGTGGGGAGTGAACGGCGCAGGCATCAGTAGAGCGATCCCTGTGTTGTCAGGGGGCTACAACCAAGAGGGTACATGGCGGCCCCACCACAACGGACTGGCTACCGTGCTGGATGTTGGGTGACATGTGGTCCATGGGCGTCGTCAGTGCAGAAAATGGCCCCGCACAGTGCTTGGCAGAAAGTGCACGCAGGGGCGCATCGATGCCCAAGAGATGGAGAGCGGGCAAGACTGCAATGCAACGACGAATAAGATGGCGAAAGTTCTCAACACAACACGGACACAATGCACCAAGTAAGGCGCCCTTCCCCAATCGGCTCGCTCTTCAGAAAAATTTTGAGATATGGAGGTCAAACCCGACAGGGGACCATCACATAAGGCCGAAACGTTTGAGACTCCTTTTAGTCGCCTCTTACGACAGGCAGGAATACCGCGGGCCTATTCTAACCCCCGAACCCGCAGGGGGACTGGCGTGAGTGTGTGCTGGAGTTCTGTGACGTCAGTATAACACATGGAGAACTCTAACTGTACACCCAAAAATAGAAGCAACTTTCACCTGCTCACTCCAGGCATGACAGTGGGGGCTCACATTGGCTTGCGTTCAGTGGTGGTTCATGGCGGACTCTGCAAATAGGCCTTCGCTCCCGTCCAGTCACGTGCATGTGTTTAGGCTGTGGAATGCATTATTTCGACAGTTTACAAATATAAAGCGTGTCTTTTGCATTATTTATGAGTAATTTGCAGGTGTGCAGGCTGTGTATTTTGACCTCAAGCACATCAGAGCGAGTGTTTTGTGTTAGTGTGATAAATATACTATCTCTCAAAATCTGTCCCTAAATAAATTGTTCCAAAATAAATGAAGTACACTCCTTCCTTACTCTCTACAGCAGCCCAGCACAGGCTGAGTCATTTTCCCCTCCAGACACTGATCTTCGGTTATTTCACGGACGAGAGCAGTCTCTGATGTAAGTATTGTGTACTAGGTCAGTTGGACTCAAGGTCTCGTGGTGGAGACACTGCCTGCAAAATAAAGACTTATGACCGGCACAGGCAGATTCCTTTTACTGCCATTTTCCCCCACTGTCTTGGGTTACATCACAGAATGGATGACAGTGCTCTCTGGTGGTGTTACTGTGTACTAGGCCATTTGGACCTTGTGGCGAACACGCTGTTTCCCACCATCTTGGATAACGGTACTTGTGCCATCAGCTGATGTCATGGCACCCATCTTGGATTACGTCACAGATGAGAATTGCCCTCTGGTGGTGGTACTGTGTACTATATCAGTTGGAGTTCGGACCCCATGGCGACCACACTGTTTCCGGCCATTCCCCCCCATCATCTTGGATTACATCATAAGAGGGATGACAGCACCCTCTGGTTTTGGTACTGTGTACTAGTTCAGTTGGAGTGAGGACCCCTTGGCGACAACACTGGATGTTGGTAGTACAAAATAATAAAGACTTACGTCGAGCACAGGCTGAGTCCTCTCGCCGCCAATCCCTAGGAAGAGGTGGCAGTCGGGTGACTTAGGTTAGTGGAGGTAGTCCAAGTACCCTTTCTTTCCAGCCATTTTCTTAGGTTAGTAGAGATAGCCCAAGTGAAATTTCTTTTCCGCCAGAATTCAAACTTCGCGCCAATCCCTAGGAAGATGTGGCGGTTGGATGACTTAGGTTCGTGGAGGTAGCCTAACTAACCTTTCTTTCCCATCATTTTCTTCCCGCCACAATCCGCCATCTTGAATGACGTCATCAGATGACATAACGGCCTCCATCTTGAGTCTTCGAGGCCTTTTATAAGGCACCAAAGGCATGACAATCGCATGGGGAGAGATGAGAACTACAGGGTGGGTGCTCTAGTATCAACCACATGAGTAAGCGTAACTCTGCGTTACGACATTTGGAGTATGGGGACATGCTTTAAGCACGGAACTTGGCGCACATTTTCACAACTGTGGTTTTCGACAGAATTGCTGCCCCGTATAGATTCTTCATTCTGCGATGGACGTTACTGGCCAATACAAGAATAACAGAACGTTGGTCCTGTTGGAACGAATTTGCTAATAACATCGTCATACAAGTAGTTCACGTTTCCGCATGCACCGCACGCACGTCGTAAAGATACGAATGGCACACTAATCCCCTGCCTACGTGTCAGTGTTTACATACCCGCATCGGAGTTCCGCTACGTTGCATATACGCCACAGCAACGCCCTCCAACGGAAACTTTTTGATCGCCTCCAAATAGGAATGCAAGAAGAGACCTTGTGTCATAATGCAGGGCGGTGCTGCGGTTTACTGTGACTGTTGCAATCAGGATGTACGCAGATGTGTATTTAGTCTATTATTATCAGGCCATCGCATATCTATATTACTAATACTATGCGATTTTCCTGGAACCCAGGACCCAATAACAGTGACAGGTTGCGTAACTAATAGATCCCAGTGACAAAAATTTGATTTTCAGCATTTCGCATGATTATTGACCGAATTAAAAAATTGTAAATACTATCATAATCTACTCGTTAAGAGATATAATCTTACGTTAAAAGTATTACAGTTACATACTCTGTGTTTGTCTTGACGCACCATACTAGACGGCGCGCAAATACCCGGACTTCATTGCCCCAGCATCTGAGAATGAGAGAACTTCGCTACTTCCAACAAACTTTACGCATAATTTTACGAAACGTTTTCTCGATGACAACCCCCAAAAAATAATGAAAGGAACAACGTTCGTCCATTACTACATTTTCGCCGTTGATACAGCAAAACTTCAGCATCAGACACAACATTTTAATTTATCACTTATTATTACTAACTCTATTCACAACACAGTTTGCAGACAGAACCCACATATACTACTGGAAAATAGATGTAGAATTGTATCATTGTACAAGTCATAGTTCAGAAGATGAGATACACAGAAATTTAGATGCGTGAAAAACTAGCTTCTGCTTAAAATGGCGCGCACACACACACACATACGGCTCTGAGCACTATGGGACTTAACTTCTGAGGTCATCAGTCCCCTAGAACTTAGAACTACTTAAACCTAACCAACCTAAGGATATCACACACATCCATACCCGAGGCAGTATTCGAACCTGCGACCGTAGCGGTCGCGCGGTTCCAGACTGTAGCGCCTAAAACCGCTCGGTCACACTGGCCGGCTAAATGGCGCACAGTGAAAATTCAACATCAGGCATGTTTTAATTTGTTACATATTTACTATAACTCTATTCGCAACACTCTTTCCACACAGAATCTATACTACATATATCACTGGATGTACCTGCAAAATTATATTACTGTATAACACACAGTTCAAGAGATATGACGTCATAAACACTGACATTGCTTAAAATGGAGCGCAAATTAGTCATACTGTATTAATTCAGTGTTCCATAATGAGAGCATTTAGCGACTTCCAGTAAACTCTGTGCGTGATTTCAAATCTTTTCCAAACTTTTTCTCGCTTACATGCTTAACGTCAAATATGTAACACATCATCTCATCTGTCAAGTAATCAGACCATTTGAAACTGTTTTACACAGGGGAGTTAGATTCTTTAAAGAACTGAAGGGTTACTGGTTTTAAAGAATATACGACTATTTTTGTACATTTGTACAAAATATCAAGCCTACGGTTGCTATATGTCCCAACTGATATGGAATATTCCGATTTTGCACTCTTTGTCCCGGTGTTCCAAAAAGGCTCAGTCGGGACGCTAAATGTCCCGATTTTCAAGTAAGCAAATCGAAGATTTATTTCTAGTAGTAGTTCAATATAGTTATATGTATTATTATATCCAATATAAACAACAGCCAGCGGCTTACTCTCATACTATGTATAGTTTATTTGATTATAGTTGGCATCGCTGTGTAGCAACCATTATTCATATTATGTAAATTGAAGGTGGAGGAAGGAGAAAGGAACTATTGATGTCAGCTACATTGGGACTTCATGCGGAATCAGAGGCGACGAGCAAAAATGTGTGCAAGATCAGGATTCGAACCTGAGATCTTCTGTTCACTGGGAGGTTGCGTTAACCACTGCGCCACCCGGACACATTGTTTATCGCTGATCCACACTCCTACCTATCGGCACCTATCCGCTGCATCCGTGCATGTTCTCCATGTTCGCTGCTTTGAGATTCCTGCAGGAGGTCGAACGTATTGTGCGTCCGCAATGAAGGTGGTGGATAACTGCCCACCAATTATATGAATGCGTGTTGTATGTTCTTTTGGATATGTCTGAAAGCTCATTTGCTATGCATTCATCTAACCATTATTCACTTGTTCATATTTTTGATTAACTTGAGTTCCATGAATCCGTTTACTGTTGCAGTGCTTGTGTGTCAGTTCTCATTGTTTTGTGATGCCAAAAGTGAAACGTAAGTGCTCTTCCATTGACGGATACACAGAAATATGGCCTTTCATTAAAAAAAGAGGCAAGCGAGATAGGGAAGCATTCCGCAAACTTTATTCTTGTTATTTTTCAATCGAGCACGGTGGGAAATCTGATTCGAGATCCACAAGCACTAAGAAGTACTCAAGGAAGAGGCCTCCAGTCCACGACACATTTTTTTTAACCCGATACAAGAGAGGAAATGCTCATATTATGCTGAACTGACAACAGGAAATGAACTGTAAAACATTACCTTTCATTCAAATCACCTGATTACACGACGAAATTGTGTTCAGTTATGTATGCCGAGTCTGTAAGAGCTAAAAATCAAAGTGCTGCAAGAACAAAAGCCACTGCAATAATCAAACATATACTTGCTCCTCATTTTGTATCCATTTGCACTTTGAACTTGAGAAACCCTCCGTTTTACGGACTAGCAACTGAAGGCGGCAATCACAACGCACTGAAATTGTTTCCAATAGTTGTTCAGTATTTTGATGCAGATGAAGGGTTAAAACTAAACTAATTATGGTGGATTCTGTACAAAATGAAACATTGGACACTACATCCGACTTATTGATTTAAGAACTCAAAGATCTTAAAATTAATTTAAAGATTGTGTAGCATTTTGCGGCGAAAACTGCAACACCAGTTTCGGGTGTGGGGCGGGTGGAACCGAAGAGGTGATAACAATATAGTCAGTCGTTTAAAAAGGAAACTTGGGAAGAACTTGGAAGGAGTAGGCTGTCCACCACACATTTTACATAACACTGTTTCAACTGTTGCAGACATTTTATTTATTGACATCGAGTTAATTGTCTTGAAACTTTTTAACTATTTTTCCATCTACACAATGAGAACTTCAAAAACTTGCTGACTTCTTTGAATTTGTGGATATCTGTTATTGAGAACTTTAGTCACACTCACCGAGCGAGGTGGCGCAGTGGTTAGCCCACTGGACTCGCATTCGGGAGGACGACGGTTCAATCCCGTCTCCAGCCATCCTGATTTAGGTTTTCCCTGATTTCCCTAAATCGTTTCAGGCAAATGCCGGGATGGTTCCTTTGAAAGGGCACGGCCGATTTCCTTCCCTAACCCGAGCTTGCGCTCCGTCTCTAATGACCTCGTTGTCGACGGGACGTTAAACACTAACAACCACCACCACCTTTAGTCACACTCTAAAACTAGATGGCTGTCTTTAATGTCTGCATTCGAGAGAATGTTACAACTGTGGAAAGCTCTGAAAACTGTCTTCCTGACAGAAGAAGAACCACCGCAGATCTTGGTAGAATTTTTGTCTGCTCTTTTAAGTAAGACTTACTTTTGATTTGTTCACCATCAGCTGAGATTGTTTAGTAATCAAATAAAGAAATTTGATAGTAGTAACATATCTGTGATTGAAGTGAAGGTCATTATTGAGTATAAAATAATTTCACAACTAGATAAATAAAACTGTTGTTATCTGACTATGAAAACTAAACAAATTTTTGAAAAATGTAGATCATTGGCTCTGAAGTAACCACCGAAAAATTTCACAGCGACGTAAAAGAGTTTTATGAAACTGCCGTCATTTTTGAGTGGATGTGTATGACTAAATTAGTGGAATGGGAAAATACACAAAGGATATTGGTTTATTTAAAAGGAAAACAAGTGGATATTTGTGAGTCAGTAATGTTTAATCAGTATGTGAATCTGAGGAATTTTCTGGCTTCAAAAGTTTCAGATAATAATTGGAAGTCAGTATTACTAGCCCCGAACAACTATTTGGAATTTTTCAGAACTGACGAGTTCTGCATTCAGACGTCAGAATTGGTAAAGATATGATAATATATGTTTTCAATAGTAGCACGTAACTGTATTGTTGAAAGAATTTTTAAATTAATGAGAACTCAGTAGACCGAGTAACAGAATGGTTTGGATGTATCAACAATTGAGAGCATCTTACAGTTTACTTATAACTCTCAAATGAGCTGTGGAGAGTTTTATAATTATGCAAGTAAACAAACTGCTCTTCTGTCAAATAGTCTGAGACGTATGACTGGCCCATAAAACAATTTGTGTAAATAACTTATGTTATACGATAATTAATTGAAAACCTCACTGCCGACAGGTGTTGTTGATATGCTTCAACGGGGACAGCTGAAAATGTGTGCCCCGACCGGGACTCGAACCCGGGATCTCCTGCTTGCACGGTAGACGCTCTACCCATCTGAGCTACCGAGGACACAGATGAATAGCGCGACGGCGGGGACTTATCCCTTGCACGCTTCCCGTGAGACCCACATTCTCAACTGTCCACAATCTACACTACTGGCCACTAAAATTGCTACACCAAGAAGAAATGCAGATGATAAACAGGTATTCATTGGACAAATATATTATACTAGAACTGACACATGATTACATTTTCACACAATTTGGGTGCATAGATCCTGAGAAATCAGTACCCAGAACAACCACCTCTGGCCGTAACAACGGCCTTGATACGCCTAGCCATTGAGTCAAACAGAGCTTGGATGGCGTGTACAGGTACAGCTGCCCATGCAGCTTCAACACAATACCACAGTTCATCAAGAGTAGTGACTGGCGTATTGTGACGAGCCAGTTGCTCGGCCACCATTGACCAGACGTTTTCAGTTGGTGAGAGATCTGGAGAATGTGCTGGCCAGGGCAGCAGTCGAACATTTTCTGTATCCCGAAAGGCCTGTACAGGACCTGTAACATGCGGTCGTGCATTATCCTGCTGAAATGTAGGGTTTCGCAAGGATCGAATGGTGGGTAGAGCCACGGGTCGTTACACATCTGAAATGTAACGTCCACTTTTCAAAGTGCCGTCAATGCGAACACACGCTTCCGAAGTGCGTTCACCGCGAGGTTGCCAAACACGGATTCGACCATCATAATGCTGTAAACAGAACCTGGATTCATCCGAAAAAATGACGTTTTGCCATTCGTGCACTCAGGTTCGTCGTTGAGTACACCATCGCAGGCGTTCCTGTCTGTGATGCAGCGTCAAGGGTAACCGCAGCCATGGTCTCCGAGCTGATAGTCCATGCTGCTGCAAACGTCGTCGAACTGTTCGTGCACATGGTTGTTGTCTTGCAAATGTCCCCATCTGTTCACTCAGGGATCGAGACATTACAACCATGCGGATAAAATGCCTTTCATCTCGACTGCTAGTGATACCAGGCCTTTGGGATTCAGCACGACGTTCTGTATTACCCTCCTGAACCCACCGATTCCATATTTTGCTAACAGTCATTGGATCTCGACCAACGCGAGCACCAATGTCGCGATACGATAAATCGCAATCGTTATAGGCCACAATCCGACCTTTATCAAAGTCGGAAACGTGATGGCGCGCATTTCTCCTCCTTACACGAGGCATCACAACAACGTTTCACCAGGCAGTAGATCCCGGGTTCGAGTCCCGATCAGGGCACACATTTTCAGCTGTCCCCATCGAGGTATATCAACAACACCTGTCGGCAGCTGAGGGTTTCAATTAATTATCATTTATTCTAGAGAAGGGCAACGGCCTTGCCACAGTGGATACACCGGTTCCCGTGAGATCACCGAAGTTAAGCGCTGTCGGGCGTGGCTGGCACTTGGATGGGTGACCATCCGGACCGCCATGCGCTGTTGCCATTTTTCGGGGTGCACTCAGCCTCGTGATGCCAACTGAGGAGCTACTCCACCGAATAGTAACAGCTCCGGTCAAAGAAAACCATCATAACGACCGGGAGAGCGGTGTGCTGACCACACGCCCCTCCTATCCGCATCCTCATCTGAGGATGACACGGCGGTCGGATGGTCCCGATGGGCCACTCATGGCCTGAAGACAGAGTGCTTTATTCTAGAGAAGCTGCACGGTCATCAATGGTATCTGTTCTTTCGACAACAGTTACTATCTTCATACTTATGTTATACTTTGTTCTTCTCAAATATATTTATACTTGTATTATACTCAGTAGTGACGCATAGGTTAATTTTTCCAGCCGCTTGAAATCCATCCTCGTCCACATCTAATGACTGGATTTCTGTTGATTTCGTCCCAATTTTTGTACCACCATTTATGGCAACCATAATCAAGCCACTTTCTTTAAACCGTACGAAGTCTAGAAAATGCATGCTTAAAAAAAGTATTGTTGATACAGGCTCAAAAAGGCTTCAGGCAGATTAGCATGTAATTTCTGCATGTCATACTGCAAAGATGAAACTAAGGACAGATACAATACCAACAATTAGCTGATATCTTCCACAAAAAAGGTAAACAGACACATAAAATACAAATGTCTGATAATTCTGACAACACTAATTAAATCCAATGCCGACTTTTTTTCCTAGTAAAGGTATTCTGGAAAGCACTTTCCCGTGTCATCAAACTGTGTGATAAACTACCAGATTTAGCTTCGCCATTGTCCTATTTTAACCAGATGCGGTACCTGCTGGATAAATTCTCTCATCTTACTGTTAACATCTATTTGGTCCATTCTATTGAGAAGCCTTAAGTTACTACCCCCATCCCAAAAATGATTTTGTTGTCGTTGTATTTGTTTTAGGTCGTAGACACTCTTGAAACACTTTTGAAACCACGGATGCAGCTTCTATTGAAGACACGCAAGTTGCATTCCAGAAAATAGACTTGAAGCAAGACCTGATCCCCATCATATAACATTTTGCCCATTTTCCTGCAGCAATAACCGAATTGGAAGCCACAGATCCACCACTGACGGAATCTTTGACAATTATTGACATATAACATTTTGCCCATTTTCCTGCAGCAATAACCGAGTTGGAAGCCACAGATCTACCACTGACGGAATCTTTGACAATTATCGAAAAAGTTGAAAAATCTTTGCAACCATCCTATGGAGAAATGGGTGTTGGAGCAAAAGATAAGCTAAACAAAGTTGTTGGATCAAATCCTGATTTTGAATTTGTGACGTTCTAGCAAAGGATACAACGACAGACAGAAGTCTGTCAAAGACTCTGATCATCAAATCCTGAACAACGATAGCGAAATCACTGAAAGACGGAAGGTGTACTTCAACCAGCTTCTCGACTGTGATGGTTCGATTTTCAGTCTCTAACCACAGTTAACCCAGATTATCCCCGCCTCCCCGCCCTCCATCACACTCAAATCAAATGGCTTCAGAAGAATAAGAGGCCAGGTGAAGATGGAATACAGGCCGAGATTTGTTAATATCAAGTATACATTTAAGTGTCAGGAAGTCGTCTCTGAAAGTATTTGTATGGAGTGTGGCCATGTATTGAAGTGAAACGTGGACGATAAATAGTTTGGACAAGAAGAGAATAGAAGCTTTCGAAATGTGGTGCTACAGAAGAACGTTGAAGATTAGGTGGGTAGATCACGTAACTAATGAGGAGGTATTGAATAGGATTGGGGAGAAGAGAAGTTTGTGGCACAACTTGACTAGAAGAAGGGATCGGTTGGTAGGACATGTTCTGAGGTATCAAGGAATCAAAAATTTAGTATTGGAGGGCGGCGTGGAGGGTAAAAATAGTAGAGGGAAACCAAGAGATGAATATACTAAGCAGATTCAGAAGGATGTAGGTTGCAGTAGGTACTGGGAGATGAAGAAGCTTGCACAGGATAGAGTAGCATAGAGAGCTGCATCAAACCAGTCTCTGGACTGAAGACCACAATAACAACAACTACAACAACAACAACAACAGCATGACGTACACCAGGCAGTTATACACTGCTTCACGCAGCAGGGCATGTGAAACATGAACGGTTACAACATCAGTATGAGAGTGAGCATTATGTTGTTGGAAAACACCATCTGGAATGCTATTCATGAATAGCAACACAAGTCGAATCACCAGATTGACGTATAATTTTGCAGTCAGGGTGTGTGGGATAACCAAGAGAGCGTTCCTGCTGTCAGACGAAATCGCACCCCTAGACCATAACGATTGGAAACTTCGTCACTATGCTTTGCAACGTCATGTTGAGTGATACGAATCACCTACTAGCACAACATCGTATGCTTTCGTTTGTTAAACATCAACACTGGCTGCGGCCAGTGGCGACTTTTTTTCTTCTGCACGATGATTATCGGGAAATAATTCTCATTATCTAGTGCGCTCTTCCTGTACTATGGCCCTTAAGCGTGATGTTTATGATTTGCGAGCTGCTGCATAATTATGGTGACTTTAATGTCAATATGGGTATCTATATAATTACCAATGTAGTTTTTCCTATAAATACGGGTGAATATGTTTATAATATTTACTTACGGTTATTATACCTCTGCCTAGAATACCAATGTAGTTTTTCCTATAAATACGGGTGAATATGTTTATAATATTTACTTACGGTTATTATACCTCTGCCTAGAATGAATGACATTTCGCGTGTTTCACGTTAACAAGTGTTGTCTTATGTATTTATCAAAAACATACATTTATACAGGCAGTCGGTGTTTAGAGAAATATAAAACAACGGTAGAGGTAAACAAACATTTTAAGACGTGATTCGGAGGCTTACTTATCGTTCCTTTTGAGGTGACTTCCAGTTATGTAGCCTAGGTTTTTGTGTGTGTGTGTGTGTGTGTGTGTGTGTGTGTGTGTGTGTGTGACTTTGGCAGTTCTAACAGAAGATAAGACTTTAATGTTTTACGCCATTTTGCATTGGATTTTTGTTTCTAAAAGGGCAGTTACCAGAACTCCTAAGATGAATACATTTAGGTAACTGGCTGCATTATTTAACATTCTACAAGACACTAAAAGTGTGATGTCAACCATCTGCTGTCACTGTACAAATGCGAATGTTACTGTGTAACATGAAAACCATTTTTCTTTCTTTTTACAGCGGCAGGCTTTCATGGACCATTTCATTAAAGACAAAACAAAACTAAATCATATTAGTTTACGTTGTGCAATGAATTAAAAAATAAATCTCTAAATCTCTATTGGTATTCTAATGTTTCTTCTGTACAGCAAATAAGAATAAAAACTAATAAAGTAATGGTACAGAGTAATGGACAAGTTTAATAAAGAATCTTCTGCGATTCTCCAACTTCTCTCAGCGTACTTTATGACTAAATAGTTCATGGGTGAACGGCCGCGGGTCAGTGTCCAACGGGCACTATATTTTGGCAAGCAACCACGCTGCCGTCATCAAGTGTATTGATGAACTGACTGGTTAGGGTGTCGCTGGGACTAGCAACCCTATTTGCGCTTGAGATCGGGAAGGTTAAATATTCCGATACTATTCCTGCATATATTCTCTTTTTGATGTTAAGTGGACCTGGCTCAGGGTGAAGGGATGATGTCCTCCTCTGGTTGCCGTGGAAGTGTGTTACTCCCACAGTAGGTCTGGTCAACAGGTTGTCAGAAGGTGGTGCACCTGTTGGCACAGGCCTTGAATGAGCAAATTAGTCGACTGCAATGTCTTGGTGTGGAACAGTCACGCAGACTGGCGGGAATTACCCCGCAGGAGGAGGATGCCGGTGCCTTCGTGTAGTTATGTTATCGAGTACTCTTTCAGAAGATGTATAGCGAGCTTTACAGCCCGATTCTGCACCCTCTGCAGCGCTCCAATGTGTGAAACAGTGGCATTTCCCCCACACCTACTTAAACCTAACCAACCTAAGGATATCACACACATCCATACCCGAGGCAGTATTCGAACCTGCGACCGTAGCGGTCGCGCGGTTCCAGACTGTAGCGCCTAAAACCGCTCGGTCACACTGGCCGGCTAAATGGCGCACAGTGAAAATTCAACATCAGGCATGTTTTAATTTGTTACATATTTACTATAACTCTATTCGCAACACTCTTTCCACACAGAATCTATACTACATATATCACTGGATGTACCTGCAAAATTATATTACTGTATAACACACAGTTCAAGAGATATGACGTCATAAACACTGACATTGCTTAAAATGGAGCGCAAATTAGTCATACTGTATTAATTCAGTGTTCCATAATGAGAGCATTTAGCGACTTCCAGTAAACTCTGTGCGTGATTTCAAATCTTTTCCAAACTTTTTCTCGCTTACATGCTTAACGTCAAATATGTAACACATCATCTCATCTGTCAAGTAATCAGACCATTTGAAACTGTTTTACACAGGGGAGTTAGATTCTTTAAAGAACTGAAGGGTTACTGGTTTTAAAGAATATACGACTATTTTTGTACATTTGTACAAAATATCAAGCCTACGGTTGCTATATGTCCCAACTGATATGGAATATTCCGATTTTGCACTCTTTGTCCCGGTGTTCCAAAAAGGCTCAGTCGGGACGCTAAATGTCCCGATTTTCAAGTAAGCAAATCGAAGATTTATTTCTAGTAGTAGTTCAATATAGTTATATGTATTATTATATCCAATATAAACAACAGCCAGCGGCTTACTCTCATACTATGTATAGTTTATTTGATTATAGTTGGCAACGCTGTGTAGCAACCATTATTCATATTATGTAAATTGAAGGTGGAGGAAGGAGAAAGGAACTATTGATGTCAGCTACATTGGGACTTCATGCGGAATCAGAGGCGACGAGCAAAAATGTGTGCAAGATCAGGATTCGAACCTGAGATCTCCTGTTCACTGGGAGGTTGCGTTAACCACTGCGCCACCCGGACACATTGTTTATCGCTGATCCACACTCCTACCTATCGGCACCTATCCGCTGCATCCGTGCATGTTCTCCATGTTCGCTGCTTTGAGATTCCTGCAGGAGGTCGAACGTATTGTGCGTCCGCAATGAAGGTGGTGGATAACTGCCCACCAATTATATGAATGCGTGTTGTATGTTCTTTTGGATATGTCTGAAAGCTCATTTGCTATGCATTCATCTAACCATTATTCACTTGTTCATATTTTTGATTAACTTGAGTTCCATGAATCCGTTTACTGTTGCAGTGCTTGTGTGTCAGTTCTCATTGTTTTGTGATGCCAAAAGTGAAACGTAAGTGCTCTTCCATTGACGGATACACAGAAATATGGCCTTTCATTAAAAAAAGAGGCAAGCGAGATAGGGAAGCATTCCGCAAACTTTATTCTTGTTATTTTTCAATCGAGCACGGTGGGAAATCTGATTCGAGATCCACAAGCACTAAGAAGTACTCAAGGAAGAGGCCTCCAGTCCACGACACATTTTTTTTAACCCGATACAAGAGAGGAAATGCTCATATTATGCTGAACTGACAACAGGAAATGAACTGTAAAACATTACCTTTCATTCAAATCACCTGATTACACGACGAAATTGTGTTCAGTTATGTATGCCGAGTCTGTAAGAGCTAAAAATCAAAGTGCTGCAAGAACAAAAGCCACTGCAATAATCAAACATATACTTGCTCCTCATTTTGTATCCATTTGCACTTTGAACTTGAGAAACCCTCCGTTTTACGGACTAGCAACTGAAGGCGGCAATCACAACGCACTGAAATTGTTTCCAATAGTTGTTCAGTATTTTGATGCAGATGAAGGGTTAAAACTAAACTAATTATGGTGGATTCTGTACAAAATGAAACATTGGACACTACATCCGACTTATTGATTTAAGAACTCAAAGATCTTAAAATTAATTTAAAGATTGTGTAGCATTTTGCGGCGAAAACTGCAACACCAGTTTCGGGTGTGGGGCGGGTGGAACCGAAGAGGTGATAACAATATAGTCAGTCGTTTAAAAAGGAAACTTGGGAAGAACTTGGAAGGAGTAGGCTGTCCACCACACATTTTACATAACACTGTTTCAACTGTTGCAGACATTTTATTTATTGACATCGAGTTAATTGTCTTGAAACTTTTTAACTATTTTTCCATCTACACAATGAGAACTTCAAAAACTTGCTGACTTCTTTGAATTTGTGGATATCTGTTATTGAGAACTTTAGTCACACTCACCGAGCGAGGTGGCGCAGTGGTTAGCCCACTGGACTCGCATTCGGGAGGACGACGGTTCAATCCCGTCTCCAGCCATCCTGATTTAGGTTTTCCCTGATTTCCCTAAATCGTTTCAGGCAAATGCCGGGATGGTTCCTTTGAAAGGGCACGGCCGATTTCCTTCCCTAACCCGAGCTTGCGCTCCGTCTCTAATGACCTCGTTGTCGACGGGACGTTAAACACTAACAACCACCACCACCTTTAGTCACACTCTAAAACTAGATGGCTGTCTTTAATGTCTGCATTCGAGAGAATGTTACAACTGTGGAAAGCTCTGAAAACTGTCTTCCTGACAGAAGAAGAACCACCGCAGATCTTGGTAGAATTTTTGTCTGCTCTTTTAAGTAAGACTTACTTTTGATTTGTTCACCATCAGCTGAGATTGTTTAGTAATCAAATAAAGAAATTTGATAGTAGTAACATATCTGTGATTGAAGTGAAGGTCATTATTGAGTATAAAATAATTTCACAACTAGATAAATAAAACTGTTGTTATCTGACTATGAAAACTAAACAAATTTTTGAAAAATGTAGATCATTGGCTCTGAAGTAACCACCGAAAAATTTCACAGCGACGTAAAAGAGTTTTATGAAACTGCCGTCATTTTTGAGTGGATGTGTATGACTAAATTAGTGGAATGGGAAAATACACAAAGGATATTGGTTTATTTAAAAGGAAAACAAGTGGATATTTGTGAGTCAGTAATGTTTAATCAGTATGTGAATCTGAGGAATTTTCTGGCTTCAAAAGTTTCAGATAATAATTGGAAGTCAGTATTACTAGCCCCGAACAACTATTTGGAATTTTTCAGAACTGACGAGTTCTGCATTCAGACGTCAGAATTGGTAAAGATATGATAATATATGTTTTCAATAGTAGCACGTAACTGTATTGTTGAAAGAATTTTTAAATTAATGAGAACTCAGTAGACCGAGTAACAGAATGGTTTGGATGTATCAACAATTGAGAGCATCTTACAGTTTACTTATAACTCTCAAATGAGCTGTGGAGAGTTTTATAATTATGCAAGTAAACAAACTGCTCTTCTGTCAAATAGTCTGAGACGTATGACTGGCCCATAAAACAATTTGTGTAAATAACTTATGTTATACGATAATTAATTGAAAACCTCACTGCCGACAGGTGTTGTTGATATGCTTCAACGGGGACAGCTGAAAATGTGTGCCCCGACCGGGACTCGAACCCGGGATCTCCTGCTTGCACGGTAGACGCTCTACCCATCTGAGCTACCGAGGACACAGATGAATAGCGCGACGGCGGGGACTTATCCCTTGCACGCTTCCCGTGAGACCCACATTCTCAACTGTCCACAATCTACACTACTGGCCACTAAAATTGCTACACCAAGAAGAAATGCAGATGATAAACAGGTATTCATTGGACAAATATATTATACTAGAACTGACACATGATTACATTTTCACACAATTTGGGTGCATAGATCCTGAGAAATCAGTACCCAGAACAACCACCTCTGGCCGTAACAACGGCCTTGATACGCCTAGCCATTGAGTCAAACAGAGCTTGGATGGCGTGTACAGGTACAGCTGCCCATGCAGCTTCAACACAATACCACAGTTCATCAAGAGTAGTGACTGGCGTATTGTGACGAGCCAGTTGCTCGGCCACCATTGACCAGACGTTTTCAGTTGGTGAGAGATCTGGAGAATGTGCTGGCCAGGGCAGCAGTCGAACATTTTCTGTATCCCGAAAGGCCTGTACAGGACCTGTAACATGCGGTCGTGCATTATCCTGCTGAAATGTAGGGTTTCGCAAGGATCGAATGGTGGGTAGAGCCACGGGTCGTTACACATCTGAAATGTAACGTCCACTTTTCAAAGTGCCGTCAATGCGAACACACGCTTCCGAAGTGCGTTCACCGCGAGGTTGCCAAACACGGATTCGACCATCATAATGCTGTAAACAGAACCTGGATTCATCCGAAAAAATGACGTTTTGCCATTCGTGCACTCAGGTTCGTCGTTGAGTACACCATCGCAGGCGTTCCTGTCTGTGATGCAGCGTCAAGGGTAACCGCAGCCATGGTCTCCGAGCTGATAGTCCATGCTGCTGCAAACGTCGTCGAACTGTTCGTGCACATGGTTGTTGTCTTGCAAATGTCCCCATCTGTTCACTCAGGGATCGAGACATTACAACCATGCGGATAAAATGCCTTTCATCTCGACTGCTAGTGATACCAGGCCTTTGGGATTCAGCACGACGTTCTGTATTACCCTCCTGAACCCACCGATTCCATATTTTGCTAACAGTCATTGGATCTCGACCAACGCGAGCACCAATGTCGCGATACGATAAATCGCAATCGTTATAGGCCACAATCCGACCTTTATCAAAGTCGGAAACGTGATGGCGCGCATTTCTCCTCCTTACACGAGGCATCACAACAACGTTTCACCAGGCAGTAGATCCCGGGTTCGAGTCCCGATCAGGGCACACATTTTCAGCTGTCCCCATCGAGGTATATCAACAACACCTGTCGGCAGCTGAGGGTTTCAATTAATTATCATTTATTCTAGAGAAGGGCAACGGCCTTGCCACAGTGGATACACCGGTTCCCGTGAGATCACCGAAGTTAAGCGCTGTCGGGCGTGGCTGGCACTTGGATGGGTGACCATCCGGACCGCCATGCGCTGTTGCCATTTTTCGGGGTGCACTCAGCCTCGTGATGCCAACTGAGGAGCTACTCCACCGAATAGTAACAGCTCCGGTCAAAGAAAACCATCATAACGACCGGGAGAGCGGTGTGCTGACCACACGCCCCTCCTATCCGCATCCTCATCTGAGGATGACACGGCGGTCGGATGGTCCCGATGGGCCACTCATGGCCTGAAGACAGAGTGCTTTATTCTAGAGAAGCTGCACGGTCATCAATGGTATCTGTTCTTTCGACAACAGTTACTATCTTCATACTTATGTTATACTTTGTTCTTCTCAAATATATTTATACTTGTATTATACTCAGTAGTGACGCATAGGTTAATTTTTCCAGCCGCTTGAAATCCATCCTCGTCCACATCTAATGACTGGATTTCTGTTGATTTCGTCCCAATTTTTGTACCACCATTTATGGCAACCATAATCAAGCCACTTTCTTTAAACCGTACGAAGTCTAGAAAATGCATGCTTAAAAAAAGTATTGTTGATACAGGCTCAAAAAGGCTTCAGGCAGATTAGCATGTAATTTCTGCATGTCATACTGCAAAGATGAAACTAAGGACAGATACAATACCAACAATTAGCTGATATCTTCCACAAAAAAGGTAAACAGACACATAAAATACAAATGTCTGATAATTCTGACAACACTAATTAAATCCAATGCCGACTTTTTTTCCTAGTAAAGGTATTCTGGAAAGCACTTTCCCGTGTCATCAAACTGTGTGATAAACTACCAGATTTAGCTTCGCCATTGTCCTATTTTAACCAGATGCGGTACCTGCTGGATAAATTCTCTCATCTTACTGTTAACATCTATTTGGTCCATTCTATTGAGAAGCCTTAAGTTACTACCCCCATCCCAAAAATGATTTTGTTGTCGTTGTATTTGTTTTAGGTCGTAGACACTCTTGAAACACTTTTGAAACCACGGATGCAGCTTCTATTGAAGACACGCAAGTTGCATTCCAGAAAATAGACTTGAAGCAAGACCTGATCCCCATCATATAACATTTTGCCCATTTTCCTGCAGCAATAACCGAATTGGAAGCCACAGATCCACCACTGACGGAATCTTTGACAATTATTGACATATAACATTTTGCCCATTTTCCTGCAGCAATAACCGAGTTGGAAGCCACAGATCTACCACTGACGGAATCTTTGACAATTATCGAAAAAGTTGAAAAATCTTTGCAACCATCCTATGGAGAAATGGGTGTTGGAGCAAAAGATAAGCTAAACAAAGTTGTTGGATCAAATCCTGATTTTGAATTTGTGACGTTCTAGCAAAGGATACAACGACAGACAGAAGTCTGTCAAAGACTCTGATCATCAAATCCTGAACAACGATAGCGAAATCACTGAAAGACGGAAGGTGTACTTCAACCAGCTTCTCGACTGTGATGGTTCGATTTTCAGTCTCTAACCACAGTTAACCCAGATTATCCCCGCCTCCCCGCCCTCCATCACACTCAAATCAAATGGCTTCAGAAGAATAAGAGGCCAGGTGAAGATGGAATACAGGCCGAGATTTGTTAATATCAAGTATACATTTAAGTGTCAGGAAGTCGTCTCTGAAAGTATTTGTATGGAGTGTGGCCATGTATTGAAGTGAAACGTGGACGATAAATAGTTTGGACAAGAAGAGAATAGAAGCTTTCGAAATGTGGTGCTACAGAAGAACGTTGAAGATTAGGTGGGTAGATCACGTAACTAATGAGGAGGTATTGAATAGGATTGGGGAGAAGAGAAGTTTGTGGCACAACTTGACTAGAAGAAGGGATCGGTTGGTAGGACATGTTCTGAGGTATCAAGGAATCAAAAATTTAGTATTGGAGGGCGGCGTGGAGGGTAAAAATAGTAGAGGGAAACCAAGAGATGAATATACTAAGCAGATTCAGAAGGATGTAGGTTGCAGTAGGTACTGGGAGATGAAGAAGCTTGCACAGGATAGAGTAGCATAGAGAGCTGCATCAAACCAGTCTCTGGACTGAAGACCACAATAACAACAACTACAACAACAACAACAACAGCATGACGTACACCAGGCAGTTATACACTGCTTCACGCAGCAGGGCATGTGAAACATGAACGGTTACAACATCAGTATGAGAGTGAGCATTATGTTGTTGGAAAACACCATCTGGAATGCTATTCATGAATAGCAACACAAGTCGAATCACCAGATTGACGTATAATTTTGCAGTCAGGGTGTGTGGGATAACCAAGAGAGCGTTCCTGCTGTCAGACGAAATCGCACCCCTAGACCATAACGATTGGAAACTTCGTCACTATGCTTTGCAACGTCATGTTGAGTGATACGAATCACCTACTAGCACAACATCGTATGCTTTCGTTTGTTAAACATCAACACTGGCTGCGGCCAGTGGCGACTTTTTTTCTTCTGCACGATGATTATCGGGAAATAATTCTCATTATCTAGTGCGCTCTTCCTGTACTATGGCCCTTAAGCGTGATGTTTATGATTTGCGAGCTGCTGCATAATTATGGTGACTTTAATGTCAATATGGGTATCTATATAATTACCAATGTAGTTTTTCCTATAAATACGGGTGAATATGTTTATAATATTTACTTACGGTTATTATACCTCTGCCTAGAATACCAATGTAGTTTTTCCTATAAATACGGGTGAATATGTTTATAATATTTACTTACGGTTATTATACCTCTGCCTAGAATGAATGACATTTCGCGTGTTTCACGTTAACAAGTGTTGTCTTATGTATTTATCAAAAACATACATTTATACAGGCAGTCGGTGTTTAGAGAAATATAAAACAACGGTAGAGGTAAACAAACATTTTAAGACGTGATTCGGAGGCTTACTTATCGTTCCTTTTGAGGTGACTTCCAGTTATGTAGCCTAGGTTTTTGTGTGTGTGTGTGTGTGTGTGTGTGTGTGTGTGTGTGTGTGTGTGTGTGTGTGTGTGACTTTGGCAGTTCTAACAGAAGATAAGACTTTAATGTTTTACGCCATTTTGCATTGGATTTTTGTTTCTAAAAGGGCAGTTACCAGAACTCCTAAGATGAATACATTTAGGTAACTGGCTGCATTATTTAACATTCTACAAGACACTAAAAGTGTGATGTCAACCATCTGCTGTCACTGTACAAATGCGAATGTTACTGTGTAACATGAAAACCATTTTTCTTTCTTTTTACAGCGGCAGGCTTTCATGGACCATTTCATTAAAGACAAAACAAAACTAAATCATATTAGTTTACGTTGTGCAATGAATTAAAAAATAAATCTCTAAATCTCTATTGGTATTCTAATGTTTCTTCTGTACAGCAAATAAGAATAAAAACTAATAAAGTAATGGTACAGAGTAATGGACAAGTTTAATAAAGAATCTTCTGCGATTCTCCAACTTCTCTCAGCGTACTTTATGACTAAATAGTTCATGGGTGAACGGCCGCGGGTCAGTGTCCAACGGGCACTATATTTTGGCAAGCAACCACGCTGCCGTCATCAAGTGTATTGATGAACTGACTGGTTAGGGTGTCGCTGGGACTAGCAACCCTATTTGCGCTTGAGATCGGGAAGGTTAAATATTCCGATACTATTCCTGCATATATTCTCTTTTTGATGTTAAGTGGACCTGGCTCAGGGTGAAGGGATGATGTCCTCCTCTGGTTGCCGTGGAAGTGTGTTACTCCCACAGTAGGTCTGGTCAACAGGTTGTCAGAAGGTGGTGCACCTGTTGGCACAGGCCTTGAATGAGCAAATTAGTCGACTGCAATGTCTTGGTGTGGAACAGTCACGCAGACTGGCGGGAATTACCCCGCAGGAGGAGGATGCCGGTGCCTTCGTGTAGTTATGTTATCGAGTACTCTTTCAGAAGATGTATAGCGAGCTTTACAGCCCGATTCTGCACCCTCTGCAGCGCTCCAATGTGTGAAACAGTGGCATTTCCCCCACACCTACTTAAACCTAACCAACCTAAGGATATCACACACATCCATACCCGAGGCAGTATTCGAACCTGCGACCGTAGCGGTCGCGCGGTTCCAGACTGTAGCGCCTAAAACCGCTCGGTCACACTGGCCGGCTAAATGGCGCACAGTGAAAATTCAACATCAGGCATGTTTTAATTTGTTACATATTTACTATAACTCTATTCGCAACACTCTTTCCACACAGAATCTATACTACATATATCACTGGATGTACCTGCAAAATTATATTACTGTATAACACACAGTTCAAGAGATATGACGTCATAAACACTGACATTGCTTAAAATGGAGCGCAAATTAGTCATACTGTATTAATTCAGTGTTCCATAATGAGAGCATTTAGCGACTTCCAGTAAACTCTGTGCGTGATTTCAAATCTTTTCCAAACTTTTTCTCGCTTACATGCTTAACGTCAAATATGTAACACATCATCTCATCTGTCAAGTAATCAGACCATTTGAAACTGTTTTACACAGGGGAGTTAGATTCTTTAAAGAACTGAAGGGTTACTGGTTTTAAAGAATATACGACTATTTTTGTACATTTGTACAAAATATCAAGCCTACGGTTGCTATATGTCCCAACTGATATGGAATATTCCGATTTTGCACTCTTTGTCCCGGTGTTCCAAAAAGGCTCAGTCGGGACGCTAAATGTCCCGATTTTCAAGTAAGCAAATCGAAGATTTATTTCTAGTAGTAGTTCAATATAGTTATATGTATTATTATATCCAATATAAACAACAGCCAGCGGCTTACTCTCATACTATGTATAGTTTATTTGATTATAGTTGGCAACGCTGTGTAGCAACCATTATTCATATTATGTAAATTGAAGG
The DNA here is from genome assembly GCF_021461395.2 of Schistocerca americana. Taxonomy (NCBI): domain Eukaryota; kingdom Metazoa; phylum Arthropoda; class Insecta; order Orthoptera; family Acrididae; genus Schistocerca; species Schistocerca americana. Next base: position 762,993,718 of record NC_060130.1, on the reverse strand, counting down.
TGGAGGAAGGAGAAAGGAACTATTGATGTCAGCTACATTGGGACTTCATGCGGAATCAGAGGCGACGAGCAAAAATGTGTGCAAGATCAGGATTCGAACCTGAGATCTCCTGTTCACTGGGAGGTTGCGTTAACCACTGCGCCACCCGGACACATTGTTTATCGCTGATCCACACTCCTACCTATCGGCACCTATCCGCTGCATCCGTGCATGTTCTCCATGTTCGCTGCTTTGAGATTCCTGCAGGAGGTCGAACGTATTGTGCGTCCGCAATGAAGGTGGTGGATAACTGCCCACCAATTATATGAATGCGTGTTGTATGTTCTTTTGGATATGTCTGAAAGCTCATTTGCTATGCATTCATCTAACCATTATTCACTTGTTCATATTTTTGATTAACTTGAGTTCCATGAATCCGTTTACTGTTGCAGTGCTTGTGTGTCAGTTCTCATTGTTTTGTGATGCCAAAAGTGAAACGTAAGTGCTCTTCCATTGACGGATACACAGAAATATGGCCTTTCATTAAAAAAAGAGGCAAGCGAGATAGGGAAGCATTCCGCAAACTTTATTCTTGTTATTTTTCAATCGAGCACGGTGGGAAATCTGATTCGAGATCCACAAGCACTAAGAAGTACTCAAGGAAGAGGCCTCCAGTCCACGACACATTTTTTTTAACCCGATACAAGAGAGGAAATGCTCATATTATGCTGAACTGACAACAGGAAATGAACTGTAAAACATTACCTTTCATTCAAATCACCTGATTACACGACGAAATTGTGTTCAGTTATGTATGCCGAGTCTGTAAGAGCTAAAAATCAAAGTGCTGCAAGAACAAAAGCCACTGCAATAATCAAACATATACTTGCTCCTCATTTTGTATCCATTTGCACTTTGAACTTGAGAAACCCTCCGTTTTACGGACTAGCAACTGAAGGCGGCAATCACAACGCACTGAAATTGTTTCCAATAGTTGTTCAGTATTTTGATGCAGATGAAGGGTTAAAACTAAACTAATTATGGTGGATTCTGTACAAAATGAAACATTGGACACTACATCCGACTTATTGATTTAAGAACTCAAAGATCTTAAAATTAATTTAAAGATTGTGTAGCATTTTGCGGCGAAAACTGCAACACCAGTTTCGGGTGTGGGGCGGGTGGAACCGAAGAGGTGATAACAATATAGTCAGTCGTTTAAAAAGGAAACTTGGGAAGAACTTGGAAGGAGTAGGCTGTCCACCACACATTTTACATAACACTGTTTCAACTGTTGCAGACATTTTATTTATTGACATCGAGTTAATTGTCTTGAAACTTTTTAACTATTTTTCCATCTACACAATGAGAACTTCAAAAACTTGCTGACTTCTTTGAATTTGTGGATATCTGTTATTGAGAACTTTAGTCACACTCACCGAGCGAGGTGGCGCAGTGGTTAGCCCACTGGACTCGCATTCGGGAGGACGACGGTTCAATCCCGTCTCCAGCCATCCTGATTTAGGTTTTCCCTGATTTCCCTAAATCGTTTCAGGCAAATGCCGGGATGGTTCCTTTGAAAGGGCACGGCCGATTTCCTTCCCTAACCCGAGCTTGCGCTCCGTCTCTAATGACCTCGTTGTCGACGGGACGTTAAACACTAACAACCACCACCACCTTTAGTCACACTCTAAAACTAGATGGCTGTCTTTAATGTCTGCATTCGAGAGAATGTTACAACTGTGGAAAGCTCTGAAAACTGTCTTCCTGACAGAAGAAGAACCACCGCAGATCTTGGTAGAATTTTTGTCTGCTCTTTTAAGTAAGACTTACTTTTGATTTGTTCACCATCAGCTGAGATTGTTTAGTAATCAAATAAAGAAATTTGATAGTAGTAACATATCTGTGATTGAAGTGAAGGTCATTATTGAGTATAAAATAATTTCACAACTAGATAAATAAAACTGTTGTTATCTGACTATGAAAACTAAACAAATTTTTGAAAAATGTAGATCATTGGCTCTGAAGTAACCACCGAAAAATTTCACAGCGACGTAAAAGAGTTTTATGAAACTGCCGTCATTTTTGAGTGGATGTGTATGACTAAATTAGTGGAATGGGAAAATACACAAAGGATATTGGTTTATTTAAAAGGAAAACAAGTGGATATTTGTGAGTCAGTAATGTTTAATCAGTATGTGAATCTGAGGAATTTTCTGGCTTCAAAAGTTTCAGATAATAATTGGAAGTCAGTATTACTAGCCCCGAACAACTATTTGGAATTTTTCAGAACTGACGAGTTCTGCATTCAGACGTCAGAATTGGTAAAGATATGATAATATATGTTTTCAATAGTAGCACGTAACTGTATTGTTGAAAGAATTTTTAAATTAATGAGAACTCAGTAGACCGAGTAACAGAATGGTTTGGATGTATCAACAATTGAGAGCATCTTACAGTTTACTTATAACTCTCAAATGAGCTGTGGAGAGTTTTATAATTATGCAAGTAAACAAACTGCTCTTCTGTCAAATAGTCTGAGACGTATGACTGGCCCATAAAACAATTTGTGTAAATAACTTATGTTATACGATAATTAATTGAAAACCTCACTGCCGACAGGTGTTGTTGATATGCTTCAACGGGGACAGCTGAAAATGTGTGCCCCGACCGGGACTCGAACCCGGGATCTCCTGCTTGCACGGTAGACGCTCTACCCATCTGAGCTACCGAGGACACAGATGAATAGCGCGACGGCGGGGACTTATCCCTTGCACGCTTCCCGTGAGACCCACATTCTCAACTGTCCACAATCTACACTACTGGCCACTAAAATTGCTACACCAAGAAGAAATGCAGATGATAAACAGGTATTCATTGGACAAATATATTATACTAGAACTGACACATGATTACATTTTCACACAATTTGGGTGCATAGATCCTGAGAAATCAGTACCCAGAACAACCACCTCTGGCCGTAACAACGGCCTTGATACGCCTAGCCATTGAGTCAAACAGAGCTTGGATGGCGTGTACAGGTACAGCTGCCCACGCAGCTTCAACACAATACCACAGTTCATCAAGAGTAGTGACTGGCGTATTGTGACGAGCCAGTTGCTCGGCCACCATTGACCAGACGTTTTCAGTTGGTGAGAGATCTGGAGAATGTGCTGGCCAGGGCAGCAGTCGAACATTTTCTGTATCCCGAAAGGCCTGTACAGGACCTGTAACATGCGGTCGTGCATTATCCTGCTGAAATGTAGGGTTTCGCAAGGATCGAATGGTGGGTAGAGCCACGGGTCGTTACACATCTGAAATGTAACGTCCACTTTTCAAAGTGCCGTCAATGCGAACACACGCTTCCGAAGTGCGTTCACCGCGAGGTTGCCAAACACGGATTCGACCATCATAATGCTGTAAACAGAACCTGGATTCATCCGAAAAAATGACGTTTTGCCATTCGTGCACTCAGGTTCGTCGTTGAGTACACCATCGCAGGCGTTCCTGTCTGTGATGCAGCGTCAAGGGTAACCGCAGCCATGGTCTCCGAGCTGATAGTCCATGCTGCTGCAAACGTCGTCGAACTGTTCGTGCACATGGTTGTTGTCTTGCAAATGTCCCCATCTGTTCACTCAGGGATCGAGACATTACAACCATGCGGATAAAATGCCTTTCATCTCGACTGCTAGTGATACCAGGCCTTTGGGATTCAGCACGACGTTCTGTATTACCCTCCTGAACCCACCGATTCCATATTTTGCTAACAGTCATTGGATCTCGACCAACGCGAGCACCAATGTCGCGATACGATAAATCGCAATCGTTATAGGCCACAATCCGACCTTTATCAAAGTCGGAAACGTGATGACGCGCATTTCTCCTCCTTACACGAGGCATCACAACAACGTTTCACCAGGCAGTAGATCCCGGGTTCGAGTCCCGATCAGGGCACACATTTTCAGCTGTCCCCATCGAGGTATATCAACAACACCTGTCGGCAGCTGAGGGTTTCAATTAATTATCATTTATTCTAGAGAAGGGCAACGGCCTTGCCACAGTGGATACACCGGTTCCCGTGAGATCACCGAAGTTAAGCGCTGTCGGGCGTGGCTGGCACTTGGATGGGTGACCATCCGGACCGCCATGCGCTGTTGCCATTTTTCGGGGTGCACTCAGCCTCGTGATGCCAACTGAGGAGCTACTCCACCGAATAGTAACAGCTCCGGTCAAAGAAAACCATCATAACGACCGGGAGAGCGGTGTGCTGACCACACGCCCCTCCTATCCGCATCCTCATCTGAGGATGACACGGCGGTCGGATGGTCCCGATGGGCCACTCATGGCCTGAAGACAGAGTGCTTTATTCTAGAGAAGCTGCACGGTCATCAATGGTATCTGTTCTTTCGACAACAGTTACTATCTTCATACTTATGTTATACTTTGTTCTTCTCAAATATATTTATACTTGTATTATACTCAGTAGTGACGCATAGGTTAATTTTTCCAGCCGCTTGAAATCCATCCTCGTCCACATCTAATGACTGGATTTCTGTTGATTTCGTCCCAATTTTTGTACCACCATTTATGGCAACCATAATCAAGCCACTTTCTTTAAACCGTACGAAGTCTAGAAAATGCATGCTTAAAAAAAGTATTGTTGATACAGGCTCAAAAAGGCTTCAGGCAGATTAGCATGTAATTTCTGCATGTCATACTGCAAAGATGAAACTAAGGACAGATACAATACCAACAATTAGCTGATATCTTCCACAAAAAAGGTAAACAGACACATAAAATACAAATGTCTGATAATTCTGACAACACTAATTAAATCCAATGCCGACTTTTTTTCCTAGTAAAGGTATTCTGGAAAGCACTTTCCCGTGTCATCAAACTGTGTGATAAACTACCAGATTTAGCTTCGCCATTGTCCTATTTTAACCAGATGCGGTACCTGCTGGATAAATTCTCTCATCTTACTGTTAACATCTATTTGGTCCATTCTATTGAGAAGCCTTAAGTTACTACCCCCATCCCAAAAATGATTTTGTTGTCGTTGTATTTGTTTTAGGTCGTAGACACTCTTGAAACACTTTTGAAACCACGGATGCAGCTTCTATTGAAGACACGCAAGTTGCATTCCAGAAAATAGACTTGAAGCAAGACCTGATCCCCATCATATAACATTTTGCCCATTTTCCTGCAGCAATAACCGAATTGGAAGCCACAGATCCACCACTGACGGAATCTTTGACAATTATTGACATATAACATTTTGCCCATTTTCCTGCAGCAATAACCGAGTTGGAAGCCACAGATCTACCACTGACGGAATCTTTGACAATTATCGAAAAAGTTGAAAAATCTTTGCAACCATCCTATGGAGAAATGGGTGTTGGAGCAAAAGATAAGCTAAACAAAGTTGTTGGATCAAATCCTGATTTTGAATTTGTGACGTTCTAGCAAAGGATACAACGACAGACAGAAGTCTGTCAAAGACTCTGATCATCAAATCCTGAACAACGATAGCGAAATCACTGAAAGACGGAAGGTGTACTTCAACCAGCTTCTCGACTGTGATGGTTCGATTTTCAGTCTCTAACCACAGTTAACCCAGATTATCCCCGCCTCCCCGCCCTCCATCACACTCAAATCAAATGGCTTCAGAAGAATAAGAGGCCAGGTGAAGATGGAATACAGGCCGAGATTTGTTAATATCAAGTATACATTTAAGTGTCAGGAAGTCGTCTCTGAAAGTATTTGTATGGAGTGTGGCCATGTATTGAAGTGAAACGTGGACGATAAATAGTTTGGACAAGAAGAGAATAGAAGCTTTCGAAATGTGGTGCTACAGAAGAACGTTGAAGATTAGGTGGGTAGATCACGTAACTAATGAGGAGGTATTGAATAGGATTGGGGAGAAGAGAAGTTTGTGGCACAACTTGACTAGAAGAAGGGATCGGTTGGTAGGACATGTTCTGAGGTATCAAGGAATCAAAAATTTAGTATTGGAGGGCGGCGTGGAGGGTAAAAATAGTAGAGGGAAACCAAGAGATGAATATACTAAGCAGATTCAGAAGGATGTAGGTTGCAGTAGGTACTGGGAGATGAAGAAGCTTGCACAGGATAGAGTAGCATAGAGAGCTGCATCAAACCAGTCTCTGGACTGAAGACCACAATAACAACAACTACAACAACAACAACAACAGCATGACGTACACCAGGCAGTTATACACTGCTTCACGCAGCAGGGCATGTGAAACATGAACGGTTACAACATCAGTATGAGAGTGAGCATTATGTTGTTGGAAAACACCATCTGGAATGCTATTCATGAATAGCAACACAAGTCGAATCACCAGATTGACGTATAATTTTGCAGTCAGGGTGTGTGGGATAACCAAGAGAGCGTTCCTGCTGTCAGACGAAATCGCACCCCTAGACCATAACGATTGGAAACTTCGTCACTATGCTTTGCAACGTCATGTTGAGTGATACGAATCACCTACTAGCACAACATCGTATGCTTTCGTTTGTTAAACATCAACACTGGCTGCGGCCAGTGGCGACTTTTTTTCTTCTGCACGATGATTATCGGGAAATAATTCTCATTATCTAGTGCGCTCTTCCTGTACTATGGCCCTTAAGCGTGATGTTTATGATTTGCGAGCTGCTGCATAATTATGGTGACTTTAATGTCAATATGGGTATCTATATAATTACCAATGTAGTTTTTCCTATAAATACGGGTGAATATGTTTATAATATTTACTTACGGTTATTATACCTCTGCCTAGAATACCAATGTAGTTTTTCCTATAAATACGGGTGAATATGTTTATAATATTTACTTACGGTTATTATACCTCTGCCTAGAATGAATGACATTTCGCGTGTTTCACGTTAACAAGTGTTGTCTTATGTATTTATCAAAAACATACATTTATACAGGCAGTCGGTGTTTAGAGAAATATAAAACAACGGTAGAGGTAAACAAACATTTTAAGACGTGATTCGGAGGCTTACTTATCGTTCCTTTTGAGGTGACTTCCAGTTATGTAGCCTAGGTTTTTGTGTGTGTGTGTGTGTGTGTGTGTGTGTGTGTGTGTGTGTGTGTGTGACTTTGGCAGTTCTAACAGAAGATAAGACTTTAATGTTTTACGCCATTTTGCATTGGATTTTTGTTTCTAAAAGGGCAGTTACCAGAACTCCTAAGATGAATACATTTAGGTAACTGGCTGCATTATTTAACATTCTACAAGACACTAAAAGTGTGATGTCAACCATCTGCTGTCACTGTACAAATGCGAATGTTACTGTGTAACATGAAAACCATTTTTCTTTCTTTTTACAGCGGCAGGCTTTCATGGACCATTTCATTAAAGACAAAACAAAACTAAATCATATTAGTTTACGTTGTGCAATGAATTAAAAAATAAATCTCTAAATCTCTATTGGTATTCTAATGTTTCTTCTGTACAGCAAATAAGAATAAAAACTAATAAAGTAATGGTACAGAGTAATGGACAAGTTTAATAAAGAATCTTCTGCGATTCTCCAACTTCTCTCAGCGTACTTTATGACTAAATAGTTCATGGGTGAACGGCCGCGGGTCAGTGTCCAACGGGCACTATATTTTGGCAAGCAACCACGCTGCCGTCATCAAGTGTATTGATGAACTGACTGGTTAGGGTGTCGCTGGGACTAGCAACCCTATTTGCGCTTGAGATCGGGAAGGTTAAATATTCCGATACTATTCCTGCATATATTCTCTTTTTGATGTTAAGTGGACCTGGCTCAGGGTGAAGGGATGATGTCCTCCTCTGGTTGCCGTGGAAGTGTGTTACTCCCACAGTAGGTCTGGTCAACAGGTTGTCAGAAGGTGGTGCACCTGTTGGCACAGGCCTTGAATGAGCAAATTAGTCGACTGCAATGTCTTGGTGTGGAACAGTCACGCAGACTGGCGGGAATTACCCCGCAGGAGGAGGATGCCGGTGCCTTCGTGTAGTTATGTTATCGAGTACTCTTTCAGAAGATGTATAGCGAGCTTTACAGCCCGATTCTGCACCCTCTGCAGCGCTCCAATGTGTGAAGCAGTGGCATTTCCCCCACACCACAGCAGCGATTTCTAGTACTAGTCTGACCAGAGCAAGATAGAGCACGATGCTGTGATGTGGGGCCAGTGTCAGCTTCGGGTTGAGGAGTGGGTAGAGAGCATGGATGCACCACACTGCCCTGCTCTTGACTCCTCTGATGTGTGGGAGACAGGTTAAGTGATGGTCAAACCTAGATATTTTCCTGTCTTTAATCATAGGATGGGGCCTCCCAGGATGGTGACAGGTGGCCGGTTATGAGGCAGCTTCTTCCTTGAGAACATGACTGCTTTCCTCTTTATGGCATTACATTTCAGCCGCCATTTTGTTGACAAGGCGCCCAGGGCATCACAGCCGAGCTGGAGACGGCGATGTATCATCACAGTGTGCATGCTAGGGGCGAATAGCACGGTGTCATCCACATACTGGGCCACAAGCCTGGGCGAACCTTTACAACATACGATGCGTACAGGAAGTACAGAAGGGGCCGAGCCCCAACCCCTGTGACACATTGGCAAGCATCAGCTGCACTGTCAATGTCCCATCGTTGGCGCAAACGTGGAATGTCCTCCCTGACAGGTAAGAGCTGAGTACGATCCCATGCGACAACAGTACCCCAAACACAATGAGACTGTACATGAGGCCATTGCGCCACACAGAGTTGAATGTCTTGGAGATATATAGGAATACCGGCCCAGGGTACTCACAAATCTCCAGGGCTCACATCACCTGCTCCACCAGCCGCAGCCACCAACATGTCATGGAAGGGCCCCTCCGGAACCCAAACTGCTCATGTGGGTGAGATAACTTGTAGTGATGCGCTGGAGTAGTCATTTGGTGTACAGCCTCTTGAAGGCTTTCAAGAGGAAGCAGGAAAACAGACTGATTGACTGATATTTCTGCACAAGCCGTAGGTTCTTGCCAGACTTTGGCATCGCCACTACTTCTGCATGTTTTCTTGTGGATGAGTAGATTCCAGTGCACAGGCATGGCTAGAGGACAAATGTAAGGATGTAGAGGCTTATCTCACTAGGGGTAAGATAGATACAGCCTACAGGAAAATTAAAGAGACCTTTGGAGAAAAGAGAGCCACTTGTATGAATATCAAGAGCTCAGATGGAAACCCAGTTCTAAGCAAAGAGGGGAAAGCAGAAAGGTGGAAGGAGTATATAGAGGTTCTATACAAGGGCGATGTACTTGAGGACAATATTATGGAAATGGAAGAGGATGTAGATGAAATGGGAGATACAATACTGCGTGAAGAGTTTGATAGAGCACTGAAAGACCTGAGTCGAAACAAGACAACATTCCATTAGAACTACTGACGGACTTGGGAGAGGCAGTCCTGACAAAACTCTACCATCTGGTGAGCAAGATGTACGAGACAGGCGAAATACCCTCAGACTTCAAGAAGAATATAATAATTTCAATCCCAAAGAAAGCAGGTGTTGACAGATGTGAAAATTACCGAACTATCAGTTTAATAACTCACAGCTGCAAAATACTAACGCGAATTCTTTACAGACGAATGGAAAAACTGGTAGAAGCCGACCTCGGGGAAGATCAGTTTGGATTCCGTAGAAATGTTGGAACACGTGAGGCAATACTGACCTTACGACTTATCTTAGAAGAAAGATTAAAGAAAGGCAAACCTACGTTTCTAGCATTTGTAGACTTTCTCTAAAGCTTTTGACAATGTTGACTGGAGTACTCTCTTTCAAATTCTAGAGGTGGCAGGGGTAAAATACAGGGAGCGAAAGGCTATTTGTACAGAAACCAGATGGCAGTTACAAGAGTCGCGGGGCATGAAAGGGAAGCAGTGGTTGGGAAGGGAGTGAGACAGGGTTGTAGCCTCTCCCCGATGTTATTCAATCTGTATATTGAGCAAGCAGTAAAGGAAACAAAAGAAAAATTCGGAGTAGGTATTAAAGTCCATGGAGAAGAAATACAAACGTTGAGGTTCGCCGATGACATTGTAATTCTGTCAGAGACAGCAAAGGACTTGGAAGAGCAGTTGAACGGAATGGACAGTGTCTCGAAAGGAGGATATAAGATGAACATCAACAAAAGCAAAACGAGGATAATGGAATGTAGTCGAATTAAGTCGCGTGATGCTAAGGGAATTAGATTAGGAAATGAGACACTTCAAGTAGTAAAGGAGTTTTGCTATTTGGGGAGCAAAATAACTGATGATGGTCGAAGTAGAGAGGATATAAAATGTAGACTGGCAATGGCAAGGAAAGCGTTTCTGAATAAGAGAAATTTGTTAACATCGAGTATAGATTTAAGTGTTGGGAAGTCATTTGTGAAAGTATTTGTATGGAGTGTAGCCATGTATGGAAGTGAAACATGGACAATAAATAGTTTGGACAAGAAGAGAATAGAAGCTTTCGAAATGTGGTGCTACAGAACAATGTTGAAGATTAGGTGGGTAGATCACGTAACTAATGAGGAGGTATTGAATAGGATTGGGAAGAAGAGAAGTTTGTGGCACAACTTGACTAGAAGAAGGGATCGGTTGGTAGGACATGTCCTGAGGCATCAGGGGATCACAAATTTAGCATTGGAGGGCAGCGTGGAAGGTAAAAATCGTAGAGGGAGACCAAGAGATGAATACACTAAGCAGATTCAGATGGATGTAGGTTGCAGTAGGTACTGGGAGATGAAGGAGCTTGCACAGGATACATTAGCATGGAGAGCTGCATCAAACCAGTCTCAGGACTGAAGACCACAACAACAACAAACAGTATGTTGTTGAAAATGGCAAGTGACTGTGGAAATCAGCTGGCAGGTAGTGCAGCAGGATGTTGTCGTGCCCACTGCTTCCTCTCACTCTCCTAGTGTTGAGCCTCACTAGTTGCAGCTCCATCTCCTCTTCTGTGATTGGTTTTATCACATCTTCTTTTGCCCTGACCAGCAGGAACATGGGCAGCCACTCCTCAACCAGGTGGATGTGTGCATTGTTGACAGGTTTGACCACAGGAGTGAAGTTCGCTACAATCTTATCCATTAGGACGCTGGACTAGACATAAGGCTCACAGATTAAGGTCTATAAAATCTGCAACAGCAGAATCCATTGCCAACGATGGAGGAACTGTTTGGTCATGTGCAAGACACTGCCATACTTGGGACTGAGCGACGCCACCAGGCCAGCCCAGTCACATTTGTGATGTTCTTCCACTGCAGCCTTTATGTCGTAATACATCAGGTAGATAGGCTTCTTTGTTACCAGCTGTCGAGTGAGCTGCCATTTAAAGAAGAGGCAGTTCTTCTGAGTGAAGTGAATTGCTGCGAGAAGTTTTGTGGCCCACGAGGACATCTGAGCAAGGTTGCATACGCCTCTCTCAGTGCCTGCTGCATGAAGTGAGCCCTCATGACGTCTGCGTCTGGAGCATTGTTTTGCAAGTGGAGCAACTGAGTCTCAAAGCACTCTCCATCAACACCACAGAAGTTGCAGCAATCAGGAAGTTATGCTGCACTGTTAACATCCACGTCAAACACCACTGGCAGGTGGTCGAACGTCAGGGCACAGTGCATCTTTGCAGAAGTGAATTGAGCGATATCTTTCAGAATGGTGACATCCAGGGCATCTGTCTGGCCACTGCTGGACTATATGATGTGGTCGTACAGATCGAGGCTGATTTCACCATTCCTCAGTACAGTGCACAGGAGATGCTGGTCGCATAGAAACCACCCACAAGAAGTTTCCCTCCACTGCCAGCAGGACATTGGCTTCCTCCGGGTCCCTATGGATGGTCAGTATACCACGATTAAAGTGATCTGTCTGCATGAGTGTTGACTGCAACCACCATGGCCTCCACAGTGGTTAAATCTGACAGTTGTACTTGGTAGTGCTGCAGCAACTTCTTGATGTATAATACAGCAGTGACACCACCTACTCTCAGCCTGTTCGTGCAACAGCAGCAGTAGTTAGCTGCCAGTATGCTGAATTCAGATTTGAAGTGCATCTCACCAACAAGACAGATGTCTACGGCCTCATCCTTCAGGGACGGGATAAATTCACCCTCCTGGGGACAGAGGTTGTTTCCATTAGAGGCACAAAGGGTTAAACCAAAGTTATTTGCATTACCCATGGTGTTTTTGATGAGGTGTTGCAGTGCCCACCTGGACAGCCGCCATGTTTGTGGTGGCTAACAGCGACAAGAGTTGTAGAATAAGCTTCTTGAGTGGCCACAAAAAAAGGATCGGAGGCCATCTGTGTCACTGCTGCTCAAGGTTCCATCATCACGCTGGCCGCAAGTGGCACTGGGGGAGGGGGGGAGGGAGGGGGGTAACACTGATGCTGGAAATGTAGGCTGCAGTTGCTGGAAAGCATGTTCGGTGTGCCCTGGTGGTGGAGCGGTCGCAGGACACTACATCATATGTCCACACTTGCATCTGTGTCTTGTGAAGCTGTTGGTGGGGCTGGCCCACCAGTGTCCACTGCTTCTGTGCATTGTCTCACTCCTGACTGCTGGGCTGGTTCAGGGTGGGGACGGCAGGTGGCTGCCTTTCCCTGCACGATGCCAGCAAAGCTTGTTCCAGACTACAAATGCCTGGATTGGGCCACCTTGCAATGTTGCTTGGCGTTGTTCTGGCTGAAGACATGCTGCATTCCTAGTAACTTGGAGCGGGCCTTGGAGACCCTACTCGTACAATGTGGCAAGGATATGATGTCACCAGGTCTTGTCATATGCTTTTCGTAAATAAAAAAAGACAGCAACCAGGTGTGGGTGACTGGAAAAGGCTGTTCGGATGGCAGACTCGAGGGACCCAAGATTATCGGTGGTAGAGTGACCCTGGCGGAAGCCACCCTGACATGAAGGCAGTAGGCCACGTGACTCCGCGACCCAACCCAACTGCTGACACACCATACGTTCCAGCAGCTTAAAAAGAATGTTGGTGAGGCTGATGGGCCAATAGCTATCCACATCAAGCGGATTTTTACCAGGTTTAAGCACCAGAATCATGGTGCTCTCCAGCCAATGCGATGGAAAAACGCCGTCGCACCAGATCCAGTTGAAGATGATGAGGAGATGTTGCTTGTAGTCAGATGAGAGATGTTTAATCATCTGACTGTGGATCCAATCTGGCCCAGGAGCTGTGTCGGGGCAATGTGCAAGGGCACTCAGGGGCTCCAACTGTGTAAATGTGGTGGTATAGGGCTCACTGTGGCGTGTACCGAGCGAGTGGACTTTCCATCCGCTGTTTGAGGGTGCGAAAGGCTGGGGGGTAGTTCTCTGACATAGACGCTGAAGCTCGATTATATTCGCTACGGTTCCTGTAATATCCCTTATAGCTGCGGAGGGCAGGGATCCGCATTGCCGGGAACCAGGTTTCCTGGAGGGCAATGCAGAAAGCAGGTGTAGAGGTTAACAGTTGCCGTAGCTCAGCCATGTGGTGGAAAAAACCACAGCAATTCCACTGGAGGAAATGCGTCATTGCGAGACTGGGGAGGCATGGAACATTCAATGAAGCAGTTTACGCCTCAGGGTCACCTGCTGCCACCGACTTTTTGCCTGAGCAGTCTATATCCATTGTGTCTGAGGGTCCGGCAAGATCTAGGTCCTCAGTGGATGCCAGAATCTCCACCTTATCCCCAGATGCAGAACTTGTAGGTAGCAGTGATGTGGGTGCCCGTGCAATTTCCTTGGTCTTAGGGGTCTTCTTTTTGGACTTTTCTTGCTGCTCCTTTGGTTTCTCTGGGAAGGCTTCACTGATTCAGTCTCCAGGACTGAGGATGATCGTGAAGCCATACGGCCAGCTGCTTTTGGGCACTTCAGCCACTGGCGGGCATCATCTTTCCCATTAGTAGAAACCTGGGAAGGGAGTGATCCAAGCGACCCCTTTCTGGTGAGAGGAGCCGAAGACGACTTACACTTCTCCGGCTGTGAAGTGGGAATTGGTGTCCCCGATGGTTGGGGGGGCAGTGCTCCTGAGGTAGGTGGTGTGGGAACAACAGGGGTGGAAGTGCCCCCACCATCAAGGGGGCACATGTAGCCTTCTGGCTCTGAGAGCCAACTGGAATTAGAGTAACTGATGGGGCTACAACTGCTCTCGTAGCGGCGGCATATGGGAAGGTCATAGCTACAGGATATAGGCGCTCATATTTTCTCTTAGCCCGCCTCAGTGTAGGTCAATCAGTCCAGGATCTTGCATTCCATGATTTTCCTCTTCTTCTGTAAAATTGTGCAGTCTGGCGAGCAAGGTGATAGATGCTCTCTGCAGCTGACACAGGTGAGAGGCGGGGCACATGGATTATTGGGATGTGATGGATGTCCACAATCTCGACATGTGACGCTGGAAGTACAGCGGGAAGACACATGGCCAAACTTCCAGCACTTAAAGCACCGCATCGGGGGAGGGATATATGGCTTGATATCACAGCGGTAGACCATCACCTTGACCTTCTCGGCTAAGGTGTCACCCTCGAAAGCCAAGATGAGGGCAACAGTGGCAACCTGATTATCCCTCGGACCCCGATGGATGCGCCACATGAAATGACCACCTTACCACTCTAAATTGGAGTGCAGCTCATAGTCAGAATGCAAAAGAAGGTCCCTCTGGAAGATAATACCCTGGACCATAATTAAGCTCTTATGTGGCATGATGGTAACAGAAACATCCCCCAACTTGTTACAAGTGAGTAAAATGCGTGACTGGGGAGAGGATGCTGTTTTTATCAAGACTGACCCAGATCGTATTTTGGACAAGCCCTCCACCTCCCCAAAATTGTCCTCTAAATGTTCTACAAAAAAACTGTGGCTTCATCAAAACAAACGAGTCCCCAATCAGTTCTCGTACATATGAGGTACCGGGGTGAATAAGGTTCGCTGCCATCCTTAGCCTGGCATTCCTCCCACGGTGCCATGGTGTGGCCATGGAGGGGAATGATTTAGGGTAGTACTTTCTTGCGCTGTACTGAGATTTGGAATGCTTAGAGACTGCTGGTCTCCCCATGGGCACCAACCAGCCACAGCAAAGGCCACCTGGCAGGGTGGCCATTGCTAGGAGTCCCGATTCCCCAGGGTGATGGGCATCTACTCCTTGGCATATGTGTGGAGTTAACAGCACAGTAATCAGCAGAGCGATCCCTGTGTTGTCAGGGGCCTACAACCAACAGGGTACATGGTGGCCCCACCACAACAGACTGGCTACCGTGCTGGATATGAGGTGCAAAGAAATCCATGTCACCGTCGGCACAAAAAGCGACACTGCATAGTGCATGGTGGAAAACGCACCCAGGAAGGCGTGTTCGCCCAAGAGATGGAGAATGAGCTGGATTGCTGGACTGCAGTGTGACGATGAGAAAGTGGGCTAAAGATCTCTAGGCACAATGGACATGATGCACCATGTAAGGCGCCCTTCTTCAATTGACTCGCTCTTTAGGAAAATTTTGAAAAATGGAGGTCAAACCCTACAGGGGACCATCACACAAAGGCCAAAACATGTGAGACTCCTTTTATTCGCCTCTTGTGACAGGCAGGAATACATCGGGCCTATTCTAATCCCTGGACTCATAGGGGATAATAAGGTAGCATCCTTCATTAAAATCATGAGAGATGTAGCATGCAAAACACATGATAAGGTGGGGTTAGGCCAACCCACCAGCCAGGGACAGCCAGATGCTGTCCAGGACAGACTACAGCACGAGGTGACTCACCACCATAAAGGATACTGTATGGCTTTCAAACACGATTATACAGGCCACATGGTTCGATAAAGTGTAAATCTAGGAACACTGCTTAGATGTCATCAGCTGAAATTGAGTGTGATGAGTCAGTTACCCTCAAGTATTCGTCTTATTGCAATAAAAGTAGCATACTCTATTAAAATGTGTGCCATGGATAAAGGTTCAGCACAACTCCAGAAAGTGTTAGTGACTTGCTTAACAATATCTTCAAGGACAGTCTAGTGTCGTTGATGCAGAGTTGCCAAAGAATTGTAGTCTTGACAGGATGTCATCTTTTATGATGCATAGCTTGTTGGTGTTTGCTTCAGCATATCACTCCCTACAGCATGATGCTAGAATATGTTGGTATATAGTGTCCTCCATAGGTCAGAGCCAGGTATCGAAAACTTCTTACGTAACAGAACCCGGTACACTGTTCTTGACGGCGAGTGTTCATCACAGACAAGGGGATCATCAGGAGTGCCCCAGGCGAGTGTGACAGAACTGCAGTTGTTTTTTATACACATAAATGATCTGGTGGGCAGGGTGAGAAGCAATCTTGAAGCTGTTTACTGATGATGCTGTAATGTACAGGAAGGTGGTGGTGTTGCATGATTGTAGAAGGATACAAGACGACTTACACAAAATTTCTAGTTGGTGTAATGAATGGCAGCTAGCTGTAAACGTAGAAAAATGTAAGTTAATGCAGATGAGTAGGAAAGACAAACCTGTAATGTTCAAATACAGCATTATTAATGTGCTGCTTGACAGAGTAATGTTGATTAAATATCTAAGCATAACACTGCAAAGCAATATGAAATAGAAAGAGCATGTAAGGATTGTAGTAGGGAAGGCAAATGGTCGACTCCTGTTTATTGGGAGAATTTTAGGATAGTGGAGTTCATCTGTAAAAGAGACCACATACAGGGCACTAGTATGACTAATACTTGTGTACTGTTGAAGTGTTTGGGATCCACATCAGGTCAGATTAAAGGAAGACATCGAAGCAATTCAGAGGCTTGAGGAGCACTACTGAGACAATTAAGAGAAGCGGGATTTGAAGCTGACTGCAAAATGATTCTACTGCCCCTACCGTGCACTACACATAAGAACCATGAAGATAAGATACAAGAAATTACGGCCCGTACGGATGCATATAGACAGTCATTTTTCCCTCACTATATTTGTGAGTGGAACTATTAGTGGTAGAGGGTACCCTTCACCACATAGCGTGCAGTGGCTTGCAGATTATGTAGATATCTTTAATACCAGGGTGTCCTTTTTTGGTTAACTCCCTTGAATAAATGATCTGCAAGTTCATTTCCTGGGATTTGGGCATGACAAGGGCCAGAAAAATACAATCAGCCTTCCATTGTTTTTGGATCCCAGAGAGAAGGTCTTTAACGGACAATAGGGGTGGGTGTCAGGGGTAGCAATGTTTTGCAGATGTTATATCTTTTATCTGGGAAGAGAATATGGTTGTTTCATGGAAATCATAGTTCAATAATAGTTTGAGCTGTCACATACCTTAAGGGGGTATTCCTGCCTCCATCAGTATGCCATCTATGGGGCTATACTGAAAGGTGCTGGTTTTAAGTCTGATCCCATTGGATCTAAATGGCCTTGCACAGATGGAGCTGTCAATTCACAGACCAGGCTTCTGTAGTCTGAATGGGACAGTTGTAAAAGGATGGAGTGACTGGCATCCCAAGAAGTGTTGCTAAGGCAGCATAGAGCATAAAGTACTATCAGGAAATTCTCTTTCAGCTTGTGTATATAAGGCAGCCAAGTCAGCTCAACAAAAAATAGTCCTAGAAAGTGGTATGTTTCTACTGCCTTAAGTAACTCTACAGACATGAATCCAACACCCACTACAGTAGATCAGGTTTATATGAAAAGTATGCAGACAATGAAGAGCCAGAAAGAATGTATGACAAGATAAAAGGAATTATTCAAGCAGTTAAGGGAGATGAAAATTTAACTTTGATGGGGGACTGAATGCAATAGCAGAAAAAGGATTAGAAGTAAAAATAGCAGGAGAACATGGACTGGGAGAGAGGAATGAAAGGGAAAGCTGTCTGGCGCCATTTAATTATTGCTAACATTTGATCTAGAAATAACGAAAGAAGGTTGTAAACATAGCAGAGACCTGGAGACACTAGAAAGTTTAAAATATATTACATAATGGTCAGAGAGAGACTTCAAAATCAGATTTTAAAATGCTAAACATTTCCAGGGGCACATGTAGCCTCTGGCCATTATTTGCTAGTTATGAACTGCAGACTGAAACTGAAGAAATTACAGAAACATTGAAACTTGTGGAGTTGAGACCAGGATATGTTGAAAGAAACAGAAGTTGTTGACAGTTTCACAGGGAGCATTAGGCAAAAATTGACTGAAATTGGTGCAAGGAACATAACAGAAGACAAAAGGGGTAGCCTTGACAGATGAAATCAGATAAGCAAAAACACAAGTATCAATAAAAATCCTTGGATAATGCACAAGATATTGAATTTAACTGATGAACGTAGAAAATAAAGCAAATGAAGGAAACAAAAAGGAATATATGTACCTAAAAAATGAGATGGACAGGAAATGCACGTATACATCTTGTCTAAAGTATTCAGATACCTATTAGTGGGGGTTGATATGGCGAATGCCCACCCTTCACCTCTATGATGCCTTGAACTATAGTGGGGACACTGTCACTGAGTTGTCTGAATGTATTTCGAGGAATGGCAGCCCATTCTCCTCAATAGCCAAAACCAGGGATGGTAGAAATTTTTTATTTTGGGGTCTTAAGCTAAGTTAACAGTCTAACTTATCCCAAAGGTGTTCCACTGGGTTCAGGCTAGGGCTCACGGTAGACTAGTCTATTTCAGAAACGTCACTGTCCGCAAAACACTGCCTCACAGATGCTGCTTTATGACAGGGTGCATTGTCACACTGATCAAACAATCATCATCTCTGAAATGTACCTCTACTGTATGCAGCACACAATGCTGTAAAATGCATTCATATCCTTCCACATTTAGCATTTTCTTAAGTGCAATAAGGGGACCACAACCTAACCTCAAAATTTAGCCCCATACCATACCACCACTACCTCCTCCGTACTTCACTTTTGACACAAAAAAGGTGGCACAGTAGTTTGAACACTGGACGCTCATTCAGGAGGGCAGCAGTTCAAACCCACCTCCAGCCATCCAGATTTATGTTTTGCGTGATTTCCCTAAATCAGTACAGGCAAATGCCAGGGTGGTTCCTTTGAAAGGGCACAGCTGGTTTCATTTTTTATACTTAATAAAAACATTCCAAACTTGTGCTCCTTCTCTAACAATCTATATCGATGAGATGTTTAGTCCTAATCTTCCTTCAGTGTTGGCATTACACATGATGTCAGGTAATGTTCTCCAGGTATTGGTCAAATCCAAACACCTCCATCAGATTGCCACAGCGTAAAACTCATTTCCTATTGCTCTTTATGTCATCTCATGTGTCACTTAGCACTGACACAGAAGTTTATGGCTAGTGAGGAGCTGCTAAACCACTGCATCTCATTCTTTTTAACTGCTAACTGGACTGCTGGTAGCACTTTGAAACTCATGAGTCATTCTTTTTGTCCCTCCTTTTATTTACAAACACTGTTTGCAATGCTCAAAGGTTCCTGTCTGTCAGTACGTGAGGCATGCATGGTCCTGGTTTAGCTGTGGTTGTTCCTTCACATTTCCACTTCACAAACAGTTGACACTGCAGCTTTAGAAGGGCTAAAATGTCCATGGTGGATCTATTACTTAGGTCACATCCAATACATCCAATGACTAGTCCTCGTTCAAAGTCACTGGCCTCTCCTAACTGACCCATTCTGCTAAGACTGCTTCTCTACTGACAACAAAATACTCTTTCTCTCCCTTTATACTGGCGAGTCCACCTCTCGTGACATCTTGTTGTCAATTCTGATTTATACAGAGATGCCCATATACTTTTGATCAGATACAGTACATGTAGGGGAAATATGGAAGTCACCTAGAGTAAAATTAAAGACACCTTTAGAAAAAAGATAAATACCAGTGAGAATATCACAAGTTCAGATGCAATCCAGTACTACACAAAGAAAAGAAAGCTATGTATACAGTACAGAAGGGCTATACAAGGGAAACAAACTTGAAGACAATATTAAACAATGAGAAGAAATAGTAAATGAAGATGAGATGGGATATATAACACTACAAGAAGAATTTAACACAGTTATGACACACCTACGTCAAAACAAGTTTCCTGGAGTAGACGACATTCCATCAGAATTATTTGGATCCTTGGGAGAGCCAGCCATGGCAAAACTATTCCACTTGAATTCAAGTGATATGAGGCAAGTTGAACACCCTCATATTTGAAAAAAGACTATAACAATTCCTAGTACAAAGAAGGTTGGTGCTAACCTGCGTCAATATTACCAAACTATTGGTTTAATACATCATGGCTGCTAAATACTGATATGAATTATTTACAGGACAATGGAAAAATTTATACAAGCCAACTTTGGGGAAAACTGGTTTGGGTTCTTATCTTATAAGACTAACTGAAGGAAGGAAAACCTGCATTTATATTACTTGTAGACTTTGAGAAAGAGTCTGCCATTGTTGACTGGGATACACACTTTGAAATTCTGAAGAAAGCAGGGGTAAAATACTGGAGGGAAAAGTTATATATAACTTGTACAGAAACCAGACTGCAGTTGTAAGGGGCAAAGAGCATGATAAGGAAGAAGTAGCTGAGAAGGGAGTGCAACACAGCTGTAGCCTCACCCGATGTTATTCAGTTTGTACACTGAGCAAGCAGTAAAGGAATCCAAGGAGAAATTTGGAGTATAAATTAAAGTTCAGGGAGGGGAAAGAAACACTGAGGTTTGTCAATGAAATTATAGTTCTGTCAGAGACAGTAAAGGACTTGGATGATCATTTGAACAGGTTGGATATTGTCTAAAAAAAGAGATTATAAAATGAATATCAACAAAAGTTAACAAGGATAACAGACTGTAGTCAAATTAAATTGTGTGATGCTGAGTGAATTAGATTAGGAAATGAGGCACTAAAACCTGTCAGTAAGTTTTGTTATTTAGGCAACAAAATGACTGATGATGGCCAAAGTAGAAAGGTTATAAAATGTAGACCAACAACAGTAAGAAAAGTGTTTCTGAAAGAGAGAAATCAAATATACATTTACATGTTAGGAAATCTTTTCTGAAGGTATTTTATGGACTGTAGTCTCATAAAGAAGTGAAACATTGATGATAAGAAGAGGACAAGAAGAGAATAGAAGCTACTGAAATTTGGTTGGTACTGAATCAAATTAGGTGCAGCTGGACTAAAAGAAGGGGTCAGTTGACAGGATCATTCTGAGGCATCAAGAAATAGTCAGTTTAGCAATGGAAGAAAGTGTGAGAGGTAAAAACTGCTGGGGGAAAGGCTTGAATACACTAAGCAGGTTCAAGTGGATGTAGATTCGATAGATATGCAGAGATGAAAAGGCTTGCTCAGGGCAGAAAAGGGTGGTGAGCTGCATCAAATCAGTTTTCAAACTGAAGACCACAACAAGAACAAGTAACTTATTATGAAAATATATTTGTGAGTAGGTGGACAGTTCAGCAATGGCAAAACTGCATTAGACATGTTTTGAAATAGTGAACTGCATGCTGATGGTGAGGGCCAGTAGCCGGTATTGTGCAATACTTGCATTTGAAGATTTGTAGATGCAGAAGCCATCAACATACAGGAAATATGAGACTGTACGGCCTATGGCCTCTATAAATCTGTTAACTGCTATTAGGAAAAGAGTTCTGCTTAGAACATAGCTTTGTGGAACTCTGTTGTTCTGTCTTTGGGGAAGATATAACATAGCTTTGTAGAACTCTGTTGTCCTGTCTGTGGGAAAGATTGTGAAAAAGTGCCTACTTGAACATGGAAGGATTAATGAGAGAAAAAAAACTACAGATAAAAATTCGGAAGGTACCTCTGAAGTCCACTCCATGTAGTGTAGTAAGAATACAATAGCAGATTCCTGTGAGCAGTGGCTACTTGAAAATGGAAGGACCAACAATACAAAAAAATCCAGCTAAAAATGAGACAGGCATCTTCATGTAGAGTACTGTAGTAAGAATACAGTGCTGTCGTGTGATGTCATAGGCGTTTCATTGCTCGGTAGAGAGAGAGAGAGAGAGAGAGGGGGGGGGGGGGGGGTTGTAGAAATCCCTTACTCTCAAGAGTCCAAATGTGTCATATAGTCACCATCTGTTCAAACTGCTTGCATAAAACATTTTAACAAAAACAGAGTGATAGATGTCCACTTCATCAGAGCTCTTTCCAAAATGGTTTCAAACTCTCTTTCCAAAATGGTTTCAAACTTGGGTAACTACGCTTTCTATCCACTGGCAGGAAATTCATCCCCATGGCAGATGTGATTACAATGTGCAAAAATATTATGTTTATGATCTAGGTGAAAATGATGTAGCATCTAGTTATGTGTCTGATCAGTGTCTGGGGCTGTGTCAAGACTTTTTGCCACTGTACTGATGAGTTTCCATTTATTGTATGGATAATTTTATGTTTCTGAAGATGGGGAATGGAAGATAGGTAAATACTCTATGTGCATCTTTTATAACATTCAGATGATGAGGCTTGGGCAAAGTCTGTAGTTAGTTATTCAGCAAGGATAGTGGTGGCAATACTGGATGATGACTGGTGGCCATAAATGAAGCATAGTTTATATCAAATCTGAGAGGAAAAAGTATGGGACCAAGTAGTGGTTACACATCTTTCCCAACAGCAGTTCTTGTATTTTTCAGTTAGGTAGGGATTCCAGAGTCAAAGCCTTTTGAAGGTGGTAAGTGTACTCCTCAATGGATGTCATTCATGTAGCTGTAATGCATGGTATGTCACTTACTCCTAGGGAGGGGAGTTCAGGAATGAAAGAAATGTGAAACTATGACAATTGGCATGGTAGGTGATGGATATCACTGCAGGAAAGAAAGACTGGCCAGAAAGTAGTCACTGTCACATAATTCATCATGCACTTTTCAGTAAATGGACGGGACAAAGCTGAGGCTACAAACTGATAGATCGTTAGCTTTGAAGGTACCATATGAGTAGGCTAGAGTGAGTGGGAGACCCGGAGTTTAAAACATAATGATTAAAACTTTAAAATATCTGTTCTAGTATACTACATTGCTGAGAGATTTTGGAACTGAATAACTAAGGACTGTGGGCATTAAAATTCCCTGAGATGAACAGAGGTGAGGATAGTCACAAAATCAAATCGTTGGTCAGCTGGTGTGCGACCTCTCAATCTGGAGGTACATAACTGTTACAGAGTTTAAGATCATTGTGTGTCCATATACATACAACTATCACTTCCAACAAACTATTAACTAAAAGCTGTTTACTAAATTTGGTCTCAGAGATAGATGTACAAAAACACCTGACACTCTCCCAGGGTCAGCTCAATTTTTGTAATATGCTTTGTAATGGGTGAGATTAGAATAGTCTGCAGCAAACTGGGTTTTCTGTAGGGCAATACAAGCTACTGGGTAAAGTGTTATTAGTTGCTTAAGCTCATAAGGTGGTGGCTGTAGACATCCCAGTTCCTTTGGATAATAACTGTGTGGACCTTTGAAGGAGGGGGGAGTGAAAGCAATGAAAATTTATGTTGCAACTCAATTTGGGTCGATACCACCTATTGTGTGGAATCAATTTCAACTTACATAGTTTCTGCAAGTGGATTTTGAGGGACCCAGGATCTTTGAGGTTACTAGATCCATCCTTTCCTTCAGGTTTTTCCTTTTTTGAGGGGGGTGGGGGTGGAAATTTTAGTCCCAGTTGGGAAATATCTGTGTGGTTTTCTGGAAAAAAGAAGAATGAGCCAACCTATAGCCCATTTCCCACACCTCCTTCAGCCAACGGCTGTCATAAGGGTGAGGTGAAGGTGCAAGCTAAGGAAGGGTATCGTAAATACAGTCACTTTCTACTACTGTGGATAAATGATTGAAATGCCAATAAAATTTTCTTGTGTTACTAACTACATCAATTCAAAGGATGCTTTAGGAAGTATATTCTCTTCTCCCACTTCATCTGTCTTCTGACAAAGTGAGAGAACAAACACCATATAGATTCACATAGTTAGTAACATGAGAAGATTTTATTGTACTGACATGACATTAAAAGCTTTATGTATACAACTGAAATATCAGACTAAGTGATCAGTGATGATGACTGGGAACATGTTTATAATTATGACTGAAAGAGAGAAATAGTTCCTAAATGCTAAAAGCATTTGACACCCTTGTGCATGAAAGGAAATATTGGGATGCTAAATACATTAAGCAAGAACTTAGAAGCCGTTTGTCAACAGCAGTTCAGTTATATGCCATGTAAAAACATGTGTTCCTGTATGCATCATGTGATGTGATGCAAATTCTTGGGGTTTTTTTTGGGGGGGGGGGGGGGGATGATGGGGATGGGGGGGGCAGGGGACGTGCACGCGTGCTAAAAGGGTTTCAGCATTCAGAAATTATCCCACACACGAAGAAACTAATAGAAATGAGAGGATTTCTGTTTTGTACTGGATCATTATATACACATTTCCAGCAATGGAAATGAAGTCCAGAGATCAGCTCGAAACAGAAAGAGAAAGATTACTGGATAATGTCCTATGAATAATGACGTCATTAGAGATGGAGCACAAGCTCGGAGTAGGGGAAAAAAATGGGGAAGGTGACTGGCCATGACCTTTCAAAAGAACTGTCCTGGCATTCCCTTAAGCAATTTATGAAAATCATGGAAAACCAAATCTGAATGACTGGGTGCAGAATTTGAATTGACATCCTCCCAAATACGGGTCCAGTGTACTGGGCCACCTTAATGAGTACCTCAAATTAGAGTATGAGTAATATCAAACAAATAAAGTACAAGTTATTTATGAAATTAACAAGAACACAAAGAAAACATATCATGGTGTAATTAGACTCCATAAAAGCTACAAAATAAAATAGATTTATTGGTGAATGTTCTTATAAAAATCTAGTTACATATAAAGACTGAATGAAAAGTTTCAGCTCAAGCTGAAACTGAAAGCAATGTGGAGGCTTCCCACTAAGTCCCACTATCATTTTAAACAAATATAATTTGCGTACTATCAGAGATAGGTAAGTTTAGTTTGTTGTAAAACATTTAACAGGTCTAAAAGTTTGATTTCTCCTTTGTTGCAGATATGACTTGGAGTGCATCAAAATGGCAACAGACCAAGCGGAAAGTGGTGTCTGGCACGCAGAACCAAAATCTGTGACCATGGTACAGTGTAACTGTTGCTCCCAGTATGTGAGGACACCACTGGGGAAAATAAGCATCATGGGTGGTCTAAAAACTTTGAAGAGACAAGCAGTGTCAAAGACCTTCCTCAAAGTTGATGTCCCTTTGTGTCACTAGCATGTATTGACAGAGAGCAAGCTGCATTTCATTGCAGCCCCTAGAAGTCAATTTCTTGTGCATCATGTGTACTGGAGGAAGCAAAATCAATTGCCCAACTTTCCTGAGAGGTGGACAGATCATGATAGTCTCATCTCATGGTCCTCCTGCTCTCACAATGTCACACCATTTTACTACTTCTTGTGGGGTGACATCAAGGATCGTGTGTGTATAACATAGTCAATGATACTGGTAACCTTTGCACACAAAATAATAAAGCAATCATACTGGTCGAACCTGCAATGCTGATCCTTACATGGGCAGCACTCGAATATCACCTCGATGTTCTACTTATGATGAGTGGGGTGTAACAGAAGAAAACTTTCAGTGCTCCTACACATTTTACAGCAAATCACAATGCTTTATCTCTAATAGTTTCAGAGTTAAGATTTTCTGAAATAATAATGGGACTTCATGGACACCCCATATTTTAAAAGGAAGGATATACAGGGATAGAAGTTAGATGTGTGTTTGCTCAATATATGTTGTAGTAGCTGACAAATTCAAATACTAAAACATTCCAATACAATAGGCTAAAATCTCTCTTCAGTTTTAACTGAAAGTTTACTTAAGCTTCTTACAAACACTAGAGCAGCATAAAGTTTATCACTTCCCCAGACTGCAAAAAGTGAAAGGATTCATTACTACATATTCTATAGTACACAAATGACATGCCACTCTCAACAGAAGAAAGAGTAAATGTAATTATAGTATCAAACTAGATCAAATTAAAAACAAAAATGTCAGGACAGCAAAAATTCCAATAATTACTTCAGCAGAAAAAACCCTCTTTATAAAGGGCACTAAAACAATGTACAAGATGATCATATAAAATTAATCTCTAGGTAGGAAACTAGATTCTAAGAGAAATAGACATTTACAAAGCCTATCTATCATCCAAATACAGTTACTAGAAGATCCTGGGGGGAAAACAAACTTTAACATCCAAGCATTTTACTTTTCCAGATTTTTTAATAGTGCACGTGCTTTTTGCTCTTTTGATGATAAATGTTAGGATTTAACAGTATTGTTTGTAATGCAGTCTAATTATTGATTACAGCTAGTGCTCTGCAATTAGGCATCTACAATCTCCTCAGTACACATCCCAACTAATGACCACCGTTTACCCCCAGTTTTGTGTGAATAACATATATTTATAAATATTAGAAGCGAAGCACCTATTTTGAAAAATACCCCTGTTTTTTTCCATTTCAAATCACATACAAAATAGTGAGCTCACTGCTCACACAGAAACTGGCCTCTCCTTCAGATCTCATACAGGAAATACAAAGCATTTCATAAAGTGAAGCAGATGTACAGTAAGGGCCAGATACAATTTGTACTAAATGACATACATCTTTAAATGTAATTCTTCTCTTTCAAGTTACTATTTTGAATCTATTGCAAGAAACAGAATAATCTTTTGAGAGAATACAAGTAGTGTAAATACAAAGTTATTACTCCAAACAACTATTATTAGAAATACGTGTAATATTAAGCTAGAGTGTCATGCTGATGTTTATTCAGGGATCTAAAAATTTTAACTATTCCATGTTTTTATTTTTATGGACTATTTGTCTTTATCCGTAACAATGTTGAATTATTTATAAGAAACAATTTTCAACATATGTATGACACAAGAAACAAAGATAATTTCATGTTGCCAGTTCATAGACTAAAACTCTACTCCCAGACTCCTCAATACATGGCTATGAAAATTTATAATACAATAAAAATGAAAAACTTTCACAGTAGGGAACTGGCTTTACTGAAGATAAAATTACATGCAGTTCTAGTGCAAAAACGTTATTGTTCACTCATAGCATTTTTAAACCATGACAATACATCATACGTATCTCTGTTACATTACTCATACTGACAATTCTCCTGCACTTTAAATCAATGATTTGTGTATGTACATGATGAGACAATACAATTCTGATTCTGATTCTGCACGAAGACTTCAGACGTGAACAATATTTCTCAGTACCATAGACAGTGAATGTATTGTATTGCATCTTTATTGATCCACCCAATTATTCAATGTACAGAAGTGAACAACATAATATAAGACAAGCCAAACAGATGATATGAGAATATATATAGACACAATATTGTTTCATATAGCATCACACTGAAGATGTGTTACATATGGATAATTCCACATCGGTTCAATACAGAAAAGAAACATTTTCAACCTGATCATCTGAGATATCTTTCAAATTTGGTGCATTCAATGCTCCAGATAAGAGATGGAAAACTAACAATTTGCAGAGGTATATGACAATTGTGAAGAAAGTTACAGGCCTGCAAAGTTTAGAAATCGTATGAAATTTACATGTGCCTGTCTCAACACAAATAACTATAATTCTGGTTCTAATCCAGATACAGCAATGAAACTAGTATCACTGAAAAGCTAATGAGTAGAGCTTTACAATGATTTGCAATCAGAATTAGAATTTTATTGGCTCATGACATACATACAGAATTGATTTGCAGTGCAAGAAACTCCTCAATATAAATAATGTACAGAGATACATACAATGTGTCAAATAAAAACCAGTCTTAATTTTAAAAAATCATTACACTTTTGTTTCATCACTCTGGGATGAAATCTTCTTCTTTATGTAAAAATTCCATGAGTGAACACTGATATTTTTGCATTAGGATGGCACATAATTTTATCTTCGGTAAACTTAGTTCCATACCGTGTAAGTTTTTCAGATTTAATTTGTTATAAATTTTCATGGCCCTGTATTGAGAAGTACTGAAGTAGAGTTTTAGTCTATGAGATTGTAACATGAAATTATCTTTGTTTCTTGTGTCACAAATGTGTTGAAACTGGTTTTCTATAAATATTTCTGGCTTGGTACAGATAATGACAAACACTTCATAAATGTAAATATGTGGAATAGTTAAAATTTTCAGATACCTGAATAAAGGTTGGCATGACACACTATGTCCAATACTACACACATCTCAAATAATAATTTTTTGAAGTAATAAGTATTTTCACTACCTGCATTCCCCCCAATAGATTATTCTGTAATTTACAATAGATTCAAAACAGCTGTGATAAACAACTGTCCTAATGTCCATGTCACTTGTGTAAGACAATATTGCCATTGCAAATGCAAGACTGTTTGGCTTGTCTGCCGAGTAGCTTACATAAGAAGACCAAGATACACATTTTTTCTGTAAATATCCCCAGATATTTGACAGATTCTGCTTCCCCAAGTTTCTGATTTTTATGGGTAATTTGGAAGTCACTTGATTTTGATTGTTTGGTTTTACACTATGTAAGTGGGTTTTTTACAAGTTTAATTTTAATCCATTTATATCAAACCAATGTTCTAAACTATGTAGAATGTCAATAACCGTTTGAGGAATTTGTTGTGTGGTCTCACTTCCAATGAGTACAGATGTGTCTTCTGAAAAATAAAACTGAGTGGGATGTAATAAAATAAAAACAAGATTGGGCCAAAGATGGAACCTTGTGTGACTTCCTGTAAAATAATTTTCCATTCTGAGAAACAATTTCCTGTAACTGATGTTACACCAACCCCTTTGCTTTCTATCAGCTAAAATATGATTTGGACCATTCCAAAGCACTACCACTTATTCCACATGCTTCTAATTTATGTAACAATTGGGGATGGTTTACACAGTGACAAGCTTTTGTAATGTCACAGAAAATTCCTGTGACTTTTTGGAATTTGTCCAGAGATAAGCAAATTTTTTGTACAAACTTGATGATGGCACACATTGTACTCTTTCCTTTCTGGAAGCAGAGCTGATTTAATGTGATAATATTAGATTTTGCCATGAAATTTTGGACCTGTATTGCAACAACTTTTTAAAATACCTTTGAAAATATTGGGAGAAGACTTATTGGTTGACAGTTTTCTACATCTTCCTTTCTTTGAGCACTTCTTCAGTAATGGCTTTGCTGTTGTGTATTTTAGAGCGTATGGGAATCACCCTTCTTCAAAAGACTGGTTTATTATTTCAGGCAGGGGTGCTGATATTATACTAGAAACTGTTTGAATCACTCTAGTGGGTATTTCATCACACCCAGTCAAATTTTTATTTTTGGGGGAGATTACTACCTTTTCTACACCTTTCACTGTAATTCATTGAAATGTAGTTAGAACTTGCCTGTTATCCTGGTTGAAATTGAAGGGTTGGACATTACCTAGGTAACCACTTACATTAACATCTGATTTGGATTTGCCACCTATCTTAATTACGGAAACCTGTGGACTGTCATCTATTACACCAAGTTCAGAGTTTACGACTGACAATACTGCCTTTGATTTATTTGTATGGTGCAGAATGAATATTTTGTGTACCATTTGTCTTGTTGCCTTTACCACCCCTCCAAATACAGTTTTATACCTTTTTACACAGTTTACAATATCTAAATTTGTATTACTTTTTAGTTCAGTATGTAATTCTCTTTTTCTGGCACTTGACACTTTTATACCAGCAATTATCTATTTCAATTTGCTTGTCAATTTTTTATGGCAGACTGTAGGGGAAATATTTCACTAAAACATACAAAAAGCTCTCAAGAAATCTGTTATAATTTACTTTTTCAAGCCTATAACAGGGTGTTTTTCTAAGAATTTCCACATTCAAGATAATTGCCCTTGACCTTTGCCCTTCAATGTCTCAAAAAACACCACAGTATTTTTTAAAAAAATATATATATTGTGTAGCTCCAATATGCTACTATAAACATTGTAAATATCAAGATGGCACACCAAAGCCATCATGCCCAAAATTTTATTTTCTTCAGCATCAGAACACTTTCGAAATGCAGAAGGTAGCACATAAAATTGAACACGAATTATTTTTAAAAAAAATCATAAGTAATATTGTACAAAAATATGGTTTATATTACTGTAACTGTATTACGAACCATTTATAGTGTGCCTTCAATGAAAAGGTAACAAAATGAGGTTACATCTTGTTTCACAAGCTGCCAATTAAATTTTTAATGTTCACCAGATCTGTTGCAAGTACAGAGTATGTCCTTCCAGTTTGTATCACTGGATCTACTCTTGTGAGAATGTCACATCTTCTGATAACATAAGTATCCGGTATGGCAGGAAACACAAATGATGGAGATGGTCTATAAGAATGCTAGAAGCTGGCCTGTACCTCATCTGTTAAGTTTGTAAGACATACACAACTAACCAATGACTGTCCTACAATTAGTCAGTTTCATGTTCCATGGATCATTTTGCATGATAGACAGTAATGATGTGGAATGAGTCATTTTACATTTAAATCGCAAATTAATTTGTACATACACTGATGAGCCAAAACATTATGACCTGCTTAATAGCTTGTCAGTCAATCTTTGGAACGAAATACATAAATGATTCTGCATATCGGGGATCCGACAGTTTGTTGGTAGGTTTGTGGAGGTATGTGGCATTAGATACCTATGCGAGGGTCACACAATTCATGTAAATGGTGGCCCACTGATTTGAGTATGCACTTATGGCACCCAATAGCGACCCAGATGGGTTTCATAGGATTTACATCACGTGAATTTGGTCACCGAAACATCAATATGAGTTTATTATAATGCTCCTCAAACCACTGTAGCATTGTTCTGGCTGAGACGCACAGACAATTATACTGCTGTAAGATGACATCACCATCAGGGAAGACAACAAGCATGAAGGGATGCAAGTGATTCACAGCTATACAGCTATTAGCGTGTCTTTGATTGCTACCACAAGTCCCATGCAAGCAGAAGAGAATGTCTCCCACAGCACACTACTGCTCCCACCAGCCTTCATACATGGTACACTGCACGTTTTGAGCTGTCATTCACCTCGATGACAGAGTTTGTGGTGACAACCATTGACCTAGTGTAGCAAAAATGTGACTCACCCAAAGAGCCAACACATTTCCATTGATGGTCAAATCCCGATTGTCCCATACCCACTGGAATTGTAACTGACAGTGTCGTTCAACATGTGGACACGTATGGGTGGTCTGCTGCGGGGCTCCATGTTTAACAATAAACAATGACCAGTGTGCTTTTTTTAAAAAAAAAAAAAAAAAAAAAAAAAAAAAAAAAAACTTGTGCATGCACCAGTATTGTGCTCTTTCAGCAGAGATGCCACAGATCACCAACCACCCTACTTTACAGAGCAGACAAGCCTCCCAACCCCATGGACGTCCAACCATTTCGTGCCTAGAGGTAGTTTTTCTGTCCTTCTACCTCTTTCTGTAGATGCTCACAACAGTAGCATGTGAACTTTTGACCAGCTTCACCATTTTCAAGATACTCATTCACAGGCTCTACATAATAATAATCTGCCCTTTGTCAAAGTGGCTTATCTCAGTGGATTTCCCATACCTTTGCTAGGGTGATCTCCCATCTGCGTCTGCTCCACTTACATACTTTTTCTACTGTGTCATATACTCACAATGCCACCAGGTGGCATCCAATGCCACAGTGGGCAGTGGTCATAATGTTTTGGCTTATCAGTGTATCGTTACATTCTCTATGTTTCTAAGGTTTTTTTCCCAATAAGAAAAAATATATACTGATGTTGTGAGCTAGTAAGTCCTACTCACCATCTTCTGCACATTACAGTAATAGAAATTCTTCTACAGAATAGAAGAAGTTGTCAAGGAGAAACTTTCTCAGTTTTCAAGTTTTACTCTGCTGTCTGCCAGACATTTTATATCACTGGATAAGTGATCAAAATTTTTGTTGCAGCATTGAGCACCCCTTTTTGTGCTAAAGACAACCTTAACATGAAGTGATGAATTTTAATTTTCCTTGTGGTATTTTAATTATGTACATCACTGTTCTCTTTCAACTGAAGTGGATTATTTACACACAAAAAACAACACTTCATGAGGAAATAAATATACTGTAAAGCAGTAGTCATAAGCTCTAACTCAAACAGATGTCTACAAGATGATCGGGGTGAGCACCACATTATATTCTTGCAGCACATTTTTGCGCAATAAAGATTTTCTTTCTTAAAGATGAGTTACTCCAGAACCTTATTCCATATGACATTACAAACTGAAAATATGCAAAATACGTCAACTTACTGATACGTCTCTCCCCACAATTTGCAATGATTCTAAGTGAAAATGTGGCTGCAACAAATGCATCTGTCTGTTACCAGCATTTCTTTCCACATAGCAATCTCTTGTCTGCTCACTAAATACGCACACCATATCTTTGCTTTTACGACACCCTTGTTAATATGTATTACACAATGAAGCTTATGGGTACCTGGAATCATGCTTTTATTCTTGAAATGTTGCTTCAGCTGGGCAATGTCTTAATTGTGATGAGAAACTGACACATACTCAAAGACATATAGAGGAATATTATCTTTGCACCACTGAAACAACTGTCACGGTGTCAAAACAGTTCCGTAAGGTCGTTTGAGGCTGGCCAGTACGACTAATCTCTTTACAGCCTCTGCAACCTCATGAAAAGTACCTCTGCCATGTGCTGTAGCAAAAAAATGCCATTCAAACTCTTCCTGATGAATGGACAGAACTCATGAAATTCTTTCTGTTTTTCTATTGGGCAACACATCCATCCAAAATGTAGTAAATGTGTTTTGGAGTTTGAAAGTGACATTTTAAGAAATTGTGCTGAAAGAACACACACGCAAACACACTGTATCATGCCGAAGGCAATCAGATGTTTCCACATACGACACATGAGGTATTTCACTAGTATCTGCATCTCTGCAGTAAGCTACAAATGGGTGATTTGTAACCTGCGAATTATACCAGTGAAATCCCTGTACTTCACCCTGAATGTTGAAGGAGTAATTCTCTACAAAATAACAAACAACATGATATTTATTTACTCTAAGTTCCTCTTTAGTGATTTTAAAGATCTGTGGTTGCTGCTGAGTGATACGTATGTGTGGCAGTAAGAGGTCAATGGAAGCATCCAATTCCATAAGTCTGCTTTGACCTGTGATGTATTGTGGTGTGTAACATCACTATGGTACTGAATTTTTGAGTTGGTTGTGTTTCTGGATGTCGTGTTGTTATATGTGACAATGCCCTCTGATGGTGGATGTGATGTTTTGTGTATTGTATATTTGTGGTAGGTTGGTTGTGTTTTAACTGATGTAGTGAATATGGGGTATTTGGGTTTTTGAGTTGGTTTTTTGGTATCGATAGCTGCAGTTTAGCTGTATATGACAAGGGAAATGTCCAATTCCCCTTTTTGGGGTAATACACATTGTTTTTTTTGTATTGGTATGTACAGTTGAGCTATATAGGTCAAGGGAACTGTCCAATTGCTGTGGTTCCGTTAGTGCATCAGAGTTCTCTAATTTAAATTTTTTTGATATTATTTGTTTTGGGATGTTGGGGTACTTTTTCATTTTGTATAATTAGTTTGTCCCCGACCTAACCCCCAATTTTCCATGATTGCCTTGTTAGTTTCATTTTATTTTTGGAGTGAGACATTATTGTGTCATTTTTATTTTTGTTCAGGTTTGTTGGCGTATGTATGTAGTGACATCACCATCATCATTTTATATACGCTGGAAGCAGCCATTTCCACTATATTGATGATGTCATGGGTCAAAGCAGATAGGTGGAATCGGACACTTCTGTAATGCCATAGTAACTGCTGTAAACTTGATGCCAACTGCTCAATGAAATTGTCTACTGATTTTGTTATCATCTCCAGAATTACCCTGCCTACTGTTAACCAACACTTGTATGTAATTTTGTCAATGCAGTTGGTACCAAACAGCTCAAACAGATAAGTCACTCTTGTAAAACTTGGACGACAGGGATATGCACCTAAGAAACATGCTGGAAATACAGGACTGCACATAACAAATGCTACACAGCACTTTAATGATGGTGATGTGCGTTCTTCACATATAGTTAGTTCTTTCAATTCATATCCTTCATCCTTTAACTTAAAATTCTGGTGTGACCCACAAAAAAACAGTATGGATTGGATACCACTGGCAAAGGCACTGCTTTTGTCACAACTCAAAAAAATCTTGAAAGTCAGCATTTACAACTGGGTATATACCTTTGAAATATCCATACAATTCCTTAAGAATTCACTGTTTCTGCTTATGTACTCTAATTCCATTTTCTTTCACAGACACACAGTCTTTTCTTCCTGGCATCACATAGATCACAGCAAAAATCAGGTACAAACTGAACATTTTTTCACAACACGTCTTATCTGGCTTTGGATCTGATGTCACTAGTATACCATGTCGTGCTTCTATCTGTTTTATTCTTCAAATCATGTAATGTGAAATGGAAAATTATTTCATGGTTTTCCTTATTCAGCAGTTCTTGGGAAGTAATGTCAAAATTTGTGTCTTGCCACACTTACAGTCTTTACTGGGCTTTTCACACTCCTCTTTTTCCAGCTGTGCCACAAAGATATGCTCCAACACCGAGACAACCATTTCAGTTTTTACTTTGTGTACTTCTTCTCACACTGCACCTTCTTTTTCTTCACAAGTGGTTTGTCTAAAAACTGGATGTTAATATTTAAAGAATCCAGTGCCAGAGCCAAGGTTATTTCATCTTCACCTAACATCCTCTCTAG
The DNA here is from genome assembly GCF_021461395.2 of Schistocerca americana. Lineage (NCBI taxonomy): Eukaryota > Metazoa > Arthropoda > Insecta > Orthoptera > Acrididae > Schistocerca > Schistocerca americana. Next base: position 762,958,855 of record NC_060130.1, on the reverse strand, counting down.
AAGTAATAAGCACAGCTGCATTTTGGGATATTTACGTCCTAGACTTGCTGCAAATTTTACCATCTAGCAATACATTAGGACACTCCTGAATTTTTTCAAATTCTTTTGTACTCTTGCATGACCTCCTCCTTGAAATCGATAGTAACAGTACAATTTTGACCTGCAAAAACTACTTCACAACACATGTACACTGTAGTTTGAGTAAACAAGCCACATCCATGAGACATGCTAATGGTCGCTGGTTGAAAAAAAATAAAGTCTCCCTGATTGGCTGTTCACAGCAAGGAAGCAAAAAGTTTCTTCATATGGATTACGTGATTTAAGGAAGTTTTCCACTTCATCTAACTGAGGTGAAATTACATTAGGTGTTCCACAGGGTTTGATCATGGGTCCCCTTCTGTTCTTGATGTATGTGAATGACCTCCCTTCTTATCTGAGACAAGAAGCTAAACTGACACAGACTGCTGATGATACAAGCATCATTATTAATCCAGTATAAGAAACTCCAATTGAAAATGATGCAAATAATGTCTTAGAAAAAGTTACTGAACTTTGAAAAAACACAGTATATTCAATTTTCTACTATGAGGAGTACAGTTCCTCCAATAAATGTAACACATCAACAGAAGTCAGTAGCCAGGGTAGAGCACATTAATTTTATGGGTGTACATATAGATGAGAATCTTTATTGGAAAATTCATATTTTGGATCCCCTAAAATGACTAGGTTCAGTAACTTTCGCAATCAGAATAATTGCTAATTTTGAGGATATAGAAATTAGCAAGCCAACATACTTTGCATACTTTCACTCTTTGATGTCATACGGAATACAATGTTGGGGTAACTCAACACTTAGCCAGAAAGTATTCACTGCTCAAAAGAAGGCAGTTAAAATAATGTCTGGGGCTCATAGCCGCACATCCTGTAGGTATCTGCTTAAGGTTAGGAGTTCTCGCAACATCCTCACAGTACATTTACTTAGTAATGAAATTTGTTCTCAACAACATGGACCAGTTTATACACAACAGTGACATTCATGATTATAATACCAGAGAAAAGAAAGACTTACACTAACCTCTACTTATGCTATCTTTGCCACAGAAAGGGATAAAATATGCTGATGTAAAACTTTGCAACAAATTACAATATGAAATAAAATATCTGACACGCAGCAGTAGTAGTTTCAAAAATAAACTTAAATCATATCTCCTTTACAACTACTTCTATACCATTGATGAACTGTTGAATAGGAATAAATAAATGACACACACACACACACACACACACTGCTGATTATTGCATTAGTTAATGTAATGACACAGAAAAAAATTGGGCCATGATGCCTTTGGTGTCCATCTTGATATTTAGCATACTTATAGTTGCATATATAATTGAGGATGATATATTTTGAGTTATTCAAGGTCAAAGGTTAAGGTCAATGACCTTGAATGTGGAAATTCTTAGAAACCTGCCACATTGCATATCAATGTAAAGCTCTTCTCAATTAGCTTTTTAGTAATAAAAGTTTCATTGGTGTATTTGGATTACAACCAGAATTATAGTCATTTATGCTGAGACAGATGCACATAAATTTCACACAATTTCCAAACTTTACAGATCTGTAACTTTCTTCACAACTGTCATACACCTCTGCAAACTGCTAGTTTTTCTTCTCTTATCTGGGTCACTGAATGCACCAAATCTGAAAGAAATCTGTATGGGTTGAGTGCTGCATTGAATTGACATGGAGTTACCCATATGTGTTCATAATAATGTAATAGTAACCTTGAATAACAATGCTGGTCATATCAAACAGTTAAAGTTCATTAATGGGCAATAGGTTATACTTATAACAAAAAAAGTTTAGTTTTGAAAGATAATCAAAATGTACAATTTATGACAGATCACGTTCCAGAAAGTCTTGTGTGTTGTAGAAGCAATGCTTTGCTAGAAGTGCTCTTTAAGTTTTTTTCAAATTTTGTTGGCTTTTGACTATTTTTTCAGCTTATTTTGGGAGATAATTGTACACTTCAATTCTCACATATTAAACACTACTGCTATACAGTTTAAAGAAGTGAGCACTAATCTTATCAACTTTTTACCATTTTGTCATGGTGGTGACTGTCTACGTTCCTCTACAGTCTATTGATGTTTGTTAAACAGGGCAGGTCAAACACATATTGACTAGGGAGAAGTATTATGTTTACATTTTTAAAAGTGGTTTACAGGTTTCTCATTTTTATTTGTGCAGGATTGTTCCAAATGATTTTATTTTTTCAGTTTAAATAATATCATTGTTTCAATACTATGATCCCCCCTCCCCCCAAAACGATCCATAGCATAATAATGAACAGAAAAGAGCATAATACATACAGGGTGTTTCAAAAATGACCGGTATATTTGAAACGGCAATAAAAACTAAACGAGCAGCGATAGAAATACACCGTTTGTTGCAATATGCTTGGGACAACAGTACATTTTCAGGCAGACAAACTTTCGAAATTACAGTAGTTACAATTTTCAACAACAGATGGCGCTGCAGTCTGGGAAACTCTATAGTACGATATTTTCCACATATCCACCATGCGTAGCAATAATATGGCGTAGTCTCTGAATGAAATTACCCGAAACCTTTGACAACGTGTCTGGCGGAAAGGCTTCACATGCAGATGAGATGTACTGCTTCAGCTGTTCAATTGTTTCTGGATTCTGGCGGTACACCTGGTCTTTCAAGTGTCCCCACAGAAAGAAGTCACAGGGGTTCATGTCTGGCGAATAGGGAGGCCAATCCACGCCGCCTCCTGTATGTTTCGGATAGCCCAAAGCAATCACACGATCATCGAAATATTCATTCAGGAAATTAAAGACGTCGGCCGTGCAATGTGGCCGGGCACCATCTTGCATAAACCACGAGGTGTTCGCAGTGTCGTCTAAGGCAGTTTGTACCGCCACAAATTCACGAAGAATGTCCAGATAGCGTGATGCAGTAATCGTTTCGGATCTGAAAAATGGGCCAATGATTCCTTTGGAAGAATTGGCGGCCCAGACCAGTACTTTTTGAGGATGCAGGGACAATGGGACTGCAACATGGGGCTTTTCGCTTCCCCATATGCACCAGTTCTGTTTATTGACGAAGCCGTCCAGGTAAAAATAAGCTTCGTCAGTAAACCAAATGCTGCCGACATGCATATCGCCGTCATCAATCCTGTGCACTATATCATTAGCGAATGTCTCTCGTGCAGCAATGGTAGCGGCGCTGAGGGGTTGCCGCGTTTGAATTTTGTATGGATAGAGGTGTAAACTCTGGCGCATGAGACGATACGTGGACGTTGGCGTCATTTGGACCGCAGCTGCAACACGGCGAACGGAAACCCGAGGCCGCTGTTGGATCACCTGGTGCACTAGCTGCGCGTTGCCCTCTGTGGTTGCCGTACGTGGTTGCCCTACCTTTCTAGCACGTTCATCCGTCACGTTCCTAGTCCGTTGAAATTTTTCAAACAGATCCTTTATTGTATCGCTTTTCGGTCCTTTGGTTACATTAAACCTCCGTTGAAAACTTCGTCTTGTTGCAACAACACTGTGTTCTAGGCGGTGGAATTCCAACACCAGAAAAATCCTCTGTTCTAAGGAATAAACCATGTTGTCTACAGCACACTTGCACGCTGTGAACAGCACACGCTTACAGCAGAAAGACGACGTACAGAATGGCGCACCCGCAGACTGCATTGTCTTCTATATCTTTCACATCACTTGCAGCACCATCTGTTGTTGAAAATTGTAACTACTGTAATTTCGAAAGTTTGTCTGCCTGAAAATGTACTGTTGTCCCAAGCATATTGTAACAAACGGTGTATTTCTATCGCTGCTCGTTTAGTTTTTATTGCCGTTTCAAATATACCGGTCATTTTTGAAACACCCTGTATATGTCAACATGCTGGCATTTAACTCATCCCTCACCGAGTGGAGTGCAGGAGACTTTGCTTAGCCTGGAATTAATCATGTCCATGTGGTTTTTCTGTGTGAATATGTCAGTGTTATGGATGCGTCACTTAGTGTTATTGTTGGAACCTGGGGAGTTCTGTTCTCAACAGTGGGAAGGTTGAGCATAGGGTCATTCCATGTCAGTTCAACCAGGGGCTCCAGCTCATAGTCTCAGATTTGACTGAAATCCAGTACACTAATTCTAGCATGTGTGGAACACTTGTGTACAAAGTATTAGTTTCCCCTGCCAATTAGTTCTAGAATTATGACTTGTGAAAGAAGGTGGTGTGACCCGGAAATTGCAACCCGCATATGGCAATCTATCTTCAGACCCAACTTCAGGTCTTAATAACTTTGGAACTATTCCACATAGTCCAGTGAAATTTTTACAACCCAGTAACGTCCATTTAGAGAACACACTCCATGAATCAAAACACCAACAACATATTTCTGAGGGAAAACAAAAAATTCCAAAATGTGATTAAAAAAAGTGTAATATGTTAAAAGGTACATATTGTAGGTGCCCTCTATGCCAAATATAATTCACTCAAAAAGGGTATAAATTTTTTGTGGTCAGCTTAATGTGGCCTAAACACACACAGAACTCATCATGCCCATATCAGTCACAAAAAACTGAGTTACATGCACATGAAAATATAAAAATTTGGAAAATTACCTGAAAAACATGGATTTTCTAAGTGTGGTAGCACAAAAGGGACAAGTGGTATCAAAGCCAAATTTCACACACTGCATAAGGAGACCGTAATCATACATATCGCAAAATTTCAGCATGTTATTGCAAGACATTTGTGTACAATGGAAATTGACAGATGTATTTAGTGATGTGGCCATTGTTCCACAACACAATTTTGTAAAAACATATCATAAACTGCTCTGTCTCTTCTTATCCTCTCCGACAACTGTTTAATCACTAAGCAACAACATATAGACAGATTAACACAACCTATCATTAATGTTTACTGCACCCTTAACTGCTAAAACTCAGTCAATTGTGCTTCGAACAGAAGTTCTCCCACACTTTAGCTACTGTACTGTGTACATTGAGTGGCAAATTGTACTGTGTTCCTGACACTGTGGTAGGAACTGTAACTGTCATAAGAATACGTTCAAAAGGAATCCAACACCTGTCTGCCAAACGTGGCCAATGAAATGATCTTGCTGGTGCCATGAAGTTCACAAATACATCACCTTCTGCTTCACAGCACTCTGCAACACATCCTAAGTACCATTTGTCATCATAAACAGCAATAACATAGCAACCTGGTTGTATGTTGCTGCTTTTGCTTCTGAATCCTGAGTCAGACACACTGTGAAGACACATGTTGTGGATGAACCTATAGTTGTAACTGGACAGTCTGCTCATCTGCACATTGTCAGAGTCCGCTGGAGAGAAGTGATGATAGCTCCTTGTGCCTGCAACAGTTTTAACGTGTTCTAGTCTGCTTTTTAGCAACTCTTCGACTGATTTCACCTCATCTTTCGAAACATAGAATGATCGTATGCCAGAGATATTTTTCTGTACCCAGGTAAATAACTGAAGAGGTGTTAGAATGTGACCTCCTTTAGGGTGCTGCAGACTAGCTCATAATGCCATGTGCTTAATGGTAGCACCAATACCATCACAAACATTTTTACCATGACTTGTTGCGAAAAAATTTCATTCTGTGTGAATCTGAAAATCATGGTAATGCATGCATAAATTTTTGAGATTTTTACAGTTTTTGTACTGACTAGCTGCCCCATCACTGAAGTATTTCACAAAATGTATGTGAGGCAGCTTGTTTTTCACATATGCCATGGCAGTGCGAATGTGGGCATGAACTGCAATGGCATCATGAATTAAACAGTCACAAAAAACGCACAGGTTCATGACAGACACATCACCTGATACACCTCTATAGTAAATCACAAATGGCTGGAGAGTTGCTTGATTGTTGTCCCAATGATATCCTTGGACGGCATCTTGAACTATAAATGCATAATTTTCAGAAAAGTCTAGTATTACTTTAATTTCATCTTGTTTCAAATTATCCTTACAAAACTGGAGATAAGCCGATTGTGCTGTGTGGTCAGTCTGTCTGTTTTTTGACAACACATTTCAACAAAATCTTCCACTGTACTTTGCTTTGTTTCAAGACTTGTGCAATATATGTGTGTCCACTGTTTATAAGAAACATGTTCATCGTCATCCATAAGGAGTTCACCATACAGTTTGTTATTCATGAGTTGTGCAAGATTTGCCTTACCAGGACACTTTTCACACCTGTGAATCATGCACTGGTAGGAACTGATGTCACACACTAGCAGCTTCTACATCTATACTCTACATCTATACTCCGCGAGCCACCTTACGGTGTGCACCTTTGTAATCCAGACCAGAATCCTTTATAGCAGCAAACATCAGCTTAGCATTTTGATGGGTCTCACATACACAAACATTGTGTGTGCCCCTTGCACTTATAGGCACAACTCATTTTGGCCGAAGATTGAAAAAAGATGATAAACCTACTTTGGTATTGGGATACTTTTCCTTGAATTCTACATACAGTTCTGATATGTTGCATAGCAACAGTCTTTTTTGCATCTGTACACGTATATTTCCCATTTTCACCGTTACATAGTCTTTTTTTCCAGGCATTATTCGGCTGTAGTCATTATTTTCATAAATCTAGGACAATAGCACCTTTATTTCTGAACTCAATTGCTTACCCTGAGACTGCTGAAGTTGTGGAAGCACTCCTTGGGTTGCTTTTATTTTCCTAGCTTGCTTTACGATATATGTAGAAACACTAAATTCCTTTGCAGTGTAACCAATAGACCAGCTGGAAGGTGCAAGGGTAAGAATAGCTACTTTTTTCTGGCGTGTGGATATGGCACATTTTTCTTTCAAATCATGCACAATTTTGTCCAAATCAGAGCATTTATGGCATGATTTCTGTTGCTTTGGAGCAGATAGTTCTTCCTCTTCCACCATTAGTGTGTCAGCTATTTTGTGTTTAAATTCCATTTGAGCTTCTTGTAGTTTTCTTCTACCATAGCTGGGCCTTTCTCTTTTCCCAACTTTGTGTGTCTTCATGGGAGACAAACCAAGAGCAGTCACTGAAGTATTTAATTGCTCATCCACTGTGGTTGTAGGTGACTGATACGCGTCACTGTCATGTAAATTATCAGAATATTCTTCATTTTTTTAGCAGTGTAACACACCTGGAACATAATTTTTGTCCTGGTTTCACGTTAAGTCACATGCACTGATTCACTTTCAATACTGATTTTCTATCAATTTCTCTGAGGCTACACTTCACTGTCTTCTTATGAATCCGAAATGGATGAAAACAACTTCTTTGTAGGAAAGAATACTTATCCAGAAACACTTTCATATGATGACAACAAACACTAAAGTTTCCTGGAACTGTACTTCTTGTGCCCACAGGGTGTATCCCGGATCTCCATAGCAACAGATCTTGGTCCGATTCATCCAGATCATAAAGTACAAAGCGAATGCCACATTTTGTTCCATAAGTTGTTTCATGACATTCAGATGCCTGTGCTCTACCAATACTGCAACTTCTTTGAACAAAAGAACCACTAGTACTCTCTTCTGGCTCCATATTGACTATCCACAACAGTGCTGACCAGTCTGAACTAGAATCTTAAAAACATGAGTAACCTGTAATTGTTGCTTGTTTCCTTTGTTGTTCCTGTCTAACAATGACTCATTCTGTCCCTGAAAACTACCATTGTTTAACTTTCTGTTGCCTAATGGTTCCTAACAATTGCTGCAGCTTTATCTGAAACAAGCTGTCTGCATCATCACTATTACTTGCTAAATCGTGTTAAAAGAAACGTAACCAAATACATCTCTGTCAAATTTTATTGTACACAAATGCCTTGCAATAACAAGTTGAAATTTTGCCACATATTATATTATGGTCTACTTATGCATTGTTTGAAATGTGGCTTGGTATCACTCGTCCCTTTTGTGCTACCACACTTAGAAAATCCATGTTTTTCAGGTAATTTTTCAAATTTTTGTATTTTCGTGTTCATGTAACTCTGTTTGTGTGACTGATATGGGCATGATGAGTTCTGTGTGTGTTTAGGTCACATTAAGCTGACCACAAAAAATTTATACCCTTTTTAAGTGAATTATATTTGGCATAAAGGGCACCTACAATATGTACCTTTTAACGTATTACACTTTTTTTAATCACATTTTGGAATTTTTTATTTTCCCTCAGAAATATGTTGTTGGTGTTTTGATTCATAGAGTGTGTTCTCTAAGTGGATGTTACTGGGTTGTAAAAATTTCACTAGACTGTGCGGAATAATTCCAAAGTTATTAAGACCTGAAGTTGGGTCTGAAGATAGATTGCCAGATGTGGGTTGCAATTTCCAGGTCACACCACCTTCTTTCACAAGTCATAATTCTGGAACTAATTGGCAGGGGAACTTAAAATTTTGTACATGAGTGTTCCACACTTGGTAGCATTGGTGTGCTAAATTTCTGCCAAATCTGAGACTATCAGCTGGAACATTTTCTCAAATTGGTTGAATTGACAGGGAATGACTCCATACTGTCTTTTTTGCATTCAGGAGCAGTCTGTTTGATGCAAGCCATGGGTCTAGTCGGGCTGTATTTCTATTAACTGCTGACTGGAGAGATTCATCTGCATCTGAGTAAAGGCATCAGTATCATCAGAAAACAGAAATGCCTTACTAGTGGCAGGGTGGAGGGGATGTCATTTATATAAAGTAAAAATAACAAGGGAACTAAAACTGAGACCTGTGGCACTTGTACAGATGAGTACACAACATTTAGGATTCCTTCCTGATTTACAAGAAGATATTGTGCTTGGTCTTTGAGATAACTTCTGTGTCAGCCATGGGCAGTTCCCCATATCTCGTATTATCAAACTTTTGCAAGATTGAATATGTTGTGGTACATTACATCAAAGATCTCTCTGAGGCCAAGAAAGACGCCTACAGGTAGGCATTTGTTGTTGGCAGGATGTAGAGTAGTATCAAGGAATTCATATATGGCATCAGCACCAGTTTCATTTTCTTGGAAACCATACTGAGCAGAAAAAAAGAATGTTATATTTTTCTAAGAAATTAATTTAGTCAGGCAGCCATGCATGTACAAATATTTTACTGAATACAGATAGTATGCAACTGGAGAGTAGTGCTAGGACCATCTTCAGATCCCTTTTTAAGTATGAGTATGACTTTTGCTATTCTCTTGGGAATATTTTATCTTAAAATGAAGTATTTATTATATTAGACAGTGGTTTACTAATAACTTTGCTTCATCTGTGGAGAAGGAAACAGGACATTTTATCTCCTCCGGCTAACGATTTCTTTATTTTATCTTGCTACACAGCTAATAATAAAATAACACTGCTCACTGTTGTTTTCTTATTGTGTCCAACATTCGGTGCGTCTTGTGATGTTTAAAAATTAGATAACAGTACCAGGCTAACCATTGTGAAGGTGAGTACTCATTCCTTGCATGTTTTTGAGGGTATAGAATGGAATTATGGGAAAGTAACCTCCGCTCGTCTTTTGTGATGGTGGATGGTAAGTTTCAGATGGTGAAGCTTGGGGATAGTTTAATGGCAGTTGTTCAGCAACGATGGTGGTGGCAGATCGAATAGTACAATTCGGACACATGCCCAGGTTACAAAATCATGACTGCTGCCCGTAAATGAAGTACTGTTTATTCCATACTACAGATGACGTACGGGTCCCAAAAAAACTACAAATATGATGTAACTCGCATGATAAATGTGATAAACTACGTGATTGTGTAATGTGAAGCTCCGAGAATACGGTGTTCCCAACTTTATACTGATAACAGGATATAAAACGAATAGAAACAATAGTTGTAAATGCTTAACTCTTGCAAAGGTTCACTGTAATTTATATCATCAGTACCGGGTTATCGCTGTGGCAGTGCTGCTACTATCACAAAACATTTTTGTTCGCTCCACACATCTTACAACCTCATTCTGCCGGTTTTATTCAGTAAACGAGCGTCAGACAGTTTCACTACGCTGTAACTCAGAATAAGAGTTTACTAGCATACCTTGCCAAATGTCTTCCTGACGACGACGTTATGTTTACATTTGTTGCATAGGTATACAGGCTTCACCCACACACGTCAAACATTAAGTTTTGTCACACCGCTAATGTTTCAAAACAAACTTACAATTCCAAAGATATTCCTACTAGAATCAAAGTACTTGTAAGACATCTCTGACACATCAACGCAAAACAGGCGGCAGTTTCCACGCAGCTATGTAGCTTCGCAGATTCCTGTGCAGATGTCGGTACATGCAATACATCGCCGCAAAAATCGCTCGTCCACTCGACACAGGTTCATTCTACTGTTGGTTCGTCTTCTGTCCGTCTAGGAAAGAAATTTCAGCTGTAAGTAGCTTCCCCGTCGTGAGGATATTTCAGTTAAGGACACTAGCTCACAACGCAAAAGACTCTACTGCTGCCTATGTTCGCAACTACACAGTGGCTCCTTAAACGCCAGCAGTTTTCATATTTTCATTTAAATCACGAGTTACAGTACGAACCCAACGCAGTTACTTGCGAACGTACATGGAGATAGATAAATATCTGTTTACGTCCGTAACTGTTCCCTTTATTTCATAGGGTTAACTGCCGGTTTCCTCTGTTAAAGAATAATAAGCAGCCTCTTTATTATCTCAATCGCTCTAATCCTTGGTCTTAACTTTCCACAAACGTCCGTGACTCCCAAATATTTCAATAAATCCAACAATGATCTCCCTAAAGCACTCAGACATATCAACCATTTTAGATTTGACTGCGTACACAAAGACAAAAAATACTATACTGATCAGTTCAGGTAACGATAGCTGTAGGAAACCCAGAAGTATCAGCATAAAATAAAAAGAAATGTCCCTCACTGTTGAGAGTATTAAAATCCTAATGGTTAACTGGCGAGGCATTTACAATAAAATGTCTAAACAGAAGTGAAGCTTATATTTGTATTTTGTATCTGTATTTTTTTCGTCTCATAACATCCTTTTTACACATCATCGACGGAATTGTGCAAAAGACATGTCGATTTATGGCTTATGATATTCATAGTTACACAATTTTTAATGCTACTTTTATCAGCAGAGGTTTATATTGAACACAATAATATTATTATATTGTTTTTCTCATGATGTACCTGTATTTAGTGTCTATATTTTCCATGCGTTCTTTTATACATACAGTATTATACCCAGCACTAAGATATTAAATAGTTAGACTGGTCACATCTCTACCCTTGAATTTCTTGTAGACTTTCACTCCTATGTACGTGGGTGTCTATTGGAAGACTTTTAACAGATGTGTTGTAAGCAGGAAATTTTCTTTATTTCTTGTGTTGTACACAGATTTGAAATGGTATTCTCAAGTTAGCTCAGGATTACTGTGTAAAAAGTTGATAATGTCAAATATGTACAATGCAGGGATAGGTGACTATTTAGGATCTTTGATAGCGAGCGATAGGATGTTCTTTTTTGAAATATCAAGTCTCTTGGCAATGTCTTCAATCCCCCTCCTCCCAAAAAATTAACCATATACAATTATGTATTCAAAGTAACTGTGGTACACCACTTTCCTACTATTTATACCTGTTACACCAGATAGCATACCTATTGCAATAGCATGGCTGTTCACTTTAGTAGCTAAATAATGTGTATATGCTTGCCAGCTTAGATTTTTCTCCATGTTTAGCCCCAAGAACTTGGCGGACTGAGTTTCGTCCATAACTTGATTTTTATGTGTGATACTGATTTCACTCATTTTTGATTGTTTGGTTTCAAACTGACTAAACAGGATCTTTGAAACATTAGGTTTAAAATCATTTTGTTTTTATTACAGGATCCAGAATTTCCTCACATTTTCTTTTTCGATAAGTACTGATGTTTCATCAGCAAACATGACTGGTTGGGCACTGATATTAAGAGGTGAATCACTTACGTAGAAGAGAACAAGATTGGCCATAAGATTCAGCCTTGGGGGACTCCTTGTGAAATTGTATTCCACTGAAGTGCATAATGTATGGGATTAGATGTTATGATTACTCTTTGCTTCCCGGTTCTCGGATAAGACCTGAGTCACTGTAGAGCATTTTATCTGATGCCATACCTGTCTAGCTTATGAAGCAGCAAGAAGTGATTCATTGAATAGAACGCCTTTGTAAGTTCACAGAAGATACCTGCCATATTACTGCTTTTGTCCAATGATCATCTGATTTTTTAATGGTCTCCTTAATTGCATTCAGGGTGCTTTTCCCTTTTCCAAACCCATATTGGTTTTTGAGAAAAACATCATCTTTCATGATAAAATTTGTTATGTGCAGTGCAATTATTTTTTTCAAATAATTAATCACATCAACATTAGATTCTAATATGTTTATAAAAAATTTGTTAAAGCACCGAGATATCTGAACAGGGTTCAAAACAGTGTTGTTGTTTTGCTTAATTTTTGAAATTTCCTGGTACTTAACTACTATAGCTAATTCGGATTTAATAACACACCACACTGCGTTAGATTTATTGTTATGGCCTAAAATGACTTGACATCGAAACTTCCAGGCAGATTTAAACTGTGTGCCGGACCAAGACTCGAACTCGGGACCTTTGCCTTTCGCGGGCAAGTGTTCTACCAACTGAGCTACCCAAGCATGATTCACGGCCCGTACTCACAGCTTTACTTCTGCTGGTACCTCGTCTCCGACCTTCCAAACTTTACAGAAGCTCTCCTGCGAACCTTGCAGAACTAGCACTCCTGAAAGAAAGGATATTGCGGAGACGTGGCTTAGCCACAGCCTGGGGGATGTTTCCAGAATGAGATTTGCACTCTGCAGCCAGGAAGTTTTAATCTGCCAGGAAGTTTCATATCAGCACACACTATGCTGCAGAGTGAAAATCTCATTCTGATGACTTGACATTCTTTTGGCAGCTTTGACAACATCTTTAAATTCAACTTTTAGCATCTCACATAGTTACTAAAGTCAGCTTTTTATTTAGCTCACATTTTCTCACATTAGATATTTTTAAGCCCAGACTAATCGATTTTTCTTTACTTGCGAATACATCTAGAAAACTTATCAGAAATTTATCAAAGTTCTCAGTACTTGACACACTATTATCTGTGCACCATTTTGCTGCATTTATCTCTTCTTGATACAGGTTGAAGTTATTATTACAAAAGTTTATTTTCATAAAACCTTTCTTACATTTGATTTAGTTATTACTGGCAGCTGAATAAACAATGAAGAATGGTCAGAAATTCCTAAGTCTAAACAGAATTTGTTTTCACTGTCAAAAATGTAATTTGTCAACATATAGTCTATACAAGTAGCTGAATGAGTATTTTCTCTAGTGAATTCACAAAATATTAGTTTAAAACCAGAGTTCTGAATTAAGTCAATAAATTGGCTGGAGCTTTAGTCATGACTTATCATAGTTACATCTAAATCAGTTGCTATGATAACATTTTTCTTCCTTTCTTTCTGAAGTTTATCAAGAAGATACTGCAGTTGGGGCAAGTAAGTTTTAGTTGTTGCCCTTCCTGCAGTTCTGTATAATAATATGACTACCATGTTCATCTCTTTTAGTTCAACACAGCAATTTGCAAAAGAGCACTCCTCATTTAAGTAATCAATACCTGTCTATATTTCGTATGTTAAGCAGGTATCAAGAAGTATGCATGACCCTCCGTGGATTCTCTCTCTTGTGCAAAAACTGCTTGCTACATTGAAATATTCCAGTTTATTTAAAACTTTTATAGAATCAATAGTTAACCAATGCTCATTTAAGCAAACAACTTTCATAATTTTGCTTTCATTGGGGGATAATTTGCAGTTCTTCAATTTTGGTACTACCTGCCATCCAACCATTTATATTCCAGTGCATTAAGTAACTTTTGTCACTTTTTTTTCTCTCTATGGACAACTTCTCCTAGATTTCTTACCTCAGTGTTTTCTTCATAGCAGTTTCCACTAGAAAAGCTTTCAGGTGGCATGGTGGCGAAACTGTTCTCTCGTTAATGGGACACGTGTCTCCTATTACTTCTGCCATTGATGATATTGCATTTTCCGTTGTTGCTGTTGCTTCTTCTCTTGTTGCCTGTGTTTCTGATGATAATTCTGATTCTGGGGATGCTGCTGCCACTGGCAACTGTGACTCTGCTGCTGTCACCAATGGTGGTTGTGGTTGTGCAGTTGGCTGGGATGATGAAGTTGCTTTATCTGTTGTTGCTGCTGTTCCCGATGATAATAGATTTGTTTCAGTGGATACTGGTTTCTCTGCCACTCGTGATGGTTCTACTGAAGTAGCTGATGGTGGTGGTTCTGCTGTACTATTGTTTGTGGTTGGTATGTTACAGGTTGTTCTGCTGTTTTGGACACTTTTCTCACTCTTCTACTAACTGTCATCAACATTTCTAAAATTTTATAGCTGGGAAGTATCTCGCCCTTCCCATTTAGGTTCAGTCTATGCCCCGTGAAACTGTCTCTCTGTGGACACCCAAGAGGTAAAAGCTGTATGTTTTCATACATTCTGCAGATCTATTCAAACTGGTTGTTGGGCTTAATAAATTCTTTATTTACACACGAGTCATTTATATGGTTGCATCCATGTGGTATTCCAATGACCACCATACTTTTGCTTTTATTAGAGTAGAATAGTACCTTCAAGTTTTGGACAGCACTAGACAAGTCATTTCTCTAAACATCGTTGGAGTCCCCCCTATTACTGTATATTCATTTGCATTTGATGAAATTCCCGCTTTTATGTCTGTTGCAGTTTCGAACATAGGTGCTCCTGGTTTCACATAACTACACACATTAATAACGTAATCTTCATGTAAGGTTTTTGATAATCTACATCCATGACAATCAGCATGTATGTTTTTATTGGAAGATTTCTTCCCTGTCTTTCTTGTCATATTTGTAAATGCACTTGTGTTTCTAATTTAGTTTGTACACGTTTCTTCTGCACTACTGACTGTCTCTAGAACACTAAAACGGGTTTTTGATGGGACTTGGAACATATTTTCGCTGCATTTTCCGCGAGTAAACTGTTTAGGTTTACAGCTGAGTTCACACACACAACAAAAGTGTTGCCACAGCTATTAGTATACTGCAGTTGCATGTGTAAACTCCCAGTTTTTAGTGGCGCAACTTAATAAAAGCATCTTTTGACAAACCACACAAAGTTCAACTTGGTTGTACTTTGTTGCACCACTTTCCTTCGACCACTGCTCTCTGTTGGCAGTGTTTCGAAACACGAGCATTCTGTTGCAGTTATCGAGGAGTAATTGCTTCTGTACTTCATTGGATTTCAGTGTGTTTTCATTTTATTACTGAAAAAAGTAAAAACATTGATCGGCAGGTACATTGTGACAGTTTCTGGAACTACAAGAACAGCAACATATGTTTGATTCTGCAGCAGTGCTTGTGAGTGTGAGAAGTGGGGGGAGGGGACAACATTTGCTAACCAATGAAATTTCCCACAGTCTTAAGAGATTTTTGGATGAATAAATGAATCAACTTAGTATATGTAACCAAAACAGCGATTCATATAAAGTTTGTGGTTTGTAAGACCATGCATTGTATAAACTGTGGATTATACGCAGGAAATAGCTCCTGAATGTTATGTGAAAGCTACTAAACTAAAAATTAGGTAGATTCTAAAACCTTGGAAGAGTGGCGTGTCTGCAGAAGATATTTAAATGCCAACGACCGGTTAGCTTGCCCTTGCAGACAGCATTTTCGTCTCCGAGTGTTATTTCTTTTATAAATGTGTTTGTGTTCCCTGGTTTATCTCTGTGTGAAATCTGATTTCAGCTTCAACATTTGTGTTTCGTCTTCCTTGTATTTAACTGTTCCCACAGCTGTAATATCATAACCTGCACTATAACATCCGTATTAGCCCACATGATTTCAGTTCATGCCATATTGAAAGTTCTTCAACTATCTAGAATTTGTGGCGTCCTGTGTGAACAGTAGCTCACGATGCCACTACAGAAAGCTACAACCTGTGGCATCACATTCGTTGCGTGTATGAATACGGTTTAATATACTCGACATAACTTTTGCTTGGCATAATTTGCAATGTATTTGCATTGTTATATGACTGCAGATGCTTCATATTCTATTGAAGCTTCATCATATTGTTTTATTTAGCAGCTATTTCAAAAAGTGTTTCATCCTTATTTTGCTGCAAAGATATGTATGTAAACTCGGATTTACTTGCACTTTTCTTCCCGTGTTTTTTTATTAAAATATGACACAGCACCCACATATTATCATACACTGCACTGTATTTCCAGCACAAAGAACGCTTACACAGATGTTTTTTTTTCATTATATGCTATTTAAAACCTGAAGCTGACAACACTGAGATTTTCGGGGAAAATACCCAAAGGATAGACTAACAGAAAATGGAGGTAGTGTATTTGCCACAAGAGACAAGAAACGCAAACCAACTAAGACAGAAATTGTAGCTGCATACCAAATTTTTCGGGCAAGACTCAAATGAAGGACTGGCATAAAACTGTAATTGGAACTTTGTATCAAACCATGAGACTCACCTCCTGACATAACTGAAAATTTGAGAGGGCAGCTCAGTTCACTTGTATGTAAGTTCTCTCATCATCGGAGGAGATTTTTACTATCAAACCACCAATTGGGATAATTACATTTATTTTAGTAGAAGGAATGACAAGATGTCCTTAGAATCATAACTTAATGCCTGATCTGAAAACAACCTAGAACAGTAGCTTGGAACTCCACTCATGATGGAAATATATTAGATCTAATGGCAATAAATAGACCAGAGCTCTTTGAGGACGTTTACACCGAAACTGGTATCAATGATCAAGAGGCAGTTATGATACCAAAGTACAAATGGCAAAGAAAACAAGTAGAAAAATCTATACATTCAGAAAACGAGACAAAGAATCTGTAGCATCATATTTCAATAAATAACTTGAAATTTTTATCTTATGATAAGATCATGTGAACGAAATATGGCTCAAGTTCAAAAGAATAGTCGATCATGCATTTGTTGGATATGTACCCTTTAAAAAAGTTCATGATGGGAGGGACACTCCAGGGTAGATACTCTCTGTAAAGAAATTTCCAAAGAAACTGAGGCCATTGCATAATAGGAATAAAACAAAAAATAGTGCCATAAGTAGAGAGATGCTCAATTAAAAGCATTTGACTGTCAACAAACCAATGCACGAAACCTTCAATGACCATCAGAGGAGAATACTGCCAGGAGATCTTTCACAAAACCCAAATAAATTCTGGTGTAACATAAAGGCTGTTAGTGCCACCAAAGTTAGTGTACAGTCATTCACAGCTGAGATGGGAACTGAAATTGAGAATAGCAAAGCAAAGGCAGAATTACTTAACTTTGTTTTCGATTGTTCTTTGCAAAGGTGAACCCAGAGGTTGGTGCCCAAATTTAATTCTCGCACCACTGAAAAGATGAAATAGATTCAGTGTCAGTGACATTGAGAAACAGCTGCAATCACTGAAGTGAACACAGCCTCAGGGCCTGATGGAATCCCTATCAGATTCCATACCCAATTTGCGGATGAGCTGTCCCCTCTGTTAATTGTAATTTATCATAGATCCCTCAAACGCCTAATCACGCCCAGTAGTTGGAAGAAAGCACACCCATACATAAGAAGGGCAGAAAAAGTGATCCACAAAACTACTGGCCAATATCCTTGACATCAATTTGTTGTAGAATCTTAGAACATATTCTGAGCTCATTAAACCCAAGTCGCACTTTTCTCACATGATTACTGAAAGTCTAGGATCAAGGCAGTCGGACAGATGCAATATTTCTCGATTTCCGAATAGCATTTGCCCCAGTGCCATACCTACGCTTATTATCAAAGGTATGTTCATATGGGATTTCAAGCAAAATTTGTGACAGGCTTGAGGATTTTTTGGTAGGGTGTACACAACAAGTTATCTTGGACAGAGAGTCACTGACACATGTGTGCCCCAGGGAAGTTTTGTCGGTCCCTTGCTGTTGTATATTAATGACCTTGCTGACAATATTAATAGCAACCTCAGATTTTCGCATATGATGCAGTCATCTATAACAAAGTACAGTCTTGAAGAAATTCCACAGATATTCAGTCAGCTCCTGGTGATATTTAGAAGTGGTGCAATTATTAGAAACTTGCTTTAAATGTTCATAAATGTAAAATTTCGCACCTGACAAAACGAAAAAATGTAATATCCTATGACTATAACAACAATGAGTCACACTTGGTATCGGTCAACTTATGCAAATACCTGGGTGTAACACTTTGTAGGGAAATGATATGGAACGATCACATAGGCTCAGTTGTGGGTAAAGCAGGTAGCAGGCTTCAGTTTATTGGTAGAGTACTATAGTAAATGCAATCAGTCTACAATACAGATTGCTTACAAACCATGCATGTGACATATGGTAGAAAATTTCCAAATTTGTGGGACCTGGGTCAAATAGGACTCATGGGTGATATTGAATGTATACAGAAATGGGCCACACGAATGATCACAGGTTTCTTTGACCCATCAGATTAAATCGATCAATTACTTATCACCTCCCCCTCCTGAGGAATCCAAAGCCCTCCACCTCCCCATCCCAGAGGAACATTTGTGGGAAAATCGCTCTGTCTGTGCAGAGCATTTGGCGTGGAAGATGCAAATCTTACTCTCTCCAGCAACCACACGCCCTAATTACGTAATTACACTGCTACAGGTTGGAGGCGTTGTCTAGTTGGAAAATATTTGCCGGTGTGTTCACATCGATGTGCAGGGAACGACTGAGGTAGTGCACAATGCTGCCACCAGAGGACATGCCATCCATCGACCCCTCACTCCCCACCCCTCCCAGAAAAAACTGTCGGGAAAAATCTCTGAGCTGCTGGACTCGAAGAATCCCATGACAGGATATTCAATTACTTAACAAAAGATACACTGCTTATAAAGTTTGTGGCGATCGGACCTCTCTTTTAGTTGGCGGGAAAAGCTCATTCCTCTCTGCTGTTTTGGAAGATGCAGGTCCTTAACGTACAGAGAACAGAAGCAATTAAACAGATCGCTTTTTTCCGATCGCGCAAGGAATACCATCATGAAACACTCACTACACGTAATTGCACTGTCGCAGATTGTGCTAAACATATCTGGTGAAAAAAGCTCTTGATCACATCTTTGCTGGCCGGTGTGGCCGTGCGGTTCTAAGCGCGTCAGTTTGGAACCGCGTGATCGCTACGGTCGCAGGTTCCAATCCTGCCTCGGGCATGGATGTGTGTGATGTCCTTAGGTTAGTTAGGTGTAAGTAGTTCTAAGTTCTAGGGGACTGATGACCTCAGTAGTTACGTCCCATAGTGCTCAGAGCCATTTGAACCATTTTTGATCACATCATTGACTACTGGGTCAATTGCACCGCACCACGTACGACACCAGTCAGGGACCGCTGCAGCTGCTGGACTGTGTTAATCCTGTGCAAAGAAAGCATCAGGTAGAGGCATACCTTTGAAATTTCATAACAGACTCACTTCCTGCCTCTCCCTCCCCCCCCCCCCTCTCTGTCTCCCACCCTCTCTCTGCCTCAAGTGGTTACTTCCTGTATGTGTGAACCAACATATGGAAACATACACAGACCAAGATGTCCTCCCTACCCCTCCTCCCTTCCATCCCCCTCCCCTGCAGACCTGGCGCTGGTAGTCAGTGCATTGCTTTGCTCTCACATTTCCACTGCTGTGGAAACCTGTAGCAGATGGAACAAAGACACTTGATAAGAAGTAGGTAGCCTCTGTTGTATACCACACTAACCCTCCTTTGTAGTGAACAAAGCATTGGATACCTGGTAAAACCCCAGCTGCGGATGTCTTAGAAATATTCCCGCAGTTTATCAGGTTGATTGACTGATTAATTAAATCGATGCCCACTGTGTGGGACAGTTTCTTCTTGTATCCTGTTGGTAGATACTAGAACAGATATACAGAGTGTTACAAAAAGGCATGCCCAAACTTTTAGGATCATTCCTCACACACAAAGAAAGAAAATATGTTATGTGAACATGTGTCCGGAAACGCTTACTTTCCATGTTAGAGCTCATTTCTCTTCAAATCACATTAATCATGGAATGGAAACACACAGCAACAGAACGTACCAGCGTGACTTCAAACACTTTGTTACAGGAAATGTTCAAAATGTCCTCCGTTAGCGAGGATACATGCATCCACCCTCCGTCGCATGGAATCCCTGATACGCTGATGCAGCCCTGGAGAATGGCGTATTGTATCACAGCCGTCCACAATACGAGCACGAAGAGTCTCTACATTTGGTACCGGGGTTGCGTAGACAAGAGCTTTCAAATGCCTTCATAAATGGAAGTCAAGAAGGTTGAGGTCAGGAGAGCGTGGAGGCCATGGAATTGGTCCCCCTCTACCAATCCATGTCACCGAATCTGTTGTTTAGAAGCGTATGAACACTTCGACTGAAATGTGCAGGAGCTACATCGTGCATGAACCACATGTTGCGTCGCACTTGTAAAGGCACATGTTCTAGCAGCACAGGTAGAGTATCCCGTATGAAATCATGATAACGTGTTCCATTGAGCGTAGGTGGAAGAATATGGTGTCCAATCAAGACATCACCAACAATGCCTGCTCAAATGTTCACAGAAAATCTGTGTTGATGACGTGATTGCACAGTTGCGTGCGGATTCTCGTCAGCCCACACATGTTGATTGTGAAAATTTACAATTTGATCACGTTGGAATGAAGCGTCATCCGTAAAGAGAACATTTGCACTGAAATAAGGATTGACACATTGTTGGATGAACCATTCGCAGAAGTTTAACCGTGGATACCAATCAGCTGCTGATAGGGCCTGCACACACTGTAAATGGTATGGAAACAACTGGTTCTCCCGTAGCACTCTCCATACAGGACGTGGTCAACGTTACCTGGTACAGCAGCAACTTCTTTGACGCTGACATTAGGGTTATCGTCAACTGCACGAAGAATTGGCTCGTCCATTGCAGGTGTCCTCGTCGTTCTAGGTCTTCCCCAGTAGCGAGTCATAGCCTGGAATGTTCCGTGCTCCCTAAGACGCCGATCAGTTGCTTCGAACGTCTTCCTGTCGGGACACCTTCGTTCTGGGAATCTGTCTCGATACAAACGTACCGCGCCACGGCTATTGCCCCGTGCTAATCCATACATCAAATGGGCATCTGCAAACTCTACATTTGTAAACATTGCACTGACTGCAGAACCACGTTCGTGATGAACACTAACCTGTTGATGCTACGTACTGATGTACTTGATGCTAGTACTGTAGAGCAATGAGTCGCATGTCAACACAAGCATCGAAGCCAACATTACCTCCCTTCGATTTGGCCAACTGGCGGTGAATCGAGGAAGTACATTACATACTGACGAAACTAAAATGAGCTCTAACATGGAAATTAAGCGTTTCCGGACACATGTCCACATAACATCTTTTTATTTGTGTGTGAGGAGTGTTTCCTGAAAGTTTGGCCGCACCTTTTTGTAACACCCTGTATTTGGCGTGATTCGATCCTGCAACCATCTGGTTTCCAAACTCTTCGTGATTTTTCCTCCTTGCCTCCTATTGCTGGACACTGGCACAGTTACATCATTTGGTAGGAAATCCATTACGTTTAAGGTAGCCGCGCGGGATTAGCTGAGCGATCTAAGGCGCTACAGTCATGGACTGTGCGGCTGGTCCCGGCGGAGGTTCGAGTCCTCTCTCGGGCATGGGTGTGTGTGTTTGTCCTTAAGATAATTTGGGTTAAGTAGTGTGTAAGCTTAGGGTCTGATGACCTTAGCAGTTAAGTCCCATGAGATTTCACACGCATTTGAGCATTTTTGAAGGTGGCTCAGTTGCATGTTACGTCCTTAAAAAATCTGCAGAGGGCTTGGATTGATGTGTGTGTTCGCAGTACCACTATTGGAAACAATAAACTGACCACTCAGGTAACTAACATATCGATTGGAAGCGGCACTGTATAAAATGATAGTTGGAATTTCAAATTTCGTCGTTATACCTCACGCTTTTGGAATTCCCGAGAACTACCGGTCTGCTAAGTGTATTTTATAAACCAATGTATAACCATAACTTGGTTCTCTTAACTACACCAGGAGGAAGAATGAGTAGGATGAAGAGGAAGGGTATAACATGTTGTAGGTTAACAACAACAACTAATACCACTTCCTCCTTTCCGCTGCAGGACAGAGTCAAGTGGACTGTAAATACCATGCACTTAAAGAACTTTCCATTCTGTAGTAGCAGTTGTCACGATTAGATGTAGGAGATCACTGAAACACTCATATACCTCCCGATGTCGACACGTACTGCCGCAGGCCAGAGAGTCACGCAGCGCTAGTTGCCGCCTTGTCTGAGCGTCGAAGCAATCGCACCAGGTCAGCAGTCGGACGCGGCTCACCAGAGAGGACCCAGCTGTGGGGGTGTCCACGATGATCGGAGTGGTAGGAATTTGGAAGTTATCAATACGTGCAGCGCCAATACTTCTCAGTGATCGATATTGAATCTTCTCAAATATCCACCTAAAAATCGGAGAATACTAACAACACACGCTTCGTGAACGCTGCGGAACACGTACTGAGTATTAGTTCGTTATTTACCAGTGCAGAGGGCGACACGGTTGTACTCCGCCTAACTGGTTCGTGGAGGCTTAGCGGAAGCTAGCACCTGAAGACGGAAATGTCCAATAGCTTCGGTCACAGGCTATCTCCACCATGCACCCAGACAACAGACAGAGTCGTCTTAGGAAACCAACTACAGACAGGGTGTAAACGGTATAAGGCGCCAAATTTATACGGATGGTACATCTCGGTGTGCTTGACAAAAAAGTCTAACGACATCTTCTTGTATCATGTACTTTATTTTTGTAGTATTAAAACCTAATGTTCGTAGGATAGGTAGTATACGCATTTCTGTTTACGTAGTCAACCGACAGTACACGGAGTACCGAGCTTATTGCCTACAATGACGGGGCGGCCAGAGAAAGGCAACGAGCCGACCAGAGGATTGAAATCGTTAGACGTATACAAAGACGTGGTGTGATAATCAGGTGGTACCGAAAAATAGGAATGTAAACGGTTTTTGGGTTGTCAAGAATGTGTGATTCGCTTTACGTGAATTGAATACAACCAATCTGTTTCTCAACAAGTCGATAACGAAGGTCGTAGTAGTAATGACAAGCTAATATCAAACACAATGTATTTCCATTAGTACAAATTCAATCAATCACCAAGTAGATAGTTGTAATTAATTACAATCAACTGTTTCGACTTTTTACGGCAATGCCATAACGAATACTAAATTCACGTTATTATCCTTCTGTATAACAACATCGTAACGAAAAGAAAGCGGAAACTCCTCGTAGGGACCACTGTCATCTTATTGGGAAGTTCCATGGTGAAGCTCACTATACGTGCAATTTGGAGTACCAGTTACCCAGGCACATACCAGTTTTCTTCTATAATATAAGAAGGTATGACGCTCAATTCCTTGTTGAGTACTTGGCTGATTTTGGAATGAAGAAAGATCAGGTTAGAGCGTCGAGAATTAAATTTCATTGTCCAAACAAATGACGCTAAGAATTATGCTCCCCTTTCTTGACTCGCAACGTTTTATGTAGGTACCACTCTTGTTTCAACTTGTAACTAGGAAGGGGGTTTTCCCATATGAGTATCTGGATAATACAGCAAAGCTTAACGAAATCAGGCTATCTGAGATAACTGCATTTTCTAGCAACCTCACTGGCGATGCCATAACAGATACAGAGTATGAGTGTGCTGTGAATGTCTGGCAGGAATTCGACAGCTCAACTTTAGGAGCTTACACACTTCTCTACATTGACACAGACGTGTGCTTGCTTGTGAACATTTTCGAGAAATTCCGGAGTCTGTGCATGACTGCATATTCTCTGGATCCCGCCTTTTATTTCACAGCACCTGGGTTATCTCAGGATGCTATGCTCAAGATAATGAAAAGCACCATGGAATTATTGACCAATGGCGAATGCTTCTTTTCCTCGAGTGAGGGATCATGGGGGACTTTGCCAGTGTGTCCATTGGCACAGCAAGGTAAATAACTTACAGATGGGTGACAGGTTCAATGTATCCCTTGATTCGAGTTACATCATGTATCTTGATGTAAATGACGTATACAGGTATGCCATGCAACAGTCACTACTGATTGGTGAGTTTCGATGGGTGCTCGAAGATGAATCCAAGGGATTAGGTGGAAAACTCAAGGCGGGGGGGGGGGGGGGGGGGGTGTATGGTGGCTGAATTTGACATGGTGTATTTGATGGAGGCAGGACTCACACACCCTATTCGTTTGTACGATGCTCACGCCATTTTGCCACTGTGCCTGGAGCAACTAGTTCCACAGGGAGGCTCCGCCCCAAAACTGATGACAACGCTGGGGTATAAGTGGAGATACATCATTCATTATCAGAATCTCCAGCAGTGTCTCAGCTTGGGGCTGGAGCTGGTTGAATCACCCAGCTGTCTCCTCCAAGCAGTCCCCCTGGCTGAAGGATCCTTTTCAGAGTACTAGAAGCATCGCCCGCCACGTGGGTATATCGCACACTGTCGTTCATCGCATTTTGAAAGAGGAGCGTCTGCAGCCTTACCACATTCAACGCGTACAAGCACTGGAAGAACAAGATTTCCCTCCACGACATGAATTCTCAGAATGGTTTTTGTTACACAGTGCGCAGCATGATTTTGTCAACAAAATACTCATCACAGATGAAGCGTGTTTCACTCGCGACGGAATAACTAATTTCCATAACATGCAGACGTGGAAAAATGGTTCAAATGGCTCTGAGCACTATGGGACTTAACATCTGAGGTCATCAGTCCCCTAGAAATTAGAACTACGTAAACCTAACTAACCTTAGGACATCACACACATCCATGCCCGAGGCAGGATTCGAACCTGCGACAGTAACGGTCGCGCGGTTCCAGACTGAAGCGCCTAGAACCGCTCGGCCACACAGGCCGGAGCACACGTGGAGAATACACAATCCTCGCCACGTAGTGGCAACACGTTTTCAGCGACGATTTTCCGTAAATGTGTGGGCTTGCTATGCTCGATAATTACATTATTGGGCCATATGTTTTACCTGCACGTTTGACTGGTAACTATTACCGAACGTTTCTAGAGGAAACATTGTTACCAACGTTAGGCATACGTCATAACATATGGTTCCTCCACGATGGTGCTCCACCCCACATTGGTCACAGAGTACGCAGATATTTGGATAGTCGATTTCCAGGACGACGGATCGGGCGTTCGGGTCCACGTCGATGGCCAGCACGCAGCCCTGATTTAAATCCACTGGATTTTTACTTTTGGGGTCATATGAAGGAGCTTGTTTATGCTGTGCCAGTAAATAATGTGGGCGGATTGACGCAGAAGATTTTAGATGCTGCCAATACCATAAAGGCCAATGTGCATGTGTGTGAACGAGTGCGACGAAACTGGGTTCGCCTTAATGAAGAATGTGTAGAAGCGAATGGTGGTCATTTCGAACATTTATTGTAGTATTGGTGTAAGAGGAAACGAAGGATTATCCCCGACGTCGTAAAACGATGCAGTTTGGTACACTGCTGCATATGGTATTTGTTTTACTGTAAAGGTAGTATGTGAGGCTCCGGGGCCACCATCACAGGGGCGAAGAGGCATTCAAAGTCGGTTCACATCACAAATGGGCATTGCTCCAGATGGTAAGCATTCTTAAACTTTATGAAATTGTTTTCCCCAGTTGGCATAATAACATGTACCAGGTCTATGAAGTGCAATCTACTAGACGTGCTGCTAATAATTTGTCTGAGGAAAAATAATTCAGGCAACTTAAGCAAATATGCTTTAACGATGATTGGTTGATAATTGTGAGGAAAGGAGTCGGGACATGTCTTTGATCCAAACATAACAATAATTGCCTTTCTCCTTACTTTTCTCATCACAGAATAAGAGAATGTTTACATGCATCTTACACTTACTGGCAAATTTTGGGAAATGGAGGGGGCCGACAACTATATGCTCATTCTGCGCATCGGACTTATGTTTCTCCAGGCCTTAGACATGAACCAATATACCAGTACTCTGTGCCTCAATTTAGTTATGTCCTAGACTTTAAGGGGGAATTTGATACCATCATAGTTATAACACTTACGAACGTCAAAGTATCAAGATGCATGCTGCGGTTTTTTCATGTAATTTCTTTCATAAGCTGGGATTGGCCATGCAAAACAAGTGTTATCCTTGTCATTGTAGATCAGTGCATACTTTCTTATCTGCTACATCTTTAGGCAGCTCTATTTAGCTAGACCCTCCGTTTACTGGATCACAGACATGTGTACGAACGTCCAGGTGTGGTATTCGGCTGAGTGCTTTAGCTGAGCCCCTAACTTCCATCTCAGAAAATCAGGCACGTATGCCTCTGACGGGGGACTCACGAAACCACTCGTTGATTGATGTTCTCCGCATTACGACGCCATTCCCTCCCCCCTCCCGCCCCCCCCCCCCCCCACCCGAAGATAATGAAGACTAGTCTCTTCAAAGCCAGAGGCAACTTCGAGGGCGTGCGTCAGTTCAGTGCACAGCACTGCACCGCATTTAATGGCGGTATACCGCAGAGCATTAACAACCCTGAGGAGCTCTGTTTCCTTGATAGGAAGGCACGCTCTTAGAAATGCAACAGGGTCGCGGCACCCTCCTGCCGGATTCTTGATCCCAGAGAACGAGATTTACTTGACAGGAAATTAAATTACTTAGCAAAAGATACACTGCTTATAAAGTTTGTGGCGATGGGACCTCTCTTTTAGTTGGCGGGAAAAGCTCATTGCTCTCTGCTGTTTTGGAAGATGCAGGTCTTTAATGTACAGAAGACAGAAGCAATTAAACAGATCGCTTTTTTCCGATCGCGCAAGGAATACCATCATGAAACACTCACTACACGTAATTGCACTGTCGTAGATTGTGCTAAACATATCCGGTGAAAAAAGCTCTTGATCACATCATTGCCGGCCGGTGTGGCCGTGCGGTTCTAAGCGCGTCAGTTTGGAACTGCGTGACCGTTACCGTCGCAGGTTCGAATCCTGCCTCGGGCATGGATGTGTGTGATGTCCTTAGGTTAGCAGACCTGGCGCTGGTAGTCAGTGCATTGCTTTGCTCTCACATTTCCACTGCTGTGGAAACCTGTAGCAGATGGAACAAAGACACTTGATAAGAAGTAGGTAGCCTCTGTTGTATACCACACTAACCCTCCTTTGTAGTGAACAAAGCATTGGATACCTGGTAAAACCCCAGCTGCGGATGTCTTAGAAATATTCCCGCAGTTTATCAGGTTGATTGACTGATTAATTAAATCGATGCCCACTGTGTGGGACAGTTTCTTCTTGTATCCTGTTGGTAGATACTAGAACAGGTATACAGGGTGTTACAAAAAGGCATGCCCAAACTTTCAGGAAACATTCCTCACACACAAAGAAAGAAAATATGTTACGTGAACATGTGTCCGGAAACGCTTACTTTCCATGTTAGAGCTCATTTCTCTTCAAATCACATTAATCATGGAATGGAAACACACAGCAACAGAACGTACCAGCGTGACTTCAAACACTTTGTTACAGGAAATGTTCAAAATGTCCTCCGTTAGCGAGGATACATGCATCCACCCTCCGTCGCATGGAATCCCTGATACGCTGATGCAGCCCTGGAGAATGGCGTATTGTATCACAGCCGTCCACAATACGAGCACGAAGAGTCTCTACATTTGGTACCGGGGTTGCGTAGACAAGAGCTTTCAAAGGCCCCCATAAATGGAAGTCAAGAAGGTTGAGGTCAGGAGAGCGTGAAGGCTATGGAACTGGCCCCCTCTACCAATCCATCAGTCACCGAATCTGTTGTTGAGAAGCGTATGAACACTTCGACTGAAATGTGCAGGAGCTCCATCGTGCACGAACCACATGTTGCGTCGCACTTGTAAAGGCACATGTTCTAGCAGCACAGGTAGCATATCCCGTATGAAATCATGATAACGTGTTCCATTGAGCGTAGGTGAAAGAACATGGTGTCCAATCACGACATCACCAGCAATGCCTGCCCAAATGTTCACAGAAAATCTGTGTTGATGACGTGATTGCACAGTTGCGTGCGGATTCTCGTCAGCCCACACATGTTGATTGTGAAAATTTACAATTTGATCACGTTGGAATGAAGCCTCATCCGTAAAGAGAACATTTGCTCTGAAATAAGGATTGACACATTGTTGGATGAACCATTCGCAGAAGTTTAACCGTGGATACCAATCAGCTGCTGATAGGGCCTGTACACGCTGTAAATGGTACGGAAACAACTGGTTTCCCGTAGCACTCTCCATACAGGACGTGGTCAACGTTACCTTGTACAGCAGCAACTTCTTTGACGCTGACATTAGGGTTATCGTCAACTGCACGAAGAATTGGCTCGTCCATTGCAGGTGTCCTCGTCGTTCTAGGTCTTCCCCAGTAGCGAGTCATAGCCTGGAATGTTCCGTGCTCCCTAAGACGCCGATCAGTTGCTTCGAACGTCTTCCTGTCGGGACACCTTCGTTCTGGGAATCTGTCTCGATACAAACGTACCGCGCCACGGCTATTGCCCCGTGCTAATCCATACATCAAATGGGCATCTGCCAACTCTGCATTTGTAAACATTGCACTGACTGCAGAACCACGTTCGTGATGAACACTAACCTGTTGATGCTACGTACTGATGTGCTTGATGTTAGTACTGTAGAGCAATGAGTCGCATGTCAACACAAGCATCGAAGCCAACATTACCTCCCTTCGATTTGGCCAACTGGCGGTGAATCGAGGAAGTACATTACATACTGACGAAACTAAAATGAGCACTAACATGGAAATTAAGCGTTTCCGGACACATGTCCACATAACATCTTTTTATTTGTGTGTGAGGAGTGTTTCCTGAAAGTTTGGCCGCACCTTTTTGTAACACCCTGTATTTGGCGTGATTCGATCCTGCAACCATCTGGTTTCCAAACTCTTCGTGATTTTTCCTCCTTGCCTCCTATTGCTGGACACTGGCACAGTTACATCATTTGGTAGGAAATCCATTACGTTTAAGGTAGCCGCGCGGGATTAGCTGAGCGATCTAAGGCGCTGCAGTCATGGACTGTGCGGCTGGTCCCGGCGGAGGTTCGAGTCCTCTCTCGGGCATGGGTGTGTGTGTTTGTCCTTAAGATAATTTGGGTTAAGTAGTGTGTAAGCTTAGGGTCTGATGACCTTAGCAGTTAAGTCCCATAAGATTTCACACGCATTTGAGCATTTTTGAAGGTGGCTCAGTTGCATGTTACGTCCTTAAAAAATCTGCAGAGGGCTTGGATTGATGTGTGTGTTCGCAGTACCACTATTGGAAACAATAAACTGACCACTCAGGTAACTATCATTTCGATTGGAAGCGGCACTGTATAAAATGATAGTTGGAATTTCAAATTTCGTCGTTATACCTCGCGCTTTTGGAATTCCCGAGAACTACCAGTCTGCTAAGTGTATTTTATAAACCAATGTATAACCATAACTTGGTTCTCTCAACTACACCAGGAGGAAGAATGAGTAGGATGAAGAGGAAGGGTATAACATGTTGTAGGTTAACAACAACAACTAATACCACTTCCTCCTTTCCGCTGCAGGACAGAGTCAAGTGGACTGTAAATACCATGCACTTAAAGTACTTTCCATTCTGTAGTAGCAGTTGTCACGATTAGATGTAGGAGATCACTGAAACACTCATATACCTCCCGCTGTCGACACGTACTGCCGCAGGCCAGAGAGTCACGCAGCGCTAGTTGCCGCCTTGTCCGAGCGTCGAAGCAATCGCACCAGGTCAGCAGTCGGACGCGGCTCACCAGAGAGGACCCAGCTGTGGGGGTGTCCACGATGATCGGAGTGGTAGGAATTTGGAAGTTATCAATACGTGCAGCGCCAATACTTCTCAGTGATCGATATTGAATCTTCTCAAATATCCACCTAAAAATCGGAGAATACTAACAACACACGCTTCGTGAACGCTGCGGAACACGTACTGAGTATTAGTTCGTTATTTACCAGTGCAGAGGGCGACACGGTTGTACTCCGCCTAACTGGTTCGTGGAGGCTTAGCGGAAGCTAGCACCTGAAGACGGAAATGTCCAATAGCTTCGGTCACAGGCTATCTCCACCATGCACCCAGACAACAGACAGAGTCGTCTTAGGAAACCAACTACAGACAGGGTGTAAACGGTATAAGGCGCCAAATTTATACGGATGGTACATCTCGGTGTGCTTGACAAAAAAGTCTAACGACATCTTCTTGTATCATGTACTTTATTTTTGTATTATTAAAACCTAATGTTCGTAGGATAGGTAGTATACGCATTTCTGTTTACGTAGTCAACCGACAGTACACGGAGTACCGAGCTTATTGCCTACAGTGACGGGGCGGCCAGAGAAAGGCAACGAGCCGACCAGAGGATTGAAATCGTTAGACGTATACAAAGACGTGGTGTGATAATCAGGTGGTACCGAAAAAAAGGAATGTAACCGGCTCTTGGGTTGTCAAGAATGTGTAATTCACTTTACGTGAATTGAATACAACCAATCTGTTTTTCAACAAGTCGATAACGAAGGTCGTAGTAGTAATGACAAGCTAATATCAAACACAATGTATTTCCATTAGTACAAATTCAATCAATCACCAAGTAGATAGTTGTAATTAATTACAATCAACTGCTTCACTTTTTTACGGCAATGCCATAACGAATACTAAATTCACATTATTTTCCTTCTGTACAACAACATCGTAACGAAAAGAAAGCGGAAACTCCTCGTAGGGACCACTGTTATCTTATTGAGAAGTTCCATGGTGATGCTTACTATACGTGCAATTTGGAGTACCAGTTACCCAGGCACATACCAGTTTTCTTCTATAATATAAGAAGGTATGACGCTCAATTCCTTGTTGAGTACTTGGCTGATTTTGGAATGAAGAAAGATCAGGTTAGAGCGTCGAGAATTAAATTTCATTGTCCAAACAAATGACGCTAAGAATTATGCTCCCCTTTCTTGACTCGCTACTTTTTATGTAGGTACCACTCTTGTTTCAACTTGTAACTAGGAAGGGGGTTTTCCCATATGAGTATCTGGATAATACAGCAAAGCTTAACGAAATCAGGCTATCTGAGATAACTGCATTTTCTAGCAACCTCACTGGCGATGCCATAACAGATACAGAGTATGAGTGTGCTGTGAATGTCTGGCAGGAATTCGACAGCTCAACTTTAGGAGCTTACACACTTCTCTACATTGACACAGACGTGTGCTTGCTTGTGAACATTTTCGAGAAATTCCGGAGTCTGTGCATGACTGCATATTCTCTGGATCCCGCCTTTTATTTCACAGCACCTGGGTTATCTCAGGATGCTATGCTCAAGATAATGAAAAGCACCATGGAATTATTGACCAATGGCGAATGCTTCTTTTCCTCGAGTGAGGGATCATGGGGGACTTTGCCAGTGTGTCCATTGGCACAGCAAGGTAAATAACTTACAGATGGGTGACAGGTTCAATGTATCCCTTGATTCGAGTTACATCATGTATCTTGATGTAAATGACGTATACAGGTATGCCATGCAACAGTCACTACTGATTGGTGAGTTTCGATGGGTGCTCGAAGATGAATCCAAGGGATTAGGTGGAAAACTCAAGGCGGGGGGGGGGGGGGGGGGGGTGTATGGTGGCTGAATTTGACATGGTGTATTTGATGGAGGCAGGACTCACACACCCTATTCGTTTGTACGATGCTCACGCCATTTTGCCACTGTGCCTGGAGCAACTAGTTCCACAGGGAGGCTCCGCCCCAAAACTGATGACAACGCTGGGGTATAAGTGGAGATACATCATTCATTATCAGAATCTCCAGCAGTGTCTCAGCTTGGGGCTGGAGCTGGTTGAATCACCCAGCTGTCTCCTCCAAGCAGTCCCCCTGGCTGAAGGATCCTTTTCAGAGTACTAGAAGCATCGCCCGCCACGTGGGTATATCGCACACTGTCGTTCATCGCATTTTGAAAGAGGAGCGTCTGCAGCCTTACCACATTCAACGTGTACAAGCACTGGAAGAACAAGATTTCCCTCCACGACATGAATTCTCAGAATGGTTTTTGTTACACAGTGCGCAGCATGATTTTGTCAACAAAATACTCATCACAGATGAAGCGTGTTTCACTCGCGACGGAATAACTAATTTCCATAACATGCAGACGTGGAAAAATGGTTCAAATGGCTCTGAGCACTATGGGACTTAACATCTGAGGTCATTAGTCCCCTAGAAATTAGAACTACGTAAACCTAACTAACCTTAGGACATCACACACATCCATGCCCGAGGCAGGATTCGAACCTGCGACAGTAACGGTCGCGCGGTTCCAGACTGAAGCGCCTAGAACCGCTCGGCCACACCGGCCGGAGCACACGTGGAGTATACACAATCCTCGCCAC
Source organism: Schistocerca americana (assembly GCF_021461395.2). Taxonomy (NCBI): domain Eukaryota; kingdom Metazoa; phylum Arthropoda; class Insecta; order Orthoptera; family Acrididae; genus Schistocerca; species Schistocerca americana. The sequence goes on along the minus strand of NC_060130.1, from coordinate 762,926,206 downwards.
GTAGTGGCAACACATTTTCAGCGACGATTTTCCGTAAATGTGTGGGCTTGCTATGCTCGATAATTACATTATTGGGCCCTACGTTTTACCTGCACGTTTGACTGGTAACTATTACCGAACGTTTCTAGAGGAAACATTGTTACCAACGTTGTTAGAAGACATTCCGTTAGGCATACGTCATAACATATGGTTCCTCCACGATGGTGCTCCACCCCACATTGGTCACAGAGTACGCAGACATTTGGATAGTCGATTTCCAGGACGACGGATCGGGCGTTCGGGTCCACGTCGATGGCCAGCACGCAGCCCTGATTTAAATCCACTGGATTTTTACTTTTGGGGTCATATGAAGGAGCTTGTTTATGCTGTGCCAGTAAATAATGTGGACGAATTGACGCAGAAGATTTTAGATGCTGCCAATACCATAAAGGCCAATGTGCATGTGTGTGAACGAGTGCGACGAAACTGGGTTCGCCTTAATGAAGAATGTGTAGAAGCGAATGGTGGTCATTTCGAACATTTATTGTAGTATTGGTGTAAGAGGAAACGAAGGATTATCCCCGACGTCGTAAAACGATGCAGTTTGGTACACTGCTGCATATGGTATTTGTTTTACTGTAAAGGTAGTATGTGAGGCTCCAGGGCCACCATCACAGGGGCGAAGAGGCATTCAAAGTCGGTTCACATCACAAATGGGCATTGCTCCAGATGGTAAGCATTCTTAAACTTTATGAAATTGTTTTCCCCAGTTGGCATAATAACATGTACCAGGTCTATGAAGTGCAATCTACTAGACGTGCTGCTAATAATTTGTCTGAGGAAAAATAATTCAGGCAACTTAAGCAAATGTGCTTTAACGATGATTGGTTGATAATTGTGAGGAAAGGAGTCGGGACATGTCTTTGATCCAAACATAACAATAATTGCCTTTCTCCTTACTTTTCTCATCACAGAATAAGAGAATGTTTACATGCATCTTACACTCACTGGCAAATTTTGGGAAATGGAGGGGGCCGACAACTATATGCTCATTCTGTGCATCGGACTTATGTTTCTCCAGGCCGTAGACATGAACCAATATACCAGTACTCTGTGCCTCAATTTAGTTATGTCCTAGAGTTTAAGGGGGAATTTGATACCATCAGAGTTATAACACTTACGAACGTCAAAGTATCAAGATGCATGCTGCGGTTTTTTCATGTAATTTCTTTCATAAGCTGGGATTGGCCATGCAAAACAAGTGTTATCCTTGTCATTTTTTAGATTAGTGCATACTTTCGTATCTGCTACATCTTTAGGCAGCTCTATTTCGCTAGACCCTCCGTTTACTGGATCATAGACATGTGTATGAACGTCCAGGTGTGGTATTCGGCTGAGTGCTTTAGCTGAGCCCCTAACTTCCATCTCAGAAAATCAGGCACGTATGCCTCTGACGGGGGACTCACGAAACCACTCGTTGATTGATATGCTCCGCATTACGACGCCATTCCCTCCCCCCTCCCGCCCCCCCCCCCCCCACCCGAAGATAATGACGACTAGTCTCCTCAAAGCCAGAGGCAACTTCGAGGGCGTGCGTCAGTTCAGTGCACAGCACTGCACCGCATTTAATGGCGGGATACCGCAGAGCATTAACAACCCTGAGGAGCTCTGTTTCCATGATAGGAAGGCACGCTCTTAGAAATGCAACAGGGTCGCGGCACCCTCCTGCCGGATTCTTGATCCTAGAGAACGAGATTTACTTGACAGGAAATTAAATTACTTAGCAAAAGATACACTGCTTATAAAGTTTGTGGCGATGGGACCTCTCTTTTAGTTGGCGGGAAAAGCTCATTGCTCTCTGCTGTTTTGGAAGATGCAGGTCTTTAATGTACAGAAAACAGAAGCAATTAAACAGATCGCTTTTTTCCGATCGCGCAAGGAATACCATCATGAAACACTCACTACACGTAATTGCACTGTCGTAGATTGTGCTAAACATATCCGGTGAAAAAAGCTCTTGATCACATCATTGCCGGCCGGTGTGGCCGTGCGGTTATAAGCGCGTCAGTTTGGAACCGCGTGACCGCTACCGTCGCTGGTTCGAATCCTGTTCGGGCATGGATGTGTGTGATGTCCTTAGGTTAGCAGACCTGGCGCTGTTGTCAGTGCATTGCTTTGCTCTCACATTTCCACTGCTGTGGAAACCTGTAGCAGATGGAACTAAGACACTTGATAAGAAGTAGGTAGCCTCTGTTGTATACCACACTAACCCTCCTTTGTAGTGAACAAAGCATTGGATACCTGGTAAAACCCCAGCTGCGGATGTCTTAGAAATATTCCCGCAGTTTATCAGGTTGATTGACTGATTAATTAAATCGATGCCCACTGTGTGGGACGGTTTCTTCTTGTATCCTGTTGGTAGATACTAGAACAGGTATACAGGGTGTTACAAAAAGGCATGCCCAAACTTTCAGGAAACATTCCTCACACACAAAGAAAGAAAATATGTTACGTGAACATGTGTCCGGAAACGCTTACTTTCCATGTTAGAGCTCATTTCACTTCAAATCACATTAATCATGGAATGGAAACACACAGCAACAGAACGTACCAGCGTGACTTCAAACACTTTGTTACAGGAAATGTTCAAAATGTCCTCCGTTAGCGAGGATACATGCATCCACCCTCCGTCGCATGGAATCCCTGATACGCTGATGCAGCCCTGGAGAATGGCGTATTGTATCACAGCCGTCCACAATACGAGCACGAAGAGTCTCTACATTTGGTACCGGGGTTGCGTAGACAAGAGCTTTCAAAGGCCCCCATAAATGGAAGTCAAGAAGGTTGAGGTCAGGAGAGCGTGAAGGCTATGGAATTGGTCCCCCTCTACCAATCCATCAGTCACCGAATCTGTTGTTGAGAAGCGTACGAACACTTCGACTGAAATGTGCAGGAGCTCCATCGTGCATGAACCACATGTTGTGTCGCACTTATAAAGGCACATGTTCTAGCAGCACAGGTAGAGTATCCCGTATGAAATCATGATAACGTGTTCCATTGAGCGTAGGTGAAAGAACATGGTGTCCAATCAAGACATCACCAACAATGCCTGCCCAAATGTTCACAGAAAATCTGTGTTGATGACGTGATTGCACAGTTGCGTGCGGATTCTCGTCAGCCCACACATGTTGATTGTGAAAATTTACAATTTGATCACGTTGGAATGAAGCCTCATCCGTAAAGAGAACATTTGCACTGAAATAAGGATTGACACTTTGTTGGATGAACCATTCGCAGAAGTTTAACCGTGGATACCAATCAGCTGCTGATAGGGCCTGCACACGCTGTAAATGGTACGGAAACAACTGGTTCTCCCGTAGCACTCTCCATACAGGACGTGGTCAACGTTACCTTGTACAGCAGCAACTTCTTTGACGCTGACGTTAGGGTTATCGTCAACTGCACGAAGAATTGGCTCGTCCATTGCAGGTGTCCTCGTCGTTCTAGGTCTTCCCCAGTAGCGAGTCATAGCCTCGAATGTTCCGTGCTCCCTAAGACGCCGATCAGTTGCTTCGAACGTCTTGCTGTCGGGACACCTTCGTTCTGGAAATCTGTCTCGATACAAACGTACCGCGCCACGGCTATTGCCCCGTGCTAATCCATACATCAAATGGGCATCTGCCAACTCTACATTTGTAAACATTGCACTGACTGCAGAACCACGTTCGTGATGAACACTAACCTGTTGATGCTACGTACTGATGTGCTTGATGTTAGTACTGTAGAGCAATGAGTCGCATGTCAACACAGGCACCGAAGCCAACATTACCTTCCTTCGATTTGGCCAACTGGCGGTGAATCGAGGAAGTACATTACATACTGACGAAACTAAAATGAGCTCTAACATGGAAATTAAGCGTTTCCGGACACATGTCCACATAACATCTTTTTATTTGTGTGTGAGGAGTGTTTCCTGAAAGTTTGGCCGCACCTTTTTGTAACACCCTGTATTTGGCGTGATTCGATCCTGCAACCATCTGGTTTCCAAACTCTTCGTGATTTTTCCTCCTTGCCTCCTATTGCTGGACACTGGCACAGTTACATCATTTGGTAGGAAATCCATTACGTTTAAGGTAGCCGCGCGGGATTAGCTGAGCGATCTAAGGCGCTGCAGTCATGGACTGTGCGGCTGGTCCCGGCGGAGGTTCGAGTCCTCTCTCGGGCATGGGTGTGTGTGTTTGTCCTTAAGATAATTTGGGTTAAGTAGTGTGTAAGCTTAGGGTCTGATGACCTTAGCAGTTAAGTCCCATAAGATTTCACACGCATTTGAGCATTTTTGAAGGTGGCTCAGTTGCATGTTACGTCCTTAAAAAATCTGCAGAGGGCTTGGATTGATGTGTGTGTTCGCAGTACCACTATTGGAAACAATAAACTGACCACTCAGGTAACTAACATTTCGATTGGAAGCGGCACTGTATAAAATGATAGTTGGAATTTCAAATTTCGTCGTTATACCTCACGCTTTTGGAATTCCCGAGAACTACCAGTCTGCTAAGTGTATTTTATAAACCAATGTATAACCATAACTTGGTTCTCTCAACTACACCAGGAGGAAGAATGAGTAGGATGAAGAGGAAGGGTTTAACATGTTGTAGGTTAACAACAACAACTAGTACCACTTCCTCCTTTCCGCTGCAGGACAGAGTCAAGTGGACTGTAAATACCATGCACTTAAAGAACTTTCCATTCTGTAGTAGCAGTTGTCACGATTAGATGTAGGAGATCACTGAAACACTCATATACCTCCCGATGTCGACACGTACTGCCGCAGGCCAGAGAGTCACGCAGCGCTAGTTGCCGCCTTGTCCGAGCGTCGAAGCAATCGCACCAGGTCAGCAGTCGGACGCGGCTCACCAGAGAGGACCCAGCTGTGGGGGTGTCCAGGATGATCGGAGTGGTAGGAATTTGGACGTTATCAATACGTGCAGGGCCAATACTTCTCAGTGATCGATATTGAATCTTCTCAAATATCCACCTAAAAATCGGAGAATACTAACAACACACGCTTCGTGAACGCTGCGGAACGCGTACTGAGTATTAGTTCGTTATTTACCAGTGCAGAGGGCGACACGGTTGTACTCCGCCTAACTTGTTCGTGGAGGCTTAGCGGAAGCTAGCACCTGAAGACGGAAATGTCCAATAGTTTCGGTCACCGGCTATCTCCACCATGCACCCAGACAACTGACAGAGTCGTCTTAGGAAACCAACTACAGACAGGGTGTAAACGGCATAAGGCGCCAAGTTTATACGGATGGTACATCTCGGTGTGCTTGACAAAAAAGTCTAACGACATCTTCTTGTATCATGTACTTTATTTTTGTATTATCAAAACCTAATGTTCGTAGGGCAGGTAGTATACGCATTTCTGTTTACGTAGTCAACCGACAGTACACGGAGTACCGAGCTTATTGCCTACAATGACGGGGCGGCCAGAGAAAGGCAACGAGCCGACCAGAGGATTGAAATCGTTAGACGTATACAAAGACGTGGTGTGATAATCAGGTGGTACCGAAAAAAAGGAATGTAACCGGTTCTTGGGTTGTCAAGAATGTGTAATTCGCTTTACGTGAATTGAATACAACCAATCTGTTTCTCAACAAGTCGATAACGAAGGTCGTAGTAGTAATGACAAGCTAATATCAAACACAATGTATTTCCATTAGTACAAATTCAATCAATCACCAAGTAGATAGTTGTAATTAATTACAATCAACTGTTTCACCTTTTTACGGCAATGCCATAACGAATACTAAATTCACATTATTATCCTTCTGTATAACAACATCGTAACGAAAAGAAAGCGGAAACTCCTCGTAGGGACCACTGTCATCTTATTGGGAAGTTCCATGGTGAAGCTCACTATACGTGCAATTTGGAGTACCAGTTACCCAGGCACATACCAGTTTTCTTCTATAATATAAGAAGGTATGACGCTCAATTCCTTGTTGAGTACTTGGCTGATTTTGGAATGAAGAAAGATCAGGTTAGAGCGTCGAGAATTAAATTTCATTGTCCAAACAAATGACGCTAAGAATTATGCTCCCCTTTCTTGACTCGCAACGTTTTATGTAGGTACCACTCTTGTTTCAACTTGTAACTAGGAAGGGGGTTTTCCCATATGAGTATCTGGATAATACAGCAAAGCTTAACGAAATCAGGCTATCTGAGATAACTGCATTTTCTAGCAACCTCACTGGCGATGCCATAACAGATACAGAGTATGAGTGTGCTGTGAATGTCTGGCAGGAATTCGACAGCTCAACTTTAGGAGCTTACACACTTCTCTACATTGACACAGACGTGTGCTTGCTTGTGAACATTTTCGAGAAATTCCGGAGTCTGTGCATGACTGCATATTCTCTGGATCCCGCCTTTTATTTCACAGCACCTGGGTTATCTCAGGATGCTATGCTCAAGATAATGAAAAGCACCATGGAATTATTGACCAATGGCGAATGCTTCTTTTCCTCGAGTGAGGGATCATGGGGGACTTTGCCAGTGTGTCCATTGGCACAGCAAGGTAAATAACTTACAGATGGGTGACAGGTTCAATGTATCCCTTGATTCGAGTTACATCATGTATCTTGATGTAAATGACGTATACAGGTATGCCATGCAACAGTCACTACTGATTGGTGAGTTTCGATGGGTGCTCGAAGATGAATCCAAGGGATTAGGTGGAAAACTCAAGGCGGGGGGGGGGGGGGGGGTGTATGGTGGCTGAATTTGACATGGTGTATTTGATGGAGGCAGGACTCACACACCCTATTCGTTTGTACGATGCTCACGCCATTTTGCCACTGTGCCTGGAGCAACTAGTTCCACAGGGAGGCTCCGCCCCAAAACTGATGACAACGCTGGGGTATAAGTGGAGATACATCATTCATTATCAGAATCTCCAGCAGTGTCTCAGCTTGGGGCTGGAGCTGGTTGAATCACCCAGCTGTCTCCTCCAAGCAGTCCCCCTGGCTGAAGGATCCTTTTCAGAGTACTAGAAGCATCGCCCGCCACGTGGGTATATCGCACACTGTCGTTCATCGCATTTTGAAAGAGGAGCGTCTGCAGCCTTACCACATTCAACGCGTACAAACACTGGAAGAACAAGATTTCCCTCCACGACGTGAATTCTCAGAGTGGTTTTTGTTACACAGTGCGCAGCATGATTTTGTCAACAAAATACTCATCACAGATGAAGCGTGTTTCACTCGCGACGGAATAACTAATTTCCATAACATGCAGACGTGGAAAAATGGTTCAAATGGCTCTGAGCACTATGGGACTTAACATCTGAGGTCATCAGTCCCCTAGAAATTAGAACTACGTAAACCTAACTAACCTTAGGACATCACACACATCCATGCCCGAGGCAGGATTCGAACCTGCGACAGTAACGGTCGCGCGGTTCCAGACTGAAGCGCCTAGAACCGCTCGGCCACACCGGCCGGAGCACACGTGGAGTATACACAATCCTCGCCACGTAGTGGCAACACATTTTCAGCGACGATTTTCCGTAAATGTGTGGGAGGCTATGCTCGATAATTACATTATTGGGCCCTATGTTTTACTTGCACGTTTGACTGGTAACTATTACCGAACGTTTCTAGAGGAAACATTGTTACCAACGTTGTTAGAAGACATTCCGTTAGTCATACCTCATAATATATGGTTCCTCCACGATGGTGCTCCACCCCACATTGGTCACAGAGTACGCAGATATTTGGATAGTCGATTTCCAGGACGACGGATCGGGCGTTCGGGTCCACGTCGATGGCCAACACGCAGCCCTGATTTAAATCCACTGGATTTTTACTTTTGGGGTCATATGAAGGAGCTTGTTTATGCTGTGCCAGTAAATAATGTGGACGAATTGACGCAGAAGATTTTAGATGCTGCCAATACCATAAAGGCCAATGTGCATGTGTGTGAACGAGTGCGACGAAACTGGGTTCGCCTTAATGAAGAATGTGTAGAAGCGAATGGTGGTCATTTCGAACATTTATTGTAGTATTGGTGTAAGAGGAAACGAAGGATTATCCCCGACGTCGTAAAACGATGCAGTTTGGTACACTGCTGCATATGGTATTTGTTTTACTGTAAAGGTAGTATGTGAGGCTCCAGGGCCACCATCACAGGGGCGAAGAGGCATTCAAAGTCGGTTCACATCACAAATGGGCATTGCTCCAGATGGTAAGCATTCTTAAACTTTATGAAATTGTTTTCCCCAGTTGGCATAATAACATGTACCAGGTCTATGAAGTGCAATCTACTAGACGTGCTGCTAATAATTTGTCTGAGGAAAAATAATTCAGGCAACTTAAGCAAATGTGCTTTAACGATGATTGGTTGATAATTGTGAGGAAAGGAGTCGGGACATGTCTTTGATCCAAACATAACAATAATTGCCTTTCTCCTTACTTTTCTCTACACAGAATAAGAGAATGTTTACATGCATCTTACACTCACTGGCAAATTTTGGGAAATGGAGGGGGCCAACAACTATATGCTCATTCTGCGCATCGGACTTATGTTTCTCCAGGCCTTAGACATGAACCAATATACCAGTACTCTGTGCCTCAATTTAGTTATGTCCTAGAGTTTAAGGGGGAATTTGATACCATCATAGTTATAACACTTACGAACGTCAAAGTATCAAGATGCATGCTGCGGTTTTTTCATGTAATTTCTTTCATAAGCTGGGATTGGCCATGCAAAACAAGTGTTATCCTTGTCATTTTTTAGATCAGTGCATACTTTCTTATCTGCTACATCTTTAGGCAGCTCTATTTAGCTAGGCCCTCCGTTTGCTGGATCACAGACATGTGTACGAACGTCCAGGTGTGGTATTCGGCTGAGTGCTTTAGCTGAGCCCCTAACTTCCATCTCAGAAAATCAGGCACATATGCCTCTCACGGGGGACTCACGAAACCACTCGTTGATTGATGTGCTCCGCATTACGACGCCATTCCCTCCCCCCTCCCGCCCCCCCCCACCCGAAGATAATGAAGACTAGTCTCTTCAAAGCCAGAGGCAACTTCGAGGGCGTGCGTCAGTTCAGTGCACAGCACTGCACCGCATTTAATGGCGGGATACCGCAGAGCATTAACAACCCTGAGGAGCTCTGTTTCCATGATAGGAAGGCACGCTCTTAGAAATGCAACAGGGTCGCGGCACCCTCCTGCCGGATTCTTGATCCTAGAGAACGAGATTTACTCCTAAAACGCGTCCGCAATCACCGAGTTTTTTGCTGTGGTATGGTGTCACTGACCTGATGTACTTCACTAAAAGGACAGGATTTGGAACTTCCACTAACCACAGGATCGTTGCTATTACTAATGCTATGACTACAAGTAGTTGACGACGATGTCGAAGCTGCTTTCGGGTGAAGTGTTGAGGGGTATGTGTCATACCTTGTGAGATTGGTGGTGATGAGAAGGTGGAGGAGGAGGAGACACTGCAGTACTGGGGCAGTGAGAGCAACCTGGCTGCAGATGCTGCTGCTGCAGCCCTGACCCGTTTGCCGGGCAGAGGGTGACCCATGGAGGCTATGGACGCCAGAGCGGTGCTGGGGCTGCAGCAGCAGGGGAGCGGAAGCGCGGGCGGCAGCGGCGGTGGTCACAGTTTCCCGTGTGGCAACGAGGTCCGCCTTACATGGCGGAGGGTGCCTCACTGGATCCCGATTTGGTGAAGCAGCATTGTCTCCCCTGGTACCCACGCAACAGTGTGTTGCAGGAATTATTCCCCTGACCTAGCTGCTGTAGAAGAAAAAGAGAATAACGAAAATTATGTCCAATGTTCCAGACGTCGCCAGCTGCTGTTCTACATCCACATCTACATCCATACTCCGCAAGCCACCTGAAGGTGTGTGGCGGAGGATACTTTGAGTACCTCTATCGGTTCTCCCTTCTATTCCAGTCTCGTACTGTTCGTGGAAAGAAAGATTGTCGTTATGCCTCTGTGTGGGCTCTAATCCCTCTGATTTTTTCCTCATGGTCTCTTCGCGAGATATACGTAGGAGGAAGCAATATACTGCTTGGCTCCTCGGTGAAGGTATGTTCTCGAAACTTCAACAAAATCCCGTACCGAGCGACTGAGCGTCTCTCTTGCAGAGTATTCCACTGGAGTTTATCTATCATCTCCGTAACGCTATCGCGATTACTAAATGATCCTGTAACGAAGCGCGCTGCTCTCCGTTGGATCTTCTCTATCTCTTCTATCAACCCTATCTCGTACGGATCCCACACCGGTGGGCAGTATTCAAGCAGTGGGCGAACAAGTGTACTGTAACCCACTTCCTTTGTTTTCGGACTGCATTTCGTTAGGATTCTTCCAATGAATCTCAGTCTGGCATCTGCTTCACCGACGATTAATTTTATATGGTCATTCCATTTTAAGTCACTCCTAATGCCTACTCCCAGATAATTTATGGAATTAACTGCTTCCAGTTGCTGACCTGCTATATTGTAGCTAAATGATGAAGGATCTCTCTTTCTGTGTATTCGCAGCACATTGCACTTGTCTACATTGAGATTCAATTGCCATTCCCTGCACCATGCGTCAATTCGTTGCAGATCCCCCCTCATTTCAGTACAATTTTCCATTGTTACGACCTCTCGATATACCACAGCATCATCCGCAAAAAGCCTCAGTGAATTTCCGATGTTATCCACAAGGTCATATATGTATGTTGCGAATAGCAACGCAACAGTCCTACGACACTCCCCTGCGGCACACCTGAAATGACTCTTACTTCGGAAGACTTCTCTCCATTCAGAATGACATGCTGCGTTCTGTAATCCAGGAACTCTTCAATTCAATCACACACTTGGTCTGATAGTCCATATACTCTTACTTTGTTCATTAAAAAAACTGTGGGGAACTGTATCAAACGCCTTGCGGAAATCAAGAAACACGGCATCTACCTGGGAACCCCTCTGAGTCTCGTGGCCGAATAGCGCGAGCTGAGTTTCACACGAACGTCTTTTTCGAAACCCATGCTGATTCCCACAGAGTAGATTTCTAATCTCCAGAAAAGTCATTATACTCGAACATAATACGTGTTCCAAAATTCTACAACTGATCGACGTTAGAGATATAGGTCCATAGTTCTGCACATCTGTTCGACGTCCCTTCTTGAAAACGGGGATGACCTATGCCCTTTTCCAATCCTTTGGAACGCTACGCTCTTCTACAGACCTACGATACACCGCTGCAAGAAGGGGGGCAAGTTCCTTCGCGTACTCTGTGTAAAATCGAACTGGTATCCCATGAGGTCAAGCGGCGTTTCCTCTTTTGAGCGATTTTAATTGTTTTTCTATCCCTCTGTCATCTATTTCTACCATTTTGTCATCTGTGCGACAATCTAGAGAAGGAACTACAGTGCAGTCTTCCTCTGTGAAACAGCTTTGGAAAAAGACATTTAGTATTTCGGCCTTTAGTCTGTCGTCCTCTGTTTCAGTACCATTTTGGTCGCTGAGTGTCTGGACATTTTGTTTTGATCCACTTACATCTTTGACATAAGACCAAAATTTCTTAGGATTTTCTGCCAAGTCAGTACATAGAACTTTACTTTCGAATTCATTGAACGCCTCTCGCATAGCCCTCCTCACAGTACATTTCGCTTCGTGTAATTTTTGTTTGTCTGCAAGGCTTTGGCTATGTTTATGTTTGTTGTGAAGTTCCCTTTGCTTCCGTAGCAGGTTTCTAACTTGGTTGTTGTACCACGGTGGCTCTTTTCCATCTCTTACGATCTTGCTTGGCACATACTCACCTAATGCATATTGTACGATGGTTTTGAACTTTGTCCACTGATCCTCAACACCATCTGTACTTGAGACAAAACTTTTGTGGTGAGCCGTCAAGTACTCTGAATTCTGCTTTTTGTCACTTTTGCTAAAGAGAAAATCTTCCTACCTTTTTTGATATTTCTATTTACCGCTGAAATCATCGATGCAGTAACCGCTTTATGATCGCTGATTCCCTGTTCTGCGTTAACTGTCTCAAGTAGTTCGGGTCTGTTTGTCACCAGAAGGTCTAATATGTTATCGTCACGAGTTGGTTCTCTGTTTAACTGCTCAAGGTAGTTTTCATATAATGCACTTTAAAAAAATTTCACTGGGTTCTGGGTCCTGCCACCCGTTATAAACGTTTGAGTCTCCCAGTCTATATCTGGCAAGTTAAAGTCTCCACCCAGAACTATAACATGGTTGCTACAAGGAAAGAGAGGGCACTAACTATTATTATTTGTAAGCGAAGTGAGTATGTGTTATCTATTTCGCTCTGGCTCATTGGCATTTCCTTCAGGTCATCCAACACCTCCTCAGCCGACGAAGGTCTCTCTCCGTCTCCTCCACCCACTGTGGCATTTGATCCTCCCCTGAACTGGGGAAGAGCCATCTGTCCATCTCACTAATATCAACTGAAACCACATGTTAATTTTTTAAATAATAAAACATATACACACGCAAAAAAGTACGAAAAAAAAATTTTTTAAGTACACATTTACAGGAGATCTACGATGGCTCTTGTCTATCCTGGACACATACCCCTCCCTACTCCTCTACTTCTACCAGGAAATCGTATACAACTACAACAAAGAATATGCACCGTATTACATATACAATGAAATTTTTGTCGAACAGCAATATATTATTTATACACAGTACTGTATATACTACTTAAAATGCAGTTGCTGCTGCTGTTGCTGCTTCTCAGCATCCAGCTGGTCAATTATCTGGTGGAGAAGTACTGAAACAATAAGACGATATGTATTCAGTACTATTACGAAATCACTATATGTAAACTGAAGGGGGATCACTGCTATCAGCGGCAATGGGACATTAGGCGGATTCAGCGGGCACGAACGAAAATGTGTATCGGACCAAGATTCGAGCCCGGGATCTCCTGCATACAAGGCAGGTGCAGTAACTACTATGCCATCCGGGCCCCAGCGTTATTGCAACTGCACGGACTGTCATCAGGTTACCTTCCATTACGAACGTGGGTGCACTCAACAACTGCGATATGACTTTCAAATGATAGAGCACAGCAATTATTCATTATTTTCTTGCATGTTTTATTCGGCAAATCTATATTTCGACTAGTGCTTAGCCATAATCAATGCACTACTTCATCGTATCAATGCATGTTCTAGTACGTCAATCCCCTGTTGTTAGGGCTACTGTCACAGTTCTTTCAAGACTACTGTACAATACAGTATTATGTATTACTACTGTATTATACAGCCAAGACTCAAGAGGACAGACAAGCGTAGTGTAGGCAGTCTGTTTAGTAAGTCTGTTACATTTTCTAAGTGTCCTGCCAATAAAACGTAGTCTTTGGTTTGCCTTGCCCACAATATTTTCTATGTATTCCTTCCAATTTAAGCTGTTCATAATTGTAATTCCTAGGTATTTAGTTGGATTTATGGCCTTTTTAATTTGATTTATTTATCGTGTAACCGAAGTTTAACGGAGTCCTTTTAGTACTCATGTGGATGACCTCACACATTTCGTTATTTAGGGGCAGTTGCAAATTTTTGCATCATACAGATATATTTTCTAAATCGTTTTGCAATTGTTTCTGATGACTTCACTAGTCGATAAACGACTGCGCCATCTGCAAACAACCTAAGACGGCTGCTCAGATTGTCTCCCAAATCGTTTATAAAAATAAGGAACAGCAAAGTCCTATAACAATATCTTGGGGAACGCCAGATATCACTTCTGTTTCACTCGATGACTTTCTGTCAGTTACTACGAACTGTGACCTCTCTGATGGGAAATCACGAATCCGGTCACATAACTTGGACGATATTCCGTAAGCATGCAATTTCACTACAAGCCGCTTGCGTGGTACAGACTCAAAAGCCCTCCAGAAATCCAGAAATACGGAATCCATTTGAAATCCTTTGTCACTAGCACTCAACACTTTTTGCGAGTAAAGAGCTAGTTGTGTTTCACAAGAACGATGTTTTCTAAATCTGTGTGGACTGTATTTTAATAGACCGTTCTCTTCGAGGTAATTAATATCGACGTTAATGAAATGGGTCTGTAATTTAGTGGATTACTAACTACTATCTTTCTTGAATATTGGTGTGACACACAAGAAAACAGCTTTCAATAGCCGTGTGATCACAAAGTGATAGCACAACTATTCAGTTACTGAACTGAAGGTCCTAGCAGTCGTTTTGGGATTTCAGAAATTCTGTTATTTTCTCTATGGGAGAAAAACCAGGGTCTACACCAACTGCAAGGCATTAGAACTCTTAATGACCACAAAACACGCGACTGGGAGACTGGGGCGTTACTTCCTATACTCCAGGAGTAAGATTTTATTTCAGTTTACGCCCCAGGCCGGACAAATGTTACTGCATGTGCTGTCTCAGTCACCTACTGGAGGCACAAATCAAAGGGTCAAAATCACTGAAGATAAGCCTTTCTCGATTTATTACATCAAGAAGGTGACATTCCAAAACTTCATCAAGGCATTAAAGAAGAACAAACGTGTGGAACAGGATACAGACCCACATCTCCTTAGACTAAAGACAGAGTACAAAGATAAGACTCAGGCACAAATCAGACAGCACTGTTTGTTATCTGAAGGTGTAGTCTTCCCCAGGTGCAAGGTCGACATCGCCTTCTGTTCGGTAGTGCACACTTCGGTGCCAAGAAGTACTTTCTTTACCTAAAAAGTCAGTGTCATTTTAATAATATGGAGAGATGATGACAGAAGGTACTGGCAAAATGTAAATATTGCCAGAAGGCCAAAACCATAACAGTCCGAATGCAGGCACTAATACATCCATTCTGCCTTCCAAATTAAACGAAACAGCAGAATGTGGTCTCATGTGCCTGCGTACCTCGCACGTCACATGGGGTTATATGCATTATGGTGGTAGCTGAACTGACATCAAAATAGGTGATGCGATCACCAGTCGTTAAGGTGATTGGTTGTCCCATAAACAAGGCCTTGTGCAAGGACTTCCTTAGGCAACTGGGATGTGTAGATCGTATTCTGTCTCACAATGGTCCACAAATCACACACAAGAGCTGCAGGAGACACTGAGGAAACATAATATAAAGTGTGTATACATCAGTAGGTACCACGCAAGTTGCAACACTTGCGAATACATTGTGAAGGATTTAGGAAACCTTTGTAGGATATAATGCAACAAGGAGCATGCAACTTGGGATGTGTACCTGTGATATTTTCAGGATACCATAAATGTGCTGCCCCATAGCATCACTCTTTTCCCTCCGTTGAATTTCAGTGGACTTCTCTCCGAAGTCACGAAGACGATATGCTGAAATCGTGAATGAGGCACTCCACAACATAATGACAGCGGGGCAAAAACAGAAGGAATGAGCAGATAAGACAGCGATGATGAGACAATTTGGTATAGGCCAGAAAGTCCTGGTAAAATCGCTCTGTTTACCGAACCGGCAAAAGAGAGTATGCCAAAAATTCTTTGCTGCTTACTATGGTCCAGTCCGGCTGCGACACATAGCCCATGCCAACTCAATGGAGTTAGAAAGTATCGAATCGAGAAAGTCCTTAGGGGTTCACCATTTTAGCCACCTGAAGGCATTTGTAGAATAATGTGGGTTGAGGTACGAAATTGTAAACATAGTGCAGGGTTTGTAAATGTTAAAATAGAGTAGAAGATAAGAAAAATGTATTTTGCAAAAACCACAAAGAAGCAAGGATAGGAAAGAGTAGTGTCAAAGTAACTGTTCAACCAATCTTTCTCAAGATAGCGTTTCAATGAGCGAAGTGTTAGTTTGTAGCCAAACACACCTGAGAACAAAGCTCAAATGTCATGTACAAGAACTGCAAACAGTCCCTGAATCTAGCAAGTGGTCATTTTTCCATTAGCATGATCATCATGTTCATAACTTACACTGCCAACAGATTGTTTGATGGACTAACCGGGGCAATGTATGAACAATTGGACATACAATACAGTGGTGTATGTATAACAGCACCACATGTCTAAGAGAAAGATCCATAATAAAACTTCGATAAAAAAATGTATTCTACCACTACTAATCTGTTTGTCCAACGGGCAAATACCATCAAATTTACAAAAGTAAAATGCAAAAACGTTACAGAGGTACAAAGCAAAAAGGAGTAATAGTGGAAAAAAGATGATGGCGACAGCTGATTGGACACAGAGTGCAGCAACGTCCTAGAGATGGGCGACAGACGCCAATAAATGGGAATTAGATAATGTATCATAGTAATTTCTACTAACTGTAGCCGTATGGGTAGTAGAATGTGTACCATACCAAACTAGTAAAACTCATATTTACTATACACTTGCATGCTTACTGACATAGTAACAAAAACACTAAACCACACTAACGCTAACCTGCGTGAAAGTCATGCTGCAAAACAATATTTAGTCTAAGATTTTTAGGAATTGTGACAGAAACGTTTTAAGCATATTAATGTTACTTCGTTTTTATTATTGCAAAGGATTTTTAGTTCAGGCTGATAAAAGAGAAATAATATTTAATGTCAAAATTTATTACTGAAAAGGATTCCTAATTGAAATTGGTAAACCAGAAACAATACTCGTGTCAAAATTTAGGTCATTTCTCGTTATTACAACGAATTTTACTTTTAATTCAAAATTCATCTACATCTACATCTACATGATTACTCTGCAATTCACATTTAAGTGCTTGGCAGACGATTTATCGAACCACAATCATACTATCTCTCTACCATTCCACTCCCGAACAGCGCGCGGGAAAAACGAACACCTAAACCTTTCTGTTCGAGCTCTGATTTCTCTTATTTTATTTTGATGATCATTCCTACCTATGTAGGTTGGGCTCAACAAAATATTTTCGCATTCGGAAGAGAAAGTTGGTGACTGAAATTTCGTAAATAGATCTCGCCGCGACGAAAAACGTCTTGCTTTAATGACTTCCATCCCAACTCGCGTATCATATCTGCCACACTCTCTCCCCTATTACGTGATAATACAAAACGAGCTGCCCTTTTTTGCACCCTTTCGATGTCCTCCGTCAATCCCACCTGGTAAGGATCCCACACCGCGCAGCAATATTCTAACAGAGGACGAACGAGTGTAGTGTAAGCTGTCTCTTTAGTGGACTTGTTGCATCTTTTAAGTGTCCTGCCAATGAAACGCAACCTTTGGCTCGCCTTCCCCACAATATTATCTATGTGGTCTTTCCAACTGAAGTTGTTCGTAATTTTAACACCCAGGTACTTAGTTGAATTGACAGCATTGAGAATTGTACTATTTATCGAGTAATCGAATTCCAACGGATTTCTTTTGGAATTCATGTGGATCACCTCACACTTTTCGTTATTTAGCGTCAACTGCCACCTGTCACACCATACAGCAATCTTATCTAAATCGCTTTGCAACTGATACTGGTCTTCGGATGACCTTACTAGACGGTAAATTACAGCATCATCTGCGAACAACCTAAGAGAACTGCTCAGATTGTCACCCAGGTCATTTATAAAGATCAGGAACAGCAGAGGTCCCAGGACGCTTCCCTGGGGAACACCTGATATCACTTCAGTTTTACTCGATGATTTGCCGTCTATTACTACGAACTGGAGACCTTCCTGACAGGAAATCACGAACCCAGTCGCACAACTGAGACGATACCCCGTAGGCCCGCAGCTTGATTAGAAGTCGCTTTTGAAGAACGGTGTCAAAAGCTTTCCTGAAATCTAGAAATACGGAATCAACTTGAGATCCCCTTTCGATAGCGGCCAGTACTGCGTGCGAATAAAGAGCCAGCTGCGTTGCACAAGAACGATGTTTTCTGAATTTGTTTTTCAATTATAAATATAATTTGTGTAAATGCAAAGAAGATGTAACATTAGCCATAAACTGCAGATTAAGACTTTATGTACAGTTTGTGCAAATAAATGTTGAGCGAATGCCTAGCGCTGGCAGGGCACGGAAGAGTAGCAAAGGGTTCGCCTCATGGGAGACTTGGGGAGAGGCAGTGGCGTGGGCCGATGGCTTACCAACACTATCAAGAAGCTGAGCTAGTAGCTGCCCCAGGCTCAAACGAAAGCAGGGATGGGGGAGGCGACTGAGGAGCACCATTCGAGAGGTCCCGTGGCACTGGGTGGCTGGCTGCAGCGCAAAGTGCACCACAGGCCAGGGGTGAAGAACTAGGCACCCATTGGAGGTCATCAAACTGGCCAGTAACGATGCCTCGCCACGTGGATGACCAACCCTGGGGACTGTGGAGAGTGAGTTGTGCCACAAGAAGAGGTAATCTGCAAGTAAAGATTATCAAGTCTTACTTCTGCTCCCAATAAACTACCCTAGGCGACTACTGGCTTGTCGTCCACACCAGCCACAACTGCAAAAAGTGGGGTTGAGGATCCAGTGCAGTTGCACCACTCAGTGCACCAGCTCAACATGCGACTGTGAAACCACCACACTCACACCAGTCAAAACAGCAAGCAGTAGCTTTGAGTGTCCTGTGTACTTGCACCACACAGTGCACCAGTTCCACATGTGAGTGAGCAACCGCCACATCCTCGCTGGCCACGATCACATGCCATAGCGTTGAGCATCTGGTGTACTTGCGCCATGCTGTACATCAGTTCGTCTTCCAGTTCATCAACCGACACATCTGCACTACTGCAAAGCAGCACACTCTCTTCCAATAGTCATTAGACCTTCACAGAGTTGGCCGAATGCACAGACTTGTACCACAGAGTGAGCAGTACTACGCCTCCCCTGTTCAAAATACAGTGCCTCCCCTGTTCAAATTACAGTGCGTCCCCTGTTCAAAATACAGTGCGTCCACTGTTCAAATATGGTACTCTCCCAGTGAAACCTAGTTTTCCCCTGTAAAAAATTAACGTCATTAAACAGTCAAACACCGTCTGAACACGCCTTGAAGGCCCAATGGTACCAAACAGCGGCCGTGTCATCCTCAGCCCTTAGGCGTCACCAGCCGTTGTCGGTTTTCATGACCGTTGCTGCTACTTCTCAGTCAAGTAGCTCCTCAATTGGCCTCACAAGGGCTGAGTGCACCCTGCTTACCAGCAGCACTAGGCAGACCTGGGCGGTGATCAATCCAAGTGCTAGCCAAGTCTGATAGCTCTTAACTTCGAAAAAAGTAACATCAGTTCTTTTAAAACAGCTGTTGTGTGCACAAACAAAAAAAAGAACTTCTGTACAACTTTTAATAACGTTTTCCATTTTCAATATATTTTAAGTTCATGCTTTTCTGTTTATGTAATAGTTCAAACTTCTGCACAACTTTTAGTGACATTTTGCGTTTTCAGAAGTCTCGTGTTCATATTTTTGTATTAATGTAATATTTATAATTTCTGCTCAACTTTTAACGAAGTTTTGCAGTTTTAATATATTCTATATTCGTACTTTCATACTCATGTAACATTTCTTGTTTTTATCATCAAATGGTGTCTCTGTTTGTCAAAGCCACTGGACACAATTTCTTTGTATGTCCTGTAATATTTTGAACTTTTACATAATTTCTGTTTCCATATAAAATATTTACACATATATATCTGACTTGCTTAGTTAATTGAATTTCCATCATTAATGATGTCCACCCTAAATTAAAGACGCTGCAGACCACAAGTAATTTATAATACACGTTTCTTTGTTACATTATGTTTGCGATCCTGGCTGACATGCAGTCCTCAGTCTTAAATTAACGTAAAAAGAATACAGATCACTCGTTGTTAAGTTCTATGTAAAAATTTATTCACAATTGTGATTATCCTTGATTCTTGTTTTATCTTAAATTAAATTAGTGTAAAAAAATAAATGCAGATCACAATAATTCCAGGTGTATTACCAGATTCAGGATGTGGTCATGCCAGTTTTTGCAGCTGAAAAATCATTTCTTTGATAAATTGTTTTATATGTAAATTGCAATCTTTCCATTGTGTGCCAGCCTAGTCCGCTGTAACTAGCTCTGACGTCATAAATGTTGCGCAATACTTTAAAAATCAAGTAAATAACCTGAAACGTTTCTAGCATGTCAGGAGTAATACTAAATCAATATGTGTTGAATGTCAGTTCAATAACTTTAACCATTTTCGAAATTTGGACATTTTTCTGTAAAAATCATTGGCGCAACAGAAAAGAGCTAGAAACTTAAAAATTTATATTTAGATTCCTTTTTCATAATAATTTAGTAGAAACAGTATTCTGGATCTCCCAAATCAAAATTTTTGTTGAAATTCATGATTTTCTGGTTTTTGTCTTAAAAATTAAGGAAGCAAGATAGATTAAGTAGGCGAATAAATAAGGCTAGGATGTTTAAATTTAAGTAGAAGGGAGATCCGCTATAATCATAAAGATATGAGAAGTTTCAACTGAATAACTATAAGACTATAGCGATAGCGTATCTCCAAAAGGGAAGTTCAGAGCTCGTCTACTGCATGTAGCGTAATTAAATTAATTCTCTCGCCCAAAATATTTGACTTAGTCACGTCAGACTTTTATTATGATTACTTACCTGTGTGCTGATTGCACATTTAAATTGAGAGCTTCATCGGCCATCAGCAAAGGAAGCAATGATTTATTCAATAACTTAAAGTGGTGCATTACTAGCCAGCGGCTAGTCGGGAGAGCGGAATTGATCAGGCGTTCCCTTAGCCGTCCGCACCGCGGCTTTATATACAAGAACGCTGCGCGAGAGAGAAAGGCCCCAGTTCTCTCCAGACGCTGATTAGCACACCACCTGTGCCGGGAGTCGAGTCGAGTCACGTCGCGTCGGTATCATTGCTATAAACAGCCTCGAATGCCGTAATAAATTACTCGGGATACGCGTAACCATGAAATCGTTTTCGAGTGAAGTGTTGATTCTGGGATGACTTTAATGATCTATCTTCAGTTTGCGTATATCGTATTTTCACGTGCCGCCGCGGGACAGACATTCTACCATTATTTAGCGTGGCGTTTGATGAACATTATCATCAAATTATGGCGAGCATTCACTTAAACATTTAATTTGAACAGTTATAGTTGTATCAGCGCATTAGACTCTGAACTGCTCTGTTAGTTGGATTGTGTGGATTCTTTTTGGTCTGTGACTTTCAGAATATAGTGAACATTTTTAGAGAATCGTTTTTGATTATGAATCCCAGACAATCTCCTAATTCCTCAGAGCTATATGCTGTAGCTATAAGTGTATTTCTCAGATTAAGTGGGCACTAGGAATTCTAATTACAGACTTCACGTTTTGCTAATCACTTTCTGGTTGCCAATATTGTAGTTAGTGAGCCAGTGTTGAGAACGGCAAAAGACTGCATAAATAATAGGAACATTTAACAAGAATTAATTCCACCCGCTGCCCCACATATGGTTAATCGGCTGGGAAATGCATCTTTTCTATATTACACAAAACATTATTATTAACAAATAATTCCACCCACCGCCCCACATATGGTGCATCAGCCGGGAAAACAAACAAAACATATATTCTCAAAAATTCTACCCACCGCCCCACAAGTTGTAAAGCCTCTGAAATGCTGTTCCAGTTTAGTGGAATACAAAGTGAACAGAGGCATGGATGGAGTTGTGCAAAGCCACTGTGCCAGGTTGGCGTAGTGGTTAGTGCAACTACTTAGTGAGCAGGAGATGTGGGGTAGAATCACAGTGTTGGTACAAATTTCAATTTTTGGGTTGAGTCTGCTTACATACATCATGTCTATAAGTGTAAAAGAAAACTACATGCCAGTTATTTTAGGAGATATATTTTCTAATCAATAACATCCTACAGCATGCAGCAAAAAGAACAACTTTAGATGTCCTCAAAGAAGTGGAGGTTCTTGCTCATTGTAAAAAAAGAATCTGAGAGAATGGTAAATGAAAACCACAATGATTGCTCTTCCACTGACTTAGTGTTGACTAAATGGCATGTAATTCAAATGCCATATATTTAGTTCCTAGCTATCTTATTCATATCAGTACTGTTGAAAATGTTGGTTAATATTATTGGGCAACACCAGTTACGTCTTATAACAATTATGGCTATGAACAGCATGCTTCTACTTTTTGAACGCTACTGCAGCCAAGCAGTAGCTTGAGCAAGAAATCTTATCGTTTTATTTGAGTACTTTTATGCTGCTCTAACAGTGTGTTCTGTTTTTTAATAATTTACGCTCAATTTTTAATGTTTGATTTTTATGCTTTTATTGTTTTAGACTTTGTTTACCCATTAAGTGGGGAAGAACAAAATGGTTCAAATGGCTCTGAGCACTATGGGACTTAACATCTATGGTCATCAGTCCCCCAGAACTTAGAACTACTTAAACCTAACTAACCTAAGGACAGCACACAACACCCAGTCATCACAGGGGAAGAACAACGGGAATTTCATAAGTGCTACTGTACTAATGGTTAGATGCATGTTGCATCTATTGGTTATTCAAAACATGTACAAGGTATAATACCATATACAACGGTTTTCAGGTTAGATAAAGTTTTTGTTAATTTTTTACATAGCATTATACATGTCTAATTCTTCTTTTATACTCGATGTATCAACGTTTTTTAAGCAATAAGCATATTTTTTGGCATAGTTAAATACTGAGTTTGGACCTATGAATGGAGATTTTCAAGGCCTTGCTATGCTGCATTGACAGTTCATGTTGCTTAACCCATAAATATTATTGCTCAGCGATTTAGTTTCAGGTATGTGCAACAGTGGATGTGTATGTCAGTCCATATGGTAATCAACTGATGTTGCTTCCATAGGTTTGTGGTGCCACTTTTGGGTTTTTCGTATTGTAACACTAATGTTCAGCAATTAGTTTTGCTAGTAGGTACAATATGAGGGATGTGAGAATTGGGACAACCTGCGTTTCAGGACAAAGTACCGTTATCCAAGATGGAGGCGATGACGTCATCCAAGATGGCGGAGATGAAGTCAACGAAGATGGCGGATTTTTGCGGGAAGTTTGAATTTTGGCGAGTAAGTGCCCCCCCCCCCCCCCCCCACTCAGAAAAACGGCGCGAAGTTCAAATTCCAACATGATAATGCGTCACACGTAAGAAAATGACGGGAAAAGGACTTGTCTTTATTACTTAAGCAATTTCAAGCAGATGTGTTCGCTGCTGGGTCTGGACTGCAACTGCCTTAGCTCATATCTGTGCCAGCAGAGGTCGCCACCGCGAAGTCGGGTGATGACATAAGTACTGGTATTCTAGATAACTGTATACAGTGTGTTCACCACGAGCTCCAGAGCTTAATTGACTTAGTTCATATCGTGGCCACCAGAGGGCGCCACATGACATAGCCTGCGTCCTACTCATATACAGCTACGTGTTCTGTATGTGTTTTACAGCATTGGCTACTTGCGATCATTAACGGTAAACCTGTCGGTCATCAGAGGACTTCCATCTCATGTGTGACGAAACTTGACACACTCCTCTAAACGAGCTTTGATTTATGCGATCGGACCTATAGCATATAGTGTGTAAAATCGAAACTTCAGCGACATAACTAAGTTAGTGGTATGAGCCTGTGACGCGCTATAGTACACATTTGCCCGACATATGTTGTGTTTACAGAGTTAGTGGCGGAATGACTTGTAATTTTCACATGTCGGACACTGCTGCTGTTTCCTTGTAGGACGTATCCCGCGCTACTAACTATCATTTTATATAGTCCTGATACAGGCATAGTATAATTTCTGAATTGTGATCAGATGTGATCAGTGGACACTATACGTCTCCGCAAAGCTATATTTGGCTCGTATGATGCAAAGTAAATGTTTTATGGAAGTAGTTTTTTTTTTGTTTTACTATTGGGTAAGATACACTCCTGGAAATAGAAAAAAGAACACATTGACACCGGTGTGTCAGACCCACCATACTTGCTCCGGACACTGCGAGAGGGCTGTACAAGCAATGATCACACGCACGGCACAGCGGACACACCAGGAACCGCGGTGTTGGCCGTCGAATGGCGCTAGCTGCGCAGCATTTGTGCACCGCCGCCGTCAGTGTCAGCCAGTTTGCCGTGGCATACGGAGCTCCATCGCAGTCTTTAACACTGGTAGCATGCCGCGACACCGTGGACGTGAACCGTATGTGCAGTTGACGGACTTTGAGCGAGGGCGTATAGTGGGCATGCGGGAGGCCGGGTGGACGTACCGCCGAATTGCTCAACACGTGGGGCGTGAGGTCTCCACAGTACATCGATGTTGTCGCCAGTGGTCGGCGGAAGGTGCACGTGCCCGTCGACCTGGGACCGGACCGCAGCGACGCACGGATGCACGCCAAGACCGTAGGATCCTACGCAGTGCCGTAGGGGACCGCACCGCCACTTCCCAGCAAATTAGGGACACTGTTGCTCCTGGGGTATCGGCGAGGACCATTCGCAACCGTCTCCATGAAGCTGGGCTACGGTCCCGCACACCGTTAGGCCGTCTTCCGCTCACGCCCCAACATCGTGCAGCCCGCCTCCAGTGGTGTCGCGACAGGCGTGAATGGGGGGACGAATGGAGACGTGTCGTCTTCAGCGATGAGAGTCGCTTCTGCCTTGGTGCCAATGATGGTCGTATGCGTGTTTGGCGCCGTGCAGGTGAGCGCCGCAATCAGGACTGCATACGACCGAGGCACACAGGGCCAACACCCGGCATCATGGTGTGGGGAGCGATCTCCTACACTGGCCGTACACCACTGGTGATCGTCGAGGGGACACTGAATAGTGCACGGTACATCCAAACCGTCATCGAACCCATCGTTCTACCATTCCTAGACCGGCAAGGGAACTTGCTGTTCCAACAGGACAATGCACGTCCGCATGTATCCCGTGCCACCCAACGTGCTCTAGAAGGTGTAAGTCAACTACCCTGGCCAGCAAGATCTCCGGATCTGTCCCCCATTGAGCATGTTTGGGACTGGATGAAGCGTCGTCTCACGCGGTCTGCACGTCCAGCACGAACGCTGGTCCAACTGAGGCGCCAGGTGGAAATGGCATGGCAAGCCGTTCCACAGGACTACATCCAGCATCTCTACGATCGTCTCCATGGGAGAATAGCAGCCTGCATTGCTGCGAAAGGTGGATATACACTGTACTAGTGCCGACATTGTGCATGCTCTGTTGCCTGTGTCTATGTGCTTGTGGTTCTGTCAGTGTGATCATGTGATGTATCTGACCCCAGGAATGTGTCAATAAAGTTTCCCCTTCCTGGGACAAAGAATTCACGGTGTTCTTATTTCAATTTCCAGGAGTGTAGTTCAGCGCAGAGATACTGTGAAGAAGGATGAATGTCTGATAGGCTGGAAAGGTATTCGATTTAGTATTATAGCCCGTTTTTAAGTGCAGAACGTTGCAGTGTTAGGGGTGCGTGTGTTTATGTTCTCTGTCTTACCAATACCTTCCAGGTACAGATCCTAGACTCTAGAACAATAATTTAAAGTTGATAGCTTCGTTGATTTATGTAAAAATGTGTCCTACTCAGTTGATCTCGAACTCCATCACGTATAAAAATAAGTCTTTTCTTGTTCTTCTTAACTGCATGAATTACATTACGGCACACTAAAATCTGTTACTATACATCGATAAGGGGTGCTAAGCTCGTCGACATGGTCACATTTCGAGAAATCTCCTGCACTTGGATGGGTTAGGACTTGGAAATCTCTATTCTTTCATGAGACGTGGAGTGTAGCAGTATTCTTCTGATCGGTTGGAGATTAATTCTCTTACGGTGTTGCACGGCGCGTTGGTCAATGACTGTGTGAGGATGATCTTTTACCCTAAGACGGGGAGAATGCTCGGTGACTCCCATACGCAGAGAGGTGGATCGTAAATTAAGTACTATGTTCGAGGTCTTAGAAATGTGTAGAGCACTGTCTGGTATACTTTTATGATTTAAGTGTTCGAGAATTAACTGTGAATGGGCGTACTGAGTAGTCATCTATCCATGTGCGCAATGATACTCGCAAAGTAGAGATGGGCTGGTTTAGCTGTGATACTGAAATTGAGGAAACATGCTGTCACGTGATTGGCCCGTGTTGAAGTTAGTGTAAAATTGTTCGCGCTATCAAGTTTCATGTTTATTATTAGAGTACATGGATGGTGTCTTTTCCATCCCATCCCTGCATTAGTCATCAGATTATCACTGACTCATATGGCTTGTTTAAGTTGGGGAAAATTTTTTCGTCGATGGACGGCTACTTCTGGGGGTTACTAGCATCGAAACAGTGATCGCGTATATGAGTGCAATATGAGGAATGAGTCGCATGGGGTCGCATAGTCGTCAGCTATTCCGTCTGTGTGAGAGACGAATCTAAATGTGCAGGACGTCATTCTTTTTCGGACATCAGTTTGGAGACCTACGCCAACGCCAAAAAGTCTTCTACGTTCGTTATGTCGTAAGTGGGTTTTTATTTAAAATAAGCAGATGTGTAGCGTGTTATGGTAGTTGAAGTAATAAAACGATTTACACCGTGCGATGTCTAGTTTTCTGTTAGAGGCTGAGTATCAAATGGCTCTGAGCACTATGGGACTTAACATCTATGGTCATCAGTCCCCTAGAACTTATATCTACTTAAACCTAACTAACCTAAGGACATCACACAACACCCAGTCATCACGAGGCAGAGAAAATCCCTGACTCCGCCGGGAATCGAACCCGGGAACCCGGGCGCGGGAAGCGAGAACGCTACCGCACGACCACGAGCTGCGGACGGCTGTGTATGAGGGCGTCTTATTTTTAGCAGGACCAGAGGGAGCGTGTCATACGATAATTCGCGTAGAGTATAAGTGATCAAACTTTAAACTGGCCTCGGCGGTATTTGTACATTTAATAGAATCGTGTCATACATACAGCAGCAGTGGGAGTAGTAGTTTGAGGTGAGAGCCGGTGAGGAAGGGGCTATACTGCTAGGAATGCTTGGATGGCTGCACACTACACTATCGTGGGAAGTATTATGAAATGTGTTTCTCCGTGCTGGAGGCCTACCGCAGCTATGTGCAATTGCGCCTGCATCAGTGCCTTGGTGACTTCTAATTCGTATGAGCTTTTATAGTTCGTAATTTTTATCTGTTGGGCTGATTGATTTGAATGGACGTGGATCTGTAGTACTTGTGTCTAGTTTGGGGACATACAAAATTACGTGCCTTTCCACCGAATGGTCAAAACACGGTCCTGTTGCAGTAATTCAAAAATGGCTCTGAGCACTATGGGACTTAACTGCTGAAGCTATCAGTCCCCTAGAACTTAGAATTACTTAAACCTAACTAACTTAATGATATCACACACATCCATGCCCGAGGCAGGATTCGAACCTGCGAACGCAGCGGTCGCGCGACTCCAGACTGTAGCGCCTAGAACCGCTCGGCCACTCCGGCCGGCGCAGTAATTCAGGTCGTTCTGTTTCTACAGAGGTTGCTCAAGGTGGTGGATATGTCTTCCTCCGACTTGTCCTCAGTTCAGACTTAAATTGGACCGATCACATGCACGAAGCTGTAGAAATGGGATCAATTGCACGACGTGTAGGCGGTGATGAAAACCACGTTGGTATTTTACTGTGGAAGCTAGGTTCGGGAAAGGTGACTCGTTTCGAGATATGAGAGTGCGTGAAATATGATTGACTTGTGGGTGTGATCCTATGGAAGTATGTGTTTGAATGGACGTAATTTCTAACATATAACATAACACTATAAATCTGAGAAGTTAGTGTATATTTTCCTTCTTATGACCTCAATCGGCACATCATCTACTACTACTGTCAGTCATCACCTATAAATCACCGAGCACCGAGCGAGGTGGCGCAGTGGTTAGCACACTGGACTCGCATTCGGGAGGACGACGGTTCAATCCCGTCTCCGGCCATCCTGATTTAGGTTTTCCGTGATTTCCCTAAATCGTTTCAGGCAAAAGCCGGGATGGTTCCTTTGAAAGGGCACGGCCGATTTCCTTCCCAATCCTTCCCTAACCCGAGCTTGCGCTCCGTCTCTAATGACCTAGTTGTCGACGGGACGTTAAACACTAACCACCACCACCACCACTCACCGAGCGAGGTGGCGCAATGGTTAGCACACTGGACTCGCATTCGGGAGGACGACGGTTCAATCCCGTCTCCGGCCATCCTGATTTAGGTTTTCTGTGATTTCCCTAAATCGTTTCAGGCAAATGCCGGGATGGTTCCTTTGAAAGGGCACGGCCGATTCCCTTCCCAATCCTTCCCTCACCCGAGCTTGCGCTCCGTCTCTAATGACCTCGTTGTCGACGGGACGTTAAACATTAACCACCACCACCACCACCACCTATAACTCAGTGGATATATCGTGGAACCTCTGATATGGTCTCGAGACAGAATGCGTTGCAGAAACTAATCAACTATCTAGTTGGATGTGGGGCGATAGTGTCGCAAATACCGCGTACATACCACGTTCCTTAGCCGAATCACTTTCAAAGTTCAGTGATTTTATCCTGAAGTTGCAACATTGACTGTTAATACACACATTTCTACTATCACCGTCACGGTATTTGTCTGGAAAACACCACCTCATTCAGAGGAAATGTCGTGCCTCGATTCATAAAGTAGGTTTTAACATGGATACTTGGGTGCATCTGTAGAAGCAAGAGCGCTTGTGAGAGGAACATGCAGTAGTTGTTGGGATCGGGATGTTTTCTTTGACGTCGGCTCGATTACATCTATGACAGGGTGGTAGGACTCGAAAGAAGAACCTCAGAGACATGCACACTCATCGTTGATTTTAGATCAATATTATTTGGTATCGTATGCATCCAGTTATTGACGAGGTAATATACTTTGTGCTGGGTGTGATATGTTCGCATTTGAGGATCAGGTTTATAAAGTATATGTGTTTGTGGAAAGGACATGTCTATGTGCTGTTGTAGGGAGGGTATGGATTTGAGTTGGAGTACTGTGATAGCGAAGGGAAGAGTATGTCTAGTCGTAAGGAAGGTACAGATATTTCAATTTCTAGAGCCACCGTCTTTGGTAGTGCGTATTTACGATACTTCGCTCATTGAGTTTTTTCTTTAACATCTGCTCGAATCTGTGATACTGTGCCAGGACTCGCAAGAAGAATCTAAGGAACATGCAAACCCATCGTTGATTTTTCGTCTGTATTATTTAGTATCGTAGGCAATGATTCATTGACGAACTTTTATACTTAGTAGTAGCAGTGGGTGCGTGATATGTATGAATTTGAGAATTAGGTTTATAAAGTATGTGTCTGTGGAAAGGGGATGACTATGCGCTGTTGTAGGGAAGGTGTGGATTTGACTTGGAGTACTGTGATAGCAAAGGGAATAGTATGTCCAGTCGTAAGGAAGGCACAGATATTTCAATTTCCAGAGCAACCACCTTCGGTAGAGCCGGCCGGAGTGGCCGTGCGGTTCTAGGCGCTACAGTCTGGTCGCAGGTTCGAATCCTGCCTCGGGCATGGATGTGTGTGATGTCCTTAGGTTAGTTAGGTTCAATTAGTTCTAAGTTCTAGGCGACTGATGACCTCAGAAGTTCAGTCGCATAGTGCTCAGAGCCATTTGAACCATTTTTGAACCTTCGGTAGAGTGTATTTACGATACTTCGCTCATTGTCGAATGACGTTCAATTCAGGTCGCGATCGTAAGATGGGGGGCTTTCGTGATCAAGTGGAAATTTGGGAACATTGTGTATGGAGGTGGGTTTGCACTGGACCATTATTCCCTCCCATGTTAATTGTTCGGTTGACTGATTCTGAACATTTAGCGCGTTTATTTAGTTGAGACAAGATCGAATGTGTTGTGTGGAAGATACAATTGTCTGTTCTCTAGACATGGGAAAGACCTTAGCTGGCTTGTAAATTATAGGGATGATTTGGAATTTGTTAGATGAGCGAGATCGGTATTCGCGGGTGGAGATACAATTTCTGATGTGTTTGTTTCTAGTTACTCAGTGGTATAGAGCACGCTCGACCTATCTATATGCAAAGAGTGTTTATGGATTGAATTTCTTTCCTCCACGTGCTGTTTAAGGGTTGTGACCGTTAGAGATGAAATATGGGTTGACGATTTAGTAATAGTTTTGGTTGTTACTGCATTCAGAACTGTAATATTGAAGCTCATGTCCTCGGTGGGAACGCAGTGTAAATGAGTAAGAGTGTTTAAGTATTTGACGATATGTATGGCAATTGGCTATGTTTAGTTGCCGGTGCAATATAGCGATCAGTGTAAAATAGTTGTTTGCTGTTGAAAGTCAGGTGTGCAGAAAGAAACAAAAGGCAGACCTTGCTTCCACATCATATGGGTGAGTAATTAGATAACAGCAAATGATAATGCTTGATTGTTGCTCTGTGTTCGGATATACGAGTAGGAGTCTCTAAACGGCGGCGCGAACGAATGCGTATGTTGGAAGCATGAAATGTAATGCATGATGGAAACAGTGCCGCATTGGAACATCGACGACGAGCGAATTCGCGTTTTCCTTGTTGTTTTATCGATTGTGATGATGCTTACAGTACACAAGCGCACGTCGGTGATGTCTTCCCAAGCATTACGTCTGCTGGTCGGGTATTCATTATCACGGATAGCACTTGACACGTGTGCATGATAAGACTTGTTTGGCTTATGTTGTATAATGACTAGAGAAGATGTGTGTGTGTGCTATATTGAGGGATGTATAGATTCAGCACATAGATAAAGGCGTGAGATTTTTTGTGTGGAAAATTATGGGCTCTATAGATAGTGATATTCGACCACAAATGACAACAGTCAAGGGCAGAAATTACGTGTAAATCGACCACTATCGGAATGTTGTGGCAATGGTAATAATATTTAATTGTAGTTGGAAGTGGTAAATATGGTCGTTCGTGGCTAACAATATTCTTGTGAGTGTGGTATGTATTTGATGATCTGCATAAAAGTTTGCGGGTTTAACTGTCACTGGGATTTAGCGATCTGTGTATAAATAATTTTACCGCTGGAAGTCAGAGAAAGAAAAGGTGAATGGTGCTTGGATAGAGGCGGCATTTATAATTCGTTGTGCAAATTCGATAAGAACGAATGGGAATGCTAGATTGATTGAATGACATGGTTTGTGGTGGGATATATGAGCGTCAAGATAGGGTTGAGGACGTTTGCGTATGTTGAGAGTAGGAAGGGTATCAGGTTAGATGAGGTGGGACGAGTGAATTGGATTTTATTTTGGTAAAGAGGTTGTGTTGTGAGAAGAAAATAAAATGGTTCAAATGGCTCTGAGCACTATGGGACTTAACTTCTGAGGACATCAGTCCCCTAGGACTTAGAACTACACTCCTGGAAATGGAAAAAAGAACACATTGACACCGGTGTGTCAGACCCACCATACTTGCTCCGGACACTGCGAGAGGGCTGTACAAGCAATGATCACACGCACGGCACAGCGGACACACCAGGAACCGCGGTGTTGGCCGTCGAATGGCGCTAGCTGCGCAGCATTTGTGCACCGCCGGCGTCAGTGTCAGCCAGTTTGCCGTGGCATACGGAGCTCCATCGCAGTCTTTAACACTGGTAGCATGCCGCGACAGCGTGGACGTGAACCGTATGTGCAGTTGACGGACTTAGAGCGAGGGCGTGTAGTGGGCATGTGGGAGGCCGGGTGGACGTACCGCCGAATTGCTCAACACGTGGGGCGTGAGGTCTCCACAGTACATCGATGTTGTCGCCAGTGGTCGGCGGAAGGTGCACGTGCCCGTCGACCTGGGACCGGACCGCAGCGACGCACGGATGCACGCCAAGACCGTAGGATCCTACGCAGTGCCGTAGGGGACCGCACCGCCACTTCCCAGCAAATTAGGGACACTGTTGCTCCTGGGGTATCGGCGAGGACCATTCGCAACCGTCTCCATGAAGCTGGGCTACGGTCCCGCACACCGTTAGGCCGTCTTCCGCTCACGCCCCAACATCGTGCAGCCCGCCTCCAGTGGTGTCGCGACAGGCGTGAATGGAGGGACGAATGGAGACGTGTCGTCTTCAGCGATGAGAGTCGCTTCTGCCTTGGTGCCAATGATGGTCGTATGCGTGTTTGGCGCCGTGCAGGTGAGCGCCACAATCAGGACTGCATACGACCGAGGCACACAGGGCCAACACCCGGCATCATGGTGTGGGGAGCGATCTCCTACACTGGCCGTACACCACTGGTGATCGTCGAGGGGACACTGAATAGTGCACGGTACATCCAAACCGTCATCGAACCCATCGTTCTACCATTCCTAGACCGGCAAGGGAACTTGCTGTTCCAACAGGACAATGCACGTCCGCATGTATCCCGTGCCACCCAACGTGCTCTAGAAGGTGTAAGTCAACTACCCTGGCCAGCAAGATCTCCGGATCTGTCCCCCATTGAGCATGTTTGGGACTGGATGAAGCGTCGTCTCACGCGGTCTGCACGTCCAGCACGAACGCTGGTCCAACTGAGGCGCCAGGTGGAAATGGCATGGCAAGCCGTTCCACGGGACTACATCCAGCATCTCTACGATCGTCTCCATGGGAGAATAGCAGCCTGCATTGCTGCGAAAGGTGGATATACACTGTACTAGTGCCGACATTGTGCATGCTCTGTTGGCTGTGTCTATGTGCCTGTGGTTCTGTCAGTGTGATCATGTGATGTATCTGACCCCAGGAATGTGTCAATAAAGTTTTCCCTTCCTGGGACAATGAATTCACGGTGTTCTTATTTCAATTTCCAGGAGTGTAATTAAACCTAACTAACCTAAGGACATCACACACATCCATGCCCGAAGCAGGATTCGAACCTGCGACCGTAGCGGTCGCGCGGCTCCAGACTGAAGCGCCTAGAACCGTTCGGCCATTCCGGCCGGCGTTCTGAGAAGAATTTCCGTTCATAAAAGTGAGAGATTAAGAAAGCGAGCGTTAACTATTTCTGGGGACTATAGAATTACGTGGAGGTAGCGTTGTGAAATAAGAATAATATTGAGAACGTTTTAGATGGCGAGTCGCGACGCGTAAGTTTCGCGACGAGGCGAGAGTTGTGTCATAGGCGGTAAAGACAACTGCTGCTAGGAGGTGTCTCGCATATGGGGGCTGCGCCTTGGAATTCTGCGACGTCGGTATAAGCATGACTGTATAGAGGGATGCAACTTTCACCGGTGTTCGACGACGCCGGCTCCGGGACTGCGACGGAGTGCGCGGGACCCGGGCCGGTGCCTGTGCGTGGTTTGACAGCTGACGGCCGCGTCGACCGCAACTGCGCGCGAACGAGATTCTAGCGTTTGCGCTCTACTGGACATGGGTTGGGGGAGGGTGCTTGCGGGCGTTGATTGAATTATTTTGTGAGCAGGTGTGTAGGTTGTGCTATGAGCTTTTGGATAGTTCACGAGTACTGAGCGTGTCTAGACATACGTGTGCTGAATTATTTAGGAGTATGAATGTCTGAAATTAAATTATTTGCGTAAATTAGGAGTTGTTTGCGTGTCTGCAGACTATGTTTTGTGAGCGCAAGCATAAGATGGAGAGTGTGATAAATATATTCGACCTCTAAATAAAATGCTCGAAAGTAAATAGAGTGGACTCCTTCCTTACTCTCCCCAGCAGCCTAGCGCAGCCTGAGTAATTTTAGCATAATTATCGCTCCTACAGACCACCATCTGGGATTAGGTCATAGGAGGGATGACAGTATGATCTGATGGCAGAAATGTGTACTACGTCAGATGGACTGTAAACCTCGTGGTGGAGACACCGCCTGCAAAATAAAGACTTGTGTTCAGATATGTTTTCCCGTCATTTCGCCCCACCGTCTTGGATGACGTCATGCGCTGTGCACGTTAGTACAGGTTAGTACATGTTAGCCCGCCAACATGGGTTGGTAAGGGGGCGTGGTGCTGGTTTCAGGATCGTGGTTGAGAATTTGAATATTTGATTCCAAGTCCAGGTGGGTGTGGCATTGGTGAAAATTGATTCCAAGTCCTAGATTCTTTGAAGTCGAATCACGTGACTAATGCAGTAGCCAATAAGGAGTGCAACATTCTAGGGATTGGGTGGGTGCTAGGTCATGAATGAACACAGCGCTGATAGTGGGAAAACGTGGAACTTCTCATTTGATCATTGAATATTGAAATTGTAAATTGACTTACTGAATATGATTAAAATTGAAATGGAATTAAGTACTTCGTTAATTGGTATGTTAGATGAGCGATGTGGGTGTTCCTTTAGTTGGCATACTTATAGAAGACTATGTCCAGCGTGAGTATAAAGGTGTGGGCTTAAGGCTTTGATGTAAGCGGTCTCTCGCAGGCTGCTGACGCGGCGCGTGTCTGTTTATAACGCACGCGCGCGAGAGAGCAGCGATCTTGTGTTATCACGTGACTTCACGGTAGTGCTCTCTGGTGGCCACGACATGATCTAAGTCAGTTGGGCTCTGAAGCTAGCAGTAAACACACTGTATAGGGTCATCTAGAATACCGGTACTTGCGTCATCACCCAACATCGCAGTGGCGACCTCTGGTGGCACCGATATGAAATGAGCCAGGTGGGCTCTGGAGCTCACGATGAACACACTGTATATGGTCATCTAAAATACTGGTACCTGCATCATCACCCGATATCGCGGTGGCGCTGTCTGCTGACACAGATATGAACTAAGTCAGTTGCAGTCCAGACCCAGTGGCGAACACATCTGCTTGAAATTGCTTAAATAATAAAGACAAGTCGTTTTTCCCGCCATTTTCTCAGGTGTGACGCATTATCATGTTGGAATTAGCACTTCACGTCATTTTTCTGGACGAGGGGGGCGTGGCACGTTCCCACCAAATTCAAACTTCCCGCCGGAATCCGCCATCTTGATTGACGTCATCATCGCCATCTTGGATGACGTCATCGTCGCCATCTTGGATGACGTCATCACCACCATCTTGGATAATGGTAACTTGCCCTCAAACACAGGTTGTCCCAATACTGATGTGTATGTCGCATCAGATTATATACATTGCATCGATAAGTACATGCTACCACATAACCCTATGTAGAATGTTGCATATGATGATCAGCTTTCCGTCTGTGATTTGAGCATGAGACATTTATAAAACATTCAGGCTGTTTTGAAATTGCATGCATTGCATATCAGAAGTGGTATGTAGATAAATAGTAACTACTGTCTTACAATGTCTGGGACATTTTCCTAAAGTCACCTCACGCGGTTTATTCACGACTTTGGCAGTTTATTACAGCACATAACCTCTACAGAAGTATTTCACTATAGATTTTGGACAACAGCTACAGCCATAGTAATATTGTGATTTACTACCATTTCTAATGAATACTGTCATCAACTATAAAAACATTATGACCTACTGTGTGGAGAAATCTGTAACTGCCTACTGTACATCCTCGTCCGACAGGAATCGTCGATACTTCTAGGCGTTTTCTAAGGTACCAAAGGCGCGATAATCCTATGGGGAAAGAACAGGACTATAGGGTGGGCGCTGGAGTGTCTCTCGCTTGAGCTGGAGTAACTTCTGCGTTACGACATTTGCGAAATGGGGACGTCGAGATGCGGCCAGCACGGAACTTGGTCTATCACCCGACAACGGTGATTTTCGGCAGTCGTGCTGCCGGATACACATGCTTTATTTTCCTACGGATCTCTGCCAGTATTTGTCCTTCGGCATCCAAAAAAAAGAATAACAGAACAGTTGTCCTGTTGGGATGCAGTTGTTAATAACAAGCCGGCCGAAGTGGCCGTGCAGTTAAAGGCGCTGCAGTCTGGAACCGCAAGACCGCTACGGTCGCAGGTTCGAATCCTGCCTCGGGCATGGATGTTTGTGATGTCCTTAGGTTAGTTAGGTTTAACTAGTTCTAAGTTCTAGGGGACTAATGACCTCAGCAGTTGAGTCCCATAGTGCTCAGAGCCATTTGAACCATTTTTTGTTAATAACATCGCCACTGTTCACGTTTCCACATTTACTGGACGCACGTCACAAAGAAACGAATACCACACTAATCCCTTGCCTACATGTCCGCACTTACGCATCCGCATCAGTCACAATACTTTGCATATACGCTGTAGCAATGCCCTCAAACGGATACATTTTGATGGTCCCCTACACTTATATATTAACTTAGTGTAATTGTTACACACGATCTTCTGCTTTGAAAGTCATAAAAAAGGATCCTTGTATCCTTTTCCTGTTATCGTAATAAAATTTCGTTTCTCCTCCTCTTGTGTAACAACGTTCAGGTTTTCATGTTTTTTAAGGAGTGTATTTTGAAATCTTATAGTCAGTGTTGATACATATTGTGCACATCGTGACGCACATAAGCGCTCACCTAAGGAAAAAATAGTAATAATGTGAGTCTCATTAAGAAAGGTCTATAAATTGTCGTACAGGGTGCCTACACAGAAATGACGTTTTTAAGGCGGTTTAAAAAGGGGAAAAATCTTTCTTTGTTTCAGGTCTGACTTGTCCGTTATGTGTAGAAGCACCTAAACTTGCTGCCTATCATTTGTAAACGTTTGGCGCGTTTTCGTTATTTCACTGTTGTTCGTTCAAGCGAAAATAGCGTCAGTCCAGGAAAAGCCACACACTTTGCTTTGGTACACTGAGTTTAAATCCACTGTTACGGTGCAAAGGCAGTTAGTTCTGGTTTACTAGAAAGTAGCAGCATACTGCAAGTGGGTAAAAGCATGATATAGGCAATTTCTGGACACCAGAAACGTTCTGAAGCAGCATGTAGATGGTCGGCGTTTCTCTGAAACTTAGCGTATTGTTCTGTTAAGTGGTTTTCCATGTCACCTCCATTTCCTTTTGATTGGCAGCCATTTATTCTATTATCCACCCGTCCCCTCCCCTCCCCAAGCCTTCTTCCCCCCCCCCCCCCCCCCCCCCCCGCTGCTACAGGTACACTTTCAGGTCTGAGTTATTGGAATAGCTCCTCTCATGCTCATCAATTTGATTGACTACTTAATTAAATTGATCAATAAATTAACCTCTCACCCACTGGTAACGCTGCCCCCAGAAAATGGTGCTAAGTTGAAATTCCATCAGGACAATGCAACACACCACAGCTACCTCCACTAACCTGAGAAAATGGCGGGGAAAAAAGGGCACTTTGGCTACCTCCACTAACATAAGTCATTCGACCGCCACCTCTTCCTAGGGATTGGCGGGAAACAGACTCTGCCTGTGCTGGACATAAGTCTTTATTTTCAGTCTTTATTTAAACAACTGGAGGCAGTACCACTATCAAATGTGTTCACCCCAAGGTGCAGAGTCCAACTGACCTAGTACACAGTACTGCCACCAGAGGGTGCTTTTGTCCCTTCCGTGATGTAATCGAAGATAGCAGTCTGGTGTGGTGGAGAGGAAGGATCTCATAACAGGAAATCCAAGGGTATATTGCTCATTTATAAAATAATCAGTTTGTGGGGTTGGATTTCTCTTGCTCATCATTATCTGCTGTTTGGAAACATATAGGTCTTGTAAGAAGCAATTACATTCGGCAAACATGTTGCATAACCTAATGTTCAGCACTGTACTCTGGGTGTCTTAACCTAATGTTTGGGCCTTTGTCGGCACTTAACCTATTGTTCTGTTAAGTGGTTTTCAATATCATCCCCATTTCCTTAAACTATTGTACTGCCTTTGATACCAAGTTAAGTAATTAGTTATGCCCTCCCCCCATTCTCTGGTACACTTTTCGAATTTCACATGCTTTTGAACGCCATTTCCGGCGCATTCTACTTTCTTACCCATCCCCTTAAAGTGTTGTACTCCATTTTACATAAAAATTATTCAAATTAACCTAATGTTCAGCC
Organism: Schistocerca americana; assembly: GCF_021461395.2. Classification (NCBI taxonomy): domain Eukaryota; kingdom Metazoa; phylum Arthropoda; class Insecta; order Orthoptera; family Acrididae; genus Schistocerca; species Schistocerca americana. The sequence goes on along the minus strand of NC_060130.1, from coordinate 762,888,402 downwards.
CTTAACCAGCTGTTCTACTCCACATGACCAGTTCACACACACCCTCCCCTTAACTATTGTATCACTAACACCACGGAGATACAAAAAATGTATGCAAATTAATTAAATCTATATTCTTCACGTGTATGGGGTAGTTTTTCTTAATTCACGCCATCCTACTGGTTGGAGAAATGGATGGAATATAGTTTAAACAAAAGATCGCTAATAAAAAACACATATCACCACCCAACATCGATGCTGGGCCCCGCAAAGTGGCGATGTGGCCATCAGTTGCCCAGTGACGCACAGGTGTCCATTTGGGACCAGCAAGCATGAGGTGGCGGCATCCCTTTCATACCTGACACCTGAGAAATTCCTGTCAAATTACATGTTTACCTATGCACCATTGCTGGTGCAATGACATAGCTGAGATGCGAGTCTAGCACTGAGAGATGTTGCAATGCTTCCCAGAGTAGCACAGGGTGCATTGTTCCTAGCAATCCTAATACAACAGCCCGTCCATCACTGAATTTACTCATCAAACTGCTGCTACTGTTGCTGGTGTGGGAGCACTGTCTCCCCTTTTTTTTCTGCAGACGAGACATTCAGAGGAAAAAAACTATTTTCTACACATTGCCATATTGTGCAGAGAGTTAAACCCGGCAAAAGTTGTCTACAGATCATCAAATACATACAAGACTCACAAGGATATTGGGAGCCAGGAACATATTTACGACTGTCACTACAATTAAATATTACGACTGTTGAAACATTCTGACACCGATCAATTTACAGGTAACGTGTCCTCTTGACAGCTGTGGTTCTGGAGCAATCTGTGTAAAACAGCTTTTTGCTGCTGAAAGTCTTGACTGCAGAAATAAAAATGGTGGACGGTGCTTTCACACTGGTGGCATCAGTATTTCGGTTGGTAAATTCGGTAAGAGACAATCATAATCATTCATTCACAAGACACCCTTTGCGCTGGGATATAGGAGTCTCTACATAGTGGTGAGAACGTTATCGGCACCCCTAAGCGAAACCTCGCATTTTCCTTCTTGTTCTATTGATAGTGATGTTGATTTCAGTACACCAACCCACGTCGGTGACGTCATACCAAGCATTACGCCTGCGGGTGCGGTATTCATTATCAAACATAGTGCTGGACGCCTGTCCTTCATAACACTTGTTTGAAAGAATCTTGGCAGGATGCAGCACCCTCCAGAGGCGCCAATTTGAAGACTTTGTCAGATACTTTCCTAGGATTGAGCAGAATCGAGACATAGCTGGTGTGAGTGTAGGCATACCATAATTTTTTGGGGCGCTGTACAGATATAAAAAACATAACTGCACTGTTTGACTGAAATGAGTACATGTTGCAGTGCAAAGTTACTGTGGCTTATGTCATGGCATGATCAAAGAAAATGAGTGTGTGTCCTATCGTGAGGGGAGCATCACAAAAACTGTGAGGGTATGAGAGAGATTTTTACATGGAAAATTATGTGAGCTATAGATACTGGGATTCATTCCAGAACCACATCTGTCAAGAGGAGACATTATCTGTAAATTGATCGGTGTCAGAATGTTGCAACAATCGTAACATTAAATTGTAGTTAAAGTGATCAATTTGTTCCTGGCTCCCAATATCCTTGTGAGTCTTGTATGTATTTGATGATCTGTAGACAACTTTTGCCAGGTTTAACTCTCAGTGCAAGATGACAATTTGTAGAAAATAGTATTTTGCCACTGAATGTCTCGTCTGCAGAAAAAAAGGGCAGACAGTGCTCACACACCAGCAGCAGCAGCAGTTTGATGGGTAAATTCAGTGACGGACAGGCAGTTCTGTTAGGATTGCTAGGGACAATGCACCCTGTGCTATTCTGGGAAACATTGCAATATCACTCAGCATTGGACTCGCATGTCAGCTATGCATCATCGCACCAGCAACAGTGCCTAGGTAAACACGTATTTCCACAGGAATTTCTTGGGTGTCAAGTACGAAAGGGATGCCACCACCTCATGCTTGCGGGTCCCAAGCGGACACCTGTGCATCACTGGGCAGCTGATGGCCACATCAGCACTTCACAGGACTCGCCGATGCACCCAGTCTCTGACGACGGACGTCGGGTGGAAGTGTTTTTTATGAGTAATCTTTTGTTTAAACTACATTCCATCGATTTCGCCAGGCAATAGGATGCTGTGAATTAATAAAAACTGCCCCATACATGTGAAGAATACCGATTTAATTAATTTGCATACATTTTTTATACCAACATGGTGTTAGCGGTATTATAGTTAAGGGGAGAGTGTGTGTGAATGGGTGACACGGAGTAGAACAGCTGGTTAAGGGCAGAACAATAGGTCAATTTGCATAATTTTTATGCAAAACGGACTACAACAGTTTAAGGGGATGGGTGAGAAAGAAGAATGCGCCGGAAATGGCGTTCAAAAGCATGTGAAATTCGAAAAGTGTACCAGAAAATGGTGGGAGGACATAACTACTTACTTAATTTGGTATCAATGGCAGTACAATAGTTTAAGGAAATGGGGGTGATATGGAAAACCACTTAACAGAACAATAGGTTAAGTGCCAACATAAGCCAAAACATTAGGTTAAGACCCGCAGAGCACAGTGTTGAACATTAGGTTATGCAACATGTTTGCCCCATGTAATTGCTTCTTACAAGATCTACATGTTTCTAAACAGCAGAGAATGATGAGCAAGAGAAATCCAACCCCACAAACTGAATTTTTTATAAGTGAACGCTATACCTTTGGATTTCCTGTTATGAGATCCTTCCTCTCCACCCCCACCAGGTCGCCATCTTGGATTACGTCATGGAAGGGACAACAGCGCCCTCTGGTGGCAGTACTGCCTCTAGTTGTTTAAATAAAGACTGAAAATAAAGACTTATGTCCAGAGTCCTTTTCCCTCCAATCCCTAGGAAGAGGTGGCGTTCGGATGACTTAGGTTAGTGGAGGTAGCCAAAGTGCCCGTTTTTTCCCCGCCATTTTCTTAGGTGAGTGAAGTTAGCCGTGGTGTGCTGCATTGTCGTGATGAATTTGAACTTAGCACCATTTTCTGGGGGGGGGGGGGGGGGTTACCAGTGGGTGAGAGGTTAATTAATTGATTAATTTAATTAAGTAGTCAATCAAATTGATAAGAGTGAGAGGAGCTATTCCAATAACTCAGACCTGAAAGTGTATCTGTAGCAGCGAGGGCAGGAAGGAGTTGGGGAGGGGTAGGGAGCGGGGGACAACAGAATAAGCGTCTGTCAATCAAAAGGAAATGGGGGTAACATGGAAAACCACTTTACAGAACAATACGTTAAGTACCTGTCAATTATAGCAGAACAACATGTTAAGTACCTGTCATTCAAAGGCGAACAATAGGTTTGCCCCTGAGCGCATACCCGCTCCTGATGTAGGCAAACCACACTAACAAAATGTGCTTGAATGAAGGTAGCTCCACTACTGCTGGCGGCCACAGCAAAGTCTCACACATAGCGCCCGGTGCATGGCCTGGCTTTGAAATTTCTATCAATACGCAAGTGGAAGTTAGCGTTGTAATGAAGGCTTATAAATTGTTTATATTTAAAAATGTGCGTGGGAGATCATAATTCGATGTATGACGTTTGCCTCAAATGATACCTGTTGGAATAAAAAGCTAACTGGTCAAAAAATTCGTCACCCTTAAGAAAACTATTACAAGCATTATTTAATATCACATAATTCCTCCATTGTACCTGAAAACCACCTAGATTTGGTTAGAAAGTGAGTCCACAAAGTTGTGCAGGTATGTTGCATCCAGGATAAGCCACTCGCTGGGGATATGATCTTGCAATTCCACTAAATTGGGGGTATGGTGATGTCAGCATTTTACCCGCTGTTTCAACATGTCCCACAGTTTTTCTATGGGGTTCACGTCAGATCATTTATCAGGCCAAACGAGATGTAATAGCATGGGGGAGTGTACAGAACTTCAGTCACATCTTCTTCCAGCCTGATGATCTCAGCTGTTTGTGTCTTTACGCATTTGTGTGAGTAACGGCCTGTTGCGAGATGACTGACTCCATATGTAGACTGCATACACTTCCAGTCGCTATGTTCTCTCACTAACAGGTTGAGATGGACCTTCATTCATTGCCTGCAACAATTGCTGTCGGGTTTGCAAGAGATTTTGTTTCACAAGCCATGAAACGCGTCTCCAATCCCTCTGAGTCAGGATCTTTTTTCCGACAACAGTCACTACAATCACAACTACGATCGTGTTTCGCAGCCACATGTTATACCACTGCTTGTAGACACGTTTAAGAGTCTGCCACCAACAAATCCAGCAATTTCGCATACCATATGGCCATAAGCACTGCCAAACACGATTGTCGCTTTTTGCCACTCTGTCACATCTGCACAGTTACCTCATTTTCGTATGACGTTCGCTTGAAATATATCTCTCACTGATTGCTACTGCCTTATATTCACGTATAGGCAGTGTGTCAGTGGTTGAGTGCATGATTTGATGGCTGCACCAACTTTAAGGACTTGAGGATTTTTGTGTGTGGGCGCAAAGAGGTGACTAATTTTTTGTTCGGTGGGCTTATATCCACTTAGTACTATGCCATACATAGCACACTTTAGTGGTAGGGCAAACTCCAGTCTGCACCACTCTGCAGTGTTGCCAAATTTATTCAATATGGAGGATCCAAGATGGCGGCGATAGAAGTGGCAACGTCGCAATGACACCATGGTGCGAAGTTCAAATTTCGGTGCGAAAGTATGTCAATTGTTCTACCTCCACTAACCTAACTGCCTCTCCCCCACCTGTCCCCTCAACCAGAAAATGGCAGGAAGTTGAAATTTTGTAGGGAAAATAGGTCAATTGGGCTACCTCCACTAGCCTAAGTCGTCTGACCACCACCTCTTCCTTGGAATTGGCAGGAAAAGGACTGATGTTTATTTAAACAATTTGAGTTGTTATAGGGGGTAGCTCCATCCAGTGTGTTCACCATGAGGTCCAGTGTACATCTGACCTAGTACTCAGTACTGCAACCAGAGGGCACTGTCGTCCCATGGCGGTCTGGGGAAAATTGGCTGGAAAAGGACTCAGTCTGTGTCCAGTTGCTGGAGTGAGGAAGGAGTGTACTTTTATTTAGTTTTTCTCTGGGAAGTTGAAACAATTCCTTTAGGGACGGATTTCCTGTAGTTTATTTATTAAACTGATACAAAACATTCCCCCTGGCGTGCTTGGGGTCACAATACACAGCCTACAGACCCACAAACCACTCATAAATCACTGAAATAATGCAGTACACTGATGTGCAGACACAAAAACAACTCGTAAATTGTCAAAATAATGCATGTACAACGCTCTGTACACACGCTCAGGAATTGCAAACTGTCGAAATAATGCAGTGCACAGCCTACCACCAAGCAAACTACACAAAAGTTACCAAAATAATGCAGTACGCAGATGTACAGACACGCAAACAATTAGTAAATTGTCAAAATAATGTGTGTAAAACGATCTACAAACACGCTCACTAATTGTAAACTATACAAAAAATCAGAATGAGATTTTCACTCTGCAGTGGAGTGTGTGCTGATATGAAACTTCCTGGCAGATTAAAACTGTGTGCCGGACCGAAACCCGAACTCGGGATCTTTGCTTTTCGCGGGCAAGTACTCTGCCAACTGAGCTACCCAAGCACGAATCACGTCCTGTCCTCACAGCTTTACTTCTGCCAGACGAGATACTGTAATCCCTATGTATACATCTGCTTGACAGATGTCCTGTTTACAGAGGTAGTGGCGGCATGATGTGTAATTTCACATGTCAAATACAACTGATAAGCGTTTATCTGTTTCCTTGTAAGAGATATTCTCCGTTACTAACGATCATTTTATAGGAGTGATGCGAGCATAGTATAATTTCTGAACCGTGATCGGATGTGAACAGTGGACGCTGTATAAATCTGGCGAGCTATATTCTGCATGTATAACATGGAATCGATGTTTTAAGGAAGTCCGTTTTTCATTTTACATTTTGTAACCCCAGTTTATCGTAGAGAAACCTGCAAGAATAATGTATGTCGAGCGCTGGAAATACATTTCTTACATTGGAATATTAACACAGTTGCATTCCACATGACTAATAGGTCGGAAACTGCAACGAGCTAACATTATAGCCTGTTTTAAGCGCACAGCCGTGTAGCCTTAGCCTTATTTGTATTCCATCTTACCAATACCTTCTTTATACTGATCCCAGACACTAGAACAATACTTCAAAATTGATAGCCTTGTTGATTTACGCAAAATACTTCGAACTCCGTATGTCTGAAGCTCCGTTATGCATAAAAAACCACCCGTTTCTTGTTCTTCTTAACAATTTGCTATTACACCACAGTCCGCAGCTCATGGTCTTGCTGTAGCATTCTCGCTTCTCGCGCATGGGGCCTGGGTTCGATTCCCAGCGGGGTCAGGGATTTTCCCTGCCTCGAGATGACTGGGTGTCGTAGTGTCGTCTTCATCATCATCATTCATCCTCATTACGGTCAGAGGAAGGCAGTGGCAAACCACCCCCGCTAGGACATTGCCTAGTACAGCAGTGCGGGTTTCCCGCATCATCCCTGTGCTCCTTGGAATATGGGACCTCATCATCATCATTACATCGCAGCACCTTCACATCTGCTACTGTATACCGATAAGGGGTGCAAACACCCTCGACATGCATGCACTTGGAGAAATCTTGTGTACTTGGATGGGTGTGGAACAGCAGTTGCGGACTCTGTACTCTCCATTCTTTCATGAGCCGCAGCATGTAATGGTGTACTTCTGGTCAGCTACAGATTAAATCAGTGACAGTGCTACAGAGCGGGCTGGTCAAAGACAGTGCAAGGAGATCTTTCAGTCTCTAACTTTATCCTAAAAATGAGAGAATGCTCTGTGACTCCCATTCACATAGAGGGAGATCATAAATTACACACTATGCTCGAAGTGCTAGAAAAATGTTCATCTCTTTCTGGTATACTTCGATGTATATATTCGAGAATTACCAATGAATGGACATATTGCACAGTCATCTATCTACATTCTCAATGGTACCCGAAAAGTAGAGGAGGGACGGTTTAGCTATGGTACAGAATCTGGGAAGCATGCTGCTGCGTCATTGACCAGTGTTGAAGTTACTGTAAAATTGCTAAAATTGCTAGCATATCAACTGTGTTGCTTATTATTACAGTTCATCGATAGTGTCTTTTCCATCCCATCCTTTCACCGTTACGTTGTTGATTACCACAGAACGATTGACTGAGCTTGGTTGTTTGAGATGGGGAAAGAGTCTTGGTGGACGGGCAACACCATCTGCGGTTGGCTAGCACTGAAACAGCGATAACGTACATGATTGCAAATTGAGGGATCAGTCGAAAGGGAAGAGAGCCATAAGCTATCTCGTCACTGTGACAGATGAGTTTAAATGTAGAGGCCATCAGTCACCTTCAGACAGAAGTATGGAAACGCTTCAAAACTCAGCGAAACTCTTCCAGTTCCCTTATGCTGTGACTGCCTTTCATTTAAAATCACCCAGTATGTGTGTGTGTGTGTGTGTGTGTGTGTGTGTGTGTGTGTGTGTGTGTTGTGACAGCAGCAGCAACAACATGATTTACACTGTACGACATCTAGTTTTCTGTGAGAGGCAATGGATCAGAACGTGTTAATGTCAGTTTAGAAGCTGACACAGAGCCTGAAGTAGTGGTGAAAAAAATAAAATGTATGGCAATGTACAAAGCGTGTTAGAGCAGAAAAAAAACAATGTTTCAAACAATGACACAGGGTCATGGGACACCTTTCTTGTGACTGATAGTATAGTCTGTGAGATACGGTCATCCTCCTACAATATAGTCGATGAAACTTTACACTGGTCTGTTCAAGCGACTTCGATTTCTGGACGCCTGCTCCATGGATCAATACCTGTATATTTAGTAGGACCACCACATATGCTCAATGCTGGCATGCATACGTTTTTTTCGATATATTGGAAGAGAGAGATGCGGTAAAAAAGAACAATGTTTCAAACAATGACACAGGGTCACAGAAAGCCTTTCTTGTGACTGATAGTATAGTCTGTGAGATATGGTCATCCTCCTACAATACAGTCGATGAAACTTTACACTGGTCTGTTCAAGCAACTTCGATTTCTGGACTTCTGCTCCATGGATCAATACCTGTATATCTAATAGGACCACCACATATGCTCAGTGCTGGCATGCATATGTTTTTTTCCATATATTGGAAGAGAGAGATGTGGTAAAAATCTTATCAAGTTCTCTATATGATGAAGTTAGCGGAGCTTTTTTAGTTCGTAATTTTTATCTGTTAGATGATACTGAATAACAACGATAGAATATTGGGGTGCTAGACGTGAACAGAACCTGAGGCACATGGATCTGCTTTGGACTGCTGTACGTGTGTGATGCTGAGTCTTCCTAATTTTTGCAATACGAAACACCATCGTAACTGTTCGTACTGTATTTTATTTTTATACTATCTCATTTTGCAGGAGTGGGCTGACCTTACACATGATACATGGTTGGCAGAGCTATGACAACGTCTTCCCATTTACACTTAATGGTACAAACACGGTCTTGTCGCACTAACTAAAATTAGTCTGTTTCTACACGGGCTGCAGAATGTGGTAAATATAGCTCTCTCCGACTTTTGCACAGGTCTGACTTAAATTGGAATGATCAGATGTGGAAAGCTGCGGGGATGGCAGGAAGAGTGTGAGGAGCAGTTCCAAGGAAGAGGTGGTGGTTGAATGACTTAGGTTAGTAGAGGTGGCCCAAGTGACCTTTTCTTCCTGCCATGTTTTGCTGCCTAAATTTTCCTGGTATTTTCTTGGGGTGAGGGAGGGGAAGGGTTTGATTAGTGGAGGTAGTCCAATTCCCACCAAAATTTGCACTTCCCGCCATGTAGTCATTGCGACGCTGCCACATCTATCGCCGCCATCTTGAAGCCGCCATCTTGAAGCCGCCATCTTGAATAAATTTGGCGCAATGCAACATGAGGCTGCACGGACCAAGCCCTACTACTGACACGACCATGGTACAGAATACATTCACCTAATTCTTATCTCAAAACTCTATATGAACATGAAAGTCTACAGACATCCCCAACGGTCGAAACTGGGTATGTACACTTCATAGTAACATCACTCCTATAATATGAGCTGAACTGTCCACCATGATTTCCTTAAAGTATAAGACATTCATAGGTGTTTGCATATAAGTCACGATGCGGGTGGAGACTTCTAACGAAATGTATTGAAGAACTCGTAAATATGGGTGGGCGCTCAGCTGTGAACTGCAATTGCTACTGCAAAATATGTTTTCACATATACACATTTCCAATTACGGTTATCATCTCTAGCTGGAAAGTAATCGGTACGCTCTGAGATGTGTGTGTGGAAATGAAGTAAAACATTTATTTATCACTTTTTGTTTAGAACACAATTACATGCAACTCCTTGCGGCAGAAGAAGTTTCGGAAAGTTTCACGTTTCTCAGCACATCTTTTTTCCCTTTTACTTATCTACTGTATAAAACTCCCTCTAAGTCAGATTGTAGTTAAAATTGTACTGTAAAATTGATTCCACAGTCCTTGGCAGCGGTCGTTTTCTTTCATCAGTCCTGTGGGTCGACATCACCAAAAATACACTTTCTGCAGTGGTATTGTTAGCGGGAAAAGAAAACAAATAGTCGCTTAATTTTAGTAGTTGGCATTTGCGTTCAGGATTTTCGTTTTTCTTAGCAAAGTAAATTTACCTTTCTTCGACTGAGTGTTTAGACTTCCATTCTTGTGAATCACACTTAGTTTCTAAAAAGCTATTCAAATACACATATTCCTGAAAAGAATTGACTCCTGAAATCTTCACACTATTTTTAGTCAGATATACAGGGTGAGACACTAACTATTGCCACCTAGAATAACTCCGAAAGTATGATAGTAGCCGAAAAGTTTGTGGGCCAAAAGTTGCATGAGAAAACGGGGGCTATAATATGAGGTTGGTCTTTTGTTGCTAGGCGGGGTCTCGTCAGAGATATGAAGGTCAAATTTGTTTTCGTAAATCATATATTATAGTCTGGTACTTAGTTTCTGATAGCGGCTATCGAGACGAATCTAATGTGTAACAGTAAGGTCATTGAACGTCGACGAAAGTCAAAAAGGTGGCATGAATGTCCATTTACAGAAGGTGTTCGAAGTGGTGACATATTGGTGTCAGTGCAGTGCTGCAATCTTCTTATCATGGATTGAGTGGTATTTCTTATCACATTCGCACTTATCAAAGTGCATGCTCTAACAATTCTCTCTCTTATATCTTGCAAATAGTAAACATTCGCCGAATACAGCATATCCATCTAACGTGCCACTGACATGTAAACACCATTCGACGGTTTCGCAATACAACACTAATATGGACCGTAAGACAAGCATTGTCGAATCTCGCGAATGTGAATGATGTATTCCTTCAAAAAACAAGTCGATATGGTTCTCATTTATGGAGAATGCCAACGAAATTCCGTGTCAGCTAGAGACTTATATAGGGGAGAGTGGGGGAAATACACGCACCTAAGAAAAAATCGATGTGAACCATTCGTTACGTCATTAAAACCTACGAAAATAAGTACATCCCATACAATCGACATTTCTCCACATATTCCAATAGTCTGTAAATAGTTATAAACGGTACCTTAATTTTGAACATTAAAATACCCCTGAGGGTAATGACACGCAAAGTACTGGGTAATAGCACGCAAAACAAACAAACCATAAAAATGTACAATACTTGCTACTTTTATTTGCTTATTAGTTACTACAAATAGTAAACAGTATATTTGAGAACGAAATAATGTAATTCTACAAACATCTTTTATAATTTTCGTTTTTTACATTTTTATTGATGTGAAAAGAGTTCATTTTCTCATACAGCAAAAATCGCACTTGCAACCTTTTGGAGTGCTCCAGCCACTACTTTCTTCATGACTCCATCTGCTACAAGAAATACATCGATACCATAGTTCTCCATCTTTCCCAAACTCTCCACAAAGTAAACAGACATCTTCTGAAATCGCCAATGGATCAATATCATCAATTTCATCGTCATTGCAAATGTTCTGCAAGTCCAGATTTAGGTCATCCTCGCTGCTACTTTCACTTTCTTGGTGGTGTTTCTTTTTATATAATGTCTGTTTCTTCTTCGAGACTTTTTTAAGTTGCAGATTTCTCCACTTATCTGCTTTATCCTTAAGATTTCTTTTCTTGTTACCTTCAGATTTCTTTTTAATGGCTTCTTTTTGTTTCTTTATTGATAACTGTGTTAGCAGTTTATTCTTCTCTGGAGTTGCTGTATGGATAACTGACTTTCCCTTAGGCTTTCCCTTGGCTTGTTTCGTCTTAGGAAGAAGTTGTTTTTGTTTTGGAACAGGAGATATGTCAAATACACTAATGTGCTTGACACATGCACTTTTAGTGGAACATCTTCTGCTGGAGATCCAGGAATCTGTTATTGACTCCTTTTGGGGATATGTGGCTCGTTTGTAGATGCAACCACTTCGTTTCCATTTGTTGCAGTCGGAACCTCTTCATCTTCAAGGACAACATCTCTTAAGATCTCACATTGTCGTAAGTCATCATGCTGAAATTTGTTTGGATTGAAAGAGCAAATCCCACCTGCCTTAAACCCTGACTGCCCCTTGTCCATGGTAGTCACCTTAATATACGCCTTATTAAAAATTTCTGGTAACTCATATGGTGTAATTTTTTGATACACCTGTAACTTCATATACATGTCACATTCACGATTGAAGGCTGATTTCAAAGAAGAAAAGAATGTAACATCTAGTGGTTGAAGCTTGTGAGAAGTGTGTGGAGGTATGGTTACCATGACAATAGAATGTTTTCTTCAAAATTCAAAAATTTCAAGTGAAATGTGGATGCTGTTATTATCTAAAATCAGCAGCACAGGGTAATCAATAGTTGATTTTACATTGTTCTGAAAATGTTGGATCCATTTGAAAAATAATGACTCATTGGACCAGCCATTGACGGAACAACCATATACTGCTCCAACTGGTCCACCTTTACTTAAGAGATATGACATCCTCTTCCTGGGGAAGATAAATATAGGGGGGATGTAGGTACCAGCAGCACTGAAACAACATATCACAGTCCCGCTTTTCCCCCTTTCCCAAGATGTGGCCCCACCTATTTGTTTAACACCTTTAGGTGCCAAAAATCTCTTGGGCTTTTGTACAGTATTTATGCCCATTTCACCGACGTTGAACACTCTCCACTCTTTCAATTTATATTTTTCAAAGACATGTTCTACGTTTTTAAAATATGCACTAACCTCTTCTTCATTAAATGCCTGTGTTCTGTTAATGCTAGTTGCTTCTGGTTTTCCCATGCTAATACTTGGGTTTCTTTTTAAAAATAGAGCTAGCAATCCTTTCCAGCTAACCTAGATGACTTATCAAATTTTTTTGCAATGTTGTTAGCCTCTGCATACTCAAATGCAATCTTTCGCAGCTGGATGCATGTAATGCCATAGAGCAGCTTGGCCATTGTAATAACATGATCCCTAATCTCATTTTCCTGTTCTGTCGAAAATGTTGGGTTTCTTCCAAGTTTTGGACCCCCGGTACTTTTAACGTTAAATCTCGTTCGCAGAGTAGCTTCATGAATCCCAAAAGCTCTTGATACTTCTCGTATTTTTCTTCCAGATTTGATGGCATCAAGAGCCTTACAAAGTTCCTCTTGCGTCCATTTTGCTTTCTGAGTTTTTCTTTGTAATATCTAGCCGTCTGAAATTAAAAGAAACCTCGTTAATATCGAAAATATAACCTGCAAGGGGGAATACCACGCACTTCAACATCTGCGTGGCATTACCCCACTGTAAGTTCGATGACTAACCTAAGCATAACTCGGCACCTAATTCAAATTGCGGGACAAATCTACAATTAAATTAAAGGTTTCATTTAGGGTTAGTAGTTGATAAGCAAGAATTACATTAAAGCAACTTATAGTAGCACTTACCTTGCAAAACACAGCTGACCAAAATTACATGAGACACGCCGAAAATAAACAATACTTCATTGCTCCAACAATGCCACTGGAAAATGGCTGGCGTAAGCCGCGTAGTAGTTGTTACTCCTGCCGGCAGGGTGTAGCACCAACTGGGAATGGCGCGCGCTATTCAAACTGCGTAAATCAGCCTGCGTGGGATTACCCGCATGCGTGTAATTCCCCCACCTTCCCCCACTGAAAGATATCTTCAATGTACTCACCCTACGCGTAGTACATTTAATTATGTGTATGATAAATTGAGAACAACTGGATCTTTAACGCATCTGAAACATATCCGACAAATTATGGTAACTAATGAGGAAACGGAAATTGGTACTCTTCCCACTATGGTTCGAAATCCTTGTGTTAGTTCGCGTCAAATCGCAAGGGAATCTGGCATGAGCCAGAGTAGTGTTGTTCGTGTTCTGCATCGCCATAAATATCATCTTTACCATATCAGTCTCCATCAAGAATAAACTGGTACAGATTGCATGCGTCGCATTGAATTCTGCCGATGAGCTCAACTTCAGATTCAGAGGGATGACGCATTTATTAATTTGATTTTATTTTCTGATGAGACTACATTCATGAACCATGGAAATGTTAATTTGCATAACACTCTTTATTGTGCATCTGAAAATCCATATTGGCTGCAGCAAGTTGCGCATCATAACCGTGGTGTCAATGGTGTGGGATTCTGGAGGACAGAATTATAGGCCCCTATTTCATCGAAGAAAATCTTAATGGTAGGAAGTACACCACATTCGTGCTAGAAACATTAAGTCTGTCGTTGGATGATATACCATTAGGGATGGCTAGAAATGAGTTGCAGAGACAGTTCCCAAATCGTTGGATTGGACACAGAGTCGTGCCCGGCTCGTTCACCAGACTTGATGCCTCTGGATTTTTTTTCTTGTTGGTATTCGTAAAAGATATTATTTATAAAGACATTCCTACTACATCTGAAGATATGTGAGAGAGAATTGTCAGAGAATGTGGTTCGATAAGTGCCACAGTGATAAGGAATACCACTCAATCCATGATAAGCAGATTGCAACACTGCATTGACACCATGGTCATCACTTCAAACACCTTCTGCAAATGGACGTTCATGCCACCTTTGTGACCTTCGTTGACCTACAAAGACCTTACTGTTACACATCGTTGGATTCGTCTCGATAGCCGCTATCAGAAAATAAGTACCAAGCTATAATATCACATTAAAAACAAAAACAAAGTTAACCTTCATATCCTTGAATCGACCCCACCTAGCAACAAAGAATCAACGTCATATCATGTCCCCTGTTGTTCCATGCAACTTTTGGCCCACAAACTTTTCGGCTCCTATTATAGTTTCGGAGTTATTCTTGGTGGCAATAGTTAGTGACTCACCCTGTATAATACTGTTTTCAATCATCACCCAAGAGATTTCAGATCAAGTCATCCAGTCAAATACCTGACATTTATTAAATGAAATAGCCCATTTCTCTAGGTAATCAGTTGCTATAGTGCAGAAAGCCATTGTCTCTTCCTCGGATTTCGAAATCTAGTTTATTATTTCTTGGTTAGGGTTCTCATTCTTTAATTTGTACTAATCCATCTTGGTTGGCATGCCAAGAAAACTGGCAGTTTTCCTTTCATTCCGACATCTTTGAGTGTCAATTATTATATTTCCTACTACAGTTATCGATACTTTATGCTTCTCCACAGTTTTTATATATTTTTTCAAACAGAGCCAATTTTGACTGCAGAAACATGAAGCAAATTTCACTGATCGACCTACTAAAAGAAAATCTGAAATTATTTTAGCTCGCCAGTCTTCGGCTTCAAAAAATTGTTTTAACGGAATCCTAAGCTTAAGAACTCTCTCAACTGCCGGCATTAACGACAGCCATCTTGTTTCTGAGTGAGATAGAAGAGTCTAATGATTGATATGAACGTCTAAGCACAACTCTTCCAGCTTCTCTGTTTTTACCATGTATATTGAAATATAATTAAATATTTTCATGGTCATTATGTCAATGTCGACTGTTAAGACTCCAGCAGCGCTTGAAATAGTATTGTGGAGAGTGTGGGCAGTTTGTAACACTTATATTGGTTAGGAGTAGATTTATTTTAGGTAACTATGTATCTGCAACTTATGAAGTGTTCATTCTGTGTTGTTTGACCTCCTTGACGTATGGAAAGAAAATTAAAGTTTTGTAATGAATATATGAAAAAAACAAAAGAATAAGTTGAAATTTTAAATGATTACAATATGAATATGTTTATAAAAATATGTTTGTTAAAAGCTGGTTCATGCTTAGGGCACTTGTATTTGTAACATGTAAACGCTGACAGGAAGTCCCTCCGCAACGGAAGTGGCATTGTGCGATGTAAAACGTGTGTTTGGCGGTCGAACTGAGCGGCTCCTTTGTGTGAACGGCACGCGGTATGTGGCTAGCCTTAGCACAGTAGACTTTGACGGTGCTAGGAGAGGTAATTGGAAGCTGCATTAGAAGGGATTTGCCTCGGATGTGGATCTGGCTCTTATTTGGTATTCACAGAAAATTGAAATGGCTCTAACATGTTGAAAATCCGACGCCAAGAAGAGATTTTGTAGAGCATTCGCACATCAAGAGTCGTGAGTACAGTTAGCCGCCATTTCACCTGCCACTAATCTTCACCACTGCTTCACAGACTTCATACATTCAGTTAAGTAATGTATATAGGCATGGACCAGTTAATTTGTGTGTTGTGCCAACAACAATCACATAAAACGTCAATTCGTGTCCGAAATCACAACTTCAATCCTGGTTACGAACATAAACTAGTTGACAAAAATGGAACTCATATCTGTATGTCCATCTTTACAGAGATGGTTGTGGGACTCGGCTGTTCGTAGATGATGGTTGAAGTGATTGCTATAGCAAGCACAAATCTACAGACACCAGTATTCGAATGATGGCCATGTTTTGACCAAAACCGAGGTGGAATCTTCCTACACAGCGGTCAGGGGCCTGAAGATGGCGCAGTAAATCACCGAAACTGGTATCCAAATAAAATAAGTTTGGAAATTAGACGGCTAAAAGATGTTCGATTTGACTTTCTGGAACTAAGTGAGCCTGCCTTTACATGTTGTGCTTACAGATGGCGTTACTTCAGTACTTGACCCGAGCTCGTAACAGTATTATGCAAAAATGGGGTATAAATTGGGTCTTGTCGGGATGTTGGGATGGGAAGATCCATTTGGTGATGGTCCCAATATATTGGGACGGATGGTGAGCCTATTTCCAGGTGGCCCTGAACGAAGAAAAATATGTGGGCCCTAAACTGCATGGAGAACTCTGGGAACCAGGATGTGGCGCGCAATTGTGTATTGTAAATATACGTTAATGAAAATAGTTATAAACCTGAAACCAGCTGCACGCCATTGTGTTTCTTCCCCCAGTCGAAAACTGTAATGAAGCAGTTCATTCAAAATTTTTCGATTCCTGAGATATTTTCACAGTTGGCAAAGTGGAGAGGAATATTTGTGACGTATTTACATGTCATTATCATAAATATACATACACGAACTGAGTAATACTTAACCCCATTTCTTATATATGTACAATAGGAAGAGTGATAATTAAGCCATATTTATAGCGGATTGGTCATTGTTGGGGAACCTGCACAAGTAATATAGACTTCAAAGAACAAAGTTTTCAGCACAACTCAGCAAGCAAGAAACCTATCATGAAGCACACAAAATGAATACTGATTAAATGATAGATAAAACTATTAGTTAAAACTCGTTTCACTTTCTTTTGTTACATGAAAAAAGCATTCTAAATATCTCTATAAGCAGTAATTACTGTTTAATACACTTCATAGGTGCAATGTCAAATATTTTATAAGAAATATTGTAAAAAATGGCGTGTATAGTTTAACCACCCACAAGATAAACATTACTGAATCCTCGAGTTGGGGAAAAGAAGGCAAACGATTCACCCTATTATATAGGAGCTCTAACTGCAATGATACCTCTCTAGAGCTCCTGTATAATAGGCTGAATCGTCTGCCATGTTTTCACCAACTCGAGGATTCGACAACGCTTAGCTATTGGTGGTTAAACTATTCACCCAATTTCATACAATATTTCTTATAAAATGTACAATGATATAATTTTGTAGGTACATCCAGTGGTATATGAGTCTACTGTCTGCGAAATGTGTTGCGAATAGCATAAGTAGTAAAGAAATAATAAATTAAAACGTCATGCATGTTCCGGTGGTTTTTCACCAATCTCAGTGTTTATAACGTCATATCTCTTGAACTACGTGTCGCAGAATAATATGTTTTTGTGGGCACATTCAGCACCATATGCAGATACTACATGCGAAACGTGGTGTGAATATAGCTAGAAGTAAAGAAATAACAAATTAAAACGTCGTGGATGTCACGCATCTCAGTATTTGCTGTCATATCTCTTGAAGTATGTGTCGTACAATGATATTGTAAGTACAACTGGTGGCATAGGTGGACACTGTCTGCGAAATGTATTGCGAATAGCGTTAATAGCAACGATGTATTAAATGTAAATGTCGTACATGATGTGGCATTTTTCACGCATGTCAGTGTTTATGACGTCGTATCTCTTGAGCTATGTACCATACAATGATATAGTTTTGCAAGTATATCCAGTGCTATATGTGAATACTGTTTGCAAAATATGTCGCTAATAAAGTTTGTAGGAAAGAAGGAATAAATTAAAACGTCATGCTTTATCCCACAGTTTTTCTGCATGAACGGTGAAAATGTAGTAAACGGCAAACTTTTTCTCCTTTCATCATTTTGCAGGGGTTCTAAGCGACAAAAAGTTTCGTAAATGTTTGAAATTATGTGTAATGATTGTTGCTAGTCACCAAGTACTCTAGTTCTCAAAAATGGATGAATAAGGTATGGCAATTCGCATGTCGTGGGCTGCAGTGCTGTTTCACCCCACCCCTACTCATTTGATAGTTTTGTGGTTCTTACCCCCACAGCGATTCTTTCCAGACAGTAAGTGATATGACTACCAAGTCTGGTTGATATCGGTCAAGTAACTTAGGACGATATGATATGTGGAACACACATACATAAGTCCATTTTTGTAATATGTATGGATTGCATATGTATTCATTATTCACGTTTGATAGTATTATTCATGTATGCATTTAGCTCCTAACCTTTCATTTTGACGTAGAAACCTGATGATGAACCAGTCCGAAATTGGAACTAGTTGTTAATGAACATTTTCTTCGCAAACAGTTAAGTGATTACACCATGACCTCTGAACCACCTTACTGTGTTTGAGCTTTGGCTTCCCTCAACAATTTTTGGACTTTTCACTACCTTCCATTACGAAACTGACTATTTCTTGATGCCTCTAGGATGCATCCTTTCGCTCGATATTTTCTCTTAATCAAATTGTGCCATAGATTTGTTTTCTCCGTGGTTGGATTCAGTCCCTCTTCATTAGATTACTGATGTACTCATCTACACTCCTGGAAATGGAAAAAAGAACACATTGACATCGGTTTGTCAGACCAACCATTCTTGCTCCGGACACTGCGAGAGGGCTGTGCAAGCAATGATCACACGCACGGCACAGCGGACACACCAGGAACCGCGGTGTTGGCCGTCGAATGGCGCTAGCTGCGCAGCATTTGTGCACCGCCGCCGTCAGTGTCAGCCAGTTTGCCGTGGCATACGGAGCTCCATCGCAGTCTTTAACACTGGTAGCATGCCGCGACAGCGTGGACGTGAACCGTATGTGCAGTTGACGGACTTTGAGCGAGGGCGTATAGTGGGCATGCGGGAGGCCGGGTGGACGTACCGCCGAATTGCTCAACACGTGGGGCGTGAGGTCTCCACAGTACATGGATGTTGTCGCCAGTGGTCGGCGGAAGGTGCACGTGCCCGTCGACCTGGGACCGGACCGGAGCGACGCACGGATGCACGCCAAGACCGTAGGATCCTACGCAGTGCCATAGGGGACCGCACCGCCACTTCCGAGCAAATTAGGGGCACTGTTGCTCCTGGGGTATCGGCGAGGACCATTCGCAACCGTCTCCATGAAGCTGGGCTACGGTCCCGCACACCGTTAGGCCGTCTTCCGCTCACGCCCCAACATCGTGCAGCCCGCCTCCAGTGGTGTCGCGACAGGCGTGAATGGAGGGACGAATGGAGACGTGTCGTCTTCAGCGATGAGAGTCGCTTCTGCCATGGTGCCAATGATGGTCGTATGCGTGTTTGGCGCCGTGCAGGTGAGCGTCACAATCAGGACTGCATACGACCGAGGCACACAGGGCCAACACCCGGCATCATGGTGTGGGGAGCGATCTCCTACACTGGCCGTACACCACTGGTGATCGTCGAGGGGACACTGAATAGTGCACGGTACATCCAAACCGTCATCGAACCCATCGTTCTACCATTCCTAGACGGGCAAGGGAACTTGCTGTTCCAACAGGACAATGCACGTCCGCATGTATCCCGTGCCACTTAACGTGCTCTAGAAGGTGTAAGTCAACTACCCTGGCCAGCAAGATCTCCGGATCTGTCCCCCATTGAGCATGTTTGGGACTGGATGAAGCGTCGTCTCACGCGGTCTACACGTCCAGCACGAACGCTGGTCCAACTGAGGCGCCAGGTGGAAATGGCATGGCAAGCCGTTCCACAGGACTACATCCAGCATCTCTACGATCGTCTCCATGGGAGAATAGCAGCCTGCATTGCTGCGAAAGGTGGATATACACTGTACTAGTGCCGACATTGTGCATGCTCTGTTGCCTGTGTCTATGTGCCTGTGGTTCTGTCAGTGTGATCATGTGATGTATCTGACCCCAGGAATGTGTCAATAAAGTTTCCCCTTCCTGGGACAATGAATTCACGGTGTTCTTATTTCAATTTCCAGGAGTGTAACTATCAGCACCACTCTTCAGCGTGAGTCACTAACTATTGCCACCTAGAATAACTCCGAAAGAATGATAGTAGCTGAAACGTTTGTGGGACAAATGTTCCATGGGACAACGGGAGCTATAATATGAGGTTGGTATCTGTTGCTAGGTGGGGTCGCGTCAGAGGTATAAAGGTCAGCATTGTTTTTTTAAATGGGATGCTATAGTTTGGTACTTATTTTCTGATAGCGGCTATCGAGGTGAATCCAATGATGTGTAACAGTAACGTCTTTGTAGGTCAACGAAGGTTAAAGTGGAGGCATGAATGTCCATTTACAGAAGGTGTTCGAACTGATGCCAGTTGGTATCAATGTGGTGCTGCCATCTTCTTATCATGGATTGAGTGGTATTCCTTATCACTGTGGCACATATTGAAGCACATGCTCCGGCAACTCTCTCTCGTATGTCTTGCAAATAGTAAATATTCACCGAGTATGGCGTATCCATCTAACGTGCCATTGACATGTAAAAACCATTCGACGGTTTCGCAATACAACACTAATAGGAACGATAAGCCTAGTGCCGTCGAATCAAGCGAATGTGAATTATGTATTTCTTCGAAGAACAAGTCGATATGCTTCTCATGTACAGAGAATGCAACCGAAATTCAGTGGTTCGAGATCCTTGTGTTAGTTCGCGTCAAATCGCAAGGTAATCTGGCATGATCCAGAGTAGTGTTGTTCGTGTTCTGCATCGCCATAAATATCATCCTTACCACATCAGTCTCCATCAAGAATTAACTGGTACAGATTGTATGTGTCGCATTGAATTCTGTTGATGGGCTGAACTTCAGATTAAGAGGGATGATGCATTTATTAATTTGATTTTATTTACTGTAGAGGCTACATTCACGAACTATGGAAATGTTAATTTGCATAATATTCATTATTGGGCAACTGAAAATCCATGTTGGCTGCGGCAATTTGCACACCAAAAACCGTGGTTGGTGATTGTATGGTGTGGGATTCTGGAGGACAGAATTATAGGCCCCTATTTCATTGAAGGAAATCTCAATGGTAGGAACTACACCACATTCGTGCAACAAACATTAGGTCTGTCGTTGCAAGATATACCTTAGGAACAAGGAACTGAATGTGTATCAACACGATGGGTGGCCGGCACATTTTTCGCTGATGGCTAGAAATGAGTTGGAGAGACAATTCCCAACTCGTTGGATGTGTCGTGGCCAGCTCGTTCTCCAGACTTGACGCCTCTGGATTTTTTCTTGTGAGGGTTCGTACAAGACACTGCTTATAAAGACATTTCAACTACACCTGAAAACATGCGAGAGAGAATTGTCAGAGCATGTGCTTCTATAAGTGCCACAGTGCTAAGGAATACCACTCAATTCATGATAATAAGATTGCGGCACTGCATTGATACCAATGGTCATCAATACGAACACCTTCTGTAAATGGACATTCATACCACCTTTGTGACCTTCGTTGACCTTCAAAGACCTTACTGTCACACATCATTGGATTCGTCTCAATAGCCGCTATCAGAAAATAAGTACCAAACTATAGCATCCCATTTTTAAAAAAAGACAAAGTTGAGCTTCATATCTATGGTGCGATCCCACCTAGCAACAAACTGTCAATGTCATATTAGGACCCCCGTTGTCCTATGCAACTTTTGTCCCACAAACCTTTCGGCTCCTATCATACTTTCTGGGTTATTCTTGGTGGCAATAGTTAGTGACTCACCCTGAATAACAAAACATTTCAAAAGCTTGTACAAGGTTCAGTGAAAAAGTTATGACCCCTAAATATAGTTTTTAAGTGAAAACTTTGAATTTGGCACTATTCCCCAAAACTTCTTCTCCAATCCACTGCACCAATAACTTTTTGCGTCAACAGATGCCTGTACTGCAGTCGCTTACAAAATGGCTGACATCTTTGTTCTTATTAGACGATGTTCTGTGGTAGAGTTCGTGAATGCAGAAGGTGAAACGCCAATTCGCATTCAAGAAAGACTGAAAAACATGTTCAGTGATGCAACAGTAGATATCAGCACAGTTAGGATGGAGTCATAGTTGTAATTGAGATAAAGGGTAAATACTGTTGTCTGCCAGGTGCTGATGACCATGCAGTTGTGCGCCCCATAAACCATACATCGTCATCACCACCATTGGCTGACGAAATGCGGAGTGGCAGTGACTCCACACAGCATTCAACAAGTCGATGACATCAGTCATGGTGATCGCTGGGTGACCGCAGATGACTTGTGTCACATTACCTCCCACAGTAAAGGTAGTGTTATGAGGATTATTAAACAAAAGCCATGACGCATGCTCTACTTTTGCATGATAATGCAACATCACACACCAGTCGTCACACCATGATTACAAAAAATAGATGGGAAGTCTTTCCTGATCTCCCGTACAGCCCTGGTCTGCTACCAACAGATTTCGATATGCTTGGACGAATAAAAGGAGCTCTATGTGGGGTTCACTTTGAAGCTGAGGAGGCCGTGAAAAAGACCGTGCATCAATGGCTTTGTTAGCAGGACGTGTGTTTTATCACACTGAATTACACGCCCTTGTCAAGAGAAGGAAAAAAATATTGAAATGGATGGAGATTATATTAAAAAGTCATAAATTAATTGTCACTGTTGTGGTTTTCAACCTATGAAGTTGGATTTGAAATTCTTGACAAATAAAAAAAAGGAGTTATTACTTTTTGTCTGACCATTGTATTCCATTCCTGTCTGAAATAATTATCGTCTATATTTCACTTGCATACAGGTCTATACACGAGACAAATACCTTCACAGAAGACTTCCTACTCTTAAACTTAAATTCGATGTTACCAATTTCTCTTTTTCGGAAATGTTTTCCTTGCCATTGCCAGTCTCTACTTCATCCTTTATGTAGTTAACTTGTTACAACTGATAAATGTTTCTAAACAAGTATTTTTGTAGCCATCAGCTTTACACATGCAACTTTATTCTTTATCAGTTTCAGTTTTTGTCACTATCATCACTGGAAGAAAAGCAACATAGCGCTATTTATTTTTAATCCATCTGATGTACTGCTTTTCTTCCGATGATGATGGTTACTAAAACCAAAACCATTAAAGAATAAAGTTGAATGTGTACAGCTGACGACTATAAAAATTCTTTTCTTCAAACATCTATTTCAGCAGTTTTCAGTTATTTTGCTTCCCAAATACCAGAAAACGTTACTCCTTTTTGGTGTCTCATTTCCAAGTCTAATTCCTTGAGTAACGAATTATTTAATTTGACTACATTCCATTACACTTCTTTTACTTTTGTTGACATTCGTTTTATAAACGCAATCTTCGAAGTGCTATGCTATTTCTGAAAGAAATACAGTGTCATAGGCAACCGCAAGGTTTTCATGTCTTCTGCATGACCTTTAGTTTCCTTTTGTCAGTTCTTCTTGCACTCCCTCGCTGCTTGCTTAATGCTTAGGTTGAATAACATTAACTACTGCCCCCTTAACATTATCAGTCTGGTTTATGTACGAGTTGTGAGAAAATTATCACTCCATGTAGTTTATCCATGAAGTCTTCAGAATTTCAAACCGTGTGTTCCAGTCAGAATTGACGAAGTGTTAAAGTCAGAATTGTCAAACGATTTCTATGAACTAAACTGCTATGTTCGTGGTTTTACCTTTCTTCAGTCTATCTTCTATGATAAATTATACTGCCAGTATTGTTTCTTGTGATCCTGCATTTACTCTGGAATCCAAACTGATTTCCCTATAGGACGGTTTCCACCACTCCTCCAATTATTCTGTTAACAATTCATGTTACTAACTCGTAACGATAACTTATTGAAATGATGGTTCAAATGTTTCACACCTGTCAGCAAATGTGTTCTTTGGAATTCAGATTAATACATTCATTTTGAATGTATCATCCCTTTGTCATATATCATTCATATCAGGTAGGGTAGTTGTGTCACGGCTGGTTCCCCCGAGGGTGTTTTTATATCTCGGGGAATTTTGTGTTATAGAGGTCTTTCAGTGCTCTGTCAAATTCTTCTCAAAGTATGATATCTCCCATGGCACTCTCATCTTCTTCCTTTTCCCTTTCATGGAATTATCTTCAAGTTTTTTTCTTTTACATACTCCTTTTGTATATTCTTCTGACTCTCTGACAGCCTACGTTGCTTAGTAGTGGCGTGCCATACATACATACATACGCTTTGTGATCAAAAGTGTCCAGACACCTGGCTGAAAATGACTTACAAGTGCGTGGCGCCCTCCATCGGTAATGCTGGATTTTAATATGGTGTTGGCCCACCCTTAGCCTTGATGACAGCTTCCACTCTCGCAGACATACGTTCAGTTAGGTGCTGGAATGTTTCTTGGAGAATGACAGCCCATTCTTCGCGGAATGCTGCACTGAGGAGCAGTATCGATGTCGGTCGGTGAGGCTTGGCACTAAGTCAGCGTTCCAAAACATCCCAAAGGTGTTCTATAGGATTCAGGTCAAGACGTTGCGCAGGCTAGTCCATTACAGGGAAGTTATCGTCGTGTAACCACTCCGCCACAAAAAAATGGCTCTGAGCACTATGGGACTTAACTTCTAAGGTCATCAGTCCCCTAGAACTTAGAACTACTTAAACCTAACTAACCTAAGGACATGACACACATCCATGCCCGAGGCAGGATTCGAACCTGCGACCGTAGCGGTCGCGCGGTTCCAGACTGACGCGCCTAGAGCCGCTCGGCCACACTGGCCGGCCCCACTCCGCCACAGGCCGTGCATTATGAACAGGTGTTCGACCGTGTTAAAAGATGCAATCGCCATCCCTGAATTGCTCTTCAACAGTGGAAAGCAAGAAGGTGCTTAAAATATCAATGTAGACCTTTGATGTGATAGTGCCACGAAAAACAACAAAACAACAAGGAAAAACAAGACATCACCATAACACCACCGCCTCCGAATTTTACTTTTGGCACTACACACGCTGGCAGATGACGTACACTGGACATTCGCCATACCCACAACCTACCATTGAATCGCCACATTGTGTATCGCGATTCGACACTCCACTCAACGTTATTCCACTGTTCAATCGTCCAATATTTACGCTCCTTACACCAAGCGAGGCGTCGTTTGCCATTTACCGGCGTGATGTGTGGCTTATGACCAGCCGCTCGACCATTAAATACAAGTTTTCTCACGTCCCGCCCAACTGTCATAGTACTTTCAGTGGATCCTGATGCAGTTTGGAATTCCTGTGTGTGGTCTGGATAGATGTCTGCCTATTACGCATTACAACCCCCTTCAATTGTCGGCGGTCTCTGTCAGTCAACAGATGAGATCGGCATGTACGCTTTTGTGCTGTACGTGTCCCTTCACGTTTCGACTTCACTATCACATCCGAAACAGTGGACCTAGGGATGTTTAGGAGTGTGGAAATCTCACGTACAGCTGTATGACACAAGTGACACCCAATCACCTGACCACGTTCGAAATCCGTGACTTTCACAGAGTGCCCCGTTCTGCTCTCTCACGATGTCTAATGACTACTGAGGTCGCTGATATGGAGTACCTGGCAGTATGTGGAAACACGATGCACCTAATATGAAAAACGTGTGTTTTTGTGGGTGTCTGGATACTTATCATCACATAGCGTAAGTACTTTTCATTTCTCCAAAATTTTCTTTCCTTCATCTATAAATGTCATCTATTTTTCCCCAAGCTATTCATACTTGTCCACCTTAAATTTTTTTTCTAACCATTCCTGATGTTTCACAGTTTCTGTCAGTCTCATTTCTAGACAGATATGTATATTCCCTTTCACCCAATTCACTTACTTTCGCCTTACATTTTCTCCTTTTGTGAATTAAATTATGTAAAATCTGCTGCCTTCATTTAATCAGCTATCAGTGCTACCCATTTGTTTTTGACTGGATTCTTTTTTGCTTGTTTCAGTCAATTGTTACCTGATGCTCGCTTTGAAACCCTCAGCTACTATTCGTTCTTTCAAATTAACTGGGTCCCATCTCCTAAATTTCCTTTCCTTGTGCCATTTCTTCAGTTGCAATCTACATTACGTAATCAAAAATTACGTTTAGTTTCACATCTCATCCCGGAAATGTATGGTTGTATAGTTTGAAATTAGGTTTGGAAATCTCTGTTTCAGCGCTATATTATCTTCCAGTGTCTGCAGGTCTTGGCTATTGCTGTACAGCAGCTCACACATATTTCTGTTTTCATACTCGTTAGATGTACTCCTGCGTTACTCCTGTTTTGAAATGTTGGTATATCGAATAATGTTAAGAATATCATGGACAGCTAGTCACAAATGTGGTAGTAGTAGGGTTTGTGAACGAAGATTTAGATAAGAGAAGAAAACTCGAATACTTTGGCCACATAATGCCGAATAACAAGTACAAGCTGTTGTAACGTCAGACTGATAGCAGAATCAAGAATCTTTGTCGGCCATTCATCATAAGAGACGAAATAGGGTTCATCTCTGGTTCATTTCACAATAAAAATTTCTAATGCTATGTACAGTAATTAGTTAGAGTTAATATAACAGCAATTTGTAATTACCATAAATATTAAGACAGTAAATGTAGTGTTAAATACATATTACAATTGCTAATTTAGGTAACACAGTTAACATACAAATCATTGAAGCACAAAATATATTCAAACAGAATGCAGTTACTAACTTGGTGAACACAGTTAACATACAAAGCTACCAAATACAAAATATATTGAAACAGTCAATACAATGATTAAATAAAATTAATAAATTAATGTTATAAATGATATGCAACATTCGTAAGACAGTGAATTCAACTACTATCTTGCATGCTAATAACAATTATGCGTTTATTGATCGATAGGCCTATGTAAGTAGAATAAACAGTGAATACAGTTGAAACTTCCTGGCAGATTAAAACTGTGTGCCGGACCGAGACTCGAACTTGGGAACTTTGCCTTTCGCGGGCAAGTTCTCTACCAACTGAGCTACCCAAGCACGACTCATGCCCCATCCTCACAGCTTTACTTCTGCCAGTACTTCGCCTCCTACCTTCCAAACTGTACAGAAGCTCTCCTGCAAACCTTGCAGAGCTAGCACTCCTAAAAGAAAGGATATTGCTGAGACATGGCTTTGCCACAGCCTGGGGGATGTTTCCAGAATGAGAATTTCACTCTGCAGCGGAGTGTACGCTGATCTGAAACATCCTGGCAGATTAAAAGTGTGTGCTGGACCGAGACTCCCGCGAAAGGCAAAGTTCCCGAGTTTGAGTCTCGGCCAGGCACAAGTTTTAATCTGCCAGGAAGTTTCGTATCAGCGCACACTCCGCTGCAGAGTGAAAATCTCATTCTAGTGAATACAGTTGCTTTTACAAGTTGATGCCAGCACTATAGAAATCATAAAATTCTTTCGTACAGTAAAATAGGTTGTCCAATAACCATCTGTGCACTCTTTCTTTAAGAATTTTTAATGGCATGGACCAAGCGGTTAGTGATAGTTTATAGAAAGTGTTTAAATTATTCACTCGCTATGAGTTATCCCTTTTTGTTAGCATCTACCCTAATATGTCATAATCTGTCTTCTTTTAGTGTTGTAGTCATGAATTTCTTCCTGAACAACACCTTTCATTCCACTGTTTTTTACAAATAATACACAGACCTATACATACAGTTATACAATTGTCAATAGTCTAAGCCTGGCAAACGGAAGACGACAGTGCCTTCTGGGACCAGTATTACACATTATTTGTAACGTTCCTTACCGTATTTTCATAATTTTGGTATGGTTACAGTTATTTCTTCAAATTCCAAGATCGTAAGTAATATGTGATTCGAAGAGTCCAAAGTACATTATTTGAAACATCTTTCTAAAGTCACTTCATAAGACCCTTGTTCCAATGGATTCCGTTTATGTTTCATTCTCTGCACCAGCTGTCTGCAGTATAGTTCTATTGACTCACCCACAACGACTGAGCGGTGGTGTTGACGAAAATTCAATGTTTATCTTACCTTAAATGCAGGCAGTTTGTGCTTTGCATCTTTTGTCAATACTTTATGTGATCTATTTATTTTATGTGTGTAATACAGACCCATATTTATCATATCCTTCCTTTGCCTTACCTTGTGTGTTTTAGAATGTGAGTTGAATTGGTGTTTGTCTTGTGTTTGGTAGTTGAGTTGCTTTTAATCTGCTGGATGCATACGATAATTAACTTTTTATCTCTTACCTGCCCAAAAACGTTTATTCCTATTGTCTGCATGTTGTCTGTTTGTTGGATTGGTGGCAGAAACAAACTCTCTGGTCGCTTTCGCTTCACATGAGGGTTGTTGGGTACTCTGAATGGAGCAGCACTCTGCTGCTGAATGTTGGTGAGTGTGTTTCGCGTCTCTTAAGTATGTCTTTTGCTATCGGTGATCAGAACGGTCATAGCCTCAACCACAGTCTTTATGTGTTAAGTAACTGAAGATACTTAAGTTCTTCAGACTAACCGAAGTGTTCCAGTTATATCTTTGGGATGTGCTCTGCATTGCTCATGATAGGCAGAGCTAGAGTTTATGAATTTACTGGTGGTCAGAGGACGCTTTGTTCCTATGGTACATTGCAATGTGGAGTACGCTCCACAGGATATGGTATGGGTGAGCTAAGGTGCTTTTAATCTTGTGTGAAGGTGAGCATAATTGTGTCTTCATGTGTGTGAGATATTACTTTTCATTTATTGTACTTTTCTTTCACCTGTTCTATTGTCTTTCTTGTTCTTGCGTTGATTCTTGTGTTCTTTACTCTGTGAGTCTTCTGCTCCGTTACTACATCTCAGTACGCCGTCTGCGCTAGTTTAATTGCTCCGAGCCGTGTGAATTAATTGGACTATCGCGTTTCAGTAACTGCCTTTGTTTAGTGGGAACCACGTGTTCCTTGAACCACTGGAGCCTTCTGCCTTGCTACTTTTGGTATCAATTCGCAGTGAATATCGATCTAATCGTTCTTGTAGTAGTGTTCCCTCATTGATTCTATACATTTCGTGATTTTCATTTATTTCTATTCGGAACAGTTAGATTTGTTACTCGCAGCACGTGATCAGTTCTATTCTTTGTATGTTGTGTGCGCAAATTCTCATGTCATGTATTTATGCTAACCATATGTTTCAATCAGTAAAACCTCTTTGCGGTTAGTGCATGCACATAATGGTGGTACTTTGTTTGGCTGAACATCGTCATTGTCGTGTGGATCTAGACTGGGTGAATGAAGTCTATCTTTCCTGTTCTTTTTCCTCTCTTCTCCCTCACTACACGCAGTTAAATAGTAAAACTTAACTTCACATCACAGCTGATTAATTTATTTCATGTTCAGGCAGCAGATAAGAATATTGATAGGATGTCCACCCATAGCTCTTTGTGACTATCTTTGAATAAACGTATTTAGTGAAAACTCAAGCCAGGTGTCCTATTACCTTCTTTATAGCTCACTAAATAGCTACCTGATTTGTAAGTTAATGCTTTTCATGCCTTTGTTTATTTAAATATTAACCTGGTTTTACAGGCTACACAAAGGTGCAGTAATATCAAAGAAATATTGCCAGAGAGAGAAGTGCATAGAACTAATGTGCCAAGTTAACAAGTTATTGATTAATTATTCGAGTTTACTTAACTATATTATGTGCTATGGTTTTCACCTAGTTCATCTCAGTTGAAACTTTATTATCTCTTCTTTTGAACATTTAGTCTGATAATTTCCAGTCCAGTCTTTTCTCGTGTATTAGGAAGGGCTTGGGCTGATGGCAGCACTGTAATTTTATTCAACAGTTATCAATTGTAGGTGGCTTAACCACTTATCACACACAAATGCCAAGTGTGCATGCGAACTGGTACTTATCCTATGTCGATTCAGCTAAATGCCTGGAGTAAGCTATAGGTGTGTAGCTAGAATACACTAAGAAAGACCATTCTAATCATGTCTCTTAAGTTTCCAAAGGAGATGGGGGGCTCTTGAAATCTTTTTGCACACCTGACTTACATGTCATTCCCAATTAAGTTTGGAATCAACGTACATTCTTAGCAGTCTCTGGATGTCAGAGTAATTTATTTGGTGAGAACCAGTGAATTCCAGATCTGAATGATTCCCGTGTACTATTACCAAAAGCTGAGATGTTCTGATGTAAGATAAATTGTGTCATCAGCACAGTATATGACAGTATGATTTATGCAATATCATAGGTAATTGATAACGATGATGAAGAAAAAAGGGCCCACAAACCGAGCCCAGTTAAAAAATGATACTAATGAATTCTATAGCAGAATCTTTATTAACTGTGACAAACTATCATCGATCGTGAAGTTACAAATCTATTGCTGCTAATGATGGATTACATAGACCATAAAATTCTAGTTTTGCTATCAGGATGTCACGAAGTCAACTGGTTTGCTTCAGTCGCATAAGGCAAGTGACAATATATTCCGGTTTTGAAAGGCTGTTAATGTGTTCTCAATAATTTCCAAACTGGTCACAGTGGTATTTCCACCCTGTCGAAATTCAAACTGAATGTTTGTTACTCAGAAGGTTGCGTGTCGCAAAATAGCTATTTAATTGGCTGTACACAAGTGACTCAAATATCTTAGAAAATTTTGATACAATTGAGATTTTTTAAACACTGGCATAACCTTGGAACTTTTGAGGGAGTCAGTAAGCGCTACAGACTGTAAACATTTGTTAAATACGAAAGCCAATGGCTTATAGATCAAATTTATTGTTTTAACAATCGAATTAAAGAACCAGTAGCATTCAATACTTTTAGTGCTTGATAATTCAGAGACTAATGTTCTAATTTCAGTGGGTATGATACTATAGTAATTAAAGACATAATCTTGTGGTGGATGGGTGTGAAGCAAATCCCATGCTGGTGTTTCTGTTGCTTCTGTATAACTTTCTATTTCTTTGACAGAACTAATAAAGTTATCAGTCAATTCAGGTGCAATGAGCTGGGTCTCATGTGTGTGGTTTCAAGGATTCTCTTGAGCTATAATTTGCCATGCTACCTTGTATTTTTCGGGTGCACCTTTCATAGATAACCTTTGTTCTTGTACCAGCTTAAATTTGCAAAATTCATAAAAGGTGTTCTGCTCTGGCCTTTGCTTAGACGCATTTTATGTGTAGAGTACATTAAGTGCATGCTCTGTCTTATCTTGGTCAGATTCTCTGGGTATACCAATTAAACTTTTCATTTCTAAATGTTCTTTGAAAATTAGAAATTATGTCTGATAAAAACATAATATCTACACATTATGTCCGCAGCGATGTATCCTTGAGGGACAAAAACATCCGCCGGCAGGGGTGGCCGAGAGGTTCTAGGCGCTATAGTCTGGAACCACGCGACCACTATGGTTGCAGGTTCGAATCCTGCCTTGGGCATGGATGTGTGTGATATCCTTAGGTTAATTAGGTTTAAGTAGTTCTAAGTTCTAAGGGACTGATGACCTGAGACGTTAAGTCCCACAGTACTCAGAGCCGTTTTTTGACAAAAACATCTCCCTGATTTTCCATCAACCAGTGCTCTCTCTCTCTCTCTCTCTCTCTCTCTCTCTCTCTCTCTCTCTCTCTCTCTCTCACACACACACACACACACACACACACACACACACACACATATGACATAAACATACTTATCATTACAGAAGTGTTCTAATTCTAACAGCTTATTTTTGATACAGCAAATATTAATTTCTAATAATGTGATTAATTTATCTCCATTTTTGTTTTTCTGAAAGCCGTTTGACTTTTAACCAAAATTTGTATTTTGTGAGTTACCTGGATGTGGTGTACTTGTCAGATTGGTGATCGCTTTGCCTGTTACGTTGTACTGTTGCCGATGTCAGCCCACCAAAAGTCCTGATTTCTCACAGGTGTTTGCCTCCTGCAAGTTGGATTCAATAACGTGCAGTGTGGTTGCTGCTGCTTTTAGTTGCTGGTCTTCTTTTCTTTCTGCCGCAGCTGTGTAGGCATGTTTGTTAGTGGTCTTCATTACATCTGGCTCTGCTGCTGCTTTATTTTGTATTGACATCTGTCTTGGCCTTTGGATGGGACACCTTTTCTGTAGTTAGTGTTCTGGTTGACGTAGTCCAAGATGTAGAAGATTATCCTGGCTGAAGAACTGCAAGTGGTTTGAAATGAGCACAGAACTACTGTTCAGAAAAGCCATAGACAAACAACAGAGCATGCTACTGATTACTAACGTTCTCGGAGGTCAAGGCACTGAAAAAAGAAGAAGAATATGGGCTATTGATACGAGAGGAAAGGGTCTGAACAGGCAGGCATAAATTTATTTCTTCACTGAAGGCCAATTGTACGATCACACGGTAAATCCAGGAATAGCTATTCGAGGACTGTGCTAACTACAGTATGACGCTGAGTGTTCATTGTATGATCCGCCTCACTCCACAGTTAGTTATTCCTGGAGTAGGATTCCCATTCAGTTAGGTTGCCAACACAAATCAAATATCTAGAGTATTTTTGCACGAGAAAGTTACGTCAATCAGCTGTACTTCACATAAAAGCGCTATGAGACAAAGAAAAAGCGGCCATTGGTTTTACTTAACCCTAATGCCCATGTTGGGTTACCTGGGTAACCTTTATAACTATGACAGCCAATTTTCCAGGTGTATTGAAATTAGTGTACACAAGCCTCAGGTCATTCCTCATATACATCTTTATAGATGTCATAATAAAAGCAAAATTTAAATACTTTCAAATAAGAGCATTCAAATGAGAAGAAACATAATGCACTTGCTAATCTATATTCAGCTTACCCAGGTAACCACATATCTCCTTTAGAACAGGTGTGAAGTTCACAAATTAAATACTTTATTGTATATATTATACCAATAGTTTTATTATTTATTAGAAAACTGAGTAATAATGCAACAGATACAGTCATAAATATGTGCATACTGTATCAATTTTTCATAATATGTCATGGAGTAAATTACATTATATTATATAGCTACTAAATTTTGCAGCTCATTAAAATGAAAGATAAACTTGGAATTATTATTTATTCACAAATTCTGTACAGTGTTGTTGTAATGCAATGATCACCAAATATTCGTTATTTACATTTCTTGCAACTTTTTCTTGTTTTCTTCTTCCATTTGCTTGAGTGAGATTTGCATAGAAAACAAGTCACCAACAACTATCAGACGTCCGCAAGTGTCCCATTTTGGCAGAGCCATCACTTGTTCAGAAACCAGAATTAGAGGTCCTCTTATCATGTACTCAATACCTGATCTGACGGAAAATTTTCTCAGTCAGTTAGGATTTGATGATCTAGAGATAATGGAAGGCATTGCCAAATGTTTCCCCAGATCCACTAGAAACAGTCTGCTTCTATGAGTAACATTTTTTGCTTGAGGAATTGTTTTCTGTGTAAATTATGTATGTTGCTAAGAAAGAAATATCCAGAATGTTGTAACAAAATGTTAGTGGCCATCTTTACGTCCTCCTTTTTACACTGTAATGGGCACACAACTTGTCCATATTATCAACGCTCCCTTTTATGCTCTTATAATAATGTATAAAACCTGGCGTTGATAGGGGAGCAGAAGTGGACGCATCATAATGCATTGTGGGTAACATTAGAACTGCTTTCTTCTTCTTTGGAATGTGTGAACACAGAGAAATGTTATCTTCACTGAATCCAAATACAAATGACAGTTCTTGGCGTGAAGTGGAAGGCTGCTTTTATGGTAGTATATAGGGCTTGTGTCATTTCACAGTACCAATTAGGGACAAATCCCAAATACCTTACTACCCTCTCCCCTTGATTATTTTCTCTTCCAGATGCAGATTTACCTGTATAAAGTTGCCCAGTTATTGGATAAGAATTTCGCGAATCACAAACTCACCAAACCGTCAAGCCATATTTGGCTAGCTGTGAGGGAGGGCATGTCTTAAGTAAATTTTGTCCCTCCTTTGTAAGGAAAAAGCTGCTTATCAACAGTGAGGCAATCAGAAGGCACATAGTTTTTACGAGGTTTGAATTTAGCATTGCAAATATATCAGATACTGCAGCAGCTTTGCCAGTTTTCAAGTGCTCAGGCCTACTGTTCACGTTGTCAAATCTTATAAACCTGTTTATCCGTCAAAATCTGTTTAGTGATAAGCTTGCATTTGTGTTCCACCGTTCCTTTGTGGGTTCAGTGTTAGAGAGACTTACTTCAGCTGTAATCAGTATATGGAGATAAAGATCAAATTCTTCAGTTGTCAATGGCTTCCATACTTTCGCTGCTCCTTCTGAACTGATGTTATAGTTTGTGAATACCTGATGTGTCTTCTGTTGGTTTCACATTCTATTATATCACACATTTCTTCTGTAAATATACTCTTGAAGGTGTGTTTTATAAAAAGAAGCTTCGTTGTACGTTTTAAACCAGCCCTTTCCCACAAAATATTATGCTTCAGCAGATTTTTTGTCCCAAAATGTTCTTTATGCCATTTAGTTCCATCTTTCCCATCTAGAATGCCTGCAGAAGACACAATCGCTGCACTGTTTTCGTCAACTCTGTCGTCTTCATCGTTACTGTTATACTTGTCAACTTCAATATCAGTAGAAGCACCAACAGCATCTTCAATATCTACAGCAGCAGCCTTTTCCTTACTAGGTATCTTACTGTAGAATCTTCGTAGCTGAAATCCGTACCGTCATCCTCTTTTGTATCAACAGTAGATAATAACTTTCTAATTTTCTCTTCTTTCGCTTCTTAGCTTACTCTGCTGTATTCAGATTTAGAGAGTTCTAATTTATCATCCTTGATAATCCAGAGCTGAAGTTCACAGTGAGGGTCACAGCTTACACAATGATGAACAGTTCATAATATTATACAACTGTAGTCAGCAACAATTAGCATGTCTAGTTGCAAAGATTTCGTATATCCCCAGAGCTGAGTGTTGCCAACCGTGACTGTACGACAGTAAATTCATTGGGTTAACCCGTTAACCTCCTTATAGAACAAAGTATAATTTCTTGAGTGTGGACGCAAGGGTTAAGCACTTTCAGATGCCTTGACGATAATTTTAGTTGATTTTGCTGCCACCTGGGGAAATTACACTTGTAAATAATAAGGGAGTCATATTAAAATAGCACCAATTGACGTCGTAGGATAATGACGAAGTTCTATTCACGAAACTGGTACAAAAACATGATACATAGAGCACACAGCCACACACACACATTACAGGGAAAGGTGGTCTTTTTATCAGTAATCTGACTAAAGACGTCACTGAAAGCAGCACAGCATCAGCAACTGGCAAGTTCGCCAAATACAAATGTGAAATTATAGCACTGTTTACGAATTTCGGATAAACAAACAAAACAAACATTTTTTTTAATTACCACAACACTCCTACTTTGGTTAGTAAATTTTTTAACATATTGACTGTATTTTGTCTCTATGATCTTCAGTGTTGACATCAGAAAGTAGCTTTCTTAGTTTATCAAAGTTGCTTCTAGTAAGTGGCTTGGTGAGAATATTTGCTTGCTGATCTGCAGAGATGAAATCTTCCATGTTGCAGACGCCCAAGTTGGATTTTTCATGTATTAAATTGTAGTTCACGTTTATGTGTTAAGTTAGTTTATGATGCTCAGAATTCTTGGTTAACCAGATGGCACTTTTACAGACCTTATACAAGGTGGTATTCATTTATTTATTTCAGCCTCATGAAATTTTGCGGAATTAGGTGGATCCATATAATGTATATTGCACCATTACAGAAAGCTAGATATTCTGCGTCTATTGTTCACAAGGCCACCACCTTCCAAGCTATGGTGGCTTCACAATGTTTAGCAACAAAACATCACATGCATAATCTGAGTCACTAAATAAGGACAAACGAATATCCCCCACCTCTTGGGTTATATAAGCCATAAGAGGCTGTTCTTCTTAGATACTTTAAAGAGTCCCTTCAAAGCATTCCAATGTGTCTTTACTGATGTTTCAAGGCGCTGCCTAGCGCTTTGCACTGCAAAATTAATGTCAAGTCTAGATTTCAGTGACAGATAGAGCAAGATCACCAAGATCAGCTTGACGGTATGGAGCACTGATAATGTTTGAACACGTTACTCTGCTTCATTTTGGCCTGATGCAGCAACAGTGTTTCGATGTTCCCTTCGGATTATATTGAATACCGGAGGCTGCATCAGTCATATTTGTCAAATATAAATATAGGAGAGCCTGAAATGGTAAGTAAAAACTTCAAACCATAGCAATATGCAGTCCACCCAACTAGCAGTGCGGTCTAATGTGATGTTCCCGAGCCGGAAGGGGTGCTGGTCCCCGGCAAAAATCCGCCTGTTAGATCAGTGTCGAGGTCCGGTGTGCCGGCCAGCCTGTGGATAGTTTTTAAGGCGGTTTTCCATCTACCTCGGCGAATGAGGGCTGGTTCCCCTGGTCCGCCTCAGTTACACTGTATTGACAGCTGCTGCGCAAACACCATTTCCATGTACTCGTACACCATAATTATTCTACACTAGTCTGGAATAAGACATTCCCGGGGGGGAGGGGGGGGGCTCTGGGGGCCGAAACGCACAATAACACTGGATTCAGTGTGGAGCGACGGTGAGGTGGGTGGACTGCTGTGGCCTCTTGTGAGATTGTGAACCACTTACGGCTACGACATGACGAAGCCTCTACATCGTTTTTAGGTCCCCAGTCCCCAGTTTAATATAATACAATACAATACAACAATAGCAATATGCTGCTCGAAGATAGGTTAGTGATCATATTCATGAATCATAGTGGTAGTCAAATAATGCCCTAGACAACATATATGCATAAGTGACAAAATTTTTAGATAGAATCCCAACTTAGAGTACACTCGACCACGATCAGTACGTATTGCTACAGCATTTCAGTCCTTCATGTTGTACCATTGCAGCATGCTCTTACATATGCCTCTTGATTTAAGAAGATATAGCCACCTTGAAACTGTTCTGCTTGCAAACTGAGATAATAACTAGCACTGCCCGTAATTACACCAAATTCCTGCTCCAAATCATTCAGCAAATATATTGGTGGCTTCTCAAGATTCTGATACAAGCAAACCATCATCAATTCTCTA
Organism: Schistocerca americana; assembly: GCF_021461395.2. Taxonomy (NCBI): domain Eukaryota; kingdom Metazoa; phylum Arthropoda; class Insecta; order Orthoptera; family Acrididae; genus Schistocerca; species Schistocerca americana. The sequence goes on along the minus strand of NC_060130.1, from coordinate 762,851,272 downwards.
TTCTGCTATAAGCAGACCATCATCAGTGTGAATATCTAGGATGATCAAGAGCCCACATTTTATTACAAAAGAAAAAGCTCTGCATCTGTTGGTACCAGGCCAAATTTGTTTACCACACTGGTGATTCGTTGACTGCATAGATTAGATGCTTGTCTGAGTCCATAGACACTTTTCTTCAGCTTGCATACCCTTTTGGTACCATCCTCGAAGCACTCTGGATATTGCATATACCATGATGGAGCAAAAATGCAGCAACAAGGAAATGTGCGACATAATCGAAAGTTGATAGGCGTGTTTCTACATCTGAAAGAAGGTGTCTATTCAAATTTCACATCAGCCATATAAGGGTGGTGCTAGTAGCACGTCTATGAGGATGCAAATAAGGTTTGCTTTAAATGAAAGTTGTAACGGTCGTGAACTTTAGTTACCTTTGAGATTGGACACAGTGAGTTGATGTTAGTCACGAATGCATTTATGGTGACAATGACATTATTATCAACACCTCACTGAGTTTGAACAAGGGAGCGTAATAGAGCTCTGATAAGCTGGATGTCCCTTCTGCGATAGAGCAGAAAGATCAGGCAGGAACCTAGCCACTGTACATGATTCCTGACAGCGAAGATGATGAGACTGTACAGGTGCAAAAAGACCGGGCGCTGGACGGCCACATGGCACTATCGATAGACGAAAACATCGTGTTTGACATATGGCTGTGGTGCATCATACTGCATCTGCAACAGCAGTTTGAGCAGCAGTTAGCACCACGGTGAAACAACGAACTGTTACAAAGCGTTTACGTCAAGGACAGTTCCGAGCCAGACGTCCTGCAGCGTGCATTCCACTGACCCCCAAACCATCGTTATTTTCGACTTCAGTGGTGTCAAGCGAGAGCTCATTGATGGGCAGGGTGGATGCCTGTTGTGTTTTCTGACGAAATCTGGTGCTCCTTCAGTGCCAGTGATGCCTGTGCGTTTGTTAAAAGCAGGCCAATTGAATGCCTGCAACCAATCTGTCTGTGTGCTAGACACACTAGACCTACACCTGGAGCTATGGTCAGGGGTATAATTTCGTAGGACAGCAGGGTAATTCTCGTGGTTATCTCAAGTACCCTGACTACAAAAGTGTACATCAATTTGGTGATTCGACCTGTTGCACTCCCATTCATGAAGAGCATTGCAGGAGGTGTTTTCCAACAGTATTACGAACGCCCACATACCATTGCAACCAAACATGTTTTACAGAGAACCAACATGCTGCTTTGGCCTGCTCAGTCACCAGATCTGTCAGCAATCAAGCACGTATGGAACATTATCGGACAAAAATTCCAGCGCCATGCACAACCTGCATTGCTTTATTGACAGACCTAGTGGAACAGGCAAGGAACACCAACCCAAAAACTGACATCTGGCACCTGTGCAACACAATTCATGCACATTTGCATGCTTGCATTCAATATTCTGGTGGTTACACCAGTTGTAAATATACCAACAGTCCACGTTTGCAATGGCTTTTCTCTTGCTTGCATTAACCTGAGATTTTGTAATGGTAGTCACTTAATTATAATACCTAGACAAATGTATTTCCGAAATTTTGTTACTCTGTATTAACTATTTTTTGGTGTTGCAATTTTTTCTGTCAGTGTATATCTTGATATTGATTTAACAGTTTCAAAATAGAGTTTTAACATGAACTGCCTCATATCCATGACTGTGGATGCAGCGATAGATAAGAGTATTCTTGTGGAGTCAAATGTTACGACTGGACAGAAGGTTTCAGTCAATGCTATGTCTCTGTCGAAAATCTTTACCAACAAAGTAAGCTTTAACTGCATCCACAGATCTATCTATTTTCATCTTCATTTTGCATACAGACTTACAGTCGAGTACATCTTGGTTTTCTGGGAGTTCAGCCAAGATCCAAGTTTCATTAATATTAAGTGCATGCATTTCTTCTTGCATGGTGGTTTCCAACATTTTGAGTAAATGACCTAGTTTTTGAGTAAATGACCTAGTAGATAGTGTCGGAAGTTCCATGCGGCTTTTCACGGATGATGCTGTAGTATACAGAGAAGTTGCAGCATTAGAAAATTGTAGCGAAATACAGGAAGATCTGCAGCGGATAGGCACTTGGTGCAGGGAGTGGCAACTGACCCTTAACATAGACAAATGTAATGTATTGCGAATACATTGAAAGAAGGATCCTTTATTGTATGATTATATGATAGCGGAACAAACACTGGTAGCAGTTACTTCTGTAAAATATCTGGGAGTATGCGTGCGGAACGATTTGAAGTGGAATGATCATATAAAATTAATTGTTGGTAAGGCGGGTACCAGGTTGAGATTCATTGGGAGAGTGCTTAGAAAATGTAGTCCATCAACAAAGGAGGTGGCTTACAAAACACTCGTTCGACCTATACTTGAGTATTGCTCATCAGTGTGGGATCCATGCCAGATCGGTCTGACGGAGGAGATAGAGAAGATCCAAAGAAGAGCGGCGCGTTTCGTCACAGGGTTATTTGGTAACCGTGATAGCGTTACGGAGATGTTTAATAAACTCAAGTGGCAGACTCTGCAAGAGAGGCGCTCTGCATCGCGGTGTAGCTTGCTCGCCAGGTTTCGAGAGGGTGCGTTTCTGGATGAGGTATCGAATATATTGCTTCCCCCTACTTATACCTCCCGAGGAGATCACGAATGTAAAATTAGAGAGATTAGAGCGCGCACGGAGGCTTTCAGACAGTCGTTCTTCCCGCGAACCATACGCGACTGGAACAGGACAGGGAGGTAATGACAGTGGCACGTAAAATGCCCTCCGCCACACACCGTTGGGTGGCTTGCGGAGTATCACTGTAGATGTAGATGTAGATGTAGATGTAGATGTCACAGTCCATTGCATATTGGTATGAGACAGGTTCATAACACTGTGTCAAATATGCAGAGTTTACATGAGGGTTGGCTAATCTAATAGCCTTTTTGATTTTTATCCTGTCTTGTACTTTTCTTCTTATTTGATTCATGGACACTACGCAAACTTCACTGACATTCTATTTAGTATAATTGATTTCAGTATTTGCTTCTTCTTCAGGTGATTTAGGTTGGCTGGTTGATTTGGGGGAGGGGGCCAAACAGCGAGGTCATCGGTCCCATTGGATGAGGGAAGGATGGGGAAGAAAATTGGCCATGTACTTTCAAAGCAACCATCCAGGCATTTTCCTGAAGCGACTTAGGGAAATCATGGAAACTCTACATGAGGATGGCCAGATGTAGGTTTGCACTGTCGTCCTCCGAATGCGAGTCCAATGTGCTAACCACTGTTCGGCCTCGCTCGTTCAAGTGATTTAATTTCCTCTTCTTCTGCCTCATTCAGGCCCGCTTCATAAGAAGGCTGCTCATCTTCAGTGGTCCGATATATTATAAGTGGTTTAATCTTTTCTCATGATAATTTTCTCAAATTGATAATTCTTGTCATATTTGCCCATGAAAATAACATCATTATGAATTTTAACTTGATTTTTATGAGGATACCTAATGTGACATCCTTCTACCTCGGTCTCATATCCAAACAAAAGATCTTTTACAGCTCTGAAATCACGTTTCTGCCATCTCTGCTTTGGGCTGTATGTATAAATAATATCTCCAAATATCCTGAATTTGACCACATCATGGTCAAATCCAATCCATAATTTGAGAATTGATTTTCAATCAACACTGTTGAAGTCTGTGGTGTTCAAAATGTAAGTTGCCATGTTAGTGGCTTCAGCCCATAATCATATTGGCAGCCCATTTGTGTGAAGCATTGTCCTTGCAATCTCCACCAAGGTTCTGTTCTCAAATTCAGCTACACCATTCTATTGAGGACAGTAGGCTACTACTTTTTTATGTATTAACCCATGATTCAGCATTATTCTATGTATCTCTTCATTAATGAACTCTAGTCTATTATCAATTCTGATCACTTTAATTATATGATCAATTTGCTTGTTACCAGTTTTTATGAAATATTCCTGGTGTTTGGACACTTGTGTTTTATGTTTTAAGAAATATGTAGTTCATAAATGGAGATAGTCATGCCTCAACAAAAGAAAATATCACGAACCACCAATTGAATGAAATTGCATAGGACCACACAAATCACTGTAACTCAGGCCTCCTGTATTTGTTGACTCTGAGTCAGTTTAACAGAAGGCAACTTATGAATTGTACCCAAAACGCAATCTTCTCATAAGCTTTTAGCTTCTTCCTTAAATTGAATTTCCTGTCTTTCAAAATTTTATTCTCATGGAGAACGTTTTGGTGCGCAAATCTTTTATGTAAGATTATAAGATCTATTTTAGTAGCTATATTCGCCCGAATTATGTAACTTTCACTCAGTGAAATCTTAAGCTTAATCCTACACAATGTCTCTCCACAACCCCCCCCCCCCCCCCGCAACAATATTTTCTCCCTTGAAAAGTCTGCAAGTTTTCTTTATACAATGAAGCTACAATCGACAGTACAGATAGGCACTTCATCCCAGTAATTTCTAAATCATTCTGTTTGATTCATACATGCTCAGTAGCGTCATAAACTAAAAAAACACCCATTTTCGTCTACTTGTTTCCTCCTACGAAAAAGTTTATGTAATCAGTGCATTTCCTCTAGATTTAAAGCGATTCTGACCCTGATCATTTGACATAAGATTTCTTTTGCTTAATTTCCACGTTTATTATATATGAAGCCAACGTTTCTACAGTCTTTTGCACAATGGCTAGGTTTATTACACTTGTAATATTTACCTTTGTTTGGAATTTTTTTTCTTCAAAACGAGAGTTATCCTTAAAGTGTTTGTTTCTCTGTTGTTCACCTGCCACAAGAGCCTCCCTCTTTGTATCTTCCTGCAGATTTTGACACTTTTCTTCCACCAAAAATCTCGAAATCAAAATCACAAGTGTTTGTTGATCAGGATTTGTTGAGTTTCATGCACACTAAAATGATCGTTGCATGTTTGTAACATCATTAACATTTTTGTGACCACGATAGAGTTCGAAATATTTCCACTTTGATTCGGCAGGCGATGCACCAGGCTATCTACCTACGAAATACACTCATAGAGAAAAGACCGTAACACCAAGAAGGATTAAACGAAGGTTGATAGGCGTGTTTGTACATCTGAAAAATAATGTCTATTCAGTCGCGTAAGAGTGGCGGTAGTAGCGCCACTATGAGGATGAGGATGCAAATCAGGTTTGCTTTAAATATTCGCTGTAATGATCGTGAGCGTCAGTTACCGTTGAGAATAGATGTGGTGAGTAAATGTTAGTCACAAATGCGTTTAAGGGGTCAAAGACGTCATTATCGACACATCACTGAGTTTGGACGAGGTTGTGTAATAGGGTACGAGAAACTGGATGCCCCTTTTGCGATATTGCAGGAAGATTTGGCAGGAACATAGGCACTGTACATGATTGCTGGCAGTGGTAATCACGAGACTGTACGGTTACAAGAAGACCAGGCTCCAGGCGGTCACATGGCACTATCAACAAAAGAAAACATCTTGTTTGGCATATGGCTGTGGCGCGTCATACTGCATCTGAAGCAGCAATTTGAGTAGCAGTTGGCACCACAGTGACACAATCGGTTACTTCAAGGACAGTTCCAAGCCAGACGCCCTGTAGCATGGATTCCACTGACCCCCAAACCATCGTCATTTGCGACTTCAGTGGTGTCAAGTGAGAGCTGATTGGAGGGCAGGGTTGGGGTCTGTTGTGTTTTCTGATGAAAGTTGGTTCTACCTCGGTGTCAGTGATATCTGTGTGTTGGTTAGAAGCACGCCAATTGAGTGACTGCAACCAATCTGTCTGTGTGCTAGACACACTAGACCTACACCTGGAGTTATGGTCTGGGGTACGATTTCGTATGACAGCACAAGCACACTTGAGGTCATCCCATGCACTGCAAAATTGCATGCCGGTCTGGTGATTCGACCTCTTGTGCTGCCATTCATGAACAGTAGTATAGATGGTGTTTTCCAACTGGATAACACTTGCGTACATACCGTTGTTATAACCCAATATGCTCTACAGAATGTCGAAATGTTGCCTTGCCCTGCTCAATCACCAGATCTGTCTCCAATCGAGCACATGTGGGACTTCATCAGACGATAACTCCAGTGTCATCCACAATCATCACTAACGGTCCCTTGTCTCTGTATTGACAGACCAAGTGGAACATGCATGGAACTCAATCCCACAAACTGACGTCTGGCACCTGTACAGCACAATGCATGCATGTTTGCATTCATCATTCTTGTGCTTACACTGGTTATTAATGTACCAGCATTTCACATTTGAAATATCTTGGACAAGTATTAACGTGTGCTATTGTAAAGTTAATCCCTTAAACATGTTACCTAGACAAAGTTATTCTAGAAATTTCGTTACCTTATGTTAATTATTTTTTGGTACTGGAATTTTTTTCCATCAGTGTAGTTGTAGCCCCACCACTTTCAACATCTATTTTTTTTAGTTGTACCATTGCTACTGGAGTAAATATATGCTTTCATTCTTTTTCTGTTCATAAACTGAAAGTAGTTAGGTCCACATGGCAGCTGAAGATTCATAAATTATAATATGTAGCAATGGCTTCTCCTCAGTTGACTTTCTGATAATTTTCTGAGCTGGGTTGTCAATCTTTTCGCACACTATGGGCTCCTTTTTATATACTGGTATTGCTGCAGTGTTCATGTCATCATTACAGATTGGTTTAACTGTTTGGCTTGTTAGAGTATCCCAAGCTCCCATGGCACTTAGGTTCCATACACTTGAAACTAGCAAGCCAGCCACTTCTTGACTCCTTTGAGCTTGATAATGCTTGTAATGCCACTTTTTTTATGATTTTAAGTTTATGTTTTCACTGGCAAATGGCGGAAATAACCTCAAAAACTTAAGCTCACACACCATTTTGATACTGCACCCAGTATTCCATTTTATTTGCATGGCAAAAAAACTCGTCTCAATCATTACTGGGCCCATGGCCTTATACATGAGTCACAGCAAAACAGCACTGATTCTCGCTGTAGGATGATGACAAAGTTTTATTCACTAAATTGGTGCAAAAACGTGATACAAACATTATAGGAAAATAGCAGTCTTTTTCACCTGTAAGTTCACTGTAGGAGTCCCAAATGAAATCATAGTACAAGCAACTGGAAAGTATGCCACACAATTGTGTAAGTATAGCACTGTTTACGAATATCAGAGAAACAAATATAATCGATTATCACAAAAGTAAACACGAGTGAGAAGAAGTCCAAATATCAGAATTTTGCTGTTGAGAACACTGAAGTTAGCAGACATCATTACAGGTCCCAAGAACTTAATGGAAAAACGAGAGAGTTGATAATGTCACATACACTCCTGGAAATGGAAAAAAGAACACATTGACACCGGTGTGTCAGACCCACCATACTTACTCCGGACACTGCGAGACGGCTGTACAAGCAATGATCACATGCACGGCACAGCGGACACACTAGGAACCGCGGAGTTGGCCGTCAAATGGCGCTAGCTGCGCAGCATTTGTGCACCGCCGCCGTCAGTGTCAGCCAGTTTGCCGTGGCATACGGAGCTCCATCGCAGTCTTTAACACTGGTAGCATGCCGCGACAGCATGGACGTGAACCGTATGTGCAGGTGACGGAGTTTGAGCGAGGGCATATAGTGGGCATGCGGGAGGCTGGGTGGACGTACCGCCGAATTGCTCAACACGTGGGGCGTGAGGTCTCCACAGTACATCGATGTTGTCGCCAGTGGTCGGCGGATGGTGCACGTGCCCGTCGACCTGGGACCGGACCGCAGCGACGCACGGATGCACGCCAAGACCGTAGGATCCTACGCAGTGCCGTAGAGGACCGCACCGCCACTTCCCAGCAAATTAAGGACACTGTTGCTCCTGGGGTATCGGCGAGGACCATTCGCAACCGTCTCCATGAAGCTGGGCTACGGTCCCGCACACCGTTAGGCCGTCTTCCGCTCACGCCCCAACATCGTGCAGCCCGCCTCCAGTGGTGTCGCGACAGGCGTGAATGGAAGGACGAATGGAGACGTGTCGTCTTCAGCGATGAGAGTCGCTTCTGCCTTGGTGCCAATGATGGTCGTATGCGTGTTTGGCACCGTGCAGGTGAGCGCCACAATCAGGACTGCATACGACCGAGGCACACAGGGCCAACACCCGGCATCATGGTGTGGGGAGCGATCTCCTACACTGGCCGTACACCACTGGTGATCGTCGAGGGGACACTGAATAGTGCACGGTACATCCAAACCGTCATCGAACCCATCGTTCTACCATTCCTAGACCGGCAAGGGAACTTGCTGTTCCAACAGGACAATGCACGTCCGCATGTATCCCGTGCCACCCAACGTGCTCTAGAAGGTGTAAGTCAACTACCCTGGCCAGCAAGATCTCTGGATCTGTCCCCCATTGAGCATGTTTGGGACTGGATGAAGCGTCGTCTCACGCGGTCTGCACGTCCAGCACGAACGCTGGTCCAACTGAGGCGCCAGGTGGAAATGGCATGGCAAGCCGTTCCACAGGACTACATCCAGCATCTCTACGATCGTCTCCATGGGAGAATAGCAGCCTGCATTGCTGCGAAAGGTGGATATACACTGTACTAGTGCCGACATTGTGCATGCTCTGTTGCCTGTGTCTATGTGCCTGTGGTTCTGTCAGTGTGATCATGTGATGTATCTGACCCCAGGAATGTGTCAATAAAGTTTCCCCTTCCTGGGACAATGAATTCACGGTGTTCTTATTTCAATTTCCAGGAGTGTATAATGATACTACCCATGAAAAACATTTTACTAAGCTTAAAAACAATGTATAAATGTAACACATTCTTATCTTACAATCAGTTAAATGAAGAATCAGATGCATGTTTTGGGAAAAAAATGGGAAAAAAGGATCTCATATTTTCATATCCCGAACATTTACTTGTAGATAAGGTCACAGCTGAGGCAGAAATACGTCACTGTTACAAACGATCTAGGAATTCAGTGAAATCTCCTCAATTTTCTCATTCGAGCTTTTGATAGCTGTCTCTATCATTTTCATCAGGAGTTAAAATCACTGACTGCTGAGGCTGGCAAGATATTCTGTTTGTATAAGTGTGACAGCAGTGTCCGGAATCTTCCAGAGGTTGCCAAAGTGATGCACATGTGGAAGGCGATTTCGGCAGCTCAAAACAGCTCCAGTCTGAAGCGGCACTGAGTGATGTCTGGTGGCATGAGGGGCTGGAGCTACGTTTGAAACTGAGAGCAGGCCTTTGATATAAAGCAAAAACAAAGACAGATGCTTGACGCTTGGGGGGAACTGTGAGTGACATTTACAAACGTGGTGCTGGCCCCTTCGGTCACTTGACGTCAATTAGTCCCACAGCAGATGGGGGCTGTTATGCATTACCCAACTCACCTTACTTGCATGTGTCACTTCAGCCTTCTCTGGAAGATTCCATATGCTGCTGTTGCACATATATAAACAGAACACTGTGCCAGTCTATATAGTTTTAAGTCCTGGTCATAGTGGAAATTATGTGTTTTATTCTATGTGAGTTGTAAACCGAGAAGATTTTATTCAGGTATGTCACTGAGAAACAATCTCAGGACACAAATAAAGGAAATATGCCTAACAAAGCCAATAGAGATTGCAGACTGGCGGTCTTCAGAACATAGCACATACGTCTCGCATAATGTACACTACAGTACGTGAGATAGTAAAGTTCTGATGCCTTTCAAGTTATGGAACACATCAGTGAAAAAATCTATGTTGCATCTGATCCTACAGCTCCTGAAATTATTATTGTTCTGTGCACTGTAGCAGTGATATTGGAACGATAATTCATTTGTTAAAAAGTTATTGTATGTTACGAGAGCTGCCCAGAAAGTAATGCACACCATTTTTTTTCTCATCCGGAAACAATTCTACGAATGCGAAACGTTACGTATGTATTATTTGAAGTCTCTTGAGTGAGCGTACCAAGTTTCCGTCACTTCCGACAGATACGGTAGCTGCAGGACAGTTTCAAACTGGCGTCTGTAGGTGATGTATGTTACAAGCAATGTGCCGTCATTGAATTTCTCACTGCAGAGAAAGAAACTATGGGGAATATTCACAAACGCTTGTGCAAAGTCAATGGAGCATCTGCTGTCGACAGAAGTACAGTTAATCGCTGGGCACGGGCGGTAAGGTCACCAGGAGGTTCGGTGGAGCTCCACGATTTGCAGCGGTGGAGAAGACCATCCACAGCTGTCATACCTGACATGTTGTTGCGAGTTGATGTTGTCATTCGCCATTAAAGGATGCCATTCGTGGAAGACATTTTGAGGACGATGAGAAGGTGATTCTCACAGCGAAGCACTGGCTCCGCCACCAGCACAAGAACTGACACCGACAGGGCTTACACGCCCTTGTTTTGAGCTAGAGGAAGGCCATAGACGAGATGGAGATTACGTGGAAAAATAGGGTGTTCAGATAAAACATCATTCTTTCTTGTGTGTAATTCTCGCTATGTTCAATGAAGAATCGTTGAAGATAAAAATGCAGTGCATCATCTTCTGGGCAACCCACGTATTTGGCATTTTCCGTGCCCTGCGTTATCTTATAACATAGAGATTTATTTATTTAGCAAATTTCGATGTAAGTATATGGATCAGATCCAAGTACATATTTGCACAGTCAGTTTAACACAATAATGATCATACACGCTACTTAATTATCAAGGCATATCATTCTTAAATACAATGGCATCATACATAATTACACATTTTGTACTTATTGTACTGTCTACCTACACTGATTTTATTTCAGTTCCACCTCACATAATAACACATCTGGATTTTATTATGTATCCTATCCATCTGTGTATATTTTAGTTCTACTACACTGTAGGCTATTTTCAATTTTTTACATTTAGTATGTAATCATTGCCTGAGTAGAAAGGGCTTTTATAAGCAATAGTTTTGTTGTTTGTTAAAATTTATCTTTCAAGCTAATGTTTGAAATATGATACGGTGAACAGTTGTACAGTTTTATTGCCATGCAAGTAGTATTCTTTCATTGAACATAACTTGTTGGCTTGGCTAATAGTTCTGATGTATTATTCTCTGGCTAACTTTTTGTATTAGCATCACTGAATAATTAAGCAATGGAAGTAACGTTGGGTGGTATAACGAAAGAAAGGTTAATTTATTAGCCTTTGTTTATACATCCGTCTTTCATCAATTTTTGCAGTTGTTGTGCATGGGCACTTATGTTATGATATTGAGCCCATTACCATAATTTCTTTCAGTCAATTTGTGACCACATAGTCCACAGCCAAGATCAACAAAAGCTACTTCACTTATGTTTCAATACATTACACTGTAGAGCTTACTGTATTTAACAGACTCTGATAAATGTCTAAAATGTGAATATTGTAAACATTTTGGAACCTATTTCTTGTAAGCCATAAAACAGCAGTTACATTTTCAAATAATCCTCTGTAATTGCAGCTGCTGACTCTATATAGTGTCTTGTGTTTAATGTAATGTGTTCCAAACATACAGAGGGGTCCCAAAAATGTATCCACTATTTAAAAGTCCATAACTGGCAAGCTAATTGACGAAGTTGTCTCATCTTTGGTAGTGTAATAGTTTGTAGTTCCGGTAATCGCCACACAAGTGTTGTACTGCGTTTTTTTTGTTTTGTCAGATGACAGTCGCCAGATAGTCAGTATTTTGTTCTTAGTTGCACCTAGTTTCGAGTAAACATGGCTGGCGCAAGGCTTACATTCGATGAAAGGAAGCCAGTTTTGAAGTGGTATTTTAAGTACGAAAACATTAATGAGGTTCAATGGCAATGGAGAAATGAGTATCAAACAGAGACACCAACACGTTTAACGATTCGTCGCATTGGAGACAAATTTGAAGCCAAAGGCTGTGTTAAAGATATACACAAACAACTATCTGGACGACCAGTAATAGTAACAAGTCCAGCTAACTCCCATCGTGTGTTACAACAATTCACTCGCTCACCACAGAAGTCTGTGAGACAGTGTGCCCGTGAAACTGGAGTGAGTCGCTCAAGTGTTCGGCGAATTTTGAATACAGGAATGTGGAAGTGCTACATCACACGACTGCTACACGCAATGAACGAGGATGACCCAAATCGCAGAATGGAGTACTGTGAGTGGTTTACTAACATGGTGCGCAACGATGAAGAGTTTACAGAGATGATTGTGTGGTCTGATGAGGCACAGTTCAAACTCAATGGTACAGTAAATCGCCACAATTGCATCTATTGGGCCGCCGAAAATCCGAACGTCCATGTAGACAAAGCCACGAATTTGCCAGGAAGAAATGTGTGGTGTGGGTTGTCTTACCGGTGCTTGATTGGGCCATTCTTCTTTGACGGCACAGTTACCGGTGAGGTGTACCTTCAGAAGCTTCAGACATCCATTTTACCTGCCATCCGAGACTTGTGTGGAGACGGAAGAGTTTACTTTCAACAAGATGGTGCCCCAGCCCACTATCAAAATCGTGTTAGGGCGTATCTCAACGAAAATCTACCAGGAAGGTGGATAGGCCGTAGAGGTGCTGTGGAGTATCCACTACGTTCCCCAGACCTAGCTCCTCTGCACTTTTACTTGTGGGGAACACTAAAGGACGTCGTTTATCGACAAAAGCCACACACATTAGATTAGTTTCGAGAATCCATCGTACATTCAAGTGCAAATATCCAACTGAACACGTTGCAGTCAGTAGTCTGTACTACGGTACAGCGGCATCGTTTGTGTGTGGATGTCAATGGTGACCATTTCGAACACCTACAGTGATATCTTTAAGTTGGACTTTAAGCTACACTTTCACCAAAAAGAGACAACTCCGTCAATTAGTTTGCAAGTTATGGACTTCTAAACAGTGGATACATTTTTTTTGGACCCTGCTCTGTATATTGTCATGTATGTAGTTCATACTGTAATGTAGCAAATTATTACGAGTTGTCATCTTGCTCTCAAAACGTGGCTTGCCATGGAGCCGGGAGGAGAGGAAATGGTTCCCACTCTCGCACAGCTGACGCTGGCTACTGGGCCGGGCGAGCATTCTCTGTGTGAATCTGAAGAGGTACTATTAAATATTAATCGATCTTTTTCATATTTAGTGTACCAACTTCTATTGACAATAGAACCATACTGCTAAAATTTCAAATAAATAACTTCACTACTTTAGGAGATATAAAATTCCACCTGAAACACATTATAACTGTGCTGGAGTTGTGAAACCGAGTTAGGGACTGTAATGTATTCATCTGTAGTATCAACTGAAACTACAACCAAGAGGATAGGTTCGTATAATCTAGTTTTCTGGAAATATCTTCAGTTTCATTGCCACAGATATCCAGTGTAATTAAGAGTGCATTGGAAAATTATTATTTCATTGTGTTCTGGTTGTGTGAGTGTTTTGAAGAGCCTGAGGGAGCGAATGGGGGACATACGTAAAGTGAGAATGTGATATTTTATTAAAACTATCTAAATGTAAGCATGAAAAAGTTGTTGTGTTATAGGGAATTTTGTGACTTTTGTCCGAGTGAGCTTGATTTTGTAAAGGGCAGCCAGAAGGGGCGTTGAGTATTAAATTTATTAGTAATTTATTTTGTGGAAAGGAATCGTATTTTGTTTTCATTAAATTTTACCTAGTTTCAAAATTACGAAATTTCTACTCTATATTATGTGTGGTAATCTGATTGGCTGACATTAGAAATACTACGAGTACAGAAGTGCTCGAGATGGTCTGCTTGGCTGCTTAACACATTAGCCAATCAGAACTCATGGTTTCACGCGCGGCCGGCCGGTGTGGCCGAGAGGTTCTAGGCGCTTCAGTCTGGAACCGCGCGACCGCTACGGTCGCAGGTTCGTATCCTGCCTCGGACATGGATGTGTGTGATGTCCTTAGGTTAGATAGGTTTAAGTAGTTCTAAGTTCTAGGGGACTGATGACCTCCGATGTTAAGTCCCATAGTACTCAGAGCCATTTGAATCATTTTTCTCGCGCGTTTGAGTAGAGCTTGGTGCCTAAGATCTTTGAGTCGAGATAGTCGCACGGGAGCCGTCTTCTGTTTAACACCTACGTTAAATCACACTGATCAAATTTGTACCAAAATGAAGAAATCCGCGTGTTTGATCGGATCTTGTGCAGTTGATGAAAAGCGACCACAGTGTTGAGTATTTTGAGAAAGTTTGAGCTTTGTGAGTTATTTATTTTAGGAGATTACGCGTGAGAACATTACAAGTCATACATAAACACCGCGTGACGTGTTTCGTGCAAGTTACTAAACTTTGTGGCGAGCACTTCTGTACAAGAAGAGTACTGAACGACTGACTGTGTATCTCGCAAATGGTCAAAAGTTCGCAGGGCCCAGACCAACAGGTGCTCTGCATGCTGGCGACTTCGTTTGTCAGCGTGGGTTTGCGGCGCGAGTCGGCAAGGGTGCTTCGCCGCGCCCCTGGGTAACCGGGGCGTGTTCTGCCAAACCCAGGAGGTGGTGACATCGCCTGGGCCAGGTTAGATGGGTCCAGACCGCCGAACGACTGGGGGACCGACCCGCCACCTGAGTAGGAGTGGGTCCTTGGCCGAGAGGTGGAAACTCGGGCAAGTAGGCGGCGAAGGACAAGAGGTGCATCCGCCTCTCCGGAGTGCGGGGTGCACTTGCCGAGGAGCGTCGCGTGAAATCGTCGATGACGGGGCCACCGTGGGGGACCAGTGCGCTGGCAACGGCGCGTTGAACCCAGCAGCTCGGGAGTGCCCTTGACCTAGGGGCGAGGTCGGTGGGCGAGCTGCAGCAGTCCCCCCCCCCCCCTCCCCCATGCCAGAGGAGCCGGTCCGGGGCAAGAGGTGGGCTCTCATATCTTTTTATCACTCGTACCTATGATGGCTGAAACCGAAGCGAGTGATACGAGTGTGCCTTTACGGGCTTCTACAATGTCTGCTCCCTCTCCACAGGACGGGACGGGACAGGCAGATGATGAGAGTGTCGTGCAGAGGCATACAGGAATTACTATGCTCTTAGAGCAAAATGTGAAAAACGGAAAAATTAGTCAAGCGGCTCTTAACACAATCAAGAACGAGCTATCGGCCTGGGCCATAGCTCATGCAAGACTGGAAGGCCGCATTATGGAATTAGAAAAGGAAAATGAAAGGCTAAGGAAACAACCAACTAAGACTTGGGCGGCTGTGGCTGCACAGGCGCCAACTAAACAAATATCAACCAAAGACACCATTGAAAAAGTTGTAAAATGGTCAGACACAGCAGTCTTCTTGAGGACCCGGCCTGGCCAAGATACTAGCGTTAAAAGAATACAAGAGCTGTTAACAACAACAATAGATCCAGTCAAGGATAAAATTAAAATTAAAAAAGTTAAACCCAGTAGAAACTCTGTAATTGTGGAAGTTGCTAGTGAGGAGGATAAAGAGAAGCTTCTAAATAATCAAAAACTAAACTCAGTTGTGAAGTGTGAACCACCTAGAAAGAGAAATCCACTAATAATATTATATGATGTACCCACGGTAATGACGAATGAAGAGCTACATGAGACCATTAGATCACAAAATTTCGATGACATGAATGAACAGGAATTCAACAACTCTTTCAAGTTGAAATTCAAAACAGGGCCTCGAGATCGTGATGTGGTACATCACGTGGCCGAGGTCTCTGCGCAATTGTGGAAAAGAATAAGATCAATGGGCAGACTATACGTAGGCTTTCACGCCATTAACACCAGAGACTATATCGTGGTACCTCGCTGCCATAACTGTGGCGACCTGGACCACATTCTGAGGCACTGCACCAGGGGGTCGGCTTGCTCCAGGTGCGGTGAGAGTGGGCCTGCATTCCGTATAAAAATCGTGGGAAGAAATCCTGTGGTGCCACGGGACGGAACTGCCCCACTTACAGGATGCTGGAACAACGCCTCATTTCCAGAATCGACTATGGCTGAGCAGGGCTCAGTTAACAGGATACTTAAACACAAGTCCCCGAGTAAAAGAAGGAGGGATGCTGTGAGGGCTAACAGATTTAGGGAATTTTTAAGGTCGGTTTCGGGCACCGTCAAAATTATAACAATAGAGAAAGAAATTCAAACAGATCTCTTTATGGTGGACAGATGCATACAAACTGATTTTCCGGAAAAGAACACAGCTCCCCCTCCCCCAAACTGGGGAGAAAGGCAGAATAAAGATCTACAACGGCAGAAGCATCCTGTGGTGGTGGCGGCCTCCCTGGCCGCTACTCACGAACCTAAACATACTAAACAACAACCACTCCAAGAAAGTACAGTTTCTAGCACCAGCGCAAACCCAACCGTGGCAGATACCTCAGTAATCAGGCTACCGCCTGTAGACCCGGTTAGGGTGTATCCCAACATTGAATTTACAATGCAACTAGCGAGATTGGAGCAGCCGGCTATCCTGACCACTGCCTTACAACATGTGGTCCGGGTAGGACATGAGAATGGAAGAAAGGTCACCTTCTCGGTAATGGAGGCTGTAGATAGAATACACTTAAAGTCAGTGAACCTTCCCACCGACTTCGGAGCCCTGCGAGACTTACTCAAGAAAGTGTTTGAGAGACGTGGGGAGAAATTTGACCTAGACGACATCTACATTCAAACAGTCCTAGCTCATGGTCGAATCGCCTTTGATTGGAGCTAGACTTGGCCTGACGATAGAATGCACACTTGCTTCCCATAATGACTAAATTAACTGTTGGACAACTAAACACGCATAACAGCAGACTTGTGATGCAGGAGCTCCAAAGGGAGGTGGAGGAGAGGAGGCTTGACGTACTCTGCTTACAGGAGCCGTACTCTCAAGCTGGGAAACTTTCATTTGCAGCCGCTACGTGGCAAATAGTTAGTAGTGGGGAAACCCCCAAAGCGGCAATTGTCATTACAAACCAGTCTCTACGTGTAACAACACTCGCACAATTCTCCACCAGTCACTGCAACGTCTTGGAGATACAGGCTCCCATGGGAATTATAACCTTTATAAATATGTATTTTCAATATGGAGACAATATCGAACAACATCTGGATCACCTAACAAGAGTAGCCACGGCGTTGTGGGGACGCAAACTGGTTATAACAGCCGATATAAATGCAAAATTCCCCCCTCTGGTACAGTGGCACAAGAGATGAAAATGGCGAAAAAGTGGAGGATATGATTATGGCTTTACAACTTGTGGTTGCAAATAGACCTGGCAACCCTCCCATCTATGCAGCGGGAGGGGGCCACGGCACCCATATAGATGCAACGTTAGTTACACCAAATTCTGCCAACATCATTCAGAATTGGGAAGTTAGAGAGAACGCTACAACAAGTGACCATAATGTTTAGCCTAGGGAATAGAGGCTGTCACTGGGCCACGGGGTGGGAGTTGCAACTGAACTTCAAGAGAGCTGATTGGGAGAGACTAGCGAGAGAGTGCGACATTCCTCCATTGCCAGAAGGTGACGCACAACAAGACCTGGACATAGAAAAGCGGGCCAAGGAACTGGTGGGCGCAGTTACCAGAGTGGTTAAGGCAGCTGTTCCAACCAGAAGGAGGGCCATGGCGGCCTCCCCGTCACCATGGTCAGCTGAACTTGAGGAAATGCGTCAGTCTGTCAGAAGGCTGAGGAGGCACTACCAGCGCAGTGTCGTCTGGTGGGAAAAGCAAAGATGGTTGCTGCAATACTGGGAGGCAAAAGAGAAATTTCAAAAAGAATTGAAAGAAGTCAGATTACGCAGTTGGGAAAGATTTGTGCTGGACCAGTTGGCCTTGGATCCAAGGGGAGTACCCTACAAACTAGTAAGGGAAAAGATCCAATCACCAATGATGCTATCAACGGTCAGGCACGGGGATGGGATGATGGAGTCCTGGCAGGAGACTGCCGAGGTCCTTCTCCGATCCCTGCTGCCTGATGACGATGAGGCCAGTCCCAGCTACGAAATCAAGATCTGGACAGAATAGCTAACAACAGGACAGTCTACCCCTTCTCTGAAGAGGAGGTGGCTGGCCACATCAAAGAACTAAAAACAGGGAAATCCCCCAGCCCAGACGGCATTGTGGCGGAGGTGGTGCAGTTCCTGGCACCTCAACTGGTGGCGCCACTAACCCAGTTATACAATGAGTGCCTAAGACAGGAAAAATTCCCGAAAATCTGGAAAGAGGCAAACTTTGTGATAATCAAAAAGGGACCCGACAAGGACCCAGCGGATGTCAAGTCCTACAGACCGATGTGCCTACTGGACATCCTTGGAAAATTATTTGAGAAACTGCTAGCTGACAGACTGACTGCACACCGAGTGCTGTGCGGGATGAGTGGCAGGCAGTTCGGCTTCAGGCTGGGGCGATCGGCAACTGATGACATCACTCTGGCGGCTGAGGTCCGCGATTCTAACCCATACAAGTACGTTGTTGGCATCATGGTTGACATCAGTGGCGCCTTTGACAACCTGTGGTGGCCTTCGCTCTTCTCCTGCTTGCGGGAGAAGGAGTGTCCAGGGTCGCTATATGGTTGCCTGAGGAGCTATTGTGAAGGGCGGGAGGTCTGGCTATCATCCCCTAGCGGTAGAGTAGGAAAAACTATAACTAAGGGATGTCCCCAGGGTTCCATCTTAGGTCCCTTGTTCTGGGACATCCATATGGAGCCGCTTTTAGATAGTTTGCAACAGAGTGAAGAAGTGCTAGAGGTGATAGCCTACGCAGATGACCTCCTTCTGTTGGTCGGCGGCCGGAGCCGTGAGGACATTGAGCCAAAAATAGACAGAGCAATGACCAAATTACAACTGTGGTGTACGAATACTAAGATGACGATCTCACCAACAAAATCGACGTACTTATTACTGAAGGGTCAGCTGGTAAGGAACCCTACAGTCAGAATCGGAGGCTCACCAGTTATAAGACGACATGAGACTCGCTACTTGGGCGTCATCATCGATGAAAGGTGGAACTTTGGAAGGCACATTGAGTCCGTAACCCAAAAAGCATTACAATTACTAAACAACCTTACTTCCATAGGCCATAAACGATTTCACCTTCCACCACACCTAATCAAGCTGTACCATCATAGTATATTAACGTCAGTAGTGGGTTACGGATCGGGAGTCTGGACACATAGGCTCATGAGGGTGGTGCCTGCCATGGCAGTGAGAAGAGTTCAAAGAAACATGCTATTAAGATCTATAGGGGCGTACAGAACATCTCCAGGAAGTGCACTATTAATAATAATGGGGCTCTGTCCTTTAGATATAAAAATACGAGAGCAAGCAGCATGGTATTGGGTTAAGAAGGGAAACAACACGAAAATAGAGAATATCCTGGGAGCACTGGTGAGGGACAAGGGAGAAATACACAGAAGGGGTGAGGACTTATGGCAGCAGTCTTGGGAAACGGAAGAAACTGGCAGAAGAACCTTTGGGTTCCTGCCAAATGTAAAAGAATGGCTAGGGATGAAGTACTTCGAGCCAACGCGGGGTCTAATACACTTTCTCACTGGTCATGGGCCCTACCCGACATACTTGCGTCGGTTTGGGAAAAAGGCTGCACCCGAGTGTGACTGTGGTGCTTCGGAGGGCACTCCCGACCATGTGGTTTACGAGTGCCCCCTTTTAGATGATGTAGCAGTGACACTAAGACAACAGCTTCCACATAACAACACATATGACCTATTAGGACATGAAGAAACTTTTGAAACTCTGAACAGACTGGCAGATGAGGTATCACGGAAAGTACTGACAGCATACTTGAGGGACTTTCACGACTAACGACAAATACCGAATGTGTCCAATTACCTTGATCCTATACCGCCTGTGCGTGGACAGGTCGACTTTACAGTTGCAATCCACCACGTGCGGGACTAGGGGGACCAGGGTACACTGATCAAGACTAAAGCACCGGAATTGTCGTAGGTTAGTACAGTAGTTGTAGCTTTAGATATAGATATTAAGTTAGGAACCTGCAGCGACAAACAATCTTGGCCTGCCCAGTGTCAGGGGCACGCTCATCGGGATTAGCTCGATGAGCAGGGCCTAAAGTAGTAGGTATATATCTACGCTGACACTCCTGTAACGCTGCAGGCAGTTAGGAATTAATAAGTAGGAAGAAAACTAACAATTAGCAAGTAGAATAGATTAATAGCTGTAGTCTGCCTATTATCCTGTAGTATCCTGTCTGTAGCTCACAATAATAAACGTAGTACCAATATAATAATAAAAATAAAAATAGCTGCTGAATATATAACATTGTGGAATTGTTATGACCCACTAATCACTAAGGTGGTGGGTTCCTTTTGTATACATATTATTATTGATGTTGAAATACAGACTTTTTTTAAAATAGTCTCGTGGGTCAGTGGCTGTTTGGGACGTTTAAAATATCGGGTCGGACTATTTTCTGGCTGCGTTTGGGTGTGAACTTGTTACAGAGACAGTCAGTAACATGGCATAATTAGTGTCGGGATATTAAGTACGGACTTGATAGCCACTTTCCTTGTTTTACAGGCAATAAACCAATTAAAAAGACATTTTAGACATTTTTCAAACAAGTCATGCAAAGATCCCGAACACTCGATAGTTTAACTAACGTTCAGCTACTGCCCATGGACTGGAGTTACGTGTCCTGTGCGTGGTCAACACTGCATTTGTCAGCTAAACCAGTATCTACCATCGTAGAGTGAAGGGGCAAACAACTCGAAGCGTATTCAGGTAGGTGGACAGATTGTTTAAAGAATGATGAGAAAGCAACCAGCCACGTCGCATTGTGACAATGCTATTTCAGAGTGAGAGTGCGTGGAATTTACTGAGCTGCAGCTCAGAATGCGTGCAGTACATAAACTGGTAGTGTTCCACGTACTGTAGATTAAACCACTATTTCAGAAACTTAAGCTATTTTGAAGAAACATTCTGTGCACTAACAGTTTTTTCTTGTGTATTTAGAAACTTTATGACTACAGGGGCAATTTACATAGTGGATTCTGAGACTAAAAATTATCCTACTAGTTGTCTCTTATAGTTCAATTCATTTATCTTGGCGGCTCGCGCATGCCCGCCCAGACGCGGGAGATTGCAGCGTTGCCAGTTGTACGCGCCAAGAGAAGCAGCGCCGTAGCAGTGTAGTTCTCAAACTTACGTTTAGGGGGGAGCGCGCAGTTTATGAAGTAAAGCCACCACGGCCGCATTAAACCTTTCGCTGCTACAGAGACGTGCTCCCCGCATTCCACGCCGTGCGCGATTTTGTAACCACTGCACTGCTCGCCTGTGCAGACACATAGTGTTCCGACTGCTTTGACACACTTATCATTCGATTTCACAAAAACTATTTGGCCCAAAAATTTGATTTTGACACATCTTCTTGACTGATACCTTCCCCCCATAAATGACTTAATTTTGTTTCGATTTTCAACGCAGTTATATTGCAGCATTAAATGTAGTAAACCATTGCACGAAATTTTGAAGAGTTTGCAGAGGTAAAGTTCATAGCGTATACTTTCCGTATGTTCGATTGTAGTTACCACAATGTTGAGAATGAAATGTGGACAAGATACCTAAATTTCATATAAAATTTACTGTATAACAACATCTCATTTAATTTAAGTACCAGATTGGTGTCGTATGTAATATTGAGAAATATTCCGTCTTTCGCGACTGTAATAAAAGTTTTATTTACACAGGGCGCGTTTGACTTTATTTTAAAGCACTTCAATCAATCAAAAGGAAGTACACAAAATACGTTAAACAAAACTGTGGACTTACAAAAACATTAGGACTTGAATATACTGTGTATCAGTGCTCTGAGCTATGTCAAATATAATTTTTGTGTGTGGTACACACAAAAAGCATTTATTTGCTAAAACACTGATCGGCCGACACAAACGTTGAATATTGTGTTACCTCAGCACAAAACTACGAAAGGTGACTTGGCAATGGAGGAGACAAAATGCTGCCCAATGAAGATGCTTCAAAAGAGAAAAACGCATCTGGTCTAAATAAGACGCTTATTACAGTTGCAGAAGAGGAATATATTTCAATACCATTGGTAAAATTGCAACTGTGGAACAAAAACAAGAAAGAGAACATGAGTATTATTGTGTATGTGCCTTACCCTTCATTGTTGTCAATCGCTGCGATAGTCTTCTGCATCGCTGTAGTCAGTGTCGCAGTCCGAATCATCAGGTCTTAGAGTTATGAAGATGGGTTCAAGCAGATTGTCAATTACAATTTCCCTGTCCATGTCCTCCTCCTGTAGCCTTTGTGCATGCCGAACACATTCAGCCCATGCTGAAGGAGTAATTCTGTCCAGTGCTTCGTGCAGAAGCCTTTCTGTATCGGCAGTTTTAAATGTCACGTTTCGTTCTGCGACATACCCTTTCACTTGTGCCCAAATTAACTCTATCGGATTGTATTGGCAATGGTACGGTGGCAAACGCAAAACTGTGTGTCCATGTTCCTGTGCAATACAATCGATTTCATAAACTTTTGTGCGAGGCTTATGAAGCACTACAAGATTCAACATTTCAGCACGAGTTTGGTTGGCAGTATGTGGAATATTTTTACTTGCAAGCCATAACATGATATCGGCTTTTTTTGTACTTGTTGTGGGTGTCTTGTCAACAACAACAGAGTGATAACTCGCATTGTCCATTACAGTCACCGAGTTTGCAGGCAAGTAAGGGAGAAACTGATTCCTAAACCACAATTTAAATGTCTCAGAGTTCATTTCGGAATGATAATCCCCTGAATTTCTCTTTTTTGCCCGGAACACTAATTTGCTTTCTGGAGTGAATCCAGAAGCAGAACCAGCGTGAAGCACAATTATTCGTCCACTCTTACCAACTGGTACTTTAAACCCACCCGAACCATCACTCATTTTCCAACACGCTTTCCTTGTGTGATTTTGGTTCAGCCATGTTTCGTCCAAGAAAAAAATGTTCTTATTCCCGGATTTTCTTACTTCAATAATACGTCTTAAAAACTGTGCCCTTGAAGCAGCGATACCACTACGTTCCATTAAAAACTTTCTTCCATCATTTGTATGTACATATTTGAATCCAATGTTTTTAAGTATTCTATTCATTGAAGTCATGCTACCTTTAAAATTTATGGTTTCACGCATTTTCACAGTGATTTTTTTTACAGTAGGAAATTCGCCTGTGTTGTACATGTTGAGCACTTCTCGTCTTAGAACATCTTTGTCGAAATTATCTAAATTAGTTACAGTCCTTTCACGAGTGCGATATTTCCCTGGCGATCTGAAAAGTGGGCTTCCACAGGTCTCCGTAGATAACTTTCCTTCATTGGCAATCCGCTGAACGGTTCTCAAGCTAACGCCTGTCGCTTCTGCAGTGCGCTCCTGAGATCTGGCGACATCCGTGATAGGTCCACCGTTTTCTGCTTCGCGCTTGAAAAAAGCGCGAATCCGGTAAATTATGTCCCTCGCCTGTTTATGGAGAGTTTGTCGCTTACCACCATTATCAGCCATGACAACTTGCAACAAATGCGATAAAAATTCACCAAAGAATAACTACAATCACATTTAACACTCGCACTCGCCAAGACATTCCCAGCAGACCGTTCAGAAAACTACTGAACACTCATTGGCTGTCAGCGGATGCGTGACGTCAGGTGCGTAGAACGAGCCTTAAATCGACCGCAGTCGTTCATGGTTCCAACTATACAGTGTGTTCATTTTAATTGGAGACATTGAAATATCCGCAAATCTACACATCGGATCAAACAAATTTATAACTAAATTCTTTTGTCTCAGAGGGGGACATCCAATGATACCAAATTCGACGAATTTGTAGTCAAATTTGTTATAATTGGATGTCCCCTTCCGGGAGGAACTAATTTTCATTAGGATTTCTTTTGGCTCTGGGTGTCGTTTTCAAGAGATTTCAATGTCCCCATAAAATGAACACCCTTTATAACATAAACAGTGTTTATAAATTGGGAAATATTCTATCTTTAGCAACTGTAACAAAACTTTCTTTATACCAGAGTCATTTCGCTTTTTTCTAAAACGTTCTGATTAAAACGAAGTTGGCGAAGTTGGCGAAGTACACAAAACTGAATTTTGGACGTAATAAAACATAAAACTAAAATATATTGCCAGTGAGGCACAGTGCGCAAACATTTTGTTTTTGTCACAACGGACAGCAAATACTTGCCAAAACATAGATCAGTCGACGAAACCATTGAATATGATGTTGCCAAAGCAGCGAAGCAAAGAATTCCGTCAGACAATCAAATAGCTCGGCAACGTGCGAGCCGAAATTCTGCTCTAAATAATACTTTTAATACTGCCGCAAAAGAATATATCTCAATATGAATAGTAAAACAGCGACTGCGGAAGAGGCGATATACAAACAAAACGGATAACATGAGTATTGTATGTGTGCCTTTTCGTTGTTTTTAATTGCTGTGAAAAGAAATATTGGAGGAGAAAATTACAAAAACTGAAAACTTATTATGATTATAATGAAGCACAGGAAATTTCAAAACATTACATTCAAACGAATAAAATTCATTAAGTAAGACACTTCGCTATTGTTTTTAAATAAATAAAATTTTTAGTATGCAACAATCTTCCGATTAGCAGCCCAACACCTTAACCATTACGCCAACGCAGCTACTCATTTCTCGCATCTCCTGGAGCACTCTAAACGTCTGCAAAATACCGACAAACACTGTTGGGATGACTATGAATTACTCACGTTGCGTCGAAGTACAATAGGAAATAAACAATTACCGCTGTTCTTTATTGCGAAAAAGCGGTTCGTGAGACTGATACAAACACCTTTCCTTGCTATCGCCTGAATTAGGAGGCTTATTGTTTGTTTGGTTTAATTAATTAATAGAATATGAAGCAATTGGTGTAAAGAATGCTTTTTCCAAACTTTCTATAAAAGAAAGTCTGCTATCAAGACATTGCTTTTGTTCAATTACTTCATTTATGACTGAACGTTTCTAAAATTGAAGACACTCGTCCGTGCTCTGCACTGCAGTCGAGATCTGGCAACGTTCATTGGCTGACTGTGATTTGTGACGTCAAATGCGCAGAACGAACCTAAACTCGGCCGCCAAGATATATGACGCGCACCTTAGTAAATGTCAATTACAGTCACCAAATGACAAGATTAAATCTGCAGAAAAAGTGTCTGACTGTCAGAAGCAGCTGATTCATTGGTGTAATAATCATTTCCGAAAGAAAAATTAAATAGGACAACCTGAGTGACAACTGCAGTCTGTTTCTTTGCGTGTAGGTTACTATCAGTCGTAGATTTTATAGGCTGCTCCGCTATCATATTGATTCTAACGAAAATGTGAAACCATGTCTACAGAACACGGGAAAAGATACCATATGAATGGTTCACAAAAACTTACCCCTAACAACAAAGATAATTAAAGTGACACTAGGTGACAGACAATTTTGTTTCTTTTCAGTGTTAATGAGCCTATCGATTAAGTGCTTCTATTAAGTAAGAGACTGTTCTAATGCTGTTGAGCTGTTTACAAAAAACATGACCTGCAAAGGGAGGGGGAGAAATATTATTATCCCTCTCCCTGAAACTACTGTTGTTGTGGGAACTTTAGAAACTACCAGTACATGACCTGCAAAGTGGTACAGTGAAATATCATTATCCCCTCCCCCCCTCCACCCGAAAGTACTGATGCTGGAGGAGCGTTAGAATCTGCACCTACCATCAGAGGGGGAAGAAAAAAATTGGCATGTTCTGTTCAATTATAAGTCTCGAGGAGTTTTTTCAGTACTGATAGAGCTATTTAGCATTTTTTTGGCAAATAAAACGACGAATTGCAGAAATGATGTAGCAATGCTAACACAGTGACATGAAAATGATTGACAGAATGTACATTTGCAGTTTTTTAATATGTATGGACGACTGTTCAGATTATTTCTACATAAAACCATAAAATATTTTTCTCAATTCTCAAACAAAGTAATGACATTTTGAAATATTGGCAAGGAAAAACGTGAGCGCAGTTTATGCGACATATGACAGATATAGTAAATAATAAAAGTATACTAAGATACAGGTGCAGATTCAAGTTCAGTCATTTAATCTAATTTCTTATTTACAGGACTGAAAAATCTGAGTTCAGCTTCATTTGACAGACACGATCAATTCTGAACTGATGTATTCTTCGAAATAATCATAGCCTGCTCTACACAAGCTGGAGCCTTCAATACAACAACACTATGCAGTTGTCAAATAGATGATGAGACTCGCAGAATGGACATCTCTTTGCACATTAAAAAACAAAGCTGTTTTACTCTGGTTCATGCGACTGTCCATTGAGCACTTGCACAAGAGGGTGAATCATCCATATCTTCCCATTTAAATAGTTACAAGTCTAATTTTAACAAGCTTCCAAAACTATGAAACACGAGAATGGAACATTGTACACAATGAAGAAATCAACTATCTTATATGACAGAACATGTCATATGCGCAGACATAAACACAATGCTACAGTTAACAAATGGGCACAAGAACGAATCAGTAATACCACTCCCTTTTAAATGGGTATTAATAGAACTTTAACAAATGACGAAAATTATGGTACAGGAAAATTTAACAATGTGTAGTGTTCATGTAGAGTACAAAAAGAGTGATTTGTAAATAAATAACATGTCGGAAGACAGTTTTTCCACGGCAACAAATGTAAAAACTGATATCATGTGTTAAATCCAAGATCCAAAAAGTGGTTTGTAATTTTATTATACAGGGTGTCTACAACGAAATCCCTTTACTTAGGCGGTTTAAAAATAGTAAATCTTTCTTTTTTCAGGTCTGACTTGTCCACTGGGTGCAGAAGGACCTAAAGTTGCTGCCTAACTTTTGTCAACGTTTGGCACGTTTTCATTGTTTCACTGTTGTCTGGCCAAGTGAAAATGGTTTCAGTTCAGAAGAAGGCACAAACTTTGCTCTAGTATACAGAGTTTAAATCCTCTGTTACGGTACAGAGACAGTTAAGTCCTGTTTACTGGAAAGTAGCACCAGACTACAAGAGAATAAAAGCATGCAAAAGGTAGTTTGTGGACACTGGCAGCATTCTGAAACAGCCTGTAGGGGGTCAGCACTTCTCTGAAGAACAAGTTGAGAATGTCCGCCAGACATTCCAATGAACTCCACTTAAATTAATTCGTCCCGCTGTAACAGGAACTTCAGATGTCATGTGCAACTGTTCATAATGTCCTCAAAAGGTGGTCTGGTTCTGTATTCATACA
Organism: Schistocerca americana; assembly: GCF_021461395.2. Classification (NCBI taxonomy): domain Eukaryota; kingdom Metazoa; phylum Arthropoda; class Insecta; order Orthoptera; family Acrididae; genus Schistocerca; species Schistocerca americana. The sequence continues at coordinate 762,823,975 of NC_060130.1, read as the reverse complement.
AGGTACAGATTCTGCAAGCACAATGACAAGCAACAGCAGTATGGATTTGCATGTGAAATGCTTAAGCAAATCGACTTGAATCCTGCATTCTTGTCAAATATAATGCTTGATGATGAAGCCACTTTCCATTTCTCTGGATCTGTCTGTAAGCATGTGGTGATCACAGTATCAGGGGAAAGGTGCAAGATAGCCTGAAATCGAATGCTGATGTGGCCTCAATTACAAAAAGACAATTGGACTGTTTTTCTTTGCTGATGAGAGCAGCACAAGACGACATACCTAGACATGTTGGAGATGTTTGCTCTTCCTAAGTTGAAGACTTGAGATGAAACCTTTACAGAGCGTTGTTGAACTACTTAGTTGATGAGTAACTGTAAAATTTTACCGAGAGTGAGAAGTGTGGGCTCTGTCGTAGGTTTGTGAGTAGTGGGTTATGGTGAAGGATCTGTTCAAAGTATTTTCATTGGGAGGGGGGGGGTGCAGTGGGGAAGCCAGTGGGCATTCTAGCGAGATCCTCTCCTGGGAATGTAGAATCTGTAGTAGAAATAAGTTGACAGAGGAGCTGGAGCGTAAGATCTGTGGCCTCCAGGTGCGGTTACAACGTGTGAAGGAGGAACTAGATGGTTGAGGAGAGTGAAGGGTAGTTGGGAATGGGAACTGGTAGTTGGCAAGAAGGCAGCTAGGAGGAGAAGGTATGCAGACAGTTATACTTTGCGTATATGCAACAGATTTGACCAACTATCAGAGCCGAGTGGAGAGGAGCCTCTTAAAGCTGTAGATGTAGGGAACATGCAGCAGTCCTCAGCAGTTAGGAGGCCTAGGTCAGTTGCAAAGTCTATCAGAACGATGAAGTTTCTACTGCTAGGTAGTTCACATGGTAGAGGTGTTGGCCAACAGCTGCAGGAAGTGTTGGGGAGTGAGTACCAGGTCACCAGCATTGTGAAGCCCAGTGCAGCGTTGGTTCAGATGACTGACAGCGTAGGGGAGTTATGTAGGAATTTTACAAAGGAGGATCAGGTAGTGATAGTGGGTGGAGCAGGGAACAGTCTTGATAGGGATGGGGAATATGATGTAGGTGGTGATCCGGTAAAGATAGCTACTCAAACTGGTGGCACTAACGTGCATTTTGTGCAACTGTTTCAGCGTCATGATCAGCCTCACCTTAATGTGGCTGTTACGTGCCTTAAAATGGGTTGGAGAGGGCGCTGATGACAGAGGGCATGGGTCACATTTCAGTGGTGCCAGTTGGGTCTATCAGTAGATTAGGTTTCACTAGGCAAGGCCTGCACCTCATTAGGTATGTGAAGGGGAGGCTGGCAAAGCTTACAGGTGACAGTGTAGTGGGTGGTAGTGGGATCACTCATGGAAAAATTCCTGTAGTATTTGCTGTTAGAGGTGCACCGTTTTTACATTGACGTCATCTGATAGGTACACCTGCTCAAAGGAAGTCCCTCACCTTCAGAGGACATCATGTTTCCAAGAAGAGAAGGAATTAGCATATTTGATCACAGTATAAGAGGTATTAGAGATAAAGTTAGTGAACTGCTTATAGATGTTGACTCTGAAATTATTGGTATATCGGAGCACATCTTAAATAATTTGACAATTCAGAGGCTTCCTTTACCAGGATACAGATTAGCATGCAGTTTTTCAAGGAGTCCCTTGTGGGTGGGGGAGTGGGTATGTATGTAAAAAACAGTATTACATTTGAGTCCACAGATTTATCACAGCACTGCACTGAACAGATGTTTGAATGGTGTGCAGGGGTAACTGAATTTAGTAAAACTAAACCTCTAATTGTTGTTGTTTGTAGGTCCCCTGACTCTGACTTCAGAGCATTTCTGCTCAAGCTAAAGAGATTTCTTGGTTCACTTTGTACGAAGTACCAGAAATTAGTTATATGTGGTAACTTCAATATAAATTTTGTATATGACAGTGCAAGAAAAGGATGTTGGTAGATCTCCTAAATTCATATGATCTGATGAAAACTGAGTTCTTTCCAACTGGGTGCAGGGGAACAGTAGCAGAGCCATAGACAATATTTTTATTCATTCTTCATTACTAGATGGGCATTCTGTTAGTGAATGCGTGATCACCTTTCGGACCATGATGCACAAATCTTAACACTAAAATGCTTTTTTACTCAAACAAATGTCACATATAATTACAATCTATGTAGGAAAGTTAATCCAACAGCAAAAGAGAGTTTTTTAAACCATGTCAGTGAACAAGAGTGGCAGAATGTTTATAGCGCCCATAACGTAGATGATAAATATAATGCTTTCTGTAACACATTTCTCATGCTCTTTGAGAGTTGCTTTCCATTTCAACCTTCTAAACGGGTTACTAGAAGTAATAGGCAGCCTGGGTGGCTGACTACTGGGATAAAGTTATCATGTAGAACAAAGCAGGAACTGTATCAAAATATTGGAAGTAGTCGCAATCAAGCTACAGTACCCAATTGCAACCAGTATTGTAAGGTGCTTAAAATATTATTAGGAAGACAAAGAGTGTGTGGTATGCAAATAGTATAGCTAATTCACAGGATAAAATTAAAACCATATGGTCAGTTGTGAAGGAAGTGTCTGGTCAGCAGCACAAGGTCTACAATATGAAGTCAGTTCATAGTAAAAATATTTCTGTTACTGATAAACCAGATGATATATGTACAGTATTTAACGATCATTTTCTGAGCATTGCTGTTGAATTAAATAAAAATTTAGTTTCTACAGGGAATCATATAACTTTCTCGTCAACTGCCTTTCTGAGATTGATGTATTAAAACACTCCTCTTTGATACAGACAAGGGGGAGATTGAGTCAATAATAAAATCACTGAAGACTAAGGACTCCCATGATTATGATGGAGTGCTAGCAGAATGCTAAAGTACTATGCTGCACTTGTTAGCCCTGTATTTAGCCATATTTGTAATTTTCCTTTAGGAATGGTCAGTTTCCTGAATGATTAAAGTACTCAGTAGTAAAGCCACTTCATGAAAAGGGAGAAAGGGATAATGTAGATAATTTTAAACCTATTTCTATGACTTCAGTGTTTGCTAAAGTTATTGAAAAGGCTGTGTATATTAGGATAATTGATCATTTTATATCACAAGATTTGCTATCAAATGTACAGTTCGTATTTAGAAGTCGTTTAATGACTGAAAATGCTGTATTCTCTTTTCTCTGTGAGGTACTGGATGGGTTAAAAAAAGGTTTCGAACGCAAGGCATATTTTTTTTATTTAACTAAGGCATTTGATTGTGTTGATAACAAAAAATTTGCTCCAGACGTTGAACCATTATGGAATATGGGGAGTAGCTCACAATATGTTCACCTCTTACTTTATAAACAGACAGCAAAAGGTCAGTACTCACAATGTTGCAAATGGTTGTGATGTAGGGTCTGAGTTGGGTACGGTTAAGTGGTAGGTGCCCCAGGAATCAGTGTTGGGGCCAGTCTTGTTCCTTATTTATATAAATGATATGCCCTCTAGTAATATGAGTAATTCTAAAATATTTCTGTTTGCTAATGACACTAGCTTGGTAAGAAAGGATGTTGTGTGCCACATTGGCTAGGTTTCAAATAGTGCAGTTCATGACCTAAGTTCATAGCTTGTAGAAAATAATTAATGCTAAATCACAGCAAGACTCAGTTTTTACAGTTTCTAACACACAATTTAACAAGTCCTGAGGTTTGAATTTCACAGAATGGGCATTAGTGAAACTGAACAGCTCAGATTTGTAGGTGGTCAGGTAGATAGTAAACCACCATAGAAAGCCCATGTTCAGGACCCTGTTAAAAAACTTAATGCTGCAATTTTTACTATTCGAACTCTATCTGAAGTGAGTCATCGTTCGACACGAAAATTAGTCAACTTCGCTTATTTTCATTCGATTATGTCGTATGGTATTATATTTTGGGGTAAATCTTCCCATTCTAAAAGGATTTTTTGGCTCAGAAACGGACATCTCGTCAGAAAGGGACCCAAGGCGTTTCACAGAGTGAGAAATATGTGGTAGACAAAAAATTAGTGTTTTTGCAATATGAGTCAGTGGAATGTGTGGTGTTATACACACTCGACGGTACAGAAAATGTACACGAGGAGTACAATGATGGTGATACATGCTTAACAAGTGAAAGTGATACTGAACAGGTGTTGAGCTATGTAGTTCATCACCCTTGTCAGATGGGGAACAATAAATCCCATCTACAGTGAAACACAGTACTGTACGATTGTTGTCCAAGGAGCAGGAACTAGACACAATTATGTACGTAGAATATCATCCTTAGCATAGTAACAAAACAGATTGCGAATAAGTCCTCAGCATATGACCGTATAGTGTATTAAAAAAACTGTATATATGCAAGGGAGGACAAGGCACACATGTTAAAAAAACTTGTGTTCACACATTTCAAGGATGCTTGTTACAATTTACAGGATGTGCATGATAGTGGTTCACTGTGTTATGCTTATCAAATTGTACATAACATAGACTACAGTGATTTCAAGGGAAGCAGTGAATGGTTGCATAACTTCAAAAAGTGCTACAGAATTGAAAAATATAAGATAACGAAATTTTAACCAAAGCCTCAACTTGACACGCACAGCAAACTGTTAAATCAGCCCAAAATTTGTAGATGAGATGAACAAACTTATCCATTGTTCAGTAAGGAATTTGTGTTCAACTCAGACCAATCGGGATTTGAAGAAGAAATACATGTGAAAGTTATCCCGGAAATTAGAGGTACCAAGAAAGTTGTATCAATATCAACTACTGTCAATGTCTTATTGCATTTGTACACAACATTGCCAAGTGTTAATATGGGCGGTAAATTTGCTGGAAAGTTACTTATTGTGCTGCAAGAAGGTGGATGTGCTCTGCCCCCCACAATTCTTTCTCTTGTGTGTCATCTTGCAAGGGCAGCAGGGAATACAGGGTGACCAGAAATTAAATATCTATTTTATAGAAACAGTGATGGTACTTGAAATGTTTGCTATGGTATCGCTTTATTAATGATTACTTTCAACATGTTCACTATCACAACACACATTTTTCAGCAGTGGTGTGAAACACATTCTGAAGCATTACTAGTGTTATGGCAGTAGCAGCTTGTGTAATGCAGTTCCTGAGCTCCTGCAATGTCATAATGCGTCAGGTGAACACACATTGTTTGATAAATCCCCACGCAAAAGACCCATCAGTGTGAGGTAAAGGGAACATGCTGCCCACAGCAAGGGGCCTGCGTGTCCAACCCATCTCCCAGGGAATGTGAATTCAGGAACTTGCAAACATCTAAGGCATAATGAGATGGTGCCCCATCCTACTGAAAGTGAACAGTGTTCTGACACCCATCCTCAATAAGCTATGGCAACAGAAAATCTTGTGAGGATGTCTAGGTACACTGCTACATTTATGGTTTTTCAGCAAAGAAAAACGCTCTTTAAGTTTTATCACTCACGATTCCAATCCAAGCATTAACCATGGGAGAGTCACATGTGACTTGAACATGTTCCATTGGTGGCGTGCTAGCCCAGATAACTCAGTTATGCCTGTTAACCTTTCCACAAATGTGGAAGGTCGCTCGATCTCTGAACAAGATGTTAATCAGGACGTTGCAGTCTTCATGTGCACATTCCTACATGCTCTGCAAAGTCTTCTTCATGCAGACGGTGGAGAACATGCAGATGGTATAGGTTCTTCTTTAGGGTAAACTGCAACATCTTGTGTATCATCGAACAAAGAATGTTCAATTCCTTTAACAGACGCCATACTGGTTTTGCACATCTTTCAATGGATGTCCTAATGGAAGTTGACAGACGTCCTTGTCCAGGCTCCCTTGCCAATGATGCAGTGTGCCTGAGCTTGTTTGCCGATTTGCGGATTGTTTTACCAGAGGGACCATCATAATGGAATTTGTGGTGACATCTCATCCAAATGTCATCATTCAAACGACCTCTGTAGCCTCCACATTACAACAATCGCCTTCTCTTCTATGCTAAACAACATCCACATTCATCCTGTAAACAATGAAACACATGTTTAATTGTTAACATGAGATTAATGCAGGATATCAACCAATAAAATACACATAAAATATGTTAAATGTACCAGCAACGATCTACCATATACAAACTGCACACAGAGTGAGCGTATCTACAAAATAATACATAATTACTGGACACCATGTATTTATGTCACAGCAAGACAGAGTAGGAAAATGAGCATAAGAGAGCAACTACTATGGTATGAGCATTGTTTTTCGCATATAACTGGTCAAAATAATTGCTTTTGCTTGATTCCTGGTCTGCATATAAGAGTCATGCTCCTTTAGAGCAAACTATCCCAGCTGAAAAGAGTGTGACATTGCATTTTATACCACCTGAAACCAATGGACAAATTCAGCCTCTGGATGTTTGTTTTCTCCGTGCCTACAAAACATATTGTTACATTATCTGCAGCTACACCTTAAAGGACAGCCAGTTTCATGATAATCTCCACAACAGACAGTCTCGCATTCAGTGGGGGATACAGAAAAACTAAGGGGGCCCTAAAGATATCTTGAGCTATCTTTACTTTTATCATAATAAAAAATAATCAAGTCACATGTAAAGTTTAAGAAAGTTTTATTTAAACTGATTATACACGTATACAAGACAATGACATCCTGTGATAAAAAAAGTTACAATTGTGGTTTTCTTCCTTAAATGAGGAATTCTATGTGCCTATTCTTCCTGGCAAATTGGTTAATTGCATCGTCATTAGGACAATCAATGTCATGGTGAGTGTTCAACAGAGCTAAGGCATTATGTCGATCCTCCTTCATTGTCGACCTCAGCCATGTCTTTGTATGCTGCAATGTTGAAAACTTCTTTCTACTGTAGCAACAGATGCAGGCAGACAGGTACATATTTTGTACAGCGTGTGCAAAGTGCGATAGTCAGATCTAGGACAAACAGACAGCACTTGCATAACAGAATCGTGATCATTAAGGGCGTTTATGCTTGTTTGCTTGTACTGAAGAATCTCTCCCATTAGTCTATTCTTAATCACAAAGAGTGATTCTTCTTAAAGGAATGGTAGTTCAATTAAGCAATGATTCAGTTTATGTGCTAGATCAGTATCGTCATGTTTCAGTAGTTGCAAGGGCAAAAGTATGTTGAATTTTAAATGATAATTATTTTCTTCAATAAAACGTCTCTTATATCAGTCGTAATGTGGTGCAGTGTTGGAATAAAAACAGTTCTTTTCCAGTATGTCATAGCATCATCATTATGATCACAGTTTTCACTGTCTCTTTGTCTGCCTGTAAGATGAGGAACACTCATCTCCACGTCTTATAACAAAATTTTTACTGAGAAATTACTTTGAATTTCTATTATTAATACTACACAATTAACTGACCACTCTCACTCTTGTGTAATCTTCACACTTGCACTTGCTACAACTAGGACTTTTTACTTATTCGTTCTTCTGTCTTAATATTTCTGCTTCTGAATGTAAACTAGCTTCCTATTTGGCGAATAGTCTGTATTTATAACGCTACGTATCGAAGGTTTTCTGTACAAGAAAACAGTAGAATATTCGCGACTTTTTTCCAACAAATACCAGACGGAATAACTTATCAAGATCGCTAGAATGGCCGTGACTCTTCTCGAAGGTATGCATTAGACATCTATGTGTCAGACGGAAACGTATAAAATACGATGACGCTGACGGGAGTGCTACATAGGAAAGTAAAACCACCCAATAACTCGATTCGCACCCCCCATAAGTATCCGCCACTGGTTGCATGTCATCAAATTCCATCTGTTACCATCACCCTGTTACACCAATATGATTCCATATGCATTCTTTGAGAATGGATAATACCTTGCTGAACGTCCTACATAGTTTGCAACTCCCATGGAGTTCACCTTCGTGACGATTGTATTGCATCATTTTTCATTTGGTGTTCATGGTGCAAGTTAATGGTTTCTTTTGAACATTTCTTGAATCTTGACGATCTCCAGTTTTTGAAGTGTAATACATATACCCCATAGAGTGTTGGCCTCTGCACCTCCTAAAACTCAATTTCTGTCACCCTCCTGATGCATATTGTCTGTCATTAGCACCTAATATTCTTAACACAACACTTCCAAAGGAGCCTTACTGAAGATTGAACTTGTGACATCACACTTAAGTGTTTCCTTGTCATACTGTGGTTGTGATTGGTACCATCCATTTGGACATGTTGCCACAGACCTGGAAGGAAATTGCATTAGCACAGCGGCTCAAGTGGAAAAGTTTTGATATTATGATGTATTTTTTCTAAATTATAACAACTTAGTTTTGAGAAGGAAATAGGGTTTTTCGTTGTAGACACAGTGTACAATCGCTTAATTAAAAGGAACTAAATAATCAGTTTTCTCAGTGTTAACAGTAAGATGTCTGGTTTGACAAACAACACTCTACTAATGAGATATTTTGTTACCCTCATTACAGGCATTTGTATACACAGTAGCAATTATCCAAAGCGAAATCTAAAAAAAATGCAGAAAGAAGGGAAACATGTACGGTGTGAATACAACTTGTATTTCAATATCAGTTTCACTTTATGCTATTTTATCGCTACAGTTTCTTAATTACAAAAGCCTACAGGTAAAAATTAGAATAAGATATGTGAAAAAAGATGTGAGATTATTTGAATATATGGTTATTTGACTTATTAGCAGCTGAAATGTATAAGGAAGTAATAATATTACAACTGTTAATCTTTACACTAGTTTGTAATTTTGGAATTCCTTCTACTGATGACATGTAGAAACATAATTAATGGTACAATTTTTCTGTTCCTACAATCTTACATGCATTTTCACACAAATTGGTAAAACTTCTAATCATATTTTTTTTACAAGCCACTCTTCATTTCTATTATGAAGATCTTGCGCTCGCTTCAGTATTATTTCATTATGATCTTTCCCAGATTCAGATTCAGTTTGTTTAGTTAAATAACGCGGCATATTGGTGAAAATTACTCGAGTCGCACCCACATGTAATTTTAGTTGAATTCTTGGATACTTTGGCTCATGTACTTGCAAATATCGAAAAGTATTAATTCTTATCAATGTCCACTTCTTCAAAATGTTTCACATAGACTGCAGATCTAATGGAAATTAGCTACTTTTTCCTCGGAATTGCTCTGTGGAGAACTGGAATACCATGTTTTTGCTCTTACCACCACTGTATTGACAACTGTTTGCGTATCCTTAGAAGATTAATTTGTATGGCATCTGAAAAATGTCATTTCGTAAGTTATAATGCACATTTACTATAAGTAGTGCAACTTTTTACTGGCATGTTACAGCTATGCACTTTATTGAATGTCTTCACAGCCTCGCACTATCATTTAATATCGTATCTTGATTTTAAAAAAGTCAGTGGATAACTCACCTTTACAGACAGAGCAACAGTCTTTGTAGTCTAGGAGAAACATTTTACCCGACATATCTTTCAACAATTGATGACAAAACGATCGCAATTCGCATTTCCTTGGCTTCAGCACTTCATCGGCAGTAGGCCATCTTCACAGCACAGCCATTTTTATGACTCCGTCTTGGGTAAAGTCGGCTGTGGGAATAATTTTGCCAATGTCTCACTTTGTTATGCCTTTTCATTCTGACGAATAATTCAGCAACATCTCATCATTACTGCCTGATTCTATAGCCATATCAGACTATTCTTCTTTAGAGGAATTTTTAGAAACGCCAAATACAACCGAGTAAATTTGTATTTTGTGATATTAATAAGTAAATGTAATGATGAAGTCTATTGCATGTACGAATGCTGAATGACTGATAAAGAATCAGAATCGAACTTGTTCTCCAGATACCCTATCAAAAACATCCTGAAGTCGCTAATTAAACTATTGCGAGTTAATCGCGCGCTGGTGCAACTTGTTTACAGTGCTATTTCAGCAAAAGAGGTTATCCGGCTGTTATCCCAAGGTTGTACAACAGGCCCTGAAATTCGTACGTTAAGCCTAAGCATAGCCTGGAGTTTCACGTCAATGGCTATACACAAGTGCACGAGGCAACCTTCGTAGTTGTACTATACTTATACGGTCCATCTTCATTACCATAGTACAACGTGAAGATCTTTGCACCACAAACAGCTGTTGTGCTTCACAAAAGGCCAAAGATTCATAACCATTTCTGTCATGATGGTGGATTTGAGTATGTAGATGTTGTTGATAGAGTTGGTTGTGCAGACGGGGTTTGGTGTCTCAACAATGATTCAAAATTTCTAGGTAAGAGAGCGGCTGTCCAGTGTTTACTGACAATTTTCTATTTGACAATAATAAGAACAAAAAAATCATTTATTTGGAATCTAAAGTTTGAAACAAGTTGCTGTTCTATCTAGTATACCAATATGGCTGCAAAGGGACGGTTAGTTAACTGTTTGATTTCGTTTCGCCATTAAACATCAGGACTCATAGTTGACAAATCTCTTTGATTAGAGTGTCTATGAAAGGCCGGCAGACGTAAGGACGCCATTACAAGTCACTGATATAACTTATAGTCAGTTTGTTTAGGTCAGTGTCTCGTTGCTCACGCAGAGGAATACGAACATCGTTGTCTATTTTGTTTGTGGTCCTGCAAGACTTAACCAGTCTCCTTTATATGTTTGGAGGTTAACCGTGGACTGTAGTTGTGAAAATAACCGAACCAAATTGAATGTCGTGTTAACCGTACGGTTAAAGTTTCTGAACGAGGACTGCAAAGCTGTCTTAACTGAAGAATGCATCGTAGTGAGTTATTAATAAGTAGTTACTACGGGCCCTAGTGAGGAGGGGGTGCTTTGAACTATAGGTAGACATCAAATTAATTGCAACGTTGCACAGCCTTTACCGTTATTAAATTTTTGCACTAGGCTTATGTGTGTGAAAAGAGGGGAGGTAGTGAATATTGATGTATATGCTAACACACGTTGTTGCCCAATCTGACTGTCTAGTATTTTTCTGTGAATGTATCGGTTTCCATTAATAATTTTGTGCAGTTCACCTAATGGCCGTATCGTACAACAGGATTTGGTTGTGTTGGCGCAGGTTCTGCTATTATTATAAATTTCACCGCCAGAAATATTGGAAATGCAGCAGTCCCAAAGAAATTAAATCAAAGGCTTTGGCACGGCTGTTACTTAGTATTGAAACATGTAGAAATGTTTTCTGGTTTCTTGCTGGGGTGACTCATAAATCAGTAAACTGTTGATGAATACTTCACTAAGGAAACTATGCTTTAACACCTGCTTGGCTTGCTTGCAACCTGGAAGTAATTAAATGCTTTAATGTGCAATAGATTTTCGAGTGTTTTCATACTCATACTATCAGCAAACCACTTAACTTTGAGCCTTGTTTGTAGTCTTTCCTATTTTGTTTTCTGTAAACTCTGTCCCTATTGCAAGAACCCTTAACTGAGAATCAGACCTAAATTGATCTATTTAATCTTTTCTATTGTGGCATGCATAAAAAATCAATCTAATTATGAATTGATAGAAGTTAATCTCGTACAGTATCCTGAAACAGAAGAATCTGTGTTGCTGCACAGAAAGAGAAGTTGGCAGCTGTGTTGCCCATGATACTCTTCATAATATTCCTCATGTAATAGTTTTGAGTTCTTTTTGAAATTCATTGTTAATTACCCTGTTTTGTAGTGTAGGGAACTGGTATTTAGTTTATGATGGAGCAGAACTGTGCAGTTACTAGGTGCCTTGGATGACAAACATATTTTAATATTTAGCATAGTGAGCCAGGTATCTGTAACCTGGAAATACCATTTAACACAAGTTCTTATGTATTCTGGTTTTGTCCTTGTAAATCATCTTGTTAGTCCTAGTTTTGATTATGATTAAAATAGGAGCTATTACAGCATATAAAATTTGTATCAAATTTGATACTTCATCTATAATATTTATATATAAAGAAAATAATGTATGATATTGAATACCCTATAAAATTGTGATAACCTATTACTGATAATGAACCAGAATTATGCAATAATGTATTGGGTGAAGCACTTAAATATTAATGGATGAAATCTAATTAAAGTAATATTGTGTGTACAAGGTCTAAATTATGCCACAAAACATATATAATGGAGATAGTTCACAATTTCAATAAGTGAACTTTCACTCCAAACAATTACAACATGTAGTTTCAAAAATGTTTGCTCTTTCTTTTCTCATCAGGATGACATTGGTTTGATGAGTATCAATACAAGTTAGTGTGCTCGGATAAAATTTTTTTGGTATGTTAGCTATATATTACCTTTAGTTGACTTAAAAGTTGACAATAACTGTATGTTAGTTGTTACTGTGTATAAAACTGCGAACACTGAACTTATTATGTGAGCTCAGTGTTTGGTGTTATTTGAATCCATGAGACACATCCATGACACATTTGTGACTACATTTCAGTTGGTGGAAAGAACCATTGAGTTAGACCTTTTCTACCTCCCATGCTCCCACACGACAGTATAGAAATGTTTGGTACTGTGACTTGGTCTCAATTTGACTGATTTATTGTAACAATTTGTATACAGAAAGAAATATTCCTGTGATCTTTCTATCTGTTTTTAATGAAGCACATATCTTTGAGTAATCTCACTGATGGCATTTACAGCACTTTTCCACATTGGAATTCAAACTGGTGCTTAAAATGTTGTCTGTTACCATAAGAAACTTTATAAATTTCATTTGTTCTAATCTTTTCATGCATCTTAAGGAAGACCGGCAGAATAGAGATAGTGGCAGTTCTCTATGTCTTCTGTTGATATCTTTTTGAATAATGATTTTATCTTGGCATATTTCAGTTTAATTGATAACAAGACATTTATTTAATGCAAGGTTTCCAGAATTTAATTAATGACAAGGAATGTTACGTTTTTACATTAGTATCTTCAACAGTACAATTGATAAAGACCATAAAAGCAAATTTATAAAACCATTAATGTTCACTGGTAGGGTGAATTGACTGCTTTTATTTATGGGAGAGAGAGAGAGAGAGAGAGAGAGAGAGAGAGAGAGAGAGAGAGAGAGAGAGAGAGAACCAATTAATAATATGCAATGATTCTCATGTTTTCATTGAAAGTGGTCTTGGTACAAATTTACTTTGTTTTATAATAAGAAAATTTCAGGTGTGCAAAAATAGTAGTAAAACTGAATCACCATTACCTGACTTCGGGAAACACACAAACATAATTTCATTTCTCAGTTAAAACTGGTGGGAATTGTAGACTGTATACTTTGTGATATCATAGGAACACCAAAATTAACAAGGAATAGGCTTAAAGACAATTAGGACTTCCTGATACCTACAGTTTAAAGAAATAATTACATTTGAATGTTATTATGTTCTTTTATTAATCCGAAATCGGCTGGTGTTATTAAACAGCCATGCTCACAATATAATGTACAGATATCTTTGAATTGGGTATCTAGGATATGGAAAGTAGTTAGAGATAAATAAAATGTAGAAGTCCACCACAGTGAACTTCCTTAACATTGCAGATGTTTATTGAATTACAGTGTTAATTATAAAATTACCAAGCACATTTATTTTAAGAAGTTCTGCTACAGAAAGTTCTTTAGTTATTCTGCAGAAAGTTTGTTAATTCAATTTTCAGCTCCACATTACCTAAAAGACAGGTAATATGCTCTGGCAAGTTGTTGAATACAGGTGTTCTCTTGTATGATTCTTTAGTGTAGTAATTTTAGCTGCTTGATGTTTTGTAAAGTTTTCTTCTTGTTTTGTCCTCTTGTTCCATATAAGTTTCACTATTTTTTAGCAAAGAAAAATAGCTGCCTTTTCAGAAACAATACTGGAAGTATACTTTTCTATGTTATATTTGCAAAAGGACCATGTTTGTATTTTTACAATGCAGATAGGTTACTTGTGTATTAGAAATGGAAGATCCAAAATATGGCCCTATTTCTTGATAGTACTTTAGTAATAACAAAACCAGCAGCAGTATTTGAGTCCACGTCGTTTATTCTTTTTAACACATGCTACAACTTTGGCACCAAATGGGGGCATCTTCAAGCCCAGGTGTAATCTGCCATTCTTTACCATTTTCGTGTGAAGTGGATAGAATTGTATGCAGCAGGCAAAAATTAACTGGTCTTCGTACCTTCTGTGGCAATAACAAACCCAGCGTTGTCAGATAACGATGACAGTATTGACAAAAGCGTAGTTTTATCAAATTTTGTAATTGGGATGTGTGAAAAAGTGTCAGTGGTTGAATTCTAAAAGTTTCATAATTAGTTTTAATTTAAAATTTTTATTGGGACTCTCATATTGTACCAATGGGATGGAGAAATAACAAGAAATTGTGAATTGTGTAAGCTATTTGTGTTGTTGGAGTAAATTGTCAATGTAGTCTCCTTATCCATGGATTCCATCTGAGGAATGCTCAAGTTTGCACTCAGTTTATCAACTCTTGAAAATAAACTTGATTTTTCTTTAAAGAATCAACTTACATGGAGTTTGTATATACAAATAATTTGTTTAGGAGATGTCATGTGTGCTGTCCATAGCACATTAAGTGATTGTGCATATGAAATATACCTCTTAGGCTGTAGATCAGGAATAGAAAACGTGCAGTTGCATAGTTTTTGTCCAGTGATTTCTTGACTACTATGTACTAGATGTTTTTGGTCAGGTTCCTGTAGTTCAGTACAGTGTACTCAAGAGTTTTTTAAACTGCATTTCTCATAATCCTTATTGTTGATTCAAAATGGTAAAATTTGCCAACTTGCCATAGCCTATAATACTTAACTAGGTGACAACTGTTTGTTACATGCAAATTTATGTAGCACTCTTTGTGTCACTGAATAGGTTAGTGCCGTAACATTTTTTAATTTTGTATCTGTGAGTTGTACCTGTAACATGAATTAGGACTGGAATTTGCACATAGTGTAGCCTACCAGTGGCATCTATAGTTTTACACGGTAGGAAACATGCTAATAAGCCAAAACATTAAGACCACTGCCCATCATGATGGTGGATGTTGCCTGGTGGTGTTGAGGACACGTGACCTGGTAACAAATGTATGTAAGTGGAGCAGACAACAATGGGGTCAACCTGGCAAATATAAGGGCTGCAAATGGGGAATACATTGAGATATGCGACTTTGAAAAAGGCAGGTTATTGTTAAGCGTAGCCTGTGAATGAGTATCTTGAAAATGGTGCAGCTGGTTAGAATGGCTATGTGCTACTGTTACGAGCATCTATGGAAATAGATAGGGCAGTGAAACTACCAATAGGTGCCAATTGATTTGACTTCTGTGACTCCTCATAGAATGTGAGGTTCGGAGGCTTGTCTGCTCTGTAATGTAGGATTGGTGGTGATTTGTGGCATCTCTGCCGAAAGCTGGTTCATGCTTGATGTTTCAGATCACACTGTTCATCATACATTGTTAAATGTGGAGCGCCACAGCAGATCACCCAACATGTTCACATGTCGACGCAACATCGTCATAAATTATGCTTGCAGTGGGCACAGGACCATCGGGATTCGACCATCAATCAATGGAAATGTGTTGGCTCTTCAAGTGAATCACATTTCTCCTGCGCTAGGTCAATGTCGTCTCCAGTCAATGGACTGAACAGTGGATCAAAATGTGCAGCACACCATGGACGAAGGCTGATGGGAGCAGTAGTATGCTATGTGAGACATTTTGCTGCACTTGCATGGGACCTGTGATAGTAATCAAAGATACACCAACAGCTGCAAACCACCTGTGCCTCTTCAAGCTTGATGTCTTCACCAACGGCGATGAGCATTATAGTGAACTGGCATCAATGTCGTGGTGACAAAATTGCTGTCAGGCACCATCAC
The DNA here is from genome assembly GCF_021461395.2 of Schistocerca americana. Lineage (NCBI taxonomy): Eukaryota > Metazoa > Arthropoda > Insecta > Orthoptera > Acrididae > Schistocerca > Schistocerca americana. Next base: position 762,808,102 of record NC_060130.1, on the reverse strand, counting down.
TGTGTACACAAATCAGTGGCTTGTTATTTACGTGAATTACATGACCTGTGTGTATAGACCTCTGATGCCATATTCCTCCACAAACCTGCTGGATCCAATATGCAGAATCAGTGGTGTATTTCATGCCAAAGATGGACAAACAAGCTATTAAAGCAGGCGGTCATAATGTTTGCTCATCAGTGTAACTATGTGGAACTGATGGACAGCATTGGCTTTCTTAGGTAGTGATCGGTTCCAAGTAAAAAAAACTTGGCAAACTATCTAAATTTTAGAAATTTTCATGACTGAAGCTTAATATTAATTTTGATAGTGTGCATTAGGTGCCTGTCCCCTGTAGAATTAAAAAAAAGTATTCAACTGTAGTGTCCTAATTACTTTTATGTCATTTCTTTTATGTTTATTACTTGTACCTTGTTTGTTACATTGAAGAAAAGCATGTAAAGAAAAAAGCAGTTTTTTCTTTCTAAGTTTTATTTATTTACTTATTTGTCCTTTGACCCTTTGGCCCAACAGCTGTGACATGCAGATATACACTCCTGGAAATTGAAATAAGAACACCGTGAATTCATTGTCCCAGGAAGGGGAAACTTTATTGACACATTCCTGGGGTCAGATACATCACATGATCACACTGACAGAACCACAGGCACATAGACACAGGCAACAGAGCATGCACAATGTCGGCACTAGTACAGTGTATATCCACCTTTCGCAGCAATGCAGGCTGCTATTCTCCCATGGAGACGATCGTAGAGATGCTGGATGTAGTCCTGTGGAACGGCTTGCCATGCCATTTCCACCTGGCGCCTCAGTTGGACCAGCGTTCGTGCTGGACGTGCAGACCGCGTGAGACGACGCTTCATCCAGTCCCAAACATGCTCAATGGGGGACAGATCCGGAGATCGTGCTGGCCAGGGTAGTTGACTTACACCTTCTAGAGCACGTTGGGTGGCACGGGATACATGCGGACGTGCATTGTCCTGTTGGAACAGCAAGTTCCCTTGCCGGTCTAGGAATGGTAGAACGATGGGTTCGATGACGGTTTGGATGTACCGTGCACTATTCAGTGTCCCCTCGACGATCACCAGTGGTGTACGGCCAGTGTAGGAGATCGCTCCCCACACCATGATGCTGGGTGTTGGCCCTGTGTGCCTCGGTCTTGGCGTGCATCCGTGCGTCGCTGCGGTCCGGTCCCAGGTCGACGGGCACGTGCACCTTCCGCCGACCACTGGCGACAACATCGATGTACTGTGGAGACCTCATGCCCCACGTGTTGAGCAATTCGGCGATACGTCCACCTGGCCTCCCGCATGCCCACTATACGCCCTCGCTCAAAGTCCGTCAACTGCACATACGGTTCACGTCTACACTGTCGCGGCATGCTACCAGTGTTAAAGACTGCGATGGAGCTCCGTATGCCACGGCAAACTGGCTGACACTGACGGCGGCGGTGCACAAATGCTGCACAGCTAGCGCCATTCGACGGCCAACACCGCGGTTCCTGGTGTGTCCGCTGTGCCGTGCATGTGATCATTGCTTGTACAGCCCTCTCGCAGTGTCCGGAGCAAGTATGGTGGGTCTGACACACCGGTGTCAATGTGTTCTTTTTTCAATTCCCAGGAGTGTATTAGAGAGATAATACACATACATACTTAAAAATGTACACAGTGGAATAGGATTAGGTGAGGATATGGCAGGAAGTTAGCCATTGCCAACCATAGCACATGTAATGGTAAGCACTTTAGACAACAAAACTTATATTTATATGAAAGGATTACACATTTTTGTACCGTAACATAGAAATTAACCCTCTTACTAGAGTTTCTCGCACCTTTGACAAGGAGAGTTCCTTAGCACTGGGGTCAACTTTCTGAAACCATCTGAATAGTGATGTAGGTTAAGGTTGCAAGTATCACAACCTGTTGCCATTCGCCCGAGTGGGCCCTTGTTTGTGCCTAATCATAAAAAAATGTGACACTCAATAGCTTTTAAAAAGTGATGTTATGCACAGATTGCATAGCTTAATGGTTAACTTAATCCTGCATGTTGTGGGTTCAGATCCTACCAGGAGCACTCAATTTTTTATTGAAATGACTGATAGTTATTTTTATTCAATTAATTGGATTGAATGATTTTTTATTTCTATGTCTTTGTCATCTTATCATTGATTAACTTTATTTGTTCTAATTTTTCTTCCTGTCATTCTTTTTACACTTTGCACCTTTGTTCAGTTGAATTTAATTATGAACAACGTTGGAAAAGGTAGATTGCTACTTACTCTAAAGATGTGTTAAGTTGCAGACGGGCACCATTAAGAAATACAAAGTTTTCCGCCACAGCCTTCATCAGAGAGAGAGAGAGAGAGAGAGAGAGAGAGAGAGAGACCATTCATTCACACGAACAAGCACACAAACTGCTAACTCCAGCAGCTCAGGCCACTGCACAGTCAATATAAATAGTTGTCTTTTATGTTTTAACTGAGAGATTAGCATTTTCATATACTTAAATATTATGCTAAATAAATAAACACAAGAAACTCTAAGGAATTCAAAAAGTTAGAGCATTGATTAAAATGATATAGAAACAAAACAATTATGTTTAAAAATAGAGTAAAAATAATGATCAGCCATTTCAACAAAGATTTCAAAATATTAATTTTAAAGCACGTGATAAGATTTGAACCCACAAACTTTTGCATATGAGGGATGTCCGTACCCATTAAGTTAGACAATTTGTCCATCATTCCTTTTGTAAAGCTGTAGAGGATCATGAAATTGTGAAAAAAAAATTTTTTTTCAGTTACTTGCCAACGAGGGCCCAATATGGTGAATGAATGGTTGCGGGGTGTGATACCACTGCTGAGACCTTTCCTTGAGAGTACCACTGGAGTCATAAAGACCACATAATTAAAAGAAAATAATGTTTTCCACTTTCATGTGTGTTTTCTGTCTACAGAACTTTTTTTTTGGGGAGCATCATCCATTTTCTTCCCCTCTGCACTTATCCTGCAGAAGGAACTTTTCTGTGCTGACTTTTGTTTTGCCTGTACTACAGATGTTCTCAACTAAAGAATGAAATTATCTTCTTTCGTAGACAGTTTCCTTCTTCCAATCAGGATTAAAGTCCATCCAAAATATGAAAGCATTTCAAACTCCAATACACAAAGTATTATAAAAAATAAACATGGATCATTATCTTGTCATACTTGCTGTAGGGTAGGTCCTGAGTAATTTGTCCATTGCCTGAATCTGATTTAGTGGCATTATAGTTCACAATAATAGGTTTTGCTACTTCACCCACTTCCTCTTTGAAATAGACAACAGTGACACTGTCTTACGCTTTTTGAGCAACAGACTATTTTTTCTTGTTGTTTCAAGCAGTTTCCTGTTTTTGTTCAAATTCCTCTGTCATATCAAAACTTGGAAGCAAATTATCTGTTGAGATTTTTCTGCCACTCTTGGATAAATTTTCTGTTAGTTTCAGCTCTATATTTTTTCCCTAATTTATTTCTTTAGGCTGCTTTTCATCCTTTGCTGTGTACACCTGCAGGTTTGACATAATTAGAGCTGTCATATGAGACTCATATCATGATTCCATTTTATGAGGGGAAGTTGTTCAACTGTCATATTCTCATGTCGTTTGTATGCATCATATAATGTGCTTACCCACTGTTCAAATTTATCCCTTATAGGAACCAAATCATCAGTGCTAAGATTTGTCACCAATGCAGTGCTTCATCAAACCAAATACACCATGATATTTCTGTAAACCAGTCCATAGCCAAAGAATGCTAAAAATATGTTGACTGTGTTCTTAGTTCCACTAATTTGCTACGCCCTCATCCTAACCTTTGTACAATCCTGTGTGTATAAGCAGGCCAAGAAAGCAATCAAATTCTTGAAACTTGGTAGAGCACTTGCCCGTGAAAGGCATAGGTCCTGAGTTCGAGTCTCGGCCCGGCACACAGTTTTAATCTCCCAGGAAGTTGAATATCAGTGCACAATCCGCTGCAGAGTGAAAATCTCATTCTGGAATCAAATTCTTCTCTATCAAGATCAGTCCATTGGTTCCTGAAAGTAATGTTGCTATTTTTGGTGGTTCACTTAAGTATTTTGGAAAATTGTGGGCTTTATAAATATTTCAAATGCTGGCTGCACAGTATTGGCATTCCTTACACTATTCTGTATACTATATCGAGCTGTCATCAGTGTTTTGTGGTGACTGCCTCTCATGGGTTTCTTTCCCATTTCTGGACCTGAAAACAGAGTTTCTATTTTATTTACTTAATTACATCTTACTACTACTACTACTGCTCTTGTAAAAATTGGTAGAGGAGGTATACTTACTTGAAAACATTCTGATTTGAGATGCCATCAACATCAGGAAAGTTTCCAAATGTCCATTATTGGAATACTCGGCTGATTCACTGCTTTCAGAAATAGTAGCATCTTCATTGTCACCTGATGATTTTTCACCTAATTCATCTTCATTCAAAATTGCTTGTTAAAATACTACTACAGGACTACTAAAACTTGTTTCACTCATAACATAATTTTGCGGTACACAGAGGCAAAACCTTGACATCTGAGGCAATACACAACATCAGCTGAAGTGAGATACCTTAACAGTGGGTACAAAAAAAAAAGGAATATTTTCTTTGGTGCAGGTGTTTCTTACAGCAGCTTTTCAATGTTCCAGTCATAATATTGTTTTCATAATGTTACACTTAAAAAAAAGACACAACTTGGTGCAAAACCATGAATAAAATTTAATATGTTGTAAATAGAAAACTGAACAAATGATCATTGGATACAATTGACTCAGAGGGAGAGTCATACACACACCTCAACAAAAATTTGGAATATCGTGGATTTTACTCCAATGACTTCTTACAGTACACCCACAGAGGTTTGTACAATCCTTATTTACAATATAAAAATAATTCCTTTTGAAAACAATAACAATTTTTATTAGTTACAAAACAAAGCAGGCTGTCTACTGTGTGTACATCTTGAAAACAAAAACAGTGAAAATCTGTATATCATCAATTTTTCGTAGTATGTATGTCCTTCCCACACACAAACGAGTTCTTTCACTCCACAAGGCATGCTGTGGATGAGACCATCAAATTAATCATGGGTATGAGGTCTCACTCCTCAATGGCAGCTTCAGTGAGGTCTTGAAGATTGTCAGGTAAATTCGGACTCTATACAATAGCCACCTTGAATAGATCCCATGCATGCTCAGTTGCATTCACATGGGGGACTGCGCTGGTCAATGCATTCAGTTGATGTTGCATCTTTGAAGATACTAACACCTTGCATTGTCATCAACTAGGACAATCATTTGTAGAACCTCTTGAAGGTATCAGGAGCCAGTTTAACTGCCATGGATGGGAATTAGAGGGGTCTGCCACGAAGAATGTTACACTTCCACCTGCAAACAGATGGACTTCCTGAATGTATTGGCATTCCTGGTGTTGTCTAGTACTTCTCCAAACCCTAACACATCTAGGGTCCAGTTGCAGACCAGTCGTGGTCATCAGCAAATATGACATTACTTCGTTCTGCAATGGTCTGATGATGTGAAAGAGCCCTGGCCCTACGATTATGTTGTTTCAGTACAAAACTTGTCAGTGGTTTTCTAGAATGAGGACCACCCTGATGTAATCTACATACTGTTTGGTCTGAGATACAAATCCCTGTTGCCCAGAGAAGTCATTTCCAATATTTCTGGCAGTTAATGTTGGTCACCAGCAAGCTGACTGTTGGAGAAAACAATTCTGCATTGGTGTTGTCATACGAGGACGACCACTGTGAGGTCTATTGTTGACATTTCCCATCTCTGTACTTTCTCCACATCTTAGACACCCCACTTCGAGTGAAGCTGTTGCTTATAATGGACTGTTCACTGTGTGCCACTGCAGCAGTGGTATGTTTGTGACAGAGAAGTAGAATTGACACGTTTTTGACATTTAGTATAAGGATGCGCACTATAAAAGTACGCAATAAAACTGCACCCTGCAATTAATAGTATTGTAGGCCTCCTAAAGGCACTTCATTTTGTGATGTAGAGTCAAGATTGGTATGTTTATCTGAATGTTGGCAGCTCTAGCATAATGCATTCATGGCTCAGTGAGACAGTTAGCAGTCTAGTAGGCAACTGCTTGGTGACAAGGTTTGGTTTGTATCTGGCTTAGTGCAGCTTCTTTGCATTATTCCTTAAATTTGTTTTATCAGTAGAAATCATGGGCTGGGGGGTTTTCTCCGCTCAGGGACTGGGTGTTGTCTTCATCATTTCATCCCCATCCGGTGTGCAGGTTGCCCAATGTGGTGTCGAATGTAATAAGACCTGCACCAAAGTGTCTTACAGTTTATACAAATTATTGTGTTATTTAGAATTCCTGAATTTTCAAAATCAGGTGGTTCACTCCATTAAACCAGAGCTCATCTGGTACACTACTGGGTTTGTCCAGTATACTTACAGAATGTCTTGTAAATTTACATTAGAGATTGTATTTCCATATTCATGGTAGAGTATCCAGACATGGTGAAATCCAAAAACCAACTCATTCTTTCACCACAAGACAAATTCTTTTCAGGCACATAACAGTGGAAAATTCTCTTACAGTGAGGAGTAAGAGGATTAATTTTCCATATTTAATCAAAATTGTTTGCAACATAATCCTCATTATTAGTGAAATGAATAAACCAAAGGATTATTTCAGATCTTTTCCTTCTCATTGCATTATAGACCAACTTCCTATGGATATCATCACTGCTCATTATTTTGGTAAGCATTAAATTATACCCAATAAAGACTAGAATTTCTTAGAAACATCTGATTTCCTCAGATGTTATAAGACGTAAAGCATAGCTGTTCATTTCCTTGGTGAAGATATTCATAATTTCACCACCAAAAAATAGCTCAAATGACAACTCCACTACTGGTATCTTGTTGCTGTAAAGGAGAAGTATGAAGCTGTTTGGAGTCAGTTTAAAAATCTCCTTCAGTCCAGGTACCCATTTAATCACAATGCTTGTACAGCCTATTCAGAGCTGTCGTGAGCTGCAGTGGCAGTTGTTGTGATACTGGAGCAAGCATTACCTACGGCAGATGAAGTAGGCCTACATCATTTTGCAAGTCTGGTCTCAGTGCATCCTGTGAGTGAGGTAATATTTCTTCTCCATATGAAGTTTGTAACTTCTGCAACAGCAAGAAATTGTCTTTGAGTAAGATTGTCTGGAATTCCTCCTCTGTCCTCATCCCAGTATCATCTGGCAAGATGTTTGGTTTAGGTGGGGCAATAAAAATATCTTGCACATTTTTATCTCCAGAATCTCAGCCAATCCTCTAAAAGAAAAAATCAGCTATTATTATTATGGCTGCAGAAAATAGTTAAAATTAAGTTGCCAATTATTCTCAGTAATGGACTGCTCCTCACAACTTAATACACAGGAATGAAAGAACAGATGTGACACAATCCTTAAATAAGCATAACAGGATTATAGAAGTTCACTGTTGTCCAATAAATCAATAATAGTGCACTGTTGTACAATATAACATTACTGCAATGCTGAACACTAATGATTTTGGTTTTACTGGGAGAGTTTGTTTATACTAAGTGGAGTATTAGGTGTTGGTGGTGATGGTGTTCTTAAAGTCTGAAGACTGGTTTGATACAGCTCTCCATGCTGCTATATCCTGTGCAAGCCTCTTCACCTCTGAATAATTACAGCAACATACATGCTTCTGAATGTGCTTACTGTATTTCTCTCTTGGTCTTCCTCTATGATTTTAACCTCCCACATTTCCCTCTAATAATAAACTGGTGAGCCCTTGATGTATCAAATGCAGTTTAACAACTGATCTCTTCTTCTGCCCAGGTTTTGCCACAAATTTCTTTGCTCTCCCATTCTATTCAGTACCACCTCATTAGTTATGTGATCTACTCATATAACCTTCAGCATTCTTCTGTTGCAACATGTTTTAAAAGCCTCGTCTCTCTTCTTGTGTAAACTGTTTATCGTTCATATTCCACTTCCATGCATAGCTTCACTCCATAAAAATGCTTTCAGAAGAGACTTCCTGACACTTAAATTTATATTCAGTGTTAACAAATTTCCCTTTTTCCTAAACTCTTTTTCTTGCCATTGCCAGTCTTCATTTGATATCCTCTCTACTTCAGCAATCATGTTATTTTTCTACCTAAATAGCAAAACCCATCTACTTTCAGAATCTCATTTCCTAATCTAATGCTCTCAGCATCACCTAATTTAATTAGGCTACATTCCTTTACCTTTGTTTTGCTTGTGTTGTTCATCTTACATCCTCCTTTCAAGACTCTGTCCATTCTGTTAAACTGCTCTTCTAAGTCCTGTGTTATCCCTGACAGAATTACAATGTCATTGGCAAGCTTCAAAGGTTTTATTTCTTCTCCCTGAACTTTAATTCCTATTCCCAATTACTCCTTGGCTTCCTGTACTGCTTGCTAAATGTATAGATTAACATCAACAATACACTATGACCGTGTGTCACTCGATTCTCAACCACTGCTTCCCTTCTATGCTCCTTAATTCTTGTAACTGCTGCCTGGTTTCTGTACAAGTTGTAAATGGGCTTTAACTCCCTGTATTTTACCTCTGCTACCTTCAGAAGTTCAGACAGAGTATTCCAGTCAACATTGTCAAAAACTTCCTTGACATCTACAAATGCTATAAATACAGGTGGGTTTCCGTTTCTTCTAACTGTCTTCTAAGATAATGTTGTGGGGTCAGTATTACTTCACTTGTTCATTTCTTCAGAATCCAAACTGATCTTTCCAAAGGTCAGCTTCTACCAGTTTTTCCATTCTTCTTCTGTAAAGAATGTGTATTAGTATTTTGCAACCATGAAATATTAAAGTGATAGTTCAGTAATATTCACACTTGTCAGCAAGTGCTTTCTTTGGGATTGGCATTAATACATTCTTCTTGAACTCTGAAATTATTTTGCCTGTCTCATACATTGTGCACACGAGGTGGAGTAGTATTGTTATGACAGGCTCTCCCAAGACTATCAGTAGTTCCAGTGGTATCTCGTCTGTTCCTGGGGCTGTCTTTCAGTGCTCTATCAAATTCTTCTCACAGCATCATATCTCCCATCTCATCTTCATCTCTGCTCTCTTCCATGTCTATAATATTGCCTTAAAGTTCATCTCCCTTGTATAGACTCTCTATATACTCCACCTTTCAGCTTTCCCTTCTTTGCTTAGGACTGGTTTTCCATCTGAGCTCTTTGTATTCATACAGCAAATTCTTTTTAGATGGTACCAATAATTCCCACAGGAAACCAAGTTTGTAACATCTCAAGAATGTAACCACTGAATTAGCCAAAGGTAAATGTTGTCAAAATGATCCAACTGAGAGCACAGCATGTTCTAGTCTGGAAATGTTCAGTGCCATAGCTGTGACATTGTATGCTTAATAAAGTTGTTGGTCGAAGATTGTTTCACTGGAGTTAAGATAATGTTAAAAATGAGGAAGGGTGATAAAGCATAATTTGTGCGTGGAGACGTGCTATCTGCATTTTTCATTGTCATCCTACGATAGTGGACTGTATTCGTTATAAACAGTTATGCGGGGAGTGTTACCTCATTCTTCAGGATGTCAAAAAAGCTAGCTGGATTTCATTCACTAGTTCTTTAACAGTTCCACTCCCTCTTCCACCATGTGGGCCAACCTCTGGTGGCTCTCTGGAACCAAGGTCCAGTACTCGATTTTTTGCCTGGCCATAGCAGATGATATCATTGTGGACCCCATTGCTACCTCCAACACCTTAGGCCACTAATTTGCAGGGATTTTGAGCTCCACCCACTGTCACCCTGCCTTCCTCCATGGGAAACAAGTGGAGGCGGCTCGGGCAATACCCTCTTCCTCTCAGAATCATGAGTGCTACAATGCTGCTTTTACTGTGAGGAAGATTAGATTATGCTCTCACTTCATCCCAATCCTCTACCCAAGGACTGGACAATGTTCACATCAGATGTTGTAGCACCTTTCTCATGTGGCAAAGCAATTCCTCCTTGATACGTAAAATCACATCAGGACAGAGGGCATGTTTCAGATATTCTGGTGTGAAGCCACTGTCATACCCATACATAAGCCTGGTAAAGACAAACACCTTCCATCTAGCAACTACCCCATTTCTCTCACCAGCTGTGTTTGCGAGGTCATGATCAGCTGATAAGATGGCTTGAGTCTCGCAATTTACCAACCACTGCAGAATGTGGATTTTGAGTGCACCTTTCTGCAGTTGACCATTTTGCCACTTTAACTCATGTCATGAACAGTTTTCTGCAGAAATCCCAGACTGGCCGTGTTTTTTTATTTGGAGGAAGTCTAAGACACCTGCTGGAGGACTGGTATTCTCTGTACTCTACACGTAAGACTTCAGAAAACACCTGCCACATTTCCTTCATGAAGTTCTCAAGTTACGTGTGGATTGTGCCTTGTCGGACACCTTTATCCAGAAAAAAGGGGTGCCTCAGAGTTCCATCCTGAGTGTCGTCCTCTTTGCTATAGCCATTAGCCCTATTATGGCCTGTCTCCTGCCAGGCATCTCAGGCTCCCTTTTTGATGAAGATTTTGCAGTCTACTGCAGTTCTCTACAAACTTGTGTCCTTGAGCGGCATCTTCAGTGATGTCTCGATCGTCTCTGCTTGTGACAATGGCTTTCGCTTTTCTGCTGACAAAACTGTTTGTATGAATTTCTGGCAGCGAAATGGGTTTCTTCCACCATCTTTACATCTGGCCTGTTGCTCTTTTGTTCGCTAAAACTTTGGAATTCATGGGGCTCATGCTTGATAGGAAACTTTCTTGGTTCTTTCATGTTTTACCTGAATGCCTGCTGTGTCCTGTTCCTCAATGTCCTGTGTGTCCTAAGCAGTAGTTCATGGGGAGCAGATCAGATCCACCCTCCTTCGTTTGTACTGATGCCTTGTCTGTTCGAAACTAGACTATGAGTGTTTTGTTTATGTATCTCCATGTCTTTCCATCTTACACCATCTAAATTCAGTGCACCATTGTGGAATCCATATAACCACTGGAGCCTTTTACATCAGCCCAGTTGAAAGTCGGTTGGCAGAAGCTGCCAAACTACTGCTGTCATACTGGCATGATGTTCTAATTAGAGGATATGCATGCTGTCCTCCTCCTCCCCTCCCCAGCCACCCGTTGTGTGTCGTGTTCTTCGATGGCTCCTTTGATCGCCGGCATGGAGCATGTCCCTCTTCTCTGTTATAACCTGGAGTTCACTTTTGGCTACTGCTCTGGCAGCTTAACTTCATGCTACGTCCCACTTTCCTGATAGGTGTGAACTCCTCACCACCTTGACTTCATACAGCAGCCCATGTTCACCTTGGAGTTTGTTCATTTCCTGAGGAAACTACTCCAGAGTCAATATATCACTATATGTTTCTTCACCTTTGCTCAGAACTTAGTGACAGTACCGTTGATTGCACTGATGGAAAGGGTGTGCCTTCGTCATTGACACAGGTGATTTTCAGTATTGTCTTCTGGAATGCTGCTCATTGTTTACAGCAGAGCTCTTCGCCTTTTACCAGGCCACACAGAACATCCGGCGATGAAGGCTTTTCAATTGTCATCTACTCCTATTCTGTGCCCTTCAGAGCCTCTGTGTGCTTCGCACAGTCCATCCCTTAGTGCAACAGGTAGAAGAAAGCTTCCACTTACTCACTATTGAGGGAGCTACTGTTATCTTTGTGTGGGTCCCTGGTCATGTCAGTCTGACAGGAAATGAGGATGCTGATGCTGCTGCCAAGGCTGCAGTCCTCCTGCCTCAGCCCACTAGTTCTTCCAGTCCTTCTGATGATCTTCATGTTGCTGTCTGTCAGCAGGTGGTGTCACTTTGGCATCACCACTGGTCTTCCGTTCATGGAACAAGCTCCAGGGAATTACCGCGAGGTGGTCATTATAGCTACCAACCACTTCATGCTTATTGTCATAAACCTTTGGCAATTTGCTATTTCTTGACTGAATGCCCTTTGTTTTAACCACACACATTCTAATGTATGTTATCGGCTGTATTAGCAAATGACATGTGGACTGTCAACTGCATTTTACTTTTTATCTGTTGTTGCAATATGGCAAAGAACATTTAATCTTTAGTTTGGAACCTCTGTTGTCTCTATGGCATATTTTGTGGCTCTTTCTGCAAGAGGAAGTACTTGTTCTTAGCTTTCTTTCCTTCCATAGATTTGGTTTCATGTGTAGTCGTTTTTAACTTCTTTCCGTATTGGTGTTGCAAGGTTCTGATGTGGGCATGTATGACTTCAGTTGTGTGCCCTAAAACAAAACAAAACAAAACACACACATGAACAAATTGAAACTGCACCACATTTAATCTTCCAAAGCACACCACTGGAGGCGGAGAGAGACAGAATGTTTGTATAATTAATTTCTGAAGAGATTGTCTAATGGAGACCTAGTGAAGGATTGAGGAGAGAAACCACACAATAAAATTAATTTTGGTGTGAGCAACAGGGACTAAGACCATTGTTGCTTTGTCTCCCTGATTTGATTTAATGTCACAGCTGTATCCTAAAAAATTATTACAAAACCTTATAGGTAAATCAAATAACAGGCTTAAATTTATGGGCATGAATAACACTGTTTCTCTGTAAAACACTAGTACAACCTATACAGAATTACTGATATAATGTGTGAGCTTACTAGGTTAGACTAACTAGACACAATGTGCGTACAATGGAGCATAATGCGAATAGAGTTCTGTTGCTCATGGAGGATTGTAACAGAAATGCTGAAATATGTCTACTAACATTTGAAGACACATGCCTATCATCTCCTGAAATACTCTTTGAAGATTCAATCTTGACATAATCCATGGTATTCATCATTCTGCTAAGAACCCCTCTTGAAGAGCTGGGACAAATTCAAAATTAAAATAACTTGGACAGACACAAATGTTAAGTGATTCTTTTCTCATCCCATTCATAATTTGAAAGTAATGAAACTTTAATTTACAGTACAAGAAAAGTATCCTCTGCCACACACTTTATTCATAGATACCGTTAACTTCTGTAGTGCTGCATCATCTTATTGCTAAATACTGACTTAAATTTGGTGATGGTAATGTGTACCATCCTTTTAGGTTCCTTGGTATACCAGTATTGCTATTATACTTCATTCAGTGTTGATATGAATAGCCTCCTAATATCCAAAAATTTTAGTCAATATTATTTCATGTTTACATATTTAGGTATTGCCAACCGATCCACTTGCGGCAGCTATAATTTACTGGCACATAAAAATGGCAGCATTTATGAGCAAATTGTGTGTGTGTGTGGGTGTTTGGAGGGGGGGGGGGGGAGTGGATTTTTGTGCCAAATATTTTATGGATTACATTAGCTCATTCAAGCAGTACACAAGGGACTAAGATTTATGCATTACCTTTGGTATATTGGATTGAGAGTAGCACAATAACAAGTTACTCCATATAGATTTCCTACTTTACTACTTATGCTTCATGTAGATGGCAGTAATTAGGCTGTAATCAACCCAAAGGAGTTGGATAATATATTCCATGTTATTTGTGCCAAGAGTTTTTATCCACTAAGTTGTGAAGGAATACCTCTGTGCAATTTTAGAGATATCTGAGTAGATTCCACACTGAAATAAGTTTTTCATTCTCGTATGTGTAGATCAACCAGTATGCCTGTGATGGCAACATAGATTACAATAATTGAACTAATCAGTGAAAAGAGGAAAACTGTCCAGCATAGAAGTGCTTCAGACAACAATTTATGCCTCTTAGAATAACTGCCCACTTTTATAATATAATTGTGCCTCCTTATATATTGTTGCATTAAATTTACTGGGAAAAAAGCAACTGTGGAGACACTATCCACTACCTTCTTCTTCTCCTCCCCCCCCCCTCTCTCCCCCCCTCTCTCTCTCTCTCTCCCTCTCCCCCCCCTCTCTCTCCCCCTCTCTCTCTCTCTCTCCCTCTCCCCCCCTCTCTCTCCCCCCCTTTCATGGCTCCACCCCTCCCCTTCAACACTCCTCTTGGTCGGCTAGTAACAGCTGGTCTTTTCCATTGTTCTTCAGAATACCATTTGACATTTTATTGTATTGTTTTTTCTAACCACATGCTATGATAAAATACCCACTCAGGCCCAGTTACATCTGCCCACATATCTTGTTTGCCTCTTCTACTGAGCTCCAGTTGCCCCCTATCTTCCATTGACTTCCTATGTTGTTCTGATGTGAGAGGGACTAAGAACGACATGGTTTGATTGACAAGGGCTTACCTCAATCGATGCAGTAGAAGAACGACTTTTATGTGGGCAAAGTGCATGACTTCACCCTGTAAATAATGTACATGGTAACTAGGGTTTCAGGAACACATCTGGTCTAACTCTCAAGGAAACTCAGGACTAAGTGAAACTCCAAATAACCAGAATTCAATGGAAGTCTTCTGGCACTACTGAATGGAGTTGCTCTAACTCAAGGCCTTTTATTGTTGTACGCAGCCTATGCAGCTTTACTAATCAACTGCTTTAGATCTCGCGATCCCGAATCTATCTTCTCAGTACTACTATTCTCCAGAGTCCCTCAAATATTCAGTCTGCAGCCTGGCGATGACCTACACAGGTATAGTGCCACAGATGACTACCAGGCTGGAAGATTCTCTGACATAACATAGTGTCGGTGTGTGATCATTACCATATTAGATCAAATCACAAGGTGCATACACTGTGGACACGTGCTTGGTTTGAGATCCACGTTGCGCACACGCTGGCCACAGTCTGCCTGTATGCCGTGCATTGCCTGTATGCCGTGTGGCAGATGATTGTGCCAATACTTCCTCCGTCATCCCAAGACATTCTGTGGCATATCTCAGTGGTGTAATCATTGGTTAAACCCTGTTGCGCTAATGAGAATCTTATTGTACATGAAGTTGGCAAATCTGCTTGATAGCATTCTGTGTGTTCTTTCCAGTGCCCCATTCGTTTGAGGGTTATAACTCATAGTCTGCAGCTTCTGTGTATTTAATGGTTTGCATACATGCTTCCTTGTGTCATTTAACATAATTACTGCCCTTGTTGCACAGCAAGTGTTTGTATACTGAATTTCAGTACGCTCTACCAAATTCCACTACGGATCATGCGCCAACAACAGCTATTCAGTTACGCTATACATGTTCGCAGCTCCCCTAAGCATCCAAACTATTGTGTCCTTTATCTTTTGGACCAAAAGATTCAGTTAGCCCACTATGTTTCGCACATGTTCCTGGCTGTCCTCTATACATTTCCAGGTTCAGAAGTGGTATGTCTTTGTTTGGACTCCAGAACATGTTAGGATCTGAGGGAATGCACGTACAGACAATGTGGCAAAGTTGGCTACCAGGATACCGATTTTGCAAATGGGGGGTCCCAGAAATGGACCTCTGGTTGACTCTACACCATCAATTGTTGGATGTCTGGAACTCAAAATGGTTTGCCCTGGACCCGCCCCCCCTCCCTCACAAACAAACTGAGGGCAATAAAGGAGTCGACCACCATGTGACAGTCTTCCCTTCGCACTTCTCGCAGGGAATCCACTGTCCCTTGTCAGCTATGCATTGACCCCACTTACATGACCCACATCCACATGACCCACATCCACATTCTTCGATGTGAGGACCTGCCTTACTGCCATGTGGTGTCTGCCTGGCGGTGGCACAGATACTACTAGGCTGCCCAAATTTGGCTGACTCCCTGCCTCTGATGCTAATGGGTGATGCCAAAGAGGCTGACCTGGTTTTATGTTTCATCCACAAAGGTGGTTTCTACTCCTCTTCATGAGATGGGCAATTTGGCCTCATTGTTTGCCTGAGGCATTGGAGGTTCACCTGTCACCTACTCTATCCCAGGGATCCCATAGTGGCGCTTCCTCAACAGTATGGCCTAGCCCCTATCCCTCCCTTCTTTCATTCTCCTTGTTCCTGCATGTTTGCAGTTTTTAGTGTTTTATCTTTCCCAAAAATTTTTCTTCTTTTCTGTGCTGCTTGTTTTCTTGGGGTAACAGCCAGCTCGTTTTCTTGGGGTAACAGCCAGTGAGGTGGTGCTAGTGGGATGCAGAGGGTGCATCTCCCACTATATACCATGCTTGGGACCTCCAACTGCATTTTGGGCAGAGCGGCTTGCCCACCTTTCCCACCCTCTCCCTCCTGCTTCTCCTCAATTTAATGTCTTATTGCATCTTGCTTACAATCGGGCTTCCAAGGATTTGCATTTTGTATCCTCCTCTGTAGGATTCTTTCTGGTTTGGTACATACACAGGGTGTATACATGGACAAGGAAAAAAAAAATTCTGGTTGAAAATACACTTTCTCCCGGATGAAAACACACTTTTTCCGTGTTACTAAGTGACAGTATATTTTCCCTCGGAACTGCAAAATTTATCAGTCCTTTGAATGGTTATGTTTTTATACACGAGCGTAGAACTTCCCGGCACTTTAGAAAACGAAACTTGGGGAAGGAAACCGTTTTGGAAAGATTTTTGTTGTGCAGCAACATGTACGCTGTATATTTTCGTATTACGAAAAGTATAAATTCGAATTCTACTAAACACTGCAAGTTACTTTCTGAACATGTAATCGAGATTGAGATGCGCTTTTGTAAGCCACTTATGGCTCATGTCACGTGATCCCGCCAGCCGATGACAGCGGATATTCAGACCACAGGACACGTGATGTAGTCAGCTAATAGCAACATCACTGTTAAGTAGCGTGGATACACAAACAGGAAAAGTTAATGTTTTAAATTAATATACGTGGTGTTGCTACAAGAAAAGCAAAGCTTTCACATATAATATTGGTCTCTAAGTTTAATAAGCTGCAAGAGAAGCTAAGCTTTCACATATAATGTTGGTCTTTTTTCCGCATGTTACACTTTAAGATATATCACACAAATGTGCCAGTAAAATTTTTAGCAGAGTCCAGTGACTTGTCCTCAAAGTTTTCCACAAATAAAAATAGAGGATCGAGAGCTTCCCGTAGCACTACATCAACTTGCTCATAATAACTACATGATTGATTGATCTTATGGGCTCGAAATACTTCTAAATGGCTCGTCATCAAACGCTCTGTGATTTAAGAAATTCACTGTACATTCTCACACACACAGTTCAACTTACGAAAAAGGAAATTTACTCTGAAAGTAATGCTTTTCAAACCACCATTCGCAATATTTTCCTGTGACCTGTTAGAAATAGGCTCATTTCAGTAGTCGTCAGATAGCACCAGATAACGTGCCACCGTGCTTTGGCAGCTACTATGACGTAGGAAGCCCGTGTGTTCGTACATGTAAAACATTAAAAGATCTTACATTATGTCATAAAAGAAAAGAGACATCAGAGGATACTCAAAGACCACCGGAATTTCGTGTACCATACTGAAATGGCACATTTAAAGTGCATACTTAAAGAGCACATTCGTATATCCAGATTCCCAATGAAGTAGGCCTCGACCTGATTGTAAACTTTTCAGTGTGGGTTTCAGGATGAAAATTTTCTTTGAGTACCAGTACTGTATTAACTCATTTTGATTCTTTACTGTGGCATAACGCCATATGTGCTAGAAGACGAAAATGTGCACCTGAAATGCAACGAGCAGTTTAAATTAGCCAATAGTGAGGAACTAAACACTTCGTTTCAAACACATTCACTGCCTCAGCATAAAAGGTTAATAAAAACCAAATTTCTTTAGCAAACCGACAAAAATAACTTCATTGTTCTACAAGGTGATTAATGCATGACTGTCGGAAAAGTGGAAATCAAATAAAATCTGAAACATAATAACATATGTCAGCCTGCCGTAATTATGGGAATGTATTTTAAATCGCTTGATGGCTCCCGGCCACAGAAATCTGTTTTGTTTTCATTTGACGTGAGAGCAGTAAACGAAGAGGAAATAGCAAAATCACTAAATGTAAACATGGGTCATGTGGAGACTACACACTTCCCCACTATAACTCAGACTGCTCTGCGCATCAGCCCCGGATCTACAATATTTCCGAAACGGGGCAATACTAAGATGGTGGTTCCCTCCCCTCGAGCGCTTGAGATACGATGTCAAAAATTTTAAAAAATCGAATTTTAAAAAATATGTTCATTTTGTAGTGCACATCTTTCTGAAGAGTCTAATGTATAAAACATATATTTTCGAGGAAAGGTAAGAAATGTTATTTGGCCTTCAGTGTGCCAGAGTGCAGTGCCACCCCTCTTCATACAGCATTCTTCTATCGCACATCACTGTATTTCGCTCCATTGAATTGAAAGGTGAATATTTTGTACTGGATGCCATCAAACTATGTTCAGAACAGTGGAAATTAAAATGTCCTGTGGTGCCTCTCCTGCTCCCAGTCGCCAGGTTTGACATTCTGCCCCTCTTTCTTAAAAAAACCCTCACAGTTAATACTGGATGGGATTATTTGTAATCGGGAGAATAAGAACTCTTCAGAAAATTTGCACTCGTTATTGCCTGTTAGCTAATAAGTTTCTGTTTTGGGTGACCTAAAATTAAATATAGGACACATAAAACCAGTAAAGACAACAAACAGACAAGCAAGACAGCACACACATCTTCAATCCCTAGCTTCTAGCATTTTTTTCTCTCTAGTATTGCTACAGCTTTACATGGCGTGATTTCCTTTCTGCAAAAGAATATGTTACCTCATCAAAGTGCGTCAAACGTTTTGCTACATGAAGAATTACCAAACAGTATCAAAAGTCTGACAGATAACCAAAAAGTATTTAAGAAGAAATTAAAAGAATTTCTGAATGACAACTCCTTCTATTCCATAGAGGAATTTTTAGATATCAATTAAGAAAAAAAGAAAAAAAAAAACCAAACAAAAAATTATAAAAAAATAAAAAAAACATAAAAATAAAAAAGTTGTTATATTAACTTAATTATGTTGTTAAATTAACTTAATTATGTCATGTATTGGAAAATTTGACTCGTTCCACATCATTATGAAATATCGTGTTCATGATCCATGGAACTAGTATTAATCTAATCTAATCTAGAAATAACGTTGTCTAATACTGCGTAAGCTGTTAATACAAATAGTATCCAAGACTGGTGTGGTTTCTCGATCTGATTACATCTGTTTTGACAATGTCTGCTAGATAAAACAAAATAGGCCTTTTTAACACTGCAGAAATTGTAACACACACCAAATAAACGAGAATGTTTTGGCACAAATGGTCATTTTTATAACACGACAGAATATAATTTACGAAAACTTTCATAAAATGCCTATTAGGCCTACTACAAGCAAATAGCATAATGTTAGAAAATAGTTTCACATTTCATTCATACGCTCCAGTTTCTCGAGCATGAGATCGAAAAGTAGTAGTATGAGATTTTTATATAAATTTGGAATCTTCATATTCTTCCCTAATTGGTGTGATGTCCCCATTTATTCTCCTTCCTCGTTCTAACAAACAATCTTGTCATGTCTAATTCTGGAACTATTCCTGCCTTTGTCAAAATTTATTCGCCGGTTAACTTCACTAACCCTGCCAGAATCACCGGTTTAGTTATCCATGATTATTCTCCAGTTGTTGTTATGTTCGTACAAACCACTTCCCGCTGCTAGACGGGGATTGTACAACTGGCCCTTACTA
Source organism: Schistocerca americana (assembly GCF_021461395.2). Taxonomy (NCBI): domain Eukaryota; kingdom Metazoa; phylum Arthropoda; class Insecta; order Orthoptera; family Acrididae; genus Schistocerca; species Schistocerca americana. The sequence goes on along the minus strand of NC_060130.1, from coordinate 762,788,408 downwards.
GTGTAGCAATCTGGCCAAAAATTTTCTGACAAATATCATTTTCTTGGATACACTGAAGAGATTCATTCAGAAATCAACTTACAGAGTGTGTTCAAAAACCAACAGGGACGCATTTCAAAATCATATGAGTAATCGATAGACCAACGTGCGCTGGATGCTAGGCGCTTTGTGAAACAAGGTTTTCTTTTCTCAAGAATATGAATTAAGCGAACCCCCACCCCCAATTGTCATCCGGGTCAGATACATTGGTTGCTTTCACAGCCAACAGCCACATTTCTGTTGCCAGAAGGGGGAGAAGGTACAACTCATGCCACTCAACTGCGCATGCGCATGAGCCCGCTCGTAACTGCTATAACGGATCTAATTTAAACAGTTGTGACGTCATGCTCATTGGAGGCATTTTGTTATGAAGCATTGCATAGTCTTCCTAAAGCTTTTGGCACATTTTGCTGTTGGCAAACGCTTGTATGAGCACTGTGTTTGTTGTTGTATATGGCACATTTCCTTTGCAATTTGTTTTATTTTCATATTTTTTCTCGTTCACATTTTATTGTTGTAGTATTATTCTGCAGTAGTGGGATATAGTAATATCCTTTGTTAGAGTATCGATTCTTACCAGTCAAGATTACAAACATTTAACAGAGAACTAAAACAACAAAAAATTCCCGGAATTCTAAAAAATCCCCAGGTTTTTCCTGGTTTTCTCCCGGATGAAAAATTCCCGGGTTTTTCCCGTATCTCCCGGTTGTCCCGGGTCGTATACACCCTGATACAAAATGATCTCTTTGGTGCCTTTACCTCACCAACCAAACAACATGCACACCACTTTCTATTAGTGATTTGACCTGGGGGTTACATGAATCACTGCAGTTTAATTGAATAAAACCATTTTTGCTGGTGCAGTCTGTGGTATGTATAGATCTGGATACAGCATAATGTGGCTGTGTCATCATGTCTTGCGTTTAATTCTCTGAGCATTCGTCTTACAGATATTTAGCCACGAATTCTCCATACTGTCTCTGGTAAAGTGCCCCAAGTGATGACATGTTTCACATGCAGACGTTGCGTTTACAAGTACACATTGTGACCTGGAACCATTTCCTGTGAAGTGATGAATGTCTATTTCTTTTATAGGCAACGTGTTCTGAGCCTGATTAATTTGTCAGACTTGGGACTTTGCTGTACACTCATGTGCCAAGTGACCGTCCCGACCACAATGAAGCACTTTACACCAGAACCATGGCTTTGTCTTGAATTACTGGATTTCTTAAACTTTTCCCAATCTGAAACTATGGCGTTCTCTACAACTGACATTAAATCAATAGCTTCAGAATAGTTTTAATTGTTCCCCTTGAGCTCTCAAAATTGTCTTTATTCGGTCTTCATACAACCCCTGAATTAAAACAGCCAATCAGCATTTTCTAATCATCGCATTACTTCCTGAGGCATCACCTTGGTTCAGTACACTTTTCATTACTTTCCGGAAATGGAATTGCTCTGTATTTATTCACACACCGCACTGAGCCACATTTTCATCCTGTGCTTGCCTACTGCCAAATAATTTGGAGGCATAATAGTCTGTTAATTTATTCTTATAGTTCTCAAGGAGAATAGCATGCACTGCATACCAGGATTCCATATGATCACGGATTAAGAGTTTGCTACGAGCTGACTCTATGATCTGTCCTATTACAAATTTTTAAAATACTTTCTTAGAGCTAGGGTCTACTAATTTAAAAGCATTTTCACAGTAGTTTATAAATTCCAAGAATTGTTCCTGATCTTCCATCAAACTTTTGTGGCAATAATCCACTTACTTCATTATAACTTGCGAATAGTTTGTCCCAACTATCTGAACTGACACTATTGTAGGCAGAGGGTGAATTCATGGCCACAAACATTCAATTACTGCTGTCCTCTCGGTAACTGCTGTGTTGCTCTCCCACTGTCGGCTTTCGGGTCAGGCGAGCCTCTTGCTCAGGCAGTTACCTTATGGCTAGGTGTGCCTCTCGCTCGCAATTTGCATGACAGAGGTGTCAGTGGCTGCCTGTCTGGTTAGATGAGCCTCTCGCTCATGGCTACACTGTGTTGGTGGTATCAGTGGTGATCCTCTCATAAGGTGAGCACCTTGCTCACAGTTGCACAGCAGTGGTGACGGTGGCTGCCCTCTGTCCCAAAATCATTCCCAGTCAGTAGTTTTAACACAAAACAGACTGAATACTCTAACTCCCAAATCCTAAACCTATTCAAAACAGCAGAAAAAAAAAATCACTTGCTGCTTTCAGTATTTTAAACATAGCTGCACAACAGCAACGGTTCCACGTAATAAGATTAAAAACAGCTGACCAGTTGCAAAGGATAAAGTAATCTTTACCTAGGTTTCGATAGATTTAAATCTATCTTCTTCAGAAGGCGGCCTGAGGACAATGAACGTCGTAATTTATATTAAAAGGTATGAAACATAAGTCAAGAATAGAGTTTAACATATATTAGGAGAATCTTGTATTACAAAATATGAGGATTCCTGGTACTTACAGTATTACATTAACATGGAGTGATATGTCATTGTCGTTTTTACAAACATCTGCATAGCTCCATTAGTCCAAATAAAATATAGCCCTGAGAATAGGGTTTGTCAGACAAATAAAAATAAGTACATGGAAGTTGGAGAGCGCATAAGCGACTGAGTAAAATCGGCCAGCGTAGTAGCACTGCAGCCAGGGCAGGTGGCGCTCAGGTCGCGAGCTATGTGCCGATTGGTGTACTGAAGCAACATGTAAAATATCAATATTAATTGCGTATTTAGATAGAGTGACAATAAATAAATGGAAAGCATTTAACACTCCCGTTATGACATTGTGGGAGCCTTAGGAACAATAACATAGATACATACATCAAAAAGGCAGGTGGCGCTTACGCCGTAAGTTACATGCAGTGGCATATGCAGCCAGAATATAAAACTTAAATTACCATATTAGTGAAGCACATAGAACGTATATAAATCAAAACTTTAAGAATAATCAGTAATGGCTCTTAAGACATAAATTACGAAACCTGGTCAACAATCCAGTTAATATACATTGTCATGGAGCCAAGATTTTAGAATAAGAGAAAATTACATGAGGGCCGATGTAGTGGCAGCCTGTGCAATAGCAATGGAAGTATTATTGATGACAGTGCTGCTAAAGCAGAGTTACTAAACACAGCCTTCAGAAATTCCTTCACTAAAGATGATGAAATGAATATTCCAGAATTCAAATCAAGAACAACTGCCAACATCAGTAACTTAGAAGTAGATATTCTTGGAGTAGTGAAACAGTTTAAATCATTTAATAAAAGAAAGTTTTCTGGTCCAAACTGTATACCAGTTAGGTTCCTTTCAGAGTATGCTGGAAGCAATATCTTCATACTTCAATCATATCCAACCACTTGCTCAACAAAAGATCCGTGACCAAAGACAGGAAAGTTGCACAGGTCATACCAATATTCAAGGATGACAAAAGGATTAATCCACTAAATTACAGGTTCCTATTCCCCTGCAGGTTCAGGGGTAAGAATAGGCCCTCGGTATTCCTGCCTGTCGTAAGTGGCAGTCTCAGACGTTTCGGCCCTTATGTAATGGTCCCCTCTTGGGTTTGACCACCATATTTCAAAATTATTCCGAAGAGCGAGCCAATTGGGACAGGGCATCTTACTTGGTGCATTGTGTCCATTGTGCATTGAGACCTTTAGCCAGCTTATTCGATGTTGCATTGCAGTCCCGCTCGCTCTCCATCTCTTGGGCGAGGATACATTCCTGGGTGCGATTTCCACCATGCACTCTGCAGTGTCGCTTTCTGCACTGATGACCACCACGGACCACTTGCCACCTAATATCCAGCATGGAGCCAGTCCATTGTGGTGTGGCCACCACATACCCTGTTGGTTGTAGTCCCCTGACAACACAGGGATCGCTCTACTGATGCCTGCACCATTAACTCCCCACGTATGCCAAGGAGTAGATGCCTGTTTCCCTGGGGCATCGAGACTCCCAGCAATGGCCATCCTGCTAGGCGGTCCTAGCTGTGGCTGGGTGGTGCCCGTGGGGAGGACCCTTGGTCGGAGTAGGTGGCATCAGGGTGGATGTCACGCAATGAAGCGTGGCACATCTTCTCTTGCTGGTGACCAACCGCAGTCTAAGCGTTCGAGGGCTCAATTTAATGCAAACATGTGTCACCCCGAATCGTTCCCCTCCCTGGCCACACCATGGGAGGAAGGAAAGGCTATGAATGACAGTGAGATGTATTCGCCGCGGTATCTAGTCTTTACATGAGCTGATGGGGAATCCTTTGTGTCGATGAAGCCTCGGTTCTTTGTAGAGCATGTAGAGGACAAGTTCGTGGAGGTGAAGGGCATGTCAAAAATGGTCAGTTTTGCGGCAGAAGGTACTTTGCACCTGGTGGGGTGAAGAATGGCATACCCTTCCTTCACCTAACAAATTTCGGGCCATCAAGGAGGCTACTATTGCGTGGCGCTCTTCCTTGTGGGTCTCTCGCAAGGAATCAGTCGTCCTCTGCTGGCTGCGCATTGGCCACACCTGGATGACACACAGCTATTTATTGCGCCGTGAGGACCCACCTTTGTCACTGCGGGTCAGCTTTGACGGTGGTCCACATCTTGTTGGATTGCCCGCTTTTAACTTTGTTCAGGCAGACGTTTGCGCTGCCTGATACGCTTCCTGCACTTTTATCAGATGATGTTGCAATGGCAGATTTAGTTTTGAGTTTTATTCGTGCAGGGGTTTTTATCGCTTGATCTAAGTGTTTGGCCTTTTTATTGTGTTGAGTCTACAATTTAAGACTGGGGATTTTAGTGTGTTTCTTGGTGGTTGGCTTTTCCTTTTTTGTTTCTTTGGTCAGCCAACCACTGTCACACTCACTGTGATTTTAGTTCCTTTTTTCTGGTTTCTGTCTGTGTCGTCTCTTGTCCTGTGTCATCTCTTGTCCCCTCCATTGTTTGTTTTTATTCTTTGTGGGTGTTTAAAGTTTGTGGAAAAGGGACCGATGGCCGTAGTAGTCTGGTCCCTTCAATCCCATCAACCAACCAACAGGTTCCTATCACCAGCGTTGATATGCAGCAGGATTTTGGAGTATAATGTGTTTGAACATTATCAATTACCTTAACGAGAAAACATCGTTCTTGTGAAACGCAACTAGTTCTTTACTCAAATGATACGTTGACTGCTATTGACGAAGGCTTTCATATCGATTCCATATTTCTATATTTCCAGAAGGCTTTTGGCACCATACCTCACAAGTGGCTTGTAACCAAATTGAGTTGCTTATGGAATATCATCTGTTATGCGACTGGATTCATGATTTCCTGTCACAGAGATCACAGCTCATAGTAACTGACAGGAAGTAACTAAGTAAAAGAGAAGTGATTTCTAGCATTCCCCAAGGTAGTGTTACAGGCAATCTACTGTTCCTTATCTGTATAAATGATTCAGGAGACAATCGTAGCAGCCATCTTAGGTTGTTTCCAGATGATGCTGCCATTTATCATTTAGTAAAGTCATTAGAAGATAGAAACAAATTGTAAAATGATTAAGAAAAGATATCTGTAAGGTTCAAAAGGTGGCAATTGGCTCTAAATAATGAAAAGTATCAGGTTATCCACGTAAGTATGAAAAAGAATCTTTTAAACGTTGATTACACAACAAATCCACCATATCTAAAGGCTGTAATTAACTAAATACCTAGGAATTACAATTATGAACAACTTAAACTGGAAAGAAAACACAGAAAATGTTTTGGGGGAGGTGAACTAAAGACTATGATTTATCAGCAGAATACTTAGAAGATGCAACAAATCTACTAGAGAGATTGCCCACACTATGTGTATCTGTCCTCTTTTGGAGTACTGCTGCATGGTGTGGGGACCTTACCAGATAGGTTTAATGGAGTACATTGAGGAAGTTCCAAGAAGAGCAGCATATTTTGTAGTAATGAGAAATAGGGGAAAGTGTGTCTCGAATGTGATACAGGATTTGGGGTGGACATCATTAAAGGAAACGTGTTTTACAGTGGGGCAGGTTTTTGTCACAAAATTTCAATCACCAACTTTCTCCTCCGAATGTGAAAATATGTCGTTGATGCTGACCTACTTAGGGAGAAACAATCATCATAATAAAACAAGAGAAATCTGAGTGCACACCGAAAAATATAGGTTTTTTTCTGCACGCTGCTCGAGAGTGCAATAATACAGGATTATTGTGAAGATGGTTCAATAAACCCTCTGCCAGTCAATTAAATGTGGTTTGCAGAGCAACCCTGTAGATGTGGATGAAAACTGCTGAGCTTCTGTACACCTACTCCAGTGCCCTGATTCGCATTACCATTATCCTTAATCCACTTACTCAATTACTCAACCTCACCCCATCCCACACCTGGCACCAAAAAGTGTTTGCCGCCCTTGTTGTGTCCCGAGAGGGAGTAAGGAGGACACTTCTTGGCTGACAAGGGGATACCACAATCAATGCAATCAGACAGCCCCTTTCACATGGACGACTTGCAGGACTCCGCACTGTAAAGACTCCGCACTGTAAAGACTCCGCACTGTAAAGACTCCGCACTGTAAAGACTCCGCAAGCTAACTGGGGTTTGAGGGACACAGAACTCGGCAACTTAGTCCTAGGTGAAACTCCAAATAGCCAAAATTCAATGGAAGTTTTTCCTGCCACTACTCAAAGCCTGTTATTACAGTAGGCAGCCTATGCAGCTCCACAATCAACTGCCTGCAATCTTGCGATCCCAAGTCTATCTTCTCAATTCTGCTATTCTTTAGACAGTCTCTCAAATATTCTAAGTATACAACCTGGTGATGACCTAAACAGGGGTAGCACTACAGACAACTACCAGACTGGTGTGTGTGTGTGTGTGTGTGTGTGTGTGTGTGTGTGTGTGTGTGTGTCATGCACTCAGTGTGAGACCTGAGTCACACGCACGCTGGCAACAGTCCTCCCCCTCTTGTGTGTACATTGCCGGTGTGCAGTACGGCACAATGCTGACTCTGTGTTTAGACCAATGATTGTGTCAGCAGTTACTCTGCGTTCCCAAGCCAGAACTTAGCTACAATGTTAATTTAAGGCAGTCTTCTGTGTCTAAAATTGGATTACACGACAATGTGCACATTTTCTATGTTCCCTCATTTTTCGCACCTGTCTGCTTAGGATCCCTTATCCGTTTCACCCCGTCCCTTCCTTTCAGTTCCACAGGATTCCCATTAAATCTGTAACTAACTTTTCACTTCCTCTCGTTCCCTCCCCCTGCACTTACCCTGCCCCCACTCCTTCTCACCTGTTGCTGGGCTGCATATGATCATCTCCACAGAGGTTATGCTGCAGTAAGCATACATGTAAATTTTGTATCTGAATAATCAAACTCCTCATAAAACAGCCATTAAAAAACCTTGACAATCCTCTCAGGAAAGAATTTCAGTAGTTATCAATAGTTACAACTTGCTGTGAGGCTGTAACTCAATTTCCACCACGAGTTTAGACACTGAAAGCTTACTGCTGCCTGCATCAGTGCAGTCTCAGTGTGAGGAATTCGATGTCCTTAGGGCAATGAAATGCATTTTGTTGGGTGCTTTTGATGTGTTTGTCAGTTAGCATTATTTGAACAATGATATGGTGCTCAATATTACGAGAAGCACAGGAGTGGTGATAAACTGCACTGTGGAAGCATGTTCACAGAGAACTCGAGGTAATTTTATATGACAATTGGTTCTGTAATTGAATGACCAGTAAAAGTTAGCAATTACAATGTGTAAATGGTGCTGCAAATATTTTTATCAGAGAGTCTTGATGATAATATTTCATAGCACTTTACAAAGCACAGTCAGGACCACAGTTTGGGAGTTAAATTTATGTCAAAAGGAATGATCATCCAATGAATTTTGTACCTATAAATGGTGCTGCCACTTGTCAGTCTAGACAGTAGAAGGCAATTTTCCAATTCCTTTGTAAGTCAAACTTTTACAATCCACTTACAACCACAGCTATGTGAAATAGAAAAACAGATTTTAGACTCCTAATGTTGTATAGGATGACATTTGGTCCTTAAACCTGAGGAAATCATTCTACAATTGTATTAAATTGTCTGTTGCTACATCCTCAAAGACTTGGGAAGAGACTATTGTCATTATTATTATTATTATTATTATTATTATTATTATTCCACTTCTCAGATGGGATTAATATGCTATCTCACCAAATGGATATACAGCAATTGATTTTCTGACTGTATTCAGACCACCTCACAATTGATGATCAGTCAATTACATGACATCCAAAGACTCATAATCTCACAAGCACTTTCCATCGGAAAAAACTCTGTAACCTGCGACAAAAGAGAAATCACCTGAATACTATCAACTACTTATAAAAAGAATTTTCTACCTAGAAAGACCATGTGCTGCCAGTTGACAGTACATCATGATGTGACAAATGTGAGTGGGATTTCCAAGGATGCTTAGCAATACACTCTTTTTTTTTTTTTCACTCAGAGGGATACTTCCAGAAGTTTTGCCCACATTGTTCAGTACCATTCAGTAGACTATTTTGGTTTATAATGTAATGGCTGTAGTGTAAACACAGTTGTTTGTGAATGAATTTGCAATATCTGTTTTTCCTTTGGCCTCTACTACTTAATTACTTATGCATTTATTAAGGTGCATAAGATTGCATATGCTGCTGATGAAATCTCAGGCTTGCATCCAGCTAGCTTCACCAGAAGGATAAAAATGACTCATTTTGATGCAGCTACCTGGTTGGAAGCCCAAGGAATTTTGTCACGACTTGTAACAGGTTCTACTTTCTAGCGAGAGAAACTTGTAAGGGTAAATTTTGATCATCATAGATGTCCTTATTCCTTAAGCTACTTATGAATTTTACAATTGTTTCATAGTTAATGGCATTTTCATAATTATTTTTGTCATACATGTAGTGTTTAATAAGGTACTCATGCCCACTTAGTTAATGCAATTGTCATGCATCTTGCAATCGTTAAATTTTCATTTGAAGAATGTAGTTTGGCCTTGCTGAGGTCTGTGGTCAGTGTCACCAGTCCTTTATTACTAAAAACTAGGCACGCTTAGAGACCACCAGTTAAGGCAGAGTAAGTGTAAGTGTGTGTGAGATACACTCCTGGAAATTGAAATAAGAACACCGTGAATTCATTGTCCCAGGAAGGGGAAACTTTATTGACACATTCGTGGGGTCAGATACATCACATGATCACACTGACAGAACCACAGGCACATAGACACAGGCAACAGAGCATGCACAATGTCGGCACTAGTACAGTGTATATCCACCTTTCGCAGCAATGCAGGCTGCTATTCTCCCATGGAGACGATCGTAGAGATGCTGGATGTAGTCCTGTGGAACGGCTTGCCATTTCCACCTGGCGCCTCAGTTGGACCAGCGTTCGTGCTGGACGTGCAGACCGCGTGAGACGACGCTTCATCCAGTCCCAAACATGCTCAATGGGGGACAGATCCGGAGATCGTGCTGGCCAGGGTAGTTGACTTACACCTTCTAGAGCACGTTGGGTGGCACGGGATACATGCGGACGTGCGTTGTCCTGTTGGAACAGCAAGTTCCCTTGCCGGTCTAGGAATGGTAGAACGATGGGTTCGATGACGGTTTGGATGTACCGTGCACTATTCAGTGTCCCCTCGACGATCACCAGTGGTGTACGGCCAGTGTAGGAGATAGCTCCCCACACCATGATGCTGGGTATTGGCCCTGTGTGCCTCGGTCGTATGCAGTCCTGATTGTGGCGCTCACCTGCACGGCGCCAAACACGCATACGACCATCACTGGCACCAAGGCAGAAGCGACTCTCAGCGCTGAAGACGACACGTCTCCATTCGTCCCTCCATTCACGCCTGTCGCGACACCACTGGAGGCGGGCTGCACGATGTTGGGGCGTGAGCGGAAGACGGCCGAACGGTGTGCGGGACCGTAGCCCAGCTTCATGGAGACGGTTGCGAATGGTCCTCGCCGATACCCCAGGAGCAACAGTGTCCCTAATTTGCTGGGAAGTGGCGGTGCGGTCCCCTACGGCACTGCGTAGGATCCTACGGTCTTGGCGTGCATCTGTGCGTCGCTGCGGTCCGGTCCCAGGTCGACGGGCACGTGCACTTTCCGCCGACCACTGGCGACAACATCGATGTACTGTGGAGACCTCACGCCCAACGTGTTGAGCAATTCGGCGGTACGTCCACCCGGCCTCCCACATGCCCACTATACGCCCTCGCTCAAAGTCCGTCAACTGCACATACGGTTCACGTCCACGCTGTCGCGGCATGCTACCAGTGTTAAAGACTGCGATGGAGCTCCGTATGCCATGGCAAACTGGCTGACGCTGACGGCGGCGGTGCACAAATGCTGCGCAGCTAGCGCCATTCGACGGCCAACACCGCGGTTCCTGGTGTGTCCGCTGTGCCGTGCGTGTGATCATTGCTTGTACAGCCCTCTCGCAGTGTCCGGAGCAAGTATGGTGGGTCTGACACACCGGTGTCAATGTGTTCTTTTTTCCATTTCCAGGAGTGTATATATATAATATGCATAGATGGCTTGGCCATCTTGGTTGCAAGAACTTTTTTTAGAATCTTCTTTAAAAAGAACCCTCAATTTAAGTTTATAACATGTGCCATATAGGTACTGTAAAGAAATAGCCTATAACGGGTAAACTGTGTGGTAACTACCCATTTCTCCCTTTCTGCTTAGCTAACTGTATTAGCCTTATTGGGACCTGTTGCTCTCATCCTTACGAGGAGGAGCAAGACCCTGCAGCCCACAGATTTCATAGTGTGTGACATGTGAAAGTAACTTCCATGAAAGGGTTCAGTTTCCAAACAAATCAGTTGAAAGCTCAGGATGCACTACCCATTTTGGATAATGAGGAAACAACAGAATTCTCAAAAATAGGGAAATTTGTTCATGTGTATCACACCCAAAACCTAATATGATCAGAGATCTTGCTGCTGTAATTTATTCTTGACAACAGTTTTACTCAGTTTAATGTGATTTATTTAGTTTCGTTAGACATTTTATTCTGAATACATTTCCTTGTTTTGTCTGACAGTCATCATGATGTTCTAAAGCTGTTTGAAAGTTGGTAACATTTTTACCCATACGTGAACAGCCACCGTATTCCTCTTTTGCATCCCACGTAGTAAATCATTACAGTCTCTCATACTCAAGTAAAATATTTATCTGGGTACAGAATCTAGCAGAGGTTTTTGATGGACAACATTTTCGCATTTGAATGTTACCTTTACTTCAAAAGCAGCATAATATTTGCACACAGTATCCATATATATGTAAGAGAACTTTTATTGCACACCTTTTCAAATACTAAGAGTTTGTGGTGCTGTTACCTCATTTGCTTCACAGAATTTTCAAATTTTAAGCAGTACAATGGATTATTGTAGCAGCTAGTTCATAGTTTCTCATACATCCACTACTCGTGCTATGAGAGTCAAATGTCATGCGATTGTTTGAGCAACGTCAATACTGTATCGAGCACTTTGGCATTATGGGAAACTTCGAGCTTGCTAAAGGGCAAGTATAATATGCCCAACCCTGCCCTGCTATTCCAGAGTCTTCAAAATAAATCTGCATACGACGTCAATGGCCAAAACTGCATCTGAAAATGTAATACTCTATTAAACAACATAAAAAATTAACCTCAGTAGCAACAGTTTAACCTGTGAATATACGATGACCCTGTATTTTTTGAATAAGGAATAAAAAAAACCTAATCTTCTTGGGTAAATACAGTACCTCTGTGGTTGTTCATTCTGAAGATAAGTCGTGTAAGATGCCAAAAGATATATGTAATAGAATGCAGCTCGTTACACTGTGTATTTGTGTTTGTGGAACGCAAAGAAGGCTCATCTGAGGTCACCTTTTCACATGCAGAAATAATTTATGCCATTGTTTGAAAACTGAAATTTGTGTAGCCATAAAATGTGTAGTTGAGCTTCTATAACCATCTATATGGGTGTTAGTTCGAGCACTGTATGCCATTAGCTATCTTTCTGGAAAGTGTACCTGTTGGTGGTTGGTGATGTAACTCTGTCAGATGAAAACAGGGGTGTATGTTCATTCTGTGTACATCTTACAGGAAGACGTTTACAAGGAAAAACTATTTCATTTGGTAGTGCGCAATACATCAAAAGTAAAGTGGCACATCCAAGGATATGCACATAAATGATGCATGCTACTGCATACTGGTTGTGAGTGTCCCATTGCTTAGACCAGTGCTACGGATTTGCCTGTGTTGTCTGATGAGACAGATGGGACATGGCACAGTAAAAACAGTATCAAAGGTGGAGTGAACTGTAATTTAGATATATTCTATTGGCTATTAAAATTAAAACAGCTCAAGATGCCATGCAACTAACGTCATGTTGTCATGCTTGGATTTGAAAACGTTCACGTTTCAGCACAACCCTCCAGTGTCCAGAGTAACACCATCTAAATTATGTGTGTAAGGAAAGATAATCCAGTGGATTTTGTGAGGTGGTGGGACAGTTTTTCATATCGTCCTATTTCTCGGGTGTAGATCACTATGCATCACATATGTACTTTTCTCTGAACAAGAAAGAAACTGTCTCAAAAGTAAATATTACTCCTTAGTCCACCCACAAAACAAGGTCCTGTTAGCTATTCAGATAGGTAACCTGAAAGTAGTCACATCAGTAGTCTTCATTTCTGCTTGCTGATATCTCACTTTCGCAACTGCAAGGGGAGATTTTTCACTGAAATTATGTAGACTTAGTTGTTACAAAATGTCCATGTATTACGAATTTTTCTTGATAAAACACAAAAAGTTGAACATCATACAGCTGTTAACGTTTTCCTCAGCCCCTGACATTTAGATTGGAAAATCCTTCTAAAGCTCCAATAATAATAGTTAATGTTCGTTTTACACCAGTTTAGTCAGTGATGGCTTTGGTCACCTATAAAATCAAAAGTAGAAGGTTGCACCCACCTCGTGGATTTTTGATACAGGCAGTACATAAAAACTAGCAAATATTGAAAAGTCTGAAGCAACATCACCATTTAGTCTACATATAAATTCATAAATTCCACACAAACATTCAAATCCATAAAATGGAAACTAAAAGCCAGCATATTCCCACTTGGGATGCATACGTTGTTCTGAATATAGTCACCTGAGGCTCACGCTGACCAGCTATGTCCCAAGCAACAGTTATGCACTCACAACTTCATTCAGGAAGTTCTCACAATGACTGATGCCTGTGGACTACATCCCTTTGGCTCTAATGATTTTTTACTGGATGTGGTCAGCATTAAGAACACAACACACTTAACCACTAGTGCATCAGACTGCTTGCTCAAAAAGCACACTTATTCAACACCATGTCTTGAGTATTTTTCCCAACTGGGATTCTATTTCCATTCTACTTTTTCTTTGATGGAGGGATTTTAGTTCCATACTTTTTTCTGCAATACAGAAATATTTCTAGAATAAACTGACCAAATTTGGACTCCCTATTTAAACGATTACAGTCTGTACAAATTTTTCAATGAAACTACTCATTGTCCCTCCCCCCTGAACTTGCTACTTAAAAACATTTGTACCTAACGTATTACACACATTAGTGTGAAAACTACATTAATCTGAAATTTCTACTTACAGATCTCTGGAAGGACAGATAATCCACAACATTTTAGCTTAACCTATGTCAAATTCTGCATTTAAAAGAGAGAGAGAGAGAGAGAGAGAGAGAGAGAGAGAGAGAGAGAGAGAGAGAGAGAGAGAGAGAGGCAGGCAACATGGACCTCAGGGTGATGCTTCAATAATATAATACACCTACTATCAAAATTTAAAGTTTGCAGCTTAGTCTCATGCCACCAAAATTTACAAACAATACAGATTTTTATGAAAACTATGACTTTAATCACTTCCAAACTCAGGATTTGGTAATTTTATTTGTATTAGGTTGGTGGATAAGTTGGTAGCACTTCTGTTTCACGAGTTGGTATTCCCATTGCTTTGGGTTTATTTATCGATTGTCATTTTTTACTTGTAGTTCACTTTTATTCTTTGAGTTTACATATTGTCATTGTGTCATTTGGAGATACCGCGTGAAGTTATGGACCTAGAAAATGAAGTGCCTAGTGGAGAAATCGGAACATTTCCAACATATTCTTCTGTTCGAGTGCAATAGAGCGGTGATAGCAGCACAGGCAGCCAGAAACATTTGTGCTCTGAATGGGGATAATACCATTGGACAGAGCACAGAAGAAAGGGTTTCTTTCATTTTAAGGATTGTTTTGATAGACCTCCATGGTTTGAGGTAGATTGTTTAATCACATTAATCCACAAGGGTCCTCGTACTCAATGTGATGAACGACAATCATTCCATCATCATGCCACATTTGCCTGCAGTGGAGAAGATTAAAAAATCTGGTGTATGGGTACCACAGGCTCTAAGCCAAAATAGCAAAAAATCAATGGATGGTCATTTGTACTTCTCTGTTTGCTCATCAGTATGATTGTGAAAAACACTGACCATTCCTGTCCTGTATCGTTATTGGTGTCTTGGTGTCTTTATGCTAACACAAGGAAAATAATGGAATGGTTGATTGTGAACAAAGCAGCAACTCCCCATACAAAGACTTGCACGCATCCACAAAAGAACAGCAATGGTGTGGTGTACTGTGAATTCCTTTCTGAGGTATAATTATCACTGCTGACATTTATCATCAACAACTGAGATGTCTTGCAGACACAATCCAAGAACAATGACCAGGAAGATTTTGTGAAGTGATGTTACTTCACAGTAATGCCCACGTTTTGCTAGACTGACAACACTGTACAGGATTTGGGTTGGGAAGTCATTCCGTGCCCACATAAATCACTAATTCACCTGATCTTGTGCACTTAGAGTTCCATCTTTTCAGCTCTATTGAACAGCCTTCAAGGAACATCCTTTCCAGATGAAAATTCACTCCGAGCATGGCTTGACAAATTCATGGCGTCAAAACCATGTGATTCCTACAGTTGCAGAGTCGAAAAGTTACCCCTGCATTGACAAACTGTTGAAAATAGTGAAGGAGACTATATTATTGCTAACTAAAGTCTCTGTTTGGTGTATCTGTTGTGTGTAATAATGAACTTATACATCAACCCAATATCTGTACAGTTTAAAGAACAATTTTCATTATGTTAATTATTCTGATTTGTAAGTATGTTGTTGTGCGATCTCTCTCTCTCTCTCTCTCTCTCTCTCTCTCTCTCTCTCTCTCTCTCTCTCTCTCTCTCTCTCTCTCTCCCCCCCCCCCCTCCCTCCCCCCCCCCCCCCCCAATCCCTGCTATCTCACAACTGTTGTAAGTGATCAAAATCGTTTACTTCCTCACAGTTTCTCATTAATTAGTAATATAGCACTGTTTGTGAAGGGTTTGTATTATGCCTATGTAAGGAGGAGATAAATCTATCAGTGTGTATGAGAATTGCAGTGGCAGGATCATGGTCTATTCAGACAATGGTTTATCATTCCATGTTATTCCTGCTCATGTTGGTTGGGATCCTACAACTGTCTTGCAAATACGGTGGGTTCAGTGGGGCCATGCTTCGTTGCATGTCATATCTGAATGGGCCCATGCGACTAACACCAGAGGTGACAAACGGTTCCCTCATTTATTGCAGGATTATATAGTTATGTCACATACCTTGAGTCAGGAGACGGACTTGAGTGCAGCAAGACAAGTCTCATCACGGGCGGTAACATGTGGAGCACTATGGACTGACAGCATGGTGACTGTCACAGCTTCCCTTCAAGTGACAGCAGAGGCATATAGTGTTGTGCCCAACAGCAACAGTGGACACGGAGGTGGAACCACACATCCCCATCGTCTTTTCAAAGTTCCTGTCCTGTGTACAGTGAATGTGGACAGAATCATGTTATGAAGGCTCAGAGGTGAACAAACATTACCATATGGCAGTTGTCGTAAGGGCCCAGCACCTGGTGTGTTTGTGTGGGGTGCCACTGGATACACAACATGATCACCCCTATTTTGCCTAGCCAGTAATTTGGGAAGCAATTACTATATATTTGACGTGTAAAGGCCAATGGATGTGCTCTGTTTTGGAGGTAACTATGATCTATTTCTACAACATAACACAAGACTGCATGTTTGATGCTTTTGCTGTCCTCATGTACCTCCATACAGAGTATGTTGGAGTGATGGTCTGACCAGCACATTCTCCAGAACTCTCACCAATTGAATACATATAGTAACGCATGCCGCAACTTGTTGGCCACTACGACTGATGAACCTGAGCATGCAGCTGAAGCAACATGGAATAACATATCCTTATCCCTCATTGGAGTGAGGTTTGGCTCAATTCCCAGCTGGGTTAGAGCCATTTTACACTAAATTTCACACTCTGTACACTTAAGTCACCAACAGATGTACTAATGTATTCTTCCTGCTATACTGTATGTACATAGTAGGTAACATTCAGTTTTGACTTAACCATCTCTACCCGTCTAAAATTTCTTCCACATTACACAAAAAATTATGTATTAATCTATGAAAGTAGTTCTGTCTACCAGCCTTCCATCTTGATCCCCTTTCACTTCCATTTGTCGAAACCAAGAATTAGGGTGATTATGTTGATAGAAAACATTGTTAGTATTCCCATAAATCCTACCTGGTGGCATGCTGTGTCCTAGTCATTCTAAGTGACACATTGTGGGGAATGGACTGGACTGGCCTCTTTATAGACCCCTGTTCTGATTGAAGCTGGACTGTAAGTGTATAGTATATTAATCTGAACAACTGCCACTCTCAATCACAATACATCACTGCGAAATCTGTTTGGCAACTCGTGCATTTCCTAACCAGTCCAGCCAGAGTATCTGAGGCAGCTGCCAAACTGCTGCTGTCAATGTGGCCTGATTTCTATTCTGCTGATATGCCTGTCAGTTCTACTGTCCAGCCACCTATATTATGCTTTCATTTTTGATAACTCCCTTGACCACCAACATGAGGTAGCTTCTGCTTCTTTGGGGTCTCCTGGGTTAGCTTTCGTATTCTGTACCAAAAGCTTCATCTCATGTTGTCAGCTACATTCCTGAGGGGTAAGAGCATTTCTCCCACCTTGGCTTTCTGCAGAGATCTGGGTTTAACTTAGCTCCTGAAGAACAATACTCCGACTTCAATCATTTGTACAATATTTCTACTGCGTTGCACATAGCTTGTGAATAGCACCTTCATGTATACTGATTGCTCTAGGAATGACTGGTGTGGGATTCAACTTCATTGTTTACAAAGAGTATTTTAGGTATTGTCTTTGAGATCAGTACTTGATTTTTACTGCAAACACTTTTGTTCTTCATTAGACTACACTCTACATCCAGTGACACAGTTTCTCTAATTGTTGTATACTCAGATTCCTTTAGCCGGTGTGTACTGTAACCATTCTGCATTTTTGTAGAGTGGATCCAGGATTTCCTTCATTACTTGCTGGTGCCAAAGTGGGAGCAATATGGCTCACTGACATGCTGGCATAACTTAAAACTGCTGATGCTGCTGGTAAGATTTTAATTCTACTACTCAGTCATGTAATTGACCACTGATAGGGTTCCGTGTCCTGATCAAGTGTTGTACACTTCACCAGATAGCCTCTCAAAAGTGTGGTTTTAATTGTTAATTTCTCCTCTCCAATATTTGTTGCTTTTGAAGTAGTGTTCCAATTCTACAGTCATTAGTCCTTACATAGTTACCCATCTTACTTACCTGATTTGGAAAATTCTGTCCTCAGCTGTTTTGCACAAAAAATCACATTGCATTTAAACTACTTGGGAGACTATCCAATTATGACCCAGATGCATAACATGCTGAATTACTGTCATGTAGTATGCAACAACACAGTGAATTTGAAGACATAGTCAAAAAATGGACACACACACACACACACACACACACACACACACACACACACACACACACACACACCACACAAAAGTATCAAGACACCCCTATAGAATACAGAATTGAGCACTAGAGGAGGACCTGCCAGTATAAAAGGTGGTGATGAGTGCTGTGTGTTGTAAGTAGAGAAGCAGTAACATCAGATTGGGTCGTTCAGGAGATCTCATTGACTTAATGTGATCTATTAATTTGATGTCACATGAATAACATATCAATCAGGGATGTTTTAACATTTCTAAAGCTGCCTAAGATGACTGTTGATGTGATTGTGTAGTGGAAATGTGAAGGAACAACCACAGCTAAACCTAGACCACACAACGTAAGTACTGACAGACTAGATCCCTTGAGCATTGCGGAGGGTGATTGGAACTCATGAGTGATTCCTTCCACTGAGTTTATCTATTTTTTTTTTACATAGTGCTACCACAGGTGCAACTAGCAGAATACTGTGCATGCGGGGTTGAGAAAAATGGGGTAGAATGGTTGAGTAGCTCCTCGTAAGATAAGTTTCTGTAGCAGACACTTAGCAACTCTTGAGGTGGTGTAAAAAGCGATGTGACTGGACAGTGGATGACTGAGAAGGTGTAATTTGGAGTAATGAATCATGTTATACCATGTAACAGTCCGGTGAAAGGGTTTAGGTTTTGTGTGTGTCTGGAGAAATTACCAACAATCATGTGTTGCCAACAGTGGAGTATGGAGGAGGCGGTGTTAGAACATGGGGGTGTTACACATGGTTAGGGTGTGATCCACTTATTGCACTTAAGGAAATGCTAATTTTGGAAGGTTAATAGCACATTTTATGGCATTGTGTACTGTGTAGAGGAAAAGATTAGAGAGGATGACTGACTGTATCATCATGACGCCATAATGTGGTGTCAGGTTTTACAGTTGCCCCATGGCGTTTTCTCACCTGTCGTAAGAGGCGACTGTTGGGAGTCTTTCCATTTGATAAAGTTTTTTACCTTCATATTTTGACTATTCTTTGGACTTGCAAAAATTTTCACTTTTTAACACTTTTCCCCCCCTCATATTTTTCGACTTTTTAAATTTTGCTCTTCATTTTGAGTTTGATTTCCACTTTCCAAATTTTACAGAAGTGCAGGCCATGGGGGAAGGGTGCTTTACTGTGGTGCATTAACTCTCCACTGTGCACTATTATCTTTTGCACCCACTAATCAAGTGATCCGTATTGCACCCGAAATCCAGTGCATTAGCCAGTGTGTCATGGTGGGGTTGTCATGTACCCTCTCTGTGGCAACCTCCATTATAATGCGGGTATCACACTGCTGATGCCTGAGCTGTAAACTGCCCGTGTCGGCCAAGGAATTAGGTACCTATCCAATTTGGGGTACCAGGACTCTAGGCAATGGCTAATGAGCCTGGTGGCCTTTCCATTCCTGGAATGGTACTCACGGGGAAAGCCTCTGATTGGAGTGAGTGGTATCGGGGCAGATGATCTGCAGTGAAACAGTGGTTATACCAACAGGCTGTCTCAGCAGTCAGAAACAGTGGTTTTAATGCACAGGCTTACAGTCCTATGGCATTTCTATCTTTGACAATGTCTCAAGACAAGAGCCGGGTAAGGAGAAATGGAAGTGGACAGTTCACAGAGTTCTTCGTTTGTTCTCGATTTGATGGAGAATATTTCACCACAACGAAGCCACTGTTTTTCATTGAAAGTATTGAAGATCAGTTTGGGGAGATTGTTGCAACAGAGATGATGAGAAATGGATATTTGCTGATCAGAACATCGCACGCCAACCAGTCATGGGCACTTCAGGCCTGTGTCAAGTTAGGAGATATACCAGTCACCATTTCTCCTCATAAGAAGCTCAGAATAAAAGGTATTATCTTCCATCGGACCTAACACTACAAACTGATGAGCTGTGTACTAAGCTGGCACGGCATGGAGTCTGTTTTGTTCGCCGCTTCCAGAGGGGACCCAAGAATAATAGTGGACACTGGAGCTTTTATCATAGCTTTCAAAGGCAATGTTTTATCTGAACAGATTAAGGTCTTGGTTTATAGGTGTGATGTCAGGCCATACTTTCCACCTCCGATCAGATCTTTTTAAGTGCAAAAGGTTTGGACACACAACTTCCCACAGTTCTAATGATGCTGTCTGTAGGGCAAGTGGATGTCCCCCCCCCCCCCCCCCCCCTACGTGACCAACCACCTCAATGTGTCAACTGTCTAGAACCACATCCTCTTCATTCAACGCAATGCTCAGTGTTTAAGGGAGAAGAAAATTCAAGAATATAAAGTGTGATTGCCTGTCTTCTCAACATGGAAAGAAAAAGTTTGAAAGACTTCATCCGACCATTGTCACAGTCCACACCTCACACGACAAAAAGGTCTCACATGACCCCTCCTGGCCCTGGTTGTATTCCAGGGCCTGCCCTACAGTTGGGGGAGGGAACATCATATCATCTCCCCCCCCCCCCCCCCAACACACAGCACTGCTGGTTCCCACACCATAGGTATAGCCAGAGATGCCCAATCATCCTCTGGCGACATCAGGGATGAGGACACAAGTCAAGCTCCTCCCTCTTAAGATGAGGGCCAGCAGCCATACTCCAGTGCAGGTCCGGGGGTTAGAATATTCCCTGTCGTAAGAGGTGACTAAAAGGAGTCCCACACTTTTTTGGTCCTAAGAGTTCAGGTCCCATTCTATGGTTTGACCTGCCATTTTCAAAATTCTACAGAAGTGTGGGCCATATGGGGAAATACACATTAATGTGGTGCACGAGTTATCCATAGTGCTCTTAGATTCGATCTCCTGAATCTCTTGTCATGGCTTTGCATCTCCACCTGCGATTTAACTACTTAGCCGAGGACACTTTCCAGGGTATGTCATCTTCTTCCACTGTCTCCAGTCCTCTTTTGCCGCCAGGATAATACTGGATTTCTGTGCGCCCAATATCCAGCACAGTAGCCACTCCATTGTTGTGGGGCCATCATGTAGCCATTCGGTGGTAGCCCCCTGACAACACAGGGATCGCACTGCTGAAGCCTGAGCTGTAAAACTCCCCATGTATACCAAGGAGTAGATACCTGTCTTCCTGGGGCACAGGACTCCCGGCAACGGCCATTGTGCCAGATGGCTTTCGGTGTGGCTGAGTGGCGCCTGTAGGGAGAGTCCCTGATTGGAGAGTGTGGCATCAGGACGAATGACCCGCAATCAATTGGACTAAGTCATCTCTTGCTGGTGACCGTACAGCACCGACAGTCTCTAAGGAGGGCAAGATCGAATACAAAGCTGACAGGTATGACCCTAAATCGTTTCCCTCCCTCACTACACCACGGGAGGAACGTAGGGCTACAGAACGGAGAGAGCTGTATTCGCCTCGGTTTTTGGTCTGTAGCTGAACTGATGGGGACTCCTTCCTACCTATGAAGCCTCAATTTTTCATTGAACACCTTGAGGATAAGTTTGGAGAAGTGACAGCGCTGTCAGAGATGCGAAATGGTGCTGTCTTGATTCAGACAGCATCCCCAGCAATATTCCTGTTTCCATAACTCCCCATAAAGGCCTCAAGATGGTCCAGGGGATCATTTTCCATCGTAATCTCTTGCATTCTGACAACGATTTCCGTGTCAATTTAGAACGGCGGGGTGTTCATTTTATCCAGTGCATTTACAGGGGACCCAAAGACAACAGGGTTGGTACCGGTGCCTTCATCTTGGCCTTTGAGGGTGATCCATTGCCTGGAATGGTCAAGGTGATGGTTTAACGCTGTGACGCTAAATCATATGTCCCTCCTCCTATGCAGTGCTTTCAGTGCTGGTAGTTCGGGCACGTCTTCCTGCTGCACTTCCTGCGCCACATGTCGAGACTGCGGACATCCAGTGCACCCAGATACTCAATGTGCGCCTCCTCCCACTAGCATCAATTGTGGAGAGCACCACTCCCCATGCTTGCCAGGCTGCCCAGTATTCCAAAAGGAGCGGAAAATCACGGAGTACAAGACCTTGTACCAGTTGACTTGCACAGAGGCTAAACATAAATTCGAAAGATAACACCCCATTCGGTTGACATCGACATACGCTGCAGCTATGTCACCATTGCAATCCCAAGTGCCAGGGGTTCCTCACTCTGTGCCACAAACAGTGGCCCCTCCGGGCCACCAGAATACATCTGCCCACTTGGTGGTAGGTGGCAAATCTTCCTCCTTTGCTACCAAAGCACCTACTTCGGGAGCAAGGCCTCCAAATGCAGGAGACATCGGTCCCCCTCCCCCCTACTGGAGAAGGAACAGCCTCCTCTGGTTCCTCTCGTGTGGAAGGGATCCCCTGGGGCCCTCTCTTCCAAGGTCTCCACTACTGCCATGGCGGACACTTGCCAGTGGCTCAAGGAGCCAAAAGGTGCTGGACGAGGAGCTATAGGGTCTTCCTCTGTGCCTAAAGCTGCTTCGTAGAAATCTTCACAGCAGGTCCCTAAAGATAAGTGAGAAAGCAAGGAAACTAAGAAGTCTGCTAAGAAACAGGACTCTCTGGTGGCCTCAAAAAAACCACTCCCCATCAAATCTGCATCTGAGGATGCAGTAGAGATCATAGCATCCCATGCGGACCTGGATCTGACAGATCCCTCATCAACCATAGGAATGGCTACAAATACTCAATCGGTAGCAGCAGGTGACGCTGGCATAACCTGCCTCCTTGTGTGCTCAATGCCTTCTCAGCATCACGATAATGTCATCTTCCAGTGGAATTACGGTGGTTTTTCCACCACCTGGCTGAGCTACAACAACTGTTAAGCTTCACACCTGCTTTCTACATTGCCCTTCAGGAAACATGGTTCCCGGAAATGCGGACCCCTGCCCTCCTTAGCTATAGGGGATATTAAAAAAACCGTAGTGAATATAATAGTGTCAGGTGGAGTTTCCGTCGATGTCCTGAACTCAGTAGGCAGTGAACCTGTGCCCCTTCAAACACCTCCTGAAGCTATGGCTGTCAGAATAAGGACGACGCAGGAAATAACTGTCGCCAACGTATATGTTCCTCCAGATGGTGCAGTACCCCTGAACGCATTGGCTGCACGGATTGATGAACTCCTTAAATCTTTCCTACTTTCGGGAGATTTTAACACTCACAATCCCTTGTGGTGTAACACCGTGCTTACTGGCCGAGGCAGAGATGTCGAAAATTTACTGTCACAACTTGACCTCAGCCCCTTAAATACAAGTGCACCCACACATTTCAGTGTGGCACATGGCACATATTTGGCCATTGATCTCTCGGTTTGCAGTCCTGGCCTTCTCCCATCTATCCACTGGAGAGCACATGACGACCTGTGTGGTAGTGACCACTTCCCCATCTCCCAGTCACTGCCCTGGCATCTTGCCTGTGGCCACCTGCACAGATGGGCTTTAAACAATGCAGTCTGGGAAGCTTTCATCTCTGCTGTCAGCGTTGAATCTCCCCCTCATAGTAACATTGATGTGGTGGTTGGGCAGGTAACTACAACAATCGTTTCTGCGGTGGAAAACGCGATCCCTCGTTCTTTGGGGTGCCCCCGGCGAAAAAGTCCCTTCGTGGTAGCTGGAAGTCGCTGAGGCAATTAAGGAATGTCAGCGAGCTCTACAGTGGCACCCTTCCCTGGAGCACCTCATAGCCTTTAATCATCTCCATGCCCGCGTTCATCAGCTAATCAAAGAAATGGAAACAGGAGTGTTGGGAGAGTTACGTCTCGACCATTGGGTGCCATACGTCACCTTCCCAAGTCTGGGCAAAGTTCAAACGAGTTTCTGGATACCAGACCCCAACAGGTGTGCCCAATGTTAATGTAAAAGGCATGTTATCTACAGACGCATATGCAAATCACCCCCCCCCCCCCCCCCCCCCCCCGGGCCTTCCGCACTCTCAAACAGCAGATGGAAAGGAAAGACCTCTTGTTCACTACATGCCACAGTGAACCCTATAATGCCCCATTTACAGAGTGGGAGTTCCTTGTTGCCCTTGCAAATTGCCCTGACACAGCTCATGGGCCAGATCGGATCCACAGTCAGATGATTAAACATCTCTCATCTGACTACAAGCGACATCTCCTCATCTTCAACCGGATCTGGTGCGATGGCATCTTTCCATCACACTGGTGGGAGAGCATCATCATACAAGGGCTCAAACTTGGCAAAAACCTGCTTGATTTGGATAGCTATCAGCCCATCAGCCTCACCAACATTCTTTGTAAGCTGCTGGAATGTATGGTGTGTCGGCGGTTGGGTTGGGTCCTGGAGTCATATGGCCTACTGGCTCCATGTCAGGGCGGTTTCCACCAGGGTCACTCTCCCACTGATAATCTTGTGTCCCTCAAGTCTGCCATCCGAACAGCCTTTTCCAGATACCAACACCTTGTTGCCAACCTTTTTTTTTATTTATGAAAAGCGTATGGTACCACCTGGTGACGACATATCCTTGGCACATTATACGAGTGGGGTCTCCGATGCCTGCTCCCGATTTTTATCCAAAATTTCCTGTCGCTTCGTACTTTCTGCGTCCAAGTTGGTGCTTCCCATAGTCGTCGTTGTCCCCCCCCCCCCCCTCCCCCCGCCACCACATCCAGGAGAATGGGGTCCTGCAGGGTCCTGTATTGAGTGTGTGTCTATTTGTAGTGGCCGTTAATGGTCTAGTACCAACTGTAGGGCCATCCGTCTCACTTTCTCTGTATGCAGACAACTTCTGCATTTTGTACTGCTCCATCAGTACTGGTGTTGCTGAGTGGCACCTACAGGGAGACATCCACAAAGTGCAGTCCTGGGGTCTAGCCCATGGCTTCCAGTTTTTGGCTGCAAAGTCGTGTATTATTCACTTCTGTCGGCGTCATACCGTTCATCCGGAACCAGAAGTTATCGTCAGCTGATTTAGTATATGTTTTATTCATGAGGGTGGGTTTTATCATTTGATTTAAGTTTTAGCACATGTCTTTTGTCCCTCTGCTCCCACCACTCTAGTGCTTATAGGACGGAGGTTTTAATGTGTTGCTGAGGGGCTGGCTTTTTCTTTTTATTCTCATGGTCAGCCAGCCATGGTAATCTGTTTTGTCATTTTAATCTCTTCTAGCTGCTTCTTTAGTTTCTGTGGTTTTCTTCTCCCCTTTTGTCCATTCAAGTGTTTGTTGTGCTTCCGTCGTTCTTGTGGCTTTTCATTTCTCTCCATTTTGTGTTGTCAGTCTCGCTTGTTTTATTCTCACTGTTGTGCTATTGTTTTATTTGGAACAAGGGACCGATGGCTTAGCAGTTTGGTCTCCCCCCCCCCCCCCCCCCTCCTCTTTCAAACAAACCAACCAACCAACCAGGAGCCACAGGCTGAAGAAAAGTATGATCCTACGCGCTCTCGGAAGATAATATGGGTAAATCTTCACAGAAATTGAAGTCTCACAACTTTAAGAAGGATAAGCAGAAAGATAAACTACTTTCTGAGGCTCTGGATGTTCTTCTCAGCATGCCTTTGTACACTGACAACATATTACACAATCAGGTGAACGACGACCTGACAGCGAAGTAATCGCACACACATTTTCCATTCGTCACTTTCTCATACCTGATTCCAATGCTCCCTCAATGTAACTGTAATGGCTACTATCGCCATCTGACCAAACTCCATCATTTAATGACTACTTAGTCCACAATTGGCTTCGCACTTCAGGAAACACAGTATGCAGCAACACAACTCCCTGCTCGGACATTACCAATCATGCCAATGTTGAGAGAGACTGGGTTATGTCTATTTTCTCTTACCTGTTGTGTTAGGACTGTCACGCTCTTTATGAAATGCTTTGATTTGCTTATATAGTTGGAGCAGCACTTTTTGTGTGTTTCTCTCATGAAATGGAGGGACTGATGACCCAGTAGTTTAGTCCCTTCAAACATGTAATAATGATGATGATTCAGCCATTCACAAAGCAAGGCAATGGTTTTGTATAATAGCATTCCTGAAATAGACTGGTCTGCTCAATGGAACACTTCATATTATTGTCCACTAATGTGTGTCTGGACACCATTGATCAGATAGTACATCAGTGTACTACTCATAATCAGTATATATATCTCCCCCTCCCCTCCACCCTTGCTATGGGTCCATAGCTCTGAAACAACTACTACCAAAGAAAAGACCACTGTGTTGAGGTATCTCAATGTCCATTGTAAAGGTAGCCACCATGGGGACAGAATGGGAAGGAGTATCTGTGTTTTTAATGTGTGCTGCTGCTCCCTCCCCAAGCTACAGATATTCAAAGTAGTTGCTGCTGCTGCCGATGAACTGTACTGTGTAATAGCCGTCCCTTTATTTACTATAGCAGAAAGGTTTGACACTGTAATGCTGTCACTGATCTCATAAAACATCCTCAGTTTTCTCATGCCAGTACACCTTAAAAGTGCAAACATGCTCTTGGTAACGTCTACTGGAGCCAGGTGTAGACTTCAGAATTTCATGTTTAGCTAGCAACAAAATAAACTTCAGCACTGAAGCATGATCATCCTCTATAGTAAACACTTCAGCCATCTCAGGTCTTGCCCAACTGGGAAATTGACGACACCATTCCAGTGACCACTTCTCAATTTGGACGTATATATACTGCACTGGTGTCCCTGAAAGGAAACCATTGGGATGGGTAATCAGCAAAAAAAACTTGGTCACTGTTCTTAAAAGTCAATACAGGCATCTAGAACTGGGTGGAGCACATGACTGATGGGTTTTGTGCAACTGACTAATCCACCTAAAAATTTGTAAAGGTATTCTTAGGAGGCAAATAGTTTCTTTCAATAAAGCGATAAGTATTGCTGTGTAATCTATTAAGGACAATTGCCTAAATTAATCAAAGATGGAAGGTAGCTTTCGCAAGGGATACTGAAGAGCCCCAGTGTCAACCTAAATTGCTGAAGTAAAAGCGATTCCTTTACCAAAATACAGAGAAGTGATTTGATGTGTTTTCATATTGTCAGGTTTATCCAATACAAATATAACAGAAAACTGTTTTCATTAAACAAGTTGTATCAAAAGTTCTGCACTTGTACACATTCTGACTGTCTTGATTTGACCGTACTAACAGATCATCCACGAATTAAAGGAATTGGCCACCACACAATTTTCTCATGAAAATGTTGCTGTCATCACATGTGCAGTTAAAATTGTGAGCAGTTTAAATAATAGCTATTATCTAACTGCTTCTTTCAAAGAAAACAGAATTTTAAGTGTTAGTAATATTCAGTAATCAATTATGCACTTTTAAAGATCAAAATGGATTACTAAGGGCTTAAAAATGTTCCCCTACTTCAGTGTAATTAAGCTAAACTTTTATTTGTGGTAAACCTGCTTAAAGGGATGTCAGTCTTCTATGGAAACTGCAAAGCTGTTTGTCTGTGGAGTCACAACATTTAAGGCAGAAACAAATGTGCATTGGCAGTGAAGCATTTCATTTTCATTGCTTTCTGTAGGATGAAAATTGATCTCTGCACTACAGGCATTGCATTATTTTGCTCTGAAAGAGTTACGTACAGATGCAGAGTCACTTGTGCAGTTCCTCTCTTACAACTTAAATTGGACATTTTTAAAAATCTATTTAGACATACATTCAGTGCACGTAGTCTTGATCTTCTGTGCCATTTCACACGCTTTTTTCCCTTGCAAATTTAGCAATTTTTGGGAGCCATAATTCATTATGCTATTTTAAGTAACATTCAAATGAATGTGGTTCCCATTTTAAAGTTTTGTGAATTGCCCAACATCTTTCCCAAGATTTTAGGGAGATGGTTTTAATGTGTTAACGGAATGACTGACTCACCCAAGGTTTTTCATAAGTGGTCAGCCAGTGACATTTCCTTGTGGTTTTCTTTTAGCTCCTTTTATTGTTTCAGTTGTTTTAAGTTCAGGTATAACTACTTCTTGTCTTTCTACAAGGGCAGTCCTAAAAGTAACGTCACCTATATTTTTTATATATATATAGACCTGTTTATTTCTACAATGGTTTACATCAGTTTACAGCTTGAACATTTAGCTATTTTTTGACATAATCACCATTTCTGTCGATGCATTTTGGTAGACACGGTGGCAGTTTTTGTATGCCCATGTCATACCTGCTCGTCGCCATGCTGTTCAGAAAGTTATGAACCTCTTCTTTCACCTCGTCGCTGGAGCTGTATCACTTTCCAGCCAAATGTTCTTTCAACCTAGGGAACAGGTGATAGTCAATGGGTGCCAAGTCAGGACTATAGGGTGGGTGGGTGATTATGTTCCACTGAAACTGTTGCAGGAGAGCAACCGTTTGCCGAGCAATGTATGGGCAAGTGTTGTCATGGAGAATGTGTACACCCTTGCTCAACATTCCTCTTCTCTGGTTCTGAATTGCCCGTTTTGAGTTTTTCAGAGTCTCACAGTACCTGGCAGCATTAATTGTGGTCCCAGTGGGCATAAAGTCGACCAGTAATACCCCTTTCTGATCCCTAAGGATGGCTGTCATGACTTTAGTGGCAGATGTGTTTGAATTTATGTGGCTTTGGTGAAGAAGGATGCCACCACTGCTGTGATTGTTGCTTGGTCTCAGGTGTAAAGTGGTATGCCCAGGTTCGTCACCCATGCCAATTGAGTCCAGAAAGTTGCCCTGTTCGGCTGCAAGGTGGTGAAGAAATGCGTGGGAAGCAACAACTCGTTGCCGCATCTGGTCCTCAGTCAGCATGCGTGACACCCATCTCGCACGCACCTTCTGGTAGTTCAATGTTTCCGTTAAAATTCTGTGAGCGGTGCTTTGGGAAACCTCAGGAACCAACGTGCAGAGATCATCCAGGGTGATCTGCCGATCTTCACACATGTTTTGCTCAACCTTCAACTCTCTCCCCTCAGAAATTGACAGTATCCTGCTCATTTGTTCGTCGTGAATTTCAGTCCGATCAGCTGCAAACTCTCTACACCACTTGCGAACCTTTTTATCATCCATGCATGACTCACCATACACTTCATACACTTCTGTCAATTGGCGATGGATTTCAATCGGCACAATGACTTTTGCATTCAAAAACTGAATAACTGTGCCCAATTCGCACTTGGCGGTAACATCCTACGGGAGCTCCAGTCTCAACGGCTGCCAAGCCAAGACCGAGCTCCCCAGTGCGGTGTGCGCATGTTTACACACAGCGCATGAAGCACTGTTCATAACAGTGTGACTAACTGCCACACGAACAGAGTTCTGTACTTAAAAAAAGAGAGACCTTTCTTTTGGGATTACCCTTGTACATTGTTTTAGCACATGTGAGAGAGAGGGACTGTGTGGTCATGTTGAGTGCATGAGTGAGAAACAATTTTATACATTTTCTCTGCATTTGTTTGCTTTAATGAGTGAAAGGGCACTGATAACCACACCGTTGAAAACCCATAAGATACAAACACCCACGTTTCTTGCAAATTACCGCCTTCAGGGTGATTTCACTCCTCCATGGAATTATTTTAAGAGGATGGTTATAATGAATAATAATGCAAGATGTTTTCTCTTTCCAATGGAAAAAATCCTCCTGTTTCAATTCACAACAAATCACACAATGTGTGCACCGCTTTTAACTTGTTATCGTGTATTATGAAATGTGCTTGAAAGTAAGAATTCTCCTGAATTGCATGACATGCTACATAATTTAACAAGTTTCTCCATTTTATTTTGGATATAGTAAAAAGAATGTCAAACATCACCTAGTGGCAAGGTAACTAGGATACCTAATGGGCTTAAAATTTAGGAGGCAATTACTGCCTCTCAGATTTTTGATTGTTTCATTATCCTGACTTGCGCCTATAATCTTGCATTTAAAATCATTTTATGTAGTGAAAGACTTTGTCAGGTTTCGAAAAATTCTCAACACAGTGTTCAAATGGCTCTGAGCACTATGGGACTTAACATCTAACGTCATCAGTCCCTAGAACTTAGAACTACTTAAACCTAACTAACCTAAGGACATCACACACATCCATGCCCCAGGCAGGATTCAAACCCTCGACCGTAGCGGTCACTCGGTTCCAGACTGAAGCGCCTAGAATCACTAGGCCATACCGGCCGGCAACACAGTGTCTTCAGAGATGTATGCCTCTAGTAGTATTTCTGGTGTGAACATAGCCACCACCTTATTTTCACACATTTGTACTGTGCTGTTTTATGTCCACATATTCATGAGAAAGATGTGTTTGGTAATGTGGGTGTATTTTAATTGATATTAGTATGAAAATAAGATTGGCACACTACAGTAATTTGCTCCATTTTATTCTGATTTCGAAAACACTATTTATTAAAACCAGTCGCAACGCAATGAAAAACTGTCTTAATACCCGAAAAAAAAATCAAAGTTCATTCTCCCTTGCAGCTGTCACACGGAACTTTCAATTAACAGCTGCAACTGTGGGCCTGAAATATATTTTGGAAGGCCCTTTGTTGTAATAAGTTTATGCAAATTTTGTTTGTGAGAGTATCTGCACAAGGCAATTGTTTATTTTTTAATACTAGTTGTTTTTCTTTACAGTAGCCTTGGCATACTATGGAACTTTCCCAGTATCTCCATAACATAATTTATCACAAAATATACTTGGCAGTATGATCAATTGTAGTATAAAATGTGTAAAATGGCAGTGTATGTTCATTCCTTATCTGTAAAATGTGCAAAAACCTGTGCGTGAGCTCGTTACAAACAAGTGAAACACCTTTGAATTTTCTTTACTCAGCCAAGTTCGTGAAATGCATTGAATGAAAATTGTCAGGATGCTTATGTATTGATTAACACTTGCACAAAATTCGCGATATTAATGAAAAAGATTTGTCAGTGTGGTGTCTGCATAGCAGTTACAAGCAAACTTTACGGTCTTACATATTGAGGAACTGAAAACCAAAAGGGCCCAAAGTGCAAGAACAAAGTTTTGAGAAAAATAGATGTTAGTGAAAATCGAATTTGTGGGCAGACCACCAATCTCGTAGGTCTGAATTGTTTCGTAACATTCTTAGGACCCTACATTTCCTACGAAAAAATAATGTACCCACTTTCCACTTTATGTTTTGAAATATTAATTAATATTTAGGACTATATTTAATATAAATGTTAATTCACAAAACTTCCAGGTATAGCCTAGTGACAATAGTCTTTTGACAGTTGTAAAGTTTGTGATTAATGTGAAACTAGAATCAGAACATATAGAACAGATAATAAATGCACCACATACACAATAAAGACATAGTCCAACACTCGATGGTCCTCATTTTCATTATTTTCATTAAGCACTTTCTCTGGCGTGAGGTTAAGGTAAAACTGCTGATATATCTCTGATTACTACTATTAAGTATGTGATAGAGACACTAAATTATGTTGGCATCCTAAATAACTGAGCAGTGCGAGGCAACAAAACCCGAGAAACTGGTGAGTTATCTTTGAGAGAATGTTGATATAAACTATGTGGACCTATGAATATAGATAAAACTGATCCACCATAAGATCAATAGAACATAGGAGCATGCATACATGTTAGTCTCGAAATCGATGACGGTGTGCTTTAGACCATTATTGTTCTCTCTCTCTCTCTCTCTCTCTCTCTCTCTCTCTCTCTCTCTCTCTCTCTCTCTCTCTCGATCTCCCCCCCCCCCCCCCCCCCCCCTCTCTGACTAAACAAATTGATTGCAAATGATTGCCACTTATTCTGTTAGGCTTTTACCATAAACTGTTTGAAAATGAACATGCATAACTGATAAGACATACCATTAACGAGGGGGACTCTGACATTCTGGGGGTAACATTGACCCCAGGTTCAATTTCCCCCTTTTCTTTCCATTACTTGATAAATTTACATATCTTCTTGAAAATAAAAATTATAATACAATGCAATTTGTTGATTTGAATTCACACACTTTAAAATAAAATTTAAAAAATGACAGTTAAGAAATCAAATAAATTTAAGCAAGGCCTACGGATGTGCTTATAAATTAAATTGCGAAAACCTTCATTAATCCTATAACCACAAGGTTCTCACATGTTCAGATTCACACATTTTAATGTGTGAATGTAATCTCTAGTTTCTTATTTAAAGTCTCTTCGTGAAAAGGAAGAAAACCAATGGACCTTTCAAATACAAAAAGAAAGAAAATTGATGTGAGCCCTGGCAAAACTGTCTCAGCTGTTCATGCATTGGACATTAGTCAAAAATATTTCAAACGCTCATCAAATGAAAACACATCTGCACACTGTAAAAAGTTCAAACTGTCTGCAAATACAAATGGTACAAACTATCCTAGTTGTTTCAAGTCATCCACAGTTAATGAAGAACTCGTAAAGGCCAAGAAAAATCTCTTCCAAAAGCGTGATAATTAGTCAGGCGATGTGCTTCTTGTAATGAAATTGGTAGAGACTCTGGAAACTGATGAAAGTGATGTTGATCCTTCAGACGATCTTTTTAAAGATCTGCTGCCCACTTGTGTGTCAAGATCCTTTTCCAAATGACTCTTTTATGGTGAAAGTAGCTGGGGGTTAAAGGGAGAAGCAAACTTTTCAGTAAGTTTGTATTATTATAAAAGTTACTCCAAAGGAAAAGGAAATTGAAGTAATGAGGCTTCACTCCACTAAATCAATGAAAACTGCATTTGTACCACAAGAACATGACATATTCAGTCCCATTCCGTTATGTGATAGTCAAGCTGCCTCCACCAGAGCTACAAGCTGATGGGTATAGAATTGTGCAGGCCTAGAAGTTTCCAGGGAGGAATTTAGTAAAGAAAGTTATCTTTTGGCTAGTAAAAGATTTTTGTAATGTTTTAAATAAAGGATTGATAATTATATTCATAGAAATGTGTATCTAACCGTTACTGGCTTATCAACATTTTACGAAACATCCAGTTTTTATAAGAGTTATACTGCAATACACTAACATTTAGCCCAGGACACACTCTGCATGTGTTTTTACAATAATAAAAAATTGAGAGGTTGATATAGCCCCGCATTGTGGGGTAACAATGACTGCTTTCAATTTTTTCTACTAACCTATGAAAAATACAACAAATGCAGTGCACTATGGGTGTTCTGTACAGAAATAATGTACAATAATAGTAACCACCAAGGATAGAAACTGATATCTGCAAGAGATAGTGAACAAAAACATCAAAAAGGGTTAGACTTCCCACGGATGTCAGTAATTAAATTTCGTCTATAATAGATTCTCCCTATTTATTATCTTCTCAGCTACTTTAATTTTATTTACTCATGTAGACGGAAATACAAACATAAGTTTTAATAATACCAGTCTTGTAAACCGGAAGTAAGTAGCCCGATAGGTCTTGGTTTCCAAGTAGCATATTTATTTCGAAAATATTTTTGCAGGTTCCTTACTAACATTGTTCTTAATGACGTGTGTACAGGAATCGAAGAAAATACTCTTTAAACACGGAATATTTATTGCTGGTGTCAATTGTAATAAAACAAGCAACGATAAATTTCGAAGTGTATTGTGGGTGTGACTAAAATTCTTAATTCGTCAAATATCCAACAAAATGCGTATTTTGTCATGTCCTAGTTCAGACTCGAGTGAGCATTAGATACATTAACATATTTTTTTGAGTACACGAGACGGCCACAATGCGCTATACAGCTCGCACAGTTCCACCTTGCAAATGCCACTGCAAGATTGTGGCAGTCTGCTTGCAAAAATAGTGAGAGTTATGAGGCAAAATAATCTTATGCGAAATGCATTTTCTACTGGTTGAGGTTGCCCTTAACGCTTGGTTACTTGAAAACATTCATACCGAAGTTCTAGCTACTGAATATATATTTGAAACAAAATAACCCCGTGAACGTTTCGAAAACCGCAAAGCGTAGTTTCTTGATAGAGGTGCTTAGTTGCCTACCTATGAAAAGTAACTTTCTGTTTGCACGTAAATTAAAATACGAGCAAAACTGGATAAATACGTGTAATGTAAACAGCATTTAACAAGCAGATAATTTTACTGCGACCAGTCGATTCCTAATGTCATAAAAGATTTTTAAGAGGTTTTTATAAAAAGTATTATAAAGAGAATGGTCAGTGTCGATACAAAGCATCTGATATTTTGATCACTGCCTCAGTTTCGACGTCTTTCATGGATACTATAAATAAAATTTACTTTAGTCACGAAACTTCCAGTTTGTTGTTGGCGACATGTGCAGTTCGCTCCACAGACTTCATCCATTTTGTAACTACCCTGATTGGATGTAGTCGGCCAAATAACGCACGAGATTCTCTCAAAAGACTGGAAGCAAGGAGCTAAATGCATGCCCACACACACACCTAATGCTACAACACCACAACAAAAATGAGAAGACAACAAGGTGGGCTAGACTCTAATGGGTTTTGTAGACATTTCGGTACGCCCACACGTATGTATAGTATTTCGAACAGATTTTTCTTGCAAGTATATCAGTCAGAAGAATACCGATCGAACGAAATTTCTCCCGGCAGTAGATCTCAAACCGTAGTAGCGATGTATAAAAGGTGGACCAAATTGTGTGACTTTCTAGTGGCTTTTGTGGTCATTTCAACGCATAGTTGCAAATGGCGCCTATCACTCTTACCAGTGACCGGTATTGCCCGCCTCTGCTGCTAGTAGTGAACTGCAGTCGGACACCTTGCATGCTGTCCCTCAGAACTTATTCAGTGGAAACTTAATAGCTGTGTACCAAAAGGCTGGAGGTGCTACATAGCAACACCTGAAAGGATGTGTGTGTATTCTTAGTTACTCTCTGCATATCACAGTGTGTGGCTGTCATATTTTACACACATCTTGAAAGATTACTTTCTCAAGAAAAAACACAATCATCTTTCGATCACTGCTTTTGTCAGGTTGTCCGTCACAAACGATAATACGTTCGTTCTGTCTGCAACATACGGAATGTAAACATGATTTGCGATCTGTGCAGTCATTTCGGACAGAATCCATCACTATCAATATTTGAACCATACTTAACAATATTTAAGTATGAATAAAAAGTACACTTTTATTCGTACTAAAAGCAGGCTGTTAACGCAAAATGAGAAGGCAACACAACAGTGTACCCGTTATTCAATCTCAAATCATGGAATTGTTCTACCAAGAAGTAACGGAAGAATCCATAAATAATTTTACAGTATTATTTCATATAAATAAAGATCACAAAAAGATACTGCGGATGCTTGTGATGTCGTTTTGAGAGGGACTAAGTTTACAGTCAACTGACGGAAAGTGAATTCTTTCATTACTAATTTGATAGGAAACGCAACAATGACTAAAACTTGGCCCATAAGAAACATAAATCAGCTATCTTTGTGTCTTCAGTTAATCCATGAACAGACCTTCCAAGGCGCTCATGAGGTTCTAAGTACATCGTACGTTCCTTAAACTCTTACTGAACAAACCAAGCGGAGTCTCATACATTTGAACCACACTTACCTTGCACCATTTTAGCGATTTTCCGCAAAGTAATGCTTTTTCTCCTTCTTACACTGACTATACAGCAGTTGCCTCCTTTATGGTATCTGCAGTTAATTACTCAGCGGCACAGTTTAAATTGATCATGTCACAAAACAACAATGGACTCAAATAATTTAACAGTGAGCATGCGATGTAACTAAATAATAATGCCGGTCCTAATACTACCAAAGAGTAGCACGTTATATTTACATTACCCACTACTTCGTTCGTATTTATGAGAGTTCTTGCAGCTTGAGTATCTAATCACACAACTGAACAATCACATTGACACGGCTTTGAAATTTTAAATGTTAGAAAATGGCGTATTAAACTTTACCAAAGATTGTATACATGTGCGCTAATCTGGATAGCTGTACATCATACTTTGAATTTTCTTGAAAACAGCCACATAATGTATTTAAATATTTGCAGATCAGGTTTTAATCAGGTACTTTATGTTAACAAACATAGTGTCAGTTTGAATTAGATTTATGCGCAATGAAGAAAATATTTTGCTTCATTTTATTAAACCAACGGCACTGACCTACATGCTAATCAAGAGACGTCCACTTTTTCTCGTATTTACAAAACTTAATTGCATATACCAATACAATAAATAACTTACCTTGCATGTCTACTGTACTTCAAAGTCTAGCCGGTAACAGCCAACTGTCGATAGAGGTATCGATTCGTTTGAGCCCGTTAGTGCATCCGGAAACGCCTCTAGTGGCGAGTTTGTTCACATATTGTTGCAATACTGGATGAGCAAGGGACTTGATCATAAGCGTAATGTTGCTTTTCGCGGCCTGCAATTGAAATAATTCTACAATGAAAACATTTTCATAGCTAGGCAGATCCTTCCTTTCCAAGGAATAAACTGATTTCCTACCTTCCAGATACATCCCTCAGTTACGATGTTGGCAGGAACACAGTTACCATGGAGGGGTCTCTCAGACCACCTTTTTATTTTATATGTATGGAAATGGAAATCATCGTATGGCGTCAGTGGTCGGGCGTTCACAGGCGGGAAGTTCTGCCGCCAGGTGCAAGTCTTACTGAGTGCGACGCCATATTGGGCGACTTGCGCGTTGACAATGGGGATGAAATGATGACAGCACAACACCCAGTCCCTGAGGGGAGAAAATTTCCCACCCCACCCCAGCCGGGAAACGAATGCGGGCCCACGTGCGTGGCATTCCAACGCGTTTACCGTTCAGCTATTGGGGCGGACAATTTATATGTATAAAACCAATGTTTTGGTGAATATATTTTGTCATGACTTCCTGTTATTAGTTACACTTCTTGGAAACAGACTTCGATAATTAGAATTTTTTAAACAATGCAGGATTTAAAACACTTTGAAAACTAAAACACAGCAAAACTTGCAGTTTATTTTTATTGTATGTATTACTAAAATAACAGCACATAAGTATCTCTCCACTCACTCACAGATTATCATCAGGAAGATAGTATTACAGATCCGCTACATAACTGTAAAGAAAAACACATTTCAGTTATAACAGATTGTATTTGGAACCAGCTTTGAGTTAACTAATCATCATTCCAGCCTTAAAGCAATTATGCCACCTCACAGTTCTGTCAAGGAAGAAATTTTGCTAAATTTTTATTTTAAAAAAAATCAAGAAGAAAGTAATTATCTTATGTATTCTTGTGAGGCCCCGAATCAAATTTTGTCTTCGGCCTTTATGCATTTCATGCAGACCCTCGTACAGTTTTCCAACCAATATGGGAAACACCACTATGTTGACACCAATAGCTTGTTTTCCACTTCAAACAGGAACAAAAGGCTGATGTTTCGTTTTCACACCACTATGTTGACACCAATAGCTTGTTTTCCACTTCAAACAGGAACAAAACGCTGATGTTTCGTTTTCAAAATATTGTTTTTTGTATTTGAGGCTCATATCTCCAAAACAGCAAGTTTTCTCTGCGACTTTTCAGAATCTGTTGCAGTCCAGGCAGCTGCAACACAATATTGAGTTACCTTGTACTTAAATTAGTTAATGGCTTAAGTCTTCTCCATCAAAACCATCTTTCTGTTCTTACCAAAGAAGTATGCTACCCCATCACCACCACCACCTGTCACATCTTCATCACTTTGTTTCCTTCTCCAAATTATTATCACAATCACTAAATACTCAAAATCAGGGTCATTATCATTGTCATCAGAGCTCTCATCTGAGAATTCATGGAGGCATTCTGTAACCCCACATGCATCTCACATAGAAGACTGTGCCTAGAAAGTCTATTTTCCCTTACCACAGAGAAACGGTAATGTTCAGCAAAAAAGGCACAAACACTATTGTATGTGTGTGAAACTTCACACGGCCCAAAAATAAGAAATAATCTGCAGCAATCTGGAATTTTGATGTAGATAACTCCATTTCAGATGACTGGACACTGTTAGATATTGCAGAAATATGAAATTTAATTGGAAGTTGGCGTAATTTGTCAGATTTCTGAAAGAATTTAATGTACCAAATGTCTCTGAAGAGGCACATTTGTGTAGAAAAATGGAACTAATTTGCCTGATTCTTCATACACTAGTCACAATGATAAATTGTAACTAAAAATATTTACACTCTGTGTGAAGTTGCCTGGTTATAAAATGAATTGCAATGTGCAAAGAAGTAAAAGATAAAGTATGTGAAGTTCTTCTCAGCAACAAATGACTACATGAACCTAAAAAGAATTGGTTGAACTTAGTTTATTGGTCTTCCATTTTAATGGAAAAGTTAGAACCACAATCAAATGTGCGCAGACTGGCCCGCGTGCTTGTGCACACAATACAACACTGAAAAAGTAGTGTAACACATATCTGGAGAGTTAAAAAATTTAGTCTTTTTAGTGACCTACTTTGTCAGTTCCCATCAGTCAATGAGAGACCTATCTTTTGACCAAACTTTTCTGTGCAGACACTCTCCCCAAAGCCAATACCAGCCTTTGCTACTAAAAGTGCACCTTCAGAACAGGACACCATGAGAATGTCCAATTTGCTCAGACCATAATCACCAAAGTGAGATGTTGCTCAGAATCCACCAGCTACCCATCTGCCTCATCAACTTACAACAAATGAATACATTCTCTGACTGCACCTGCCCCATGGAAGGAGGGAAAATGGAGTAAAGAGGTAGAAAGAAAATTTTGTCAAACTACTTCAATGGACATACACAGAATGGAACATCATCCACATATAAAACTGTAAAAGACTCACTGCCTAGAGGGAAAGGAAAGGGAAAGGTGCAAATGATCCCCGACCACTAAGGCACAATCAGCCTTACGTAAGGCACCATTGTAATTTGAGTATAGTGTATACTTACTACTCAGCTGGGAGATAACTATCTTACCATTATTGCATGAAGGGAGATGTGATTTTTTTTATTGCCTTTCCTCACTAAAAAATAAACATTACGTTGTAAAACCTGTGCCAAGGCTGAAGGGGTAACTAGAGGTGTATGCTCTTTGGCACAGGTATTCTTTACTGCTTAAGTCTTGCGGAACACTGAACTAAAAGCTGTTGTGGCCTAACTTCCACTGTAGTTACTATGTAGTCTGCAACTGGTATCAGTGACCATGACATGATTGTGATAACAATGATCAGCAAAGTACAGAGGACTAATAAAACAAGTAGAAAGATACATCTGTTCAGTAAACTAGAAATGTTGTATGTCGGCGAGGAACTTGAAACTTTCATTGCAGAACAGGAGCATGTATGTGAACTATGGCTCAAGCTTAAAGACTATGTGATATGCAGTGGATGCATATGTACCCAGTAGAACAGCGCATAGTGGAAGGGAACCTGTGTAGTATACAGTCCCTATAAAGAAACAGACACAACTGCATAATTGGTGTAAAATGGGGCTCTAGATATGGAGATGTTGTATGAAGCACATTTTGCTCTCGAGAGCAATGACTGAAGCCTTCAACGTCTACTTTAGCAAAATATTGTCAAAAGAACTTTCACAAAAACCAAAGAAATTGTGGTTTTATGTAAAAGACTGTAAGTGGAACCAAAGTTAGTGTCCAGTTACTCGCAAATGAGACAGGAACTGAAATTGAGGGTAGCAAAGCAAAAGCTGAAATACTAAACTGTTTCCAAATGTTGCTTTACAAAGGAAAACCCAGGAGAACTGCCCTAATTTAATCCTCATACCACTAAAAAAAGGTGAGTGGAATGGGTGGTTTTGAGAAAGAGCTCAAATCGTTAAAATTAAACAAAGTTCCAAAGACTGATGGGTCAGATTCTATACCGGTACTGAATTTGTGGCCGAGTTAGCCCCTCTTATAATTACAATCTATTGTAGACTGATCGAATAAAAAACTGTGCCCATGAGTTGGGAAAATGCACAGGTCACACCATTTACAAGAAGGATAATAAGTGATCCATAAAACTACTGTCAAATATCCTTGACACCAATTTCTAGTAAAGTCTTAGAACATATTGTGAATTCAAACATACTGAGGTATCTCAAACAGAATGACCTCCTCCATGGCAACCTGCATGGATTCTGGAAACATCCATCGTGCACTTTTCTCATATGATGTACTGAAAGCTTTGGATCAAAGCAGTCAGGTAGATGTTGTATTTATTTATAAAGTATGATCATATGGGATATTGAGTAAAATTTGTGACTGGGTTGAGGATTTTTTTTGATAGGGAGGACACATGTTATCTTAATGGAGAGTCATTAGTGCTGGGACCCTCACTGTCCATGTTGTATATTAGTGACTTTGCGGACAACATTAATAGTAACCTCAGATTTTTTGCAGATGATGCATTTATCTATAGTGAAATACTATATGTAAGAAGCTGCATAAATATTCAGTCAGATCTTGATAAGATTTCAAATTTATGCAAGATTGGGAGCTTGCTTTAAATGTTTGTAAATGTAAAATTGTGTTCCTCAGTATCAATGAGTCAGTTAGAATCGGTGAACTCTTACTAATACCTCGATGCAACACTTTCCAGGGATATGAAATCAAATGATCACATAGGCTCAGTTGTGGGTAAAACAAGTGGTAGACTTGGGTTTGTTGGTAGAATACTGGGAAAATGCAATCAGCCTACAAAGAGATCCCTTACAAATCAATTATTCAACCCATTCTGGACTGTTGCTCAAGTGTGTAGGTCCTGTACTGTATAGGACTAACAGGGGATGTTGAATGTATACAGAGGAGGACAACATGGATGCTCACAGGTTTCTCGACCTGTGGGAGAGCGTTGCAGAGATGCTGAAGAAACTGAACTGGCACACTCTTGGAGAAATATGCAGACTGCCCTGAGAAAGCCTACTTAAAAAATTTCAAGAACCATCTCACACACAGAGGAATTTAAACAAGCATTCTTCCCCAAATCCATAAGTGAATGGAATAGGCAGAAACTCTAATAACTGGCACTGCGAGATGTATACCTTTCACAGTGGGTTGGAGAGCATAGATGTAGATGTACTGAAACACGTGCAGACAAAGGAACACAATAACTTCTTTATATGGTGCAACTTAATCTTGAAGTGCTAGATGAGTTTTAGCTATGAAATACCCATCGTTTGTTGTGAAATAACCTGATATTTTGTATCCAGAACCTACCAAATGTGCTTCACAGTGCAAGCACTAAGATAATTTCTGTATGTACCGGGTGATCGAAAAGTCAGTATACATTTGAAAACTTAATAAACCATGGAATAATGTAAATAGAGAGGTAAAAATTGACACACATGCTTGGAATGACATAGGGTTTTATTAGAAAAAAAACAAAAGTTCACAAAATGTCTGACAGATGGTGCTGGACAGCAAAAGTCAGTGACTGCGCATGACAATCGTGTTTAAAAGGAACCGTAATGAGAGAGAGAATCAGATGTGCCAGCAGTCGCAGCATGTTGACGTTACCTGAAAAGGCACTTTTAGTGAAGCTGTATTGTCAGAATGGAGAATGTGCTAGTTCAGCGTTACTACAGGTAAAGGTCCAGTGACAAATGCGGCTGTGGCAAGAATGATTTCGAGGTTCGAAGCCATTTGTTGTTTAGACGATAGACCCCGTAGTGGCTGACCGAGCACAAGGCGTAATGCTACTGAGACAGTTCAAGAAGAAATGGAGACTATAGCGGGTTCGTCCGTGCATGGGGAAGTCGGCGCTCGTGCAGTCGCACATTACACGGGCATTCCATACACGACTGTTTGGTTGGCACTTAGGCGTACCCTCCGATGCTATCCGTACAAAATCCATCGGCATTATGAACTGTTACCTGGCGATTTAGTGAAGCGGAGGGCATTTGTAGTGTGGGTGTTTCAAAAGATGGCGGAAGATGACAATTGGTTGAGTAACGTGTTGTGGACTGACGAAGCTCATTTCATGTTCAGAGGGTCTCTCAATGCCTACAACTGCAAAATTTGGGCTACCGAAAATCCTAGAACTGTTGTGGAAACTCATTGCACGACGAGAAAGTCACGGTATGGGTTGGATTTACTGCATCTACCGTTATCGGGCCTTTTTTCTTCGAGGAAATGGGTGATTCTGGCTTTGTAACTGCTACCGTGACGGCCGAGAGGTACGCCGATATGTTACAGAATCTCATCATCCCCAGCCTGGCTGATAAACAAGTCCATGCGATTATTGGCTTTGGGGTTACCTGAAGTCACAAGTGTATCGTGATCGACTGACATCTCTAGGGATGCTGAAAGACAACATCCAACACCAATACCTCACCATAACCCGGACATGCTTTACAGTGCTGTTCACAACATTATTCCTTGACTACAGCTATTGTTGAGGAATGATGGTGGACACATTGAGCATTTCCTGTAAAGAACATCATCTTTGCTTTGTTTTACTTTGTTATGCTAATTATTGCTATTTTGATCAGATGAAGTGCCATTTGTCGGACATTTTTTGAACTTTTTTTGTTCTAATAAAACCCCATGTCATTCCAAGCATGTGTGTCAATTTGTACCTCTCTATCAACATTATTCTGTGATTTATTCAGTTTTCAAATTTATACTGACTTTTTGATCACCTGGTATATCAAATAAAGCATTCCATGATTCCATGACATAACTCAATGCCTGAAAGGTATAGATACTTCCCACCAGGGAACTACCAAACCACAAAATTCTCAACAATGAGCAACAACCACAATTAAGGTGTCTCATCTGAGAAGTGTGGAATGTGTAGTGGCAAATCTTCCACCATCCTCACACTCCTCCCTTCCCCC
Organism: Schistocerca americana; assembly: GCF_021461395.2. Lineage (NCBI taxonomy): Eukaryota > Metazoa > Arthropoda > Insecta > Orthoptera > Acrididae > Schistocerca > Schistocerca americana. The sequence goes on along the minus strand of NC_060130.1, from coordinate 762,745,728 downwards.
ACAAACTCAGGATTATAAAGAAAACCACAGCTATGTGGCTGAAATTTGTTGGAGTACCCCACAAGTAGTTCAGTGCATTAGTCTCTCATAGCTCACTCACAGCTGTCTTCTACGCTGTGAAGCCTCCACATCTTCACCAAAGCTCTGCTGTGAAGATGAAGGGAAGCTCACAGGAGCTTTGCTACCCACTATCAGCAGTTGCACAACTTTAGTGTAGTGCTTGGCCTCTCAGTTGGCCTGTCTTCACCTTATCCATATGGATTTTGCACTCGCCTAGTTTCTGGACAATTGAAAGAGAGAAAGTGAGCGAGCCTGAAATGTCGCCAATACTGTTGGCACAACATTCTGAAGATGTGGGAGCTTATGACAACAAATTGTAGTTCTGTAAAAAAAGTGTCTAATTACATCAGTATTCTTCCATAATATGAAAGGAGAGAATGATCGGCCATGTCGTCAGATTTCAAAAAAATGCAGCCAGTAACATGATATATTAAAACAAAGAGCTTCAGCCAGAAAGATACTTCTATGGAGCCATGACTGGCCTACCATTATTTTAAGCAATAAATAGTAATTCTAAGAGGTGAAAATTTCTGAAAAGATGAGAATGTTTTTAGGTCATAAACGCACTTACTTTCTTTCTTACAGTCCCACTTTAAGGTCACTTGTGTTATTCTGCAATGTGATTCTGTAAGGTCTGCAAAATACACACTTTTTTATGTCACAAGAATAGAAGCATGTTTAATAGGGTGGATATATCCCACTATAGGTACTTAGCCCCCCCCCCCCCCCACCTCTCCCATTGCTGAAGCACTGTCATGGTCATGGACACTGCCATGATTTTCTTTTATTTACAACCAGAACTACTTCTTTTGATTCCATTCAGTTTTTGCTCCATAAACCCAAAAATGAGATGATTCTCGAAAGCATGAGACATGTTGGAAAGTATAACTCAAAAACATAGAACATTTGAAAAAATCACTTCCCAGATCAACTGTCAGGAGATTGTCAGGATATGTGAATACATTACAGGTAACTGGAACTGTTAATATTTTGCAGAAGTAATACACTGTCAGAATGAAACATTAGACTTTCTACCTGTCCATCCCCCGTATGCCATCTCAACACTATCCACCATTGTGGCATCCGTTTGGCCTCTGGCGCCTTTTACACTAGCCCAGTTGAGTGTCTGTACGCTGAAGCTGCAGCACTACCACTGTCCTATCACCGTGGCTTTCTCCTCAGCAGGTATGCATGCCCTTTGCCATGTGTGGCCACCTATCATATACTGCCTCCTTCAAGGATTCCTTTGGTCGTGTCCCTCTTCTGTTACCTCCTGGAGTATGCTTTTGATGCTTGCTTTGGCAGCTTAACTTCACACTACCTGAACTGTCCCAGTGGGTGTGAATCCTTCACCACCTTGGCTTTGTGGAGTGGCCTGTGTTAACCTTGGCCTTCATTCACTTCCTAAGGAAACTACTCCAGCCTCGCTATATTGCCTTCAGTTTCACGACCTTCGCGTGGAATTTTGCGATAGTATCTTTGTGTACACTGATTGCTCCTGTACTGCTGTGTTGTCACATGTGCCTTCGTCATTGGCCTTCAGATATCGGCTTCCGGCACATTGCTCAGTATTTACAGTTCAGCTCTTCACCCTGTATCATGCCACGGAGTACATCCAGCAACACTTACTTTTTTGTTGTGTCCTCTGCTCACTCTCACCGTCCTTCAAAACCTATGTGCGCTGTACCCCGCCACCCATAGGGCAATGGGTCCAGGGAAACTGTCGCTTGCTCACTCTTGGTGGAGCCACTGTGAAGTTTATGTGGGTTCCTGGTCATGTCGGTCTGCCAGGAAACGAGGCTGCTGATGCTGCTGCCAAGACTGCAGTCCTCGTACCTCAGCCCACTAGTTCCTATATTTCCTCCAATGATCTCTGTGTCACTGTGTGTCAGGAGGTGGTGTCCCTTTGGCATTGCCGTTGGTCCTCCCTTACGTTCCCGCTTGGGTTTGCTGTTGGAGTTATTGGCCGTATTAGCCAATGATGCACGGGCTGTTGACCGTGTTTTACATTTTATCCATCAAAGCTATGCACTTTTATTAAATTTGTTGTACACAAAACACTTAATCTTGACTGTTGTGACCAAGTACTATCAAAACTGAAATCTAGCTGACATTTTTACTTAAGCTGGTCTAACAATCCCTGTTACGATATTCATCTATAAAGGAGAGAAGTTGCCTACCAGAAAGTCCTTCAAACTCTGTTTAAACTGTGCTTCATCTGAAATAAAGTTTCTAATGGTTGCTGGCAATTTATTGAATACTGGACCCCTTATTGGAGCAAGATAAGTGATTTTAGGTCTCCATGTAGATAGTTCTTATTCCTAGTATTGATATTATGTATTGAAATATTGATTGGAAATGTATTCTCACATATGTTTCCAGTTTGTCAAAAAGACATTCTTCAGTTACTGTTAGACTGATTTTAAATATTCTGCAAGACGTACATCTTAAAAATAAGGATGCCAACCTTTGTAGATTATGTAATCTACTTCAATGTACTGGTCCAGGGCCACAGATTCTTACCTTCTTCTCGATTGTGGTATTCCTTCGTACGTAACAAAAACCTGCACATGACTTCATTTTCATAATTTCGAAACTGTCCAAACAATGCTCAGAAATTATTTGTATTTGCTTCTGGTCAACATCCAACAAAAGAAGTGTCAGTCTTGCACAAATACTTTTTGCAGTTCATCCATGATGTAAAATGTACTACTCCTGATCTACACATTGCATCAGCTATTGTTTATTTACATTAATTGAAACTCACTACCGAGTTCCCTAAAGCACTCCATCACACTCCTAGCCTTGTGACATGATGCAGTACCTTGTTGAAAAATGTCAGTGCTGTGGGGAAACATGATCATCATGAAGGGGTGTATATGGTCTGCAATCAGTGTACAATACTCTTTGGCCATTATGATGCCTTGCACAAGCTCCACTGGACCCATGGATGCCCATGTGAATGTTTTCCAAAGCACAATGGAGCTGCCACCAGCTGGTCTTTGTCCCGCAGTACAGATGTTGAGGAGCTGTTCCCCTGAAAGACAAATGATTCACACCCTCCCACCGGCGTGGTGAAGAAAGTGTCTCAATTCATCAGACCGTGCAATGCTTTGCCACTGTGCCAATGTCCAGTGTTGATGGTAACATGCCCATTTCAATCATAGTTAACGATGTCATGGTGTTAACGTTGGCACGTGCATGGGTCATCACCTGTGGAGACCCATCATCAGGAGAGTTCAGAACACTGTGTGTTCACACACACTTCTACTCTGCTCAGCATTAAAGTCTGATGTTAGTTCTGTCACAGTTGGCCACCCAGCAGGCTCATCACTCTTCACCAGGTTTGTGCTTGGCTACCACGGGGCCTCAACCTTTGCTGCACTTCTTCCCTGGTGTGCTGCATGTCTATCCTCTTGCTATTCCTTTTCCCATCAATTGGGGAACATGTCTGGGGTATCATTGGGAATGTTCTCCATTCTGTTGCTGACCAACTTCCTTTTTGGCTGCTTTTTACTTTTTTTATTTCCCTTCTCTCGTTCCTCTGCTTCAGCATTTAAGGATACTCCTTTTTCTTCTTCCTCCCTGTGCGCTCCTGAAGGCCAGTCCATGCATCTGGTGTGTAAAACGTGACTGTGTAACGTGTAATTCCAAGCCCCGGGTCGACAGGTAAGGTTCACCCGTACCCCCTGGTACAGGCCAGGCCCAGGGAGGGGCGATTTCCTGGGCTGTAACCTTCCCAGATTGCCCATTGGTCCCTCTGTCAGGTTTTGGGGAGGTGTGACCTGAGGTGTGAACAACCACCTAAGGTGTGCTCCCTTGTGTAGAGGGCCCCCAATTGGAAGGAGTGTGCCATCAGAGGTGCTGGCAATCATGGGGATTTCCACTCGATGATTCACTCATCCTATGCATCGACGTCAACGAAATGTAAATGTAATGAAGCTACTGATTCGAAGACTCTTCCCACTGCACCACGCTTCCTTGTGGTATCACATACTGAAGATGGTGAGTCCTTCGCAACGGTCAATCCATTTATTATTCAGAAAGGTGTTGATGCAATTGCTGGCCCTGTAAAATCCTGCTCTCATTCACAGAATGGCATCTTGCTTTTGGAGGCAGCTTCTGATGCTCAAGCACGACTACTACTTGCTGCCTCACTTCTCCACGGCTACCCTGTTCATGTCGAGGCACATAGAACTTTGAATTATTCCTGTGGTGTAATTTACACCAGGTTGCTTGACGGTTGCCTCAGGGTTCCGTCCTGAGTGTCATCCTCTTTGCTATTGCCATTAACCCTATCATGGCCTGTCTCGCACCAGGCATCTACGGCTCCCTTTTTGTGGATGATTTTGCCATCTATTGCAGTTCTCCATGGACCTGTCTTACTTAGGGGTGTCTCCAGCACTGTCTTGATCATCTTCACTCCTGGAGCATCGCCAATGGCTTTCACTTTTCTACTGACAAAACCGTCTGTATGAATTTCTGGTGGTGCAAATGGTTTCTCCCACCATCTCTACATCTTGGGCTTGTTGCCCTTCCGTTCGTTGACACTACGAAATTCCTGGGGCTCATGCTTGATAGGAAACACTCTTGGTCCTCCCATGTCTCTTACCTGGCAGCCCACTGTACACAGTCCCTCAATGTCCTACGTGTCCTCAATGGTACTTCTTGGGGTGCCAATAGAACCACCCTCCTCCGTTTGTACTGGTTCCTAGTCTGTTTGAAACTCGACTATGGGTGCTTCGTTTATGCATCTGCACGCCCATCCCTTTTAAGTTGTCCATCATGGCATCTATTTGGCTGTGGGCAACTTCTACACCAGCCTGGTTGAGAATTTGTATGCTGAAGCTGCTGAACTACCATTGTCCTACTGCTTGACTTTCTCCTCAGCAGGTATGCATGCCGTTTGTCTGCCACGCATGGCCACCCCTCCTGCGCCGCCTCCTTCGATGATTCCTTCAATCGTCAGTATGGGGCTAATCCCTCTTCTCTGTTACCTTATGCAGTCCACATTCGCCACTTGCTACGGCAACTTAACTTCATCCTGCTTGCAACTTTCGCGGTGGGTGTGAACCCTTGACCACCTTGGCTTTATGAAGCGGCCCATGTTAATCTTGGCCTTCATTCACTTCCTAAGGACATAACTCCAGCCTCGGTCTATCACTTTGTTTCACGACCTTTGCATGGAATTTAGCGATAGTACCTTTGTATACACTGATGGCTCTCGGACTGACCATGGGGTTGGGTGTGCATTCGTCATTGGCACCCATGTCTTTTGATACTGGCTTCCAGCCCACTCCCCAGTATTTACAGTTGAGCTTTTCGCCTTGTACCAGGCCGCAGAGTACATATGGCGACAGAGCCTTTGCAATTGTGTCCTCTGCTCAGAGTCACTCAGCACCCTCCAAAGTCTCTGTTCGCTGTACTCTGCTCATGCCTTAGTGCAGTGGGTTGAGGAAAACTGTCATTTGCTCACTTTTGGTGGAGCTAATGTCATGTTTCTGTGGGTCCCTGGTCATGTCGGTCTGCCAGGAAATAAGGCTGCTGACACTGCTGCCAAGGCTGCAGTCCTCTTACCTCAGCTGCGAGTACGTCTATTCTATCTGATAATCTCTGCATTGCTGTCTGTCAGGAGGTGGTGTGTCCCTTTGGCATCACCAATGGCCCTCCCTTCACGGGAATAAACTTTGGCATATTAAACCTCTCCCGGCGCCTTGGACGACCTCCTCTCAGCCCTCCCACAGAGAGGAGATTTTAACTCGGCTGCATATTGGGCACTGCCTTTTTTAGCCATCATCATTTACTCAGTGGTGCTGCCCCACCACTTTTTACACATTGTGCCCAAATTTTAAATGTCCGCCACTTCCTGCTGGAATGCCATTTTTTTTTACCAACTTACATTTCATATTGGGTTTGTCATCTGACTTATCAGCTGTTTTAGCAAATGATGTGTGGGCTGTTGCTTGGGTTTTACTTTTTATCCACTGAAGCAATATGGTGAAGACCATTTAATTTCTAGTTTTGGTTCTCCACTTTTGTATGGTGTTTTTTAGTCTTTTCCCCGTGCTTTGTTTTTGATGTCTCCTATTCTTTCCATTGGTACTGACTTATAGTCGTTTACCTTGTTTGTGTGTTCATGTTCTATAGCTTAGACTTGGGCGCGTATGACCTCAGCTGTTTTTTGTGCCCTGAAACAGAACAAACACACAAACAAACAAACAGTTGGCCACCTGTCCTGTGTCACCGTCTGCCCAGCCTGCGACAGTGGACATGTGTAATTTGTGATCGCTACCCAACCCCATGACGTCTGAAAATGTTTTCATCTTGGTTTTGCCATGTGTTGAAGACATTCACCATAGCACTCCTCTAACACCCGACAAGTCGTGCAATTTCCAAAATCCTCATGCTGAGCCTCGGGGCCATTACAATCTGCTCTCAGTCAAACTCATATAGATCGTGCGCCTTCCCCATTCTACACACAGACGGCATGCTCACTGATATTTTGTGTGTGTGTGTGTGTGTGTGTGTGTGTGTGTGTGTGTGTGTGTGTGTGTGTGTGTGTGTGTGTGCGTGTGTGTGTGTGTGTCAGTCATTCCTTGTCAGATGATTAATAGTTGCATCAAGGGGTGTGGAATGGCATTACGAAATTTCTTTTTTGATGTCACAGAGAGGTGTGGCCTCAGTGATTAGGACACTGAATTATAATTTGGGTGTAGTGAGGGTCATTACCTCATCCACCTATCCTGATTCAGATTTTTGTGGTTTCAATAGTTACTTGAGATGAATGCAAGAATGGTTCTGTAAAATGTCACAGCCCGTTTCCTTTCCCATCTTTGTCCAGTATTAGCTTATACTACATCTTGATTGACCTTAGTGAACAAAGGCTCACAGAATCCAGCATAGGGGTTAGAGAAGCAGAGGTCACATTCCTGTCCAGTCATACAGGTATAGATTTGATGTGGTTTGCCTAAATCACTTACAGTAGATGCTGGAATGATTGATCTTAGGACTGCAGCTAATTTGATGCTCTATCCATACTATATCTGATCTTGGGCTCAGTCTCTAATCATGTAGTCACTGACAGGGCATTAGCCCTAATTTTCCCCCACCCCTCCCCCATCTCCCCCATTTTATTTGTGACAACACTGACTGGTTAATAAATTAAAATCTACCTCCTTCCTTCCTACCTTTCAAAGCTTTCCTAGACCCGGCATTTTTGCCAGGCTATATTAGAACAAATTTGGGTTGATATGCTAGTAGTATTAAATATATAACCATCTCACAGCTGAGAAGACGCTAACAAATTAATAAGGGACTAAATGATTGAAGATGAAGATTAACTTAATACGTTGTGTAGCATCCAGACAGTTACTGCTATTAAATCTGTAGATACCAGCTGTGCAGTGGAATGGGTGTGGAATCTTTTCGTTTTGTTGTCACCAGTCTTCAGAGAAGACACACCATCTAGTTCTGCTACACTGTAAGATAGGCTTTATACTCTTTCAGAAGCACGGTGTGTAGTTAAGTTTTTGTCAAACGGAACAGACACTCAGTTGACTCGGTAGTTTATTGTAAGATGATTACATGGAATTCAAGTTATGGCTCTAAGCATGCCAGTCCAGCAAATCCACCAGGTTTCTTTGAACCACATTGAAATAGTTCATGTTTTATGAGCAGTAGCATCAGTATATTCTTGATACAGGAAAGATCTTATTCCTAGCTGATGCCACTGTGTGGGACACATTGTATTATCTAACTTGTTTTTGTAAGTACCACTCTTTAGTTGGCCTGTGACTAGAAATAATGGTCTAAACTCAAACCTTGGTAAATAGTCTGACCTGCACCACTTCCAGTCAGTTTAAGAGTGACAATAACTCTCATGTGCCCATCAGATTGCCAAATTATGTACTTTTTAAACAATTCCATTATTGTTGTTCACTGTTAAAATTATATGTATATAAACACGATTTCAGCCTTAAAACTATTTTCTAGTTTGACACAGCAAAGTTTTTGTGCTTCAGCATATTGGAATGTAAAAACATCAGACATTTATAAACGTCATCAGCATGAAATTTCCACTATGTTTCACTTTAAAATGATGAAAGGCTGAAATTTTGTTTGTGGATTGTATAAATATATATTAAGCATAGAATGTAACACTGACATTATTTAAAAAGTTTTTCTAATTGTGATCTGCAACATAGAGAAATTAACAATGTAGTTATTATAATTAATCACTCTGTAAGTCTTCCCTGTACCACAAAGAAATACTGGTACTGTTTCCATCACACTGACATGAAGTAATTCATTTCTTCTTGTGGTTTGTGGCTTATCTCCTCTGTGGTTCCTTGTCAGTGATGTGATGTGGAACACACATCATCCAAAATTGCTGAAAGATATCACCTATGCCCTTTCAATGGAATCATCCATACATTTCTTGTAAGTGATGTATTTTTTATTTTTTCAGGGAGGGGGGGGGGGGGGGGGTGCTGTTGGTCTTCTCCGGTATTCCTATTTCACAGCAACATTGCTATCAGTGTGGACATATTCACATATATATTCAGCTCTAGTGAAAACTCTGCAAGAGTGCCTGAACTTGAGTTGCTGTTGGCAAGCCCTATTTGAATTCTCTGCTGTTATTTTGGGTCTGCATGTATATTGCTTTAAGTGCATATTAAGTTGTCCTGCGGAGTGCTTTTAATGGTGTGTGAGGATGTGCACATGTCTCTCACCCTCTTGCTCAACTTCAGCTCTCTCTCTCTCTCTCTCTCTCTCTCTCTCTCTCTCTCTCTCACACACACACACACACACACACACACACACACACACACACACACACACACACACACACACACACAAAAAAACCAACAACTGTAAAAAATATTACAGTTTTTATCAAAATACAAACCATGCAAAATGCTTAGTTACAAAGGTTTTCTTTTAAAATAAGAAGTTAAAGTTTTGTTTGAACTGTGCAATGTGTTACATGATTTGCTTTAAACTTTTCTCTTTCTTTATTTTCAGATTTTAAATATCTGCAACTGTAAAAATAAAAAAAAGCCAAGATGAAGATTGATAAAGGCAGACTGAAAAAAAGTTCATCGGAGGTGGTAAGTTTACAAAGATTCTATGTTATTGTTTGTACAGCAAACAGGATCCCCCAGTTCAAAGAAGATTCTATAACTGGTTTTCATAACAATAAATTAACATGCAAATTTAACCTTGACAGGACTATAATATATGAGCAGTGAAAGTGGCAGTCGGAGGGGTAACTGTAGGAGGCACCCCCTCCACCTTTCCTGCATGCTTTCTCCATTCATGTTTTCACCATACAGTGCAGCTACCACAAGTGGGGAAGCTTTTGATGTGCACATGTGGAGCCAAACCTGTTCAACTTTGCCATCAGGCAGTGCTGTCTGCACATGTATGCTCACTGCGTTACAAGGTGCTGATTTGAAAATATGATACCAGAAATCAGCATATAGCACATTGCAATGAAGATTTTATGATCAGAAGTGGACAGTGATTTACTTTAAACAATTTGTTATGGCTGTGAAAAAATATGCCCAGAAAATGTTGGACTGCTCACTTTTAGCCACTCTGTGGCAGACTCTTAACTTTCCCAGCATCCTGGCTTCAGTGTTGGGCGACAATGCCTCCACGTCACCTTTAGATTTACATTTTATCCATGAGAGTGGGTTTTATACTTTTATGTATGTTTTAGCACATGTCCTTTGTCCCTCTGTGTCCTCCACGCTAGCGCTTTTAGGGTGGGGGTTTTAATGTGTTGCAGAGTGGCTGGCTTTCCCTTTTTGTTCTCGTGGTTGGCCAGCCACTGTAATCTGCTTTCATGTTTTACTCTCTCCTGTTTCTAGCGCCTCTCTGTTGTTTTCTTGTCCTCTTTTGTTACTGTTAGTGTTCATTGCCTTCCCTTCGTTCTTGTGGCTTTTCCTTTCTTTCTGTTTTGTGTTACATGTTTTGTCTGTTTTATTCTCACACTTGAGGCATTATTTTATTAGGAACAAGGGACTGATGACCTTGTAGTTTGGTCCCTTCTCCTGCCTTTAAACAAACCAACCAACCAACCAACCAGAAAATGTTGAGAAAATAATGTACAGAAATGTCAACCTCTCCATATTAATTTATTTTTGTGCGATTTAGCAGGTAAATTACAGGCACATAACCTCCCAGGGGGCTCGCTGCTCTTTGAAGGGTCCATGCTTGGGTGCCATCATTTCTCTTCCATACAGCATGTCTATCCTCTTATTATTCTTTTTCCCCCTCCTTTAGGGAACATGTCAAGGATGTTTCGGAAATGTCTCCTGCATATTCTGTAGATGATATCAGGACACTCTCTCCACTGGTTTTTCATTCATTTTTTCTTTCTTCATTCCCATTCTCCTATCCTCCTTCCTCTTCATTGTTTGAGGTTACTCTTTTTTCTTCTTCTTCTTCTTCTTCTTCTTCTTCTTCCCTGTGTGCTTCTGAAAGCAAGCCCACATCTGACATGAAACAGGTGACTGGGTAATGCGTAATTCTCAGCCCTGGGTTGACAGGTAGGGTTCGCACATACTCCCTGGTACAGGCCAGGCACAGGGAGGGGTGATTACCTTCCCAAACTGCCGATTGGTCCCTTGGCCATGTAATCGGGAGGTGTGACCTGAGGTGTGAACAATCATTTAAGACAGGCACATCCCCTTCTGGAAGGGGACCCCAGTTGGAAGGAGCACACTATTGGAGACTCTGGCAATCATGGGGATTTTCTCACAATGAGCCAATCATCTTCACCTTCAATGTCTATACAAAGTAAACAGAATGAGGCTAACGATTCAAAGACCCTCACAGCTGGACAACAGTTCCTTGTGATTCCACATACTGAAAATGTCAATCCTTTGCTACGGTAAATCCGTTATTATTCAGAAAGGTGTTGATGCAATTGCTGGCTCTGTGAAATCCTGCTCTCATATACGGAATGGCACTTCGCTTCTAGAGAGTACTTCTGATTCTCAAGCACAACTACTGCTTGCAGATTTGCTCCTTCCTGGCTATCCTGTTCGTGTTGAGGTCCATCGAATGCTGTATTCTTTCAGTGGTGTTATTTACAGTAGGCTGCTCAGTGGTCTGAATGCCAGAAATCCAAATGCACTTCGCTGATCGGGCTGTCATTGTGGTCCATTGGGTGATGAAAAAGGTAGATGCATCCGTAGTGCCCACACACATTCTTTTTCTCACTTTTGATAGACTGGTGCTTCCATTGAAGATCAAAGCAGGCTCTGAAGTTATCATTGTCCACCAGTACAATTCAAATACGATGTGCTGGCACCAGTGTCATCGTTACAACTCCTGTTGACACCTGGCCAAATGTGTAACCTGTGGTAGGGATGCTCATGAGGGCGATTGCCTGCTGCTTTTTCCCCTCTGTATCCACTGCAAAGGCAACGATGCCACCTCCTCTCGAGGTTGTCCCATGTATCTCAATGAGTCAGCATTCCAGGAGATTTGGGCGAAGGAAACAGTGCCTTACCCGGTTGCTCACAAGTTATTTGTTAGTCGGAAGCCCTGTGTTCTACCATCTGGCACTTACAGTACTGTTCTTGCTACGTCTCACTCTACGAAGAACATGTCCACACAGACTTGTAATGGCAGATTCAGCACTGCACAACTGTGCCGCCTCCTCCAGCTGTGCAACAAGCCACCGAACTTTCGCCTCATGGGGTGAAGTCAACTGCTACACAACCGGAGAGCTGGAAAGGACAGAGGAAACACTCCCAAGAAGACTTTCTATGTCCCTCCAGGCAACAAACATCTGAGTCTTCCTCTGCCAACCAGAAAGGCTCCAAGAAGTCGGAGGCAAATGGTCTTCTCCTTCACCAACTCTGAGATCCTCTTGGATGGTGTTGCCATGTGATAACCTTGCCCAGCTGACGTCCGTGCTGCCGGTGCATGGCATCAACCATTTTTCTACCTGGACTCTGCATATTGATAGAGGGAGAATGCTGATGCCTCTGTAGATCTCCTGGAGTAGGATCCTCCAGCCGTTGTACTCAGTAGCAGTGAGTCTTCAAAGGCTGGCACTCGGCAGCCACTGAGGTGACACCCCATCATTTTTTCCCTCCTCCCCTTTCCTTGTTACGATTCTCCTCCAATGGAATGTTCATGGCCTTCGATAACTCATAGAGGATTTATGGCTGCTCTTAGAATCATAACGTCCACTTATTTTCTGCCTCCAGGAAACAAAACTGTGTCCTTACAACCGCTTTGAGCTGTGGCATTTCTTTCCAGTCCACTTTGGCTCCCCCAGAGGATGTCATCCCGTCTCGTGGTCGAGTCATGCTGCTCATCTGGGGGATGTTCATAGTTAACCCATCTTCCTGGATAGCCAGCTTCCAGCTTTTGCAGTCTGTATTTCCCTTCCCTATTTGACCTGTTCCCTTTGTACCATTTACATTCCTCCATCGTTCGGTGTCACCAGGTCAGACTTCCTCCAGCTTACTGGGCAACTACCTCACCCCTTTCTGCTGCTTGGCAACTTTAATGTGCACCATCCCCTTTGGGGCTCACGCAGAACGTGTCGGAGAGGTGCCCTTATGGCTAACCTTTTCAATCGCGTTAACCTCATCTGCCTTAACATAGGAGCACCAACATTCTTTCCTTACCCCACTCACAGCTATTCTCATTTGGATCTCTTCTTGTGCACTGCCAGCTTACTCATCATCTCAAGTCATCTGTTGTTTCTGACATTTACTCTCTATTTACTATCCAGTTGCTGATATCTATCCCACCTATGTGCACGCGCAAATGGCAGCTTTCTAAGGTCGACTGGAGGCTTTACTCTTCCCTGATGACCTTCAACGAACATTTCCCCACTTACGATGACCAGGTAGAATATTTTACAAACATTATCCTTACCGCCATGGGACGTCCCATACCTCGCACTTCCTCTTTGCCATGCTGTGTCCCAGTCCCTTGGTGGACTGAGGTGTGCCGTGATGCAATTCGTGTGTGGAGAGGTGCTCTCTGCATTTTTAACCAGTGTCCTCTGATGGGCAGTGGCATTTGTTACAAACAGTTGCATGCACAGTGTTGTCCCTTTCTTCAGGATAGCAGAAAAGGTAGCTGGATTTCCTTTACTAGTTCTTTTAAAGTTCCACACTGTTTTCCGTCAGCTGGGACAACCTCTGACGGCTGCGGCTGTCTGTGACCAAGGTCCATTCCCCAATTTCTGTCTTGACAATAGCAGATGATGTCATAGTGGGCCCAATTGCTATCTCCAACACCTTGGGCTGCTGTTTTGCAGAGATTTTGAGCTCCACCCATTATCACCCTGCCTTCTTCCTTCGAAAATGAGTGGTCGAGACTCAGTCAATACCCTTTTCCTCTCAGAATCCTGAGTGCTACAATGCCACTTTTATTATGAGGGATCTAGATCATGCTCTCACTTCATCCCTATCCTCTGCCCCAGGACTGGACAATGTTCACATTCAGATGTTGCAGAACCTTTCTCTTGCAGGCAAGCTCTTTCTCCGTCATACGTACAATCCCATCTGGGCAGAGGGCACGTTTCCCTGATGCTGGTGTGAAGCCACTGTCATACCCATACTTAAACCTGGCAAGGACAGACACCTTCCTTCTAGTTCTTGCCCCATTTCTCTCACCAGCTGTGTTTGCAAGGTGATGGAATGTACGATTCATGACCTTCTGGAGTGGTGGTTAGACTCGCAATTTAGTAACCACTGCACAATGTGGTGTTGGAGTGTGCCGTTCTGCAGTTGACCATCTCGTCACTTTGTCAGCCCATGTCATGAATGGTTTTTTGTGGAATTATTATACTGGCTATGTTTTTTGATTTGGAGAAAGCCTATGACACCTGCTGGAGGACTGGTATTCTTCGTACACCATACATGTGGGACTTTCATGGCCGCATGCCTCGTTTCCTTCAGGAATTCTTATAAAAGACAGAGTTTTCAAGGTACATGTGGGTTGTACCTTGCCAGACACATTTATCTAGGAATACTGTGTGCCTCAGTGTTTTGACCTGAGTGTCGTCCTCTTTGCTGTTGCCATTGACCCTATTATGGCCTGTGTCCTGCTGGGCATCTCTGGCTCCTTCTGAGTTGATGATTTTGCAATTTATTGCAGTTCATCATGAACTTGTCTCTTTGAGCCACATCTTCAGTGAGGTCTCGATTGTCTTCATTCATGGAGCATTGACAAAGACTTTCGCCTTTTCTACTGACAAAACCATTTGTTTGATTTTCTGGTGCTGCAGTTGGTTTCTTCCACCGGCCTTACATCTTGGGCCTGTTGCTCTTCCATTTGTTGATGCCCTCAGTGTCCTCAGCAGTACTTCCTGGGGAGTAGATTAGACCACCCTCCTCCGTTTGTATCAGTGCCTTGTCTGTTCAAAACTAGACTGTGTGTGTTTCGTTTATGCACCTGTACGTCTGTCCCTCTTATGTTGCCTCAGTATTATCTTACCATCATGGCATCCATTTGGCCATTGACACATTTTACTCAAGCTTGATTGAGATACTGTATCCCAAAGCAGCTGAACAACAAAAGTGGGACCAGATAGGGAACATAGTGTTTACAACTTTGGGAAGGGCAAAGAACAAGAAACAAATAATGGAATGAAATTTATTGTTGTTTAATTGCCCTCTTCAGAAGACTCACTACCTGAGTTGTTTGAAGCAACGGCTGTGTGTTCAATGAACTTTTGTCAGTTGCCTTCCTTAAAAATCCAGTTTTAATGCAGATTTTCAGTGTGCTGTATGCATTTAATCCAATCTGATTTAGGTTCCTGGCTTCCTCCTACGTCTCCACTTTAGTACAGCTGCTTGAAATTGAAATACTTTCCTCTGCTCACCACTGTAAAACTTATTATTTCTTTCTACATGAGTTAGGAACTTTCTCCTTTTTTCCTTGAATGATAATGGGCATTATACGTTAAGATCACACAACCTTCTTCCAGACCACACAATAAATCTAAAAACCAGTGTTTAAGTATGTCACTGTTAATTTCATCATGATAATGGCTGTAGTTGCTGGATGTAAATATGAGTGTTGCCCATTTGATAAAGCTATATTCAGCTGACGCTGCATCACAAGACACTAATCCTTTTCCTTTGCCAGTCAGTACTTTCAGCCTACGATTGCCTTTTTAATCATGACTGATGTGGTTTCTGACTTGATTTTCATTGAGACAGGTCTCATAGAGGTAGATAATAGGGCAAAGATGATTTTGTTTTCTGATTTTGTGGATTTTGCAAAGAAAAGTAGCCCTGAAACTTCCTGGCAGATTAAAACTGTGTACTGGACTGAGACTTGAACTCGGGACCTGTGCCTCTACCAAAGCACGACTACCGAAGCTTGCTCAAGATTTGTCCTCACAGCTTTACTTATGCCAGTACCTCATCTCCTGCCTTCCAACCTTCACAAAATTTCTCCTGCGAAGTTTCATATTGGTGCACACTCCTCTGTAGAGTGAAAATTTCATTCTGAAGAACAGCCCTACCAGCCACAATATTGGATATCTCCATCAGAATGCATCTCCCATTGTTGCATTTTCTGTATCAAAATCTTGGAGATTTCAGAAATCTTACACTCGAATGGGGGCTCCTTGTAAAAGAAATCTTGTCTGTCAAAACATCTGCTACCTTCGGCCTTGTAGGTTACTCACAACAATCATAAATTTCTAATACAGTATGGTGAACACCATCATCCTGGAAATGGTGCAGATCGATGACAGTTCTTCTTCCACTAATAGCCTTTCTTGGTGATTATGACTTCATTTCTTGATCCACGTTTCCATTGATGCTACTTCTGCAAATATTCTCTGTACAGTTCAAGTGAAACTCCACAAGCTTTTGCTTTTGCTGTTGCGGTTGGCGGGGCCAGTAAGATTTCATCTGTTCTGGTATTGTATTTAAGATTGCAAAGAAATTTATACATCTCGTGTGACTCCCTTTGTTTAGCTCTGCATTTCTTGAAACTGTCATCATAGCTCACTAACATAAACAGCAAAACTATCTGATGAAAATTGTTGCTCTCTTGGGAAACATACACTAACATGCTGTCCATTCACGAAGGGTAGTGGGTAGTAACAAAGTTACAAAGCTGTGCCATCAGTAGCATGAATGAAGCTACGTATTACCACATAAATCATGTTAATGACAGTTGATCATTTGGTAGCTGTTGATTCTTATTGTGCTACTTGACGGCACCAATTTTGGAAATGGCACTGTAGCAATATTATGAGATTAGTCATGGACCAAGCCAGACTGTGCCAAAACCTCTCATAGGCAGCTACAAATGGAGGGAATTTAGAAGGTAGGAGACTCGACATAACCTCCACAGCTACCACTTTATCTGCTACCTTCTATAGGTTTATCGTTACCCAGCATATTTTGAGTGATGAAACTCTCATAAAACGGGAGGAAAATATCTAGACTTTAACATCATATTTCTGACAAAGTTCGCATTGGTTTCCTTCGTAAAGTACCAAGGGCTGTTACATGGTTTTATTTCACTTTGAAATACATGTCACAAATGTAGGTGGACATGACTATTTCCACATATGTCTGTGAAAAAAAATTTGTTGCACTTTCAATGAATTGTGCTATAAGATCCATTATGTATGTTTCATAATAAAAATTAGTAATGATCACAATGACAGACAATAAAAAGTTGTTGAAAGCATATGTGGAAATGATCATATTTAAAAGTTGTTTAGAGGCTATGCACACATTTCTCACCAAATCACAGTAAGTGTCTCAATTAAATGGTTTTTATGAAGGAAGATATTATCCTAAAGTTTCATAGTGGACCATTCCTATTAATGTACTGTAGTGTGAAAATCAGCTTCCAGATTAAGAACTGCTTTATTTATGTTGACTGCTTTTCAGTATGGGCCAACAAAGTGTTTGGAAACTGTCCGTGAACAGTATGTGAAGTATCATGAGAACTTTGTTTTGCCCATGGGTAGTGGAAGACTTCCACAGCAGTTCACTGCTGTAGAAGTTTACTGACTCTAAATTGTTTAATAGTTTGCTGCAGGTCAAGTTTGGTATCAGGTTAATACATGTGCTGCTAAATGACTCTTACCAAATTGTCATTTGTTTCAAACGCAACAGACAATATTGCAGAGTGCAGTACTTTGTCAGCAATGTAAGAGGGCTCTTACCACATTTAATACTTTCCAATAAATGGTGGCTATGCCAAAGCTGTAGTGTAAAGAATTAAATAGCCTTTGTGTGTGGACACACAGCAGAAGCAACTAATTATCAATATATAATCTGGTTAATGCCAATATAATAAGTATACACAAGAGTATTACAGCTGTACATATTTGTTTATCCAACAGAAAGACACCACAAATTAATGTAAACAGAGTAAATATCTGAAATAAATACATTCCCAATGCATGCCATAACCTTTGAGTATCAAAATATGATGGACAGTATTGGGCATGTCTGAAGTGTTGGGCAGCTGTTGTTGACACACGTACGACAAGGCAGCACTTGAGACATGGCATCCATGTCTCATATGGTGCAGTCAAAGAATTAATAGCCCACGTATTCCCAAAATTAGTCAAGTACCAGCAAAGCCCTCCAGGAATGAAGAACATATGAAAATACTGACACTAAAATACAGGCAACAAAAGAATTGTAAAATGAGTAGTAGTTGCAGAGGAAAAACAAATCCTGGGAGGAACTTACAGGCAAACTCTCAGAAGATTGCAATGGCAAAAAGAAACTGCTCTTCAAAGTAGTAAAGAATAAGAGGAAAGACAAAGATACTATAAAAATAATTGAAGATAAAGATCAAAGTCTGGTCAGGAACATGAGAGGTGTTCAAAACAGTAATAGGGGATTATTTCAGCACTCTCTTGAATGGAGATATGAAAAACAAAATGCAGACTCGGTATTATGGGAAGAATGGAAGTGACAAAGAAGAACCACCACTAAGTTAGTTTGGAAGTAGAGGACAGTCTGAAAAGCATGAGCAAAGGAAAATCTAGAGAAGCTGATCAGTTAAATGAAGAAATGATCAAGGCGGCAGGAACATGTGGAATCCATTGGCTGTGCAGTGTATCAAAAGCAATATGGAGAGAAACCAAAGACTAAAGGTGTGGTTATTCCATTACTCAAAGATAGTGAAGAGCTACCTCCAAATTACAGAGTATAACACGGATTTTGCATGGATTAATAAGTTCTGAAATCATTATGTAAAACAGTCTTTGAAGGATGATTGAACCTCTCCTGGAAGAAGAGCATAGATTTAGGAAGTATGGGAGTACAGGTTATCTGATCATAGCAACAACAATATCGGAAAAAATCTGGAAAAAAGATAAAAGCATCACGCTAGACTTCCTAGACACAGAAAAGACTGACAGTGTACCGAGATCCAAAACCTGTTAATGCCTAGAGAGAAGAAATATATCCAAGGCACTAATTGAGAAAGTGAAGATGCTCTACAGAAGATGACAGCTGTGTTAAAGTAGGAAACGGAGAGAGTGAACAGTTTGAGACCAAAGATGGAGTCCAACAGGGTAGTGCCTTGTCTCCATTGATTTTTATCATTGTGATGAACATCATCATGTAAGGATAAAGGAACAGTATGGGTCTGAATTGAAAACAATCATATTCACTGATGTGATATGATCTGGGGAGATACAAATGAAGTAAAAGAAAAACTGAAGACGTGGAACAATCACTGTGAGCATTTGGTGTCATTAGTGAAACAAACGCTGTAGCCATAAAGGTGAGCATACAAGGGTAGCCCAAGTTGAAGCTAAATTGATGACTTTGTAGAACATGCAAAATTTTCATATTTGGCCAGTGTGATAGTTGTAAAAACTTAGTGCATGCCAGAGCAGTATGCACATAGCTACCCAGTTAAGGAGCCTGCTTTGGGACTGCCAGATATGACACAAGACAAAATCATCTTCAGTGCCTACTATGTTCCCATATTAACCTAGTCATTGGAGACCTGCGTTCTATCAGAGAGAGAGAGAGAGAGAGAGAGAGAGAGAGAGAGAGAGAGAGAGAGAGAATGAATGAATGTACCAAGCTGCTGAACTGAAGTTTGTTAGAGCTGTGGTGAGACAAACAAAAAGGAAGGAAGGAATGAAAGAAACAGAATGGATGCATGTATAAAACTCAGTGTACTGGAAAAACTCTGCCGGCCTAGATTAAGATCATACGCTCATGTGACATTCCTGGAAGTGACTGTAAATGGGAAAAGACACGTTGGATTGCCAAGAAGAAATGGATCAGCGTAGTTGAGGAGGAGGTTGCCAAAAGTGGTAATCCGTGGGATAGGATCCAAAATGAAGAACTGTGTAAGGATAGAAAAAGTTGGAAGAGGATAGTCATCAGCTGCTGAAAACTGCAGCTGTGACCTGATGATACTGATTATATAATTTTGTAATTTTGATTTGCGTTATTATTTGTCATACTGTAGTGTTAGTAAATTGTTTGGTAGTTACACATGTTAAATACTTCAAAAGTATTTCTCGTTAGAATAATTACAAATCCTTTTCTTTGCAGCCACCAGACTGCCAAGCACTAATTGATAAATTGCGTACCAGTAATAGAAAGGATTTATTTTACGTTCTGAAAGGAATTGAAACATGGAATTTTGGAAAATGTGAACTCTATCACTGGATTGATGTCTTGGATGTCTTGGATGACATACTCGAAGAGAGTGCCAAACGTGAATCAGCACGCAGTTGGATATTACGAATTGATTTGCCTGAGATGGAATGGGTAAATTTCCTTACATTTTTTATTGTATTTTGCATTTTAAGGTATTCTTGTGACAACTTGATTGATTTTCTGAATTATGAGTGTGAACTAAAGTAACAAATAATGGAAATGAAATTAGGCAAGTGCAAGAGATTAAAACAAACTTCATGCCATTGTGAATTTGATAGTGATGCTGACAAAGGGATCTTCATATTTGTTTTGTTTCAGGAAAGACAGTTGTTACTGAGAGTGTTGAATTTTACAACATTGTTGATAGAACACTCCTTTTCACGGCACCTATACAACTCAGTGGAACACTTAATCTCACTCTTAACATCATGCAACATGAGTGTTGTGCTTGCTGTTCTAAATTTGTTATATATGTTCAGTAAAAGAAGCAATTTCATTACACGCTTGAGTGCTGATAAAAAGAAATCCTTGTTAGCTAGACTGAATCGCTTGGCTGAGGTAAGTAAAGTCTATTACTTATTAGTTTTTATGAAACATTATGTACCAGTGTTTGTACATGGTAAAAGTCTAAATCGTGGCCCTGCTACTCACATGTTTAGTACAGCAATGTAGTCAGTGCTTGCTGTGAAGTATGATAGAAACAAGTGTGTGTTTCAGCTGCTGATTCTATGTAGCCAGTAAGGAGAAGTGGGCAAATGATGTTTCATAGAGAGATATAAAGGAATGTTGTCACATTCTCATGACATAACAGACTGAAATCTGCTACTTATTAAGGAAAAAAAAAAAATGTATTTGCAAGAGTTTACAAAATAATCCTGATAGGAAACAAAATAAATGTGGCACATAAGATAGTCAAAATAAGGACCTATGGGGATATAATTTACATAATTTGTGATAGTTGACTATCTTCTGAATACCCATGTGAATGCTTTAGTAAATGTACTTCGGATTGCTGTTGTACCACATTTCAATGGCTTCACCAACTCTCAACCATATTACCACCTTCCAACCTAATGTATACTTTGGGTTATGCCACATATTAGTCTTACAACCTTCATTCTGAGACAAAGCTTCTTTTTACATGACACATTCATTGACTTTGTCATCTCAAAACCAAATTGTCACCTTACAACCTCCAATAAATTAACAGAAGTTCCAGGTAGTCTCAAATACAAAGGTCAACATAATTCTGTGTGGGGACATTAACATCAACAGTAATATCATAAATGAATCCAGCAGCACCTTCATAAACATCCTTCAAAGTTTTGGCATGTCCCTATTGGTCAGTAGCGCAACAAGGGTTACTACAATGACTGCATCAGTAATTGCCCTTGAGGCCACAAATATGGACAGGGAAAAATGTGATGTAGCTGTAAAAGATCTCGGACTATCAGATATCTTTACCAAATAACAACAGTAAAATCAGGCATTGAATCATTCTCTAAGCTACAAGCTTACAGACATCAGTCAGAAATGAAAATAAAAGATTTTACAAAAGAACTAGAAAAACAAAGCTGGGATTAAGTGTATAAGGATACCAATGTAAATATTAAATTTTTTACATTGCTTAAATTGAACTTTGAAAAGGCATTTACAAAAGTATGCATGTCTGTGTCAACATCTCCCAAAAACAGATAGATAGCAGCAGGTACTAAGAAGTCCTCCCAAATACTTAAACACCTCAGTTCCATGAAAAAGATTCACAATGATCCAGAATTCTTAAATTTCTGTCATAGATACAAAAAGATATATAGGAAGATGCTGATTGCTGCAAAAAAGTCATTTAATGACAAAAAAATATATAATGCAGAGAATAAAAGCAAAGCAGTGTGGGATGTTATAAAAAAGGAAATGGGGAGAGGCAAATGAATGCAGAATAACATATCGCTCAGGGAGGGGGATAAGGTAATAAATGATCCACAACACTTAGCAAAATATGTAAAAGAGCATTTTTCAAGTGTTGCAGAGAAGTTACAGCAAAAATTCCCCAGAACAAACATAACACCTGTAAATAAATTCAGTAGGTTTAGGTGAAGTACTAGTGTGTGCGTGTGCGTACTGAAACAATGCGTAAGGATTATACAAGGCCTCTTAACAAATATAATAAATGAATCCTTCACATCAGGGACATTTCCAGAGCAGTTAAACCAGGCAAGAGTTGTACCTTTGCTTAAGAAAGGTAATGCAGAAGACATAGAAAATTACCAGCCCATTTCCCTGCTGTCACCATTCTCAAAAATAATAGAAGCAATTATGAAAGACAGATTAATGAATTACCTGAATAAATACAATCTTTTAAGTGAATCACAGTTTGGTTTCTGAAGTGGCAAAAATATGGAGTCAGCCATAGTAGGATTCACAGAAGTTTTACTCGATGCTCTTGATAAAGATGAGTGTGTCACAGGCATATTTTGGTATCTTTCTAATGCCATTGATTCAGTTGACCACAAGATTCTATTAAATGAATTGGAAGCATTAGGAATAAGAAGGGTAGCTAATGACTGGATTGGATCATACATAGCAGATAGGGTACAAAGATTAGAGATAACACATACTTCAAATAGATCTAAACATTAGGAAAACACTTATCAGAACCAAAATACATTAATATAGGGGCTATGCAAGGTAGCATATTAGGACCAATACTGTTCCTGATACACATTAATGGGTTCCCCACCAGTGTTACTCATGGTGAAAAAATTCTAGTCGCTGATGACAGCAGTATTATAGTCACTGAGAAAACTAGAACTCCTTTCCGAGAAAGCAAATGAAACTCTCAAGGATGTTTGATTGGTCAATAAGCAATAAATTGACATTGAACATAAAGAAAACTAATGCCATGAGTTTCAGTTTGAAGAGGAAAAATGACAATGTTAATTTAAATGTAGATGGCACCTCTATAGACTGTGTAACAAATGCAAAATTTCTAGGAATTAATATTGATTCTCAGTTGAAGTGGTGTGAACACACAAAGGTACTTGCAAACAGAATGTCATCAGCATATTACACCCTTAGAATCCTATCATCAGTGGGTAACATACAGTGTCTTTTAGTTACATATTATTCATATGTACACTCAGTTCTTAGCTATGGCATTCTTTTTTGGGAAACAAATGCACAAAATATGAACACAATTTTCAAACTCCAGAAAAGAGCCATAAGAATAACCAAAAACATCAGTTGAGCTCATTGTTAAAATCTGTTCAAAACACTGGGGATTTTGACTGCCCCTGTGAATACATTTACCAGTCAGTTGTACACATCAAAAATAACATTAATTACTGCACAAACAACTCTGTCCATGACCATGCAACAAGAGATAGACTCAACTCACATTTACCAAGAAGAAATAAACATAAAACAGCATTTTCTACAAAGGAATAAAACTGTACAATAAATTACCAAAAGAGATTAAAGAAATTTCAAAAAGACACTTATTTAAAAAAACAGCTAAAAAGTACCTGTTATTTAATAAATTTTGTACATTGGAGGATTACTTAGATAAAACAGAGTAGGGGTTTGATAAAAAAAATGTTATACAAATAAATAATAACAATAATGATTACAAAACATCCAACATTCCACATAACACCTTCACTTAGGTTTTTTTCCTTCTTTTTTCCTTTCTGGAAATACTTACCCCCAAGCTAGCACAATACTAACACCTCTTTCTGAGCTCAACATCTCCCTCGTTATGGAGGGATGCTGACTCAGTTTTTGGATAGTAATTGGGAAGTTGCGGTACAGAAAATGACCCAGAGATCACCAGTGTGTGTGTGTGTGTGTGTGTGTGTGTGTGTGTGTGTGTGTGTGTGTGTGTTGTGAAACAATGTGCGTAGAGTGTGCACAGGGACTGATAGTGAGATATGAGTGAACAGTATGCCATTACATTATTTAATAAGTTATTTGTAAGAAAAGTATTTTATACCAGGAGTAAATCTAATGATTGTCTCAAACTGGACGTCTGTAAATACGTGTGTATATGAATTAGCTTATTTTAAATTGGTCTAAACTTATAAATACTTTGACATTTCATATATCCTTGTAAAAAGAGATACACTGATGAATAAAGCTACTACTACTACTACCACTACCACCACCACCACCACCACCACCACCACCACCACCACCACCTACAGCCCAGCCTTACTACAGATGAATCTGTCATCACAATGTCAAACTTTTGAGTGAGTGAGAAAAGAATAATTTCAATTTCAGCACTAGTAATACATTGCCTCTTTCTTTTACCATTCACTGATAATGTGAAACTATCATGTCATTGGAACTGCAAAACTGATGAGTTATCAACCTATGAGCAATAGAGAAACATCACCATGACCTTAACTGGCTCCGATTGAGACTACAGCTGTAAATAGAAATAACAACAGATATTCAGGTCTACAATACTTATGGATTGATGCAGACTTCCAACTATTTTGTAACATTGTACTCCTATCTTAATAATTAATGTGAACATGTTCCTCCACAATCTGAGAAATGTGATCCAATCCTTGTCTTCCACTCTACAAATTCCATTCATTTTTGATAGCACATTAGGCTCCCAGTTTTATTGGGTCATTGCATAGACTTCTATCATTAACTGCCTACCTCTTCTTTAAAAAAAAAAAAAATGTTGAAGACCTGTAGCTTTTCAGGTGCATTTGGAAGACTCTGGTTGCCTCGCACTCTTACTTGTGTTTATTGTAGAGCTCAGATATATGAAGTTCAAAACAGTGTTTCAACAAGGTGGTGGTGGTGGTGATGGTGATGTAAAAGCTCCAGAATGAGTTTTTACTCTCTTTATTCTGTTTTGAAACTTTGTGCTAGATTAAAACTGTGGGATTAGATCTGTAGCTTTTGCTTTATGTGGGCAAATGCTCTACTGGCAGAGCTGTTCACGTAAGGTTCACTACCCTCTCTTATGTCTTTACTACTGTCAGGGGAGGTTTGAGGTAATGGAGATAGTAAAGTTGCAAAGGTAGGTCATGAATCATGCCTCATCAACTCAATCAATAGAGCATTTTCTCTCAAAATGCAAAGGTTCTGGACTTGAATCCCAGTCCGGCACACAGTTTTAATCATCTGGAAAGTTTTGTGGAAAAGCAGAATATGGCTGTGTACAATTTTGATAGGTGACCAGTCATCATTTGAGTGGAAAAGTGAATATCGCTTGAAGTTATTTAGTGATGTAGGTGATATTCTATTTAGTGTAGTAGTCATTTCTTATTTCACTCTTCATGTTTCTGCTAGTGGTCTTTTATAAATTTAGTGATGACTGAAGACTGTTCATATCTTTTGTTAACTTTTTTGGTCCCAAAACTGGTTTCATGCAGATCTCCATGCTAGTCTATCACGTGCAAGCTTCTTCATCTCTGCATAATTACTGCTGCTTTACACCCATTTGAACCTGCTCACTGTAGTAAAATCTTGCTCACCTCTAGCCACACTTCCCCACATTACAAAAAAAAAAAAAAGATTCCTTGGTGTCACAGGATGTCTCTTATCAGACAATTCCGTGTTTTAGTCAACTTCTGCTGTTAATTTCTTTTTTATGCAGTTGTGTTCTGTGCGAGTTACTGTTTGTTTGTATTTCAGAGTTGGTGTGCGTATGATGAAGGAGTTAGTCTTGCACAAAGCTGTCGAAATATGTATCTTGGGGTAAGTTAAATATCATTTTGTCTATTCACCCATTATTGTGATGTAGTCTTTCAGATAATTTCAGGAGCATTTTTTGTGATGTTGAGACATGAAGGTAGTAGTGATAATATATCTGATTCGATAAGAAGCTTTCATTGTCATGACTGAGTAGCTTCAGTGAAAGCAGGTGGCTTTGTAACCTATTCGATATTTAAGAGATGATTATCAGATGCTATCCTTTAATTCAGTAAAGTAGGAAAGCTATTATGCACCAACACGCTTAGACAGTAACTGTGTGGTATGTATGGGCTCAGTTGGCAACTTAATGAAAAGATTGGGAGAGGACAACATTCACAAAAGTAAACAAGATAAATGGGGAGCTATATATGTTTTTGCCAAGAATTTGAGTAGCTCAGTTCATATGGAGAAACCCACCAATGTATAAATGGGAATTGTTCGGAAATAGTGCTTGTATGACAGGCCATTGAATGGATAACATCAAAATAATGCAGTTTGAATGGATTGTTAATACTTTGCTGTATTACAAAATGCAGAAAGACAAACATTTTCAACTCACTGGAAATTGATGACAGCTACTTGGAAAGTTAACTGATTTGTGCAGCCATCACATTGAAAATGGTGAACATGAGCTATAGACCTTGCAGTAACTGAACTGACCAGCCTGCAATAAACATCCATTGAGAAATACAAAAATCTAACTACACCTGGTATTTCTGGGTGTACATTTAATCCAGTGCTATTAGTCCATCTCCTCTGCTCCCCATCTCTGTCCACCTCCTTCTACCCCTTCTCTCACAAGGGGACCTTGCGGTCTCAGAAATTCGGGTCGGGATGAGACTTTGCAGGTTAGTAGTATACCTCATGGGTGTCCCCTCATAGAAGTCTTAAAGTGCACTAGCCAGAAAATTAAAGAAAAAAAAAGGCTCTTAAATTTTTAAATGTAGCTCTACACGTGTCATATACAGGTCATAAGTAGCAAGGCAGCACATTAGTGAGGTAGCTCAGTCAGTAGCGTGCTAGACAGGCATGCAGTCAATCCCGGTTTGATCCTGCCTACTTGCTGATATGGTTTCATTTTGTTTTCTTAATTATTCTAAAAATTATAACTGTTAAATAAACGTAATGGCCAAAAGTATTTTTATTTTGTTTGTGAAATGAAATGGCTGTCACAGCTACTTAAAATGTGAATTACTCATCAATATTTTCTTTTTAAAAAGTTGAATAATTTCAAGTACATTTTTAATGGAGGTAAAGTAGTTACCACTGTCACAAAATGCTAGGTGGCATTCCAATTATGTAAATTTTTTACAATGTCATGTTTATTTGTCAATTTTATGTACAAGCACCAGAATGATGATTGTCATAAAAACATTGACAATAAAAAATATTTTGGCATCTTGCCTCAATTTATGGATGATTGATTGCAGGAAAAGCATTTTTTTTTGAAAGATACATTGGAAAACATACTTTGTTGACATTCCTGAAACCTTCCTTTCATCAGAAAGCCTGGAATCGTACTAGGCATATCGGAAAATTTCCTTAAAAATTGATGATGACAGCTATGATGGACTATTGATTGTATTCAGTCTTCAGGAGAATTTCTCTATTATTTTCAGTAAGTTTTGTGTAACTTGTCTATAAGAATAAATATCACATGATTGAACAAGTGGAGTACATTTTGGGGAATCACTTTAATTGTACATGTTGGTGATTTCTGTGAGAAAGATTTCATTGTATAATTCAGGCTTCGCTTGTCCACCCCAAGAGTCAATAATTAACGGAAACCATTCTTGACTCTTGGAAGACCTAAAACACCAGTTGAGAAAGTCAGTATACAGTTCTGTCTGTAGAGGTAGGATGTTTCCAGAGCGAGAGCTTATTGAGTGGTATATGTATGTGTCACTTTATTCATATTGTGTCTTTTGACGAAAATAGTTTTGCTTCCTTTGATGGTCAGTTCTGTTGTACACTGACTGATACTGACATCCTGAATAGAAAAAAACCATGAAATTGAAGTATTTTGTCAGAGAAACATAAAAGTAGAGAGCAAAATGAATTTTTAAATAGCCTGCAATAAATACCTGTCTGGTCAGTGCTGATACCAAAATCTTCGTTGAAATTCAGTATCAATTTTAACATCTGGGTTAGAAAAGTATCTGCAGCAGCCATAGTTTCTTGGATTATTGCAGTTTCTTTTCTTGAAACAAAACTTGTCACTTTCCACAGACGAATTCATGCTTATTTTTGAATCTATCAACCCAGCTCTCAGAAGCTTTCAATTCAAAATCTGTAAACTGTTGTGCTGCTGCTAAATCCTGCTGTTGTAAATTCTATGTAATCAGTTGCTGATAATTCTCTCAGGCTTTGACAAAATGATCATACATACAGGAACCGATTGCTGCATATTTATGAAATTGATTGCCTCCATGGAAAGCAAGTCATAGCGTCACTTTACAAACTACTGTGCATTGCAATTAAGTACATGTCGGTATCTCGTGAACAGCTTGACAAAGATACATTTGTGCTACATTTATGGAGGAGAAACTCATAATACTGACAGCATGAAATGTGCATCGTTATACATTCTGACGATATACTTTTATTTTTGTAATATAAAATAAAGAAAAAATGGTAATATTAACTTCTATTTTATTTCAAATTGTTGCCACTCATCCAGGCTTACCTATATGTTTATATCATGTCACCTGTTATTTGTTAAACTATTGTGATGATTACAGTCGGTCATACTCGGGAAACATTTCATTTTGTGATGGTTGTAAACTGATAGCAGCTGAACAATTATACGATCTAATACTATACCATTAAGTTTAAAAAGAAATGACAAAAATCTCCTTTATCATATGAGTTCTTCTTTATCCAAGTTGTTGCCACTAATCTGGGCTCACCTAAATGATACTGTTGTCATTTGTGTCAGGCTTTTGTAATATGACTGCATTTGGTGATACTTATGTAATGTCTTAATTAGGATGGTTGTAAACTTATTCCCTTACAACTTATATTTTAGTTCTTATCTCTAGCAGTTTTATGTTCATATTTAATGATTCACATTTCATGTTGTCGGCATATTAGTTTCCCCCTATAAAAGTAACATAAATGTATCTTTGTGAAGTTGTTCACGGGGTAGTGACATGTACTTAATCACAATGCATAGTTGTTTGTAAATTTTGCTCTTAGACTTGCTTTCCATGGTTAATGCTGGTGCCACCTACTGGTATTCGTTTCTTTCCTTCATAGCTTAATCACCACACTGTTTGGCACTGGTTCTATTTGAGCAGACGACGACACTTTCAAATAGGCCTACAAGAGATGAGATTTGTATTGTATTTAGTCTATGTGATTACTTCTGTGAGCTTTGTACTAAAGTTTGATTTTAATGTAAATATGAAACTAATGGACATTTCTGTACATGGAATACTAAGATGCATACTTCCATTATTATGTACATGCTTGTTATGATTAATTTTCTTGTGCTTTATTCCACAATTTCAGTCTGATGAAATTTTGAAACACATAATGCTTAATAATGAATGTGATCAGGACCTTACTATATTTCAAAGTTGTGCCAAATCTGAATGATTGCCTGCGTATGAATGTTATCTACCAAATAATGGGACCTCAGATTTTGATAATTTTGGTAATTTTTTGTGCACTTAAAGAAAATTGTTTGCATGAAAAATCCTAAATTAAAATATCTTAAACCATTTTTGAGTTATTAATTTTTAAAACTTCCAAAATTATGCAATTTTTGTTACATCTTTAAATATTAAAATCACCATATCTTGAAAACTATTTTACTAACAAACCTAAAATTTGCACAATTTTACTCCGTTTCTTACAAGCTTTAAAAGTGTGTGGTAATTGATGATATCCACTATAATGCTGTATTTTCCTAGATGTTTAATTTTTTAATTTTGAAATCAGAATTTTTTGTTTTGAAAAAAGTATGTTATTTGTACATTTTTTGTTAATGTGTGTGCCAAGTTTCATGATGGTTTTCCACTAGAAATATATTAAAATTTTTATTTTACTTGTAAGTGTAGCATCTAGTGGAGGCTTTGGACTTGTTAGTAAGATGTGATGTGTCTAAAACCAAATAATGCTGTCAAATTATAATCTTTTATTTACTGCCAATCTACTTAATACACTATTAAAATTATAGGACTTAAATTCACATTTATCTTTCTCATATTAACTGTGAAGATATTTTAACACACATCATAACAATGCATGATTAAAAAAGAATAAGAATTAATTATACCTTCATTTTACAGATATATTAATGTTATTTTTTATTTATATATTTAATTAATTTTAATTATTTAATTAATTACGATGTTATTAATTCAACAATGATGTAGCTGTTATTATTTAACTGTGTGTTTTTATCTGAGTGCCTTGCAAAGAATAATTTTTTACTCATCTTCAAGAAGAAAGATGTTATGGTGATCGGACTAAAAATGTTATTAGTCAAAAATTATGTATTGGGCATTTCTTGTAAATAATATAACCTAGTTCTACCAAGCAATAATGACACAATATAATATGAGGCTTTTTGCAGCTCTTCAACTGACAGTCTGTATGTTCTTCCAGTGTCAGTTGAGGGATTTCATTTACAAAGTATGAAGTTCTTTTTAGTGCAGTCAGTTTATCTGGTCTTCTTTGTTATGAAAAACGAAGAGCCATTCCTCAATTATGTATAAATGAAAGGTTTACTTCTCCCTGTTCATCTCTGGATTGCACAGAAGCCATCACCATTTGTTGTCATAGGCACAAGCAACAAGTCCTGTAATCTGTTCAGTAGCATGCACCATCTTGACCCACTTCGATTTTATGAACATCAAGATCCTTAAAATCAGAATAAATGTTTGCTTTGCTCTGACTTTTGCCAAGCTCCTTTTTTTATGCTGAGTGCTCATCGTTTTCACATAGAAGTGACTAATGGCATATATGCTTTACATTAATCAAACAGTTGGAATGAAGTTAATATTTGATAATGTTGTGCTTCCACAACTGATTAATATGAGTGCTTTGCTAATTTTATCTCAACATCACACCTCTACTGAAGTGAATTACTGTCGATAGAAGTGAACGCTCTCTCTCTCTCTCTCTCTCTCTCTCTCTCTCTCTCTCTCTCTCTCTGCCTGCCTGCCTGCCTCCCTCCTCCTGCCACCCCCCCTCCATATTTGTCCCTCTCTTCCTGACCCCCCTCTCCCCCTCCCAGTCTCTTCCTGACCCCTCCCATCTCTGCCTGTCTCCTCTTCTTCAATTTCTCTCTGTACACGTCACCACCCCCACCTTAATAGGTGGTTGCTGGCTCTTATCCCCACAATATTTCTTTTCATGTAGTAAGTAAGTTGACCATTTCCAGAGTCCATTATCTCTGTGTAACAAGTTTTCAGAAACAAGAAAAAAATGTCAATCTTGTTATGTGGGTTTTATTGTTATTCTTTATTACAATTTTCTTTTGTATTCTGGATATGTATTTATACTTCTCATAAATCACACCACAGTATTTTTATTTGAAATAAATATTTTACTTTGAACATACTGACTTTTGGAACTGTAATATGGACATAAGTTTCTGGAAATGTTTTGGTTTTAAAATGGTAGGTACAAATGAAAAATAACATAAATATTTCAGAATATTTATTCCTGTTACAAAATTATTAGTGGCCACTAGAAAGAATAACATGGTACATACCTCCTAATTAGTTGTTTTGAACAGTTGTGATAAACTTTATATTAAAATAGCCATCATTATTAGATAACTACTTTCTACATTGAGTGCTGATCTGGTCTGCAGCCTCATCGGGTAGCTCTCCAGTATCAGATTCTTCATGCAGTTCAGCTTCATACAGCTGTTTTGAAGATATTCTTGCAGAATACAGATTCATTCATGTTCATCCAGTCTGGCCCATGGTGGTCCTTTAAAAGGGCTGTTACATCTTTGATTTTTTTCTGGTTTTGCTATAACACTTTTGCATATCTCTGCTGGTTTTACTCCCATCTGGGATTTACCCTTCTTGCAGATATTCTTACCACATCACATATGTGTTACAGCTTTGTTCCTCTTCAATAGTAATAGTGCTCTGACCTTTCTTTTTAATTAATATCATCTTTGAAGGTGTGAACTAAAAGAGCAGTCAGAAGGAAGTCTCATGGCATCTTTAAGAGAGATCTTCCAGTCACCAACATGTACCTCTGATCCAAGTTCGTAAATGCTCCCAAAGTTTCTGATAATGTCATCATTATCACTGGGGTTCAAGATACTGCTTTTTGAACATAATTTGTTTTCAATCCAGTCAACCAGCTGTTACTCAATAATATGTATTTACACCAAAATCTAACCTGACAGGTCAACCAATTTGAAAAATATAAAATACAGAAAGCTAAAAAAAATAGTCGCCTTTACCTCAAAAGAGAAATTAATATAACGTTAAAAATTTAGTCTAAATACAGTTTGATGGGAGTAATGAAACAATGAGTTTAGGAAATTTGTGTTTTTCAGAGCATTAAAAATGCACTGAATATAACAATTTTCAGTCCTGTATTGTCAGGATTCAACGTCTAGTGGAACTACTGCCATCATGAATATAATGGAGTCTGAAACTTCAGATAAACTTTGGCATTATGTTTATAATGGAAATAGCAGCTGCTGACAGTTATATTATGTTCTAAAGTGTGCAGCTCAAAATGCTCATTTTTGACGTATAAAAAAGTTAATATCAGAAAAAAATTGATTTAATGGGTTTTGGAATTGGGCAACTCGAGTAATGTGTGTGACAAGTTAGTTTGAAATTGATCCAGGGGTTTAGGAGTAGTTTTTTACCTGTGGCTTTGCCCATATACGCACATCTCATATTTCGTGTAATTTTAAAATATTTCACACATTTAAAAAATATTTTACACGTGTTTGGACACACATTTCACCCGTAGCTGTAGTGAATTTCATCCTGTAGTTTCTTTTTCACACAACTCAGTGTTTAATGATGCATTTCATTAACTACATGTCCCCTACAAAGATATAATTCTGTAGGTACATTCAGCAGCATATGTAGATGTTGTCTGTGAAATGTGTTGTGATAGTGTTAGTAGCAAAGAAGTAAAATATTTAAATGTCATGCATGATGTAGCTATTTTTCGTGCATTTCAGTGTTCAACATCACATCTGCTGAGCAGTGTGTAGTACAATGATACTATTTTGCAGGTATATTCGGGGGTATACATGAATGTCACAAATACAGTTCGTAATAAAGTAGTAGTAAGTTAAAACATCATGCCTGATGTGGTAGTTTTCTGCTTGAACACTGAAAATACAATAAACGATAAATTTTCATCATTTTCTGAGGATTGTCAGTGAGAAAATGACTGTAAAAGTTTGTTACAAGTCACTAAGTGCTCTCATTCTTACTTATTGTCTGAATAAAGTATAGTTATTTGAACTTCATGGGATACACTTCATTTCCACCCACACCTCCTTCCCTTTTACAAGTAGATGGTTCTTACTCCCCACATTGATTATTTACAGACAGTAAGTGATATGTGTACAGAGTTTGGTTGAAATTAGTCTAGTGGTTTAGGAGGAGATGCGGTACGTACATACATACATACATACCATTCGTAACATGTACTGATAGAAAGTTGCATGCATACTGACCTCAGATGTGTAGTAAGAGAGATCAGCTAAATTAAATTGTATGTGGATGCGTGGAAACATGTCTCACTAAAATTCATGCATGGACTATTGGTGAACTTAGGTAGGTGTGGAGGTAGTGCTACTCTCACAATTATAGTTTAAAGGTGCAATTGAAGGTATGTCAGGACTAAATTTATATCGGTAGCAAAATACAAAATATATTATGTTTCACATTTATTTACTTCACAGATTTTATAGTCATAATATACGTTTATACTGTCTGTGCTGTTTTGACTCGTGTTTGTAAGAACTTGGTGTTTCACAGGGACGTTCAACATTACATTATGAATTTTATGAGCCACCAAAAGGACATCAGAAGGGATCTCTGTTGTCAAAAAGTGCAATTCACATTGACAATATTGAGTGCTTAGGTCTTTCTGCAGCAGCGTTGATGGATAATATTATGAAACGTCACCCAACCCTCACAGAAGAGAAACAAGTAAGTTATTAATTACAACACTGTTTCAGAAACTAAGCTATAATAGAAGCAGTAATTAAGTGAGTTGATGCTCATTTAAATTAATTTGCTTCAGTCATCAAAGATAATTACCTCCCACATTTAGTAAATGATTATGCAGTGGCATTAGTTTTGCTTGGAATGTTAACAAATAGAAATACTAAGACAGGTAATATTTTCTTGTTACCTGATTTGGTTTTCCATAAAGAGAAAGGGCTTGTGAAGTTTAAATAACTTTACCATCTTTGTATTGTGGAAGTTATTTTACTTCATCTGCCAATATTCATTAATTTATCAGAGAAGTTTGATTCATGCGTGTTCATGCTCACTTGATTACTGTGACAGTCTGTAGTAATTTTACTGTGGTCATGGAAGAAACTTCGCCTGTTCTACACATCCTCAGCCTCTGTCGAAAAATGGATGTGTCACAGATCTTACACAGGAAATCTCAAGTTTGCTTCTATGACAGATTGAAGTTAAGACATTTTGAAGTTACTTTCCTACAGTAAAACCGATGTTATGGTTCGAAACTGTAGGCCTGTCAGTACTATGACAGTTGTGGCAAAACTATCTGCAACCTAAAAGTCAGATCCTTAAACTTCTGATTTTGGTGCACCATTGTAAGGATCTGATCTGAACTCATTGACTAACACAAGGGTGCAACAAAGAATTATTGATTGTTTGTGCATTCTTCATTAATATTAGTTAAAATATTACATGGAGTATTGAGCCAAAAGTGTTTGTTTTGCAAATAAAACAACCTCCTGTTACTTGCTTCTTGATGACACAGCTCTCTTACCATAATGTCTTTAAAATAAGACATGCATTGTCTGAAAGTTTACTGTTGTGGGTCTGTATGTCCTCTTTTAAATGGGCTACAGTGACAGTTGTATAGACAGAATAGAATTTTATTTCTCTATTACGCCACCACAGGTGATACACATCATCAGTCCAATGGGGTTTCCTGTGCAGTAAAATGTTACATCAGGTATTTGGTGACAATTTTTTGGTGCCTAAGATGTCATTAATGAACAATACAAATTATCTTAGTATATGCATAAATTATCATTCAACATAAAAATCAAATAGTTCCAATGTCTTGTTTTGAGAAATTTGACATAATTGCCATTTTGGAAATGACGGCGATCATTTAACCAGATGGAAATCACAGGTTTTCCTCATGCAATAACCAATTTCACCTGTAATAGCCTTGTAACATTGGTGCGTACAGTGTCCAAAAACTTGTGATTTTTGTCTGGTAAAAGAAAAAATAAGGAACCTTGTTTTGAGCCCTTCTAAATATCATCTACTTATTTCAAGTTTTAGAAGTAGTAAGCTTTTCTCTCTCCCATGGTATAAATGATTTCAAATGTCACAGGATCAACATTAATTGAAAAATTAGTACTACACTTCTACAGGGGATTGTACATTTTAGTCAGCTGCATGTGTGCAGTCACTCCATTTTTCTATTGCTAATCCCATAAATGTTGCTAAATGTCATTCATT
Organism: Schistocerca americana; assembly: GCF_021461395.2. NCBI lineage: Eukaryota > Metazoa > Arthropoda > Insecta > Orthoptera > Acrididae > Schistocerca > Schistocerca americana. Next base: position 762,710,612 of record NC_060130.1, on the reverse strand, counting down.
CATTCTTCCTATGGACTTGACATTGTACATATTGAAATCGATTCTTGGAGCCTAATTGTAAGTAGAGAGTAATTACTTTAATAGTGTGGGAAGATAGTGGAAGAGATTGAACTGACAACTGATTGTATTTTGTATTGAGAAATACAGTACTTCCTGTTAATTAATGATGATTTTTTTTTTTTTCCTAGCTGTTGCTGTTTTCTCGGCTGAGGTTGTACATAAATTTTCCAAGCTATGAAACTCGTCTGCTGTGTGTACAGGCCAGACTACAAGCTACTTCTGTGCTGGCATACACGAATGCAATATTGGAGAATGCCCATACTTTACTATATAATGGATTTTTGGAAGAATTGGTTGAAGTTGTTCAATTATCTGATCCCAATTTGACAGATATAAGAGCTGCAGCACTTCGTACACTTACCTCCATTACTCACTTGGACAGACATCCACATTTCACAAAGTACGTATTCTTCAAGCTGTTATGTGTGTGTGCTGTAGACATCCGTTTGTAAATATAAATTAAATATTTAATATTTGCCCTCACGCCAGTCTCCTGAACTACTACCATGAGTTACAGTATCAAAAAATAACTGAAATGTAAAAATAAGACCCTGGCCTCACCAATGACACATTTTATTTTGCAGCATGCCCTAGCCACATGAAATGTCTTTGACTTACTTACTCACTGTCACTCTTCATAACAAAACTACTGGTCTGTGAGTGCAGCTGTGGGTAACAGCCTGTCGGACATAAAATGGAGCTTTCTGTCTATGGCCAGTACTATATAGTTTTTGATGTTGAGGAGCAACTGCCAGTATTTCAGTATTGTTGATTTCTTGCAGTTCTTCCTATGTTGTACTATTTTTTTTTTTCTCCACATTGTTGTGATATACAGGATGTGAGAGGTGTATCAGTGCAGATACTCTGATCATTGGAACCTTAATATGTACCCAATTCAGTGTGTTAGTTCTGTTTCTCTCTGTGTCTAACAGTCTTTCCACAAACATGTTACATAATTCGCTATCTGGTGTTTTCTACATAGTTGTAAATGCAGAAAGAGGCTTCTGCCTCTCAGTACAGAGTAACTATTTTGTTTCCAAACCTCAACACCTGATCTGCTGCCCAGCAGAAAATAAGTACTAATGGCTTGATGTGTACTCAGAGGTACTAACCAACCTAAAAAAACCAATCCTGGTAGCTACGGTATAGCCCAACTTTTACGTTCCTGGAATTAACATTTTTCTCACCGTTTATGACATTTTCTATCAGTCCTGTCATATTTACTATGCCCACTAAGTTATTTTTCACCCGATTCTGTGACAACATATTTACAATTTTCCCATGATTTACACATTATGAAAAAATGTTTGTGGAGAAAAAAGTGATGCTGGCATGATGTTGGCCATCCAGTAGTTTTTATAAATATTACATGGCTAAGTTTCTTGACACCAGGGCATTCTCTCAGTGGATCTGAATCAGTAAATGTGTAAAAGTTGGTGCAATTTGTGCCGTATCTCCATCTGCTGCCAAGCTCTACTTGGCGTGGTGGCTGATGGGAGGAACTAGGTTCGTTCGAATGAAGATATCAAGACCAATCACAACCATTTCCAAATTGTCTCTACTGTTTGAACACAATTTAGTGATCGTTGTGATCATCATGACAACTTTGTCAAATCATATTTAGTGTGTTTCGGCATTGGCCACTTGGAGCACTAGTTGACACCATCATTCACTTTGCGTTGCTCAAATGATTTTAGTTTAAACACAGCACTGGTTACGTATTTTATTCATGCTGAGCAAAACATATTTCTAGAATTTATTCTCATTGTCAAGTGCAGTATTTATGGATGTATTTTTTGAGATGTTACACAATCAATGAATGCGAGTGATAGTTTGCCTGTGAGCGTGTTCATGTGTGTGTGATAACCGCAAAAAGATGACTGTTATGTACATGTATCATATATAAAGTGCAAGGGGATATCCTATACATAACTGTTACAGCTTAAAACATTATTTCCCATATTTGGTATTTTCCCATGTTTTACACCATTTTTTGAAGTCACTTGAAAAGTGTAAACGTAGGGTTTCACTGTATAATTATTAGTCTGCAAATGAAGTAAACACTGATGTAATGTTGTTCAATATATTGTCCTCAGTCACCAATAAAAATATTTGCTCTTACACCCTTACCATCCTTTAGATACAGGGTGAATCACCTAAAACATGCACCACCAATATTGTAGAAATATAAGTTCTATTGATGTACAGTTTTCACAGAATGGATTAGTAGTCAGCGGCTTGGATTGTTATCCAATACACAGATTGTAATGATATTTCGGAAGTGTATGTATTTATTTTTTGTATTTGGAAATGTGCACTTTTTAAATGGAATTATTGCTACTGATAGTAAGGAACTAAAAGTAGTGTAAATTAGAATATCAGTGGTGTTTGTTGCTGGATTCTTGTGAGAGTCATTTAAGAGGTATCGTATTTTCAAAAGTTTCCACACTAACACTTGTTTCAGGCATTCAACCTGCATAGTTTCTAGGTATGATATTGTTATGATTGTTTACAGTGTGATTGTGTTTTCTGTGAGTGCACTGTAACTTGCTAGTCAGTGTGCAACAGTTCAAGCAGCAGGTAGTGAGTGGTCGATGGGATTTACCGATGTAGAAAAAGCAGAAATGCTCATGGTGTATGGACAGTTCTTGCACGGTGCATGTGGCAAGAGATTTCTATAGACTTCAGCCATCTCAGAAATTATTTATCAGGCTCTTCAACCAGATATGTGGAAGTGGTAGTATAACACCTAAACAATGTAACAGAAGGAAATAAGTGATGACAGAAGAGGGGGACGTTAATGTTCTTGCTGTCGTTGCAATTGATTTGCCATTTAGCTCTGACGCAACTGCACCAGAAAGTGACATTAGCCAGGCAAGTGTCCTCCACTTTCTGCATCGACATAGGTTTCATCCCTTTCACAACTTTATCCATCAAGAGCTGCATGGAAACAATTATGAGGATCATGTTAACTCCTGTACGTGGATATTATGAGAGAATACTTTAGATGTATCGTGTATCTTGTTTAGTAATGAAGTTATATGGGCCAGGTAAACCATCAGAACATGTGTTATTGGTCTGGTGACAATCCCAATTGACTTCACCAGGTGGAACATCAGTGTCCTTAGAGTGTAAATGTGTGGTGCAAGATAGTGAACTGCCAGCACATTGGCCTGTTTTTCATAGACAGAACACTGAACACACACAAGTATCACAGCCTCCTAACACACCATATTCCACAAATTCTAGATGGTGTCCCTCTGCAGACTAAGAGAAATCCAAGGTACCAATGTCCAGCCCATAGTGCACGAAGTACTACACCTTGTCTTCATCCCCAGATTTGACACCTGTAGCCTTTTTCCTGCAAGGGGGGGAAGGAGGGGGGAGAGAAAGCTGAAAGACATTACCTACATGGTCATACCAACTACACTCGATGATACGCAAGGATGTATTTACTACAGAAGCCTGTTCAGACATCTCCACTGAAATGCTGGCACGTGTTCAGCAGTAATTCCAAACCAGATGGGGTGAGTGTTTTGCTGCTGCTGCTGGTGGTCATTTTGAACACAACCTGTGATGGTCCTTTGCCTCATTACTGGTCAGAATCCACATAACCAGTGCATGCACTTGTGTTGTTGTTTAGTGTGTGCTACCACACGTGTTGGTGTGGAAACTTTTCACAATACAATATCTCATGAATGACTCACACTATAATCCTGAGCTAGCACTGCTGCCATTCTTGTTTACAATACTTTTACTTCGCTGATGTCAGTAGGCATTATTCTGCATAAAAATTGTATGTTTGCACAAAAAATTGACTGTCTCATTATTATTACAACATGTGTATTGGCTAACCAATACAAGCCCCTGAGTACCTATCCATTCTACAAAACACCCCTGCAGGTCTGGGGGCCAGAATAAGCCTGTTGTAAGAGGCGACCAAAAATATGGTCCCCTGTAGGGGTTGACCTCCATTTTCCAAAATTTTCCCAAAGACCGAGCCAATTGAGGTAGGGCGCCTTACATGGTGCATCGTGTCCATCATGCGCAGAGACCTATCGCATCCTTCATCGATGTGGATCTGCACTTCTGCTCATTCTCGAACTGTTGGGTGAGGTCACTTTTCCTGGGTGCGTATTTTTCCTACGCTGACTTGTTTGCACCTGATATCCAGCATGGTAGCCAGTCCGTTGTGGTGGGGCCACCATGTACCCTGTTGGTTGTAGCCTACCGACCACACAGGGATCGCTCTGCTGATGCCTGTGCTGTTAACTTCCCACATATGCCAAGGGGCAGATGCCCATTACCATGGGGCATCGGGACTCCCGGTAATGGCCATCCTGCCAGGTGGCCTTCGCTGTGGCTGGGTGGCACCCATGGAGAGGGTCCCTGGTCAGAGTGGGTGGCATCAGAATGGACGACACATGATTAAGCATAGTAAATCATCTCTTGCTTGTGGTCAAACACCAGCAGTCTCTAAGCGTTCACAGGCTCAATTCAGTGCACAGAAGTTCAACCCCAAATCATTCCCCTCCCTGGCCACACCACAGGAGGAACGTCAGGCTAATGATGGCAGTAGATAGTATTTGTTCAGGTACCTTGTATGTTAGAGAGCTGATGGGAATCTTTCATGACAAAGCCTCAGTTTTTTGTTGAGCATTTAGAGGATGAGTTTGGGAAGGTGGAGGGCTTGTCCAAAATGAGATATGGGTTAGTCTTGTTCAAAACCACATCCTCTGCCGAGTCACGGGTGTTACTCACTTCTGACAAACTGGGGGATGTTTCTGTAACAATCACGCGCCATAAGAGCTTAAGTATGGTCCAGTATATCATATTTCACAGAGACCTTCTTTTGCAGTCCGACAATGAGCTGTGAGCCAGTTTAGAATGGCAAGGTGTACATTTCGTTTGGCGTGTCCACCGGGGTCCAAGGAATAATCAGGTTGCCACGAATGCCTTCATCTTGGCCTTCAAGCGTGATACATTGACAAAGGTGGTCAAGGTGATGGTCTACCACTGTGATGTAAAACCCTATTTCCCATCCCTCAATGCAGTGCTTTAAATGTCGAAAGTTTGGTCATAAGTCTTCCCGCTGTACTTCCGGCATCACATGTCGAGATTGTGGACGCCCATCACATCCTAATACTCCATGTACCCCGCCTCCCATCTGTGTCAACTGTGGAGAGCATCATTCGCCTTGCTCACCAGACTGCAGGATTCTTCAGAAAGAAAGGGACATCATGAAGTAAAAGACCCTGGACCAACTGACCTACACTGTGGCTAAGAGGAAATTTGAATATCTGCATCCTGTAGGTATGACATCGTCTTTTGCCGCTGCTACAACAGTTCTGGCATCATCAGCTCCACCAACCTGTCACCTCTCGGAGCTGGAAGACTACACCTGCCTCCTCGATGGTGAGGGGCACTTCCCTCCCTGTTGCTCCTGCACCACCTACTTCAGGAGCAAGACCCCCAAACCACCATCTCCACTTCTAAGCCGGAGAAGCATACAACTTCTTCGGCTGCTCTCACTAGGGAAGGATCCTTTGGGTCACTCTCTTCCCAGGTTTCTGCTCATGGGAAAGATGACACCCACTAGTGGCTGAATAGCCCAAAAGCAGCTGGTCCCAGGGCTTCACACTCATTCTCTGTCCCGGAGACTGAGCCAGTGAAGTCCTCCCAGCCAGACAAACCCAAGGAACAGCAAGAGAAATCCAAAAAGAAGGTTCCCAAGACTAAGGAAATTGTGGTGGCACCCACACCACCTCTGCCTACAAGCTCTCCATCTGCGAATGAGGTGAAGATTCTGGCATCTGCTGAGGAGCTAGATCTCGCCAGACCCTCAGACAAAATGGATATAGACTGCTCAGGCAAAAAGTCAATGGAAGCAGGTGGCCCTGAGGCATAAACTGCCTCATTGATTGTTCCATGCCTTCCCAGTCTCATGATGTAATCATCCAGTGGAATTGCTGCGGTTTTTTTCCACTGCCTGGCTGAGCTACGGCAACTGTTAAGCTTTAAACCTGGTTTCTGCGTTGCCCCCCAGGAAACCTTGTTCCCAGCAATGTGGACCCCTGCCCTCCATGGGCATAAGGGATATTACAGGAACTGTAGTGACTATAATAGTGTGTCAGGTGGCGTTTGCATTTATGTCCTAAACTAAATCTGTAGTGAACATGTGCCCCTTCAAACCCCTCTTGATGCTGTGGCTGTCAGAATAAGGACGATGCAGGAAATAACTGTCTGCAATGTGTATCTTGCTCTGGATGGTGCAGTACCCCTGAATGTATTAACTGCACTGATGGATCAACTCCCTAAACCTTTCATACTTTTGAGATATTTTAATGCCCATAACCCCGTGTGGGGTGGCACCATGCTTACTGGCTGAGGCAGAGATGTGGAAACTTTACTGTCTCAGCTCGACATCTCTCTCAAATACTGGGGCCACCACACATTTCACTGTGGCACATGGCACGTATTCGGCCATTGATCTCTGTTTGCAGCCCAGGACTTCTCCATCTATCCACTGGAGAGCACATGACAACCTGTGTGGTAGTGACCACTTCCCCATCTTCCTGTCATTTCCCCGGCATCAAGTCCTCAGATGCCTGCCCAGATGTCTTTAAACAAGGCAGATAGGGAAACTTCCACCTCTGCTGCCACCATTGAATCTTCCCCACATGAGAACATTGATGCGATGGTTGAGCAAGTGACTAAGACAATCGTTTCGGTGGCAGAAAACACGCACCCTACTCTTTAGGGTGCCCCCGGCGAAAGACAGTCCCTTGCTGGTTGCCGGAAGTCACGCTGAAGCAATTGAGGAACGTCGGCGAGGTCTACAGCAATTGCCTTTAAACGGCTCTGTGCTTGCATTGGCCAACTTATCAAACGACGGAAGCAGAAGTGTTGGGAGAGATACGTTTCCGCCATTGGGTGCCATATGTCACCTTCCAAAGTCTGGGCAAAGATCAAAAGTGTTTTCGCGTACCAGATCCCAACAGGTGTCCCCGGTGTTACCATAAATGGCATGATATATGCCGACGCAAACGTGATTGCTGAGAACTGTGCTCGAGCCTCTAAGTGGGAGAATTCCCCCCACCCTATCCTTTCGCACTCTCAAACAGCGGGTGGAGAGGAAAGTCCTCTCATTTACTACACACCACAGTGAATCCTATAAAGTCCCATTTACAGAGTGGGAGCCCATCAGTGCCCTTGCACATTGCCCCAACACAGCTCCTGGACCAGGTCAGGTCCACAGTCAGATGATTAAACATCTCTCATCTGACTACAAGCGACATCTGCTCATCATCTTCAACAGGAACTGGTGCGATGGTGTCTTTCCATCACAGTGGCGGGAGAGCACCATCATTCTGGTGCTAAAACCCAGTAAAAAACCAGTTGATGTGGATAGCTATTGGTCCATCAGTCTCACCAACGTTTTTTGTAACCTGTTGGAACGTATGTTGTGTCAGCGGTTGGGTTTGATCCTGGAGTCACGTGGCATACTGGCTCCATATCAGGGCGGCTTCCACCAGGGTCACTCTACCACTGATAATCTTGTGTCTCTAGCACCTGCTGTGCAAACAGTCTTTTTCCAGATGCCAACACCTGGTTGCTGTCTTTTTTTTATTTACGAAAAGCGTATGAAACGACCTGGTGACATTATACGAGTGGGGTCTCTGAGGTCCACTCCAGAGTTTTATCCAGAATTTCCTGTCACTTTGTACTTTCTGTGTCCAAGTTGGTGCCTCCCATAGTTCCCCCAAATCCAGGAGAATGGGGTCCCGCAGGGCTCTGTATTGAGTGTATCTCTATTTTTAGTGGCCATTAATGGTTTAGCAGCCATCCGCCTCACTTTCTCTGTATGCAGATCACTTCTGCATTTCATACTCTTTCACCAGTACTGGTGTTGCTGAGCAGTGCCTACAGGGAGCCATCCACAAGGTGCAGTCATGGGCCTTAGCCCACAGTTTCCAGTTTTTGGCTGCAAAGTCATGTGTTATGCTCTTCTGTCGGTGTCATACCATTCGTCCAGAACCAGAACTTTACCTTAATGATGATCCACTCACTGTAGTAGAGACATATCAATTCTTAGGACTGGTTTTCGATGCCCAATTGACTTGGCTTCCTCACCTTCGTCAGCTTAAACGGTAGTGCTGGCAGCACCTCAATACCCTCCGCTGTCTGAGCAACACCAACTGGGGTGCAGATCGCTCTACGCTACTGCATCTCTACAGAGCCCTTGTTCGTTCCCGCCTTGACTATGGGAGTTTGGTTTATGGTTTGGCAGCACCCTCAGCATTGCGTTTGCTTTACCCAGTGCACCACTGTGGCATGCGCCTAGCGACAGGAGCTTTTAGGATGAGTCTGGTGACCAGCATACTTGTGGAAGCCAGAGTGCCTCCATTGCAGGTTAGGTGTGCACAACTGCTGGCCAGTTACATACCACATGTTCATAGTTCTCCAGCGGATCCGAATCACAGTCTCATTTTTCCACCCACAGCGGTTCATCTTCCACATCGGCGGCCCAGGTCAAGGCTTCCAATTGCAGTTCGTGTCTGATCTCTTCTTTCTGAACTGGAGTCCTTGCCTTTACCACCTATTCTTGAGGTCCATTCATTTACACCTCCATGGTGTACACCGAGGCTACAACTTTGCCTGGACCTTTCAAATGACCCTAAGGACTCAGTTTACCCTGCAGCTCTCTGCTGCCAGTTTCTCTCGATTCTTGATATGTACCGAGGCCATGAAGTGGTTTACACTTACTGCTTGATGGCTGATGATCACGTTGGCTTCACGTATGTCCATGGAGGACTTATTGAACAGCATTCCTTGCCCGATGGCTGCAGTGTTTTCACTGCCGAGCTGGTGGCTATATCTCGTGCTCTTGAGCACATCCGTTCATGCTCTAGGAGTCATTTCTTCTGTGTACTGCCTCCTTGAGCAGCCTACGAACTCTGGACCAGTGCTACCCTCGTCATCCTTTGATGGCGACCATCCAGGAATACATCTATGCCCTGGAACAGTCTGGTTGTTCAGTGGTGTTTGTCTGGACCCCAGGTCACGTCGGAATCCCAGGCGATTAACTTGCTGACAAAACAGGCTACACAGAAACTGCTTATGTAGATCAACTTCTCTGCAACATACCTGCATTTGGTACTACGCCCCAAAGTTTTGCAGTTTTGGGAGACAAAATAGCATAACCTCAGCATGTACAACAAACTGTGCCATTGAGGAGACCACAAATGGGGGGCAGTCCTCGATGTGTGCCTCTCACAGGGACTATGTGCTTCTCTGCTGGCTCTGCATTGGCCACACTTGGGTGACACATGGCTACCTCCTGCGCCGTGATGACCCACCTCAGTGTCGATGCCGCGCCCGGCTGACAGTGGCCCATATCTTGGTGAGCTGTTCTTCTTTGGCTGCCCTGCGACAGACTCTTTATTTACCAGACTTGTTGCCATTCATTTTAGCTTATGTCTTGTCAGCCAATTTAGTTTTATGTTTCATACTAATTGGTGCATCTTATCAGTCTATATGTTTTAGTGCATGTCCTTTGTCCCTTTGTGTTCTCCACTCTAATGCTTTTAGGGTGGATGTTTTAATGTGTCGCAGAGTGGCTGGCTTTTCCTTTTTATTCTCACGGTTGGCCAGCCACGGTCATCTGCTCTCTTGTTTTTACCCCTTCTATCTGTTTCTTGCTTCTCTCTATGGTTTTCTTTTCCTGTTTTTGTCCACAGTAGTGTTGGTTGTCCTCCTGTCGTTCTTCTGGTTCTTCCTTTCTCTTGTTATTGTGCTGTACACCTCCTTTCTTTTCTTCTTTCCATTGTGTAATTATTTTGCCGGGAACAAGGGACTGATGACCTCACAGTTTGGCCGCTTCAGTTTGGCCGCTTCAGTTTGGCCGCTTCAGTTTGGTCGCTTCAGTTTGGCCGCTTCAGTTTGGCCGCTTCAGTTTGGCCGCTTCAGTTTGGCCGCTTCCTCCCCTCTTTTAAACCAACCAACCATTATACGAAAACCTCGGATCAATGGTACTTTCCATTTCCTGAATATTTGCAGTGCAAGTTCTAGGTGATCAAGTGTGTGTGTGTGTGTGTGTGTGTGTGTGTGTGTGTGTGTGTGTGTGTGTGTGTGTGTGTGTGTGTGTTATTTCAGGTATGCCTAATGTTACTGCCTGTTTTGATGCTCTCCCAATTAAGAATCACATGGAAATTCTTTTGCGTAGAATTTCTTCAATCTAATGAGCAAAAATGGCCTGAAACTCTGTAAGCTAGTATATTATGGACTCTCCCCTACTGCTACATCTTGTGAAAGTATGGAGAAGCAGTCAGTTTAACAAAATCACTGTTAACAGAATCTGTTTGAATTTTGATCTCCAAACAGGTTTTAGCAAATAAGAATAAAACTAGTTCCATAATTCAGTAAGAAGTTGACATCATCGTACAGACCTATTGATGTCACTTCTCAAATACAAGGATGACCTGTGCTATTTTCCTATTATTTGGAATGATATGCTCTTATAGCAATTGGTACATTTTTTTTGGGGGGGGGGGGGAGGGGGAGGAGTAGGTAGGGGGGGGGGGGGTGCGGCAGATCAGAAAAGTACAAATATACAGTCAAGTCTATTGGTGTATAGTGTGTTCAGCTACCTGGGCAATGATCACGTATCTCAACATGTTTCATTGTGTGATAGTTGAAAGGAAAAATAATAGTAAGATCTTCATTTATAAAACAAATTAGGAGGCCCAAATTCAGTATTTTGATAAGGATTCTTCATCAATTTTGTGACAATTTCATAAAAATGCAATTAAAAAATTTATTGCTCTGTTACACTTATTTTGGCATAATTCATGCAATTGTGTGATTGAGCTTTTAGCTTTAACAGCAATTTTATAATGTGGCAATTGAACTATGACAGTTTTCCACATCCTTTATAACCTTGCTTATTAAATATGTTTAAGGGTATTCTACAATACTCATTTATTTTATCCATTGACCATCCACATTTTTAGTTACAGTGGTGAATTCACATTTAGACTTCTCAGGTTGTCTGTAATGTCTCTTCTTGTTTTACTTGCTAAAAGGCCGGCCGAAGTGGCCGTGCGGTTAAAGGCGCTGCAGTCTGGAACCACAAGACCGCTACGGTCGCAGGTTCGAATCCTGCCTCGGGCATGGATGTTTGTGATGTCCTTAGGTTAGTTAGGTTTAACTAGTTCTAAGTTCTAGGGGGACTAATGACGTCAGCAGTTCAGTCCCATAGTGCTCAGAGCCATTTGAACCATTTTTTTTACTTGCTAAAAAAAAAATATTTTTCATTTTTCTTTACCTTTATTTTAACACAAGTAAACATCAAACCAGTCTTTGAACTGATGGCAACAACAATCTGGTGCTACAACAAATAAACGGAAAGATTTTCCTGGTAATCTGGCAAATTAATACCAAGAGTTTTTTTAACTGCTCAAGGTGACTCAGATAAGACATTGTGTAAAATACCATCAATTGAAGTGGCACAGTGGTAAGACAGCAGACCTATATTAAATTGTTCAAATCTCCTTCTGGCCATTCTAGATTTAGGTTTTTTGTCATCTTCATGAATCACTTAGGGGGAAATGCTGGGGTGGTTCCTTTGAAATAGCATTGACAATATTATTCCTTGTTATTCCCCAATCTAGTCATGTGCTGTGTCTCCAGTGGCTTCACCATGAACAGAACTAATTTTGTACTTCTTTTAGGACCCTTGAACAATTGCTTGTTGCTGTCACCTGTTCTAATCACAGGTGTGTCTCAGCATACCACTAGTACTTTAAAATCACCTCCTTCCCTCTTCCCAATTCCCTCTCCCAAAAAAAAAAACTTATACTATCTCTTGAAATTTGTGACATTCTCCATATTTCCTGCAAAGGTTCTGCTTCTGAGGCAAGTCTTCTGTAGAAGCATGTGACTCCCATGTCTGAACCACACTTTTACGTTTTGCAGTTTGGTATAACCTTACTAAATTTGTTTGCTTCTTAAGGGCGGTAAATACACTGCAGCTATTGGTGTCCAGATTATCTTTTTGATATATAGCCAATGGTGGTGGTTCATGTATAATTGTGCCAGTGTGCTACAATATGGTGGCTTGTGGCCTTTTTACTTAAAAGGGTAGTAGTAGTAACTAAACTGAATATATTAACTTTACATATATAAATTGAAATGTTAAAATGTATTTTATAATTATTTGTTGTGCATTGTGATCAATGAAATAAAATTTTAAAAAATATGTTAGCAGTGGTAATTGAACCCAGGCCAACAAATTTCCACTCAGTGGTCTCAACCACTTCACCACAGTGCTGTTACATGCACTTTCAAAGAAAAGTACTGACTTGGTGCTATGAGCAACGTAAGTGCCAGAAGGGATGATGTCACATGAGAGAATGTGGAGTTTAAAACAGACACCTTGCGACCCATCGCTGAGTTGATAGTAATGTGGCTGACTGTCATTTCAGAACTCAACACAGGTTTCTAGTTATCATGGAGAGAGCTTTACAAAAAAATACTTTTGTCCATTTTATTTGCAGACCAGCACACATTCAAGGAGAAATAACTTAATTTTAGTGCAATTTATGGCTTGCATTCAAAGAGAAAGTGGGCAATTTTAGTGTGATGTGTACAGTGTGGTATAGCACATTAGCACATTATAATCAGCTGCTGATGTATATGACACAATCAGAATTTAAGATTAACTATGCAGGAGTATGTCACATTTGGCATTTTAAAGACGGGTATAGTTCCATTTACAGGTATAAGGTAGGGCGCTCAAATACTTCATGAACATAAAATTATTATTTGTTGTTAAATTACTCTTTATTAAAGATCTCTCTCTTTTTATTAATTCAGTTTTTACCAGGGTTTTGTGCACTATTTATATATTGACTGTGCGGTTAACGCAGCTGTTTTTCCATGACACCTGAGAAAGTAAACTAATTGAAACACAGATTAATTGTTACTTAGTTTCATGTCACCATTTTTGAAGGTACATGTGCCACACATTGGTTAAAGATTTTTGCAAGAATTTCAAAGTGTGGTATTGGTATTGTTGTTATGCTTAGAAAACTGAGAATGTGGTTGTCTCAAATAACAAGATATTAAACAAACTATGGGAACTTCTAGCACTAGGCAAAAGCATTGATATGGAACACAATTTATGCTGTGTTATAGAGGTCATATGTTCACATGCAAATATGAGCAAATTTTTTTTTTCCAGGAAAGCATTTTTGTAATTTACTGAGAAATTAATGTAAGAGTTTGTAGTGACTGCAAAAATATCAGGTACATTGCATTACCTTTCATAAGCAGTGCTATGGTTTTATTTTCTGCAGAATGTGCATTTGGAAGGTTACTGGAAAAATCTTTTCAGATGTATGAAAAAGTAACAGAATAACACTAGTCAAAATTGTATCTTGGAAATTGTAAAAATTCTGGCCTATGCAAATTCATAAGTTGGAAATTGCATGCTTTATTGTCAAAAGATATGAACAAAAATGCATAATAAATCACACTGTAAAATCCAAGTCGAATTTTTGATCAAATTGCCAACCTGTGGCTACTGTTGACCATATACTACACCAATTTCTCAAAGTCTGGGAAGCATGTCTTACGACAAATCATTACTGCCGCAAACACACCCCTTTGTTGCGATGTTAGTAGTGCCAAATGAATGTGCAAAGTTGAACGGAGACAAGCGTTGTGTTGATACACACCATTACAGTTAGCTTGTATACTGTGTATTATAATCTTTGGGGATGTGAGTAAAATTATGTGAATGAGTGTTATTGCTCATGTTCATTTTAGTGAGTAATGTAGAGAAGTAATGACAACTAAAAGTAAATAGATAAAGATTGAAAAGAAATGAAAAAGAAAGTGAAAGATACATATAATATGGGAAATGTGTATATAGAAAAATAACTGCCTGAAGTAGAGCAACTGGTATGGCCCAGCAAGTTCCACAATATATTTGCAAATTGTGTTCTAATACATTAATATCCAGTAGGCAAATACATACTCTGCATTTACCAGGCTCAAGACTTGTATTTAGTAACGTTTTTAGGGGTGCACTTACCTTTGTAAGTGGTACATGGTCCTCATTTGTGTGCTGTTTTTAAATACTATTTCAGTGTGGAAAACCTATTGCTTAATACTGTAAGTACGATGTTTTAGATCTTGAATCATCTTATTGCCTTTCCTTGGTTGATTAGTTAAGTCACAAAGTTAAGGTTTTCTACTATTTTGAATGAACTATCGGGTCATTGAAGGTCAGCACAAATTTTTGAAGTACTGTAGGGATCAGCCTGTTTTGCAAATTGATGCAAACTGGTCTCTTCAGTGTAATATATTAGTTCTTACCCATTACCTCAAATGAGTTTGCTATATGGTATTAACATTTTCTCATTATTGTGGATAAATTGTATTTTCTATGAGGGTAATTTTGTTTTAGTATTTCTTGTATATATGAAATTATTATTTTTTCCCCCTTTCCATCTTTAGGAAACCGAGTGCAAGACTGAATATGATAATTGAAGTGACAACAGCAAATTCATTCCATGGTTTCTTGCCTACCTTTGTTCGATCCTGTGTTAGCACGTTATTGTCAGACCCTCAACTAAATCGCCCAAAATGTCCATTTCCTCTTCCACTCGCAACAGCACTTTTCAGTTTCCTTTACCATTTGGCAAGTTATGATGCTGGAGGTGAGGCACTAGTTAGCTCTGGCATGATGGAATGCTTGCTGAGAGTAATACACTGGCATGGAAGAGAGTTAGAACATATCACAGTAAGTACTTTTTAAATTTATTTATTGACAGATGTGACAGTGTTATGTGATTCATTGTAGTGGTTTCTTTTAAGTTTTCCTGAGTGTCTTCCTTCATATTTTTATGTGGCAATCCTTTAAATGTATTGTAAAGTGCTTAATGAAGTATTCTTTTCCAATCTAAAAATAAGAGATTCTTGTAAGGAGGGGCTGAAGTCATAGAAGGGGAAAGGATAAGGTTTAAGTGAACATGGAAGGGGAGGGATAATGGTTATTGGTAAAAGATGGTGTGTGCTTTCATAAAAGGGAAAGGAAGGCTGCAAATAAATTACTTGTATTTGGACTAGATGAAAAATCACAATTTAAAACAAAAAATAAAAATAAAAAATATTGTGGTGCCTGTACTTAAAAGACTTTGTGAAGTTCCTCAGACAGGTCAAGATTATGTTATTTAGTATTTGACCTGTGTGGACATATCACGGTTAGTAAACATATAATGTGATGCCAAGAAACACAGATACAGGTAATGTAGAACTTTCATCTTCCTGACCTAAGTAGTGAATTGTTCATTACTTTATTAAATAAAGCAATAGTTAAAACTGTATCAAATATTTCCTATTACTGGTGTGAAACTGTTATCTGTGAATGCCACTCGTGACACACCTGTTTAAATAAGTTGTGGAACGTGTGAGGCTCCCCCCAGGAAGTTTTGAAAACCTCACGATGGTATTGTTCTGGTATGTAGGGCCTTTGCTTCCCTTTCACTACGTCACACGAAATTCTGTCAGGCACATTTGGGGCTGACAGTCACCTGAACTGCATAGCTGTCCTCTGCTCTTATATAATTATTGGTTTCTCCATGTATGACAGTGCAAGAGAGGATCTTCTTGTTGCTCTGACACTAACTCTTCCATTGAATGGAGTTTGATTTGGCACAGTTTAGAGATGTGCGATCTAATGACCATGTTGTCTTTTCCTCTTATGTGACACACATCCATTGTGGACTGTGTGATGTACTCCAACTGCTGCACTGACTTCATGAATTGAGATCTGTGTCTAGCTGAAAGATAGCTACTAATGGCTTGTGGTCTCTTTGACAGATGGGTGGAAGTGCTACATAGCTAAGTGAATAGCAAGCAACCAGCAGTCAGTAGCACTCCATTTTTCCTGCTGTTAAGTTAGAGGGAAATGTGAGCAGCTGCCATTTGCCATCAGCTTTCTGCTGTACAACTGCTTTTGGCTTGCATCTACTGTAAGTGCCAAGGAGCACTCAGCCTTTGATTTCCTAGTGGCACTGCTTGTAATAGATTTTCCTTAGGTAATGGAAAGCTGCTTCAGTATCTGTACTCCATGGTATTTGTCAGCAAGTATTGTTTTGAGTGGCTCTAGGGCAGACCTAGTTTAGGCAATTAATGTTGGTAATAGTTCAGCATGGCTAGGAATCTGCGAAGCCTCTTGTGAGTTGTGCAAAGGGGCTTCGACCTGCTCAGGTAATAGTGACAGGCCCAACTTTATCTTGCCAGTAATTGTACTGTACTCCTTGTAGATGGTGGAAAAGCTGCAGCAGGTGTTCGTAGTAGTCTCTACTTCAGTAGCATGTCAATGTTGCCCATATGACGAGATTTGAATGGTAATTCTTGAGGCACTTGTTTATGTAACTTTGCTAAGTTTGGCATGTTTCTTAGGTCACATAGCATAAAATTGTAATCAAACAAGTTCAGTAGTGTGATCACTGCTGGTTTTTTTATGTCCATTGAAGCAGTGAGAATTTTGGAAAACTTGTGTGCGCACTGAAGTGTGTGTCAGTCTGAAGCTCGTCACCTGATAAAGGGTCCTGCATGAACAGTCAGTGTGATTGGCTGACTGCAAGCAATGTGGTAGTTGCAAATCTTGATGCCATGCACTGATCAGGTGCATATGGTGTTCCTGACAAATGTTAGCACCCTTTAACATCCATCATTGAAGTTTGCATTGCGCCACAGTGACAGTGCAAAAGTTGGCTGTAACTTTACAAAGCCATAATACTCGTAAAGATTGTTCAGACAGACATTTATCACATACTCGTGTACACAAGGCTTTGAGTACTTGTGACAGAGACTTGTCACCCATATTTTCTTCTGAGAAAACTTCTTGTAATTGCATCTCTAGTGGAAATGTGTAACATTGTATGAGAACTTTGCTTAGCACAGTGTGACTTTGTTATGACAAGATTTCTTTTATTTCTTCTATGACTTCTAAATCCAGATGTGAAACCACTATCTTAAATTTATCAACATTATTGGACATGCTATGCTTCTGAAATATGCATCCATCCTGTGAAATGCAGCTGAGATCGCATTGCCAGAACACAGGAAGTTCTACATTTCCATGTCTCCTATATGTACTCCCATCTTGTGCATTTTTATCTATCATCTCATATTGTGATGAATTAATAGTTGTGGACTGTGATTGTGGATTGAGCAGTAAGTATTGTTTAATCTCAATCCCACATTCTAGTGTTCGTTGATAAATCCATTATTCCCCACAATATCTGGTCACACTATTATCTTTAGTTTTTCTTTTTTGGGGTC
Source organism: Schistocerca americana (assembly GCF_021461395.2). NCBI lineage: Eukaryota > Metazoa > Arthropoda > Insecta > Orthoptera > Acrididae > Schistocerca > Schistocerca americana. The sequence continues at coordinate 762,693,194 of NC_060130.1, read as the reverse complement.
GCCTCATAAAATAACAGCTCAGTTATTTGACAGCTAATGTGTATTTGTACTCGGATAAGAATAAAAACAGAACAAGAGTAAAGAACTGTATCTGAGTTGAGTGTGACAAAGATACTTCTGTATAGTCAGTGATAGGTTCACTCACTCATTGTGGCAAAGTGTCAGCCCAGGTCTATTTTGTTTCTATTTTTGGAGTAGATCAATTACAGCACTGTTCCAGTTTGGTGCCATGGTTTTCATTGATCTGTAAACAATTTAATGATTAAAATTTTTTTTTCATATACTTTGCCAACAGGGTTAACCATTTCAGCTAGCACCTCCCACCCAACAAAAAAAGGGGGGGGGGGGGAGATGCCGTTTCTTTTTTCATAACTGGAATATCTTTATACACCTCAACCCATTTTGAATGTAATTATTTTTTATTATTTGCTGGCTGTATTTTGTTCCCAACTGATTCCTTAATTTAAAAAAACCTTGGATTGCCTTTATAGCTTGTGGTCTGTCAATTATTGTTCCTTCAGTCATCTTAATTGTTGAAATTTGGTTTTCATGCAACCCAAGTTACTCCAGTGTTTCTTCGTGCTCTTATAGTTTCCAGTTGTTTCTCTTACCATATTTTCAGTGTGTCTTTTCACATCCACTTGGAAATACCTGATTAGTTTTCTTTAATTCAGCTTGTTCCTGTTATCATTAGCTTGAAACCTGTAACTTTCTCTTTATTAGCTGCCTTTTTTTCTCTCTTCATAGCTGTGATTTCATTTCCTGTATGACAGCTATAGTCTTTTGATACTGTATCACAGTGTTTGGGCAAATAAGAGTTCTCCCTAGAGTTAGATTACTGTTGCTAATCACTGCCCTATTACAGGAAATTCAAAACTTAGTAGAAACCCTTTATGTATTCGTTTGGAAAATACTGATGTTTGTAAAACAAGGCTGTAACAATGTAAAGTCCATTTTAATCCTCCTCTTTAGTTACATGATATTGAAAGATTTTAAGTCTGAAAAATACTTCAATCATTTGTTACTGTAGTACATTGAACCATTAAATCGCAGTAAATGTGAATCAAAAAATTACTGTGAATAAAGGACGTTGAGGGCAGTTGGTGTGAGATTACAGTTTATCACTTGTTCGCAAGGACGTTTCCAGAAATGTAGGTGTGGTAGACAGATAATGCAGTAAATGTAGCTAAACATTTTTCATTAATGTTGCAATTCCACTAGAAACAAATTATTATACTGTATGATCTATAGCTGTCCTGTTCGTCCTAACCGAGTACAATGAAAAATCAGTTATTACAGCTGTTCATTATGAGAGACAGCATACAACATTACCCTGCTGATTTTATCAAACCTTATGCAAGGTCCACACAAATAATGTTTCATAACAATGTTCCACATTGCCATATGACAACACTTCAAAGTTAACTTGACTTGATTAGTATACCTAATATCTGTAATGCTTCCAAAACCAGTATGCCCTTTATCATTAATCACACTTAATAAGTGTAAGCACGTTTTGAATGACTATCACAAATCACTTACTTTGTTAGTGTTTGCACACATAAATAGTCACTGCCACATTGTACAGGAAATGTGGTACTTCCCCACTGCAGTATTATTTCAGTTAAAACATTCACACATTTATTCAGCATTGTAACGTTCTGGGTATGAACGACTAGACACATTATCTGTAAATAATTTTTTTTAAAGTATCTTCTATGCAAAATCACAACCAGTGGATTTCTTTTGGATATTACATAATGAATCATAGAGGAAAGATCTCACTTTTACCTTAGAATCAACTGCCTAATTAGACAATGAGCAGTTGATCTTTGATCAGATAGTTTTACCATGTCTCTAAATATCTTCAAATTCATACTCGTGCTCCCCTTCATCAAGATTAGAAGTATTACTCATTAATGTCGAATCTATTTTAGAAATACAGCTGTGCTTAGTCATCATGTTGTGATCATTTTCTACCAACAATTTCCTTTCCAATGCTGTAGATAAAATTGGACATGTAAATTCATGCAGCTGAAAGTTATTGTAGCCTAGTTCTATCACTGGATAGCATTCTGACATGCCAAAATGTGATCATAATATGTAACTGATAGCATGTTATTTGTGTCAAATCTTTCAAAAAATGAACAAGACAGAAGTTTTACAATATAAAAATGCTGTCGCCCCTTCCCCCATTCTCCATTATTGACTTCTGATTATTAAGTTAAATGGACATATACTGTGAGATATCCTTGAATGTACCAAATAATTGATTTTTAATCACTATAAATATTTTTAAGATTATCTTAAAACGAATACATGTACTCCTTTTCCTTTCCTTGCAGTTTGTTACAAGAGCTGTGCGAGTTATTGATCTTATCACAAACATTGACATGCAAAGCTTTCAAGCTCATGGAGGCCTTTCCAGTTTCATAAGTAGACTTGAGGTTAGTATTACTAGAACTGAATTGTATGTTTAAAATTTTTTAACTGTAATATTTATTGTATTTCTTTAACAATTCTGATTTTTTTTCAGGTTGAAGTGAATGCTTGTAGGAGAGATCAGCCTTTTGTGATCAAAACAAATGACATACTGGCCTGCTATCAGCCTCAGCATCTAACATTCAATGTTAATGCACAGTCTGGTCAACCAAGTTGCAGTGCCGACAGTGAACATGTGATGGAAGTGGACACAGACAAAACTCGGGGTGATTTGAATAAAAGTGAGATGTCACAAGAAATTAGGGAAAGCCATAGGCCAATCAGCACAAATGACCCCAAATCAGTGAAAACCTGTCTTCCACAGCGAGCTGCTTTGTTGAAATCCATGTTGAATTTTCTGAAGAAGGCCATTCAAGACACGTCATTTTCAGATAGTGTGAGGAATGTAATGGCTGGATCCTTGCCATCGAGTCTGAGACACATAATAAGCAATGCAGAGTATTACGGTGCTTCACTCTTTCTTCTTGCAACAGATGTTGTTACAGTGTATGTTTTTCAGGAACCATCATTTCTTTGTACTCTGCAAGATGATGGCCTGACATATGTTATTATGAATGCCCTTATAGTGAAAGATGTGAGTATATATTGTAATGTTTTATATGGCTCAATGTTTTATGTTGTTCTTATAATAATGTTTCATGTAAAACCTCTTGTACCTTTGCCTTCCCCTCTCTCCCCTCCCCCTCCCGCCCTTTCTCTGCCTCCCCTGTATCTTCAGAAATCAAAACACACGGAATACTGCAGAACAACAACTAGAAAGTCTAAAAATTTTAGGACTGAACTTATTACAGGCATGATAATTATTTGGATGTACATTACTTTTCATGTGTTAGAGGTAATCCAACATGAAATGAGTGAAATGGATCCCATTTTTCAAGGTGTATGCAGTATGTCTTATGAGAAATACTTAAAATCATTGCCTTGAGATCCTGTTCTCGTATCTAGGTTGTAAAAGATTTAATTTCATTGGCAGCTGAAAGAAACAATCATTAACAGTACTGCATAATAACTGAATGGGTGTTACTGTAATTGTGGTTTAGTGAATGGTACTGACACAAAGTGTGGTTATTTGCATTTGTTAGTGTAAAGACCAGTTCTTGCAGATGAAAAAAGTATTTTAAAACCACATATTGCCCATGACTAAGACACACAGATGGATAGACAGATTTCACATACCATCACAGTTAATTCTTGTTGTCGATATGAACATGGAACTCGCACATACTCCATGAAAGTAAAAGAAAACCCTTTGGCTTTATTGACATTCCCTTGTATTACACCATGAAACCATCAGTGATGGTAAACAGTGGTAAATATTATTTTAATGTTTTTAATGTATCTGACAAAAGGCACCTATACAGTCACTTTGGAAGAACCACAATATTATTTTCTTGATTGTTTTTAGAAAGATGTACCTCAGTCTCCCCCCAAAACTCAGAAAATCAGCACAGCTTTACTGATTACCACATACAGGGTGGTCCATTGATAGTGACTGGGCCAAATATCTCATGAAATAAGCATCAAATGAAAAAACTACAAAGAACGAAACTCGTCTAGCTTGAAGGGGGAAACCAGATGGCGCTAAGGTTGGCCCGCTAGATGGTGCTGCCATAGGTCAAACGGATATCAACTGCATTTTTAAAAATAGGAACCCCCATATTTAATTACATATTCGTGTAGAATGTAAAGAAATATGATTGTGTTAGTTGAGCCACTTTTTTCGCTTTGTGATAGATGGTGCTGCAATAGTCACAAATGTATAAATACGTTACGTGGTATCACGTAACATTCCGCCAGTGCGGACGGTATTTGCTTTGTGATACTTCACCCATGTTAAAATGGACCGTTTACCAATTGCGGAAAAGGTCGATATCGTGTTGATGTATGCCTATTGTGATCAAAATGCCCAACGGGCGTGTGCTACGTATGCTGCTCGATATCCTGGATGACATCATCCAAGTGTACGGACCATTCGCCGGATAGTTACGTTATTTAAGGAAACGGGAAGTGTTCAACCACATGTGAAACATCAACCACAACCTGCAACAAATGATGCCCAAGTAGGTGTTTCAGCTGCTGTCGTGGCTAATCCACACATCAGTAGCAGACAAATTGCATGAGAATCGGGAATCTCAAAAACGTCCATGTTGAAAATGCTACATAAACATCGATTGCACCCGTACTATATTTCTATGCACCAGGAATTGCATGGCGCCGACTTTGAACATTGTGTACAGTTGTGCCACTGGGCATGAGAGAAATGTACGGGACGATGACAGATTTTTTGCACGTGTTCTATGTAGCAACGAAGCATCATTCACCAACAGCGGTAACGTAAATGGCATAATATGCACTATTATGCAATGGAGAATCCACGATGGCTGCGACAAGTGGAACATCAGCAACCTTGGCGGGTTAATGTATTGTGCGGCATTATGGGAGGAAGGATAATTGGCCCCCATTTTATCGATGGCAGTCTAAATGGTGCAATGTATGCTGATTTCCTATGCAATGTTCTATCGATGTTAGTACAAGATATTTCACTGCATGACAGAATGGCGATGTACTTCCAACATGATGGATGTCCAGCACATAGCTCACATTTGGTTGAAGCGGTATTGAATAGCATATTTCATGACAGGTGGATTGGTCATCAAAGCACGTTCACTGGATCTGACGCCCCCGGATTTCTTTCTGTGGGGAAAGTTGAAGGATACTTGCTATCGTGATCCACCAACACCACCTGACACGGTGCGTCAGCGCATTGTCAATGCATATGCGAACATTACGGAAGGCGAACTACTCGCTGTTGAGAGGAATGTCATTACACATATTGCCAAATGCATTGAGGTTGACGGACATCATTTTGAGCATGTATTGCATTAATGTGGTATTTACAGGTAATCACGCTGTATTGGCATGTGTTCTCAGAAATGATAAGTTCACAAAGGTACATGTAGCACATTGGAACAACTGAAATAAAATGTTCAAACGTACCTACGTTTTGTATTTTAATTTAAAAAACCTACCTGTTACCAACTGTTTGTCTAAAATAATGAGCCATGTGTTTGTGACTATTATAGTGCCATCTATCACAAAGCAAAAAATGTGCTCCAACTAATTCATATTTCTTTACGTACTACATGAATATGTAACAAAAAATTGGGGTTCCTATTTTAAAAAACGCAGTTGACATGTTTGACCTATGGCAGTACCATCTAGTGGGCCAACCATAGCGCCATCTGGTTTCCCCCTTCAAGCTAGAAAAGTTTCGTTCTGTGTAGTTTTTTTGTTTGATGCTTATGTCGTGAAATATTTGGCCCAGTCACGATCAATGGGGCACCCTGTGTATGATGAACTTCCTGCGTTAGAAATGGTCTTTCTTAATCGACTTCCCCCCCCCCCCCCCCCACCCCCCCCCCCCCACCCCGCAAGTTTTTCATCCTATTGCCTACATAACAAGAGGTTCTTAATGTATAACAAGATAAACAAATAAGCCGGTATAGATCTTTGTTAAATGTCCTTTGTAATTATTTCCAAATAGTTAGGATACTTTCCGTATCTTTTGCTTAGAAAGAAGCAGGCAAATCCATAAAAGAAACTGTACCATTATCATACTTCCAACAATAAAACATAAATAAATTGTGAAAATTAATGAATTTTTCCTTCATAAATTTTACACATGGATCAAAGCATATGTAAATGGGTGTGTATTGGGAGATCACAATGAGATAGTCACCAAATGTATGCAACATTCATTGGTCTTCCAGTGCATTGACATATCTTAACCATTTCACAAATGAAGACAGGCTTTGTTACTCATCACTTCATGGGCCAGAGTGGCAAGACAGCCCAACTTCATAGCTTTGCAATCATCACTTATTTGTTCACATTGTCAAATGTCTGCCAGGGTTAATGTATTGAAGACACTACAATCTAGTAGTCGTCCACGGCTACCTCTTTTGACCAGTTGGCTGCACCAGTAAGCCTCGCTGATTAACAACTCATTAGGAAGCTATCTGCTATGTCATTTTAGGAATAAAAATGTTTATGAACTTCAGTGATATCCCATAGGAGGCTTTCTAAAAAGGTGTACAAGTCATCTCAAGTGAAATCATAAAGCTTATCACCTGCAGTTCTGGTACCTTCAGAATGAGAAAATTTTTTGTAATGTGTACCCTCTGAGTGGTGGTAAGGTACATAGCCTTCATTTTTCATAAAGTATAAACTCACCTGAGCAGTACAGTAGGTATTGGCAAGATATTGCGCAAAATATGTTCTATATGCCAAGATCAGGTGGGTTAGTGCAAAGATCGAAATGACTTTCTTGGATGTTTCTTCAGAGGTCACCCCGCCAACTTAACATGGCGAACCATTTTAGCAGAGGGGAGGAAAACAGAATACAGGATGTTAGTTTCCCAGTTTCTCATGCTGTGTATCTGCTCTGTCATTATTTCTGTGTGGTTGGTGAAGCCTTGGCTGTTGTGTCTTGAACGTATTGTAGTGTTATGTCCTGTGCCAGGATCATGTTGTTAATAGGAGGTCGAGCGAAGAGCAAAGGTAAGTGCTTTTGTGGGGTGCTAGAGAAATATCATTCAATTAACCATCATTTGTTGGTGAGCATTTTACTATCATCATCTTCTTGGCACTGCCTAGCAGTGACCGTACTGAAATGGCATGTCAGTGCTGGAAGAGGAACTTTCTGAGTGCAGGTCCTTGTGTTGCCTGTGGTCAGGCTGTGGTGTGCATGAGGGTGCAGCAGTCGTGTCACTGTGGACATATATTGGAGCCTCAGTCCTCTCAATGAATGAGGTTGCACTTAGACTCATACTCAGAATACTGCACAGCTCTGTAGTTGGTTGTCGAGGTGGCACAAGGGCGGAAGACACATCAGCTGCAGAAAGCATTGCCTGAGTGGTGGTCCCAGCATACAGCTGATAAGGTGATATGTGTACCACCCCTGTAGCGATGACACAGGCACCCAGTGCCCAAGTTGAATAGCTTGTGGATGGGCCGATCGATTCTTCATCCATAGAAGATAGGACCCATCCCCACCCTCAGTCAGTGACTGCTGTGACCGGCAGGATGTTGGCTTGAAGATCAGAAGTCGCCTCCAAGTCCAGATGGCTGTGGACTTGTAGCAGTAGACCGCAAGTTGGCAGACACTCCTTGAATCCACCAGAGCATGTGCAACTTAATAGAGCTGGTCTTCCATTGGTATCCATGTTGCAGATGGGATGGTCTACTCTGAGGATGAGCTTGACGAGGACGGAGATTTTATAGCACGCAATGATGTGATCTCCCACATTACAGACAGATCTCCTCTTGTTTTCTGAGCCTATCAGCACTGTAGGCTACTCCAGCACTTCACTTCCAGGTTTCAGAGTGTTTCCTAATGTGAAGTTTGCATCCTGAAAGTTATTCTTATGATGTCTCTAGTTGAAGTTACTACATGTAGCCTCATTAACGCTGCTCCACTCTGTTCTCAATGTGCTGAATTAGTTGTTCTTGGCTTCTGTCTTGCATAGTCTGATGAAATGATCTCGTTTGTTTGTACTTTTGGCCTCACATGTTGAAATTAGGTTATGACACTGTTGTGTAGCCAGCAAATGTGGCCCACTTAGTGACCTCTTTCCAACAAAATTTTATTCCTGTTGCTTGCTTGCTTGCTTGCTTGCTTACTTACTTACCTACTGTGCAACAGTAGTTTCTTGCAGCAAGTGATAAAACAATGTTAAGTCAGAAAGATGTAGGTAACTAAATTATTTTCTGGTTTAACAATAGCTCTCATTCTGTTCACATTGTTCAGACAAAGTTACTAATAAATAAAGCAGCAGTGTGTTTCATTGTGTTCTTTGAATGTTGTCATCTGCCCATAATCTATCCCATCTAATATAATTCATACTGTGTGACTTCAGGGAGTCCTTCTACACTAAAATATTACTAATTGAACTGATCTCATTTTCTTAGGTTCCAGCAACTAGAGAAGTTCTAGGGTCACTTCCAAATATTTTTAGTGCTTTGTGTCTGAATGGACGTGGGTTGGAAGCATTTATGCAGTACCTGCCTTTTCCAAGACTGTTCAAAATACTTATATCACCAACATACTTAGGAGCAATGAAAAGGCGAAAAAGTTCTGATCCAGCGACAGATACGCCTTGTAATTTGGGGAATGCTATGGATGAGCTTATAAGACATCAACCAACTCTCAAAGCTCCAGCAATAACTGCAGTAACAAAGGTATTGTATTAATAATCACGTTTCATGTTTAAATTCTACTCAGCATAAAATAGTGTTTTGTACTGATGTCTAGTGATAAATTGCTTTAACTACTATAATTTAGTGGTTTATTTCAGAGGTAAAATTGCATGTTCATGAGTGAGATCTCATTCATAAAATGGCATAATGTGGTGGAGATTTATAACCAGCAGATTTCTCTCCAGAAAGAATCTTTTATTGTACAACAGTGCATGCACTGTTTTGGAACTTCTTAGAAGATGGAAACTGTAGAGGAGCAGTACTCAAACTGCCATAGGCTGTGGTTGAGCTGTGTGTCTGCATCTCCTTTATTCCAGGACTGCAAGAGCACAATGATATGCAGGATAACTTCTATGAAGTTTGGACACTAGGGCAAAACTACTGTCTGAAGTGAAGCTGTGAGAACATCTAATAAATTGTTTCTGGGTAGCTCAGTCAGTGATACAATTGCCAATGAAAGTCAAGATTTCATGTTTTGAGTTCTGGTCCAGGGCACAGTTGTAAGCTGCTGAGAAGTTTTAAAGCAGAATGCTCAAATTACTAAATGGAGAATAAGACAGATATAGCCTGATTTTGGCATTTCGTTTGTTGGAACTTGCTTATTCATATGACTCACAGCCTAGCGACATTCTTCAGGAGCATCTTGCATGTTGAATGTCTAAAGTTCATCTGTATACTGTGGGTGACTGTGATAAGTGCATGTAGAGTATATTTTCTTAGTGGGTAGTGGTGGTGGTGGTGGTGGTGGTGATTGTCATTTTGATAGAGAAGAAATCCGTTGAACCCAGGGGCCAACATTGCTGTATTACTGTGGCAAGGTGTCACCAGATAATTCTGAGGCTGTTGGATAAGTTTAGAATTTAACCTAGAACATTGCTCATGGTATCAGCATACAGTTAAGGTATATATTTTATTGAACCTCACACAAACTATGGACCTTGCCATTGGTGGGGAGGCTTGCGTGCCTCAGCGATACAGATAGCTGTACTGTAAGTGCAACCACAACGGAGGGGTATCTGTTGAGAGGTCAGACAAACGTATGGTTCCTGAAGAGGGTCAGCAGCCTTTTCAGTAGTTGCAGGGGCAACAGTCTGGATGATTGACTGACCTGGCCTTGTAACATTAACCAAAATGGCCTTGCTGTGCTGGTACTGCGAATGGCTGAAAGAAAGGGGAAACTGCAGCCATAATTTTTCCCGAGGGCATGCAGCTTTATTGTAAGGTTAAATGATGAAGGCATCATCTTGGGTAAAATATTCCGGGGGTAAAATAGTCCCTCATTTGCATCTCCAGGTGGGGACTACTCAGGATGATGTCATTATCAGGAGAAAGAAAACTGGTGTTCTACATATTGGAGCGTGTAATGACAGATCCCTTAATCGGGTGGGTAGGTTAGAAAATTTAACTAGAGTAGTGGGTAGATTAAAGCTGGATGTAGTGGGAATTAGTGAAGTTCGGTGGCAGGAGGAACAAGACTTTTGGTTGGGTGAATACAGGGTTATAAATACAAAATCAAATAGGGGTAATGCAGGAGTAGGTTTAATAATAAATAAAAAAATAGGAGTGTGGGTAAGCTACTACAAACAGCAAGTGAAAACATTATTGTGGCCAAGATAGATATGAAGCCCACACCTACCACAGTAGTAAAAGTTCATATGCCAACTAGCTCAGCAGATGACGAAGAGATTGAAGAAATGTATGATGTGATAAAAGAAATTATTCAGATAGTGAAGGGAGATGAAAATTTAATGAGAAAGGGGGACTGGAATTCAATAGTAGGAAAAGGAAGAGGAGGAATAGTAGTAGGTGGATGTGGAATTGGGGTAAGAAATGAAGGAGGAAGCCGCCTGGTACAATTTTCACAGACCATAACTTTAATCAAAGCTAGCACTTGGTTTAAGAATCATGAAAGGAGGTTGTATACATGGAAGAGGCTTGGACACACTGGAAGGTTTCAGATAGATTATATAAAGGTAAGACAGATATTTAGGAAACTGATTTTAAACTGTGAGGTATTTCCAGGAGCAGATGTGGACTTTGACCACAATATATTGGTTATGAACTGTAGATTAAAACTGAAGAAAGTGCAAAAAGGTGGGAATTTAAGGAGATGGGACCTGGATAAACTGAAAGAATGAGAGGAGGTAGAGAGTTTCAGGGAAAGCATTAGGGAACGATTGACAAGAATGAGGGGAAAGAAATACAGTAGAAGAAGAATGGTTAGCTCTGAGAGATGAAATAGTGAAGGCAGCAGAGGATCAAGTAGGTAAAAAGACGAGGGCTAGTACAAATCCTTGGGTAACAGAAGAGATACTGAATTTAATTGATGAAAGGAGAAAATATAAAAATGCAGCTAAATGAAGCAAGCAAAAAGGAATACAAACGTCTCAAAAATGAGACAAACAGGAAGGGCAGAATGGCTAAGCAGGGATGGCTAGAAGACAAATGTAAGGATATAGATGCATATATCACTAGCTGTAAGACAGATAATGGCTACAGGAAAATTAGAGAGACCTTTTGAGAAAAGAGAACCACTCAGATGGAAAACCAGTTCTAAGCAAAGAAGGGAGAGCAGAAAGGTGGAAGGAGTATATAGAGGGTCTACACAAGGGTGCCATACTTGAGGGCAATGGTATGGAAATGGAAGTGGACCTAGATGACGATGAAATGGGAGATATGATACTGCATGAAGAGTTTGACAGAGCACTGAAAGACCTGAGTTGAAACAAGGCCCCGGGAGTAGACAACATTCTGTTAGAACTACTGACAGCCGCGGGAGAGCCATCACTGACAAAATCCTACCATCTGGTGAGCAAAGAAAGCAGGTGTGAAAATTTACTGAACTATTAGTTTAATAAATCATGGCTCAAAATACTAACACGAATTCTTTACAGACAAATGTAAAAACTGGTAGAAGCCGATTTTGGGGAAGATCAGTTTGGATTCCGTAGAAACGTTGGAACATGTGAAGCAATACTTACACTATAGATTATCTTAGGAGATAGGTCAAGGAAAGGTAAACCTATGTGTCTAGAATTTGTAGACTTAGAGAAAGCTTTGACAATGTTGACTGGAACACTCACTTTCAAATTCTGAAAGTGGCAAGGGTAAAATACAGGGAGCAAAAGGCTATTTACAATTCTACAGAAACCAGATGGCAGTTATAAGAGTTGAGGGGCATGAAAGGGAAGCAGTGGTTGGGATGGGAGTGAGACAGGGTTGTAGCCTATCCCCGATACTATTCAGTCTGTATATTGAGCAAGCAGTAAAGGAAACAAAAGAAAATTTGGAGTAGGAATTAAAATCCACCGAGAAGAAATAAAAACTTCGAGGTTTGCCGATGACATTGTAATTCTGTCAGAGACAGCAAAGGAGGGAATGTAACCATATTATGAAAAGGAAAGTTGCTACTCACCATATAGCGGAGATGCTGAATCACAAATTGGCAAACAAAAAGACTGTCACAAATATAGCTTTCAGCTACTAAGGCCTTCTTCAAAAATGGGCGCACGCACACACACACTCTCTCTGCAGTTATGTGTGTGCGAGTTGTATTAGTGCACGTACCGTGTGTGTGTGTGTGTGTGTGTGTGTGTGTGTGTGTGTTTTATTTATTTATTTTTTTATGGAGGCCTTACTGGCCGAAAGATTAATTTGTGACTGTCTTTGTGTTGTACCTATCTGCAACTCAGCATCTCTGCTATATGGTGAGTAACAAGTTTCCTTTTCATAATAGCATTAAATGATAGTCTTATAATACCAATACTTGAGTATATCTGTTTATGACTTGTCCACAGTAGTTAATAATTACTATAACAAAATACCCACCACTCTCACAGTACCCTTCGTTAAAGACTGCTGGTTTTGGAGGGTTAGTCCTCCATCGTGCAGTAACTGTGATGAATGTCAATATTGTTATTACATGTTTAAAGGTGAAATAAAGCCATAAGCAAATTTTCAGTCTCTCATTAAATGTCACAGAAATATTTACTAAACCAGAAAAAATTCATGCAGTAAAAACGACTGAAGTTTTATTATAACAGATTACCAACCAGCATATGCACTTGGCTTGCATTGTGTATCACTTTCCATTGTATGGTTATTAAAGCTGCCGTCAGAATATAAAGAAGTAATGACTTGATGAGGTTTTTCTTCCACAGCACATTCATCCTGCCTTGCTTTCATTATTACTTTGTTTTACAGAGCATTATTCCACTCGAATGAAGAAGTTAGCTTTATGGCATACGTTGTCAGTCATTAGACTTCTACCAAATTGCATTTTTATTCTTCATAGACAGATAGCCCTTAAAGTGGAGTGATAATTTGGAAGTTTTGGAACCCAATGGATGTAAATTTTGGTTATCTTCTACAGTGTAAAGAGGCAGTGGAGTTGATGGCATATCCATTAGTAAGGGGGGGGGGGGGGTAGTTTCAAAATCCATGGGTTCTGCAATGGAAGGCACTGGTGCAGGCTTCACTGGCGGCCACTGCTGCAGGCAATGGGAGGACAGGGAATGTGAGGAGTGGGTGGCAACAGGGAAACACACTGGTGCAAGTGGGAGTCCACATCCAGAACAACGTTGTGAGTGAACATACTGTCTGGCAGACCACCACACTGTGGCAGTGCGATCCCAACAGGGCATGGATGTAGCTGATTTGATGGATGGTCAGCTGCTCCCTACTGGCATCCACCACAAACAACTGCTGACCTTCGTGGCCCACCACAACATGTGGCAGCCACACCTGCTGCTGCCGCCCAAAGGACTGGGCCCAAAGTGCAGTCCTGAGAGGAAAACACGGCAGTCCACAGTGGTCCCTGGGATGCAGCTCAGGGTAAAGCAAATCCAGGAGATTCCATGACTTGCGCCCACACAAACATACTTCCAGACAGCGCCATCATCAAGGGAAACAGCAGACAGGGACTTCATTTGGGTCTTACATTTATGCATCAGGTGCTCCATCTCTTGAGTTAGAAGCCAGGTGAAATGGTGGGGTACTCATATGCTGGATACCGCTGCAAATGCAAACCGTGGCAGTCAGTGATGTTCCGCTGCACAGACTCACTGCCGTATGTACGGAAAATTTCAATGACAACATGCTGACCAAAAAGGGGCCAGTGAAATTGACATGACCCTGTCCTGTGATAAGTGCTCGGGGATCAGCCAACGAGAGGACTGGTGCAGCGGTGCTCCCCGATTCTTTGCACATTCTGCACAAGAGGACATGCAATGTTTTGATCAATTGTCAGCCAGTAAACATGATGTCATGCCAGTGCCATCACACAAATCATATCCCAGTGCATCGCATGCAGCAACTGGAGTACGTGAGGATGCAATTCCGGGGGAATGACCACACGACAGCATTGTTTCTTCATGGCAAGCCCGAGAATTTCCCTGGACAACACTTACCTGACCATGTAGGAGAAAAAATGTACACCATGCGTGATCCCCACCCAAAGAGATGCACCGCAACCAACCCAACTGGATCGCTGAAACCATTTTTCAGAAAAACGGGTCAGCAGCCATGGCAGTCGTGACTTTATGTGCAGTCAGCAGAAAGTTTGACAGGGTTTGCTGCAAGGCATCATATAATGCAAGCACAAGAGCTACGTTTTGCTCAAATTGGTGTGTTGGGCAGTGGAGGGGTAATGAAAGTCATAACAATAGATACTGAGGAGTAGTTCCCACCGCTGTAATCGGTGGGTAGTCCTGTCTGGCAGCTTGGAACTATGGCTTGTGGTCAGTGGTGAGGAGAAACCTTGTCCCATACAGGTAGACATGAAATTTATCAACTGTGAGAATAATAGCTAGTGCCTCCTTTTCCACTTGTGAATAATTACACTGTGCAGCGGAATGAGTCTTTGATGGGTAAGCGATGGGCTGTTTGGTGCCATCTGTATTCCAATTGGGTAGGACGGTGTCAGTGCCACACTGGCATGTGTCACAGGCCAGAGTTCAAAGTTTACATAGTAAAGGAAGCTAGACAGGGAGCAGAGCACAAATGCTGCTCAAGAGATGAAAAGCCCACTGATAATCCAGACCATACAAACTTAACACCCTTTAGCAAAGCTGGATAAGAGGCTGGAAGGTGCATGTTGCCTGGGGAATGAACTGAGCATAATATGAAATATTACACAAAAAGGATTGGAACTCCTACAGGTTCTTGGGTCATGGTAGTTTGAAAATGGTCTTGATGGGGTTGTCTATGGGGCAAGACCATAAGCACATGACCCAAAAAATGCATCTTCAGGGAGAACAGACTGCATTTCTCTGGGCAGATTAAAACTATGTGCCAGACCGAGACTCAAACTTGGGGCCTTTGTCTTTCACAGGCAAGTGCTCTGCTGGCAGAACTGAAACTGTGAGGACAGGTTGTGAGTCGTACTTGGATAGCTCAATCGGTAGAGCACTTGCCCACAAAAGGCAAAGGTCCCGAGTTTGAGTCTTGGTCCGGCACACAGTTTTAATCTGCCAGGAAGTTTCATATCGGTGCACACTCCACTGCAGAGTGAAAATCTCGTTCTGCATTTCTCCTGTTTGCAAGAAAGACCATTCTCCAGAAGGTGCGGGGAAACTGACTGAAGGTTTCGTAAATGCTCCTCTCGAGTAGAGCCTGTGACCCAGATGTCGTCAAGCTAATCGATGCAACAAGAAATGTTCTGAGTTTACTGATCCAAATAACATTAGTAGACGTCTAGTGCAGGCGAGATTCTAAAAGGCAAACAATTAAACTGAAAAACCCAAAGTGGGTCCTGAGGACCACAAAAGTCCAAGAAACCACAAGCATATGAACGAGATGGCCCACAGACTCAATGACATAGGAAAACGATACCCTGAAACTACCAACACGGCAACTCTACCTTTACCTTCTCGCACATGTTAAAGAGAATGGGGTAGACATGACAAAATTTGGGTGCTGCTGATGGCTTAAGAGGCACATATGTATCTGGATCATGAAAAAGAATGGATTGACACACTAAATGCACTTTAGCCAAAAACAGTAAATGCATTATAACAAGGTAAGTTGCTATTCCACAGTCTTATAATGTGTGGAGACGGAGAATTGCACCCACAAAGGTATGTGCTGTTTACTATAAGGAGAAATCTGATTGAATGGCTGTTGCAACTCCAAGCACCCTAAGAGCCGGTATGTATCTAAATTAATTGGACTGACCGTCATTCCCATGTTTACCTGAAATCTGACTGGCCTCCCACCCACTACAATCATCAGCAAAATGTGCTGGGGTGGCACGTGCGGGAAATCGGAGGCAGCCCCAGAGTCCAGTAAAGACATCAGGACATCCATTGACTGACTTACAGCCTATTCACTGTAACAAACAGTAGACGTATCTGCCACCATACCCCACACATGGCCAGCATGTGTGGGCAGTCACAGCAGTCATGCAACAAATAACGGTCGGGGGCAGGACCTCTGACTTGTCCAACGAGCAGGAGGAGAATGACGCCATGGACTTGAAAAACACTGCTGGTGTGAATTAAGATGCTGCAAGTGGCACGATCCCATTGAGCTCAACATGCGCGAGAATGGGCAATGCAACGACATCACTGCATTGGCATTGTCAACAGTCACAACACACTGTGAATTGGTTGGACACTGGTTAAGAGTGGTATCCTGCAGGGTGCAGATGGCTGTTTACCACACACATCCAATTGAGCCTCTAGCCAATTATCCGGAAGTATGTAACTTACCACTGCTGTAAGCTCATGCACTACAACAATTTGAGCAACGTTGGCTAAAGAGAGACGTCGCACTACGTCACTGCTTTAGTCCGAACTTCAAGATTGGTAGCTAACCAGACTATCATATCACAAACTAGTGAGTTGGCATAAGAGGTAGCACATTTGGAACACACAAAATGACACTTGGGTTAGAAGTGTTGGAAATTGATGATCCAGGCTGCATACGACTGACCAAGGCACTTGGGATACTGGTTAAACTACAACTATGCTGCCACTACATGGGTTTGATGTCAGATATACCACATAAGCAACCAACAAAGCTCATCAAAGGGAAGTTTCTTGGGCTCAGTGGAGGACTTCAAATTTTAGGCAACTTTGTACAATCCTGCAGTGTTGGACAACAACAAGGCAGCCTTATCAAATGGATTGACAATATGTTGTAGCTGGCAGTGCAGCAAGAACCACGGCAGGTAATTCTCCCACCTCTCAATCAACTCGTCAAAAGAGGCAAACAGTGTGAGGGAAGGTGGGGACAGTGCAGAAGTTGGAACAGTGGAAGCCTGGCTCTCCACCAGCAAGGCAAGGGCATGAAGCAAATAAACATTCTGGGTTATCAGCAGCCTGCTGTTACTATAGCAACTATAGCTGCTCATTCCGTAGGTGCAACTGTTACTGCCAGCATTGTAGAAATGTAGGGACCATGGGGGCACAAGGGGAAAGGAGAAAGAAAATAGTTGATCATCACATGCATAAGAAGTCCTTAGTTGCCACTTTAGTATCTGCACAGGCATGACAACACTGCATCACTAAATGATTGGTGTGGATAGTTCTCAGGCCAAAGGTGGCTCGATAATAGCCAGGGAACAGAACCCGTATGAGAGGGAAACACTCACCATCTGAATTGATCTGTAAGCCAAGTGTCTGAACCCACATAGGGATGAGCATGGCAAGAACTCAGTGTTTGGATGGCTAATGGCTAAGCACTCTGCACAATACAGTCCATTAGTGGACAAACTCAGA
This sequence comes from Schistocerca americana, assembly GCF_021461395.2. Classification (NCBI taxonomy): domain Eukaryota; kingdom Metazoa; phylum Arthropoda; class Insecta; order Orthoptera; family Acrididae; genus Schistocerca; species Schistocerca americana. The sequence goes on along the minus strand of NC_060130.1, from coordinate 762,675,714 downwards.
GTAAGCACTGGCCCACTTGGCTTGCTGCCGCCTGCAAGTAAACACTTCTGCCAGCAGGTCTGCCCATACCATGCGTCGCGTGTGCCTCTATGGCAGTTTTCCGCACTATCCTGCTGTGCTACACATGCCAGCTTATCTGCCGCCATTGTGACATCTGCTGGCTGGTATACTAAACCCAGTCATTTCCATTAATGTGTTTCTGATTATGATCAGGGATTTGGAAATTATCTGGCCATGGAGGTTCAGTTTGTACAGCTTGTCATACTGGGATTTATGAAAAAATTGTACAGTGCACGAATTTGATGTTTGTATGATCATTTACTATATGATCTGTAGGGTTTTCCTTAAGTGTTTAATGAACCCAATTATGGTTGATTAATTTTTAATCACTGTTAATTTCCCACAACAATATCTTAAGAGTCTGGTGTGCTATAATCACTGCTGCTCCCAGTGTACCTAAACAAAAGCAGTCATTCATACATTCCTGTAATAATCAGTGAGTGAAGTGGTACAGTGGTTGAGACACTGGACTCTCCTTTGGGAGGAATAGACTTCAAACACTTTCTATCATCATCTTGATACAGACTGTCTTCAGTTTCCCTTAAGAGATTGGGGCATGTATTAGAGTGATCCCATTCCCTTCCACCCCATATCTTGGATTGACTTGGCCTCTTATGAAATTGTCATTGACCCAACATTAAACTCCAAGCTTCATTTTTTCCTTACACGCTTCTAATATAATGCATTTCAGCAATCTCCTCTTGTTGAGCCATGGAGTATCTCATTTGCATTGCTTTGACTTGTTTAAGTTATAATTGATAATCGACTGATAGCAACCATGAGCTAGTAAATTTGTGAGGTTTACTAGGGCGAGGCAGGTAGTTAGTGGTTTGAGATGTATGCAGATGTTAATTTCAGTTTTTGAGAGTCCATGATACAGTGAAAAACAGTTGAGTGTTAAGATAGGTATGGCACTCCACAAAATGAATATTTTACATTTATTACATTTGGTTAATTTCCCTGCAATTTCATAAAAAGTTAAACGATGAGTATCACAGTACCCACAAATTTATACTTGGGTTGTATTTATATTTCTCTCATGGATTATCTAAGCCATATTTCACGAATGGAATATCAAACACAACTGATTTTTTTAAATTTTTATTCAATTAGATAGTGCCAACACACACAAAATTAATGTATTTTTGCAGCTTTTGGATGAATTGTATGACATTCACCAAGATCCAAGAAATTCTCTTTGGCGAGGGAATGTCCGTGCTGAAGTTCCTCAACCTTCTTCTGCAAGGCAGGGTGGGAGTAGCAGCAGTGACGAAGAGGATGAAGATGATGCTTCTACATTATCACATGCTCAACAGGAAGATGGTGCAGTGGGTGAAAGGATGAATGTTCCTCTTGTTGATTACATTATCAACGTGGTAAGTATTAGTAATTGGCATCGAAACAAATTGTTCAACATAGACTATTTCAATAATAGCTAGCATTATTGCACATACTGCCCACAGCTCCATTGAAATAAATAAATAAATAAATAATAAACTGTTTCTCTTATTCTTAACCTTTCATCTGCTTGACTAGCTTTACTCAACTTTGCTCCACCAGCTCTACCTCATCCTTTCTTGAACAGTAAATTGTGCATATACAACATAAAATTAAACTTTCTTCATGTCATTTAGCAGTTGATGCCCTACATGAGTGTGTCTTTATATTTCAGATGAAATTTCTAGATTCAATTCTAACTAATAATTCAACAGATGATCACTGCCGTGAGTTCATATCTCAGGGTGGTATTCCTCGCTTAATGAAAATACTGGAAATTTCTTACCTACCTCTTGACCACCCAGTCACATCTGCTGGACAAGCTGTAGCAACTGTCTGCAAATCCATTTTGGTAAATATGATGTATTATAAATGCTTTGCTATATTGTATAATTTCTATTTATTACTTTGGTGATTGTATATTTACACTACAGGGAAAAATGTGTGTATTTACACTGCTGGGAAAAATACAACACCATCAAAGGCAATGTCATTTTATTGGCAAGTGAAGTGACAGGTAGTTCATCACTGAAAGAGATTATGAAAACAAATTCAGACCAAATGAAACATGACACAGTGAAGGGTGCCCAAGCAATCACATCAGTGCACAGTGTAACCTCCTCTGGTGGCAACACAGCTGTGTATTCTTGCATGCAAACAATTTAATGCCAAATGGCATCCTGCAATAGATTGTCCCTCACCTCTTGCACCCCCTTTTGTAGTTTGGCAATAGTTTTTGCAGACCCTAGGAAATGACCAAGTTTCTGCTTCATCATGTCCCATATGTACTCATTTGGTGAGAGATTTGGTGGTCTTGCTGATGTCCCCCTCCCCCTTCTCCCATGAAGCCTGGGATGGGACATCTGTGTGTTGGGTGAATGAGCTCTAGGATACTGATCAGAGGCACACATGGTCTTAATCCTGCAAGCAGATGGCTTCAAATAATCTCTCATGACACAGCAGCTGTGACATGTGCCTGTATTTCATCCCTGGATGATGATCGGTGAGCCACTGCTGCTTGCACAATGCATCAATCTTGACATGCATTTGTACTAAGAGAATGTGCAGAACATGGTCTACAGCTGTGGAAATGTTTGACAGATCACTCTTGAAAACAAGGATTCACAACAGATACATTGTGCCCAATGTGCAGCAATCTGTCAGTACATTTATCCAGCTTCTCGGGGGACCATAATGTGACTGCCATTGTAATGGTTGGTGTTCAACAAGAGTGCATACTCGTCCATTGCACATGGTTGTATGGGGCAAAGGATATGTTACAGGGAGAAGTTCCCACCAGCAGAATTTAGAAAAGCTGATGTTTGTGGGGAAAAATTGAGATGCTGTGGACTGAGTGTCACTGAAGTCGAGCACACTGTTACATGACAGGTTTGGCAACTGTGTGGTCTAGCTTTCTGTTGGCTACTGTTTGGCAGCTTGTTAGTGGTCCTTCCCATGTATAATGCCACACAGTGGTTGCAGCTAAGTTGGTATACCACATGGCTTCTTTTACTGGTGGCCCTGCCTTTGGTGGGGTATGAAATGCCTGTGAAAGGACTGGAGGTAGATGGTAATGAGAGAATGTATGGGACAGGTTTTGCACCTAGGTCTTTACCAAGGATGAGCCATGGGGCAAGGAGATGGGAGCAGACATGGAACATGACAGACAAGGATACTGTGTAGGTTGGGTAGGTGGTGGGATAGGTGGGGAGGATATTTCTCATTCAGGACAGGATAAGAGGTTTTCAAAACTTTGGCAGAGAACTTGATTCAGCTGCTTCAGTCCAGTGGTAGTGACTCAGTTGGGGGAGGGTAGGAGGGGTCAGTGGTGACTGGAGAGACAAGGCATGGGAGATTCGTTTCTGGAAAAAGTGTGGAGGGTAATTTTGGTTTGTGAAGGCTTCGGCAAGACCCTAAACATATTTGAAGAGAGGTTTTCTGTCACTGCAGATCTTAGACCACGGATGGCTAGACTATATGTAAGGGCTTACTGATGTGTAATGGGTGGGAGGTGTTGAAATGGAGGTACTATTCATCATTGATAGGTTTGATGTGGATGGAGGTACTGATGGCACCATCCATGAGATGGTAGACATTGAGGAAGGTGGCTTAGGAATGGAATCGGGAAAAGGTGTTGAGATTCTACAGGAGTGTATGTAGAATATCCTCACACTCAGTCCAGATCATAAAGATGTCAGCAATGTATCTGAAACAGGTGCGGGCTGTGGGATTTTGGGCGACGAGGAAGCATTCCTCTAGATGGCACAAGAATAGATGGCTATAGGATGGTGCTATTTCCTTTTGTTACTGTTCTCTATCACATTACTTTGTGTCTATCCTTTTCTTTCTTATTTTCCTATGTTCCATCATCACCTTCAAAACCACATATCCTTTTGACCTACTTACCAAGAATCCTGTGACATATTGACTTTCCAGCCAACATGTAGCAACTGTCTGACATGTGTGCATCAGATGACAATTTGCTTGTGCTATCTGTAGGTGCAGTTCCCAGAATCCCACATGTTCCTCACCAATATAATTATACATGGACCTTCAAACACAGTTATCAGGCTTTTATTTGTTTTTATTTCTGTTTTGACTTTGATACAATCCTACTTTCACTGACATTTTATTTTGTCATCATCTCTGCTTTTTTTGTATTTCATCTGGTTTCACTGCTTTTTTACTAAACTTCACCTGATTTCACACTCTCTTACTAAATTTGGTTTCATCTATTATGAGTTTTTAAGACATTCCTACACTATGTAATCAAAAGTATCCGGACACCTCAAAAACATACGTTTTTTGTATTGAGTTCATTGTGCTGCTACCTGCTGCCAGGTACTCCATATCTGTGACCTCAATAGTCATTAGACGACATGAGAGAACAGAATGGGGTGCTCCGCGGAACTCACGGACTTTGAACGGGGTCAGGTGATTGGGTGTCACCTGTATCATATGTCTGTATGCGAGATTTTCACACTCTTAAACATCCCTAGGTCCACTGTTTCTGATATGATAGTGAAGTGGAAACGTGAAGGGACACGTACAGCACAAAAGTGTACAGGCCAACCTTGTCTGTTGACTGACATTGGCCGCTGACAGTTGAAGAGGGTCGTAATGTGTAATAGGTAGACATCTATCCAGACCATCACAAAGGAATTCCAAACTGCATCAGGATCCACTGCAAGTACTATGAAAGTTAGGCGGGAGATGAGAAAACGTGGATTTCATGCTCGAGTGGCTGCTCATAAGCCGCACATCATGACGGTAAATGTCAAATGATACATCCCTTGGCGTAAAGAGTGTACACGTTGGATGATAGAGCAGTGGAAAAACGTTGTGTGGAGTGACAAATCAGGGTACACAATGCGGCAATCTGATGGCAGGGGGTGGGTATGGTGAATGCCCGGTGAAAGTCAGCTGCCAGCGTGTGTAGTGCCAACTGTAAAGTTCGGAGGCAGTAGTGTTATGGTGTGGTCATTTTTTTCATGGAGGTGGCTTGCACCTCTTGTTGTTTTGTGTGACACTATCACAGCACAGGCCTACACTCTTGTTTTAAGCACCTTCTTGCTTCCCACTATTGAAGAGCAATTCAGGGATGGCGATTGTGCAGGCCAGATCGTGTTCAAAGATACGGAGTCCTGACCTGAATCCTACAGAACACCTTTGGGATGTTATGGAATGCCGACTTTGTGCCAGGCCTCACCAACCAACATCAGTACCTCTCCTCAGTGCAACACTCCTTGAAGAATGGGCTGCCATTCCCTAAGAAACCTTCCAGCACCTGATCGAGCATATGCTTGCAAGATTGGAAGCTTCATCAAGGCAAAGGGTGGGCCAACACCATATTGAATTCCAGCATTACCAGTGGATGGCACCACAAACTTGTAAGTCATTTTCAGCCAGGTGTCTGGATACTTCTGATAACATAGTGTATGTGTTTTTGTGTTTTTTATCCTTCTTTATGGATCCTTGCTCTTTCTATTTGTGGCAGTACAGAAAAGGTCCACTGATCCCAGTCAGAACCCACTACCAGATACTGTACCTGTATTGCGTAGCTTGTGGAAGCCCGCTAGACGGCCTGATCATCACAATACCCATGTCCAGCTGTTAGCCATCCTTCCACCTTGACATTTAGCTGCTCACGTTCCATCAGTCCAGAGCTCTCAACATTCTAATCCTGCCTGTTTGCCTCATTCTCCTGCCATGGACTAGCAGTGCCCACTACCATAACAGTGTAAATCAAATCCCCCCCCCCCCCACACACACACACACACACCTCCTTATAGCAGTCACACCTTACTCAGCAGACCTGATACATCTGCCACATCCTCCAAAACTTCTTCCTCCACCCTTAAGAGCCTAGATAGACCTGTAACACAATTATAAACCTGCCTCCAAAAGCTTCAGTCCCACTGAAGTATCAATCCTATTCAGAAGCTCAGCTTTTGCCCCAGGCAGAAATTGTCATGCTTGGCTTGTTTAGTACCTGTGCTCTGTTTCACAGCCCTACAGTAAAAACACTTTTTCTATCACCAACCCTACTAATCAGACTCAACCTAAAAAGCAAAACAGAATCCTGCCTTACTCAGTTTACTCATCCATCTAATGGTGAGTCTCACTCACTCATCCCAAATCACCCCTGATAACATTCCAGAATGTGCTAATTTAACCATTGTTTCCCAAATCCTTCAACATGGAAATAAACATCACATATGCAGAAATAAACTCAGTTTACCACCTAAAAACTGATCCTGATCCTGTAGTCCTACCTGTCAACAAAGGCTCCAGTACTAGTTATGAACTTCAGCGGTTATCTAGTTTAGGGTTTCTACCAACTGTCAGACTGGTCCACCCACAACCTCCACCATAGATAACCCATTGCAGGGATACAGAATGTTTTCCAGACCCTCCTTAAACCCCTAGGTCCATCCCAGAACCTCTACCTTGAGTCTTATCTCTGTCCTCACCCCCACCACTCTCCAAACTCCTACCTTGTTTATCCTTCACAAAATGAATAAACCTGATCACTCATGATGTCCCATTGTGGCTGGACACTGTGCCCCCATAGAAATACTCTGCCTTGTAGACAAACATCTTCAGATTATTAGGCATAATATACCTTCCTATGTAAATGATACCAATCAATCCCTCTATGAACTACCTACAATCCCTCTATGAACTACCTACAGTTCCTGTGCCTACTTTGCCATTGTTGATTCCACCTTCTTGTACTCTAACATCCCTAATACCCATGATCATGCTGCTATTGAACAGTATTTTTCCCAGTGCCAAACTTAATACAAATCTACAATTTCCTCCTTGGTCATCATGCCCAACTATATCCTCACCAACAGTTATTTCTCCTTTGAAGACATCACCTACAAAGAAATCATTGGTGTATCAATGAGTACCTGTGTGGTACCATCCTATGCCAAACTCTTCATGGGTCATTTAGACGAATCCTTCCTAACAACCCAGAATCACAAACTCTTCAGCTAGCTCAGATTGAATGATGACCTCTTCATGATATGAACCTAGGATAAGGCCAACATCTTCGCATTCCTCTAGAATGTCAACACCTTCTCCCCTGTTCACCTCTGGTCCTCCTCAGTCCAACAGGCCACCTTCCCCAACAATGACCTCCATCTCATGAATGGACTACGGGTACCTCTGTCCACATCAAATCTACCAGCAATACCTCAGTCTCAACAGCTGACATCCATACCACACCAATGAGTCACTTCCATACAGCCTAACCACCCATGGTTGTCACTTCTGCAGTGATATGCAGTCAGTTTCCAAATACGCTGAGGGTCTGGAAATAATATCCCTTGCCTTGTGACCACAGTTGCCTACAAACCCTCAAATATCAGCTGATAGACCACAAAGTAGTACACTCCTTGTGGCTTGTATCATCCAGGACTGGAGATACTGAATCATGTTCGCTGCCTAGGTTTTGAGTACCTCTTTGTCATGCTCTGAAATGTGTCCTCTCAGCTGTATTCTTCTCCCCTCCGACAGTGTTATTCCACTTGGCATACAAACTACACTGTGTCCTTCTACATTCCTATTCCAACCTTATCCCCAGCCATTTGCTCCATGGCTTATATTCATGGAAAAGACCTAGATGGAAGAGGGCTCCTGATGCTGCACCTAGCATCCTACCATACTGTCCCCACCATGGCCCTACACACACGCACAGGCAGTACTAGAGTATCTCCCCCCCCCCCCCCCCCCCCCTCCCACCATTATCCTGCTGTCCCTCCCGCCACCCTGTTTCACACCTGTTCTGTACATTCACTACATAGCCTATCAGAGATTGCCACTCAATGCAGTTGTACTTCGAGGTATGTGCGCGGGCATGTGTGTTTAGGAGTAGTTGGGTTCAGACCCCCATATGGTCATCTGGGTTTAGATTACTATAATTTCCACAAAATAGATTAGTGTGAATACCAGGATGGTTTCTTTGAAATGAAAAGGCCATACCCAATTTCCTTCTCATTCTTCCCCAGTCATTGTTGTGCTCCATATCTAATGTCCTCATTATATGTAAATTAAACCCCTACCTTCCTTCAACTGACAATTTGTTCCAAAGAAAGTTCAAAACATTGTTGCCATTTCTAATGTTTTGCTCCCAGCATTACATGAGGAAGTGCTATCATTCACATACCTTGTTTCCCCACTGCAATCCATTAATAATTAGTGAGGTGGGAAGTAAGTTCACTTCACATTCTACTCCCTGCTGTACCAGTCACTTACGGGGAAGAATAGGGGGTGGAGGCTGGCTAAAAGAAAATGTAGTCTCTCTCTCTCTCTCTCTCTCTCTCTCTCTCTCTCTCTCTCTCTCTCTCTCTCTCTCACACGCAATTAAATTTTCTGTGTACTACAATTTCCATTGAAGGTGTACAACTGATAAAGTAGTCAAAAATATCATACCGGTCTCATTGTTCTGAATACAGGGGCATAGAGGAATTCAGAGAAATAAATCAATAAAACAGGTGATGAGAAAATGAAAGTATTGAATAATAAGTTGAGCTGAATTGTACAAACAATTTGGTCACGAGTAGTTGTCCTCTGCCCACTTAAAATGAAGTTGTTTCAAAATGGTTGGAAACAGGAGAAGGTGCTCTCCTGTTCTGGTGGGAAGAACAGTGTTTCTAGTGCCTCTGCCACAATTTCAGTTTTATTCATTTCAGCTGATGGTGCTTTATGCAGGAACAAATCTTTTGATTAGGCAAGATTAGACACATTCTCACTCCATAATAATAAGCTTATTGCTCAATGCTAGAGAGTTTTGTACATTTGATTTTTTCCCTTCATTGTGTGGGTTATTCATTGAAATGGCAAAGGTAAGATGTGTAGCATGTTGGTCTTACTCTTCTTTTAAAGTCATTAACTACTTTTATATCTGCAATATTATTTATTTCTGTTTCACACACTATTCTTAAAGTCTACATAAATCTATGAAAATATCAAGTTTCTTGTTCTTTATAAAAAAACATCGCACGACAGTGTTTGTATGTGAATAAGGTCTGAAATGTGCTTATATATTCTTGTTTCTGTTGGGGAAATGAATGATGATATTCAGATTTATAACCTGACTTTTCAGTGGCCATACTGTGCATATTTCTTTTTATTGACCATGGATGTTATGTAATGTAGCTTTTTCTGTTAGTGGTAATAACCTCTGTGCACATATGAAAGGACAAGATATGATGATTTCCTATTTGCTTTTTATTTACAGAATCTTACACACGAAGGAGAAATCTTCAGGGTTGGCCTGGAAAATATGGAAACTATTCTTAGTCGTATGACTGAGCTTCAGTTGGCCACTATCAATGCAAATGGCTCCATATTGTTGCATGAACTGGCAATACAAGCAAATGCTGAGGTGGCATTCAACTCGGTGCATTCCTTACCTCTCCTCCATGGAGTGAACAGTATTCATGGTTATGTAGTAATGTTCCTTAATCTGAGTCGCTCGAGTCAGGTACTGTATCAATATTATCATATAAACAACTTTGCTCTAGTCATAAGAATAGTATTCCTGTGACAGTCTTTACTGAGCTACTAAATTTTTATTCAGTATCCATGAAAGTGGCTGATAATGTGATTTAGCTATTGCTATTCATAAGGATAGCTGTAGTAAGCATCGGCTTGTCAATAAGATATTGAAATGGCAACTATGGAAAAGGTACTCTGTGAACAGGAAAATGGTACTAATAATTGAGTCTGCTGAATTACAACAGTATAAACATCGAACAGTTGAAGATCTATAATAATAGGAAAAGGTTAGATTGCTACTCACCGTAAAGATGACTTGTTCAGTTGCAGACAGGCACAATAAGACTGTTACACATCTAGCTTTCGGCAGTAGCCTTATTCAGAAAAAGACACATGCACTCTAGCGCGCGCGAGCGTGCTCGTTCTCTCTCGCGCGCGCGAGCGCGCTCGTTCTCTCTCGCGCGCGCGAGCGCGCTCGTTCTCTCTCGCGCGCGCTCTCTCTCGCGCGCGCGAGCGCGCTCGTTCTCTCTCGCGCGCGCGAGCGCGCTCGTTCTCTCTCTCGCGCGCGCGAGCGCGCTCGTTCTCTCTCGCGCGCGCGAGAGCGCTCGTTCTCTCTCGCGCGCGCGAGAGCGCTCGTTCTCTCTCGCGCGCGCGAGAGCGCTCGTTCTCTCTCGCGCGCGCGAGAGCGCTCGTTCTCTCTCGCGCGCGCGAGAGCGCTCGTTCTCTCTCGCGCGCGCGAGAGCGCTCGTTCTCTCTCGCGCGCGCGAGAGCGCTCGTTCTCTCTCGCGCGCGCGAGAGCGCTCGTTCTCTCTCGCGCGCGCGAGAGCGCTCGTTCTCTCTCGCGCGCGCGAGAGCGCTCGTTCTCTCTCGCGCGCGCTCTCTCTTTTTCTCGCGCGCGCTCTCTCTTTTTCTCGCGCGCGCTCTCTCTTTTTCTCGCGCGCGCTCTCTCTTTTTCTCGCGCGCGCTCTCTCTTTTTCTCGCGCGCGCTCTCTCTTTTTCTCGCGCGCGCTCTCTCTTTTTCTCGCGCGCGCTCTCTCTTTTTCTCGCGCGCGCTCTCTCTTTTTCTCGCGCGCGCTCTCTCTTTTTCTCGCGCGCGCTCTCTCTTTTTCTCGCGCGCGCTCTCTCTTTTTCTCGCGCGCGCTCTCTCTTTTTCTCGCGCGCGCTCTCTCTTTTTCTCGCGCGCGCTCTCTCTTTTTCTCGCGCGCGCTCTCTCTTTTTCTCGCGCGCGCTCTCTCTTTTTCTCGCGCGCGCTCTCTCTTTTTCTCGCGCGCGCTCTCTCTCTTTCTCGCGCGCGCTCTCTCTCTTTCTCGCGCGCGCTCTCTCTCTTTCTCGCGCGCGCTCTCTCTCTTTCTCGCGCGCGCTCTCTCTCTTTCTCGCGCGCGCTCTCTCTCTTTCTCGCGCGCGCTCTCTCTCTTTCTCGCGCGCGCTCTCTCTCTTTCTCGCGCGCGCTCTCTCTCTTTCTCGCGCGCGCTCTCTCTCTTTCTCGCGCGCGCTCTCTCTCTTTCTCGCGCGCGCTCTCTCTCTTTCTCGCGCGCGCTCTCTCTCTTTCTCGCGCGCGCTCTCTCTCTTTCTCGCGCGCGCTCTCTCTCTTTCTCGCGCGCGCTCTCTCTCTTTCTCGCGCGCGCTCTCTCTCTTTCTCGCGCGCGCTCTCTCTCTTTCTCGCGCGCGCTCTCTCTCTTTCTCGCGCGCGCTCTCTCTCTTTCTCGCGCGCGCTCTCTCTCTTTCTCGCGCGCGCTCTCTCTCTTTCTCGCGCGCGCTCTCTCTCTTTCTCGCGCGCGCTCTCTCTCTTTCTCGCGCGCGCTCTCTCTCTTTCTCGCGCGCGCTCTCTCTCTTTCTCGCGCGCGCTCTCTCTCTTTCTCGCGCGCGCTCTCTCTCTTTCTCGCGCGCGCTCTCTCTCTTTCTCGCGCGCGCTCTCTCTCTTTCTCGCGCGCGCTCGCTCTCTTTCTCGCGCGCGCTCGCTCTCTCTCTTTCTCGCGCTCGCTCTCTCTCTTTCTCGCGCTCGCTCTCTCTCTTTCTCGCTCTCGCTCTCTCTCTTTCTCGCTCTCGCTCGCTCTCTTTCTCGCTCTCTCTCGCTCTCTCTCTCGCTCTCTCTCGCTCTCTCTCTCGCTCTCTCTCGCTCTCTCTCGCTCTCTCTCGCTCTCTCTCGCTCTCTCTCGCTCTCTCTCGCTCTCTCTCGCTCTCTCTCGCTCTCTCTCGCTCTCTCTCGCTCTCTCTCGCTCTCTCTCGCTCTCTCTCGCTCTCTCTCGCTCTCTCTCGCTCTCTCTCGCTCTCTCTCGCTCTCTCTCGCTCTCTCTCGCTCTCTCTCGCTCTCTCTCGCTCTCTCTCGCTCTCTCTCGCTCTCTCTCGCTCTCTCTCGCTCTCTCTCGCTCTCTCTCGCTCTCTCTCGCTCTCTCTCGCTCTCTCTCGCTCTCTCTCGCTCTCTCTCGCTCTCTCTCTCTCTCTCTCTCTCTCTCTCTCACACACACACACACACACACACACACACACACACACACACACAAATATATATGTATCTCTTTCTAGTTTATCATGGCTGTCTTGAGTGACAACCTGATCATCTGTGAATAACAGCGTGTTGATGTGCCTTCCTCCTAATATTTATGCTTCATGGTGTTCTTGTTCTTCTCCATTCATTGATTGTGTTATATAATTTTGTTGCTGATAAGCTACACCCTCGTTGTACTCCATGAGGGGAGGGAGGGAGGGAAGAATGAATGAATGAATGAATGAATGAATGAATGAATGCCTGCCTGCCTGGATGCCTGGATGCCTCTGTACCTGGCCTAATCTCTCGTACCTTACTCCTGTGATCCCTGTGTGAGATACAAACTGATTGCAATGTAGTTGTCAAAGTCTTGCTTGAATACCCGTTGTGTTGCGCTTCCATATGGTCTATACTGACCTATGAGGATTCTTGCAGTGTGTCTTATTTCATTTGATTTCTGCTGTCTTACTGACTGGGTAAGAACTTCAGTTGCTGGAGTAGTACTCTACATTTGCTCACATTACTATCCTGTATACATTTTATCAATATGTACACTGCACTTCTGCTGAACCTTTCTGAGAAACATAAGTCTTAATTCACCACCCTATTGTAGAGTTTACATAATCATCCAATTTCATGTGCTTCACAGAATTACCCCTGAAAACGTAATCAGTGTGATGTGCCAAAGATGTCCACCTCTAATATTATAATCATGTACTATCAGGTTCTTAATCCATGTTACAGGCATTATCATACATTTATGTATGGTACGTTTAAAGAGAGCTGCCATTCATTGCAAAGTGCATATTTTGGGCATGTCTGTCAGCATTTTTCTACAGTGATAACATGACAATGAATCATCAGCAAACAATCTGGTAATGCCACTGATCCTGTCTGATAACTCTTTTTGTATATATTGAGAACATTAGTGGTCCTGTGACACTTCCTTGGTGCGCACGCAATGTTACTTTAATTCCTACCGAACATTCACTATCCTGTGTGTACTATGTTCTAATAGCTGAAAATCCATGAAGCTAATAGCGTATTTGTAAAGATAATCCCTACAGTCATAACTTGGTGCGGTGCAATGTTGGACACATTTTGAAATCTGGAATGACAGAATATACCTGTTAACCAGCATTAACTCTTCACAAAATACCATGTATGAATAAAGCAAGTAGTGTTCTATGCAAAAGGTTTTTCCTGAATCCATCATTGGATCATCTCATTATCTTTAAACGGCTCCGTGCCCGGGCCCGACGCCTTATTCGCCTATGGAAGCAGGAGTGCTGGGAACGGTATGTCTCCACCATCGGCACCTGTACCTGACCATCGCAGGTTTGGTGTGAGATTAGGTGACTCTATGGGTATCAGACACCCGTCAGTGTACCTGGGCTTTCCCTGAATGGAACAGTCTGTACTGAATCAGACATGATTGCAGAACTCTTAGCAGGGCATTATGCTCAGAGTTCCACTCCTACGAATTACCCACTGGCCTCCGGCTCCCTGAAAGAGTGGTTGGAAAGTCTGAGCCTTTCGTTCCATATGCGCGACCCCGAATTGTACATTGCTCCATTCAGTGAGTGGAAATTCCACAGTGCCCTAGCCGGTGGCCCTGATACGACTCCCGGGCCAGATCGCATCCACTATCGTATGCTCAAACACCTCTCTGTACTCTGCCAGCGACACCTCTTTGACATTTTCAACCGTATCTGGGTTGAGGGTGAGTTCCTCTCTCAATGGTGGGAAAGCATTATCGTCCCAGTGTTGAAGCCTGGCAAGAGCCCCCTGGAGGTGGACAGCTACCACCCCATTAGCCTCACCAATGTTATGTGCAAGTTGCTCGAACACATAGTGAGCCGGAGGTTGAGTTGGCTACTTGAGTCTCAGGGTCTTCTGGCTCCGTCCCAGGGTGGGTTGTGTAAGGGCCACTCTGCCACCGATAATCTGGTCTGCCTGGAGTCAGCATCTGATTGCTGTCTTTTTTGACATGCGGAAGGCATATATGACATGACGTGGTGACATGCCGTCCTCACCACGCTTCATGGGTGGGGTCTCACGGGCTCACTCCCGCTTTTCATTCAAAATTTTCTGTCACTTCATTCCTTCAAGATAGTTCCTCCCATAGTTCCTCCAAAGTCCAGGAGAATGGGGTCCTGCAAGGCTCTGTCTGGAGTGTCTGCTTCTTTCTAGTTGCTATCAATGGGCTAGCTGCAGCTGTGGGAATGTCCCTATTGGCTTCTTTGTATGCTGATGACTTTTGCCTGGATTATAGCTCCACTGGCATTGCGGTTGCTGAACGGCAGCTACAGGGCACTATCTGCAAGGCACAGTGTTGGGCCGCCATGGATGGCTTCCAGTTCTCAGCTGTCAAGACCTGCATCATGCGTTTCTGCCATCTTTGCACTGTTCACCCTCAGCCATGGCTTTATCTGGACAGTGAACCTCTTGCCGTGGTGGAGACACTTCGGTTTTGGGCTTGTGTTTTGATGCCCGGTTGACTTGGCTCCCTCGTATTCGGCACCTTAAACAAACGTTGTGGCGCCATCTTAACACTCTTCGTTGCTTGAGTCCACAATTGGTCTGTCCTTCGATGACTGTACCAGGTGTTGAATCAGTCCCGTCTCAATTATGGGAGCCAGGCTTATGGATCGGCATCGCCTTCTCCGATGTGGTTGCTTGACCCCATGCTTCACTGCAGGATCCAACTTGCAGCTGGAGCTTTCTGCACAAGTCCTGTAAACAGCCTGCTCGTGGAGGCTGGTGTCCCTCCATTGTGGATCCAGCGCCAACGACTACTGGCCGCTTACACTGCACATGTTTGTAGCTTGCCTGGGCATCCAAATTACCGTCTCCTATTCCCCAACTCAGTCGTCCATCTTCCAGAACAGTGTCCCCAGTCAGGGTGTACGATTGCGGTTCGCACCCGGGCTCTTCTCTCTGGGCTTCAGTTTTTCTATCTCCTACATCTTTTCAGGGCCCATATATGTATACCCCTGTGGTGTGTGCCCCGCCCATGCCTTCGGCTGGATTTGGTACAGAGCCCGAATGACTCAGTCTATCCTGAGGCCCTCCACTGCCTCCCTTCCATACTTGCTGCATTTCATGGCTCTGACATGGTCTGTACCAACGGTTTGATGGTTACTGGTCGAGTTGGTTATGCTCCTACTCTTGGGGATCATTCTGAACAATGCTCATTGCTGGCTGACTGCATTGTTTTCACTGCCGAGCTGGTCGCCATCTCTTGCGTCCTAGAGTATATCCGTTCCTGCTCAGGTGAGTCCTTTGTTATCTTTAGTGACACCCTGAGCGGTCTACGAACTATCAACCAGTGTTTTTCTCACTCTCATCTGGTGATGGCTGTCCCGGAGTCCATCCACACATCTTGCCCGTTGCGGCCGCTCCATGGTTTTTATGTGGGCCCTGGGTCATGTCGGCATCCTGGGTAATGAACGTGTTGACACACTGTCCAAACAGGCTGTCGGTGCACTGGCTTCGGAGATTGGACTTTCTGAGTGTCATCTCCATTCAGTTTTGCGGCAGAAGGTCCTTGGTACCTGGAGTGATGAATGGTGCACCCTGCCTTCACCCAACAAACTTCAGATCGTCAAGGAGACTACTGGTGTGCTGCTCCTCCTTGCGAGCCTCTCGCAAGGACTCTGTTGTACTCTGCTGGCTGCTTATTGGCCACACCTGGATGACACACGGTTATTTATTGCATTCCCCCCTGTGGGTTCGGGGGGGTAAGAATAGGCCCGCGGTATTCCTGCCTGTCGTAAGAGGTGACTAAAAGGAGTCTCAACCTTTTCGGCCTTATGTGATGGTCCCCTCTCGGGTTTGACCTCCATCTTTCTAAATTGTTCTGAAGAGCGAACCAATTGGGGAAGGGCGCCTTACATGGTGCACTGTATCTGTTGTGCATTGAGACCTTTAGCCGGCTTTCTCATCGTTGAAATGGTGTCCTGCTCGTTTTCCATCTCTTGTGCGAGGATACGTCCCTGGGTGCGATTACCACGCTGCACTGTGCAGTGTTACTTTTAGCTGCGACGACGACCTTATACGTTTTTGCACCTAAGATCCAGCACGGTAACCAGTCCGTTGTGGTGGCGCCGCCATGTACCCTGTTGGTTGTAGCCCCCGGACAACACAGGGATCGCTCTACTGATGTCTGCGCAGTTTACTCCCCATGTGTGCCAAGGAGTAGATGCCCATCTCCCAGGGGCATCAGGACTCCCGACAATGGCCATCCTGCCAGGTGGCTCTTGCTGTGGCTGGGTGGCGCTCATGGGGAGGGCCCTTGGTCGGAGTAGGTGGCATCAGGGCGGATGTCCCGCAATGAAGTGTGGTACATCATTTCTTGCTGGTGGCCAGCCACCAGCAGTCTGAGCGTTCAAGGGCTCATTTTAAAGCTAACGTTTATGACCCCAAATCGTTCCCATCCCTGGCCACACCATGGGAGGAACGAAAGGCAATGAATGACAGTGACATGTATTCGCCCAGGTATCTCATCTGTACCAGAGCTGATGGGGAATCCTTTGTATCCCTGAAGCCACAGTTCTTTGTAGAGCATTTGGAGGACAAGTTTGGGGAGGTGGAGGGCTTGTGTAAAATGCGCTCTGGGTCAGTTTTGATAAAAACAGCATCCTCCGCCTAGTCACGGAGGTTGCTTGCTTGTGACAAGTTGGGGGATGTTAATGTTACCATCACACCACATAAGAGTTTAAATATGGTCCAGGGTGTTATTTTCCATATGAACCTAGTTTTGCAGTCTGATGACGAGCTGCGTGCCAACTTAGAGCGTAGAGGTATTCATTTCTTCCGGCGCGTTCATAGGGGTCCGAGGGACAATTAGGTTGCTATCGGTGCCTTCATCTTGGCCTTCGAGGGTGATACATTACCGGAGAAGGTCAAGGTGATGGTCTACTGTTGTGATGTCAAGCCCTATATCCCTCCCCCGATGCGGTGCTTTAAGTGCTGGAAGTTCGGCCATATGTCTTCCCGCTATACATCCAGCCTCACATGTCGAGATTGCGGATGCCCATCTCATCCCGATACTCCATGTGCTCCGCCTCCCATCTGTGTCAACTGTGGAGAGCCTCATTCACCTTGCTCACCAGACTGCAGGATCTTACAGAAAGAACGCAAAGTCATGGAATGTAAAACCCTGGACCGACTGACTTACACTGAGGCTAAGCGGAAATTTGAACGGCTACATCCCGTTAGCATGATGTCATCTTATGCCTCCACTGTCACTCCTGCTCCAGCTCCTTTAGCTGCACCACAGACAGTCAGCTCTCAGTGTCAGAGGACCTCACCTGCCCCCTTGACGATGGGGGCCCCTTCTCTTGCTGTTGCTCCCACACCATCTACCTTGGGAGCAGCACCCACTAAACCACCGGGGACACCAGTCCCCACATCTAAGCCGGAGAAGCGTAAGTCTTCTTCGGCTTCTCTCGCTCGAAAGGGATCCCTTGGGTCCCTCCCTTCCCAGGTTCCCACCAGCGGCACAGCAGACACCAACCAGTGGCTGAAGAAGCCACAGGTCGCTGGTCGTCGAGCTTTGCGATCATCTTCGGTTCCAGAGACTGACACCAATAAGCCCTCTCAACAATGGATACCGAAGGAACAGCGAGAGAAAACGACATTGAAGCCCCGTAAGACCAAGGTACCTGCGGTGGCTCCTACTCCACCGCAACCTACAAGCTCTGTGTCTGAGGATGAGGTGGAGATTCTTGTGTCCGCTGAGGACCTCAATCTCGCCGGTCCCTCAGACGCAATGTATAGCATTTGCACAGGTGCTCCATTGGAGGCAGCAGGTGACCCAGCGGCGTAATCTGCCTTCCCAGTCCCATCACGCCTTTCTCGGACATGGACAATATCCTCTTCCAGTGGAACAGCAGCAGTTTCTTCCATCATCTAGCTGAGCTCCGACAACTTATCAGCCTTCACCCTTTCTTCTGCATTGCTCTTCAGGAAACTTGGTTTCCAGCAATGTGAATCCCCGCCCTCTGTGGCTATCGGCATTATTATAAGAACCGAGCAGCTTATGAAAGGGTATCTGGTCCTTAACTATGTCCTTAACTATGTCCTTAACTCTCTTCACAGCAGGTCTGTCCCTCTACAAACAGCTTTAGAGGGTGTCACTGTTAGGGTGTGGACGCCACAGGCTATTACCATCTGCAGTCTTTACCTTCCACCGGATGGTGATGTCGTGCAGCATGAGCTGGCTGCGCTGCTCACCCAATTGCCGTCACCTTTCTTGTTACTGGGTGACATCAACGCCCATAACCCTCTGTGGGGTGGGTCAGTGGCAACAGGTCAAGGCGCCACCATTGAGCATTTATTGGCACAGCTCGATCTTTCACTTTTAAATGATGGTTCCTTCACACACTTCAGCATGTTACATACTCCGCCATCGACCTTTTGATCTGTAGCCCTAGCCTCTTACCGTCTGTCCATTGGAGTGTGCATGACGACTTGTGTGGCAGTGACCACTTTCCGATCCTTCTGTCACTGCCACAACGTCGCTCTTCTGGGTGCCCGAGCAGATGGGCTATGAATAAGGTGACTGGGACTTGTTCTCCTCCATTGCCGCTATTGAGCCTCTCTCTAATGACGACATTGATGCAGTGGTTCACTCAGTCACCACCAGCATCGTTACTGCCACAGAATCTGCCATTTCCAGTTCTTCTGGGTCCCCTCAGCGGCGGACTGTGCCTTGGTGGTCGCCTGAGATCGCTGAGGCGATTAAAGATCGCCGGCGGGCACTACAGCATCACAAGCGACATCCCTGCATTGAACACCTCACCACCTTCAAACGGCTGCGTGCGCGGGCCCGCCGCGTTATCCGCCAAAGCAAGCAGGAGTGCTGGGAGCGGTATGTGTCCACCATTGGCCTCCATGTCTCTCCATCACAGGTCTGGGCCAAGATCCGACGCCTCTATGGCTATCGGACCCCTGTCAGTGTCCCTGCACTCTCCCTGAATGGAGCAGTTTGTACAGACTCCGACGAAATTGCCAACAGCTTGGCAGTGCATTTTGCTCTTAGTCCTGCTTCTTCCAATTACCCACTGGCCTTTCGCTCCATTAAAGAGTGGATGGAACGTCGGAGCCTTTCTTTTCGCACCCACCGTTCTGAATCCTACAATGCTCCATTCAGTGAGTGGGAATTTCACACTGCCCTTGCCGCTTGCCCTGATACCGCTCCTGGGCCAGATCGCATTCACTGTCAGATGCTGAAACACCTTTCAGTGGACTGCAAGTGACGCCTCCTCAACCTTTACAACCGTCTCTGGGTCGAGGGTGAGTTTCCGTCGCAATGGCGGGAAAGCATTGTCATCCCCGTTTTGAAACCGGGCAAGAGCCCTTTGGAGGTGAACAGCTACCGCCCCATTAGCCTCACCAACTTTCTTTGCAAGCTTCTCAAACGGATGGTGAGCCGGCATTTGAATTGGGTACTGGAGTCTCGGGGCCTTCTGCCTCCATCTCAGGGTGGGTTCCGTAATGGCCGCTCCCGCCACTGACGATCTGGTGAGCCTGGAGTCGGCCATCTGTACTGCCTTTGCTCGCCATCAGCATATAGTTGCTGTCTTTTTCGACATGCGGAAGGCATACGATACGACATGGCGTCATCACATACTTTCTACGCTTCATGGATGGGGTCTTCGGGCCCCTCTGCCGATCTTTATCCAAAATTTTCTGTCGTATCGTACCTTCCGTGTGCAAGTCGCGGCCTCTCATAGTTCCTCCCGAGTCCAGGAGAAAGGGGTACCACAGGGATCTGTCCTCAGTGTCTGCCTGTTTTTAATTGCAATAAACGGGCTCGCTGCAGCAGTGGGAAATTCTGTCTCCGCTTCCCTGTATGCTGACGACTTCTGCCTTTACTACAGCTCTACTGGCATTGCAGCTGTTGAACGTCAGCTACAGGGCGCTATCCGCAAGGTGCAGTCTTGGGCTGTAGCACATGGTTTTCAGTTTTCGTCTGCCAAGACCTGCGTTATGCATTTCTGCCGGCGCCGAACAGTCCATCCTGAGCCGCGGCTTTATCTTTCCAACGAACTCCTTGCTGTGGTGGAGACCCACACGTTTTTGGGTGTAGTTTTTGATGTCCGGTTGACTTGGCTGCCTCATATTCGGCAGCTTAAACAGGTGTGTTGGCGGCATCTAAACGCTCTGAGATGCTTGAGCCACACCCGCTGGGGCGCCGACCGATCTACCCTGTTACGGCTCTACCAGGCGTTAATCCAGTCCCGTCTGGATTATGGGAGCCTGGCTTATGGCTCAGCATCCCCATCTGTGTTGCGGGTACTGGATCCAATCCTCCATAGCGGGATATGCCTTGCCACTGGTGCTTTCCAGACCAGCCCAATGGACAGCATACTTGTGGAGGCGGGTGTCCCTCCACTGCGATTATACCGCCAACGTTTGCTGGCTTCTTATGCTGCCCATGTTTTCAGATTGCCCGGGCATTGTAACTATCGGCTACTATTCCCACAGTCGCACGTCCATCTTCCAGAACGCAGGCCCAGGGCTGGATGTACGATCGCGGTCCACGTACGAGAGCTTCTCTCCGGGCTTGGGGCTTTACCTCTTCCGCCTCCTTTCCGGGCACCTCTGCATACACCCCCGTGGTGTTTGCCTCGCCCTCGCCTTCAGCTGGAATTGGCACAGGGCCTGAAGGACTCAGTCCCTCCAGAGGCTTTCCGCCGCCGCTTTCTTTCCATCCTCGGAACATATCAGGGCTCTGGCATTGTTTACACTGACGATTCGATGGTTGCTGGTCGTGTCGGTTATGCGCTAACTCTAGGGGACCATTCCTAACAACGTTCGTTGCTGGCTGGCTGCAGCGTTTACACTGCTGAGCTGGTCGCCATCTTTCGTACCCTAGAGTCATCCCCCTCACGGGGGTAGTTCGCGCCTGCGTCCGGAGACGGACGGTTCCACGACCTATCATCGTGGTCCTTTTGGTTTTTTCACTTCTCGTTTCTTCCTTCCTTTTGTTGGTTCCTTTCTTTGCTCTTCTCCACCTCACTGTCTTCCTTACTCTTTCCCTTGCCTTCTCCTTGCCTTCTCATTGCCTTTTTCTCCTTGCCTTCTCATTGCCTTTTTCTCCTTGCCTTCTCATTGCCTTTTTCTCCTTGCCTTCTCATTGCCTTTTTCTCCTTGCCTTCTCATTGCCTTTTTCTCCTTGCCTTCTCATTGCCTTTTTCTCCTTGCTTTCTCATTGCCTTTTTCTCCTTGCTTTCTCATTGCCTTCTTCCCCTTGCTTTCTCATTGCCTTCTTCTCCTTGCCTTCTCTGGTCTCCGCCTCGGCGTTTGAGACAGTCTGTCCTCTTTCTCCCTCTCTCTCTTCTTTTTCCTCTTCTTCCTTCCTCCCTGTGCGTGGTTGAAGGCCGACCCACGCGTTCGCACGCGTAGCCGGTGACGGGGTAACGCGTAATTCCCCGCCCTGGGTAGACATGTAAGGCACGCGCGTACCCCCTGGTAAAGGCCAGGCCCGGGGAGGGGTGATTGCCTGAGCTGATACCTTCTGACCATGCCGATTGGTCCCTCCGTCTGTTTCTCGGGAGGTGTGACCTGAGGTGTAAACATTCACCTAAGGCGGGAGTGCCCTCTGAGAGGGTCCCCACAAGGAAGGAGCGCGCCATCGGAGACGCTGGCAATCATGGGGGATTCCTCCGCAATGGATTCTACTCCATCTCTTTCGACTTCGACCCAAAAACGGAAACGTGACCAGCCAACAGTGACAAAAGTACTACCGCCTGCCCCACAGTTCCTCGTAGTTTCTCGAACTGAGGACGGAAAGGATTTTTCCTCTGTCAAACCTTTCGTTATTCAGAAGGGCGTAGATGCCATAGCCGGATCTGTCAAATCCTGTACCAGGTTGCGTAACGGCACCTTATTACTAGAAACTGAGAATGCCTTTCAGGCACAAAAACTGCTTCGGGCCACCCTCCTGTACACGTTCCCTGTCCGGGTGGAGGCCCACCGAACTTTGAATTCGTCTCGTGGTGTGGTCTATACTGGCTCCCTCGACGGATTGACTGACGAGGAGCTTCAATCATTCCTCGCTGAGCAGGGCGTGACGGCTGTCCATAGGGTCATGAAAAAGGTCAACAATGACCTTGTACCGACCCGGACAATTTTCTTGACCTTCGCTAGTGTTAAGCTGCCATCGCGCATCAAGGCGGGCTACGAGGTTATTTCTGTTCGCCCCTATATCCCGACACCTACGCGCTGCTACCAGTGTCAGCGTTTCAATCACACTCGACAGTCTTGTTCCAATGCGGCTAAATGTGTCACCTGTGGCAGGGATGCCCATGAGGGTGACTGTCCACCTCCGTCTCCTCGTTGTGGGAACTGTCAGGGTGACCATGCCGCATCCTCCCGCGACTGTCCTGTCTATAAGGAAGAACGCTGTATCCAGAAAATTCGGGTCAAAGAGAAAGTGTCCACCTCGGCTGCTCGCAAGCTATTGGCTAGTAGGAAGCCCACGCTGCTCCCAGCGGGGAAATACAGTACTGTCCTCGCCTCTCCTCGGACTACCCGGGAGGTAGCAACCCAGACATGCGATCTGACCTTCAGCACCACGGTCGTCCGTTTGGCCAGTGCTAAGATCGCGCGGTCGACGTCTCCTCTTCCTCCCATCACCCCACAGACACGAGCACCTTCTTCAGCTTCTGCTAAGACGAAGACACCGAAGTCAGATGCACGGGCCTTCAAGAAGGAACCATCCCGTGCAGACTTCCTCCGTAGCTCGACCTCCCAGCCTTCGACCGGTACTTCCACTACACGTCCTTCCAAAAAGGCGCATAGGAAGCACAGTTCTCCTTCCCCGCCACGGCGCATTTCTTCTCTTGCGCCACCCAGCGGCTGCCGCCCCAGGCCGTCATCCGTTTCGCCTGGCCGCACCGCTGGTCGGCGTACATCTGGCCGTTCACTGGCGGAGGAAGCTCCCCCTCCCGGCCATCCTCCCGAGATGGCCGATGACCCTATAGACCCAATGGACGATGACTGTCCGCCTACTGCTAGCGGCGGCAGTGCTCGCTCGAAGCCAAGCCCTAAGCGGCCTTCGAGGTGACCACTTCTCTCATCTTTCTTTTCTTACGATGGCACTTATTCACTGGAATATTCGCAGCATTCGCTCCAACCGAGAGGACTTGAAGTTGCTGCTCCGCTTGCACCGTCCGCTTGTCGTAGCCCTCCAGGAAACGAAGCTACGCCCATGCGATCAAATTGCCTTGGCACACTACACCTCTGTGCGTTTTGACCTACCCCCTGTGGTAGGTATCCCAGCTCATGGAGGGGCTATGTTGCTGGTCCGGGATGATATTTACTACGATCCCATCACGTTGCACACTGGCCTGCAGGCAGTTGCCATCCGCATTACTCTCCCCACTTTTACGTTTTCCTTTTGTACCGTTTACACTCCATCGTCATCTGCCGTTACCAGGGCAGACGTGATGCAACTTATTGCTCAGCTACCTGCACCATTTTTGTTAACTGGAGACTTCAATGCCCACCATCCCCTTTGGGGCTCTCCAGCATCCTGCCCGAGGGGCTCCTTGTTAGCAGACCTTTTCAACCAGCTCGATCTTGTCTGCCTCAATACTGGCGCCCCTACTTTTCTTTCGGACACATCTCACACCTATTCCCATTTAGACCTCTCTATATGTACTCCCCAACTTGCACGCCGGTTTGAGTGGTATGCACTTTCTGATACATATTCGAGCGACCACTTCCCGTGTGTTATCCATCTCCTGCAGCATACCCCCTCTCCGTGCTTCTCTAATTGGACCATCTCCAAGGCAGACTGGGGGCTCTTCTCTTCCAGGGCGACCTTTCAGGATCAAACCTTTACAAGCTGCGATCGTCAGGTCGCACACCTCACGGAAGTCATTCTCGCTGCTGCTGAATATTCCATCCCTCACCCTCCTTCTTCTCCACGTCGTGCACCGGTCCCCTGGTGGACCGCAGCATGTAGAGACGCTTTACGTGCTCGTCGACGTGCTTTACGCACATTTAAACGCCACCCTACAGTGGCGAATTGTATCAATTATAAACGTTTACGTGCTCAGTGTCGTCGTATTATGAAAGAAAGCAAGAAAGCCAGCTGGGCTGCTTTCACAAGCACCTTCAACAGTTTTACTCCTTCTTCTGTTGTCTGGGGTAGCCTGCGCCGGCTATCTGCCACTAAGGTCCACTCACCAGTTTTTGGCTTGAAGGTCGCGAATGACGTCCTTGTGGCCCCTGAGGCTGTCTCCAATGCCTTCGGCCGCTTTTTCGCAGAGGTTTCGAGCTCCGCTCATTACCACCCTGCCTTCCTCCCCCGCAAACAGGCAGAGGAGGCTAGGCCACCTAACTTCCGCTCCTCGAATTGTGAAAGTTATAATGCCCCATTCACCATGCGGGAACTCGAAAACGCACTTGGCCAATCACGGTCCTCTGCTCCAGGGCCAGATTCTATTCATATTCAGATGCTGAAGAACCTTTCTCCTGCGGGTAAAGGTTTTCTTCTTCGTACATACAATCGCATCTGGATTGAGGGACATGTTCCCGCATGCTGGCGCGAGTCTATTGTTGTCCCGATACCTAAGCCGGGGAAGGACAAGCACTTGCCTTCCAGTTATCGACCTATCTCGCTTACCAGCTGTGTCTGTAAAGTGATGGAGCGAATGGTTAACTCTTGATTGGTTTGGCTGCTCGAGTCTCGACGCCTACTTACCAATGTACAATGTGGATTTCGTAGGCGCCGCTCTGCTGTTGACCATCTGGTTACCTTGTCGACCTTCATTACGAATAACTTCTTGCGGAAGCACCCGACCGCGGCTGTCTTCTTTGATTTGGAGAAGGCTTACGACACCTGTTGGAAGGCGGGCATCCTCCGCACCATGCATACATGGGGCCTTCGCAGTCGCCTCCCTCTTTTTATTCGTTCCTTTTTAATGGATCGACAGTTCAGGGTACGTGTGGGTTCTGTCCTGTCCGACACCTTTCGCCAGGAGAATGGGGTGCCACAGGGCTCAGTTTTGAGCGTCGCTCTCTTCGCCATCGCGATCAATCCAATAATGGATTGCCTCCCAGCTGATGTATCAGGCTCCCTTTTCGTGGACGATTTTACCATCTATTGCAGCGCGCAATGTACACGTGTCCTGGAGCGCTGTCTTCAGCGTTCTCTTGACCGTCTTTACTCCTGGAGTGTCGCCAATGGCTTCCGTTTTTCTGCCGAGAAGACGGTCTGTATTAACTTCTGGCGATACAAAGAGTTTCTCCCACCGTCCTTAAGACTCGGTCCCGTTGCTCTCCCAATCGTGGAGACAACCAAATTTTTAGGCCTTACATTTGACAGGAAACTTAGCTGGTCTCCACATGTGTCATATTTGTCCGCCCGTTGTACCCGTTCTTTAAATGTCCTCCGTGTTCTCAGTGGTCTGTCGTGGGGAGCGGATCGAACCGTCCTACTTCGTCTATATCGGTCGATCGTCCGCTCCAAGCTGGATTATGGGAGCTTCGTATACTCCTCTGCACGGCCATCCATCTTACGCCGCCTCAACTCCATACAACATCGGGGTTTACGACTTGCGATCGGAGCATTTTATACCAGTCCCGTAGAGAGTCTTCATGCTGACGCTGGCGAATTGCCACTCACCTACCGGCGCGATATACTGCTTTGTCGGTATGCCTGTCGGCTACTGTCAATGCCCGACCATCCGTCTTATCGTTCCTTTTTTGACGACTCTCTTGACCGTCAATACGGGTTGTATGTCTCTGCCCTGCTACCCCCTGGCGTTCGCTTTCGTCGCCTCCTTCAACACCTTACTTTTTCACTCCCTGCAACCTTTCGAGTGGGTGAGAGCCGCACGCCACCTTGGCTCCAGGCTCAGGTCCGCGTTCACCTTGACCTCAGCTCGCTCCCAAAAGAGGTCACCCCCGGTTCGGTCTACCACTCCCGTTTTTTGGAACTTCGTTCGAAGTTCATCGACATGACTTTCATTTATACAGATGGCTCTAAGACCAATGACGGGGTCGGGTGTTCCTTTATTGTCGGGGCACAAAGTTTCAAATACCGTCTCCATGGCCATTGTTCGGTCTTCACAGCTGAGCTCTTTGCCCTCTACCAGGCTGTTCTTTACATCTGCCGCCACCGACATTCTGCTTATGTCATCTGCTCAGATTCCCTGAGCGCCATCCAGAGCCTCAGTGATCCGTACCCGGTTCACCCTTTCGTACACCGGATCCAACGCTCTCTTCAGCAGCTGGTGGACGTCGGTTCTCCAGTTAGCTTTATGTGGGTTCCGGGCCATGTCGGTATCCCTGGGAACGAAGCTGCAGATGCCGCGGCCAAGGCTGCGGTCCTCCAGCCTCGAACAGCTTCTTGTTGCGTCCCTTCGTCCGATTTTAGCAGGGTGATTTGTCGGCGCATCTTATCTCTGTGGCATGCCGATTGGGCTGCACTTACCGACAACAAGCTTCGGGCTTTAAAACCTCTGCCCGTGGCTTGGACGTCCTCCTCACGCCCTTCTCGGCGGGAGGAGGTCGTTTTAGCCCGGTTAAGAATTGGACACTGCCGGTTCAGCCATCGCCATCTGCTGACGGCTGCGCCGGCGCCGTTCTGCCCATGTGGGCACTTGCTGACGGTTAGACACATTTTAATGTCCTGTCCAGATCTTAACACACTGCGCCTCGATCTTAACCTGCCAAATACCTTCGATGCAATTTTAGCGGATGACCCACGAGCAGCTGCTCGTGTTCTTCGTTTTATCAATTTGACACACCTCGCTAAGGACATTTGATGATGCTGTTTTTTAATCCTATGCCTGTCAGTCTGTCTTTTATCGTGTTTTCCCTTTTAGTTGTTGTGGTCAACTTGTGCCTCGCGGTGCATTCTTAGAGTAGTCAGGGCGCTAATGACCATTGAAGTTGTACGCCCTAAAACCACAAAAAAAAAAAAAAAAAAAAAAAAAAGTACCCTAGAGTATATCCGCTCCTGCTCAGGTGAGTCCTTCGTGATCTGTAGAGATTCTCTGAGCGGTTTATGAGCTCTCGACCAGTGTTTCCCTCATTCTTGTCTGGTGATGGCTATCCAGGAGTCCCTGCATACTCTTGCCTGTTGCGGCCGCTCTGTGGTTGGGATACCTGGCAATGAAAATGTTGACCACCTGGCGAAAGAGGCCACCAGTAAACCATCTCTGGATGTTGGCCTCCCAGAGACTGATTTGAGGGCAGTCTTACGCCGCAAAGTTTTTGCGCTATGGGACGATGAATGGCGCTAACTGACCACGC
Source organism: Schistocerca americana (assembly GCF_021461395.2). Classification (NCBI taxonomy): domain Eukaryota; kingdom Metazoa; phylum Arthropoda; class Insecta; order Orthoptera; family Acrididae; genus Schistocerca; species Schistocerca americana. The sequence continues at coordinate 762,648,380 of NC_060130.1, read as the reverse complement.
TTAATAAACTCCGTGCTGTCAAGGAGACGACAGCTGCGTGGCGGTCATCCCTGCGAGCCACCCGCAGGGGCTCAGTAGTCCTTTGTCGGCTTCGCATTGGCCACTCCCGGCTGACACACAGTTATTTACTGCGCCGGGAGGACCCTCCTCTGTCGCTGCGGGGCGGCTTTGACAGTGGCCCACATTTTGTTGGCCTGCCCCCTTTTAGCTGTGGTCAGGCAGACATTTGCGCTGCCTGATACGCTCCCTGCCCTTTTAACTGATGACCCTGCTATGGCTGGCATAGTTTTACGTTTTATTCGGGCAGGGGGTTTTTATCGTTTAATCTGAGCATTTGTTATGTCCTTTTGTGTTGATTCTGGCCTCTGGCCTATGATTTTAGTCTGATTTTTTAATATGTTTCTAAGTGGTTGGCTTTTCCTTTTTTATTTCTATGGTCGGCCAACCACCGTCACACTGTGATTTTTGTTCGTTTTGTCTGGTCTTTGTCTAAGTTTCTCTTGTTCTGTGTCATCTGTGATCTATTCTGTTACTCGTTTTTATTCTCTGTGGGTGTTTTTAGTATTTGGAAAAAGGGACCGATGACCGTAGCAGTCTGGTCCCTTTAATCCCACAAACCAACCAACCAATTTATTGCACTGCAAGGACCCACCTCTCTGTCACTGTGGTTCAGCATTGACAGTGGTTTATGTTTTGTTGGACTGTCCGCTTTTAACTATGCTCAGGCAGACGTTTGCGCTGCCTGATATGCTCCCTGCACTTTCAAGGGATGATGCTGCCACGGCAGGCATAGTTTAAAGTTTTGTTTGTGCAGGGGGCTTTTATCACTCCATCTGAGGGTTCTGTGTCATCCCTTGTCATCTTCGTTGCTTGTTTTTGTTCCTTGTGTGTGTTTTATGACCGATGGCCTTTGTAGTCTGGTCTCTTCAACCCCCACAAACCAACCAACCATCCCACTCATCCCACAGCTAGCAAATTGTATTCTGCATGAAGCGACTGTGTGTACACGATAGGCTAATGACGTGATGTGGCACATGCACTAACTGAACTTCCAGAGGTCTCTCAGCAGTTTTGTAGAAGTGGTTATAAATAGATGTCTGTATTCCAGCTCCTGTCATGTGTTAAGTGTGGTCAGTGATAGTTTATGAATGCACAGATCATATTGCTGAATGAAATTTGTAATCAGCTGTGCGAAGTCAAGGTGCCTAATGTCGTGAGCAAGCAGATGGTGTGTCACTGCTACAGAGACTTCACACCAGGTTGCCAAAATATTCATGAGGAACAGTGCAGAGTGAGGCCATCAAATCATTACAGGTAATGATGTGTGATGGAATGCATTATGGAGAAGCATCACTTCAGAATGATGGGCTTCGATAGTCAGTTGCTACAAATGTGCCACACATTGTTGTGTGAATGGTCTTTGAACACCTGTTGCAGAAATTGTGCACCAGATGTACCCTGAATCCAGTAACTCCAGAACACAAAGCAGAGTGCATGACAGCAGCTTTGACTTTTCTGCAGCAGTATCTCGATGACAGCAGAGTGTTTGCAGACTGGATCGTTACAGGTGGTGATACATTGGTTGCACACAATGCCCCAGAAATAAAGCAGCAGTTAATGCATTGGTGTCACAGTAGCTATCCATGCAAGACAAAATTCGAGCAGACTGTGTTGTCACGGAACGCACTGTGCGTGGTATTCTGAGACACAGCTAGTTTCATCTTCGAATTTGTGACCAAAATAGACAGTGAATGCTGAGTGCTACAGGACAACAGTGCAAAAATTGTGATGAGCCATTCACAAGTGGTGTGGGATGTTTAATGAAAGTGTTGTGCTGCTAGCACTAGGCCGAACACGGCTCCACGGACAACAGAGTTCCCACAAGCACTCGACTCGGAGATGATGGATTATCTGCCTTACAGGCTGGACTTTGCTATCAACATTTTCTTTTTATTCTGGAGCCTCAAGAAATGCACAAATGTTTAGGATTACTGGAATCTACATACTGTCTGACAGACTTCTGTAAGTTGAGAAGCCCCCACACTCTGCTATAAGAGTTTCTAAACATTATAGCATGGAATTGAGGGTATGGGTATGTTCCTTGTCAATTTATCTCCATGCTTTTTGTATGTTAGTCTACAAAAGAACAGTAGTAATTGGTGGATTGAGGTGAACAAGTTGTCGACAACTGTTTCTTACACACATCACTAGGTTAAATGCAGACACCAGAAAAGCAGTAGTACTAGTCATATTTCTGAAGAAGGCTTGTACATTAATTGTGTCATGTTGCTGAAACATGGCATTTGGTGTCACCTGTGTGAGGGGTAGTAAATTGGGCTCCAAGGACTACCTATGCACCATGCCCCTCAATGAGGCAGCAAACCAGATTGCAGTCACCGTTGTAATATAAAATGTATGCAGCATAGGTTGGAGAAAGACCCTTCCAAAAACTCTAAAATTCACATTCAGCATGTGACCAGTTATGTTTGTCCCAATTGCAGTGTGAAGATTCATTGTATCTGGACAAGGGAAACTTATATAGTGCATACAATACCTGCTCGTGTTGTTGTTGTTGGTGGTGGTGGTGGTGGTGGTGGTGGTGGTAAAAATGGTATGTTACCACTTGGTTCAGAATCCACATTGAACTATATACCCTGTTGTGACTGACTGGGTAAATTACTTCAGAAGTCAGAGGAAGAGGATGACATGCCGCAACCAATAAAACCATGCCTAATAAAGCACTGTGGGATTCAACCAACTTTGGTTGATGACTTTTTGCTACTGAATGTGTGTGTTCCTGCACCTGGGTGGTGCACACCCAATTGTAGATCTTTGTTTAATGCATATTGAATAAAATTTTCAAACCTTCATTAAATACCCAGTGCACCATAAAGTATATAGTGTTTGCATTAGTCGAAAGCACGTTTTATCTTGATTTAACTTGAAATATTTTGTTACAGAATGAACTTAGATCTCTTGCTTTGGCCCACTGGGGTTCTGTGAGAGGTCTCTGTGTCTTGTCACTGCTAAAAAGTCTCTATAAAGCACTAGTGTGGGAAAGCACTGTACTGCTAGCACTGTGCAGTGATGAAGTTCCTCTTGACAAAGACTTTGCCAAAGAAGACTTACAGAAGCTAATGCCCCAAGACAAGGTTGGTCAAATATACATTTTACCATAAAAATACCATTTAAAAATAATTATGGTGATTTTTTATAAGTTATGAAATAACAGCAGATTTTGTTGCCAAGGATATGTATCACATACATGCTGAAACAGAAGAGGACTTGCAAGCATTTTTTTGATGAATAACATACCTTGTAAAAATTTATTCTCAGTGTATTATATCTGTTCAAAGATTTTGTTTAGCCATATTGCTCCTCTGAACAAGTTCCTTAAATGCAGCCCTTTTTTTTTTTTTTTTTTTTTTTTTTTTTTTTTTTTTTTTTTCATGTGTGGTCTGTAATTATAGAGACAGTATTATCACAGACATTCTGGGTAGTGAGCTAATCTGTTTGACCAACATTATTCATGACATAGCTGAAACATGCCTGAAATAAAATTCGAAAATCTAAAAAATTAATGGTTCTTGATAAACCATTTCTCTGCAAGATATGGGTATGTGTAATGTTCGTTAAGTACATTGCTATAAATCTTAAGATATTTACTTGATTATAAGATGAAATTTTTTTCTAAATTTGTCATTTGAAAGCTACAGGACCTCTTATATTCATGTATTAAACTATTGCCAATGAGGTCAACATTTTTACATTGTTGGACTGATATAGGAGTTGTCTTACATATGTAGATGAAGTTTGGGCAATTGAGATCACACGGGATCTATTTTGAAGAAAGGGTAGGTACTACAGCAAATGATACTCTTGCTGAAACAGGTTCAAGATTTGAAACTTCCTGGCAGATTAAAACTGTCTGCCAGACCGAGACTCGAACTTGGGAACTCAGGTTCAAGATTTCCTTGAAGTCTGAAGTGCTTGATACAGTATCGACATTATTTGAATACCAGAATTTGAATAATTATGCTCAGTGCTAGTGCAAGGGGTACACAGGAAACTATCAACTAGTTGCCACAACAGTCTATTGCTTTGTTTATAATTTTACACTTTTGTGAAACACAGGTGGACATAGCATTAAATTACATTGTCTTACAAACTCTTGTTGTATATGAACACTTCCCAAAGAAAGGTTCTCATACATGTATGGATGCCATGCCCCCACATTGATTGTGCTTTTGAAGCAAAGGTAACACTGAAAAATGAAAACGTTTTTCTTCAAAAACACCACTTCACTCTGAACACAAGTCAGTATTTTATTTGGTTATGAGACAGTGTAATGATTTACCAAGTGGGTTGCAGATAAGAGACTGGGTGACTGTTCACATACTAGAATATTGGATAAAAATGTTACTGCCCTTTAGTCAGCTTTGGAACAAGATGGTGACATTCAGATGAAACAAGAAAGAAAACTAATCCAGAATTAGACGTCTAAAAATGAAATAAATCATATTAAAGTGACTGTCATTGTTATTGCAAGATTAAACTGTATTGGTAAGACGAGTCAGAGATATTACCAACAGGTGTTGCTAGATCACAGGACAAGAGAAAGTTCAAGAATTGACCAGAATTGTGAGTGCATTTTTTTATTTATGTATTAGTCACTGTTGTTACACATGAGCTGCATGCTGGAAGATATTGCAGTCTGTGTTTCACAGTTGCTCAAGCACAGCAATATGGAGGGGTAACAGTGACACCAACTTGGCTTAGAACTGTAGTGAGTGTGGGGGGAAGAGTAATGAGCAGACAGCAAATTATGTTGCGTTGTCGCCCATGGGAATCATTGTGAATGCATTATTGAAGCCAAGATAGACACTTAGCCCACATCTACCACAACAGTTCAAGATTATATGGCATCTAACTCCACAGATGATGAAGAGATTGAAAAAGTGTATGATGAGATAATGATGCCTTACTGAAGGCACAAATCTGTGATGGGCAGCTGGAATTCAATAGTATGAAAAAGATGATCAGGAAAAATAATAGATGAATATGGACTGGGGGAAAGTAATGAAAGAGGAAGCCACTTGGTAGAATTTTGCACAGAATGTAATGTAATCATCGCAAACACTAGGTTTAATAATCATTAAAGAAGGCTGTGGAAGAGACACAGAGACACTGGAAAGTCTCAGATTGATTTATATAATGGTAAGTCAGAGATTTAGGAACCAGATTTTAAATTTTAAGAGATTTTCAGTGTTAGATGTGGACCCTGACCACAATTTATTGGTTATGAACTGTAAATTAAAACTGAAAGTCCTATTCTAGGCAATTATTGTGTTACTGTTAGTGTCTATGCCAAAAGTACATTTGCTCTTGCATGCTAAGTTTCTGTCCTGGATGCAGTAAATTAAATTGGCTTGGCAGTATAGCAAGTAATGCCTGAAATTGTCAAAAGCAACAATACAGGCTTTGGAGGTGGTGATAAAGATGCTTGTGACTCATTGAAGGTAAAGAAAATGCAGCAGCAGTTCCTGAATTAATTCAAATACAAAACATTTCATATTGTCCAAATGACTACATTTGAATTTGTCAATTTACTCCACTGTTGTTTTGGCAGCAGATCAAACAGGTATCTGCAACACAGGAAATGATGGGGAGGAAACAAAGAAAAAGAGGAGCAAAATGATGTCTGTAGAAAAATTTATACCCCTGAAGAAACTGTTGCATGCATAAATGATGTGGGATTTGAAATGCACAAAAATTCCTACTATCTGTTGAAACTACAGTACAGTCTAAAAAATTGTGTAGAAAAACAGTTCTGAACAGGAAATTCAAACAGGCTTCCCTCCTTGACATGTAGTGAAAAAATGAAATGTAAAGCCTAGAAATGGGAATAATATGTATGCACAAGAATACACAAATCTGAAGTTACACTAAACATTCAGACATGCTGTATTGTGTATCATTTAGTGTAATAGTGCAGTACTCTGTTGTGCACATTAAGTGAACATCTACTGTAAAGGTACATAAATAGGTACATAATTACAGATTTGCACTTTGTACATGGCATTTGACAAATTTTATGTTGCCTAGAGTATTGTATGTAATCCAGAGACTTGGCCAATCTGGAAAATTACTTTAGTCCCATGCAATTCCATTTTAAGCAAGTTTTACTACACATTTTTAATGTCTGATGTGGTGCTCTAGTCAGCTGTATTGAATATTTTAATGAGGATACTGTGTAATTTTGTTAAGTGGTTTTACAGCAAAAAAGTTTACAATCAGTTGGTTATATTTGTGTCCTTAAAATTGATTTTCAGGGTGTTGGTGAGCGTTCATCTGGAAGTGATAAAGGAATGACAACAGCAATGGAAGCCTTAAGTACAAATGATACAGATGCAAGCCATGAGAGTGGCACTGAACAGAGGAATTTCCTCAAAGTTCCACCAAATATTGTTGCAAAATACATAAAACCATTGCTGCATGCATCTTCAAGGCTTGGAAGAGCCCTGGCGGAGCTGTTTGGGATGTTAGTCAAGGTATTTTACCATTATTGAGTATTCATGTAATACCTTCACAATGAGCCATCAAGCAGCTATCAATATGATTTTGGTTTTGTTTGTATTAGTAGGTATGCATTATCCAAATAGTAGGGCCATTTATAGCACATACGTCTTACCGTTTGCCCTGATTATTGCAATCTGCAGCTTTCTGTTAGTCACCTTCTCCATTAAATTCATTTCCTCATTCTATGGTGTGGCATTTTGAACACACAGTTGCAAGTTATACACTCAGACTGCTTTACGTGGTGTCTAGATTATATTTTTGTCAAGTAAATTGTACATTTGTAATATATGCTATCTATCAGTATTTCAGGTCAACCACCAGCTGCAGCATTTTGTCATTTCATGTAAAATCTGCAAGCTATTTGCAGCAGATATCATGAGAAGAAGCTTTAGTCAACAGTTTTCAGCTGTGAATAATGTAGAATATATCTATACCTATATTCCACAAGCCATCTTACAGTGTGTTCCAGAGTGTGATACCAGTACCACTACCCTCCCACCTACCCTTTTCATTTGCGAATGACGCATCGAAAGAACGGTTGTCAGTAGGACTCCTTATTAACTCTAATGCCTCTAACTTTCTCAATGTGGTCATTTTGAGAGATGTGGAAGAAATTACAGAAGAGCATCAATTATACAAAACAATTTGGGGCTGGTTGTGTTTGGATAACTGATTATTCAAGCAACTGATCAGTTAAAAAAAAATGTACCACTGTCATGGGAGCAATAGATACATGTATTGAACACACAACTGCATATGTTTTAAATGTATTACATATATGCTACCTATATTACTTAAAGTAGTCATTTACTGTTAAAGCAGTCCTACAATCTACGAAAAGTAGTCAAATATAGAATTTTGCTTTAGAGCTGAGATTCCCCCCTCCCCCCCCCCCCCCCCTCCCCCTCCACATGTCTTAAACACAGTACACTCTTCTTGTTTTCAGTTTGCATAATAGCCTTGTGAAGGCAGTGAAAAGCTTCCCAACGGGAGGGTGGCTCTTTTACAGTACAGTTGTTGCTAATCTCTTCTTTGTTGTCTCAAGGATCATTGTCATCAGTGACACTAGAAGTGAGTTTTTCTGCCAGTAATTGATCACCAGAATCATCAGCATCACATTCCATCCCGTCTGGAATAATTTCCTGGTCAGAATCTTCAAATTGTGGACATTCTTTAACCAGGTTAACCAGTTGTGATACAAACTGACTGTTCTGTGGGTCTTCAGTTGTAGTGATAACCTCATTTGATGGGAGGAGCTTATCCCAATCTTTCGCTAGGGTAATGTCCTTCAAAGTAGCCCAAGCTCCTGCTGCCATATACACTGTGTCTTCAAATTAATTCCAGTGTAGACTGCCTGAAATGTGTTTCACATCCTCCTCCCAATCAGAACCATATGCAGCAATGCCATTCTATAATACCGTTTGAAGCTTTCAGTGATCCCATGACCCATCAGTTGGAGGACTGAAGTAACATTTTGTACATGTATGTGCACGTACATCTGGTGTTCGTGCAGCGGATGTCAGTGATTGAAGGTTGTGAATAATAATTATTAAGCAGGTATCAGAATGTTTTACAAAATGTGAAGTGAATAAAAATATTTGTAGAGTCTTTTTATTTTTGTAGGTGACCAACAATTTTTTTAGTCGTGTAAAATATGGCGGATTTTTAGACTTCGCTATGATCACCAAGAGTAGACTACATATTCCAGTAACATTCCTGTATACCATAGCAATGATGTGATATTTGCTTGCCTTATAACCAGGTCTGAATTTCTTTCTTGGAAGCCAGGAATTTTGTTGCATTCTCTTTCAATAAAAACCACTTTTGTTTGCATCGTAGACATTGGTTTTGTTATAGCCCTCCGTATCAATATATTTAATAAAAGACTAAAATATTCAGCTGCTTCAGTATCAACAGTTTTTCATTTTGAATGTCTATTTCCCTAATTCCATGCCTAGATTAGCAACACAAAAGCCACCCACTTTAAAATCAGCATTACTTCTCAAGTTTCTTATTAATTTCAAGTGCTTTTTCACAAATCAAAGGGTTGTTACAAGCAAATGCTTACACACTGCTGCTGAGTGACAACTAGAGGCTCAAGGTCAAGCACATGATTTCTCGTTGTTGGCAAGGAGAGGAAAAGAGCTGCAGTGCCAGAGAACTAGAAGCTGTTAGCAGAAGTGTATGGCATGTAAATTTAAATTTGCTGACACGAACCCATTCAGTTAACTGATGTTTCAGTTGACTGATATTCAGTAATTGATGTTCTACTGTAATATGTTGCCAGACTCCGCCCAGAACAAACACTCTCAAAAATTCAAAAGTAAAGTTCTCCATGAAGCACACTGCCTCTTTTGTAGTTTCTGCCACTAGAGTTAGTTGAACATCTCCATAACAATCTCACACTGACTAAACAAACCTGTGATGAAAGATGTCACTCTTCATTGTTTCTTCATCTTTTCCATTAATCCAAACTAATAGTGGTTCTACACTGATGAGCAATACTCGGTCGACTTACCTGTGTTGTTGTTGTTGTTATTTTTTTATTTTTTATTTTTATTTTTTTTTATTTTTATTTTTTTTATTTTTATTTTTTTAAGCACCATTTTCTTTGATGAAACTGAATTACACTGTTATAATGAATCTCAGCCTGGCATCTCCTTTTCGTAAAATTCATTGTATGTGGTCATTCCACTTCATGTTGCTTCAAATGGTTGCTCCTAGATAATTTATGACAGGTACTGTTGACATTGATTTTCATCCATGTATGTGTAATATAACTTTCATACATTTATGTGCAGTATGTTATATTTATGTATGATCCATTGTTCCTGGGCCAGCTACCACTCCTGGTACCAATTGTCAATCACCTGCACCTCTTTCTTAACATTGTTACTCTCATCTGGTGCTGTTTTCTTCTTGTAGGTAAGTGCATTAGTGCATTGTCTGCAAACAGCCTGATGGAACTTCTGACGTTACACACACACACACACACACACACACACACACACACACACTTGACATACTGAAACTGTGTGTTGATGTTGTTGCATTTACGCTCTCACTACCATTGGGAAGTATGTGTTCCATGACAGTTTATCAGAAAACCAGTGGGAATTTTCTTCGTGTTATTGCTACGTATCAATGTCAAACTATTAAAAGTAAGCCTGTGCATGGTTTTCAGAATTATTGCAAGTACAGATTGCACCTGTAGATTGTATTGCCGTCAGATTGTATTGCCGTCAGATTGTATTGCCAACCCTCTGCTCTCTAGAATTAATTTGTGCCTGCAGATTGGTAGCTAATCAACAAATTTGCGGAGTAGTCTGTTGTCATGCATTGCATTCCCAGACAATTTGTGTTCATGAATTGTATACGTGTATTGACATTTTCCATGCTACAAATGATGTCTTTGAGCATCTATAATCTAAATTAAAAACTGGGAGAGATGTTCTACTCACTGATGTATGTGTGCATTATATATATGTCCTACAGTTTTTATACAGTCGTCATCTTAAGAGTAACTCTATATGTTCCACCAAGCATCACATTGGAAGAAAAAGAGGAAGAAATATTTTTTCATATTATTTCTGACTACAGCATTAATTAAAACAATCATACATTGTCCATCACTTCAAAAACAGAGATAGTAGAAATGTTAAGACTGGCGTGTTAAGTTCTGTCCAATCATTAAGCCAGTCCAATTCTTAATAAGGTTTTATTACTCACTAAATGACAAAGCAGAACTATATCAAATGTCGTATTGAAGTCGAGGGACACAGCAAGAACTTGGGCATTGTTACCTGTGATGCTCTGGATCTCTTAGATGAACAGAGGGAGCTTAGTTTCACAAGATCACTGTTTGCAAAATCCATGTTGATGTTATAGTGGACACTTATGCTCTCCAGAAAGTAACAAAACATGAGCATAAATATATTCCACAGCTCAGTCGATTAACACCGGTGATACAGGCCTATAATTGTGTACACCTATGATGACTCTTCTTGAGAACTGGAATGACTTGTGCTTTTTCCAGTTGCTAGGTATCTTTATGTTCAGAGGGAACTTCTCAGTATCATCCATTTGGCTTTTGTGCAATGACTGAAAAAGAACGTTACTTCTGCAGTGAAGAATTTTGAAAGACTGAATTCAGTATTTTGATCTTATCTCTATCATCCTCAGTCTTGATGCTGACGTAGTGACTGAGCTGATGATTCTCATCTGCTGACTGACTTGCGTAAAACCAAAACAAAGTAAGGTTTTTAGTAAAATATGTTGACAAAATAAAAACCTGTAAACTTCATTTTGTTATGTATTCTAAAACAGTAGATAAACATGCTTCTTATTCTAAGCTACACTATCTTTGTACATTTATTGTTACTTATTATGTGATATAGAATTTTAATTTTCAGTTAAGTGTTGGAACACCTCTGAAACGACGCCAGCGGTATACGGTCTTGTCGAGGGTTTTGACACCAGCAGCTAAGGATATTTCAGAGAGTTTGGCAATGCTGCTTGTCGACTGTTTAAGCTGGACATCATTACCTAAAGTTTGTGTACCCCAATTCAAGTAAGTGTCACAGTTTTATTGCAAAAGAACTTTAAAGACTGACAGATTGGAGGGAGTGTGCCCCAGCTGTAGCAGAAACTTGGTTCATATATTGATGACTCAATAATTTTTCACTTTTCGTAATTATTGAATCAGTTTAGGGTATTATATTCTCTTGTTACTTTTAACTTGTATACTATATCTATGTAAAAATTTGTTCTTTATTTCTCACACTGTTAATTCTTAGATTTTTATTTGCATAACATACTCCTCTTTTTATGTTTCAGACTAACATACTTGATATGTTCAGTTGGTTTTACTTCACCACTTCTGTTTGATGAAAAGAAAAATCCGTACTACTTGATGTTGTACCAGTTCTTAAGATATGGGGGACACACAGCATACTTTGAGTAAGTTGAAAGTAGTTTGCAACAAAAAGTTCAATAGTATCATAACAAGGACAAATTTATGTTCTGTAATTGTACAGTTAACTTCATAGCTGGTAGGTAAAGGTGGGGATTATTTTTGTTGGTATTAAAGAATCTTCAAACAGTTTTTTTTAATTGCCAAGGTAATTTCTTGATGAATTGATAGGATTCACTGTGAATGGAAGACTTTCCAAGCTGCTCTAGCTGTTATGTAGTCCTTTATTGGGAACACTACTGTTTTCACATAATTACAGGTACATCAGGTGATGCTGTGGTTAGCCCTCATACAATCAGGAAGCTATGATGTACCATAGTTCAGATGCAAACAAAATTGTTGATCCATTATAAACTGTTGTCAATAGCAGAATTGGTATTAAGCACCAGTAGGTGAAAGTCAAATTGAACACTTGGGGTGATGAGGCCTACATTAAGCAAATGTGAAACGAGTGACTGTTATGACAATGCTATGGACTGGTAATTGGTGGTGGTGTACTAGAAGCTCATATTGACAAACATTCATGTTAAATTTGATACGGTGAAGTATGAGATGCTTAAGGCATCTTTGAAGACATGTTTTAATAAAAAGGATAAAATAACTAAAAGCTTCCTCTAATATGTATGCTCTGGCAGATGTAGAACCAGTGTGGAAAGCATTTATGGCACAGCTGTTGTAGGTTCCATTTTTTAAACTGTGTCTTGAGCATTTTTCAAACAGTTTCTTTTCTAAATTTTTGGTGGGTATGATGGATAAAAGGTAAATCCTGTAGAAACTTGACTGAGTATTTTAACTGAAAACATAAATTATTAATTAGCCAATTTATCATTCCCGCAACACTAGCTTGGAGCTTAGAACATTTTCTCCTCATGCTACAATGTTTACATTGATGAAGTTAATTTGATGACACCATGAGTTCAGTACTGTTTCATTTGTTAGTCAGTTATTGTCTGGTGCATATTACAAACCGTCAGTGACCATTATTAGATATGTTCTTTGATTTTTGCCAAAATTAAGTACTAATTTTCTAAGATGATTGGTATTCATACCAACATAGATCAGATTGTTCTGAACTGGATTTTAAAAAATGTAACCATCATCAGACACTTGTCATCTAGCCTTCTGTTTGAGGGCCCAAAGAAAATTTTATTTTAACAATGAAGCTGACTTTGGAATTTCAAATAGTAGGAATTTGTAACTTATGAGTGGTAGTGAGGGTTGAATAATGGGAACTCCTGGATGTAGTGTTTATAGAAGCTCTGCAGATCTCTTAAGAATACAGCCTGAAATTTATATCTGCCTGAGTGAAACACTCAGTAAGGTGAAGATGAAAAACTGACTAACAGGTGACATTGAAATTGTGGTAGGTCTCATGGGGGGGGGGGGGGGGAGGGGGGGGGGGGGGGGGAGAGAGAGAGAGAGAGAGAGAGAGAGAGAGAGAGAGAGAGAGAGAGAGAGTTTTGTCCTTGAGATCATATGTGAGACTTCCAAATAGAAATTTGAATGGGCCCAAGTCAAAGGGAAGAACTTATCATATCTGGTATATGCAGGTTTCTGCTCAATCAGCAGCTCTGATAAGGAACTGAAACAAATGATCAGGGCACTGTAGATAGCTGCCAGCAAATTTGGGCTACTCGTAAACGAAGTCATGATGAATTACCTTGTTACAACTCATCAACAAGGTCAAGATACTGAACAACTACAGTTACTGTGAGCAGGAGACCGGTCCTACAAGAGAATTCACGAATTTAAATACCTGGGAGCACTTTTCATCGAGAACTTCTCATACCAAGTAGAGATCAGCACCTGTATACAGGCAGGAAACAGATCCTTCTACGGCTTAACACAACTGCTTTTGTCTGGGCGTGCCTCGAGACAGTTCACGATTTGGCTATATAAAACAATGTTCCAACTCATTGTACTGTATAGCAGTGACACACGGTAGTATTCCAAAGCAGGAGTTTTGTAAACTTCTCGTATTTGAGAGAAAAGTGCTGCCAATCATCTTTGATCTGGTGTTGGTTGCAAAAACTGGTGAATGGAGGATCAGCCACAACCACAAGCGAGACGAACTGTGCCAAGATGACAATGTAACAGTAATCGTAAGATGCTAGTGACCAGAATGTGCTGGACATGTGGCTTGGATGGGAGATGTCAGGTGGCTATGAAAGCTGCTGTATTACATTCCCCCCCCCCCCCCCCCCCCCCCCCACCACCACCAGATAGGAGCCTCCTGGAAAGGCCAATGACGAGTTGGAGGGGTGGCCTCCATGAAGACTTCCAACAGTTGGCAATAGATATGGCCAGATGGCAGATGGTAGCTATAGATAGAAGACAGTGGAGAAAGAAACTTGTAGCTGTGCATGGTCCTTTGGGCCTTATCTCATAAAAGTAGTGTAAAACATTCTAAATATTTCAATTTTACACATTTCCTCTCAAAGAGGACAGTCTGACAGGCTCACTTCCTGAAAAAGATCTTAATGGTGTGTCAGCACAATGGGAATCTGATTTTTGTATTCTCCTTGTAAGTATTTGAAACTCCCAAAAATTCTCAAGAAAATAGTCTTTGAAATTTTCTGAGCACCTTGAATAGCCTAAACAAGGTCACTTTTTGAGCCACGTGGCTGTGGTAGAATGTTAATCTATCGTGTGTACTGTGTGTACGATTCCCGACCCTGGTAAATTTTCAAACAAAGGTGCATGTTCCACTAGCATTTTCATGAAATGTAAAATGGAAAAAATATTTCTAGTTGGAACTGAACTCAAGACACGGCAGGTGTGCATTCTACCACAGAGCCATGCTGCCTATTTAATTAATAATAATAATAATAATAATAATCCTAAACATAGTAATGAAAAATTGGAAAACCACACTTAATATCCAAACAAATTCAAATAATATCACATCACAGCCAATACAGATTAAGCGTTGAATATACCAAGGAGACTCATTAAGTCCTTTCTGGTTCTGCCTTGCTCTGAACCCACTATCCAACATGCTAAATAATACAAATTATCGATACAACATTACTGGAACATACCCACACAAAATCACACATTTGCTATACATGGATGATCTAAAACTACTGGCAGCAACAAATCAACAACTCAACAAATTACTAAAGATAACAGAAGGATTCAGCAATGATATAAGTATGGCTTTTGGAACAGACAAATGTAAGAAAAATAGCATAGTCAAGGGAAAACACACTAAACAAGAAGATTACATATTGGATAACCACAGCGACTGCATAGAAGCGATGGAAAAAACGGATGCCTATAAATATCTAGGATACAGACAAAAAATAGGAATAGATAATACAAATATTAAAGAAGAACGAAAAGAAATATATAGACAAAGACTAACAAAAATACTGTAAACAGAATTGACAGCAAGAAACAAGACAAAAGCTATAATTACTTACGCCATACCAATATTGACCTACTCACTTGGAGTAGTGAAATGCAGTAACACAGACCTAGAAGCACTCAATACACTTACACGATCACAATGCCACAAATATAGAATACATCACATACATTCAGCAACAGAAAGATTCACATTAAGCAGAAAGGAAGGAGGAAGGGGATTTATCAACATAAAAAAACCTACATTATGGACAGGTAGAGAATTTAAGAAAATTCATTCTAGAACGAGCAGAAACTAGCAAAATACACAAGGCAATCACTCATATAAATACATCGGCTACACCACTGCAATTTCATAACCACTTCTACAACCCTTTAGATCACATAACATCAACAGATACGAAGAAAGTAAATTGGAAAAAGAAAACACTTCATGGCAAGCACCCATATCATCTAACACAGCCACACATTGATCAAGACGCAGCCAACACATGGCTAAGAAAAGGCAATATATACAGTGAGACAGAAGGATTCATGATTGCAATACAGGATCAAACAATAAACACCAGGTATTACAGCAAGCATATTATTAAAGATCCCAATACCACAACGGATAAATGCAGACTTTGTAAACAACAAATAGAAACAGTAGATCACATCACAAGCGGATGTACAATACTAGCAAATACAGAATACCCCAGAAGACATGACAATGTCACAAAAATAATACATCAACAGCTTGCCTTACAACATAAACTTTTAAAACAACACGTTCCTACATACAAGTATACACCACAAAATGTACCGGAGAATGATGAATACAAATTATACTGGAACAGAACCATTATAACAGATAAAACAACGCCACATAACAAACCTGACACCATACTCACCAATAACAACAAGAAATTAACACAACTAATCGAAATATCCATACCCAATACAACAAATATACAAAAGAAAACAGGAGAAAAAATTGAAAAATGCATCCAACTGGCGGAGGAAGTCAAAGACATGTGGCATCAGGATAAAGTTGACATCATACCAATTATACTATCAACTACAGGAGTCATACCACACAATATCCACCAGTACATCAATGCAATACAGCTACATCCAAACATATATATACAACTTATTGATACATGTTCAATTACCCGAAAGTTCCTAAATGCAATATAACACGTACCGTACAGTTAAAAGGAAGTGACGCTTGATCAAGGTCCGTGTCACTCCATTGATAACCGGACTTAACTTCTGAGAAAGTGAAGGAAATAATAATTATAATCCCCGTGGAGGCCCGGGAAAAGAATAGGCCTCCAGTATGTTCTGCCAGTCGTAAAAGGCGACGAAAAGAACAAACCACTAATAGGGCTAACCCCCCTTTTAGTGTGATTACTTGGTTCAGGACAGAACTAAAGAAGCCTCGGACAAGCGCCATCATGGTTGGGGACGACGCTTGAACCCTATGCCCGCCCACAATGGTAACGACACTGCTAGCCAACTGGAAAATGATTTAAATCCAAATAGAGGTGTTTTGCAGGATATGTTTCCTGCAACCACCCTAGAAGGATAACAAAGACAGAGGATGAGATGGTCAGATGAAGTTAATCGACACCTCATGTTCTGTTCTTACCATGCAACAAACCTAGGAACCAACACAACTGGATACAGATCACAAGTATACACAACATTTATTACCAGATACCCGGAATTAAAATTTTTAACAGAACGATGACTAGTTGATCAGATCCGTGTAATAATAAAAAATAACAGGATACCCCAGTCAGAATTAGAAAACATCAAACAACAAGTACAACGAATACTGGAGCAAAATATGTGCAATTAGAAGAAGAAGAAGAAGAAGAAGAAGAAGAAAATACAGTAATGGACTCAAACATCCCAGAGCAAACAAACAAAGAACAAAACGCATCAATTAAACAATCAGAGGAAAACGAAATCTTAAGACAGCCACCAGAACAAGCACAAATAGAACACGAAGTGACACACATGTTAGATACAGAAGAAAAAATTTCAGCTGACATATATAGAATACAAAGACACAAATACAGACATTATACCATTCTTGCATAGACCGCCAAATAACCCACAAGTCGAAACAACAATAAAAACTATCAACACAATCATACACAACAAAATAAATGAAAGCACAACTATGGAAGAGTTACAACTACTGGATTATATAGGAGCACTCACTACAATAAATATACACACTAGGCAGAGATCAGAACCAACCAACACACAGAAGAAACCCACAAAACCAGCATGGCAACACAGGCTACAGATGAGAATAGAAAAACTGAGAAAAGACATCGAACAGCTAACACAATTTATAAGAAATGAAATATCAGACAAAAAAACGAAAAACGTTAGATAAAATCTCACAAGAAGAAGCAATAGAGCAATTAGATGAAAAGAAGCAGAAATTACAAACGACTTAGAAGATACAAAAAAAGTGAAAATAGAAGGAAACAAAACCAAACATTCAACACAAACCAAAAGAGATTTTACCAGACAATAGACAACACACACATTAAAGTAGACAATCCACCAAACATAACAGACATGGAACACTTCTGGAGCAACATACGGTCAAACCCGGTACAACATAACAGGCATGCACGGTGGATACAAGCAGAAACAGACTCATACAAGATGATACCACAAATGCCTGAAGTGATAATTTTGCAACATGAAGTCACCCGAGCAATTAATTCTATGCACAATTGGAAAGCCCCTGGAAATGATAAAATAGCAAATTTCTGGCTAAAAAAGTTCACCTCAACACATTCACATCTAACTAAATTATTTAACAGTTACATTGCAGACCCATACACATTCCCTGATACACTTACACATGGAATAACCTATCTGAAACCTAAAGATCAAGCAGACACAGCAAACCCAGCTAAATATCGTCCCATAACATGCCTACCGACAATATACAAAATATTAATTTCAGTGATTACACAGAAATTAATGACACATACAACACAGAACAAAATTATAAATGAAGAACAAAAAGGCTGCTGCAAAGGAGCATGAGGATGTAAAGAGCAACTGATAATAGATACCGAGGTGACATATCAAGCTAAAACTAAACAAAGGTTGCTACACTACGCATACATTGATTACCAAAAACCTTTTGATAGTGTACCCCACTCATGGTTACTACAAATATTGGAAATATACAAAGTAGATCCTAAATTGATACAGTTCCTAAACATAGTAATGAAAAACTGGAAAACCACCCTTAATATCCAAACAAATTCCAATAATATCACATCACAGCCAATACAGATTAAGCGTGGAATATACCAAGGAGACTCATTAAGTCCTTTCTGGTTCTGTCTTGCTCTGAACCCACTATCCAACATGCTAAATAATACAAATTATGGATATAATATTACTGGAACATACCCACACAAAATCACACATTTGCTGTACATGGATGATCTAAAACTACTGGCAGCAACCAATCAACAACTCAACCAATTACTAAAGATAACAGAAGTATTCAGCGATGATATAAGTATGGCTTTTGGAACAGACAAATGTAAGAAAAATAGCATAGTCAAGGGAAAACACACTAAACAAGAAGATTACATATTGAATAACCACAGTGACTCCATAGAAGCCATGGAAAAAACAGATGCCTATAAATATCTATGATACAGACAAAAAATAGGAATAGATAATACGAATATTAAAGAAGAACTAAAAGGAAAAATATAGACAAAGACTAACAAAAATACTTTAAACAGAATTCACAGCAAGAAACAAGACAAAAGCTATAAATACTTATGCTATACCAATATTGACCTACTCATTTGGAGTAGTGAAATGGAGTAACACAAACCTAGAAGCACTCAATACACTTACACGTTCACAATGCCACAAATATAGAATACATCACATACATTCAGCAACAGAAAGATTCACATTAAGCAGAAAGGAAGGAGCAAGGGGATTCATCGACATAAAAAAGCTACATTATGGACAGGTAGACAATTCAAGAAAATTCTTTCTAGAACGAGCAGAAACTAGCAAAATACACAAAGCAATCACTCATATAAATACATCGGCTACACCACTGCAATTTCATAACCACTTCTACAACCCTTTAGATCACATAACATCAACAAATACAAAGAAAGTAAATTGGAAAAAGAAAACACTACATGGCAAGCACCCATATCATCTAACTCAGCCACACATCGATCAAGACGCAGCCAACACATGGCTAAGAAAAGACAATATATACAGTGAGACGGAAGGATTCATGATTGCAATACAGGATCAAACCATAAACACCAGATATTACAGCAAGCATATTATTGAAGATCCCAATACCATAACAGATAAATGCAGACTTTGCAAACAACAAATAGAAACAGTAGATCACATCACAAGTGGATGTACAATACTAGCAAATACAGAATACCCCAGAAGACATGACATTGTCGCAAAAATAATACATCAACAACTTGCCATAAAACATAAACTAATAAAACAACACATTCCCACATACAAGTATGCACCACAAAATGTACTGGAGAATGATGAATACAAATTATACTGGAACAGAACCATTATAACAGATAAAACACCACCACATAACAAACCTGACATCATACTCACCAATAAAAAGAAGAAATTAACACAACTAATCGAAATAGCCGTACCCAATACAACAAATATACAGAAGGAAACGGGGGGAAAAATTGAAAAATACATCCAACTGTCTGAGGAAGTCAAGGACATGTGGGATCAGGATAAAGTTGACATTATACCAATTACACTATCAACTACAGGAGTCATACCACTCAATATCCACCAGTACATCAACGCAATACAGCTACATCCAAATGTATATATACAACTACAGAAATCCATAATTATTGATACGTGTTCAATAACCCGTAAGTTCCTAAATACAGTGTAACATATACCGTACAGTTAAAAGGAAGTCGCGCTTGATGAAGGTCCGCGTCACTTTCCATTTTTGACCAGACATAACGTTTGAGAAAGAAAGAAATAATAAACTTTATGGTATTAAATTCCTTTGGAATATTTAAGTCAATTTCCCAAGAATTTTTTGGAGTTCATTGAACTACTTTGGAAGAGTGACTCAGTATCACATAAAAAAAAACAACAAATTCTGATAGCTGTGTGGTCACCTTGTTAACTGACAAAGTAGTGTTGCCTGTAATCAACAATGGTGTAGCAGTATGGCTTTACCTGCAAGACTGCAGCTGGTCATCACATAGTCAGGCTACTGCAAGTGCAGACAAACATGTCTATCAAGTAAATACTCATGTTTCCGCTTGAAGGGTTGATGAATTTAAGATGCTTAGTAAAACCTGCTTGTGTGTTTAATAATCATCAGTTCAATCAAGAGGAGGATTTCTACTACTTTGTTTCAGCAGTTATTAGAATACACATATGAAATGACTTGCTTTATCAGCTTACGACAGGTCAGATGAAATATTCACTCTCGTCTGAAAAGCCAAATGTGTTTTAATGAAGATAAAAACCTAGTTTCAAAATTAGACAATTATCTGCAAACACACTTCCATTTTTCATGCGCAGCTGTTAATTTCTACTTTTAACTCCTTGGGACAGTATGTTATAGTTAGAATTTTGGGATGGAAGCAAATGTACCTATCAGTTTTTCTTGCAGTCTTAAAACACACACACACACACACACACACACACACACACACACACACACGATCTGGTGAACAATATCAGCTACTGTATAGCTCATTAGTTTTCACAGACTGATTCCAGACTTTATTAGTTGTTCAGATGAAGCTTAAGCCGATCTCATTACTAAGGATTTTATGTCATAAAACATGCAGTGTCTTGTAGTATAGGAAATTTAGCAGCAAGAAAATTACAGACTGCTTCAAATATCTCCTTTTGAACTGCATGACTGAACATATTTGTAGACAAAAGAAATGATAAATTAATAGAATATGAGTCATTGTCTTTCTTTTAATATGTCCCATCTTCTGTTCTGGGATACTGTGATGTTAGCAAATGAGGGAAGCATGTTCTTCAACAGATGACTATTATTCATGATGATGGTGACAATTCTAAACTATCATGTCATTTCAAAGAAACGGTATTTTGTGCTGTCTTCTTTGTGTGGTCTGTTGAAAGGCCTTATTTTCACTCATTTCATGGAATACTTTTAGTATGGTACATATCTCTGGTGACATATTTTTAGCCTTGAAAATTAAAAATGTCAGCAGCATTCTAAAATGGTTCCATGAAATAAGTGAAAATGTTCCCTGAAGAAGGAACGTATTTAGAGAGGGACCACAAGGAATAGTGCTATTGATCAGGATAGAAAACTGAGTGCATCAAACATCTAGAGAGAGCAGTTAAAAAAAGTGTAAATTTAAGTAGACAGTGTAAAACTTCAAAGTACTGGCAGAAATTTTTTTATAGCCAGTAAATGGATATGAATATAGAAATATTTTCAGTTTCAATAGCATTGGAGGCTTTTACAATTTAATTCCCACAGAAATGTACTTTTGTCACTGAGAAAATGAGTGGCAGAGATGAAAAGAGTGAATGACAGTTAACAGCATTCTTGTGTCGTAATATTTATGAAAATGAAGAATCACGTTAATGTGTTGAAAGGATAAAACTAGAAGCTAGTCAGCTGAACCTTTGGACCTGATAATTATAAACTCTCTCATAAAGAAGTAAATGGTTGCTATTGTGCACAGGTCCATTTCATTCATCAAGAGAAAGATAGTAATGAAATATTTTACAGGCAACACATTATGCCATGAGTCAATAGATAACCTTGAACTGGAATGAAATTTTCACCCTGCAGTGGAGTGCGCACTGATATTAAACTTCATGGCAGATTAAAACTGTGAGCCAGGTGGAGATGGCGACTCAGGATCTTCGCCTTCCTTGGCAAGTGATGTACCAACTGAGCTACCCAAGGTAGGAGACAAGGTACTGGCAGAAGTAAAGCCATGAGGACAGGTCGTATGTCATGCTTGGGTAGCTTAGTCAGTAGAGCACTTACCCACAATAGGCAAAGGTCCTGAGTTGAAGTCCAGGTCTGGCACAGTTTTAATCTGCCAGGAAGTTTCGGCATCTAACTGTTTCTCTGATTCTGTCTGATGGTGCAGCATCAGTTGCAGTTGAAACCAATTTCTATAAAAACGAATGGGAAGATATTACACATTTTAGCACGTTGGACTTGTTTGCTATTTCTCATGTGTTCCTCTTGTGAAGGGACAAGTAAAAACAGTTTATGGTGAAGGTGTTTGGGGGGGGGGGGGGTAGTTGGAGCCAGAGGAGCAGGGGAAAGAGATTCACATACATCAAACTTCGCTTGATTGTGTTGGCACCTAGTTTTCATCAGTTCAGTCAGTATTTGCAGCATCACGCAATGAAAGCAAAAACTTATATTAGGATATTATACTACAAGAAAAAAGCAGATTATCTTGCTGATTTTAATTTTTTATGATATGAAAGACAGTATTTAGAGTTGTACATAAATTCCTTTGTGATCATGTTAATCCTGTGTCATTCGTTGATTAAACCAATAATAGATAAAACAATGTTTTCCTTGTTTTTAGGATGCTTTATTTAAATCAGTGAACCAGTTGGTGATTTTACATGTTACTAAAAAGTGAAAACCTTATGTTAATGCTTGGCTGAATTACAGTTTCCAGTTCAATATGAATAAATGAATATTTATTTGCCCTAGCAGGTTCCAAATTATGTTCTGGTCACTCCTTCAGTGTGAGTGAGTTCACTGTTATTTAGAGAAAACCTCTCATTTAAGGAAAAAATATTTAGATATACAGAGAATCATTAAAAACACTTCAGCTGTACAGTAGATGGTTACACACTAATGACTGTGTGAATGTGTGTCAACCCCATGCGGGTCTGGGGGTAAGAATAGGCCTGAGATATTCCTGTCTGTCGTAGGAGGCGACTAAAAGTGTTTAACACATTTTGGCCTTTATGTGATGGTTTGACCTCCATTCTTCGAAATTTTCCTGAAGAGCAAGCCAATTGGGGAAGGGGGCTTACATGGTGCATCGTGTCCATTGTGCATTGAGATCTTAGCCCACTTTCTCATCGTCTCATTTCAGTTCCACTCATTCTCCATCTCTTGGGTGAGGACAGCTTCCTGGGTGCATTTTCCACCATGCACTATGCAGTGTTGCTTTCTGCGTCGACGATAACCATGGACTTCTTTGTACCTGATATCCAGTGCGGTAGCCAGTCCGTTGAGGTGGGGCCACCATGCACCCTGTTGTTTGTAGCCCCCTGGCCACACAGGGATCACCCTGCTGATGCCTGTGCCATTAATTCCCCACATGTGCCAAGGGATAGATGCCTATCCCCCTGGGGCATCAGAACTCTCGGCAATGGTCATCCTGCCAGGGGGCATTTGGTGTGGCTGGGTGACACACATGGGGAGGGCCCTGGTCAGAGTGGGTGGCATCAGGGCGGATGACATGCGATGAAGTGTAGTCATAATCTCTTGCTGTTGGTGAAACGCCAGCAGTCTCTAAGTGTTCACAAGCTCAATTCAACGCACATAAGTACGACCGCAAATCATTACCCTCCCTGGCCACACCATGGGAGTAACGTCAGGTTAAGGATGGCAGCAGATTTTATTTGTTCCGGTACCTTGTATGTTCGAGGGCTGATGGGGAGTCTTTCATGACGATGAAGCCTCAGTTTTTTGTTCAGCATTTAGAGGAAAAGTTTGGGGAGGTTTGAGGGATTGTCCAAAATGAGATCTGGGTCAGTCTTGAACAAAACCACATCCTCTGCCCAGTCATGGACGTAACTCCCTTGTGATAAGTTGGGGGCAAACTCCCTTGTGATAAGTTGGGGGCTGTTTCTGTAACCATCACGCCCCATAAGAGCTTAAAGAGCTTAAATACGGTCCAGGGTATCTTACTTCAAAGGGAGCTTCTTTAGCAGCCTGATGATGAGCTGCGTGCCAATTTAGAGCAGCAAGGTGCACATTTTGTCCGGCATTTCCACTGGAGTCCAAGGGATACTCAGATTGCCACTGGTGCCTTCATCTTGGCCTTTGAGGGCCACCTCCTGTCTGTGTCAGCTGTGGAGAGCACCATTCACCTTGCTCACCAGACTGCAGGATTCTCCAGGAAGAAAGGAAAATCATGGAGTAAAAGACCCTGGACGGACTGACCAACACTGAGGCTAAGAGAAAATAAGAAAACCTGCATCCTGTATGTATGACATCATCTTTTGCCGCCGCTACAACAGTTCTGGCATCATCAGCTCCGCCAACCTGTCACCTCTCAGAGCCGGAAGACTACACCTGTCTCCTCGATGGTGGGGGGCACTTCCCTCCCTGTTGCTCCCGCCCTACCTACTTCGGGAGCAAACACCCCCCCCCCCCCCCCCCCCCCAAACCATTGGGGTCCGTCCCCACTTCTAAGCCAGAGAAAGATAAGTTGTCTTCGGCTACTCTCGCTAGGAAGGGGTCTCTTGGGTCACTCTCTTCCCAGGTTTTTGCTAGTGGGGAAGATGACACCCACCAGTCACTGAAGAGCTCAAAAGCTGCTGGTCGTAGGGCTTCATGCTCATCCTCAGTCCTGGAGACTGTGCCAGTGAAGTCCTCCCAGCCAGGTAAACCCAAGGAACAGCGAGAGAAATACAAAAAGAAGACCCCTAAGACCAAGGAAATTGCAGTGGCACCCACACCACCACTACCTAAAAGCTCTGCATCTGAGGATGGGGAGGAGATTCTGGCATTCGCTGTGGACCTAGATCTCGCCGGACCCTCAGACAAAATGGATATAGACTGCTCAGGCAAAAAGTCAGTGGCAGCAGGTGACCCTGAGGTGTACACTGTCTCATTGAATGTTCCGTGCCTTCCCAGTCTTATGATGTAATCCTCCAGTGAAATTGTGGAGGTTTTTTCCACCACCTGGCTGAGCTATGGCAACTGTTAAGCTTTAAACCTTCTTCCTGCATTGCCCTCGTGCCCTCTGCGGCTATGAAGGATATTATAGGAACCGTAGCAACTATAATAGTGTGTCAGGTGGAATTTGCATTTATGTCCTAAACTCAGTCTGTAGTGAACCAGTGCCCCTTCAAACACCTCTTGAAGCTGTGGCTGTCAGAATAAGGACGATGCAGGAAATAACCGTCTGCAATGTGTATCTTCCTCTGAATGGTGCAGTACCCCTGAATGTTTTAGCTGCACTAATGGATCAACTCCCTAAACCTTTCCTACTTTTGGGAGATTTTAATGACCATAACCCCATGTGGGGTGGCACTGTGCTTACTGGCTGTGGCAGAGATGTCGAAACTTTGTCTCAGTTCGACCTCTGCCTCTTAAATACTGGGGCCGCCTCTCATTTCACTGTGGCTCATGGTAGTTATTGGCCATTGATTTATCGATTTGCAGCCCAAGACTTCTCCCTTCTATCCACTGGAGAACACATTACGACCTGTGTGGTAGTGACCACTTCCCGATCTTCCTGTCACTGCCGTGACGTCAGGCTCACGGTTGCCTGCCCAGATGGGTTTTAAACAAAGCACCTCATAGCCTTTAAATGGTTCCGTGCCCGCGTTCGCCAACTTACTAAACAATGGAAGCCGGAGTGCTGGGAGGGATACGTCTTGACCATTGGGTGCCATACATCACCTTCCAAAGTCTGGGTAAAGATGAAATGTATTTTCGTGTACCAGACCCCAATAGGTGTTCACGGGGTTACCATAAATGGCATGTTATCTACCGACACACACGATTGCCGAGCGCTTTGGTGAGCACTTTGCTAGAGGCTCTGCTTTGGAGAATTACCCCCCAGCCTTTCACACTCTCAAATGGTGGTTGGAAAGGAGAGTTTGCTCATTCACTACACACCACAGTGAATCCTATAACGCACCATTTACAGAGTGGGAGCTCTTCAGTGCCCTTGCACATTGCCCTGACACAGTTCCTGGGCCTGATTGGATCCACAGCCAGATGATTAAACATCTCTCATCTGACTAAAAGTGACATATCCTCGTCATCTTCAACCAGATTTGGTGTGATGGCATCTTTCCATCGCAGTGGCGGAAGAGCACCATCATTCCGGTGCTCAAACCTGATAAAAACCCGCTTGATGTGGATAGCTGTCAGCCAATCAGCCTCACCAACATTCTTTGTAAGCTGCTGGAACATATGGTGTGTCGATGGTTGGGTTGGTTCCTGGAGTCACGTGGCCTACTGGCTCCTTGTCAGGGTGGCTTCCGCAAGGGTCACTGTACCACTGATAATCTTCTGTCCCTTGAGTCTGCCATCTGAACAGCCTTTTCCAGATGCCAACACCTGGTTGCCATCTATTTTGACTTACTTAAAGCATACAACACGACCTGGCGACGTCATATCCTTGCCACATTGTATGAGTGGGGTCTCCGGGACCCACTCCCAATTTTTATCCAAAACTTCCTGTCGCTCCATATTTTCTGTGTCCAAGTTGGTGCCTCCCATAGTTCCATCCATGTGCAGGAGAATGGAGTCCTGCAGGGCTCTGTATTGAGTGTCTCTTTATTTATAGTGGCCATTAACGGTGTAGGAGCAGCTGCCGAGCCCATCGTCTCACCTTATCTGTATGCAGATGACTTCTGCATTTCATACTCCTCCAGCAGTACTGGAGTTGCTGAATGGTGCCTACAGGGAGCCATACACAAGGCACAGTCATGGGCTCTAGCCCATGGCTTCCAGTTTTCCGCCATGAAGACATGTGTCATGCATTTGTGTCTGGGTCATGCTGTTCATCTGGAACCAGCACTTTACCTTAATGATGATCCACTCACTGTAGTGGAGACATATTGATTCTTAGGTCTGGTTTTCAACATTAGTTTGACTTGGCTTTCTCATCTTTGTCAGCTTAAACAGAAGTGTTGGCAGCACCTCAGTGCCCTTCGCTGCCTCGCAACACCAACTGGGGCTCTAGAGCCCTTGTTCAATCCCACTTTGACTATGGGAGTGTTGTCTATGGTTCGGTGGTGCCCTCAGCCTTGTGTTTGCTCAACCCATTGCACCATTGCAGAGTTTGACTAGAGACAGGAGCATTTAGGATGAGTCTGGTGACAAGTGTACTGGTGGAGGCTGGAGTCCCGCCATTGAAGATCAGATGTGCACAAGTGCTTGTCAGTTACATTGCACACGTTCATAGCTCTCCTGAACATCCTAATTACCGTCTTTTCCCGACAACAGCGGTTCACCACCTGCATAGGCGGCCCAGGTCAAGGCTAAAGATTGCAGTTCATGTTCGATACCTTTTGTCTGAACTGGAGTCGTTGCCTGTACCACCTCTCCTTGAGGTCCATTTACATACACCTCCTTGGTGTATCTGTTCATGCCCTGAGGAGTCGTTTCTTTTGTGTACTGACTCATTGAGCAGCCTGCAAGCTATTGACCAGTGCTACCCTTGCCATCCTTTGGTGATGTCCATGCAGGAGTCCATATATGTCCTGGACTGGTCCCGTCATTCAGTGCTGTTTGTGTGGACTCCAGGACACATTGGCATCTCAGGCAATGAACTTGCAGACAGGCTGGTGTAACAGGCTAGACAGAAACTGCTTCTGGAGATGGGCATCTCTGAACCTGATCTGCTTTGTCTTACGCTGCAGGGTTTTTTGGCTTTGGGAGATGGAATGGCATAACAGTACCGACAACATACTTGTGTCAGTAAGGAGAATGCGAATGTGTGGAAGTCTTCCATGCGGGTCTTTCGCAGGGAGTTAGTTGTCCTCTGCCAGCTCCGCATTGGCCACGCTTGGGTGACCCACGTTACCTCCTGCGCGGTGAAGACCCACCTCAGGGTCAGTGCGGTGCCTGGTTGACAGTGGCCCACATTGTGGTGCACTGTCCCACTTTGTCTTCCCAGTGATGAAATTTTGCGTTTCCGGACTCGTTGCCACTCATTTTATCTGACAACGCCTCATTGGCTGATTTAGTTTTGCATTTCATTCGTGAGGGTGGGTTTTATCTTTTGATCTAAGTTTTAGCGCATTTCCTTTGTCTCTCTGTGTCCTCCACCCTAGTGCTTTTATGGTGGAGGTTTTATTGTGTTACGGAGTGGCTGCCTTTTCCTTTTTATTCTTATGGTCGGCCAGCCATTGTAATCTGCTTTCTTGTTTTACTCTCTTCTGTATCTAGCGAGTCTCTGTTGTTTTCTTGTCCTCTTTTGCTCCTTTTAGTGCTTGTTGCCTTTCATTCATTCTTGTGGTTTTTCCTTACTTTCCATTTTGTTTTATATGTCTCGTCTGTTTTATTCTCACACTTGTGGCATAGTTTTATTAGGAACAAGGGGCCAATAACCTCATAGTTTGGTCTCTTCTCCCCTCGTTTAAACCAACCAACCAACCAATCAAGCTGTGTCAAAGTGGTGACCAGAGTTCAGTTCAGGCCACTAGTGATAGTTTCCCTGGAGAATATTTCCACTGGTTAAAGGGATATGTTTGGTATACTTGCAGTTGTCCCTCACAGACAAGATATAAGTTCATCCTGATTTATGTCTGTTGAGTTAAACAATGCACCACCATTAGCTTTCAAATTGTGTCAAAGCAGTTTGATGAACAGTCAGTAGGTACAGTGGTAGTTATCTGACCTCAGAGGGCACATGACCTTCAGCCTTTTCAGTTTATCTGTGATACCATTTAGAAAATTTAAGTGAATCTAAAGTACTGCTCCAGTGGAGTGTGGATTGTTGAGTGGCTGTCAAATGGTAGGGGCTCAGTTTGGCTCTTTTTTTCAAAACTCTTGTTCACTCCAATTTTCAGTAAGTGTCCACACCAATGTCATCTAACTATCTGAGTGAATTATACATTCATATTCATTTTATTGGTGACAGTGTGTAGGACAGTACTACACTACTGAACTTCCATTTTGCAATAGTTTGTTCATCCTGCAGTCCTTAGTTCAGGATTCTGATGTACGAGTGGTAACATGAAAGCTTTGCGGTAGAGCCACCATTTATTTTTCATTTGAAAATGACTTCAGCTAGCTTTATCCTTCAGAACAGCCATCAAACAATTTTTTTCAACATTATTTCTGCTAGTAGTATACCTTTCTCATCCCGTGCATGCAAACAACTTTGCCACAAAATCATTGGTCTCGTAACTGATTCTTTATTTGTTGCATCAACTCAGTCATTTTGGGGAGAGATGCTAATGGAAGACTTACAATGTGTGCTACAGTTAATAAAGCAGTAGTTTTTTCTAAAATGTTGAGTTCTCATTGTGTTCGAACAGTTACTCTAGAGTGTCACCTTGAACAGATGATTTTGAATGCATCTGCAACTTAAGATGGAAATGTTCTCGATGCCACTTCCCAGTGATTTTTCAAACAGGTGTGAGTACCAGGCATATCAATTCATCTTCTATGGGGGGAAGAAAATCTATCTGTTTTTCATAACAGATTGTCTTTTGCAGCTTCAGAGGAAACTTCATCTTTAAAGTTTTCTTCCTTAAGTGGAACTCCTGGTGAAAAACTCAATTTTGTTTCCTATAAGCATTCTGTTCATGAAGTTAAGCATGCAGTCTTTGAATTTTGGAAGTATCTTTTATATGAGACACAGTATGAAGGTATGAGATTCACAGGAACAAGATTCCTCACTTAAGAGTAGCTTTGCACAACAATATGAACTGCAGACACACACATTCTAAGCTTCCTCATTGTTGTGACTGGACAGCTCCCTTTATTCAGTGGTGTCTGTACTGGCTTGATATCTCAGCTGAAGTTAGACCTGAGTGAGGAGAACCTCCCAAGGCTGATTTATCCCCATTTTGAAACCATCTGTAGTTCTGACTCTTAAGAATTTAATATAACAATGTAGAAAATATTTCACAAGCATTGTCATCTTATCATTATAATTAAAAATTAACTGCTGAAAATATTTTTACTGCCCACATCCCTTCTACAGTGCTGTCTAAGATGTTAAATTGTTGGCAGGGTACAAGCAGTACCCACAGGAAAAAAAATTTTACACTTTTTTATGTAAGGGAGCTACATTGTGACCAAAGACACATTGTGTATATGGTTTCTTACCATACTGAGCTAGAAGTCAAAGTAAACAATGAAGATAGTATGAATTCAAGATCTAATTTATATATTTATAATTCAATAAAACTTCAGTTCAATTTCAGTGCAATCATTTTCATTAATTAGCAATTGGTGCTGTTCCAAAAGAAATATAGTTAATTATGTTGTGATGCTAAGATATCAAAGCAAAATGTACAGACAAGACATTAACCCTCGAGTGGGTGTGCCTGTTTATGAAGTGTGCCAACCAGAAACAACATTGTCTTGTACCATTCCACTGTTGTTCGACGATTGTGAGTCTGCACCTATTCATTTTTTATTGCTTCAGCTAACACTGTGAGTTAGGTGAGAAAAAATTTATGATCCCTGCTAGAAAATAACTCAGATTCTGAGCTGGGAGTGCAATCCCACATTGATGCAGTTGTCTAAGGGAGAATTAGCAATCAAATAAGTGGTTGGCTGAGATGTGATACAACTGCACTGTTTAATGCTTAGAGTGGGTCATTACTGTGGGGTAACACTTGTATGCCACAACAGAGTGATATAATGAATGTTCATTTTAAAACTGTTTAGTGAAACAGTGATTTAGCTTAAGTAACAACTTTATTTTATTGTGATTTTGCTCAGACCTGTTTACCTTGGTAACGGAAAGACAGCTATTCTTTACATGTGTACAAAGTACACTGTGCACCTACTCATGGTATTAAAAACAGCACACATGCTCCAGGGATAGTAAGACAAAAATGCAGAACATTTAGATTGATAAAAACAATATAAATTTGAATTTAGATACTGCCTCCTAAAAAGACAGATTCAATGATCACCTTTAAAATTAAATATGTGTTACAAAAAACACAAGTGAGAACATAAGATTTAGCTTTGTTAATCAGATTATTGATTAACATGAAAATCTAATCTCTCTGCTTTAATCTTGTAATTCCACAGGTCATTCAGGAAAGCTCTTACAGATAATGACAAATTGCCCATCAAGACTGCATTTGAAAATCCTTTGTTACCTGAGGGGACTGGTGAATTCCTTGATGCGTGGCTTCTACTTTTGGAAAAGATGGTGAATACAAAGTGTATCCTTGACTCCCCATACTCCCACATATACAAAGGTCCTGCAGATGAGGGATTTGATCCAGCCAAATTTCTGTTTGAAGTTCAAAAGGTAAGTGGGAAGCATAATCACAGAAATTTTCTGTATTAATAAATGCCTACATAAAAGTAAAAGGTAAGATATTCCCCCTCCCCCCGTGTCTCTCTCTCTCTCTCTCTCTCTCTCTCTCTCTCTCTCTCTCTCTCTCTCTCTCTCTCTCTCTCTGTCTGTGTGTGTGTGTGTGTGTGTGTGTGTGTGTGTGTGTGTGTGTGTACATTATCTCGTTGGATGTGGGAAACTGCCAAAACACCACATTCAGGCTGGCCAGCCCCTTTGAGATCGAGCCTATGAATACTGATGAACTCCACATTCAGGTGAAGTAAGCCACAGCGGCAAAGTAATTCATACTCCCATTTCACCTCTGCTGCTTCTCAGATCCCAATCTGATATTTCTTCCGCAGAAATTTAATGGCCACCATCTCCACATGGCCAAACTCTGTCAATTAATGGCTACTTTCTTTGCAGTTGTCACAGCAATTCAGGAGATATGGTTCTGCAAAACCTAATTACCTACTACTAAAGATTACAAATCACATTAATGCTGAGAGGGCATTTTACACATTCATTAGATCTGACCTTCCTGTGAGCAGATGCCACTCACCATTGCATTAGAAGCTGTGGTTGGTTGAGTTTACCTATCAGTTATGGTAACAGTATGTAACATCTGCCTATTACCAGACAGATCTATACTGTATCATGAGCTGGTGAAACTATTACAACAGTTGTCTTCACTTCCTCCTCTGGGGGTCTCCAGTGTCTACAATTCTCTGTGGGGCAGCCAAACTCTTTCTGGCAGGTACTGTGTAATATGGCAATTAACTTCAGAACTGGTTTGTCTGTCTCCTTAATACTGGATCTGGTAACACAGTTCAGCATGGACCATGGGATATTCTCAGCCAAAGATATTACAGTCCACTGCCTGAGCATCCCACCCTTACTCCTGTGGCCCATCCATGGCAATCGCTGCAACCGCAACTACTTTCCTATCACACTCTCGTATTCGATCCATTGACCAGTGGGACATGCGTCACACTGCCCACTTACAGAAAGCCAAATGGCAAGCTTTCATCTCCAGAGCCATTTCAGAAACCATTAAAGAGGAGGATATAGAATGATTGGTCCAATATGTTATGTTGAAACAACTGTACACACTATGACAGCACCAATACACTGTTCTTTAGCCTCTTCCTGACTGACACAATTGCTGTAATAGTCTGGAGAAATAGCTGAGCTATCAGATTGTGTCGCGGGCAATTCAGCACAAGTGCCATCCCTCTACAGAACATTTAATAGCATGCAAAAGGCTTCCAGTGAAGGCACGGTTTTTCATGAATAAAAAAAGCAGGACTGTCGGGAACAATAGGTATCGTATATGAGAGCCCACACCATTGTCTAAAGTATGGACTTCACTCAGCCACATTTGTGGCCACCCACCACCCACAGTGGTTCCTGGCATCCTGTGAATTGCAATATCTATATTGATTCTGTGGTCTTTGCTGAATGTTTTGCAGTACACCTTGCAAAAGTATCTGCATGCAGTAACTACCATTCTGCTTTCCTGGCCCAGAAACACACAGTGGATGGAAACTCCTTGTGCGTCAGTGCACAAGGCTTTGAAACATATAATGTTTCATTTAGTGAAAAGGAGTTCTGCAGTGATTTAGCAGTGAGTTGAGACACAGCCTGTGGACCTAACAGTATCCACAATTAAATGCTTAAACAGCTTAGCATCCACAGCATAAAACACATCCTCAGGTTTTCAGTTGTATTTAATGTGAAAGGGAGGTTCCCTCCCGATGGAGAGAGACTTTCATTATGCCCTTCCTGAAATTGAGAAAAGATCTGAAAGTGTAGACTAATTATCGATGGAACACACTAATGAAGAGGTTATTATTTATTATTATTTAAAAAATGATCAACTGACAACTGTTTGTGTCTAGAAGACAGAACATTTATCGTAATTTTTTTTGTAGCTTTCAGGCATTGCTGCTTATTAGACTAATGAGTCGCCTTAAATTTGTAGTGTGAAAGGCATTCATGCATCACCAACAACTGATGACTGTGTTCCATGATCTATAGAAGGTGTGTGATACCACCTGGTGCCATCGCATCCTGTTTACATTGCACGAGTGGAGCTTCTAGGGCTGTTTACCTATTTTTATCCAGAATTTACTATCCCTCTGATAGTTCCAGGTCCAGATTGCCATCGCAGTTTGTGGAATCATGACTGCAGCGGGGCCCACC
The DNA here is from genome assembly GCF_021461395.2 of Schistocerca americana. Lineage (NCBI taxonomy): Eukaryota > Metazoa > Arthropoda > Insecta > Orthoptera > Acrididae > Schistocerca > Schistocerca americana. The sequence goes on along the minus strand of NC_060130.1, from coordinate 762,614,972 downwards.
ATTTGACCATCACTGTATGTGGTCAACATTTGCCTGTATTACAGGTCTTCATCATTGCACATTGCAAAGTGACAGCTTCACAGGGCCGCACAGAAAGTACATAATTGAGCCCTGAATCATGGATATCAATGTTTCCCCACAAAAACTTGTGCCACACACTTTTGTCAACTCAACTGTACATCTGTGCGCAGAATTCACCCCAGTAACCAGTTACTTGAAGTCATTGAAACTTTCAAATTTTTTAGACATTCTGTTTTGGCAGTAAGTTACCATTGCTACTACATGTGCACCAGCTCAAGACATGTTACATGAGGAACCTTAATACTCTGATATCTTGGAAGCACCTGGAGTACAGACAATATAGTTCCTCTGTGTTTTTATGAAGTGTTGATTTTATGTTGACTGAACGACTGATGTATTGCCTCTGGGTTGGCAGCGCCATCAGCTTGGCGACTGGAGCCTTCCATATGAGCTCTACATACAGCCTCCTGGTGGAAGCTGATCACCCACCACTGAGAGTCAGACCAACAGCAACTCTTGACAAACTATTCAGTCATAATCTGTCGGATGCTTATTGATGCGCCTTACTCAATTCTGTTTCACAACCAACAGTTAAGACTGTGTATGAATTGCTCAAAAATGGATAGACGTAAACCTTTAGAAGGCCATTTTTTTGTCATGGATTTCACCTTGCATATATCAGTATTTGTGTCAGCTCACCCCCTTGCAAGAACCTTCAAGTCTCTCTTTCGGTTGGGTGTGTAAATTACTTTCTACCTATCACTGTAAATATACTCACATTATTGCTGCTCAAGTTGAGTTTTACTGCTGCCAAATGTGGCCAAAACAGTAATACAGGGCATGGTCAGCAAAACTATGTGGACTTAGCTGTCATGGTAATTTTGTGACAAATGTTCAGGAAGAATACTATACCAATTGAATGGCTTGTGATGCAATCGTACATTTTGTTGTGGACAGGGAAGTTTACAAGTGAGCTTTACAGTGCAAAAAGCTTATGTTTATGGAAGTATAGAACATAGCTCAGACATTTGAAGTTTCATGGGCTGCAGGTAGTCAGATGGAAGCCAGGTCTGAAGTTTCAGAACTCAGTTACTGTCACCTCTCCTAGCCTTCAGCCAGTTTGCTAAGGACTGTAGATGCCACTGGAGCAGTCCAGCAGATGTCTGTGTCATGTAGGTAATAAGCGTTGATGACAATAAGTCTGCGTCACAATAGCAACAGCCCTGTGCTCCGCTGCCTTCATGCCCATACTGCTTCATTCAACATGAACAGATTCTATAATTTTCAGTTGTGTGTCCCAAGTGCTGGGCAATGTGTAATAGGTGCCATAAGACATGACGCACAACTTCTGTAAGTAACTCCTTTCCAAACATGAGTGAAGACACAGATATAAACAGTGTCTCAAAGCAAGTTAAACATTGAACCTCTTTGGATACTCCATTGATTAGGAAGTGCATTTGGTTTCTGATAAAGTTTCATATCAACAGTTAATGCTCTCTGTGCCAAATTTTCCCCAGTTTTCTCCAGGATTGGGTTGTGCAACAGAATTTCATGGTCATATTGCAATGAAACAGTCTTTTTGTTATTTCTTGGCCCTCTTAAAGTACTGGTAACTTCACAGTATCCAATAAAAATGGAATTAGTGTGTCTTAAATCCCTTGATTATTTTGACATGTTTCTTGCAGTGAATGGTCAACACTATTGGTGATAGTCAAAAAACCTCCTACCAGGTGCAGCGATTTAAAAAAAAACTGTTAATGCTCTGTCAGTCATTGATACCTATCCTTTTCCGCTCACTGACAAGCTGTTAGTAAAAGTATTGGGAGAGGAGCCATTACTTTTCAAAGATTCACATGGCAGAGGCATATTCACAGTTGCTGCTTCTACAGAGGAACAATTTCAGAACCACCTTGCTCTTTTTTCTGTTTTATGGCCTGCAGGCTGGAAGTACATTTCGGAGAAGACAGTTTTTTCAACTAATCATTATTTATTTGGGTTTTGAAGTGTCGCGTGCTGGCATTAAACCATTGCGCTAGCATATTAATGCTGTTGCCATTTGCCACACAGCATGCCCATTGAGGAATTACAGTCATTTTTAGACAAAACTGCGTACTACGATAAATTCATATTGGATGCTGCTACTGTGGCACAACCATTCCATGTGTTATTACGTATAAGTGTTCCTTTCCACTGGTCCCTGCCTTGTGACCAGGCATTCGAGCTGTTGAAACCTAAGCTGCAGTCAGCCCCTTGTTTGGTCACTTTTCTGCTGGGCCAGCAACTAGTGTTAGTGATGAACGCATCTCAGTTAGATCTTGGCACCATCCTTGTTCATACGTATGTGGGTGGTTCTGAATGCCCTATTGCATACACCTCTAAATCCTTAAATTTAGTGGAACAGCATTATTCTCAGACAGAGGAAGGAAATAGGATCACATTTGAGGAAGTGGAGAAAATGGTCAATAGATTGCAGTGCAATAAAGCAGCTAGGGTGGATGAAATTAAGTCTGAACTCATCAAATACAGTGGAATTTCAGGTCTTAAATGGCTACACAGGATAATTGAAATGGCCTGGGAGTCAGGACAGGTTCCATGAGACTGGACAAAATCAGTAATCTCACCAATCTTTAAACATGGAAACAGAAAAGATTGTAACAACTACAGAGGTATCTCTTTAATCAGCGTTGTGGGTAAAATCTTCTCAGGTATTGTTGAAAGGAAAGTGTGAGTATTAGTTAAGGACCAATTGGATGAAAATCGGTGCAGGTTTAGGCCTCTTAGAGGTTGTCAGGACCAGATCTTTAGCTTACGGCAAATAATGAAGTGTTATGAGTGGTACAGGGAATTGTATCTATGCTTTATAGATCTAGAAAAGGCATATGACTGGGTTCCTAGGAGGAAGTTATTGTCTGTTCTATGAGATTATGGAATAGGAGGCAATCTTTTGCAAGCAATTAAAGGTCTTTACATAGAGAGTCAGGCAGCAGTTAGAGTTGACGGTAAATTGAGTTCATGGTTCAGAGTAGTTTTAGGGGTAAGACAAGGCTGCAACCTGTCTCCACTGTTGTTCATATTATTTATGGATCATATGTTGAAAACAATAGACGGTCTGGGTGAGATTAAGATATGTGAACAGAAAATAAGCAGTCTTGCATATGCGGATGGCTTAATTGTGATGGCAGATTCGATTGAAAGTTTGCAGAGTAATATTTCAGAGCTAGATCAGAAATGTAAGGACTATGGTATGAAGATTAGCATCTCCAAAACGAAAGTAATGTCAGTGGGAAAGAAATATAATCGGATTGAGTGCCAAATAGGAGGAACAAAGTTGGAACAGGTGGACGGTTTCAAGTACTTAGGATGCATATTCTCACAGGATGGCAACATAGTGAAAGAACTGGAAGCGAGGTGTAGCAAAGCTAATGCAGTGAGCACTCAGCTATGATCTACTCTCTTCTGCAAGAAGGAAGTCAGTACCAAGACTAAGTTATCTGTGCACCGTTCAATCTTTCGACCAACTTTGTTGTATGGGAGCGAAAGCTGGGTGGATTCAGGTTACCTTATCAATAAGGTTGAGGTTACAGATATGAAAGTAGCTAGGATGATTGCAGGTACTAGTAGATGGGAACAATGGCAGGAGGGTGTCCACAATGAGGAAATCAAAGAAAAACTGGGAATGAACTCTATAGATGTAGCAGTCAGGGCGAACAGGCTTAGATGGTGGGGTCATGTTACACGCATGTGAGAAGCAAGGTTACCCAAGAGACTCATGGGTTCAGCAGTAGAGGGTAGGAGGAGTTGGGGCAGACCAAGGAGAAGGTACCTGGATTCGGTTAATCATTTTGAAGTAATAGGTTTAACATCAGAAGAGGCACCAATGTTAGCACTGAATAGGGGATCATGGAGGAATTTTATAAGGGGGGCTATGCTCCAGACTGAATGCTGAAAGGCATAATCAGTCTTAAATGATGATGATGATGATGATGATGATGATGATGATGATGATGATGATGATAGGGAGCTGCTTTGGCGATTGTGTATGCTGGAAAAAAGAAAAAAAAAATTAACCACAAACCACTGGTGTCTGTTTTTAACACTTCAGCATCCTTGCTGGAGAAAACCGCACATAAATTACAATGGTGCACCTCTTTTCTGTCATGATACACTTATGAGATGCATTTTTGACTTGAGTTGCAACACGCAGATGGTGATGCCTTATCATGTGTAGACGTGTTGTTGATGGCTTTCCTATTACTAGTGCTAAAATGGCAGCCACAGTAGCTGTGTGCCCCATTTTCAGTAAAGTTTTATCTTTCATGCAACACATCTGACTGGACAAACCTCCAGGTGATGCTTCTGATCCTTTGGGAAATTATTGTGCATTACAAAATAGCCTTTATGTTTGGGACGGAGTGCTGTTGTTAGCTATAGATGACACCACTCCTCGGGTTGTAGTCCTGTCTGCCCATCGGCATGGGGTTAGTGTGTCGCGTACAAAAGCATTAGCACGCAGACATGATTTCTGGTCATGCAGTGATGGGGAAAATAGTGCTAGTTGTTGCAGCCTGCCCACAGTGTGCCACCCATAAGGCTTCTTTGTCACCATTGCTGATCCACAGCAGCTCTGGGAACGAATATCTACTGAAACTTCATGTTGTTGTGGTCTGAAGACCACAACATGAAGTTTCAGTAGAAATTTGTTCCCAGAGCTGCTGTGGATCAGCAATGGTGACAAAGAAGCCTTATGGGTGGCACACTGTGGGCAGGCTGCAACAACTAGCAGAACGAATTTCTACTGAAACTTCATAGCAGATTAAAACCATGTGCTGGACCGAGACTCAAACTCGGGACCTTGTCTTTTGCGGGCATGTCCCATGCCGTCTGAGCTACCCAAGTACGACTCACGACCCATCCTCACAGCTTCAATTCAAGGTCCTGAGTTGTGTCTCAGTTTGGCACATGGTTTTAATCTGCCAGGATGTTTCATATCAGTGTGCACTCTGCTGCAGAGCGAAAATCTCATTCTGGAATTTCTACTGGCTTGTTGTAATTCATGCTTATTCTAAGGTCCCACATGTAGTGCATTGTCTGTTTGCTACTGCAGACACAATAATTCCCACTTTGCCAAAAAATTTTCAGTCTAAATACTTCTGTATTCATTACTTACTGACAATGGGCCTCCTGTTCATATTCCAGGAATTGGAAGATTTTTTTAAAAAAAAACAAAAAAAAAAAACAAAAAAAAAAAAAAAAAAAAAACAAGAAAGTGGTGTTAGTCATGTCATGGCTCCTCCTTTCAATCTTCAGTTGAATGGGGAAGCGGAATGACTAGTCGCAACATTTAAGACTCAGATGAAAAAATACGTTTTGATATGTCACTGGAAGTAGCTCTTGACCAGTTCCTTAGTTCTTGTTGTGCAGCCGTCAAAAATGGTTCAAATGGCTCTGAGCACTATGGGACTCAACTTCTGAGGTCATTAGTCCCCTAGAACTTAGAACTAGTTAAACCTAACTAACCTAAGGACATCACACACATCCATGCCCGAGGCAGGATACGAACCTGCGACCATAGCGGTACGGCCATCAGCCCAAGACTCTGCTACATCTGGTTTGTCCAACACCAAGCCATCCTCCGTCACCAGCACCACAATGCTTCCATCCTGGCACAGCTGTTTGAGCGTGCAGCTTTGGTCACCAGCCGAAATGGGTGCCTGCTGAAGTAGAGTAGAGCCGTGGGTGGGCGGCTGCACACTGGGCATGTCTTCACCACCCCCACGTTCTCCGTCTGCTCGTCTGTCTCCTACATCATGGCCAGTACCCTCATCTTCTCTGCTGCCACCGCCAATGTTTTCACAACTGTCTCCACTGCTATGGGTGCTCTGCTTAGGTTATGGGGACCACAGTGGGACCCTAGTTTCCACACTGTCGCACCCATCAGAGCTGGCACCACCTGTTCTGCTGCCTTTGCCACAACCTCCTTCCTTGGGGCTGAACTAGGACTTGGAAACAGACACTACACCAGCATTGTCTGTTCTAACATATGACCTCTCACAGGGGGGGCAGGTGCCGCAATTTTGTGTGTGCACCATTTCATAGTTCACATGTGAAATTTGTGCTTCACTTGGCCACTAGAGGCTACTCGGCCTGCTAATATGACAGCAGTGGCATGCAAAGGCTGCCGGCTGTGCCCCCCGTTGGAACTAATGAATATATAGGTCAGAGTGCCAAGCCTTGGTGGCCACTTGTATGTTGCTTATTGTTTTGTACTTTTCTTTTAATATGTGTGTGTGTGTGTGTGTGTGTGTGTGTGTGTGTGTGTGTGTGTGGTGTGTGTGGTGTGTGTGTGTGTGGTGTGTGGGGGGGGGGGGGGGGGTGCAGTTTGAGCACTAAATTAAAGTGTTCTTGGATTAGGACAGTATGGTATTGACGTCATGGCTAACATCTTTTGCTTACTTGGTCTGACAGTTCTGGTTGCCATAAAATGCTCTCTTCTCTTAAACCTAGCACATGAGAGACAAGGTCATGGTTGTTTTCCAAAACTACTGTGGAGACCACATTTGGCAGTTGCTCATAACTCTTTCACCTGACTCCTTTTCTATTGCATTTGCTAGCAGCACTTCATGAATTACTCTGTAGCTGTGACATCTTTTACCAGAAGAGTTTTCTACATGTCTTCTGCACCTCCTTTCATCAAGTATGGGATTCTGTCAGCTTCTGTCATATTCTGATTCATAAATGGCATAAGGCCAAAACAGTCTGTGTGTAGGATTATGTTTTTTCCCCATGATGGTAGGCTCTATTTTTAGTTGTTCTTCCATTAAACGGACTTGGTTTTCACAAAACATTTTCTTTGATTTAGTTAGGAATTTATCCTACCCCTTCAGCTGCTCTGTTTTTTGTCAAACGACTGCTGGGCCCCATCATCAAAGTAAACATATACATTTGCATAACATACATCGTCACATCTGTTGTACTCGGTCAAACACTTTTTGCCTTTTCATCACATCCTGGCTAGAGTCTCTGGGAAACAGTGATGGATGCCTGATGTGCAGCTGATTTAATGCTGTTTGGAATCCACTGGTCTTCAGAGTATATGGGCTGTGGGAGAGATGTACTGCTTGCATTCCACATAGTGTCCATGTGGGTGATGGCTCTTACATTATCTGATTGGAGCCATGATGATGCAGATATTTTGAAGAATCTGGCACCTCCACCAAATAACATTATGTCCTAACTAGAATCAACTCCAAATTCAAAAGCAGTGTCATCAGTGAAGTACAACACTGAAAAACATGTTCGTTAAGAACACCAAACTAAAGACAGATCAGAAAAAACTGTACTTTGGAGTGGAGTGATGCTAGTTATACAAACATTGAATTTTCTAGAATACACAAACATAGCTAGTGTTGCTAAAAGCTATGCCAGACAGTATGCAGAACAGCTCACGGCAGTATTTTTGTCTCCATAATACCTTTATGGAATACTACTTTCACTGGCACTTCAACAACTTCATGCAGTATGCTAGTGCTTTTCATTCTGTTAATCTGTTTTATGTTGAGACTTCCTTTTAGTAAACATCTGGCCATTATTGTTAAAGAAATACTCATAAAAATTGAATAAAAACCAAATATACTACAGAAACACTGTCAGGTAATAAGATAAACAAAAACAGAAATAATACTCTCAATCATTCCAAGAATAATTTCGTGATTTAAGTAATTCATAATTACTTTTAACTGAAAGATAGCAGAAGTTACTACATAATTTAAATACTTCTTGTTGCAAGCACTACCAATAAGGCAAGCACCTTGCAACTTCCTTAAGCTGTCCCGACAAAGGCCAGGGAAATGCCGTACTGGATTACATTGTTTTTGGTTGAAGTCCAATGTTCTGTGAATATATGCTGTTACAAAGCACCAGCACATTGTGGATCTCTTGTTGGACCGGGTTACCTAGTGGTAAAGTGCATCCCTGGTAACCAAAAGGTCATGAAATCAAAACCTAATAAGAGTGCAGATTTTTAAATTTGTGTTTTAACCTGGCTTTCACCTCTCAATGATGTGAGGAGCCACCAGAAACAATAGGTAGTTTGGATTACACATTAAACTGTAGGCTCCCTTTTGTTGGTCGGATAACTGGAATATATTGGGCGCGCACAAGTTGTCTTAGTGATGTCCAGTTGAAAGATTTGCAACAGGCCATTGAGCCACAAGAAATAATCATTATTGTGGATCTCTCAAAATCATGTCATTTTTGGTACAATTTGTTGGAAGAAATTTACTGAAAAGTCGTATTGGCAGTTATGGAACTTTCATGTTTGGTTGTTTTTGTATTCTAATTTGAGTGTTATGAAAGTATGCCATTTTGAGGCACTGAAACAAGAATATTTATTGATAATTTGATGTTCTTTGTACTATTGATTACAATTAAATGTAAGTTAATGGAATGTCAGCAGTTAAGTTTTTGGGGTAGCACTGAAATATGCCTTCTAAAACAGCCCATAGTCACTACAAACTATGAAGTCCTTTGTGGCAGGAGTTTCTATGTACTGCAGAGACTACACTATGGCAACCAACTTTGGAGTGTACACACTGCATGCACTAATCAGAGAATACTTCTTGTGCAGCCTTCAATGTGCAAAAGCAAAATACTCTGTCATAGACTTTCGATAACCTGTGTTGATTCATATTGAAATTGGGTAGTCGTGAGGAGCCAAATGAAAAAGCATCTGAGAATAGTGGGATCAGTATATTTCTTGGGCTGTGATTACAGTAGAGTGGCACAGCACAGCCAGAGTAGCGAGTTGCTCTGAGCAGAGCTGCTCTGGCAAAACAAACCAGTGCTGCTCAGTGCACATGATTGCAGTGGCATTGAAAGCACAGCGGAGTAAATGAAGAAATCAAACATACATGTTTCCAAGTTCAGGCTACTCTGGCTGCATTCAGGCCTCACCTACAGTGTTCGGATGTTACAGTAGGTAGCAGCATTAGTACTGTTACCAATGCTAATGTTTTTTGTTTTTTTTTTTTTTTTTTTTTTGTTGTAGGTTGAGAAAATTACATAAGTGGGCACCATGGTAACAGCTGTTTTTACTCAGTGTTCTTTATGGGACCAGCAAAAAACGAATCATCACAACTGATTAATTTTGGGCTAGTTATGTGATGAAGTGACAGCATAATTGCACACAAGTACATAATACATGTCCTTAGTCTGTTACTTTTTTCACTGTATTCAAATGAGAGGTGATAATAAGGTTGAAGTGGCGCAACTAACAAACACATTAAAATCAAGTTATATTATGTGAGAAAAAGTTTCGCAAAACCGTCCCTCATTTGGACAGCATTGTTTGAAGCTATGTTAAAGTTTCATCCTGTCTGATAAATGCCTTCTGTATAATGCTCACTTTCACTCATTGACACTTACAGATCATTGTAACTCAATGACAGTGTTGTTCAGGACACATGTACATTTCACAATATTGAACTGCCAGTAGGGTCTGGTCTGACTGAAGATAAACATCAGCAAATGTTAGCCATTCTGCAACACTTTCGGATACTTTCAAATCTAGAGTGGAGAAAACACAAACCAAGCAGCCAGTGGTAGAACACCATATCAACATAGGATCATCCACCAATTAGCCACCACATGTATGGGGTGTCACATACTGAAGAATGCACAATTAGGGAGGAGATGGAGAAGATGCTGCAGAATTACGTCATTGAACTTTCAGTGTGTCCATGGACCTCTCATTTGTTTGTTTTGAGGAAGAGGAAGAAGAAGAAGAAGAAGAAGCAGCATGGCACATGATGTTTCTGCATCAGCTGCCTATGACTGAACAAAATCGTGAAAACAGGTGTCCACCTGTCGCTGCACTTTGCTAACCCCCCAGACTGCTTGAAAAGGAAAAAAAAACACTGGTCATTCCAGACTGCTACTGGCGACTAGTGTTTGTAAGCTGAAGAGGAAAAGATTGCCTTCATAATTCCTGATGGTGTATACGAGTTCAAAGTTACGGCATTTGATCTGTGTAATGCTCCACCCACTTTTGAGCAGACAATGGACAACTGGCTTCAACATTGCAAGTGGACAATGTGTCTTTGAAAAAATGACTGTCTTCCAGATAGCAAAACCATTTGAAGAATGTATAAGCTTCTTGTGAACCATGTTTTAGTGCATTCAGACTGCAGGTGTCAACATGTATCCAAAAAAGCAGCTCTTCACTACCCAAGAAATAAAACTGTTGAGGGTATAATAGCAGTCAGATTTTCTGACACCTCGGCTTATTTGCAATGTGGGAACTTTTCTTGAACTGTGCTACTGACAATTCATAAAGGACCTCTGTACCAAGGCATGTCCCTTGTAAGTATTTTTGCAGGGATATGTCAAATTTTCCTGAAATGAGTTGCAAGAAGGATCTTTCTTATCCTTCAGTACATGCTAACAGCATCTCCATTCCTAGCAATGTATGCTGGGATGGAAGTTAACACCGATGTAGCAGTTATGGTATAGGTGTAGTTCTAGTGAAAATTCAGATAGGTGCTGAAAAGGTGACAGCTTGTACCTCCAGAGTACTCTCAAAGTTTGAGAGGAACTTTTCCACAACTGAGAAAGAGCACCTTGCAGTTGTTGAAGCCATCAACAATTTCTGGCCTAATTTTTTTTGAAAACCATTCATCATTGTGACAGACCACCATTCTCTGTGCTGACTGACTAGCCTAAAGGAGCAGCTGAACTGACTGTCAAGATAGACTCAGGGGGGTCAGGAATACGTCATTGCAGTGGTGCACAAAAATACACACAAATGCAAGGACCCAACTGCCATTCAAGGAATCCTTTCCCAGAACACAGCAGCATGGATGAAAACTCAGTTATTGCTACAATGAATGACGTTGCTTCTGAACAGAGTGAACGTATCTGAGAACCAGAAAAGTCATGAAGAATGAGGAAGGAACCAAAGAAGAATTCTAGTTAATAAACAGAATATTGTATAAGAACTTCTGTGATCCAACAGGATAGAAATGATTGCTTGCCATTCCAGCTTGTCTATGGCCAGCTATCCTGAAGTTTCTCCGTGATGTTCCAACTTTGCCTGGGATCCATGAAGACCCTGAAACAGAATTAAATGCAGCTATCGCTGGCCACGTCTCTACCAATTTGTTGCACACTATGTTAGCCACTACAAGAATGCCAGCAACAGAAGCAAATGCTGCAATTACATTCAGGGCATCTAGCATGAATTCCCTCTACAAAAGAGCCATTCCACCAAATTGGAGCTGACCCTTCTGGGAGGTTCCCAAAATTGGCAAATTGGAATTGATGGATAATAGTCAACACTGATTCTCTCACCCATCTTGCTGTCATTAAATCTGTGCCAATTGCCAAAGATCTGTGAATTGCAAGCCTCCTTGTACAAACATCACTTTGAAAAATGGAGCACCCTGAGTGATTATTTCTGATTGTGGTAGTGTTTTCCATTCAAGAGTAATATTGCTGTAATTTGACATTGCTACATCACCCACAGGATAACAAAAGCCTACTACACATAGGCTCATGGCCTCAGAGAATGCTTTAATAAGACATTGACCGACACACACTAAATGTCTGTGTTGAAAAGAGATTGGGATACAATACTTCCTGTCGTGGCATTCACTTAAAACACACTGAGGTAAGACGTTACAGTCTTCACACTTTTCTTGCTCTGCTCCACAATCACAAGGTCAAAATGAGAATGAGTATGCTGTTCCTGTTTCAAATGGACAATACTCCAGATTACTATGTGAAACCGCTCATCACTAGAACTGAAGAAGCAGGACAGCTGGCTTGCATATGGACCCTGGCAACCCAGGAGAAAGACTAAGAGTGCTGTAACATCAAGCACTGGCCGGTGAGATACAGCCCTGTGGGGAAAGTGAATCTATCAGAGAAGTTAGTAAAATGCTACTGTGGCCTGTGTCACATCCTTAGTCTCTTGACAGATGCCTCATACAAAATTGAGGATTATGACCCTTCATCAAGCAGACAAAAGGACAGGCACGTCATTAGTGCCCTCCGTCTTGAGGTGCAGATAGATGTGTGGGGGGAGTGTGACAGGTCATATCATTCAAGGAAACTGAAAAACTGCTTGACAATCACACAGCTTTGTTGGGAGGAATTACGTTCGATGTTACTCACAGTGAACGGGATGTCAAAACATGATCAGAATCCGATCACCTCCCAGTGCTGCCAATGTTCACCATTGACAATGTCTAGGTACAGGGTGCTGTAGTCAGCTTGAATGAAAACTTCTGAAACAGTGGGTCACTGTTTCTTCAATATCCCAAACTGTGCTGCATACAGGGTGGTGTAAAAGTTAGTATCATTAGATCGTGTGCTGCAGGTCATCAATTCAAACCAGATTTCCAGCATTTATTTGATATTTTGTATTTATCATTTCTGGAAAGTTTTTGAACATAGGTTTGTTATATTTGTATATTCTGGAATATTCAATATTTGTATGAATAACAGCACTCTCTAGCCAAGAGTTCAGTTCAGTTCTGTCCTGTCTGTACTTCCGTGTTAATAATGAAAGCTCTCGGCGCTGTGTACTGTACTTCACTGATGATCCTGCTTTCAGATTTGTAAAACATTTAGATGCCAGGAATCTGTTGTAGCGCACATCTTGTAGTAAGGCACTTCTCTGCATAGAGGTGGGGCGATAGAGAAGCATGGAGGGGATGAAGTCTGTGCACGCTTGGTGGGAGAGAGTAGGCAGCTAAGTCTGCATTACCTAACTAATTTGCTTCAGACAACAATCAGGTACATATGCATATGGTACATTGTATCGAACATTCAGATTTATGAGGGGAATAATAAATTTTAAAACAGATTTCATCTATCATCTACATGAGGGAAAATCTTACGTCACGTCTTGACTATGTTGCATCCACAGCTACAGTCCACATGATAACAGAAAATGAGAACAGCTGACACAGCTTTGTGGAGATTTCTAGTGCAATTTTTCTCAAAATGATGGTTGTCTAATTAAAAGATTATTGGAACTGGTTGCAACAATTGTTGTTTTTTGTAATTTGGACTGCATTTTAAGTAAAATTATAATACTGAACAAAATTAACTTCAGACACAAGCCAAAATCATTATGTTTGCTTTACAACTATTTCTACTTCATGGAATGTTTCAAGAATATTGTAATGCTTGTACATGGGTGTGTTTGACTGTAGGTAAGTGTAAAGAATTACTGGTAGCAAAGAGTATTGCAAAAGACTATCGTAAAAATGGTCAGGATGTTGTCATATTTTTCATTGTCAACAGGCATTATGAGTTTCATTCATTAAATATTACAGTGAGAGACCGCATTTATGATCCACTGAACAAGCAAACAAATCTTCTGCAAACAACTCAAAGGAATGCCGACTGACAATGTCGAAAACCCCCTCTTAATGCATTTTCCAATTCATGCCTTGGAAATGACAGGGGTTTACTTGTAAAAATACCAATTTTTGATGAATTTCTCCAGCCCCATTTGTTGTTGTTAGCATGTACAACACACTGGGAAAAGCTTAACTTCCCTTTGGGCAATATGTTGCGCATTATAGTCTGCATACTTCATAGGTTAGAAGCTACTACTCAGTAAATGGTAGGAAGTGCTCATATACTGTGTATACAATTTATAGATTGACAAACACAGGTTTTTTAAACCATGAGTCTTTAAAAGCAAGCAATTTTAAGCATTTTTTCCAAAGTCTATTGTTGCAATACTCCTATTTGATTCTGTGTCCAAACCATGTGATTGTAAATTTATGGTGATTGGTTCAAGGCTTATGTCTGTCTTCACCTCCCTATCAAAGTCTACTTCCTGTAGCTTTTCAGTGTGCCACACACAGTGTGCCCACGTGGAAGGGGAAATTTCGTCTATTACATCATGCACAAGTGATTCAGTTTCTGTTATCATGTATGTTTTATGTTTTCTTCTGCATAATCTTTAACCTGTGTCCAAATTAGTTCTGTCATATTGTACGGACACAGATGTGTGTAAATGAAAAACTGTGTTACCCACATTCATGTGCAAGAAAATAAAGTTTCTATGTTCTGTCAGGTGACTTGTGTAAATTAATATACTGCAAGAGTTTGGCATGAGTCTGGTGTATAATGAGTTGAACATTTTATTTTTAAGCCAGAACACAATATCCACTTTCTTATTTTCTCTTTATCAGCAGAATGATAACTGGCTAGGTGCATTATAATGACAGACTTTGAAGCACGGTATGATAGGAATTGTTCAGTGAACCACATCTTTAAACTTGATAGCATTCGTTTGTGAATGGTAGTCACTGCTGTTTTTCTTACACGTGGATACAGGTTTACTCTCGGGAACAAAACCAGAAGAAGAACCAGCACTCAGAACTGCCAGTACCGTAACTCTTTATGCAGAAGGTATTCCTAGAATGATTTTAATTCACCCATATTTCATCAAGATAACACACTGTTGAATTACCTCCTCGTCATGTATTGTGCATCTCTGAGGGAAGCAGCTTGTGCTGCACCTGTGTCACCTCTTTCAATTAAAGAATTAAACATATATGAAAGCAATGTCTTTTAATATTCTTTGCATCGACAAAGTGCTTCCTTTGAAGTCAATTTTCTTATGCATAATTGTAACAAGTTTTTGTGATCTGTGGTATTCACTACTCATATACAGTTCAAATGCAGAGTGCTTTAAAATATCATTGTCAAAAACACCCATTTGTTTTACAGGTTTCTTGTGATTTAAATGCTTTCCAGGTTGTACAAAACCATGTTTTCCTGAGTTTTCTACAACTCTGATATTTTGGTTTACAAGTCTCTCTGTAGTCCTCTTGCAGACACCACATATTTCTGCAGTCCATTCTTGTAGTTTTAAACATGAGCAATAGGAGTCCTCCTTTAAAATTAAAGTTTGGGAAAGTTATAAATGTGGTAAATAATGCTCCTTGCTTATGAAGCACCCCAGGTTTATTGCTATGTTTGGAAAGCACTCTAATGAATTTACAGTTATACATCCACAGATACATTGCTACAACAAAATAACATGGATAATTGAATGAACTATTTGGTTGTCACAATGTATGGTAACAGTGCAGCATGCAGGAGAAAGATCCTCACCATCTAGCTGTAACTTGGGGCTAGCTGCTCAAAAGGAGAATGAACTTATTGTCTGCCAGCTGTAGATGCACAGAAAGGCTGAAAATTTGGCTGCTTTCATACATGACGCAGACTTTATCTGAAAATAAGTTGCTTTCGTCTATGACCTGATATTCAGTGGATTTTAAAACCTAATATTCCCTTAGCAGTGAGGTTGACAATTATTTAATGATGCACAAGGACATTAGCTGCTTAGAAAAGAGTAAAATCCATCTGTGTTATAGCCATGATTGTCAACCATGGAAGGAGTCTATTGGACTTGATTCATGCCAAAGTAATAAAAGCCATTATTGATCAAATAGACAGCTACATTTTAAAACTGTAAAATGAGTTTCTCCTACCAAAAAGGGTGCCTGAACTTGTAAATAAAACTGAAATGACATAATTATCAGTAAAGGCCCTCACTAGAAGTCATTCATGTCCAAATTGTTCAGTCCTATTTGCATCTTAAAACTTTTGGCTAAGATATTAGGTATAAAAGCCTGTGATAGTTTTCAAGGTCGTAGACCATTGCACAGAGATGCCTTGGAGGCTGTTGTCTTGTTGACACGTACGTTGAATGTGTCCAAGATGGGAAATGATGAATGTCACTTCCGAAGGATGATCCCAGAAGTTTTCAAAGGGTTCATAGGTTTGGGATGTAGCACTGAAAGTTAGATGACAGCAGTAGAGTCAGTTAACAGCCAGTATGAAGACAAACATATTGCTGCCTCCTGTGGGTTACAGAGATGATGTCAAAATCTTAATCTGTCCTTTAAAACAATTACCTGCTGGTCAAGGGCATACTATCATGCTAATCATATAGTCAGTATTATTTTTTGGTATCTTTTATCACCTTGGTTTGTTCAGACACACACAGCAACATCACATTTATGGAAGAGGTGGACTAGAAACTAGCAGAAGTGCTACATAAAACAACGCTTACCAGAAAGAGAAAATTTTGCTTATAAAAAAAAATTGATTATATTATCAGTGTATATTAGTCCCTCTTGACATGAGCCATGTAAGTTACCATAGTTTTCAGGCAGCAGTTGACACAGTGGAAAGAGCACAGAATGGTAATCTGAGGGTCATGGGAGCAAGTTCCTATGTGGAAATTGTATTTTCTATTTTACATTTTTTAGACTGCAGATAAACTGAGATAATGCCTAATTGATGAAACCCTATATGCAGGAGAACAAATTTCTTCTATTAATTGGCTCATTAGAAAGAATAACAAATCCACAATTATGTTAAAAGGTTTTTCAAGATGGATTGTCATTGTGTGGTATTAAAGTGATCCCCCAAATGCACACCAGTATGACAACTGTGTGATCTTTGTTGTCTGGAACCGCAAGACCGCTACGGTCGCAGGTTCGAATCCTGCCTCGGGCATGGGTGTTTGTGATGTCCTTAAGTTAGTTAGGTTTAACTAGTTCTAAGTTCTAGGGGACTAATGACCTCCGCAGTTGAGTCCCATAGTGCTCAGAGCCATTTGAACCATTTTTTTTTAGTTTTGTTACTTTTTAACTAAAGAATTTAGGTCAAAAAGCTTCAGATCTGCCCTTATCTCATCAGCAGAGTAAATCACATTCTGAGAAGACTTAATCAAACTAAATTCTGTGTCATCACCAATATTAGGCAAAATTTTTTAATAGAGTAAACTGCCATTTGACTGTGTATTATTGTATTCATCTTTTGTACTACCCTTATTTCAGCTATTATGTCCTTATCAAGTACAATCCTAAAAGTTGTTGAGCCGTTATAGGTCTTATTTGTTAAGGCAGTCCAAATATGACTTAATGATGACCTAACAACTTTTAGCTTTGTGGTTGACAATGACATAAAAGCCAAAATATGGGTAGTACAAAAGATAAATATGATGATAAACAGTCAAATGGCAGTTTACTCTTTTAAAAAGTATTGCATAAGTTAGGCTGAGTGCCATCAAAAACTTTAGACAAAATGATGTGTTACGTGTGGTTCACTGCCAAACTGTGTGAAGAGAGAGAACCTTTTGTGAATGTAAACCACTTTTGTTTTTGTATAGGAATATTAAAACAACCTTGTAATAGTAAAAATGCGGCATTCCTAATGTGTGCAAGACTGCTTCCCTGTTTTTACAATTAATACAATCAGCATGTGTTAAATATTAACTGTAGGATAGTAAAAGTATCTAATCTTAATTACATAGTTATTTTGTATGCCTTACAATTACTTCCTGGAAATTTATTTGAATTGACAAATTTTCATTTGCTTTCTCTTTTCATTCCTTTAATGAAAATATTAATATATAAAATATATTCAACATTACTTCAGTTTATTTGCTGTGTAACATAAAAATTAAAAAAAAAATATGTTTCCACACAGGGACTCGGACCTGTGTCCCTTGGATTACTGTTGTGTACTCTTTCGTCTGTGCCAACCACTACCTGGAAACTACACTTGTATAAATGGCTTGTTCTTTGCCCAGCCCAAGCCAAAAATGCTATTGTTTCTAAATCCTTTGCCATTTGGCACTGCCACTTTTGTCACATTAATTTCTGGCCAAGCCTTGCATATGTCATGAATGTGGATGAAATCAGTGATGTAGGCAGTGGTCCACTTGTTAGCCCATAAGCAATTTGCCTCTTAAAATCATAAGATAGTTAACTTATACTGAATACTGGTTTCATTGTGTGCACTTTGAAAATGTAATGAGACATAATTGGCAGGAGTCGAGAGCACTATACTAAAGCAGCATTAATATAAAAGTCAGAAGTACTGTAGATGGAGAATGAAGAAAGGCATGGGAGTACTTCACAAAAAATATCAAGCATATGACAGATTTAGGTTGTCTGCCAATCAAGGCTATGTATAGATAGAGAGAAGACGATTGAGGGTAGGGTTTAGTGAATAAAAGAACCTAAAAGAGTGTACTTTCATTATTGCAGTTATTTTCAGTGTGGTGCAATGATGATACAGGGATTGGTATTGGCAATGGGACAGTGAGAACATAGCATGTCAAACAAGAAATCCAGCTGACAATGGCTCTTGTCTGGTATCAGTTCAGTACTGGTCTTGTAATAGAAAAACAACCTTGAATAGTTCTGTTTATTTCAACAAGAAATGGTACAGTTAATTAATGAACTAATGAGTGGTGGTGGTGAAGTTATGTATTAGCTTTTTGGTAAAGATAGTAGTGTTATGACTGTTGGTTACTATCTGTTTAATAGAAGTTAGTTGTAGACAAGTGTTGCCCTTGACATGCAGATGTCAACATAATTTGATTGTATTACCTACCTTAATTAAACGGGTGATAGACTATATTTGTGACAAAGTAAGCAAACGACTCAATGTTCTAATCGTTGGTGTAGCTCATGTGGATGAGTTTATCTGAAAGTTGGAGGTAGTAATTTAAACTTTACAGTTATGACATCAGTTCTCAAAGCACCATGTATAACTGTATCTTAATGAAAGCCTGATGTAATAATTCAGCACACATGGAAAGATGTAGTCAACTGAAAACACTATGTCACTGGTTTTCCAGGATGCATACCAGGCTGTCATGCTGATGTGGAGGAAAAAACCTTTGAAGACATATGGAACTCGCATGTCTGAAACCATGTTCGCCATATTGAGACACATTATCAGAGGGGTGAGTGTTTTAAAAATTTTTTGTAGCGTGATGTTCACTTGCAACATCCTTTGCCCCTTAGATGTGTTTGGTTATCATTACAGTAATAAACTAATGATTCACTTTTAAACCTAGCACAAGGTTCATTATCCCTAAGACTCATTTTTAAACTGCAGGAAAGAATTTATCAAGAAATGCTGAATGAAACTATTGCCTCAAGGAAGAAAGCTTTGTTAGCTAAACCTCCAACTCCCACGACATCTGAGGCTCCTGCAAAAAATGTAACTAATACTGCATTGGGTGTTAATCTTGACCATCTCAAACAACTGATGGACATGGGATTCACAGAAGACCGTTGTGTGGTTGCACTTAAGAATACATCCGGTTTGGAGCAAGCTACAGACTATCTCTTAAACCACCCATCACCACTGATTCAAATGGGGAAGGTGAGTGTTCCATAAGACAAAAGACTATCTGACAATATTATAAAGATTTTGTTGTGATCTAATCATGAAATAAGCTTGTTAGAATGAAAACAATGTGATAGTAAATTGAGAGAAGTATTTTTTCATTCTTACAATTGCATAAAGTGTCTGTAAAAGTCCAGAGTAGGGTGAATGTTTTGTGCAGCAATGTTGGTAGTGTTTGTCATAACATGTGGTGGGTAGGCAAAGAGGTTTGTCAGCACTTTCAAGCTGCAGCTAGATTAGTATGTCACAGTAACATTCTTCCAAAGAGATTGAATTTTTTACAATGTTCTGGTCATGGCAATGGTTCTACGTAACCACAAATTCTGTGTAAAGTATGAGATGCTTTGTTTCAGCAGTACAACATCTAATTTCTCACCAGTCATTGGTAGCTATGCACCTGTTGGCTATGTGAAACTGACACCCCCAATTGACAGATGTGAATGACCACATCAAGTGCCAGAACAAAATTTAGTACTGAATGGAAATTTAATTTTCAAGCCCTTTTGATTTGGTCCTACATGTTATTTTATAACTTGTTATCAAGTTGCTGTATGGTTTGATATTCAGAAAGAAAATGCATGTTAGAAGATTCTACTCTGGTTCATGTAGTTCGTTCCTTATTTTAAATATGGTATGTCTGCAAAATTTCTCTCTCTCTCTTTCAGCAATCAGCACCAGTCAGACCCATTTTATATTCTGTAATTTTGTTCAATACTGTTTTCTGTTAAGATGTAGTTCTTTGAACATAAATTAATGAAATAAATAACTGTGTGTATGTACTTCAGTGTATGTTGATATCTGTTTGACACAAAGTGAAAACTCTCATTAATATTAAAACTGTTCCTGATCAATTTCTAGGTAGACGAGTATGTGGTAATCAGCAGAGAAGCACTGGATGAATTTTCTTTAGATGTGTTTGGTTCATGTATGATGTACATTGACTGGATACCTGAAACAACGTACTATGCTATGGACCTCTTGACAGCTGCTGCAAAGAGGATTGGTCCACATTTCCGTGATGTAACCATCAACACAGTCATTTCACAGGTAAAGATTCAGTGTTTGTTACTGCACTTTTAGGGTCTCTGGTAGAAGAAAAGAAAGACCATTTTGTGTTGACACAAAATGTAAGTGAAGTGCTAAAATACCACATAGACCCTAAAGAAAAGAGACTGCATGCATTACTAAGTGTAACACCTACAACGCCTCTCGGTGTTAATAAACAAAAATAGCTCCCAAATTAGCTCCCATGCCCGTGAAATATAAATTCAGAAAATGTCCCAAGCCCCTCCACAAGTAGTAATTTACATAATAGAAATAAGAGACAAATAGAGAGAGATCTATAGTATAAAAATAATAGAAAAAGAAAAGAATTTTAACCATAAATTTTGGAAGCATGGGAGGGGGGGAAAATGATAGAAATGGTTAAATTATTAGTTTTTCTTATGTATGAGAAAATAAATATTATAGTCACAGAACATAGGTCTTGAAGACCAAAGATAGCGTTTAATTAAGTGTAAATAGACATACAATGCAATTATGATACTCCAGTCTCTATCCTCTAGTCTGTTCGAAGTCAATTAGGACGTACAGCTTTAGGAAGCAACAATAGGAGCTTTATTAAATCAGGGCACAAGAATAAATCGCAACGAGATTGTTTTTTGGAAAGCATTAATTTCAGATCAGAATAAGAACTTTTGTCATGTTAGAGGAACAGGGAGGTGATCAATAATCTCTTTAACTTTGTCACTTCGTGTGAAGATTTAAATATTTTACGGAATTAATGATTTTTGGACAGATTCGGACTTTGTATTGTGATAGTGGAAAAACTTTACTTCACGCGACTAGTAATCATAGTTCGTGACAGTTTATGGATATTAAACGAGAAAAATCTTTTTATCGAAAGTGGCAGAACATTGTTTAGTATCTCTGATATTGACAGGATTCCAGATTAGATACTTATTCAAAGAACCCCTTTGAATGCGATTGTGTAAATGAACTGATTTATTAATAATTATTGTTAAATAAAATAACGTGTTAATTTGAAACTGACTATTCGTCTTGAACTTTACTTCGATTTAGTTTCATAAATAATTACGTTACGTGATTTTCACCAAGAATAAACTGCAGACTAGAAACTGAAACAAGTGAACGAGAATCTATTGAAAACACTAGTATTAATTTACTTATGGTTTTTTCCTTCAGAACTGGGAAGACAGTATGTGTAGTGACTCACTGGGGTTAATTTAAGAACTAGACAGGATAAAACAAAACCCCTCAATACCAGTCAATGTATAGATAAATTAACATTCCTACTTTCATGCAAGATATGGAAGTCAGTATAGAAAAAAGGGTCGCTACATAAGGAAGAGCTTTCCTTGGCATATACAGGCAAGACTTTCTTAGACTTTGAATTGAGTCCTTATTTTGTGACAGTTTTCACTAAAATCTGAGAACTTTGTGGCAGTAAACAAGCAAACGTAATGGAGAGTTGCCCTTCTGGTCCACCATACAGAGTTGATCAAAAAGAAACAAGACTGAAGCTACAAATTTGTGCATTTTTAAAATATATTCAATCACAGATTGTCACTTTCAGTGTAGGACACATTTGAGTCCATACACTTCTATGCCTTCTTCCTCCGACCCTCCTTCCCTCCATGCCTCCAATGCTGCCCAGCCTCCATAGAGTTTGGTGAAGTATGTAGGTGTTGGTATTACAGTGCGGGGGTGTTTTTAATGGTCAAGTCATGGTTCCTTTATTATACTTAAGGAAGGATATATCAACATACTTTATAGCATTGTGCACTGCATACAGTTGAGGAACAGTTCAGAGACAATGATTGTTTTTAACACCACGAATGTGAACCATCTGTGAGGCAATGACTTTTGGACAGTGACATTCCGGCAATAGACTGGCCTGATCTGAGTCCCAACCTGAACCCAATGGAACACCTTTGGGATAACTTAGAATATTGTCTTAACTCTAGACCCCAATGTGTGACATCACTATCTTCTATGGTTTCAACTCTTGAAGAATGGGCTACTATTCCTCCACAGACATTGAGACATTTCATTGACAGTGTCTCCAGCAGATTTTAAGCCATCATAAAGGCAAAGATTGGATATACCCCATTTAATATCCACTAATAGATATCCAGATAGTTCTGACCAAATAGTATATGTGCTAACAATCCTTCACTATTACCCTTGCTTCTGCAGTGGTGGTGTGCATTGATCTAAAATTCATTCTATTTCCATAGTCTAAACTTTCCTAGATCTTAGAGGAGATACATAATGGGAAACATTAAATAAAAATTTACAGAAAGTTGTGTTGTATGTCAGTTCAAAAAATTACAGGTTAAAATTCCATAACATGATGCCAGTGATGAGTAAAATCTGAAAATGTTACAGATAAGTTGTGGAAAAGTTGTTAACACACAGTTTTACTTTCTTTCCATTGTATTATTGAATTTTGTATTTTATTTCTGTATTTGAGAATTTGTATTGCTAAACAGGTAGATACATATGCTGAAAAGTTGTTTCAAGAATGCTTTGAAGACTACGATAAACCATCAAAAGTTTTATCTGCTTTTGTGGAGTCACCCACAGGCAGTAAACTCGCTGCAAGGATGCATTTACTTTCACTTCTTTTGGAGGTAAGTAATATGTTATGTAGCTCTTTGTAAGAAACAAATTTGCTTTTTTATAGCTTCTAATGTATGTTTATGATTTCTGCATTTTTTGCCAATATACTGAAATTCTAGTTCAAAGAATGTCAGTTAACATATAAGTTTTAAGGCTGCAAAAAATATTACTGTGTGTGTGTGCATAATGTTATGATAACTTCAATCAGAATTATTGTTATGTTTTAATATAAATACTTATTTATATATTCAGGAGCTGCGGACTCCATGTGCTCTGTTAATTGTAAGAAGAGGAATCATTTCTTCCCTTGTCAGTTTGCTAGAGCTTGCTGAAGTTGTTATGAAAATGTTTCATGCTACTGTTGCACCAAAGTGGCTGACTCATCTTTTGAATCTAATAAATGCTGTTGAAAGGATCAAAGTCAGCTCTGAAAGGAGAGATAAGATGCTTCAGGTAAGTTAAGTAATATATTTTTAGAAATAAAAATTGAAAATGTTAGCTACTTGTGGGACTAATTTATGAGTGCTTGTGGAACTAATGAATTTTACATGTTTTTTGAGTAAATTTCTAAAGAAAAGTTTCAAAAGATCGATTCTCTGTTAATGTTGTAAAATTGGAATTCTCATTTGATTTAGCTAACTCTGTCAGACTGCGTGCTCTGGATATAGTTTAAAAACACTAGTACTGTATAGGGCACCCTGCAGCCTACAAAGCTCTTCCATTCCATCAATCCAGTGGACACTACCAATTCTGGACAGGAATGTTGCAATGATATATGTAAACACTCTGATGCTGTTGCCCAAGTATTTCAAACTGCCACATTGTTTATTTTGCTAATCCCAAGTACAATCACCAAGGCCTGTTACTGCCTTGATTGCTGTGGTATTTTGCACTTGCTTCAACACCATCATTCAATTACATGTCTAACCAGGTACTCCTGTGTTTACCTGTAGGCATGGAACAAGAGCACAATAATGTTATTGCTATTCATAGTATGAAGAGAAAAAAGGTATTTCTGAAGTCATGAAACATGTTACATTAATGCTGAATGGTAAATATATATCAAACAATGATGCTACAGGTGAGGGAAGGAAACTTTATCACTGGTAGTAATTGATAAATGTCAAAGAACTTTAACAGTAACTGTTAGAGTACTCAACAAATGTCTTAGGAAGGAATAATAGTCAGCTCAGTAACACTGTGAGATTATTTTAAAATTCCAGAGTAGAGCAACACCATTTAAAGAAATTAGCTAAGAAAGATACTTGCAAGAACTTGTCACAGTATCTACAGTACAAAGGAAAGTAAAAGAACAACGAATTTAATTGCAAACTGCAGCTGTCATGATACACTTGAGAGAATGCTGATGAATAGGGACATTCACATTTGCAATAAATGCATATTCTGCCTCAAAATTTGAAAACACACAATTACCTAATAAATGCTATTTCATTGTAGATTGTATAGAGATGAACTATTTTATCAGAGGTAGTTTGTAATTCAATGTTGGACTGGGCAGGGGTCCTAGCATCTTTGAGCAAAGAAATGCATACATGAGTCTTCTAGCTAAAGTTCAAAAATTGCTACAATGGGGACACCTTACCGTGACAGTTTTAGATTGTAGGTGTTTTGAATTGTAGTTGTGTCAAACACTGATAGAGTTCCAGCTTGAACAGTCTCTGTCAGATTTCAGTTATGACCTCACAACACCAAGAGGGATTGGGACACCTCATGACCATATGTCTGTCCTGCTTTCCCACAACACAGGTGTAAGCTGGCTGGCACTGCTCCTCACCCCTTTGACTGTCATTCTAATTTGTGTATGCTTGTGGATGACAGCCAGTTTATAGTATCCACACTCTACCGTCTGCGTTGTAGCAACTGGAAAACAAAACCAGTCATTGTATTTCAACCATGCCCACAAAAGGTCAAAATCAGTATCCGCAGATTTTGTAGTTGCCAAATTTGGTGGGACAAGAAAAATAATATTGAGAAACACCTTAAATTGAAGAAGCATCTATTCACTCGCACAAAGATGCAGTAACATTCATTTGCTGAAAACTTAAATAGATTCAAAATCAGAAAACAAGTGAAGACCATTTTTGGAAAAAAAACTGTTATAAGTTTTTGCAAAAGCAAACATTGCAGTGACAAAGCTCCCAAATCACCACTATTTTTATCAGTCAATTTCAAAGCACTAAAGCCTGAATTTCAAGCATGTAGCATGACAATCTTTAAAAACTGTATATCTAAACATTACGAAATTTTGTTGTAATCAAATAGGAAACTTGCAAGAATGTCATTTTTCGACATAGTCTCCTTGCGTGTCAACGCACTTGGTCCATCTCTGTACAAGCTTCCTGATGCCCTCATAAAAGAAGGTTCTTGGTTGAACTGCGAGCCAAGAATGCACCGCTTGTTTCACTGCTTCATCCAAGGCAAATTGATGACCCCTTAATACCTGTTTGAGTGGGCCAAACAAGTGATTGCCAGAAGGGGCAAGATCGGGACTATATGGAGGATGATCCAGTACTTCAAATTTGAGTTCTGAAGCGTTTCAGCTGTGTGGGCAGCAGTATGCGGATGGCCATTGTCATGCAACAACACCTTTTGACAGCAGTCCTCAGGGTTTGCTTCAAATTGCAGGCTTTAGTCTGGCTGTTAGCATCTCTCTGTAATGTACACTGTTTATTGTTGTGCACCTTTCCCCATAATGTTCCAATTCTGGACCTTGTGCATCCCAAAAAACTGTAAGCGTTGGTTTTCCTGTGGATGGTTGGGTCTTGAACTTTTTCTTGCATGGCGAATTTGGATGTTTCCATTCCATACTCTGCCATTCTCTCTGGCTTGTGATGATGGATCCATGTTTCGTTACCAGTACTGAGCCTGTCTAAGAAGTTGTCCCCTTCATTACCATAGTGATCCAAATGTTTTTTTGCAGATGTCCAAGTGAGTTTGTTTATGCAAATGTGAGAGTTGTTTTGGGACCCACCTTGCACAAACTTCATGAAACACAAGTCTGTTCTGGATGATTTCGTAGGCAGAAACATGACTATTTTGCAGACAATGTGCCACTTCGTCAATAGTTAATCATCTAAGAGAATCATTTCATTTCATGTGATTGCTCAACGGTTTCTTCATTTGTGGTGGTAAATGGTTGTCCATCTCATTCATCATGCGTAACACGTGTGCGACCATTTTGGAATTTTTCAATCCATTCGTAGAAACTACGTTGTGGCAAAACACTGTTCTCGTAGTGTACCGAAAGCCTCCGATGAATTTCAGCCCCTGATACGCCTTCCAACCATAAAAAACAGATCACTGAACGTTGCTCTTCTTTGGTGCGAGTAGACAGTGGAGTAGCTGTGATTAACAGCAAGGCAGTGATAACTAAACCAACCTAGCAGCTTGGAAATTGTAAAGATAACAACAAACAAACAAAGTATGAGTGATCAACATAAAATGACAGTACTTCCAAAATAACCAAAAATATAACTACATTGCGGATAATAATTGACTTACCCTCGTACAAAAAAAAAAAAACATAATTATATGCAAGTTCGGCCAAAAAGAATCACAAATTTTGCCAAAAATAGACTGTAAACTCTTAGATGCCTATGGATGAAATGTGAGTAGTCACTAATCTGAAGGCAGCAATGAGAGACATGAGATGTACCCTTAGATGTGAACTTGGTGATGTAAGAAATTCATTTTCTGTGTGTGAATACGTGTTTCCTTGATTGTGACTGGAAGATGAAGATCATAAGATTATGATCATAACAAGGTTTTTGGGGATGGTGAAAATTAAACAAAAGTGTGCTACAAATAGATACTGTAAGGGGACAATATACTGAAATACTATTTTGTTATTGATAAAAGGAGAAATTGGAAATATATGGGGTATCCCAAACTATTAGGCACAAAATTATAACTATGACAAAGGTTATTAATCTGAGTATTCAGAGATTGAGAACCAATTGCTGGAAGTGAATATTTCAGGCAGCAAGTGTTGTAACCTTTAATCACTAATAAATTGCGTGGATATACAAACATAGAAACAATAGCTGGTTACGTGCTACCAATTCCGTATCGGTCATTTGACTGCCGTGGCGTGACATGCGGTGCTGTAACATGGTGAATCCCGTGTCCAGTACAAAAATCATGGAAGGCCTGCGAAGAGAACTGAGGGCCATTGTCCATGATGATCGTGGATCGAAGACCTTCTAGCACAAAGATTTTTGACAAAGCCAGCATCGTCGCCGCAGTTGTGGGCAATGGACATCGAACAACAAATGGAAACTTCGAGAAGGCGTCAATCAACAGCAGCCAATAAGTGCCGAGGAAGGGGCCGGCAAAATCAGCGTGCACCAGTTCCCATGACTGCGCCGGGTCAGGCCACGGAGAGGGCATTGTACGAGGTGCAGCCAGTTGTTGAGCACACTGACCACACGCAGCGACCATGTGGGCGATGTCCGACTCAATACCGGGCCAATAAACATGCCTGCGGGCCAGGGACTTAGTCCGAGAAATCCCCCAATGGCCTCCATGCAACAGTTTGAGAACATCATTGCAAAGAGAGGCTGACACCACGACCCATGGAGATGTGCCATCCGTGGCCAGAAGAACAACACCATCATGAACAGACAGATGAAGGCGCAAGGCATGGTAGTTACTAAGGGGATCCGATGCCCGGCCCTTGGTCCTGTCCGGCCAACCCCATTGAATAAAACCGATCACCTGACGCAGGACCGGGTCCCGCGCAGTAGCCAACGTGACCTGCGAACCTGTAAACGGAAAACCCTCGACCGCACGATGTTCTGTCTCATCAATGTGGAAACAGAGTAGTTCATCTCGACCGAAAACCGGGTCGGGGCCCATCGGCAAACGCGACGACGCGTCAGCGTTGGCGTGCTGGGCCGTGGGGCGATAGTGAATCTCATAGTGAAAACGAGACAAGTATAAGGCCCAACGTTGCAGGCGGTGAGCTACCTTATCCGGAAGCGACGCTGATGGGCTGAACAGAGAGGCCAGCGCCTTGTGGTCGGTGATGAGGTGAAACTTAGAACCATACAAATAAATGCTGAACTTTTTTAGAGCATAAATGATAGCAAGTGCCTCCTTTTCAATTTGAGAATAACGCCGTTGCGCATCGTTGAGGGTCTTGGAAGCATAGGCGATGGGTTGTTCCAACCCATCCTCATACCGATGGGCGAGAACAGCCCCTAGGCCATACTGGGACGCGTCAGTCGCCAGAACCAAGTGCTGACCCGGACGGAGTGTGGCAAGACAAGACGCCGACTGCAAATGAGCCTTCAGGCGGACAAAAGCCTGCTCACACTTGGACCAACAGAAAGGAACGTTTTTGCGTAACAGCTGATGCAGAGGATGAGCTACCGCCGCCGCGGATGGAATGATTTTGTGATAATAAGCAATCTTGCCTAGAAATGCCTGAAGTTCTTTTACTGTAGACGGCCGGGGTAGAGCGGTAATGGCTGCAACATGCTGACATAGAGGACGTATACCCTCACGGACAAGTGGAAACCAAGATACACGATGAAGGGTTGGAACAACTGTGATTTGTCCAGATTGCACTTCAACCCAGCCGAATGCAGAACCCGAAACAGTGAACGCAAATTGCGAAGGTGCTCCTCAGTGGAGGCCCCCGTGACAACAATGTCATCCAGATAGTTTATGCAGCCGGGAACGGAAGCCGTGAGCTGTTCCAAAAGCCGCTGAAAAATTGCCGGCGCACTAGTGACGCCAAACGGTAACCGCTGGTACTGATACAACCCACAAGAAGTGTTGATGACAAGAAATTCCTTGGAAGACGCATCCAACGGCAACTGATGGTACGCCTCCGATAAGTCAAGTTTGGAAAAGAACTGGCCCCCAGCAAGCTTGGTAAATTACTCCTCAGGATGGGGAAGAGGATAAGTGTCAATGAGGCTCTGAACGTTGACAGTGGCTTTAAAATCACCACACAATCGCAGACTCCCGTTTCGTTTAGAAACCACCACGATTGGCGATGCCCATTCGCTGGAGGTAACAGGAAGGAGAATCCCTGAAGCTGTTAACCTGTCTATCTCAGCCTTGACAGGTGCACGCAACGCCACCAGAATAGGGCGTGCCTGGAAAAACTTAGGGTGAGCTGTAGGTTTAAGAGTAATGTGGGCTTCAAAATCCTTGACACGACCCAGACCAGCAGAGAACACGGATGAGAATTCAGAACACAATCCATCCAGCTGTTGATACAGAATATCCTCAGATGTGAGGTGCACATCATCAATGGAGAACCCGAACAACTGGAAAGCATCATAACCGAACAGGTTTTCAGTGCCCGCATGATCCACCACATAAAACGTGAGGGGCCTAACAACAGACTTGTAGGCAGTGGAAGCGTCAAACTGGCCAACGATAGGAATTTTCTGTTTATTATATTATAAGTTCTCAGATTTCGCGTAACTGGAGACAAGGGAGCGGAGCCCAACTCCAAATACGTGCGAGAATTGATGAGAGTTACTGCAGAGCCAGTGTCCACTTGCATGCGAATGTCTTTATCCAGGACACAAACAGTAACAAACAACTTATTTGTTTGAGAAAGCACACAGTTAACATCCATGTCCGATGCCTCGTCCTCGTCGACAGGAACTTTAGGGGACTGACACATAGAAGCAATGTGGCCTTTTTTCCTA
Source organism: Schistocerca americana (assembly GCF_021461395.2). Classification (NCBI taxonomy): domain Eukaryota; kingdom Metazoa; phylum Arthropoda; class Insecta; order Orthoptera; family Acrididae; genus Schistocerca; species Schistocerca americana. The sequence goes on along the minus strand of NC_060130.1, from coordinate 762,585,372 downwards.
CATGAATTACACGTGGCTCAACATTTTGGACACGCGGCCCTGTCATGCTGTACGAAACAACATGGACAAGAAGGAAGTGCAGAACGAACCTGCTTCTGTGGTTGCTGTTTTCGCTGCAAGCGTGGCGGCCCAACGCGACGTTGTTGACGCGAGTGAACCGCCGCCACATCGTCAGTCTCCTGGGAAACAGGCAAATTGTCCGTGTCGAAAGTGGTCTGTATAGCGCCTACATCACACCACCCGTCTATTTGCACACCAGCAGCGCGAGACACTTCAAAAGATTGAGTGATGCTTAGAACTTCCGATAACGATGGGTTTGGCAGTTGTAAGGCACGTTGCCGAACTTCTTTATCAGGAGCAAGCCGTAGAATAGCATCCCTAACCATTGAATCAGCATAAGACTCATGATGAGTGTCCGTGATAAACTGACATTTCCTACTCAGACCGTGTAGTTCCGCCGCCCAAGCCCGGTAAGATTGATGGGGCTGTTTACGACACCGGTAGAATGCCACACGGGCGGCAATGACGTGGGTGTTTTTTCGGTAATAGTTAGACAATAAGTCACACATTTCTTGGAAGGACAGAGAGGCAGGTTCCAGCAGCGGGGCTAACTGAGATAGCAGCTGATAGATCCGTGGGGAAATCCAAGATAGAAATAATGACTTACACATAGGAGCGTCGACAACGCCGAAAGCCAAGAAGTGTTGCCGCAAACGCTTCTCATAATGCTCCCAGTCTTCAGCGGCCTCGTCGTATGGAGGGAACGGAGGCAGAGAAGAGGAAGACAGATGATGAGTAAGCGATGTCGACAACGCCTGAATAGCAGCTGTCAGCTGTGTTTCTTGTTCAATGAGCGCTTGCATAAGCTGTTCCATGTCTGCCCCAACACGAACACATAAATCCACAACGCAGGAACAAAAATATCCCATCCTCGTCACCAAAAAGTGTTATAACCTTTAATCACTAATAAATTGCGTGGATATACAAACGTAGAAACAATAGCTGGTTACATGCTACCAATTCCGTATCGGTCATTCGACTGCTGTGCCATGACATGCGGCCGGCGCCGTTCGTAGCTAGGTGGCACTCCCGCGCTCAGCCGAGTTGCGGAGCACCTCTATCGCCGTTTGCGCGTACTGACGTGGCGGCACTATTAAATGTCATGGCACTGTCACAACAGCAAGAGTTTTTCAACGAGCAGCAAGTGCATAGCATTTGCTAGTGAACTGATCATTTCGTAACAAGCACTTGCCTATCACTTTGATCTTTGTGGGACTACCTTAAAATACAGTGCACAGTTGTCTGTGAAGTGAGTGCAGAGGAGTTTACCACTGTTTACAGGTCATGACTTGTTGAAAATTGAACATTATTCAATTCAGGAACTTAAGAGACATGCATTAGGTATCTTGTGCATGGAAACTGAGAATCCAGGAAGTAGAATGAATGTACAGAGAAAATTATGCTACTGGCATCACATTGTTTTGGTAGATTCTCAGCTGGGAATTGTTCACGTGGTACAATATGAGGAAATGGTGGTTGTCAGCTTCCCCATGAAATATAGTGATCAAATAATGCAGTACGGAGTGTACTGGTGGAACAATAATTGCAGTCCTACCATAAATTGGATGCAAACAGTGGTGCCAAATGATTTTGAACTTGGGAATTGAATTCTGCCAATGACTTGCCGAGCCGTGTACTGCAGTGTTGAGCTTTCTAGTTGGTATTGTTCATGGATGAGGCCTCTCTCAACTATGATGGTGATAGTATCTCAAAGAACTGGTAAGGTAGAATGTGCACTGTGAGATACAAGTTAAATTTGTGGATGACTAACAGGAATGTTCAGTAGTGGCATTCAAAGTTTCTTTCAGCTGTGTAGAGAACCAAAATTCAGATCCTATGATATAGTAATGGAATGATTTGAATAGAAGTCTGCTATTATACAGCATTATGCATAAGGAGTGAAATTCAGATTTGAAGATTCAGGTGAAATCTGAACAGGGTATGAGACGGCATAGAACTGGCTGATTCTTATGCTGTGGAACGAAGGTTGCATTAATTTGGGGACCAGCTGAAAGTGTTCAGTATGAGAAACTGTGTTCAGTGTGTTCTAAGAAGGAACACAGTCCAAAAGGACATTAAATTGCATTGCCAATGTCTGCTCAGGGACTGGTCATTTGGAGCAGTGGTGGATTGTGCTTATTCAACAGCGGTTGAACAATAGATGGTTCAGTTTGGCATACAGTGAGAACTTACTTATGCAGATACATTCAAAAGAATAGGGCAGCCTAATACACAAACATGACGCGAATCAAGCTAATCTTCAGAGGATTTCGAAGTTTGACCGTGCGTGTGTGTAATGAATAAGGATATCGGAATATAATTTTGAATTTGGTGAAATAACAGAAAAACCATATAGGCTTTAATACTGGGAGTTAATGAAAGTAGTAAAATCATAAATGAATGGGGGAAAAAAATGGTCATCGGCCCAATTAGGCGCATTAATTTGGAAACTAATATTTCAGAAAATTTAATATTGGTTATTGAAGTTACTTTTCATGATTTCCCTTTGAATATCAAAACAAACAAGATACAAACTGACACAGTGCGCTCTGTACTGTGTGTAGCAGCTGTTACCAATACACACACACACACACACACACACACACACACACACACACACACACACACACCAGTAAATTGTGGGGAGCAAATTTGCACGAAGCTGATTATAATGACAGCCACACTCAAGAGCATTACTTTATCAAATACTGAAATGTCATTGCATGAAGTGCAGAACTAATTTGGACACAAGGGCCTTCTATCTTCACTGACATGAAAAATACAAATAAATATAAATAACAGCATAAATACACTGTTTAAGCTCTTCTACATATAGCAGTTTTCCTTACTAACAGTAATAGTTCAATTTTTTCTTAATAGGTGGAGAATATGATGGGGACCCATAAACTAGTATAGTTTCACTAGTCAAAGTTCTTTGATTATTACAATAGTAAAGACTAGCTCTAAAAGCTAATCATTCACTTTGCAATAATATTTACACAATCTTGCACCGTAATCCTACAATACTCCATTTTATAATAAACTAAGGATACTTTAGCAAAGGCCTATCCAACTTCACTTTTGTGGTTTTGGCTTGATCTTTGACTTTTTCTACCTAAACTTTCTACCTCAACAGTTTCGCTTCGAGTAGTTCAATAACAAAGCATCCAAACGTTAATCTTACTTTAACTTTTACTACTCCTTTTACTTTCGACAACAAAATCAGTTTAAAGCACATGAATGCAAGAATTCTTCATTTAAATCAGGATACTCTGTTTTAGTAACTCTTAGGTGAGGACCCTACATAGGTTTGTGATTAGGATTGAAAATATGGTTCCGGAGATTGAAAATATGGTTCTGGACATGAATTTATGTTTTCTGTGATTATTATTGAAACAACACACGTGCGCGCGCACTGTGTGAATCACCACCACATCGTCCTCAGAACGTCTTCCGTGAATGGCATCCTTCAACGTCCCAAACGAGTGGAAGGTCAGGGCTGTCAGGTGGTGGTAGCTGTGGATGGCCTCCCAGACCACTGCAAATCTTGGAGCTCCACCAAACTACCTTCTGATGACCTCATCCTCAGTGTCCAGTGACTAACTGTACTTCTGTCAACAACAGATGCTCCATAGACCTTCCACAAGTGTTTGTGAATATTCCCTGCAGTTTCTTTCTCTCCAATGATAAATTCAATGATGATGTGTTGCTTGTAATGTACATCACATACACAGATGCCATTTTGAAACTGTCCTGTAGCTACACTGTCTGTTGAAAGTGACGGAAACTTGGTGTCCTCACTCAGGAGACCTAAAATAATACATACTAATCTTTCGTAGCATTATTTTTGGCTGGGAAAAAAAATGTGTTGTATTATGTACTGGGCAACACTCATGGTTTTAATGTGCATTTGTTTTTTTGTTGAATTTTTTTCTAAGGTTTGCTGGAAGTTGTTTCTTTGCTTGCAAGTAAGTTAGAAATTAGGCTAGAGGGTGTTACAATACATCCCGATGTGCCTTACACTGGTGTTAAATCTGCTTCTCAATTTCCACTTTTACAGGTGATATAGTTGAGGTAGAATTTATGTAAACTGTTCTTTCAAGATTGTTGTCTTGGTATGCTGTTCTCTCGTTAGTATATTTTCTTGGTATGATGATATCTCATCAATATTTACTTCATGCACATTGGCAGGTATGGTGCCACGGGGAGTTTTAATATCCCTGCTTCCAAAATTATCTATGCTCTCACTGAAATGTACTATCTTGTATTGTACTCATTCAGGATAAACAGCACTTAACATGCATCTATTTACCATTTAAAATTTCATTTTTTGTTAATGGGTCCACTAAGAAAATATCTCCTCTTGACAAATCTTCCTGCACTTTTATCCAAATGATTTTCCCCTATACCAACCAGTATGTTCTCGGTTTCATTTAACTTCCAAGCTGTGTTATGTGATGTAGTGGTTTGTTGGAAAGGGGCCATTCGTTTTCTACTCCCTCACATCAGTGTGTGATTTGCAGTGTGTTGATGTAGATGTAATGGGAACGGTGCCAGAATGGTGGACAATTCTTATGTTCATAAGTTAACTGTGCCTTGAAAATGGTGCAGGAGATTGTTGGCTAAAATGGCATCAGACTCATGGTCATGCTTCTAAGCCACTTTAAATATGGACTGGTACCTGAATCCATCTATTTCCAGGTCCACATATTGCAAAACTTTTGGATAAATTACCTTTTTTTCCCCAGTCCACTTAGCCTACAAAGTGGCAGTGTTAAATCACAATCATGAGTAAATTTAATGAACAAAAAATTTACTTGCGCTCTTGTATCAATGATAAAGGTGGACTGTCTTAACATTGATTTGGCAACTGCGCAAAGATTAAACTTGGAGACCTGACACACAGCTACAGAAATTGAATAAAGTTCTCGTCTTACTCCTTTTTCCCATCATTAAAAAGAAAAGCACTAAATTCAAGTAGCGCCGCATGCTCCACACTTGGGCGTTGTCGCATGACCTTGTACTGGACTCGGCCGCTGCGCGCTCAGCCAGCGGCTTTTTCGTGCGGGTTGTCTATCGCTGCGCCTCTGGCCATTGACACAGTCAATATGGGTTTAGAAAACATCGTTCCTGTGAAACACAACTAACTCTTTACTCACATGAAGTGTTGAGTGCTATTGACAAGGGATTTCAGATTGATCCCGTACTTCTGGATTTCTGGAAGGCTTTTGACACTGTACCACACAAGCGGCTCATATTGAAATTGCGTGCTTATGGAATATCGTCTCAGTTACGTGACTGGATTTGTGATTTCCTGTCAGAGAGGTCACAGTTTGTAGTAATTGACAGAAAGTCATCGAGCAAACCAGAAGTGATTTCTGGCGTTCCCCAAGGTAATGTTATAGGCCCTTTGCTGTTCCTCATCTATATAAACAATTTGGGAGACAATATGAGCAGCCATCTTCGGTTGTTTGCAAATGATGCTGTCATTTATCAACTAATAAAGTCATCAGAAGATCAAAACAAACTGCAAAATGATTTAGAAAAAATATCTGAATGGTGCAAAAAGTGGCAGTTGACCCTGAATAACGAAAAGTGTGAAGTCATCCACGTGAGTGCTAAAAGGAACTAGTTAAACTTTGGTTACACGATAAATCAGTCTAATGTAAAAGCCGTAAATTCCGATAAATACCTAGGTACTACAATTATGAACAACTTAAATTGGAAGGAAAATATAGAAAATGTTGTGGGTAAGGCTAACCAAAGACTGAGTTTTATTGGCAGGACACTAAGGAGACTGCCTACACTACGCCTGTCCATCCTCTTTTAGAATACTGGTACGCGGTGTGGGATCCTTACCAGATAGGACTGACGGAGTACATCAAAAAAGTTCAGAGAAAGGCAGCACGTTTTGTATTATCGCGAAATATGGGGGAGAGTGTCACAGAAATGATACAGGATTTGGGCTGTGCATCATTAAATGAAAGGCGTCTTTCGTTGCGATGGAATCTTCTCACGAAATTCCAAGCACCAACTTTCTCTTTCGAATGCGAAAATATTTTGTTGATGCCGACCTACATAGGGAGGAATGATCACCACGATAATATAAGGGAAATCAGAGCTCATATGGAAAGATATAGGTGTTCATTCTTTCTGCGCGCTATTCGAGATTGGAATAATAGAGAATTGTGAAGGTGGTTCGATAAACCCTCTGCCAGGCACTTAAATGTGATTTGCAGAGTATCCATGTAGATGTAGATGTAGATCTAAATTTAAGTTTGCCACATTGGCGAGTCCTACTTCTCTTACTGGATTAGCTTTGTGGAAGCGGACAAGGGTCAGTTGCAGAACTGCTCCCGTACACATTTTGTGTATTTGCATTCCTCCGTGCGCCTCTATTACCTATTTGGTTAGCCGAGCAATGATGTAGAGACAGTCAGTTTCCTCTCACATGTCCATCCTTTCTACAGTAGGTGCATGTCAGTGCCAAACATGCAGGAGCCTTGTAACCTGGGCATTTGTAGCAAGTTCAGCACTCTTACGCAGTGAATGCACATCTAGTGGGATTTACGCTGGTTGAAGATTGGACTGATAGCCGAGACTCCTTGTGTGGAAATGAATCGTATGGCCTCCCTTACTGTGCTTGGCAAAGAACACTTCACCTCAGCATTTAAGAGTTGGTCAGTCCTGCGAAGAAATAAACCTATGCAGTTAGTTTCAGCTTCACTGAGAAGTACCTTACTCTTTTTGTTTCTTCCCCTAGTACATATGTACAATACGACACTGTTGTTATTGTCAGCAAAATGTTCTAAATCCTCTCTGAAATTTTGGTTTAAGGTGGAAAGTTGGCCCTATAGTAACTGACGCTGTGTGTCTCCATATCTATCCACTAGCCCTTTTGGAAGGACGTAAAATGCCTTTGTATTTCTGAGTTATTCTACAGAATTTGGGTAAGCTCTTGCCCCTCCTTGCAAATTTAAGTTGGCATCTCCTACCAACACTTAATTACTCCATGCTGACAATTTCCAGTTTCCCTAAATATGTTGTTGTTGTTGTTGTCTTCCGTCCTGAGACTGGCTTGATGCAGCTCTCCATGCTACCCTACCCTATTCTGTGCAAGCTTCTTCATCTCCCAGTACTTACTGCATCCTACATCCTTCTGAATCTGCTTAGTGTATTCATCTCTTGGTCTCCCGCTATGATTTTTACCCTCCACGCTGCCCTCCAATGCTAAATTTGTGATCCCTTGATGCCTCAGAACGTGTCCTACCAACCTACAAAAGTGGAAACCCACGAACCCATAGCAACGTCATTTACAGACTGGGACAGATCAGGCTGTAGGAACCCCAGAAATGGGGAAGTGAGGCTAGCTGCAGCAGTGTGCTGCTTTGTGGGATTGTATTTACTAATTCTTCATTGAGGCACCTTTGCATATCTTGATCCTCCACCCAGAGTTGCTCAGCCCTTGCTTGCCTGTCAGGATCAATCTCCAGATGCCCTATGACCTGGAGGTGGATATCTCTTTAAACTACATGCATCAAGATAAACAAAAATCTTAGACAGCAGCTCTCGGTGACATCTCTGGTAGCATCGGACTCCAGCAGTGTCGTCTCTGTAAAAGTGAAGCTCAAAACTAACTTTTGTTGATCGACAAACAGCTCGGAAGCACAAAGTTGCATTACAAAGTTGTGTTTTGTAGAGGTGATGGGCAACACCAATTGACCTCGCGCAGCTGCAGCAGTGGCAGTTCTGGGTAGACTGGGGCAGGCAGCCCAGACTGAATGTGCTAAGCACTTGTCCATTCGATCACAGCTCACAGTGGTTTCATGCATCCGCTCATGGCTTAGTAATTTGTATGTGGCACCTCAAAGCCAAAAACAAGGTGAATTCGGCATCCCACTTCAGACATCAGTTTGCACACCACATTGGAGGTGTAGTCAGGATTGGAAAGTGATGCGTGCTTGTAATTAGTACATGGTGCCCAGGTATAGATAAAGAAACCATATTGGTTTATTTACTTATTGTGATTACATGGCGAGAATTGCCAGGATGATGAGAGAAGGTAACTCCAGTATCACCCAACAAATCTTGTAGGAGAAAGAAAACTGCAAAGATGAAGGAACTAAGTCATTTAGCATCTGCTCTAGGCAGCAGCTCAGAACAGAAGAACCAACACATTTTGTATTTTAAATATTGTCTGGATTTCTTTAGAGATGTGTTGCTGCAGGCCTCTTGTCCATAAAATGATTCAGTTTCAACATGACAGTGCACCACCCCACTTTCATAGGACAGGTATCCTCATTGATCTTTTAGAAGCCAAAGTCACCTCATATGGTTTTCATATTGAATATAGTAGAGGGAAATGTTCCACGTGGGAAAAATATATCTAAAAACAAAGATGATGTGACTTACCAAACGAAAGTGCTGGCAGGTCAATAGACACACAAACAAACACAAACACACACACAAAATTCAAGCTTTCGCAACAAACGGTTGCTTCATCAGGGAAGAGGGAAAGACGAAAGGATGTGTGTTTTAAGGGAAAAAGTAAGGAGTCATTCCAATCCTGGGAGCGGAAAGACTTACCTTAGGGGGGAAAAAGGACAGGTATACACACTCGCTCGCTCGCACACACACACACACACACGCACACACACACACACACACATCCATCCATCCGCACATACACAAGCAGACATTTTACATATTGTCTCAGTGTCATATAAGCAGCCAAATGTCTGCTTGTGTCTGTGTATGTGCGTATGATATATATATGTGTGTGGGGGGGGGGGGGGGGGGGGCGCGAGTGCGAGTGTATACCTGACTTTCCCCCCTAAGGTAAGTCTTTCCGCTCCCGGGATTGGAATGACTCCTTACCTTCTCCCTTAAAACACACATCCTTTCGTCTTTCCCTCTCCTTCCCTCTTTCCTGGTGAAGCAACCGTTTGTTGCAAAAGCTTGAATTTTGTTTGTATGTTTGTGTTTGTTTGTGTGTCTATCGACCTGCCAGCACTTTAGTTTGGTAAGTCACATCATCTTTGTTTTTAGGTTTTCATATTGAGTTATGGATGTTATTAATGTATGAAATATCTGTAGAGATTGGCTGTTAAGTACCTGTGTTGTTGTACAGCAGATAGCAGGAATATAAGTGGGGGGTGTGGCAATTTTTATGCACCTTTACAATGCCTGCATTGATGTTCTTTTCCAAGGTTTGATTCCATATGTCAGAGTACTTATTTCAAGAGCCTCTACCACCTGTACCTTAAGGTTTTGCCCAAATATGTTTTGTAGTGCTGTGAATTTGCAAGCAGTTGCAGATAGGCAGTGTGCAACACCAAAATCAATTCATAATAGAGGGTGTTTGAAAAATATTTATGCGCTTTTATATGACTAGAAGATACAAACTTTAGGTACATTTTGATATGTGGAGGGCCACAGGTTCTTATTTTCAAAAGGACCATCCAATTTGAGAGAGCTGTATGTTTACATGCATGCACCATAAATCCTTGGTTTGCTTTCTGCAGTTAAATTTAGGTCAAAGTTTTTGCTTACATTTCAAAAATGTTCAGTGTGCCTTCCACCAAATGTGTGACACAACCAACCAGATTATAGTCAAACTTGCCCCATACTTTGCAGGCATGTCTGGAGCAACTAAATTCACTATTGTAGGTATCGAGTGCCACTTTACCTGAAACTGGTGAAAGGTGAGGCAAATAAACAATCTTTCACAAATCTGGTCTTGTGTGCCAATAGTACAATTTGAAATTTGTATGTCATTTGGGGCAGGTCCAGCATTGAGGCAGTTCATCGTAAAGAAATCCTTTGTCATATAGGTGCCAGTGTGACGGTGCCCACTTCTATTGAAAAAAAGGAAACTTTCAGTATGTTCTCACAGTTGTAGAAAAACTCAGATCTGTCTCGTCTGCAAAAAGAACAGAAAACTGCACAAAACATGAAGCTTTAGTGTTTTCTCTCTAGCTCAACTATGGTATGTGGCTGCTATGTTACCCATATTATTGTGTGTTATTGGTTATGTTTCCCACTTAAGCAGAACATAGCCTCGCCACGTCACTGAACACTAAATGTGAAAGAAAATTTTTCTAAGTCCAGAATGAATTTGTGAAACACTACATGGTGGTGTCATTTGTAAACATCATGAAGGATTTGTGCTAATTTAATCCAGTATGTTTTGAAACTCAAACATTGCCATGAAACACATCGGACCCACATGAAAGGAGGGTCTAGTCCTTTGCTGGCATGACAAATAGATTTAAGCAAATTTACCATTACGCAGGCAACCATTTTTTTGAAACTTTGGTGCTTTCGTCAAATTCATTGAATTGTAGGATGTGCAGTACTGTATTCTCAATAAAAATTGTGTGTCTCAGTTGTAACTGGTTTGCACCTGCTGAAATGGATCATTTTTATCATTTTTTCTGTTACTTGCTTCAGTTAATGTGCAGGAACTGATAGAAAATTTTTGTTAGGTTATGCGTGAGGATATGAGGTTGTTTTTTTTAAGAATTTCCACATTTTGCAGGTAACTACAAACACTTGGAGATGGTTTGATATATCAACAGGAAAATGGAATGCTTACTCTGCAGCAAACAACAAGATAATTAATGATGCTTTCTTCCGAGGTGATCCAAGAGTTAAAGTGTCTTGTGGAGGACGCAGGCGTTATGTGATATCTTTCACAGACATGGTTCAGGTAATTTTTGCTGTCCATTTTTTGTTGTTATAAAGTTGTAAATGGATCTTCTAGTACTCAGCTTTGCAGCAGCAGCAGCAGCTGCTGCTGCTGCTGCTGCTGCTGCTACAAGAGTGCAGTAAAGTATACAACGGATTTTTAATGCCAATGGAAGTGCAGAAAACTTATGCACACTCAACCTACAAATTTATGTTCTGGATCAACTGATTTCTTCAGAAAATAAGTTTGTTTGAGGTCAGCATATTTTATTCTGTCCTTCTGTTTCTGAATGTACTAGTACAAAATGTATCCCTCTAAAACTATGTCTACCTTAGTCAATACAGAGTTCCTTTTCTTATTTAAAAATCTGATGGTTATGAAAGATTGATCACTGTGCTTTAAACCACTAATTTTTGCCTTTGCTGACTCCGTAATATTTTAACTGGTTACTTGTACTACTTGGTTGTAACGGCCCATGAAATGCATCTGTCTGACATCTGAGGCATCACGTTTGATATATCCAAACCATGGTGGAGAATCACAATCTTAAATTAAATATCCAATCAATCAGCTAGCAGACAAAACTTGCGATACTGAAAGATACAAACTTTGTATTAGATTGTCGGGGTCAGTAAATAATAATCTTTCATGATAATCATCAAAATGTGCAGTACTGGTTACCCAACACAGCATATGGCCAAACAGTAAGAGCCTCAAGTCAGCTGAGGAGTTTTTCTATATTGTGTCATGGGAATATTGTCATAAATCATCAACAAGTGTGTTGACAACAACCATATCCATCTCAAAAATGGCTGCTGGAGAATGTATAATCATACTTACAGATGATTATAAAACTTATTTGATGTAGCAAAGGAGTGCAGTTGTTTTATTACCCATTCTTAGACCTTCTAATAGTGCATAAACAGTCGCAGAATATGGAAGTTCAAACTATCCTTAGATAATTTGAATTTGCTGCAGAAGGAAGTAAGTTCAGCATTAGTGGATATTACTCTCACATGTGAGTTCATTATTCGTGTGAATAACTTGTTAAATCACTCCTGGAATTGGATTGCAGAGTGCAACAAAAATTTGCCAGTGTATAAAGATGTTGGCATGTTTCCTATAAGCTAATTATAGGATGGCATTGTTGTAATGAAGAGTGTCAGCAGGTCTCAGAACACACATTTTTCCAAGGAAGATTTGTTAGCAAAAGCTGGACTGTTAGTATGTTTCCACTGAAATATAATAGATGGGTCCAATGTGTAGGCACTGTAGTGTGAATTAGCTTACCTTGTGTTGTGCACGTGGTGATCAAATTGATGGAAATATCAATGTGCATATGGCTGATACGGCATCACATCACTTGGCTGATACTGCATCACTTTCAGCTGCTTACATTGGTAGTATTAATAGCAGGATGGCTGCATATTACAAGTGTTTGTAGGTACTTTCTGGACCATGCAACATTTTGTTCTATGAGTGCTCATGGTTAGGAGAGAGGCTGCAAAAGATCCTCTGCTGCAAGATTCAGCACAGACATGATAGTGATGGACAATGAGATATGTTGGTATTGTTAAGGACACATCCAATTGTTAATAGCAATGTGATTTGCTTTATTCTCATTTTGGAGGTTGACAGTTCTGTTAGAGAAATTCGTCTACATCATATGAAGCATCTGAGATATGCATATTATCCTTACTGAAGAGTAATAGTACCATATTGTCTTTATTTTGTTATCTCAATGACTATCTTTTCCTTGTAATAATTTGCTTTGATGTCCATATTACAATGATTAATATCTTGCAGTATTTCTTGTAATGTGCTGTAGCATCAACCTCGGAACTGTTTTGGATTGACATATACAGTTTTCTTTTTGTTTTACAAGATGCCCATATTCCTTGAGTAATCCATGGCTTCTTTGTAGACTTTGCTCTAACCTTTGTTCATTTTGGGGGAAAACAGTGTTAAAATAAGGTAAGCACTTAATTAGCAAAAGTGTTAAATTTTTCTTTCATGCCGTGAGTGCTGTAAACATCAGTCCAGTGAATGTCTCTGAGGAATGTCCTTAAATAACCAATTTTTGGCTTATTGATTACCCTCCTGAGTTCAGATTCAACAGATTTTATATACTGTTCAGTATTAACACTTAACAAAAGGCACTGCATGCCATGGTCTGAGAGGCCATTGACTATTGGTTTTGTAATATAATTTTGTTCATTGGACTTTCCTATAAAGATATTATCAATGGCTGTTTGTGAGCAATTGGCTACCCTAGTGGGGAACTTTACAGTGGGAATTAAGTTGAATGATAGTCTCACTAACTCGAATAAGTTCTTACTGGGAGAGTCTTTAAGGAAATGTACATTGAAGTCATCAGCAACCACTATTTCTCTGTTTTCGGTTGTTAAATGGGCCAGTACAGCTTCATGGTGGCATATGAACAAATTAAAGTTACCTGCAGGTGCACGATATACATTTAATATTATGAAGGATTTTTTGTGAAATTCTACTTCCGTTGCACATGCTTCCATATACTGTCCTACACAAAATTTATGAATGTCTGTGTTCTTAAATTTATGACAGCTCCTGATGAATGTAGCAACTCTTCCTTTCTCCATTTCTGCTGTACAAAAATTAGGTGCTAATCTAAATCCTGTAACACTTAAAAGTTCTATACCAGTGGTCACATGACGTTCAGAGAGGCAGATTGTGTCAGCTGGGTTGGAGAACTCTAATTCATCTATGCAGATAATTAATTAATTAATTAATTAATTAATTAATTTTATTTCTCATTCCTCAAATATTTTGATGCAATAAAGATAGCTGACATTTCACATTGAGTTTAAATTGGGTAGATTGAAATTTCTGCAGACCGTTGAAAATTCTTAACGAATAGCTGGTTATGCTGATGTAATAAGGTAGAATTGTTTTCTTGGTTTCTTTCTCAAACTGAAGGTTTGTCTCAATCCTGACCTCTTTTAAAACTTCATTTCTTTCTGTCCTCCCTACCCTAAAAAGTGTCTTTTCTGAACCCTATAACCACTGGTATTTTATCACTCATGACAGTGCCTCCCCCCTTTGACTTTCCTGCTATTTTCCCAGCCAGTTTATCCTTCCCTTTCTTGCTGAGGTGAAGGCCATACCTAGCATAATCCAACCTATTGAGAGAATCAACAGGAACCACACCAGTGTGTTACCCTGTACCCGACATAAGCGGCCATTCCAACTCCAAATTAACTCTCTTAACAGAAAAGTTCAAATGAGGTCAGTCATGGCACCCAAGAAAATATACAAGCACAACACTAGTTTGCTTTGATACTGATGCAATCTTTGCCAGGTCACACTCTATACTGTACTCAGGATCTCTGTCAGTACTATTACCTGGCCTACCCACTATATCCATGGTGTCTCCTTTGTGAAATCTTTGCAAGTTGATCGTAAGTCCTCTGTCACCTGCTCCAGACCAGCACTAGGGTTAAAAAAGTTGATGACATGGTCCTCTGATTCTAGTTCATCCCGCAAAAGTTGGCCAACACCTCTTCCATGGGAACTACCTAACAACACCACTTTCTGTCTCTCTACTGATTTCCCTACATTATTACTTTTCAATTTGCTGCTGAAAGTTCGTTGTGCCCTGTCTACACCTGCAATTGCTTGAGGCTGACCAGCTTTTAATTGAAGCAACAGGTCAAATCTATTTTCCACATTCTCCACAGAGCTGTCAGACAAAGTTATAGGTCTGTTCCTCCTGTTGCCACTTCCCCCCTCTCTTTACCCTTCTCCCACTTTAAACTGTCAAGATCTCCCTTGGCCTTGTCTAACTCAGCCTGAAAGGCAACAATTTTCCCCTCCTGTCCTAGTATCGTCCTGTCTCTACTACATATGCTACAAAACCACTGATGAGGCTCATCTATTTCCCCTAATCCCACACCACTACAGTCACCCACATGGAAAAAACTACAGCACCCGTCACACCAAAGCCCCAACCTAACAATTCTATGGAAAGTCAATCACTTTTCGCACATGATAAACATAATAGTTTATTAAGAATAAATCAGTTAAGTTACAGATACACACGAAAAATTGATTCCACAAATCTGGCCTATACGCAACTGATAAACAAAAACAAAAGTGTGGGGTTCCTGAAAAACAACTTAAACTTTATGCTACTTTCTGGAAATGTGAGTTAAATAAAGAGGAGGTATGCTACAGTTCAATTGCTGGAGAGAGCAAAGAACAATTAAATGAAATTCTATAGGTTTGCTGCACCGAAACGTAAACAGAAAATGACTATAACCCGACTGTACAATCTTTTTCGCATTTTCTGCTAGATTACATAAGAAAAAATGAAACTTTTAATTGTATGCTTCAAAAGCACACTAATACACCTATTTACCATGTAATCAGTACTAAACCAAATGTTGTTGTTATCTAAAATGACTTATCGTCACGAGAACACTAAAACTTGTGCTAATTGCCTGGCTGCAGGGCTGAAAAGTAATGCTTCTGTATTTTTTATGTGAAGATTGTTAAAAGCTTTTTAAATAAAACGAACATTAATATTGTACATTTTTATTATCCATGTCTACATATTTACAAGTTGTATATACGAAGGCGTGTTTTTTAAGCAAGTACCATTTTGAAATTAAAAAAGACGTGCTAAGATATCTCAATAATTTTATTTTTACATGAAACCCTGTACCTTAACTACTTTTCTACATAATTTCCGTAAATATTGAGGCACTTGTCATAACATTGTACCAGGTTTTGGATACCCTCCTCATAGAAGTCTGCCGCCTGACTTGTTAACCACTGCGTCACCACTGCTTTGACTTCGTCATCATCTTGAAGACGCTGACTGCCCAGGTGTTTCTTCAAGTGCAGGAACAGGTGGTAGTCACTGAGCGCAAGTGGGGGCTGTACAGAGGATGATTTCGAGTTTCCCATCGAAAATATGTGATGAGATCTTTGGTCTGATTCGTCACATGCCGACAGGCATTGTCTTGCAGCAAAACGGTCTCCTTACTTAACTTCCATGGACTGTTGCTTTGATTGTGGTGTGACATATGCACCTATGTTTCATCACCCATAACAATTTGGACAATTTGGCTTAAGAAATCATCGGCGTCATCGTGGTACCGCTCAAGGAAAGTCAATGCACTGTCTAAACATTTGGTTTTGTGCACACCCGTCTACATTTTTGGCACCCAATTCGGTAATTCAAGTGCTCAGTCACAATGCCATACAAAACACTACAAGAAACATTAGGGAAGTCATACCGCAAGGAGGAAATCATAAGCGTCTGTTTTCTTTCATCTTATTGTCCACTTCCTGCACCAAACTTTCATTAACGACCGAAGGACGCCCACACCGTTGTTCATCATGCACATTTGTGCGGCCATCTTTAAATGCTCTCACCCACTTTCTTACCATTCTATCACTCATAATGTTTCCTCCGTAAACTGCATAGATCTCACGATGAATATCGATCGCTTTTAGGCCTTTAGCAGTGAGAAATCATATAACAGCCCATACTTAAGTCGGAGGGACTCACGATTATCGGAGGCATCTTAAACACTCGGTACATAAAGTAAACAAGGAAGAATTGGACTGTAATGGCGTCAGTGTGTAGATTAAGGTACAGGCTTTCATGGAAAAATAAAATTATTGAGATATCTTAGCATGTCTTTTTTTAATTTCAAAATGGTACTTACTTAAAAAGCACGCCACCAACAAACATCTCTACAGAGACAATGAGGTGACATAAAAGCAGCTAAAGAAAATATCACATACAGTTTCTTAAGATTTTCCCAGTAAACCGAAATTGACTATTTGCCATACCTACTACCATCCTTACATACTTGTTCAATTTCACATCACTTTGCAATGTTATGCTTTGCTATTTAACTTATATTGCTGTGTCAAGCAGCACAACACTAATGCTGTTCTTGTACATTGTTTTTTCTATTCACCTGCATTAACTTACATTTTTCAATATTTAGGGCGAGCTGCCATTCATTACACCAGTCAGTCATCCTGTATCCTTCTGTTGTCATTCAACAATACTTTTCCATGTACTAGAGCATCATCAGCAAATAGACACAGAGTGCTACTGACTCTGTCAGGTTATTTATGTATATAGAGAATGAACATCTTCCTTCTTCTTCGTACCCTAACTCGTGTGTGCTCATGTTACAGTACAGTAAGCATTATTGTTTTAAACATAAATTGGAAGCATTTGATATACTTACTGAAAGTAATAATGCTGTAACCAGCTGACCTTGTTGAATGTTAAATAAAACTCCAGTTTTCCTCACCTTGATTCATTGTTACAATACTACTACCGTGTGGTGGAGTTCCGACAAAATTATCAAATAGAAGCCATTGGAGTGGTCAGAAACATTCTGAAAAGCTTATAAGGTTGTTGCAGGGTAGGTTGTGCTGAAAAATAATTGTTGAGAAAAAAATTCAATATGTTGTGCTGTTTGAGTTAATTAGCATTGAAGTTAACCAATCGGGCCATTGCACACACAAATTCAGGTGGCCTGCCATACGCAGTTAGTATCAGTTCTCATAGCGTTGATGACACTGCGCAAGACTTTTTAGCCTTTGACTCGGGTTCGATTCATACTACTCTCAAAAGTCCAATTTTTGTATTACTCTATTGTTTGGTTTTAGGAAGTCAAACAAAGAACATGTTTGGTGACCCCATCTCTGGCAGAGCAAGTGGCATGTGTAACAGCCTGATGGGCTAACTTTGATAACAATTGTTGCTCAGCACGACCTACCCTGCAACACCCTTACAAGCCTTTCAGACTATTTCTGACCACCCTCTGTGCTATATAAAGGGGAAAGGTTGTTAGCAAAAATCTCAACAGATTTACTTCAGTTTTTACACAATACTCCAGTAATCATGGGGAGACATGGACAATGCATATTATTAGTGTATGTAACATATAAATACATATATATGAGATAACATTCACATTTTTACATGATACTCTAATAAATATTCAGCCGGATATAGAGTAATTGTTTTTTTTAACAGCAATGTACTTGTTTTCTGTTAAAAGAAGTGTGTGAGAAAGTGCTGCCATGTGAAAATCTGAAGTTTCATTTTCTTTCATGCAGTCAGGTTTAACTAAAATATCAAAGCATTTAAACATTAGACAAATTGTTTCTTTTATATTCATTGTTTGTCCTTATGAATAATTTTAAGCACAATTTTTATACACAACTATGTGCCGTTTTTTCTTCTTCCTTGCAGTGTGTTTTCACAGAAAATGGGAAAGTTGTATTTATGGATTAGCAGCTTATGATTAGAATACTACTATGGAATCTGAATCATTGGAAACTTCGTAATCCTACTTGTTTACAGAATGAAACTATGCAAAATACTCTCAATGAAGCTACTATCCTCACAGATCTAGCAGCAGGAAGGGTCTTTCATATCCTGTATACCAGTGATCCCAACAGATTTACCTATTCAAATTCAGTGACTTCAGTTCCCAATCAAGGATTCATTGGGAAAGACAGTAAACAAGGCTCAAGATAAGAGAGAGTAGGAAGAGGAGATGGACAGAAAGGTGGGGAGAGAAAATGGATATAGAAAGGGGGAAAGAGGAGATGGAGAGGGGTGGGGGGAGGTGGTGATGGACAGAGAGAGGAGAGAGGAAGAGATTGGGACATGTATTCAATTCCCCTACACATTAGTAATTGTGTAGCATTGCAAAGTTTACTCTAGTTAGTATATTATAAAAATAATGATTTCAGTCACTGTTGTACCATGCAAAATTTTTCCCGTTTTGCCTAACCTCCAGAAGTTCTCTAGATGCTATCACATGTTTTGTTACACAGGTTTCTGTTTTCCGTATCTTATTCTCTCTCTTCCTTTCTCATACTCTGTAACTGTATAAAGGTCTCGCTGTAATACTTAACAATTGTTTTCCTCATATCTTGTTGCACATACACATTTGTTTGAGCTTTTCTTCCCTCTTCATACTCTTTGGGAAGAATTCTTGCACCTTTTTATTCTATATGTTACTGTGCAGAAAATTCAGACATCTATAACGCCCAGTCATACATTTTGCACAGGTTTTTACATCAAATCTTCAAATAATCTGTATTTCACATAACTACTGTTGGATGCTACAGATACAGCACAAAGTTCTGAAGTAGTTTATATATGCATATTCATGGTTTATTTTAATGAGATTAGATACTGATATTAGATTGCACAATTGCTAGATGTTTGAAGATGACAACAAAATACGTACATGTGTAATTCATCTAAGGTAACATGATTTTTCTGCTTTACACACACATTTTTTTCTGTTACAGACAAATGAAGAAACTGGGAATAGCAGACCTGTAACTTTGTCATTGAAGTGCAGGGATAAAAATGACGTGAAAACATCAACCAAAGAAAATTCTGGTGAAGATATGGATGTTGAATGTCTAGATTTCTCAGAGCGAAGGAAACCAGTGAATCTTCAACAGTATGACACAACACGATCCTGTCAGATAATTAGGTATAGTGATATACTTCTTTCATATATTAATATTGCTCCTGCCCCCCTCCAGGGGGCTCACCACTATTTGGCGGGTTCGTGCTTGGCTACCATGGGCCCCCAGCCTTTGCAGCACTTCCTCCCGTGTGTGCTGTATGTCTATCCTATTGCTATTCTTCTTCCCCTCACTTTGAGGAACACGTCTGGGGTATTACTGGGAGTGTTCTGCATTCTGCCGCTGACCTGCAAACAGTCTCAACTTTCTTTTTCGCTCCCTTTTCCTTTCTTTGTTTCCCTTCTCCTCTCATTCCACTGCTTCCGTGTTTGAGGCTCCTCTTTTTTACTTCTTCCTCCCTGTATGCTCCTGAAGGCCGGCCATCCATTTATTATTCAGAAAGATGTTGATTCCATTGCTGACCCTGTGAAATCCTGCTCTTGATTACAGAATGGCACTTTGCTTTTAGAGGTGGCTTCTGATTCTGAAGCACAACTACTACTTGCTGCCTCACTTCTCCATGGCTACCCTGTTCATGTCAAGACACATTAAACTTTAATTCTTCCCTTGGTGTAATTTACAGCAGGCTGCTTGACGGTCTAACCGAGGCTGAAATACAATCTTACCTCTCCGATCAGGGTGTCATTGCCATCCATCATGTAATGAAAAAGGTAGATTCCTCCTTGTTGCCCATCCGCACTCCTGACCTGTGCTCACAGTATTACTTCAGCAGTATCTTTTCTCCTGTTTTCCAAACTTTTCATTTGGAGTTTGAGTTCATGGGTTTGTGTTGGAAGGTAGCAGATGCATAGGTGCATTTAGTCATGGCATTTCAGTTACTGGGAATACTTTCCATTCATAGCTTCTGTGGTTTTGGATCTTCAGTGCTAATAATCATCAGATTGTAATGTGTTGTTCTATTAAGCTGTTCATCCAGTTTTCTGTCATAAGCTTTACTCCTCAATCAGTGTCCAATAACTGAGATCAAATCACAGTGCAACTAACAGGATGACATTCCAGTGTCTCATAGTGTGGTTTGTGGCTTGAACAAGTCAACCCTGCTCTCCTTGTGGCCATTCTGTATGAAATGGTTGTCTGTAATGCAGCTGTTACCTTATGACCGTCCTGTACTAGTCTCAGGTGCCCATATAATTGTTACAGCAATTAATAATTAAAACTGGTAAGATATTTCTCTGATTACCACCTTCTTATGAACCCTTCTGTGTTGTGTCTATTTAAATTACAAACAATTACCACAGACATGGTCCTGCTGTAATTTTGCAGTAGGTGATGTGAATTCAGAGAAATAAGATTGAAGCGTGCGTGCGTGCATGTGCATGTGCACATGTTGATTGTTCTAAGAAATCATCATCATCAAGATTGAGTGAGACGTACCAATGAGTTTCACCCATCTGAGTAAAATGTAAAGGTTGCAACTGGAAAATTGGGGAAGGTGAACACTTAAGCATACAGTGATACTTGACTACCATCTAGTTCTCGATTTTATTTATCTTTGGAGCCTTATTGATAGATTTCATGTAATACCAAAACTTCTCACTTGGCAGTTAAAAACAGTGTTTGACTGAATTCTTCACTAGACAAATGACATACCTGTCTCGTTAAACTAAGAGGATAAAGCTTCTCAGCTTTGGCTTCGTCACCAATTTGCTACAGAACTTATACATGATGTGTTTCCTGTGTTCCACAGTAAGAC
This sequence comes from Schistocerca americana, assembly GCF_021461395.2. Taxonomy (NCBI): domain Eukaryota; kingdom Metazoa; phylum Arthropoda; class Insecta; order Orthoptera; family Acrididae; genus Schistocerca; species Schistocerca americana. The sequence goes on along the minus strand of NC_060130.1, from coordinate 762,564,403 downwards.
CAAAAAGACAAAAAATCTTCATACATTTATATAAACCATATTGTTCACTGCATCAATGTTAAATTTCACTTAAAATATTTTTATATTAAGTTATGGAAACACTTACAAGGATATATATATAGCTCTATCCTCCCCGAAGTTTTGTTGTGAAAGTATTTGCTTCAGATTTGTCATGTACACAAAATGTGTTGATTATACTTCCAGTATTCTAATAAACTTTGAACTTGCAGGGCATGTGTTGGCTTAATGAAGATCTCACTCGACAGAGATACGCTTCACTCAGCAATGTTCGCCTGCATACGTCTCACAAGAAATTATGAATTAGCGAAAGCTTTTATTGAAGCTGGTGGTATACAGACCTTGCTGTCTCTGACAACTGGTCCATTCAATGCTGCTTCCTTGAATATGGCTACAATACTTATAAGACATGCCCTAGAAGAATATGCTGTTCTCAGGCACACAATGGAGAAGGTACGATAAATTATCAGTGAGAGGATATACATTATACCAGTTGTAATCTAAACAAACCTGTGTTGGATCAGCATGTGTATTATTGAAGTATGAAATCAAAGTACACAAATATTTTAAAAGTATAATGTACCCTATTATTAGGAGTCTAATTCTGTAGAATAATTCCATATATATCAGACATAACTGTGCAGCTTAGGCCATTACTCTGTTATCAACTTCAAATTCCATAGGTTGAAACATCACCTGCAACATGGACACTATCTAATTAATTGTACGACTGAAAATAAAAATGAATGAAAGTATGTTAGTAAAATGTGAGACATTGATGGAGTTGTCTAGTAATTTTTTATAAGGTAATAAACTAACTACTCTTTTTGAAGAAACAAGTATTCATGGGGTCCACAAGGAAGAATATGAAATAAAGTGAAAGAAAGTAGTATACGGAAGAACAGTATTGGCAGATCATTATCACACTGTTCCCAAAAGGTGGTTAACTAGTTGTTGCAGTGCAAGTAGAGTTATTGTATAATTTTTTTAGCAGGACTAATTGAAGAAATGGGTTTAATTATGTAATGCTACACTGAGTAATTTGTATCTAATCTGGTGGTATAAATGAGTGCTATTTTGTAATCGCTCTGACAGACTCAAGTGCAGAATGTGGTGAAATATTTATTTAGCATTTCACATACTTTCTTTGTTGGTTTACTTTAACTGTTTCTTTGTTTGATTACAGTGAATTAGTACTGTTTAATGATTTTGAAATATATTCTAGGTAATACGTACACAGGCACAACTGAATGACCCTACTCCATACAAGGAGATATTGTTTTTCATGCTGCAGACGTCTTCATGTGTTTGCCGTGCACCAGACATGTACGCAGAAATTGCATCTGATGTTCTAAGGATTGACATAAATCACCTCTCAAAGCGAAGTAAGTATTAAATGTTAGACTCCTTACAAGAGTTGGCCTGTGTGATCCCCATGTAGTGTTTAGAATTGTTACTCAATTACTGTGTTGCTTACCATTATAACCTCTTTTAACTAGTGCCTAAATTCCTCACTCAAGGTTGTGGATTATATGAATGGTAGTACATCATAGTGTGGTGATAACAGCTTTGAAACAGTGTAATGCTGGCAAATGTGCCTGGAATCCAAATTTGGGTCATATGTGGTAAAAATTTGTGAAAGGAGGCAAATGATTATTTCATTATGTTACTACTGCAATGTTCCACCAAAAATCCACAATAAAGTCAATTAACACTATGCTGTCCATTGACACCACAGTGGTGTTGTGCGTGAAATAGCGGTCAACGGCCGGTGACACCACAGTGGTGCCGTGAACATAGTATCATGCAGTGGCCGGTGATAGCAGTTTAGTATCTTTTGCATTCTGTTGATGTTTTGTTTAGGTAACAATAAGTTACTCATGTCAACAAGTTTTTTGTTTAAGTGCTTGTGCCCTTTCATTATGGCAGATGAAAGCTCAATAGGATTATTTATGATGAATGTGCGGACGTCTTGTCTGACGTTCCGGACGACTTGGCCGATTGGGAAGAAGACATTGGATGGCAAAAAAATGAAAGTGAAGTAGAATCGTAGGAAGATAGTGAAATACATCCAAGAATAATTTGCCGAATGCTACGGTTGCCAACTGATTCAGCTGAATCGGATGAAGAAGACAGTGCACAGTGGTCAGACTTTGATTTACCGAGGACCAATAATAAATTGAAGGATCCCTGGGTCCAAATGTATTTCCCAAAGATACACAGAGTGTATCTAGAATTATATTTTGAGAAAGATCTATTTGAATATATTAGCAATGAAACCAACAAGTACTATGGTCAAAACTGCAATAGAAGGAAACTGGATTTCAAAAAATGCCAAATCTGTCGACGTTACGGGACCCGAACTTAGAAAATTGTTTGGGCTTACGGCATAATAAGCTTGCTCTTCTTCTCCTCTCTCTCTCTCTCTCTCTCTCTCTCTCTCTCTCTCTCTCTCTCTCTCTCTCTCTCTCTCTCTCTCTCACCCTCACCCTCACCCTCACCCCACCCCCCCCTCCCTCCATCAGACCAGTTTTCAATTGCCACTACATATGTGGCATTTCCTGAAATCGCCTAGATTTTATAACATGCAAAAAGCAGTAGAAGTAGAGATATAATATTTGATTCAACATGTTTAAATGTTGTTTGTCACTATTCATAATTGTGGAATCGCAGTTTGTCCATATTAAGAGAGGTTTTACAATTACTTTTATTTCTTCCTTGCTGCACAATAGGTGTTTGTATTGGAAAAGTGTAAAGTTTTGAATTATGTTAATGATTTTTTTTGTTAGCTGGAAGGTATTTTTAGCTTTTGTATTAAAATTCCTCAGGACTCAAAATTTACATGTACTTCTTATATGGTTCTTTCCTAGATGATGATGAAGGCCAGCGGTTGCTTGTCAAGTGCCTCCCATCCAAAAATACAACTGCTGAAGCAAGGGATGATGACTCAGTTAAAGTTGTCATTGATCTTTTGAATGCACTTATTGAGCCTCACAATACTCAAGATGTAGAAGTGAAATCAGTTGGCAGCAAAGTTCAAGAGAAGGTAAATACATATTATACATACCTTTTTTTTCAATATGTATATTTAAAAGGCTCTCTTTGTAGGTCTGACTAATCTACATTACTTATAAATATGTAATTCTTTAACTCAGCTTATAGTTTTTTATACAAGTAAACATTAAGGAAACAAGGATCAAACTAATCCTATATGACATACACATTTGTACAGCACAACCCAAGATTGTCAGATGCTCCATACCCTACAAATGCAAAAATGTCTGGGAGAGTGGGGTGCTGCCCCACCTCTCTCCCTCCTCTCTCTGCTCCATTCCCCTCCCCCCCCCCCCCCCCCCCCCATCCCCAGAAAGCAGCATTCAGCAGTGGTAGAACTAACTGTTGATTGCTTAGGAAAGCCTGTCATTCATAACTGTTTCCAGCACATACCTTGCTTCCTGTGTAATCATTACTGCAACCATGCTTGGAGCATTTGGATGGTTTAAAATAAAACTCTCAGGTATACCTCCCTCACCTTACAGAATGTGCTGTATCCACTGTGTAGGTGAAAAGAAAAAGAAAATTTTAACATTATTCTAATCCATAGTTTTAAGATACATTATGTATGCCACTAAACTAAGAGGGTAAGTCAATTATTATCTGCAATTTAGTTATATTTTTGGTTATTTTGGTAGACTGTCATTTTACATTGATGACGCATGCTTTGTTTATTTGTTGTGGTATCGTTGCAATTTTCAAGCTGCTAGGTTAGTTTCATTATCACTGCCATGCTGTTAATCATGGCTGCTCTACTGTCTACTTGCACCAAAGAAAAACAACGTTCAGTGATCCATTTTTTTACGGTTGGAAGGCATATCAGGGGCTGAAATTCATCAAAGGTTTTCGGTGCACTACGGGAACAGTATTTTGCCACAATGGAGTGTCTATGAATGGAATGAAAAATTCTGAAATGGTCGCACAAGTGTTACCCACAATGAAGGAGATGGACGACTATTTACCACCACAAATGAAGAAACCATTGAGCAATCACATGAAATGAAATAATTCTCTTAGACAGATGATTAACTATTGATGAAGTGGCACATTGTCTACAAATAGACATGTTTCTGCCTACGAAATCATCCCCAACAGACTTGGGTTTCATAAAGCTTGTGCAAGATAGGTCCCAAAACAACTCTCACATTTGCATAGAAAAACGCACTTGGACATCTGCAGAAATGTCTGGATCACTATGGTAATGAAGGGGACAACTTCTTAGACAGGATCAGTACTGGTAATGAAACATGGATCCATCATTATGAGCCGGAGAGGAAATGGCAGAGTATCGAATAGAAACATTCAAATTCACTGTGCAAGAAAAAGTTAAAGACCCAACCATCCGCAGGAAAACCAATGCTTACAGTTTTTTGGGATGCACAAGGTCCAGTACTGGAACTTCATGGGGAAAGGGGCACATCAATAAACAGTGTACATTAAAGTGAGATACTTGCTGCCAGGCCAAAACCTGCAATTCAAAACAAATGCTCAGGATTGCTGTCAAAAGGTGTTGTTGCATGACAATGCCCATCCGCATACTGCTGCCCACGTGGCTAAAACACTCCAAAAACTCAAATTTGAAGTGCTGGATCATCCTCCATATAGTCCCAATCTTGGCCCTTCTGGCTATCATTTGTTTGGTCCACTCTAACAGGCATCAAGTGGCTGTCGATTTGCCTAGGACGAAGCAGTGAAAGAAGCAGTTCATTCCTGGCTCACAGCTCAACAGAGAACCATGTTTTATGAGGTCATCAGGAAGCTTGTACGGCAATTGATGTAGTGCATTGAAATGCAAGGAGACCATGTCAAAAAAAGATTTCTTGTAAGTTTCCTATTTGATTACAATAAAATTTTGTAACTACTTTGCAGATAATAATTGACTTACTCTCGTAGTGGTGTGTGTTCCATATTCATGCAATCTCAGTTTTATTTATAGCCATCTCCATGGCATTGTAATTACTTATGTTCACAAAGTACAAACTGGCAGACAGATATCTTGATGTTTCAGTCTACTTTGTTGTCTTTAGATTATAGACAAACATTGCGTGTGCGTACGCGTGCACACATGCATGCACGCACACGCACACAGTGTCTTAAAGGAAGAAATAATGCCCAGTTTCTACAAAGAACTTAACTTCAGCATGGAAACATTTTTCGTACAGATGTGTTGCTGGATTTGGCTTCAGATAGTTATTGTTTATTTTTAAATGCATTGCAGGTCATTATGTTGGTTGAAGAAGCATTTGGCATTTGGCATTTGGCTTTGCCATAATCAAAGTACTTCTGAATAATTTGAATGCTGGATGGCAATTTTTAATGTGCAATACAAGCAGCTGCCAAGTATTGGTTTGACCAGCATAATGAAAAGTAAAAATTTAAATAAATAATCCAAGCTGAAAATGATATTATTACTTTATAATTCTGGGTTTTATTTTTTATACAGAGTGTACTAATAAACACCGTTCACACTGCCTTTAACCTTTTTAGGTTTGACTATAAACTGTGTAAGTTCAAATTGAGTAACAAAATTATAAGATATAATGCATGTACTTTGTTTTATGATTTAGATAAAAAATAAAGAAAGTTCAAACACAAAAACTTCTCTGAAGACCACAGAAGGCAGTTCATCCCAGGCATGGAGACGCCCACTCCTAACTAAGTCAGCAATTCTTAAAATTTTAGCAGATATTGCGAAGTCTTATTCGGCATTTGCAAAAGTTATAAGTGATCACGTTTACACTGCTGGACAGACAGAATTGGTTAAAGAGGTAAGGTCATTCCTTGCTAGTAAAATTTATGAATTACTAAATTTGAACAAGATTGTAAAACAAGTATTCTGACTAGTAAACAATTTTTTATTTTAACAGGAGTGTTCAGCACTGGCTTTCATGCTAGATAACTTCCTTATGAGCAAGGAACCAGCTGACAAAGAGTGTTCAACAATGGCACGAGTACTTATTGTTGCACTTGCTTCATGCAGTCATGCATCAGATGTTCAAGGAACAGTGATCTCGGAGGTATAGTAACTTTACAAAATTAATAATGAAACCAAGGAAAAATGCAAAAAATTGTGCTTGCTTGAATTAGAAATAAAACAAAGATGTCCACTGACTATGTGAGAACATAATGAATCAATTTTAATTGTGTGAATCAGGATTTTTTTTTTCTCTTAAAGAAAAAGAAAAGTATTATAAAATTTTTAGTTTGGAGGTAATTGTAAGAATGGTGTTAATTTATCACTAGGTTATGAAGGGGTAGAATAGTACGGAGCTGCACTAGTCAAATGAAATTCATAGGTGTCAATTCTAATGTAACTTCAAATATAACAACTGTTTTAATAACAATATCATTGATTTCTGCAAAGTTAATAAACCTTATTTGTTTTTCTTTGTATCTAAGCTTAATGTTTCGCACACAAATAAATTGCTGTTTGAGCAATGCTGAAATTTCCTAGAGTTTGTCAAATATGAACTAATTGTTACAGGTGAAATCTGCATTGGTTCGATGTGTCAATTGGTACGAGTGCTCAGAAAAGCATACACGAATTCAGCAGCTGAGTGCACTTGTGTCTTCAATTATATATAATTCTCCAGGCCCTGTTGAAGTTCCAAGGCTTCATTATAGGTAATGTTAAGCAGACACTGTGTGTGTGTGTGTGTGTGTGTGTGTGTGTGTGTGTGTGTGTGTGTGTGTGTGTGTGTGTGTGTGTGTCAGTCATTCCTGGAATACTTTCAGAGTCAACCCTTATTTAGACACAAAATTTACATTCATTTAGTTTTATAAATGAGCAGTAAGCTGTGGTCTGTATACATTCCTTCTTTACAGCAGCAGTATGAACCATATTGTCAAAATAATGATACGGAAAGGATTGGTGACCGACCTGGCTAAAATTACTCACTCACTAGACCTGTGCAGCACCTCTCTGCCAAACACGATGAATTCTGTGTTAAGAACTCTTGAGGTGGTGACAAGAATTATTAACATGCCTGTTTCAACAGGTTCTAGTAAGAGTGGAAGAAATACACGGAGTATAGCAATTACAGATGAGCAAGCAACTAACAACAGAGGTAATTTTGCAAATCTCCTTTTTATGCTTGAAGTTGTCATTTCAAGAGCCAGAATGAATTTTGGATGGGATAGTATATAGATTTTGCAATCTAAACATACTGCAATGCACTTTCCAATTTTCTGAACTATAGGCCACCCCACAGTGGGCTCAGAACTATTATGGAAGCATGTGTGTTGTGAGCATGGGTCCCCAAACCTTGCAGTCCTCCTTACATTTCTGTACTGCCATTTTACTCTAATTATATCTTTTTTCTGACTAATTTTGTAGGATGTATTCCCTGCTCGTCAGGCGTTGATCCTGGCTTCTACCATTTCATTCCCACACTTCATACCACTTAATTTCAGTTAATTTATCTTCATTTCCTGCATCTAGGTTTTACCTCCAATACTTCAAATTTTTTTCAGATCATGCAGTCGATAGTGCGAGGGTTGCCAATTACTAGGTAACTAGTCCATTTGGGCAGCGGTCAGGTACCTGTACAGTGTTAGTCCTCTGACCATGCAGGGATTTTATTGTTGATGCACAAGATATCGTATCTCCATTTGTGCTGAGCAGGTGCTTGTCCGGGCACAGAAACAGTGTGGTCAACAGTTACCTTGCAGCTCCAGTGCTATGGAGACCTTACTTTTGGGATTACCCTCATATTTATTACCACTTTCTGATGACCGTGTGGCCGTGCAGTTCTAGGCGCTCAGTCCGAAACGGCATGACTGCTACGGTCGCAGGTTCGAATCCTGCCTTGGGCAAGGATGTGTGTGATGTCCTTAGGCTAGTTAGGTTTAAGTAGTTTTAAGTTCTAGGGGACTTATGACCTCGGATGTTAAGCCCCATAGTGCTCAGAGCCATTTGAAAAATTTTTGATGACCATGTCACTTAATTGGCTCCACCAGAGGGACAAATTACCACACTGGCCCCTTCGAAGAGCCAACTGATGGGTGGATACATCTTCTGTTATCTTCGTTCCCTTCTCTGCCAGACTAGACTTCATTGATGACATTGTGGATGGGAATGTATGTTTCTTCATCCCAAATGTGGGTCAAGCTCAGTAGTCTTTTGGGCTGCCAGAGAGAAACAACTGTTCTGGGTTTCTTCCTTCAGGGTGGTATATGTACTGTGGCAGCAGTTCTTGGTGAACACCGTGTGACCCACTTTGCAAGCACATTAATGCCCTGTTCTTATCTTGCTGCTTTTCAAAGGCATAAACAAGAAGTTAAAGGCATCTTACTATCTAACTTAAACATGTTGTTGGGGTGGTCTCTGTTTGTATATATTTTCTGTGACAGCAAAGATTGCTTGATTTTAGGACCTTTACTCCAATTACTAGTTTTGACAAAATTGTGCGGTCATCTTCATATTGACATTGCACTGTATGAAAAGGAAATAGGTAATTGGTAATCTGCATAAGATATAACCATTTTTTGGGATGACCCAAAGTTTTTACAAATAAGTTCACATTCCTTTGCATATCTGTTCACATAAATTTGTCACTGAAATTTTGAGAACAAAGTGTAGTTACATCAAAATATTCCACTTGGTTTGTCATTTATAGAACATAATGCTCCCAGATATATTGCCAAATGAATAAAAAGGAAAAGTACAACGTACCCGGCACCAGTTAAGTTAAAAATACATGCCAAGTTGACGGCCTTACATCATCCGAACTGAGGCACCACAGAGCCTTTTCGACTTGTTATGTACGCATCAGGTGATGTAATAATATTAACTGGCGATATGTTGAAATATTTTGAAATTAATCTCATGAAATGTGTTTCACAAAATTTAAAACACACATTAAACAGTATAGGAATCACAAAGATAAATCCTTACATCTTATTCATATACGACGATATGGTGCATTTCACCAATATAAATTACATGTATGGAAAAATGTAACCTTAACGTGTATTTGCTCTCCTCCTAGATTGTCATTATGTCTTACAAGCGCTCAATACACAACGGCTGATGAAGTTGCCCGCTGTAAATGACTCCCCTCCCCCCCCCCCCCCCTTTTTTTCCCCCTTATACAATTCACTAATCCATCAAAGCCATATTTGCAGTGAGCGTATTTTGATGAGCCAATGACAATACTCTATAGTCAGTGATGAACAGATTGTAGAATATGCTAACATAAATACAGATTATCATTTATGAAACAAAAATATCATCAAGTGTAATAGTTATAAAAGTAATCCATAATTGCATAGCCAAAGGTGAGTATGCATAATATGCTACCTTAAAATCCATTGTCAGTTATAAACAGAAGAATGGAGTTAGTCAAGTGTAATAATTATATGACATAACACATACATATATGCCTGTATGTACTTTTTAAAAAAAGTATGTGAGAAACATGCTATGATGACTGGATAGACATAAGTAGGAGCATTTAAAGAAAAGGTATGAATTTCTTTTCTTCAAACACCCTTATTTTAAGAAAACTTATAAATTTTTCTTTAAATACCCTTATTTGTGTTTATCCGTCATCATATTATGTTTCTTCTATATTTAAAAATATTAATAACATGTAGGTATATATGTATATGTTACGTCTTATAATTATATATTTATATGTTATGTCTTAACAATTATTACACTTGACTTGACTCTGTTCTTCTGTTTATAACTGACAGTGGGTGTTTAGGTAGCACATTATGCATACTCACCATTGGCTACACAATTATGATTACGTTTGTAACTATTACACTTGATAAATTTTTTGTTTTATAAATGATAAGCTGTGGTTATGTTGGCATATTGTGCAATCTGTTCACCATTGATTGTACAGTATTGTCACTGGTTCATCAATACATGCTCATTGCTAATATTTCTCAGACCCATACCCAAAGCCTAGGTGGCTGCGAGTGTTAAAACAGTAGAATTGTAATTTCGCTTAGCTTCCATCCTACTCTTATAATTACGTTAGTCATGCACGCTATGACATTAGTATATTACTATTTCCTTTAAACCACCATATTGTAACTATGCTGCTGACCAGTTAGCCTTGCCAGCGTGCTCTGCACAGTGTGTGATAATAACGGTAGCCCACCAGTTATGTTGGGTTCTGGAATAATGGGGCTTTGCATCAGAGTGGTATTCAGGAGGGACTATCTACAACTAACTATCTCATTAAGTTAGAAACAACAATCTGGCAGCCTTTTTTAAACATCAACACCTCACTGCAGTCTTTTTGGACCTACATAAGGCATACATCACCATGTGCTGCCATCACATTTTACCATATTTACCAGAGTATGACACACATCCCCCCACCGCACCCCCCCCCTTTTTTTAAATTTTTTTTATTTATTTAAAGAGAGGCTCCTTGACAATAATATATTTTTAACATAATCAGACTAACCAAAATTGGCTGTTGTACTGGCATAAAGTATCTGCCTAAAAAGTTAACAGTATACAGTATAACCTGGCTTTTATGTTCCCAGAATTAACGTTTTCCCGTTGCTTATGACATTTTTTATTGGTCCCATCATATTTCCTATGCCAACAATGTTAATTTTCACCTGATTTTACACCAACACATTTATAATTTTCCAGTGATTTACGCATTACAAAAAAATGTTTGTAGAGAAAAAATGACACTGGCAATATGCTGGCCATCCAGTAGTGTTTACAAATATTATGTGGTTAAGTTTCTTGACACCAGAGCACTCTAATCAGCAGATTTGAACTGGTAAATGTATGAGTTGGAACAATTCGTGCCGTATCTCCCACTGCTGTCAAGCTTTGCTCAGCATGGTGGCTGATGGGAGTAACTAGGTTCGTTTTAATGAAGATATGACCAATCACAACATCTCAAAACTGTCTCTACTGCCCAAACACAGTTTCATGATTGTTATGATCATCGTGACACTTTGTCAAACCATATTTAGCGCATCTCAGCGTATGGACACTTGGAGCACTAGTTGACACTGTCATTCACTTTATGTTGCTCAAATGTTTTCAGTTTAAACACAGCACCAGTTATGTATTTTATTTATGCTGAGCAAAATGTGTTTCGAGAATTTATTCTCGTTGTCTAGTGCAGTATTTGCATATGTATTTTTTGTGATGTTATCCAAACAAAGAATGTGAGTGACAGTTTTCACGTGTTTGTGTTTCCAAATAACTGATGAGGTATAGTACCTGATAACCTCAAAAAGACAACTACAGTGCAAGAGACACAGAATAACACATATTCAAATGCCACACAAAATAGTTATGTACACATTTGCTCTTGACAACGAGAAAAAATCCTTGAAATGCGTCATGTTAAGCATGAAAAAATATGCAACAAGTGCAGTGTTCCATTATTTAAATAATGAATGGCAGCTGCAGGCTTTCAAAAACATTGATTATGGCATATGAAAATGAATGAAACATTCCCACTTCCCAGTTAGTTATCAGGTCCATTTATATCAGCAGTTTTTACTACAGGGTTATTACAAATGATTGAAGCGATTTCACAGCTCTACAATAACTTTATTATTTGAGATCTTTTCACAATGCTTTGCACACACATACAAAATCTCAAAAAGTTTTTTTAGGCATTCACAAATGTTCGATATGTGCCCCTTTAGTGATTCGGCAGACATCAAGCCGATAATCAAGTTCCTCCCACACTCGGCGCAGCATGTCCCCATCAATGAGTTCGAAAGCATCGTTGATGCGAGCTCGCAGTTCTGGCAAGTTTCGTGCTAGAGGAGGTTTAAACACTGAATCTTTCACATAACCCCACAGAAAGAAATTGCATGGGGTTAAGTCAGGAGAGCGAGGAGGCCATGACATGAATTGCTGATCTTGATCTCCACCACGACCGATCCATCAGTTTTCCGATCTCCTGTTTAAGAAATGCCGAACATCATGATGGAAGTGCGGTGGAGCACCATCCTGTTGAAAGATGAAGTCGGCGCTGTCGGTCTCCAGTTGTGGCATGAGCCAATTTTCCAGCATGTCCAGATACACGTGTCCTGTAACGTTTTTTTCGCACAAGAAAAAGGGGCCGTAAACTTTAAACTGTGAGATTGCACAAAACACGTTAACTTTTGGTGAATTGCGAATTTGCTGCACGAATGTGTGAGGATTCTTTACTGCCCAGATTCACACATTGTGTCTGTTCACTTCACCATTAAGAAAAAATGTTGCTTCATCACTGAAAACAAGTTTCGCACTGAACGCATCCTCTTTCATGAGCTGTTGCAACCGCACCGAAAATTCAAAGAGTTTGACTTTGTCATCGGGTGTCAGGGCTTGTAGCAATTGTAAACGGTAAGGCTTCTGCTTTAGCCTTTTACATAAGATTTTCCAAACCGTCGGCTGTGGTACGTTTAGCTCCCTGCTTGCTTTATTCGTTGACTTCTGCGGGCTACGTGTGAAACTTGCCCGCACGCGTTCAACCGTTTCTTCACTCACTGCAGGCCAACCCATTGATTTCACCTTACAGAGGCATCCAGAAGCTTCAAACTGCGCATACCATCGCCGAATGGAGTTAGCAGTTGGTGGATCTTTGTTGAACTTCGTCCTGAAGTGTCGTTGCACTGTTATGACCGACTGATGTGAGTGCATTTCACGCACGACATACGCTTTCTCGGCTCCTGTCGCCATTTTGTCTCACTGCACTCTCGAGCGCTCTGGCGGCAGAAACCTGAAGTGCGGCTTCAGGCAAACAAAATGTTATGAGTTTTTCTACGTATCTGTAGTGTCGTGACCATATGTCAATGAATGGAGCTACAGTGAATTTATGAAATCTCTTCAATCATTTGTAATACCCCTGTCGATAGTAAACAAGTCCTTGACAAGTCTTTTGATGCTTGTTTTATATATATATATAAAGTGCAAGGGGATTCCTATATGTAACTTTTACAGCTTAAAACATTATTTCCCTCGCTTTACATTTTCTTGCACTCTATGCTTTTTTTATATCCCTTTAAAAGTGTGAAAGCGGGCTTTCACTCTACTTACTCAATACGTGTGCCGTTTATTGTCTACATTTTGGTAATATAATGAGAAATAAAATAAAGAAAAAGAAACGGTTTTCGTTAATTTCCAGACTGTTTTGTTTTCTACCTTCTTTCTTACAAATCGTGTTGTCTATGGTATCACTATTCATAACAACAACAACAACAACAACAACAACAACAATAATAATAATAATAATAATAATAATAATAATAATAATCCCGTGGAGGCCCGGGAAAAGAATAGGCCTCCGGTATGTTCTGCCAGTCGTAAAAGGCGACGAAAAGAACAAACCACTAATAGGGCTAACCCCCCTTTTAGTGTGACTACTTGTTTCAGGACAGAACTAAAGAACCCTCGGGCAAGCGCCGTCATGGTCAGGGATGACGCTTGAACCCTATGCCCGCCCACATTGGTAACGACACTGCTAGCCAACTGGAAAATGATTCAAATCCAAATAGAGGTGTTTTGCAGGATATGCTTCCTGCAACCACCCTTGAAGGAAAACAAAGACAGAGGATGAGATGGTCAGATGAAGTTAATTGCCACCTCATGTTCTGTTATTACCAAGCAACAAACCTAGGAACCAACACAACTGGATACAGATCACAAGTATACACAACATTTAATACCAGATACCCAGAATTAAAATTTTTAACAGAACGACAACTAGCTGATCAGATCCGTTAATAATCGAAAATAACAGGATACCCCAGTCAGAATTAGAAAACATCAAGCAACAAGTACAACAAATACTGGAACAAAATAATGTGCAATTAGAAGAAGAAGAAAATACAGTAATGGACTCAAACATCCCAGAGCAAACAAACAAAGAACAAAACGCATCAATTAAACAATCAGAGGAAAACGACAGCCACCAGAACAAGCACAAATAGAACACGAAGTGACACGCATGTTAGATATAGAAGAAAAATTTCAGTTGACATATATAGAATGCAAAGACACAAATACAGACATTAGACCATTCTTGCATAGACCACCAAATGACCCACAAGTCAAAACAACAATAACAACTATCAACACAATCATACACAACAAAATAAATGAAAGCACAACTATGGAAGAGTTACAACTACTGGTTTATGTAGGAGCACTCACTACACTAAATATATACACTAGGCAGAGATCAGAACCAACCAACACACAGAAGAAACCCACAAAACCGGCATGGCAACACAGACTACAGATCAGAATAGAAAAACTGAGAAGAGACATAGGACAGCTAACACAATTTATAAGAAATGAAATATCAGACAAAAAACAAAAAAGGTTAGGTAAAATCTCACAAGAAGAAGCAATAGAGCAATTAGATGAAAAGAAGCAGAAATTACAAACGACTTAGAAGATACAAAAAAAGTGAAAATAGAAGGAAACAAAACCAAACATTCAACACAAACCAAAAGAAATTTTACCAGACAATAGATAACACACACATTAAAATAGACAACCCACCAAACATAACAGGCATGGAACACTTCAGGAGCAACATGTGGTCAAACCTGGTACAACATAACAGGCATGCATGGTGGATACAAGCAGAAACAGATACGTACAAGATGATACCACAAATGCCTGAAGTGATAATTTTGCAACATGAAGTCACCCAAGCAATTAATTCTACACACAATTGGAAAGCCCCTGGAAATGATAAAATAGCAAATTTCTGGCTAAAGTAGTTCACCTCAACACATTCACATCTAACTAAATTATTTAACAGACAGACCCATACACATTCCCTGATACACTTACACATGGAATAACCTATCTGAAACCTAAAGATCAAGCAGACACAGCAAACCCAGCTAAATATCGCCCCATAACATGCCTACCAAGAATCTACAAATTATTAACTTCAGTCATTACACAGAAATTAATGACACATACAACACAGAACAAAATTATAAATGAAGAACAAAAAGGCTGCTGCAAAGGAGCACGAGGATGTAAAGAGCAACTGATAATAGATACAGAGGTGACATATCAAGCTAAAACTAAACAAAGGTCGCTACACTACGCATACATTGATTACCAAAAACCTTTCGATAGTGTACCCCACTCATGGTTACTGCAGATATTGGAAATACACAAAGTAGATCCTAAATTGATACAGTTCCTAAACATAGTAATGAAAAACTGGAAAACCACACTTAATATCCAAACAAATTCCAATAATATCACATCACAGCCAATACAGATTAAGCGTGGAATATACCAAGGAGACTCATTAAGTCCTTTCGGGTTCTGTCTTGCTCTGAACCCACTATCCAACATGCTAAATAATACAAATTATGGATATAATATTACTGGAACATACCCACACAAAATCACACATTTGCTATACATGGATGATCTAAAACTACTGGCAGCAACCAAACAACAACTCAACCAATTACTAAAGATAACAGAAGTATTCAGTGATGATATAAATATGGCTTTTGGAACAGACAAATGTAAGAAAAATAGCATAGTCAAGGGAAAACACACTAAACAAGAAGATTACATATTGAATAACCACAGTGACTCCATAGAAACGATGGAAAAAACAGATGCCTATAAATATCTAGTATACAGAAGAAAATAGGAATAGATAATACAAATATTAAAGAAGAACTAAAAGAAATATGTAGACAAAGACTAACAAAAATACTGTAAACAGAATTGACAGCAAGAAACAAGACAAAAGCTATAAATACTTATGCTATACCAATATTGACCTACTCATTTGGAGTAGTGAAATGCAGTAACACAAACCTAGAAGCACTCAATACACTTACACGATCACAATGCCACAAATATAGAATACATCACATACATTCAGCAACAGAAGCATTCACATTAAGCAGAAAGGAAGGAGGGAGGGGATTTATTGACATAAAAAACCTACATTATGGACAGGTAGACAATTTAAGTAAATTCTTTCTAGAATGAGCAGAAACTAGCAAAATACACAAAGCAATCACTCATATAAATACATCGGCTACACCACTGCAATTTCATAACCACTTCTACAACCCTTCAGATCACATAACATCAACAGGTACGAAGAAAGTAAATTGGAAAAAGAAAACACTACATGGCAAGCACCCGTATCATCTAACTCAGCCATACATCGATCAAGACGCATCCAACACATGGCTAAGAAAAGACAATATATACAGTGAGACGGAAGGATTCATGATTGCAATAGAGGATCAAACCATAAACACCAGATATTGCAGCAAGCATATTATTAAAGATCCCAATACCACAACAGATAAATGCAGACTTTGCAAACAACAAATAGAAACAGTAGATCACATCACAAGTGGATGTACAATACTAGCAAATACAGAATACCCCAGAAGACATGACAATGTAGCAAAAATAATACAACAACATGCCATAAAACATAAACTAATAAAACAACACATTCCCCCATACAAGTATGCACCACAAAATGTACTGGAGAATGATGAATACAAATCATACTGGAACAGAACCATTATAACAGATGAAACACCACCACATAACAAACCTGACATCATACTCACCAATAAAAAGAAGAAATTAACACAACTAATCGAAATATCCATACCCAATACAACAAATATACAGAAGAAAACAGGAGAAAAAATTGAAAAATACATCCAACTGGCTGAGGAAGTCAAGGACATATGGCATCAGGATAAAGTTGACATTATACCGACTATACTATCAACTACAGGAGTCATACCACACAATATCCACCAGTACATCAACGCAATACAGCTACATCCATATGTATATATACAACTACAGAAATCCGTAATTATTGATACGTGTTCAATAACCTGTAAGTTCCTAAATACAGTGTAACATATACCGTACAGTTGAAAGGAAGTCACGCTTGATGAAGGTCCATGTCACTTTCCATTTTTAACCAGACCTAAGGTCTGAGAAAGTAAAGAAATAATAATAATAATCTTAACAGCACATAATTTCTGAGGTTGTGGTTACGGTAAGACCTGACAGCACAGCTGTTCTTTTTGTGAATACATATCGGATTTCACTTCTGTACTGATGTGAGAATGTTACAATGTCTCTTTCTTCCAAATGTATTGATTGCACCCCCACTGGCTCATTGACAAGATAGAGATTTAGATGATAGAATTAAATGTTACTTCCTCCCGTGTTTCAAAAATTGTCAAATTTAAGCAGAGAAATAGATTGTTGTAGTTGTAAGTTCATAGCTTTTTATGTATCCTTTGTACTACTGCCATTAGAGTCGAAACGTCACACAGCTGTTTGAGCAACTTTGATACTGTATCGAACACTTTGGTGTATCAGGAAATCTGAGCCTGTTCAAATGAGACTATTGTTTCCCTGCCCTCCAGTTCCAAATTCTTCAAAATAAATCTGCACATGACCTCAACACCCAGAGCATCACCTGTAAATGTAAGACAACCCCTATATACAGGGCTATTACAAATGATTGAAGCGATTTCATAAATTTACTGTAGCTCCATTCATTGACATATGGTCACGACACACTACAGATACGTAGAAAAACTCATAAAGTTTTGTTCGGCTGAAGCCGCACTTCAGGTTTCTTCCGCCAGAGCACTCGAGAGCTCAGTGAGACAAACTGGCGACAGGAGCCGAGAAAGCGTATGTCGTGCTTGAAATGCACTCACATCAGTCAGTCATAACAGTGCAACGACACTTCAGGACGAAGTTCAACAAAGATCCACCAACTGCTAACTCCATTCGGCGATGGTATGCGCAGTTTGAAGCTTCTGGATGCCTCTGTAAGGTGAAATCAATGGGTTGGCCTGCAGTGAGTGAAGAAACGGTTGAACGCGTGCGGGCAAGTGTCACGCGTAGCCCGCGGAAGTCGACGAATAAAGCAAGCAGGGAGCTAAACGTGCCACAGGATGGTGCTCTACGGCACTTCCATCATGACGTTCGGCATTTCTTAAACAGGAGATCGGAAAACCAATGCATCGGTTGTGGTGGAGATCATGATCAGCAATTCATGTCATGGCCTCCACGCTCTCCCGACTTAACCCCATGCAATTTCTTTCTATGGGGTTATGTGAAAGATTCAGTGTTTAAACCTCCTCTAGCAAGAAACGTGCCAGAACTGCGAGCTCGCATCAATGATGCTTTCGAACTCATTGATGGGGACATGCTGCGCCGAGTGTGGGAGGAACTTGATTATCGGCTTGATGTCTGCCGAATCACTAAAGGGGCACATATCGAACATTTGTGAATGCCTAAAAAAACTTTTTGAGATTTTGTATGTGTGTTCAAAGCATTGTGAAAACATCTCAAATAATAGTTGTTGTAGAGCTGTGACATCGCTTCAATCATTTGTAATAACCCTGTACTCTATTAAACTACGTAAAAATGCTGACTTCAGTAGCCATACTTTAATCCATGAATATAAGAACGCCTTACATTCTTCGAAACATGCATTTGGGAAAAAAAGCTTTATCTTTTAATCGGGTAAATACAGTACTTATCCTCCATAACTGGAGCTCTGAGGATCCCTGCCAATTTTTATTAGCTAGAGTCTATTTCATCAGTTGTTTGAGATTAGATTTGGTAAGTTGCTGTGCTCCCATGGGTCCAAGAGGAAGTCATCCTACATAACTTCACACTGAGCATTATACTCTTCACCACTTTTCAATGATCTATTGATTTGTTTCGGACCAGTGGTCATACCTGTACTTGTATCTTGACGATCTTTGCATTTGGTATAGCTCCCATTGTGTAGCCTTGTTGCATCCTGACCCAAAACTCCATTTGGGTACCCAGCACTCAGACGTTGTTCTACAGTCAAGATTTTTGGGACTCACTTTTCATAAAATGCTTACATGACTACTATATATTCATTAACTAGATACTACCTATATCTGAATGCTTAACGCTAATTGATTTCCTGCCCACACCTTTTGGCCATGTCGATCTCCTCCGTAGTTAGTGACCCTTGGTCTTGTCTAGTTTGGACTATGGTTGCCAGTATTATGGCTCTGTGGCACCTTCAGCTTTTAAATTTCTGGACCCAGTCCATCATCATGGAGAGTTACTGGCCACTTGTGCATCCTAGGCTAGTATTGTGGGCAGTCTCCTTGCCAATGAGGGGATCTTTCTTCTTCACTTCCAGCAGTCCAAACTCTTACCCACTTATGCAGTCACCACTGATAGTTTTAAAATCATTCAACGCCCCAAATTCTTTTTGCATACAAGGGACATTGACCCGTAATCCATGCTTTCAGTTGGGATTACCAGTTGGAATGCACCTTGAGGCCCTCTGCTGCATCCTCTATCTCTCAGGTATGTATCTGCATATGCTTTAACATTTCCTGCAGACCAGGAACAACATTCATTGCCAGTAACATTTGGAATTTTTACAACAGAGCTTACAGCCATTAACAGAGCCCTATGTTCTATTAAACAGGCCTTCATTGACTTTGTTTTAATTTGTAGCAATTCTGTGAGCAGTCTCCAAACCATTGATAGATGTTACTCTCATCACTCTGTGATATCTGGATTCATGACCAGCTCTCTGACCTTAGTGTATTGCCTGCTCAGATGTCTTTCTCTGGATTCCAAGCCATGTGGATATCCCAGGGAATAAACTGACCATCTACTTGGCTAAAGAAGCAATTACTCACCTTGATTCCAGACACGGTTTCGTGGGTGAAAACAAGACCTTTCATTGCTCTGAAACGATCATCATCCAGTGGAGTACTGTCCTCTCTAACAAATGCCACACTGTTGAAGAGACTACTGTTGCATGGTGCTCATCCTTGCATTTCTCCTGGAAAGAGTCCACCATCCTGTATCACCTCCAAATTGACCATATCAGATTAAACTATAGTTTTATTGTATGTAACAAGCCATCACCTTTTTTTTGTGGTTGTGGAGCCTTGCAGACAGCAACTAACATCTTGGTAGAATGGCCCCTTCTTCTGGCTCTCCGTACTGAACGTGGTCCTGTAGATTATCTACATTTAATGTTGGTGGATGACTAATTGACCATGAAAATGGTTTTCAATTTTCTCTGTGAAAGTGGTTTTTATTCTCAGATCCTTCATTGAGTTGGCAGGGGAATTCGAGGTGCATGGGGTTTCTCTCACCACAATGAGCTCTTGAAGCTCCCTCATCTGCTCTGATCCATGTATTGGTCTGACCCATATGCTTTTACTTGTCTATAAATTATTGCTCAGCTATAACATCAATATTTTCCATCTCCAAAATTCCATGGTCAGCACGTCTTTGCTGCTACGCGGAGGACATGGGTTCGATTCTCGGTCCTGCTGAGGATTTTCCTTTAATGAGATGAGTGGAGCAGGGTGCAATGAGGTCTGTTAGCCCAATTGAGGAGCTATTTGAATGAGTAGTAGTGCCTCCAAGGTCAAGAAAGCCAACAAGGCCCAGGAGAGCGGTGCGCTGACCCCCACGTCCCTCTATACCGCACCTGATGATGCCATTGGAAGAGGATGGCACAAGTCCACTGGTCCATCAGGGCCAGAATATGGAGCACTGCTTTCTTGTTATGGCATCAATATTGCTTTCAGTACCTAAATTCTCCTACGTACTTCCATAATCTGATCAAATTTCTTGCAAAGGTCATTAATTCCAGATGAACTATCAATTGACTGGGGGACTGATGACCTCACTGTTTATTCCCTTAACCAACCAACCAACTAACCTACCTATCTGCCTGAACAAAAGGTTAGGTTTTGGCTTTTTTTGTTGACAGTACTAGGATTGAGGTTGAATTTACTAGATGTGCTGACCAGCCTTTCCAATTCTCAGAGATTTTAAAACGTTTCTGATTAGATTAATAATAATAATAATAATAATAATAATGTCATTACATGTTATGATTTATGTTTACAGATGGTACCACAGGAAGTGCCCAAGTCGAAGAACTGGAAGAAATTGCCAGTGATGCTGCAAATACAGTTGCTCAAGACTCATCTGAGAGGACAAGCACTGAAAATCAACAGAACAGGGAAGAGCAAGACAGTGAGAATGCTTCTACAGATACAAATGCCAGGTGCTTACTGTACTAAATTTGATTCACAATATTTTAGAACATGTAGGCCTATACACAGTATTACTGTTACCTTGCTGTGCACATATTCACATTTAAGATATGAGGAACAAGATGCTGTCAGTTTGGAACAAGAAGTAATATACTAGATTTTCTTTCTTCTGAACATTTAATTGATAATGCTTGTGGTATTTGCAGATGTTTTAATTTTGCTTTTGCAGTTAGCACTGCTCATCCAAGAATTTATTGCACTGGCTTTTGTCTCCCAGTGAGTGCATCGTACAATGGTTATCACAGGGGACTCACATTTGGGGGTTCAAAGAGTTATTTGGTATTCTAGAATAACATTTTCTGATACTTCCCTAAACCACTTAAGGTGAATACCAGGGTTGTGACTTCTGAAAGGTTACTGGCAATTTCCTATGATTGCATTATGTCTTTAATGGCCTTTTTGTTGAAATTATGTCAAACCCTAGTCAATGTGATTTTCCTCTCCCATCCTGTATACAGCTTTTCAAGTAAAATGGCACAATGCTTGAGACACTAGACTCAGATTCAGGAGGAACACCTTACAAATTCCTATTTGGACATTCACAACTAGGTGTGCCATGGTTTCCTGGATTGAAAACAGTTAATCTAAGAATTGTTACTTTGAAAATGAGATTGATAGTTTTCTTCCCTCTCTCTCATATCATAACTCCTACTCCATACCTAATGACACATCTTTGCATAATGTTAAATTCTTGTCTTCCTTATTCTTCTTGTAACTCACTAAGAAAGTATTTTATTCAGTACTTCACTGCCCATTTTTTC
Organism: Schistocerca americana; assembly: GCF_021461395.2. Taxonomy (NCBI): domain Eukaryota; kingdom Metazoa; phylum Arthropoda; class Insecta; order Orthoptera; family Acrididae; genus Schistocerca; species Schistocerca americana. The sequence goes on along the minus strand of NC_060130.1, from coordinate 762,542,450 downwards.
CCCATAGGTGGGAAACTGTTCGTAGAAGCCTCAAAATGTATGTGTGAGGAGCCAGTATTGTAGGGTAACCTAAATATATAGCCTTGTTTTGCAGAATATTCTTTGAGTTAGTCATATCTCTTAATCTGGTGGAAAAACTATTGTTACACTTTCATTTAAATTCTATTAGTGTGCCTGCTACACACATTCTTACAGTAATTCTGCCAATTTTTCATTGTTTCATTTGTTGTTTCCTTAACATAACTTTTCTATTTTGTCATTATATCCTAATTAGTTTTCATCCTTTTTGTTTTTTGTGTTTAGGAATTTTTGCCCGGTTTGATCAGTCAAAATAAACCTGACAATCATTCAACTTCAGTGTATACGACTCCATGTTGAACCACCTTAAGTATGCTAGCACACTATTAGAATACCCACCATTGGTCATTGTAAGTTCATGGGACAAAATATTAATCATACCCATAAACAAGCCCACCACTTCCTTTGGAGTGCTGTAGGTGGTGTGGAACTGGAACCAGTGGTCATCCTTCACTGCTGGTGCAGGTTGTGGAAGTGAAGTGAAGTGAAGTGAAGTGTTGTGTAAGTGCCAGTGTCAGTTAGTTGTCCATATCAATGTAGAAATGTGGACACTTCAGTCTTTGAGGAAGACAAGAGCTGTATTTACAAGGCTGTATGCACAACTTCCTGGTTTGACACACACTCTGGCATCCTATTGTACCTCAATTGCCCCACTAAATCAACAGATTTTCATCCTGTGGACAATGTCTGGTATTACATGAACAGTGGTGAAACAGAGCAACCAACGTTTCCACTATTTGCTAGTACCAGCTGTGGCTTCAGCTGGATATGGTATACTTGAAGACACTTGTAGACTTCCTTACTCACAGAACTGGGGTCATTATCAAAGCTAGATGTCATGTTACACAAAATTATCTTGATTTCTTCAGGCAGTTAACAATTTCCATTTAGTGAATGTTGGTGCACATAATTGATCGTCAAACTCAGTTTCATCCTGTCATGTAATTAATTCATTTGTTACTTTTTTATTTTATTGTTCTCATATGGATTTGTGTAACAAGGTCATGACTTGGTAGAATGCCTGCTAGAAATTAAGCACCCAGAAGACATAATCAGATGTCACTGTACCTTTGTACACATACACACCATCAGTGGGTATGTAAATTATCAGTAGAACATCCACCAGAGACATTATTGTTGTTCATCTGTAGAGGTTACAGGGCATAAAGTTACCTTCCATTAGGAATGTGCAATGCACTCAGACGGTGATACGATTTAAAAATGATTGAGTACAGCAATGAGTCATTCTTTCCTTTCAGGAAAGGATGACTTGGAAGGTTACAAGGCACAGCATGGTACATAAAGGGCATGAACAGCATCAGACATTGAGTGATCACTGTGAAGCACACGGAGATGCTGAATATTCGTGTGAGACAGTGTATCAGCACCAGAAAGAGTTAGAAAGGGGCCTCACAGTATCTCTCTACTTGGCCGGGTGGTCAAATCGTGCTACATCCAGATTTTCAAGGCATTATGAAGTGACAGTGGCAGTGTGAGGGCAGGCATAATAGTCGTCAAGTTTCCAGCCAACCGCAATCACTGTATTGCCCCAATCACATCTTAATCCACTCACATCTGCACCTGACATGCAAAAAAGTCACTGACTCCATGCAGTATTCTACATTATCTCACTATTATGGTAGAACACAAGCAGCAGCCAGGCTACAGAATTACCATCCCATGTGAAGGCTGCCATTAACACACAAACACAGATGGCTGCATTTGGAGTGGTGCGAGACCGGGGAGCATGCACTGCTGATAAATGGCATCACATTTTGTTCATCAATGAATTGTGCTTTCTCACTATCCTTGATGACTGTTGTTGGTGATTGTTGGAGACCTGAGGAGAGATTTCAGTGAGTTACTTCTGGCATCATGGTGTGGGAATCATTGGGTATGACTTCATGGTGCAGATGGTAATGGTTGAAGGAACTGTGACAGCACAATAGTATGTTGAATAACATATTGGTTTCTCAAGTATTACCTCTCATGTGACATCTCTTTTTCAATAGGATGATGCTTGTCCACACATGGCACATGCCTCTATGAATTTTCTGCATGATGTTGAAGTACTCTTGTGAAGGCTATCAAAGACCAGGTAAAATATTTGTGGGCCAGCTTGCCTGAGGAGAGGATACAATGGCTTTGTGGGACCCTTCTCAACTCAATCTGTGTATCCAGGCCAGAAGGGATGAAATGCCATACTGATAAAGGGGTTCATACTGCTAAGGTCTTTGTAAATTTGATTTTACTCGATGTTAACAAATTTATCTTCTTCAGAAACGCTTTACTTGCCATTGCCAGTCTACATTTTATATCCTCTCTACTTCGACCATCATCAGTTATTTTGCTCGCCAAATAGCAAAACTCCTTTACTACTTGAAGTGTCTCATTTCCTAATCTAATTCCCTCAGCACCACCCGACTTAATTCGACTACATTCCATTATCCTCGTTTTGCTTTTGTTGATGTTCATCTTATATCCTCTTTTCAAGACACTGTCCATTCCGTTCAACTGCTCTTGCAAGTCCTTTGCTGTCTCTGACAGAATTACAATGTCATCGGCGAACCTTAAAAGTTTTTATTTCTTCTCCATGGATTTTAATACCTACTCCAGATTTTTCTTTTGTTTCCTTTACTGCTTGCTCAATATACAGATTGAATAACATCGGGGAGAGACTACAACCCTGTCTCGCTCCCTTCCCAACCACTGCTTCCCTCTCATGCCCCTCGACCCTTATAACTGCCATCTGGTTTCTGTACAAATTGTAAATAGCCTTTTGCTCCCTGTATTTTACCTCTGACACCTTTAGAATTTGAAAGAGAGTATTCCAGTCAACATTCTCAAAAGCATTTCTACAAGTCTACAAATGCTAGAAACATAGGTTTGCCTTTCCTTAATCTTTCTTCTAAGATAAGGCGTAAGGTCAGTATTGCCTCACGTGTTACAACATTTCTACAGAATCCAAACTGATCTTCCCCGAGGTCGGCTTCTACCAGTTTTTCCATTCGTCTGTAAAGAATTCGTGTTAGTAATTTGCAGCTGTGACTTATTAAACTGATAGTTCGGTAACTTTCACATCTGTCAACACCTGCTTTCTTTGGGATTGGAATTATTATATTCTTCTTGAAGTCTGAGGGTATTTCGCCTGTCTCGTACATCTTGCTCACCAGATGGTAGAGTTTTGTCAGGACTGGCTCTCCCAAGGCTGTCAGTTCTAATGGAATGTTGTCTATTCCCGGGGCCTTGTTTCGGCTCAGGTCTTTCAGTGCTCTGTCAAACTCTTCATGCAGTATCGCATCTCCCATTTCATCTTCATCTACATTCTCTTCCATTTCCATAACATTGTCCTCAAGTACATAGCCCTTGTATAGACCCTCTATATACTCCTTCCACCTTTCTGCTTTCCCTTCTTTGCTTAGAACTGGTTTTCCATCTGAGCTCTTGATATTCATACAAGTGGTTCTCTTTTCTCCAAAGGTCTCTTTAACTTTCCTGTAGGCAGTATCCTCTTACCCCTAGTGAGATAAGCATCTACATCCTTACATTTGTCCTCTAGCCATCCCTGCTTAGCCATTTTGCATTTCACGTCGATCTCATTTTTGAGACGTCTGTATTCCTTTTTGCCCACTTCATTTACTGCATTTTTATATTTTCTCCTTTCATCAATTAAATTCAACATTTCTTCTGTTTCTGCAATTTCTTTAGTTTTTATCTACAGTTCATAACCAATAGATTGTGGTCAGAGTCCACATCTGCCCCTGGAAATGTCTTAAAATTTAAAACCTGGTTCCTAAATCTCTGTCTTACCATTATATAATCTATCTGATACCTTCTAGTATCTCCAGGCTTCTTCCATGTATACAACCTTCTTTCATGATTCTTGAACCAAGTGTTAGCTATGATTAAGTTATGCTCTGTGCAAAACTCTACCAGGTGGCTTCCTCTTTCATTTCTTAGCCCCAATCCATATTCACCTACTACGTTTCCTTCTCTCCCTTTTCCTACTATCGAATTCCAGTCACCCATGACTATTAAATTTTTGTCTCCCTTCACTACCTGAATAATTTCTTTTATCTCATCATACATTTCATCAATTTCATCATCATCTGCAGAGCTAGTTGGGATATAAACCTGTACTACTGTAGTAGGCATGGGCTTCGTGTCTATCTTGGCCACAATAATGCATTCACTATGCTGTTTGTTGTAGCTTACCCACACTCCTATTTTTTTATTCATTATTAAACCTACTCCTGCATTACCCCTATTTGATTTTGTATTTATAACCCTGTATTCACCTGACCAAAAGTCTTGTTCCTCCTGCCACCGAACTTCACTAATTCCCACTATATCTAAATTCCATTTCCCTTTTCAAATTTTCTAATCTACCTGCCCGGTTAAGGGATCTGACATTCTGATAAATAATTTGGACAAGAAGAGAATAGAAGCTTTCGAAATGTGGTGCTACAGAAGAATGCTGAAGATTAGATGGGCAGATCACATAACTAATGATGAAGTATTGAATTGAATTGGGGAGAAGAGGAATATGTGGCACAATTTGACAAAAAGAAGGTACCGGTTAGTAGGACATGTTCTGAGTCATCAAGGGATCACAAATTTAGCATTGGAGGGCAGCGTGGAGGGTAAAAATCGTAGAGGGAGACCAAGAGATGAATACACTAAGCAGATTCAGAAGGATGTGGGTTGCAGTAAGTACTGGGAGATGAAGAAGCTTGCACAGGATAGGGTAGCATGGAGAGCTGCATCAAACCAGTCTCAGGACTGAAGACAACAACAACAAAATCACATAAATAATTTCACATACCAGCTGCATCCATGAAGTTACGTTCCATATTCTCCTTCCCTTCTGGTTGCTTCACATTTTCAGCAGGCATTGTGTATTGGAACTGTTCACAAAAGACTTTGTCCTAAAAACAGTTGTAACTAGACTTAGTTAGAAGAAAGAACTAACATGTGCAGCTTCAAATTTTTCGATTACAGCAAGTAAAAACGCAAGGAAATCAGATTATTTGTTCATAAACTCAACTGTAATAATTAATCTTTAACTCATACTCTGAATGTATGCTTTCAGGAGAGACGGTGCTGTTGATGATGCAATGGTCCTGAATTCTGATTATGGAGCAGAAGTTGAAGTTGAAGTAGAACCAAATTCTAGAGGAGGAGATGCTGCTAGTGCACTTCCTTCAACAGCAGAAACTCAACCTCAGTTTAGAGAAAATTCTGCCCAGTCTATACAGTTTGAAAATAGAGTAAGCTAAAAGTTCTTGTTGTTAAGTTTACTTAAGAAAACTTACCTTCTTACTACTACTACTACTACTACTACTACTACTACTACTACATACAAAGGACATTCATTACTTTAGGAGACTGTAGAAGGCTCTACACAATCTCTAGTACTCTTCACTTTTTATGTGTGGAAGGGGGGGTAGGGGGTCATCATCGTATGTACGAAGTTTCTTTCTCCTTCGAAGGAGACTGGTGACGTTGGTATCTAAATGACATTTTGTTTGTCTGGACATATAATTCTTACCTTTATAGATTTTTTTAAAGGTTGTGGGCAGAGGGGGGTGGGGGAGTGACACAGAACATTCTGATGTTATGTCTTTGCGTTCTGTTTGATAGTGACAAAGACTGTGAATTTTGTAGTTCATTGAAATAGAAATATTGGAAAGTATTAACAGGAAAGTACTCAGACATCATACATTTTATGAGAACCTGATTAAAAAGCTCTTGAGAATCATGTCCGCCAAATCATTTATGTATGTAGAAAATAATAGCAGTCTCACCACATTTCCCTGGGCACTCCTGATTATATCCTGGTCTTCGATGAACACATGCTGCTGAGGACAACATACTGGGTTCTATTACTTAAGAAGTCTTAGAGCCACTCACATATTTGGGAATGTATTCCATACGATTGTACCTTCTTTAAGTCTGCAGACGCATTTCGGAAATCTAGAAGTGTGGAATCTGCCTGTTGCCCTTAATCCGTAGTTTGCGGTACATCGTGTAAGAAAAGGGCAAGCTAAGTTTTGCATGAGCAATCTAAATCTGTGCTGATTCATGGACGTAAGGTTCTTGGTATCTAAGAAATGTATTATATCTGAACTTCAAGTATATTCAGGAGTTCTGCAGCAGATTGATATGGGTCCATTCTTCTAGCCTTTTTATATAGAGTCGTCACCTGCATGTTTGGATATCCATGTGATTGTGTGAATGTGTGTATTTCCACAAGAGAAAGAGAAGACTTGAAGGAATAAATATTTCACTGTTTGTGTTTCTGTATGCCAAATATGTCAGCTATAGGTGAGTGGTTGTCTTTCCTTTATTTTGTGTATTATTCCATTCAGGAATTTCTATTGTGGTTCCCTATCGAATTCACTTGGGTCCAATTAATTTGGCTCACACACAGACATACAGCTATACCTTCTTTCCACACACTATTCATTAGTGGAACTGAGAGATACATCAATTTACCCTATAAAAGATGTACTGTCTGCCACGCTCTTCAGTAATTCATGGAGAATAAGGTGAAAACTGCAGAAAGAGGCAGGATAATCTGACAGGTAATTCATTCATTACATTTGTGTAATATTAGACAAATTTCAGAGAACACATCAGCAGTTTGATGTAGAAATGGCAATGCCGGATAGATAAAAAATGATATCTATTTGGGAAATGATAGTATTACAAACATGTACAAAATCTATATCTGCAAATTCTGCCCTATTGTCATAGACACCATATTTGTAGACGACAGATGTACATATGTCTACCATTCGTGTATTGCTTGGAACTATTAAACATCTAAACAAATGATTATGAACAAAAAAAAAGAAAAAAAAAAACAGTGACCTGTAAAACCAGGGAACCATAATACGGAGTTGTAGAGTAATTTCAAGAAAAATTTATGTAATTGATGATTCAGATTGCGTTGTTAGCTGTCTCATGTGGAAAATGTGGTTTTTTGGTGTCCTCTGATTTTTGTAATTTTGAGTGGGGTAAATTGATGCTACAGTGTTTACTGTTGATACACTTGTGTAGAAGGTGTAAAAAATTCAGCTAAGTAAAAAAATCCATACTTTTGTATGCTTACTTATGTATATAATTCGACTTCCGATTATTTCTTTGCTGAGATTGTGTACGTTAGGTAAGTCAACCTGTTTGTTTTTGTTCCATGATCTCTCATTCTCTGTGTTATGGCTTGTTTGTATCATGATGTAGTATATCTAATTCATAGTACTAGTTTATAGTCAGTTGTAAACTAAATTTGTGTTTCCAGAATGAAATTTTCACTCTGCAACAGAGTGTACGCTGATATGAAACTTCCTGGCAGATTAAAACTGTGTGCCGGGCTGAGACTTGAACTCGGGATCTTTGCCTTTCGCGGGCAAGTGCTCTACCAACTGAGCTACCCAAGCACGACTCGTGCCCCATCCTCACAGCTTTACTTCTGCCAGTACCCCGTCTCCTATTTTCCAAACTTTACAGAAGCTCTCCTGTGAAACTTGCAGAACTAGCACTCCTGAAAGAAAGGATATTGCGGAGACATGGCTTAGCCAAAGCTTGGGGGATGTTTCCAGAATGAAATTTTCCCTATGCAGCAGTGTGTGCGCTGATATGAAACTTCGTGGCATATTAAAACTGTGTGCCAGGCTGAGACTCGAACTGGGGACCTTTGCCTTTCGTGGGCAAGTGCTCTACCAATTTGTGTTTTTTAAAAATGATAGCAAGAGATGGAGAGGATCACCATGTGCTCTGTGTATATACTTGGAAGTCTCATTTAACATATTTAACAGGATGTAGTGGCAGTCATTGAGAGAACAAGATACAAGAAGCTGCAGATTGTGGTGCATGTTTGAATGAACACTGCCTGGTGTATTGTCTCTGAAGTCATATTTGGTTTATTCTAGTGAATGGCAGAGACTGTTGAGAAGATTGATCTTGCTCATGGAGGTTGAAGGAAGCTCACAATCTGCAGCATTGTTCCCTGAACTGAATAGAATCCTCAGTTCTGAGCTAACCAGGCAACTTGAACCGGAGAGTTTGAATGTTACAGGCTGACTTCTTATGCTTGCAGCATATGAATGAGAGCTAGAGTTTCTCACTAAATAAGTCAGGGGTGCACTACGCATCGGAGGTTGCTATCCCAATGGCTGGCTGTGTATGCAAAGCACACAAGGGTTTATATAACTTGTAACTATAGGAGGTACCAAAGCATTATTTTAATACCCAGAGAAATGCTGCTGTCCCCACTTCCACTGAAACAATTTAAATCCTAGTAAAGTACTGCTGAAACCTTTTCAAGTGTCAGAGTTTGAAGCAATTCTTAAACATTAGGGGCTCATATAATACTAGATCCAGAAAGCTGACTAAACACATAAATTGACAGTAAGGATATTGTCAAGGTAAAAATCAGTGTATATTGAAAGTAAGTATGAGATGGAGATGGTGTATTTGTTGGAGCAGACACTAATTCCACAGAGAAATTGAAGATCTGTGTAAGATTATTTGGGCAAGTATTAGTATCAAGTGTGTGCAGAAACTTAGCTGTGTCCTACTGACAAGACTCACCACCAGATGTAAAGGAAAACTTTGAGTTAACCTGAGCTTATTGTAAAGGAAAACTTTGAGTTAACCTGAGCTTATTAGTACTTACATTTCTGGCTTCAATCATCCATTGATTGATTGGGAAAATTACAGTGTAGTAAGTGGTGAGTGTAACAGGACATCCTCTGAAATAACTGAAAACTACTTGGAAGAACTTGTTCAGAAGCCCTCATATGCTGGAAATATATTAGAACCATTGTTAACAAAAAACCTTAATTCTGTGGATTTTTGTATGCTTTAAATGGGTATCAGTGACCATGAAGCCGTTCTAACAAAGATAACTGAAGTACAAAGACAAATAGACAAAGTAGAAAGGTATACACGTTCAGTAAATTAGATTCAGCAAGTTTTGCCATACCTTAAAAAAGAAGTCAAAACATTTTCCGCCGGTCAGCAGCATGTGAAGGAACTTTGGTTGACATTTAAAAGAATAGGTGACCAAACATTGTATTGATAGGTACCTAGTAGAGCAGTTTGTGACTGGAGGAACCTCCCATGGTATACAATTTCTGTGAAGAAACTAAAGAAACAGACAGCACTGCACAACATGTTTAAAATGCAGCATAGGGCTATAGGTAGAAGCTGAATGAAAAGTGTTTGACTGTCAAAAGGGTAATGTGTGATGCTGTCAGTAGCTACTGTAGCAGAATTTACCTAAAGATGTCTCACAAAACCCAAAAAAGTACTTGTTGGCCTGGGCCCTGTACTGCAAAGATCAGTTGAAGTTCCAAAGAAGTAGTGCACACCAAGAGTTCATTTAATCAGTCGAAGGAGCAATCCCCCTCACCAGAAAAAATGGGTTTTATGAACAGAACTCACATGTTGCACAGCCACACACAGACATAACAATTCAGTATCACTTTGAAGAAAGGTGGAACATTTAATGCATGCTGACTAGTAGCAGTTGTATCCAGGACCATTTGTCATGAAAACTTGAAACTCTTGTGCCATACACTGCAAAGCTAATGTGAATCTCCCCCTAGCTCAGATTCTGGGTATGCTTTTGTATAGGAGAGTGCACTTTCTATGGTTGCAAGATACAAAACTGTATGAGATATTATTGCTACAGTTTTTAATGTTTAAAATAATTTACAGGGTACAGCTGAACTTGACAGTGATGATTCAGATGATTCCGAACCTTCAGATACTGACGTCAACCACATGGATGATGATGAAGAAGGTATGTAAGTGCTATCTTTATGTCAGTTAACCTTAAATTCCTAATGAAACTGCATGCATCTAATAAAGAGCACCTTTATCTTCATAGACCTCCAGAAATTGTGTGTCCTAGTTAAAGTACATTTTTCCCCATTGGTAATGATGATTACATTTCTTCCTTTCATTATTTTATAAAACATTACTAACCTGACTGACTATAACTGAGGCACACCTGAGAGCACACAGCACATAAACAAGAGTAAAATTGTTGCTGAATTTTTGGGCAGTGTCAGTCTACAGAATGTTTACAAACACAAACAACATACACATGGGTACAGTGTGGTACAGTGCAATTGGTTGAGGCACTATAGCCTTGTTTTGTTTGTTTCTGTGTGTATTTTGGGGGTGGGAGGGGAGAGGTGATTTTTATTCTATCCAGGACTTCCCAGTATCTTTATTATTATTCATGTAATTATTAATTATTCACCAGAGGCCTGCATTATAGCTGGAAAACAGTTGTATGCTCATGCTTATCTGCTAAGGATAGGAATAGAGAGTAAAATCCAGGAGGCTTGTAACTAATTGAGAATGTTACAATAAAAACACCCTTACGCTGTCAATTATTCAGAAAAATTTACATATGCTTGTGCTTCTGCATTTCTGCTGAACCTCAGATTTGTAGGTAGCTCATTGTCTTGTAGATAATAGGAAATGGAAGTATGTGTAATCTGCTTCACCAATGAGACCAAAACCTTAAAATGTCGATTTATGATTGGGTAAGGGAGGAATTATTTTGTCTAATAATCCAGAATGATCTCAGAGAAAAGTAAACCAGAATAAGAAAGGAAACAGCTACTATGCTAAGGCAGGAGAAATGGAAGTATTACAAGGAACTAATAAAAGAAGCAGAAGAGGATTGTATTCATCACATGACAAGACAAATGTATCAAAAAATAGGGGAAGCAACACAAAAATATAAAAAAAGAGAAACATTTATTACAGAAACCAAGGAAAAATCCTCTCAAGTGATACTGAAGTAGAACAGCATTGGGCAGACTGCTTCGCTAATTTACTAAACTGCGAAGACCCCATTGAAGCTCTTTTATGTGACATGCCAGACACAGTAGACATTAAAGTAGAGCCACCCAGTGATGGAGAAATATAGGCAATAATTAAAAAATTTTAAAATAATAAAGCTTTGGGTGATGGTAAAGATAGGGGTGAACTAATAAAGAATGGAGGGCCAGAATTGCTAAAAACAATCGTGAAATTGATGAGAAAAGTATGGGTATGTGAGAAAATGCCCTACGACTGGAAAACTGCCATAGTCTGCCCCATTTTAAAAAAGAATGACCCTCTGGATTCTAATAATTATAGAGGAATTTCACTCCTTAATGTAACCTACAAAATCCCATCACAGTGTCTACTCCAGAGAATGATACCACTAGCTGAAGAAATCATAGGTGACTAGCAGTGTGGTTTTAGAAGAGACAGGTCAACGAGTGATCACCTCTTTACTCTCTGACAGATAACTGAGAAAGGATGGGAACATAATGTTGACATCCACATGGTATTTGTTGACTTCAAAAAAGCTTATGACAGCATGTACATGAGCACAATAACCAGGGTTCTCAAAGAGTTTGTGCGCTGGAAGGTTAATATGCCTAGTACACTAGCTGCAGTGGCAGAGAGATTCTGGGCGCTTCAGTCCGCAACCGTGTGACTGCTATGGTCGCAGGTTCGAATCCTGCCTTGAGCGTGGATGTGTATGATGTCCTTAGGTTAGTTAGGTTTATGTAGTTCTAAGTTCTAGGGGACTGATGACCTCAGATGTTTTGTCCCATAGTGCTCAGAGCCATTTGAACCATTTGAATGCCTAGTACAGGTGTGCTTGGAGGAAACCTATTGCAAAATAAAGACCAACACAGGAGTGTCAAAGAAGTTTGAAGTCAGAACAGGCCTTAGACAAGGAGGTGCTTTATCTCCAATATTTTTCAATCTGGTTTTAGAAACGGTAGATAGAGAACACCAAAAATTAAACCCAGTTGGAGTAAAGATGGGTAGGAATAAAATACATAGTCTTGCTTATGCGGACAGTGTTGTCCTAATAAGTGGAAACAAAGAAGACCTACAACTTGTGACAAGTTCCTACAGAAACATTGCAAGGAAAGTAGGATTTGGAATTAATGAGAAGAAAACAGAGTACGTGGTCGTGAGCAAGGCACCCAATTATGGTAGTCCACTGACAATTGATCATCTCACTTTTAGAAGAGTAGACACTTACAAATATTTGGGAAGCATTATCAATGAACAGAATAAAATGGAAATTGAAATTAAAGCGAGGATAGCAGCAGCGAATAAAGCTTATTTTAGCCTACAGTGTGTAAACTTTTAGATGGCAGACCTCTCCCTTGTCCTGAATCGGTAGAAGTCGGTAAACGTCGGGAGGCTTCGGTAGGCATGCAGTTTCGACTGCTGCCAACATTACGTAGCTGACTGTGCTGTACAAGGTATTCATTGTCGTGTGCTTCGTTATTGTTTTGCGCTGTACTGTTCTGCATGTTTTTATTGTGCAGTTGTGCTATACATTATCAAAATGAGTGAAGAGGCAGTTGCTGGCCCATATCGAGAGTCGCCAACAAGACCTACCGGTAGGCCTATGTTTAGAAGGAAACCAGTATTACGTATCGATGCTCGCAAAATTATATTGCTTGTGATTGAATGCTGCGAAAGGGAAAGGGAGCAGAAAAAATTGCTTCATCCCATTTACAAATCTTCATTGAGAGCTGCTACATACACAGGACAAAGCATGCGTAGCATTGGAAGATTCAAACAGTTTTCCAAGAATCATCCTGGCATATCACCACAAATGCCTAGCAAGAAAAGGTGAGTTTTCATTTCAGATATTTTGTTCGCGATCGCTTTGAAGGAGCCCCCTATTTCGTCCGAATTACCTTATATTTCATTTTTCCTTGCTACCGTATTGCTTTGTATGGAAACACCACTGGTGACAGTATTATTTCAAAACACATTCATATTACAGTACATTTCCAAATTCAAAACGCACAGAGGGCAGACATTTGTATATATAGAGATTGACAGTTACGTTATACTATATGACCTGTTTAAGTACATTTAAATTTCATAATTAATAGTTTAACATCACAGGGAATGAAATAAAAAATTGCGAGCAGTGGGAATCAAACCCAGGTCCATTGCATGACAAGCCTTTACCTAATCAATTGGGCTACGCATGCAACAGTAACGTAACTGTTGAAACATTGTCTATTACTCTTTTTGGCCGTTCGGAGAACAACTTACCAAAGTTTCATTGCAATCGGATGAATGGTTTGTGAGCGCATAGTAGACAAACATACATACATTCATATATATATATATATATATATATATATATATATATATATATATATATATATATATATATATATATATATATATATATATATATATATATATATATATAGAGAGAGAGATTTCAATTTACATGACGATTTCAGTTTCATTTACGAACCACATTTAAAGCGAGTTTTACTTCCAAGCTTTTCG